>NC_137853.1:8994166-10437500 GCF_948465745.1 Chenopodium album | reverse complement strand
TAGAACATATGAGTTATAATTAGTAATCATGTGTGTTGTATGTTTCCGATGCGATTTCAAAATTTTAATTTAGACCATATGATTAAAATTTATCACTTAAATTCTTAGTTCTTGAATACATGAGTACTATTTTTTAATTTATGTGTTTTGTATGTTTTCGATGGGATTTCAAAATTAAAAATTTAGACCATAATGATTTAAATTGGTGGGAGGGTGTGCTGCATGACTTTAAATTTCATTCAGATGCATTTGGGTGGGAGGATATGAGTAAAAAAAATGGAATATATGAGTTTTAATATAAAAAATATGAGTTATAATTTAAAACATATATAAACATATAATTTAGAACATAAGGCTAAAATTTTAGAACATATGAGTAATAATTTAGAACATATTTATAAAAATTTAGAACTTATGGGCTTATGGGTAAAAAAATTAGAACATATGACTAATATTTTATAATAACATGCTATATTTTTGTTCTAAGGGGATTTCTAAATAGCAATTTAGAACATAAAAATTTATATAACATTATATATTTTCACATTAATATTTATAGTATATGGGTAAAAATTTAGAACATATGAGTATTAATATATAATAAATTGTATTTTTATATTCTTGCATGCATAACAATGAAGTAGATCACAAGAAAGACAAGACAAGCTTATATATTCGAATACAACCTTTTAGAAAAATAGTTTTAGTATAATTATACTATATAAAATTCTACATGCTATTTCTAAAATTTTATTACAAATTATTTTCTTTCGCCCATTTCCGTGATCTTGAAGTAATCTCATGATGTAGCTCATTTTCCTTGTGTGATAATATTTTAGCACAAAAATCCA
Source organism: Chenopodium album (assembly GCF_948465745.1). Lineage (NCBI taxonomy): Eukaryota > Viridiplantae > Streptophyta > Magnoliopsida > Caryophyllales > Amaranthaceae > Chenopodium > Chenopodium album. The sequence goes on along the minus strand of NC_137853.1, from coordinate 10,436,649 downwards.
CCCTCAATTTCTTCATTTGATCAATCTGCAATATAATAACATAAAATCATTAGACTTTGGTATCCGCTATCCCACTTTTTACATCATTATTAAAAAAAAAAATAGATTTACACAACTTACATGATTCAATTAAATCTGCTACTTACATTATACATTTTGGAACTTATGAGTTTAAATTTAGAACATATGTATAAAAATTTAGAACATATGTATAAAAATTTAGAACATATGGGTAAAAAATTTAGACATATATAAAGTTGTAGCAAAAATTAACAATTGAACTAGAATGTATATATACTGCATACTCAACAAAATTCTAGTAGAAAACATAAAATGTGAATAAAATAAGAATTAAAATTAGAATTGAATTAAATTTAGAACATTCGAGTAAAGTTTTAGAACATATGAGTAAAATTTAATCTCAAAAAAAAAAAACATATGAGTAAAATTTTAGAACATATCTAACATTCATAAAAACTTGAACAGTATCCATGGATGATAACCAACCTTTGAATTTGATCATTGTTTATAGCTTCTAGTAAAGATGACTCCACAATTGGACTTCTAGACCACTGATCATCAATTTTTACAGCTTCATCATCACCATCACTTTTTTTCTTTTTGACAAGTGCTTCATCACCATCTCTATTTGAAAAAAAAAATGTGTTAGAAGCTTAAAACTGAGATTAAAAACAAGGTTACACTTGCTAATCTAAGCTAAGATAGTCAAAACAACAATATTGATTTACATAATCATACACGCAACATGCAGTTAAATTTCAGCTTGACATTTTATCGAACGTGTTATGAGCATCTAAAAGTGATTTCTAAATTTGCAAAAAATCAAACATCAAGAATACTATTGCCGATTATAAACAATGATGATAATGAAGAAGAGAGAGAAATACATCATAATCACATTATTGATCCATTAAATCCAATAAGTAAATATCCCAAAATAAACAATCAATTTCCCATAAACTAACAGATTCAAGAGCTTAGCTTTAGAGCACCAATATTATTATCCTTCAATTTAAATTGATACTACCAAAATTCACATAAAAACAAAGTATAATGCCCAAAATCAATAAATTGATACTTACATCCTTCGTTCATAAGTAGTAATAGCTTAGATTGAATCCATTTGATGAAGAATTTGCGATTTCTAGGGTTTCAACAAAATCACAAAAACCTTATTCAATACAAAAATTTGAACATTGAAGCCAAATATCAAAGGAAAAATAGTTAAAATAGCAAATACCTAACAATATTTGTAGATTCAAGTAGAAATTCAAAGATATCTTACATTAAGATCGTCAAACCAGTGTTCGTTCAGAAATTTTTGGGGAAAGAAGAGAGAGAAAGGGAAGAGCTGTTTAATTTCTAGAGAGAGAAAAAGTTGGACAATTTTTTTAATTTTTCTTATATACAATCTAAAATTTACAATATTGCCATTATTTTGGCCAGGGTAGATGTAGAGCGTTGGATCTTGTTTAATCCAATGGTTATAAATTATTCTCACATATAAAGTGTTCTCATATAAGAGAGGTGTTCTCACATGAGCCTCTCCCTATATATATATATATATATATATATATATATATATATATATATATATATATATATATATATATATATATATATATATATATATATATATATATATAATGGTAGTGCTGGTCGTTGGTGGTTAATTTTTCCAACATTAAATTGAGTGTTTATGTTGTTTATTATTATTGTCTTCATATATTCTTCCCCAACTAGTTCTCAATCTCTACATATTAAGTTGCTTCTACTACCTATTCACAACCCTCACAGTTTGAGATGGTTATAAATTATTCTCACATATAAAGTGTTCTCATATAAGAGAGGTGTTCTCACATGAGCCTCTCCCTATATATATATAAATATATATATATATATATATATATATATATATATATATATATATATATATATATAATGGTAGTGCTGGTCGTTGGTGGTTAATTTTTCCAACATTAAATTGAGTGTTTATGTTGTTTATTATTATTGCCTTCATATATTCTTCCCCAACTAGTTCTCAATCTCTACATATTAAGTTGCTTCTACTACCTATTCACAACCCTCACAGTTTGAGTAAAAATAAGTTTTTTCAACAAATTTCAAACACAATTCTAATTTATTATACATGGGTTCAGACAAAGTGAGAGCCAAAATATGCAGATAAATAAAATGATAACTTGGCAAAAAGATTTAATCATGTTTTGTGGTCTAAGGTTTTTACGGAGGAACTAGCCTTAAGAACTTGAAATAGAAGAATATTCAAAATTGTGATTGTGTTTTTAATCGGTTTATTTTTCTTATGATCTAAGGTTTCTATGGAGAAACTACATTTAAGAACTTTGAAATAAAAAGTTGATTTTATTACACAAGTTTATTTTATGAAAGTCGTATGATACAATGTTACCTACCCGTGATTTTCTATTACTTCTCATCTTCCATTATCACCTTCATCAAATTAATCTACAATGAACGGAGATTGATTTCAAATCTCACTTGCATTCGAGTAAAATATGTATCTTGTACTCCTAAAATGTATTGAGCTCCAAAAAAGGGTGCCAGTTCAAACAAGCAATGATATTATATTATAACGTGAAAAAAGTGGTTATTAGAGTTTGTCGCCAACTCAAAAAAGTATGCATTATAGCGTGAAGAAATTGGTCAGTTATTATTGTGTTAAATGTGCTAGATTTCAATAAAATTTGTTACTTTATATTCTGTTATAAGAGTATTTTTCTCTCATCTCATATAAACTTTGAGTGTAAAGATGAGTGTTTGAGAGATTTGAAGAGCATATGTTGATGGGGTTTCTTACTAAGCACAACAATTATTTCACATTTAAATATCTGAGCTTCTAGAGTTTTTAGTTTTTATTTTTTCAAAATCATACTACCAAAGGGTCATGTTATTTGTAATATCAAACAAAATTAAATATATTAAAATAACCTATACTAGCTATATATATGGATACATAATACTATGAGTTAACTTCTCATTAAAAATTTACCTACCATACCTAAACTACTTAAAATAATATTTATCCCTAATTATTTTATTTGTCTTTTTGTTCTATAACAACTTCTTTGATAAATTAATGAAATTAAGATTTAACATTTTCCAAATAAGGAGTATGACTACCTTACAAAAATCATTCAATACAGGAGTCTAGCTAATATAATAATATTATACTGATAATAACTCAAGACTCAACAGACATTATTAAAAAAATACCAAGAAATAGATATGTGCAAGAGCAAATAAATAAATAGCATATATAACAGTTTTAAGGAAAAATTAAAAACAATAATCCCACCTTTCACTCATCTGCTCAAAATAATCCCACCTTTTCGAATTCCAGAAATAATCCCACCTTGTAACCCCATCTTCCCAAAATGATCCTTTTACCGGTTTATGAAATTAGTAACCTGTTTTAGAAGGTGACTTGACACGTGTCACCTTCTAATTGGTCCTAATTTTAAATAATTAAAAAAACAAAACAATTAAAAATAAAAAAATTCTCACGGCCCACAACCACCCCCATCATCGCCACCATCACCACCATCACAACCCCTGCTGCCGCCACCCCTTAATCACCACCATCACCTCCATCACAACCCCTACTGCTTCCTCTTACCACCATCACCACCTCCAAATTAGTTGGCGTCTGAGGTAATAGGTGTTATACGCCCAGCCACACCAACAACCCCACCGCACCACCTCCAAATTAGTTGCTGCCGCATAAATCAATTAACCACCGCACCACCTCCAAATTCGCCCAACATACCCCACAACAACCACCACTACACTAACTCCACAATTACCCCAACCTCCCCCAGCGCGGCAGCCTTCAAAATCACAGCCATCAACATCGGTACCACCATCTCCAACCATCGTGATGTCGCAGCTCCACAAATCACAGCCACAAGCTCCAATTCAACCCCAAACCAACACATTGGTGATGTCGCTAGCGATCCCAGACATTTTTGCGGTTGTTTGAAGAGGCTGGGGTTCGAATGATTGAGGTGGTAAGGCTGGGTTAAGATGGATTTCGGGGAAAGAGAAGGGGGAAGGAGGGTTTCGCCGGTATTGGTGGGGCAGGGGTGCCGTTGGCTAGCTAGGGTTAAGCTGTCGCCGATGGGGGGACAGGTGGTGCCAATGGTGGGTGTGGGGCTGGGTTAGGGTGTTTGGGGATTTTTCTTTTTCTTTTTATTTTGCCTTTGTTTTATTATTTGAAATAAAAAAAAAAATTACCTATTGAAACGGTTGTAGGTAAAAAGGATCATTTTGAGAAGATGGGATTACAAGGTGGGATTATTTCTGGAATTCGAAAAGGTGGGATTATTTTGAGCCGACTGGCGAAAGGTGGGTTTAGATTATAACTTTATAATAGCATAATAATGAAGAATGTTTTCCTTATTATATACTACCTCCGGTTCGATTTACTCGCAACAAATGACACATTTACGCATACCTAGGCAAAATTTTAAGGGACTTTAAGCATGTGTAGAGTCTGTAATTAAGGGTATAAAGTAGGAGGGAAACCATGTGGCCCCTTTGGTTAATAAAGTGAAAATAGTGGGAAAAATTAGTGAGGTGGACATTTCCCTCCCAATTTTACTGACTTTTCATGTGGGACTCTGTAGACACCTAAAAATGTCTCCCCAAAACCAAACCCGATGATGAACAACCTTTTACCGCCATTATTGGTCGGGTTGAGTATGTAATTAAGCAACATTTTGGAGGAGTTTTTCCCTCCTTATTTTTCTGCCAAAATGAGGAGGGAGTCCCCTTTTTTATTTTTCAAGGTTTTCCCTCTCATTTTTTCAAGGGAAATTCAAAAACTTTGGCAAATAACCCCAAACCTGTACTTTTCAATACCTTAAAACCAATTCCCCCTCATAAATAGAGGAGTTCCCAAAACATATCAGAAATAGTGTTGCAGTTTCAATGGAGATTAGGGAGGGGATTTGGGGGGGGGGGGTTATAGGGGTGATAGTTAAAGTTTACAAAACATTGACCCTACAAATTACACAATCCTACAATTAGTTTTAAATTAGCCTAAATACACAGTGCTAAGTTAATCAAAAGCAGCATCTGAGTTCAGTTCTTCCAGGCTTCGTGCAAGACCATCCAAAAAATTATGGGCACCATTTCATCACCTTCATACTACCTGAAAAAAAAAGTAGGGACTCATGGCAGAGTTCTTTGAAGAACTCTTTTTTAATGAGCAGCAACTTTACAATGAGGAGCAAACGTGGGAATCATTTCATCAATTCAAAGATGAAGAGTACTTTGAACCAGAATCAGAAGAAAACAACATCAACTCACAAGAAGATGCTGGTTATGAAGCAGATGATGATGGTGAACAACAAGGTGAAGCTCATATGTATGGCAGACAAAGCAGGGAAATGACAGTGCAAGAAAAGCGCCAACTTGTAGATGAGATCATGCTTAACATGGAGGGGGACTCAGTGCCAAGAGGATTTTCACTACTAAAATTCGGTCGAATTGCGACCGTTTTTCTACGACCGTCATCAAAACAGTCGCAATAATTGATATTTGCGACCGTTTTTAAAGCGGTCGCAAATTTGCGACCGTTTTTATAGCGGTCGCAAATTTGCGACCGTTTTTGGGCTATAAAACGGTCGCAAAGGTACTGAAATATATTTTAATAATAAAATTCATGTGAAATTTTATTCAAAATTAAATTAATTCTGTTACGACCGGTTAGAAGCGGTCGCAAAATGCTTTAATTACGACCGTTTGAGAAACGGTCGCAACATTACGACCGCCATAACGGTCGCAAAAGTGCTTTTTCAAATTAAAAGAAAAAAGGGTATAAAACAAGATCACCCAAACCCTAGTATTAGAAGCAGCCGTCCTATTTTCCTCACGCATCCTCTATCATCTCTCTCCTCACACATCCTCTTCTCCTCTCTTTTTCTCACACCCTTCTCCTATCTCTCTCTTCTCTTTCCTCTTTCCACCTCCCAGTGAACGCCCCTCTTCTCACTCATCCTCTTCTCCTCATCTTTTTCTCTTTCTCTCGCATCTCCTCTCTTCACCGACCCGAAATAGAGCAGCGAACTTCACAAGCAAAAGTTGAAAATAGTCAAATTCGTTTGATGTTAAAAACACCACACGAACTTTGGTGTTTATGGTCAAATTCGACCTCAAAAATTCCAGATCTGGAGTTTTCTTGGTCGAATTTGACCATATTGACCTAAAGAGGAAGATATATTGTGAAAGGTATGTTTAATTTTCTGAAATTTTGTTTATTTTCGAATTTTGTGGTTGAATTCGTTTTCCGTTCGAATTTCCATGTTTGTTTTGATTTTGTTATCGATTTTTGTTTGCGTTTCTGTTCGAATTCCTTTGATTTTGGTTTTATTTCGAGTTTTTTTTTAATTTTGTTCGAATTTGTTCTTTATTTGTTCGAATTTCATAGATTTTTGGTTTGATTTTGAGCTTGAACTTCTCGAATTTAGGTTCGATTTATGAGGGTTTTAATTTATTTCGTTTTTGTTTGATTTTTTTGTCGAATTTTTTGTTCTGGGTTTAATTGTTGTGGGTTTTTTTTTTGGGTATAATTATGGGTTGAATTATTGGGCGATTATTTTGGTTTAATTTTTGTGCATTTTATTTGTGGGTTAAATTGTATTGATAAATTTGTTCGAATTATGTCTTTTTTTGGATTGTTGTTCGAAATTATTTGATTGTTTGATAATGTTTTATTTCATTTTTGTTTGCTTTTTTTTGGAATTTTTTTCAACTGTTTTTCTGTTTAAGGATGGGTGGGTGGTGCTGGGTATTGGTGGGCGACGGTGGGCGACGGTGATGGTGGGTAGAGGGCGGCAGAGGCAGGCTAGTGGTTGTTTAGGGTAAGTAGTGGTGGAGGTTTACAGGTTTGGGTGGAATCTGGTTTGGGTGGATCTGGGCTAAGGGTGGGTGGGTGGGTCTTTTTCTTTTTTTTTTGTTTTTTTTAATACTTTTTGCGACGGCTTATGGCGGTCGCTAAATTCGATATTTGCGACCGTTTCATAAGCGGTCGCAATTTTTAATATTTGCGACCGTTTTTTTAACAGTCGTTGAAAATAGTTAAAACGGTCGTTAAGTATTTGCGACCGTCAAACGGTCGTAATTTTTTTTTTTTGCGACCATCATAATAACGACCGCCATGTTGCGACCGTTGACGGTCGCAATTACGTTTTGCGACCGTTTTCACTATTTTTTGCGACCGTTTGCGCCGGTCGCAATTTGGCCAATTTTTAGTAGTGTTTTATCCAAGTTGGCCAGGAAACATCATGTGCATAGATCAACAAATACAAGATGGTTTCGGGTAATAAAGTAACACATAATAGAGGGTCATGCTTTAGATGTTAGGACAAAAAAAATTAGGCACTGTTGGTAGAAAACTAACAGAGTACAGTGATGAATTCTTAACTTCAGTGCCTTTGTACAAGAGACAAACTGAAAGAGGGTATGCTGCAGCTTTGCATATTTCTAAGGCAGCTTTGCATAGGTTAAGGCAGAGGGGTAGATTAAGAACATACACAAGCACAAACAAACCTGCGCTTACTGACAACCACAAAATAGCCAGGCTTAAGTGGGTTCTTAGTCAAATTCACCCAATTCCTTCTCAAGGGGACCCTACCTTTGTTGACATGCAACAAAGGATACACATAGATGAGAAATGGTTTTTCATAAAACCTAAAACAAGAACTTTCTATCTACTTCCAACAGAAGAGAATCCATACAGAGCACAACAATCAAGAAGGTTTAAGGTCAAAGCCATGTTTATGGGCATGATAGGGAAACCCTTGTATGATGAAAACAAACAATTATTGCATGATGGAAAGTATGGGTTATTTCCTTTTGTTAAGTATGAGACAGCAAAGAAAAAGAGCAAGAACAGAGATAAGGGCACCATTGAGGCTAAGGCAGTCCAGAGCATAAACAAAGAAGCAATTAGGGACATGCTAATGAACCATGTGTTGCCAACTTTACATGAGCAGTGGCCCTCACAACTACCAAAGAATATCACTATCCAGTGGGATAATGCAAGACCTCATCAAGTACCACAAGATCCTGAATTTCAAGCAGCCACACAAGCATATGGATTCAACATACAGTTTGTTTTTCAACCAGCTCAATCACCAGACATGAATGTTCTAGACTTAGGACTATTCAATGTGATTCAGTCAATTCAATATCAATCATTTCCTCAAAATGTAGATGAACTTATAAAGGAAGTGGAAATAGCTTTTGAACAACTTGATCCTGAATTGAACAAGTATAGTTGGCTTACACTTCAATCATGTATGGTTGAAGTATTAAGGAGGAGAGGGGGCAACAATTACACCCCACCACACATGAAGAAAAGGAGTCTAGACATGCAAGGGATTTTACCAGATCTGCTAGAGGTAGACAAGGGTCTAATTGCATAGGTTGTCAATTATCTTGACTCAATCACAATCCTAGTAAATGGTGAAGAATAAGGTCATATGGAAGTTGATGCAGATTAAAGGTTACAAGCAATGATGATTTTGTTTTGCTAAAGGCATTGACTGCCACACATAACCAATTCATATCTAAACATGTTTTTTGTACTTTGTTTGGTATTGGTTAGGTGTATTTTGGTACATATTAAGTGGAATTATTCATAGGCAGTCATGCAATCTATGTCAGCAATTGTGATGTAAAAATGGCTTATTTTAGGCACAGTAATGGAAACAACATCTTTTGTATTATCTACAATCCATCATAATGGGTTTTTTTTTTCTTTCAAGGCATCAATGAATTATGGTTCCTCAATAGAATCCTCAAATAGAGGTTCCCAGAGCATCCATTTTACTTAAATAGGTATCTGATGAGTCCCTTTATCATTTGGATATAAATACACTGAATGATGCAACATGGGAGGGGGGACTCAATACATCAATGTAAAGGGGACTCCTACAAAAAATACTACACACCATACCCATCAACAAATTAAAATACAGAATCACACACCAACAAGCAGGAAATCCACAATACTAAATCCACTCAACCATCTTGAATTCCCAGGGACTCATGGGTAAAAGGTAACATAACAACTAGCAAACAGAATTGAATAAGCACAACCCAGCAACAACATGCTAATTTTTTACCACAAATCAAACCCAACATGCAACAAGTATGGTTTCTCAAGCCAAACAGTAATCCAAATCATCACTTAACATTAAATCAAAGAAAAAGCAAAGATTAGGGTTCATAGAAATTACGCTGCCCAATTAGTTTGGGGGAAGGGACTACAAAGGGTAGTAGATCTGAAGGTATGCCTCCAGAACATCATCAGGCTCCAAACCCTCAGGAAGGCCAGATCTAACGCGCTTCCTCCCTGCGCTTGGCCCAGAACTAGACCCACCCATCATGGGATGGTCTGCTGGTGGCTGGAGGACATCAGCAGCAGTCAACTCAAGGGGCACCACCGAAGACCCAGTCTCCGAGTTATCATCAGGGGGTGATGAAACAGGTGGAATACCCACCACGGCAGCAGATCCACCATTTGTAGTGGTTACCATTTCTGGATCCGCAGTTGGAGGATCAGCTTTTTTGGACCCATAACCCTTCGTGGTCTCTTCATCATCCCTTGAGATGTATTCAACAAGCTTAGCCCCGCGGATCCTTCGTCACGCAATTAAAGAAGCACGCCTAACATGCTTCATAACCCCGGAACCCCTACGAGGTATGTACCTTGTTACTCCAGGTGTTGGTGGTGGTGGTGATCTTGTAGATCCAGAAGAGGGGGACTCATAATTTTTTAGATTTGATTTTTTTTGTTGAGGAGAAGCCATTTTCGAAGAGTAGCAACACCCAGAAAACTAAGAGAGAGAGAGAGAGAGAGAGAGAGAGAGAGAGAGAGAGGAAACAACCCAGAAAATTGAAAGACAGTGAGGAGGCGTAGAAGAGAGAGAGAAAGAGAGAGAAAGATTTATAGTGTTAGGGTTTGGGGTGGGTTCATTTTCTGGAAAAATTTTCCAGAATTGAATGCTCTCAACCATCTTCAATCTCAATTGAATGCAGATTCAATGAAGGTGGTTGGGAGATGAATAAATTTAAAGGGAAAGGGGTAAATTTGGTGGGAGTGGTTAGGATACTTAGTTAAAACATAAACATAACCAACTTAAATTAGGAGTGTTAATAAGTTTGATTTTAAAAAAAAGTAAGGGCAAAAATGTCATTTTATAGTACAAAACTAACCAAATAAGGAAAAAAAAATTGTTGCGAGTAATTTAAACCACCCAAAATGGAATTTGTTGCGAGTAAATCGAACCGGAGGTAGTACTTTAATTGTAGCATTAAAATATTGAAGAATGGTATTAAAAGGTATTTCAATTTATATACGTAATGTTCATAATTGAAATAAGGTTTAATTAATTCAATTTGCAACTGTTGAGATTGCTATTATAGTTGTAAAAAACTTTAGTGGAGCTTAGGACGGTTTGTTCACATTTACTGAACTGAGCTGAATTGAACTGAACAGAACTGATTGGAGCTGAACTAAAATGAATTGAACTGAACTGAAGTGATTGGAGCTAAACTAAGCTGAGTTGAGCCGAGCTGAGCTGAAATGAATATATTATAAGAGAATGAAATTAGGAGTTGAACTGAACTGAATTGATTGGATTTAAATTGAAACTAGTGTGTACCCCGGGCGTTGCACCGAGTTACTACTTCAAAACAAAATGTAATCCAAAATCCCATTGTTGAAGATATTACATTTCCATTGTTTAGGAATTGTTGAGACTATTCCTCTTTATATTTTTTTCAAGCTACATATTTATTTTTTTTGTGCTTACTTATACATATATTTATTTATGTGTATATAGAGAACATAAATTGGTCGTGGCTCAGATGGAAAGGTGTATGTTCTTGTAACCATGAGATACAATGTTCAAACCTTGTGGGATGTTTTTTTTCTTATTAATAATGACATGGAATAAATGTCGCAATGCTAGAAGTGACATGACATAATGATAGTTAAATGATGACGTGGCGCAATGTGGTGCAAATTTATGTGACACATAAACGTTTTTAGGAACACTTTTTAATAGATAAGTATAGATTAAGCTAAAGTGAATAGGCCCTTAGTTTCACTATCATTCACGATTTATCATGTAACATGAGAATGTACGAAGTAACAAATTTTTTATTTTTTTTTATGAAGTTTAAATGTACAATAGGGGTCTTTAAACCAACCTATCTTTCCCTCTTTAAGATAGTAAAAGGAAGTTTCTTTACAAAAAATCATATTGAAAAGCCAAATGGGCCTCCATATTACAAAGACAACATAACTATTTCTTCCACTAGCTGATCTAATAGCAAGTCCAACAATTTTTGACCCAAATGAATACTTACTTCTTCTACAAATTGCATCTTCCATAATTCATATTTTGTCACCCAATTTGAGTCTTTTTTATGCTCTTCTTCAGCCAACTTACATATTTTTCCCAACATTTCCACTATATAATCTGCTGCATCTACTTCTTCTTTCACCAATTCTTGTTTTGTAGCAATCTTGTTACAGTAGTCCTGATGATTTTCTCTTGATTTTGGCATTCTTTCTTGTTGCAAATTACCATTAATTTTGATTTTTGGTGATGTTTTCCTCCTTGAATTTGATGTTGTTTGTCTTCCTTCCCCTGTTTTCAAGAAATTAGTTAGTCAATTACACAACATTTATGTTATTTCATGCTATAAGCCTATAAACTAACTTATCATGTAATTTCATGTGGGTGCCAAGTTATAGTATAGGAATAATATTGTACACTAATTGCACCAAAAAAAACAAAAAAAATAATATTGTACACTAATACGTCCCAAAATAATATGCCAGTTTATTTACTTATTTAGTATTCGCATGTTTAACTTTTTTTTTTACAAACTCGTATGTTTAACTTTATACTCTTCATATTACTCCCTCCATTTCAATATGATGGTCCCATATGAAATCAATCACATAAAATAAGAAAAGAAAAATATCTGGAATCTAACATTAAAGTCAAAACAATTCATACTCAGAGTAAATAGTTTTGCCTTCTTTAAATTTTTTGGGAGTAAATAGTTTTGCCTTCTTTAAATTTTTTTGATATTTTTAGAAAACTGTCAAACATAATTGCATAATTTAAGGGAATAAATTCTTTACTTAGAGTCATGTCATTAATTCACAATTAATGAATTTAACCAATCAAAATTTAATACTTCCTCCGTTTTCTTTTACTTGCAACACTTCCCTAAAAAGGAAATGTCACAATACTTGCAACACACTATAAAAGGAACGTTACTTTAGGGAAAAACTATACTATTTCCCTTATTTAAAGCACATGACCCACTAAATTACACTTCTAACAACCATTCATTCCATCTTAAAGTGTATTATATTATGTGAACCCCACAATTCTTAAATACCGTGAAAAAGTGTGTGTTACATCTAAAAGAAAACGGAGGAAGTATGTATAAAATAGGAAATAAAAATTAAGTTAAAAGTGGAACACATTCATTATGGATAGATCTTTTTGAAACGCCCAAAATAGTATATGAGACTAACAAATTGAAACGGAAGGAGTATCGTTTAAGACTTAATACTATGTAGTACCATTACTAAGACCTTTAAACACGGATATAAGGATAATTAAACTGAGTATTAGGTATTAATTTGTACAAAACAATAAGTAATTAAATAATTAAACAAATCATACCTTTGGAAAGAGTAACAAATTCAAATTCCTTGTAATAATCATCAAGAACAGAAACAGGGCTTCGAGATGGTAATTGATCATCTTCAAAACACATAATTTCCTTATGATAAACCTTCTTCTTACTTGTAACAACTTTCCCATTTAATTTCCCCTTTTTCTTCACTAATTTCTCCCTTAATAAATCACTATTTTCACCTGCATTATTCCTAAACTCCCTACTAGTATTATTATAATAACGTTCTTCATACCTTTTCTTACTCTTTCTTTCTTTAACTCTTCTACCATCATTATCATGTCTATTTTTCTTGCACAAACAAATCTCATTATTCGATTTCGAACCCGCCTCCTTCTCCCCCTTCATATCTTTTTCCACACGATCATCATCTCTTATGACGACAAAGTTATAGTTAACCCGACCCTGTTCATGAAAAGAAGACGAAGTAGTTTTTGCACGACGATGAAATGCAACTCTAGTAGGATCAAAATCTGGCAAGAAGTGCAATGAATTCAAAGACTTGCTACGAAAAAGCGAGTCAAGAGTTGTAATTTTATTACTCTCCTCATTTTTATTATAATTTGGCAATGAGTCTAACCCCATTAGTCTTGCTATAATCCCCGGACCACTATTTTGAGCTTGAACCTCATGGACTGACCCATTATCAACGTTACTAGAAAAAGAGCGCAATTTTTCGGGTTTTTCGAGTATTTGATCGTGTGGAGAAGGGTGAGTAGGGAGATTGCCTGCACAAATGAACATTTGAAGAATGCCAGTAAAACAATTAGAAGTAGGAGGGTTATTATTTGAGTATTTAGTCATTGTTTTAGTTTAATTTAGTGTTTTAAGGGACTAAAAAAAAAAAGAGGGTTTAAGTGGTGAGAATTTGGAGATATTTGAATAAAAAGAGGGTAGGAAGGAAGTTGAGGGGTAGTTTAAATATAATTAAATTAGATTTATTATGATTTATGAGGTGTGAAAGTGATGGTATAAATGTGGAAAAATTAGTCATGGTCATAGATTCACATTATTGAAGGATGTAGAGACTTACATAACCACGTTGAATGGATGAAAGAGTTGACGTACGGACGAGGAATAAATTGTGATAAAAACAATAATAATGATTAGTTGATTATGATTTATGAGTAATCAATAACAATAATAATAATAATAATAATAATACGGAGTACGTCATTCGGTTTTTGACTACTTATAAGTGTTGTAATACTAGATATTTTTGCGTTAAAAAAGTAATACACGAATTATTTTTAAATGTTGAATACTTACACCACTTTTATGAGAATTTAAATGTTGTTACTCGAATTATTTTTTTCACTACATAACCTCATCTTAATGAATTTGTTTTATTGTTTCTCTGTTTCACTTACATTAATTATGTAATGTAGCATTTCCTTCGATCTCCCTAATAAGTAAAAATTAAATACTCATTAAGTTTCCTCCAAAAAAAAAAACAAAAAAAAATCATTAAGTTCACTTACACATTTATTTAATCATATTTTTATGTACTACCCGTAAACCGTAATGCTTTTTTTATAAACAAAAAATAATGAATGAAGATAGTTAAAAATGGGAAAAAAGAGTACTGTAATTAATTAAAGAGGTTGGGTTATGGTTACTAATTTACTATGATGCTGTCAAAAGTTAATTGTCGGTAAGTAGCGTGTGCAGAGACGAGTATGTTGACTTTGTGATGGCTTCTGTATTCTGTTTGGACGGTGACGTTTTCAGCCCACTACTAATCTCTAGTCCTCTTTCTACTCCCATATTCTAAATTCTGATGAACAACCCATGTATGACTATGTGAGCATTCTTTTATCTTACACTAAAATACTAAAGAGGGAGTGTAGACGTGTAATGGTAAACTGGTAATGGAATTTCACATTGAAAGAATTCAAGACTTACCACCACTAATCCACTATATAATACTCCCTCCATTTTTAAATACTTGCTCCACTTTTGACAGGGTAAAGTCGTATCCCCTAATCAAAAGTAATTACCTAAGTCCTCTAAGTAATGTAGATAGGGAAGTAGGGTCGAATCCACAGGAAAACAAGTCTTTCTATTCCCAATTAATTATTGTAATCTAAGTTATCTGAGTAACCAATGTTGTTGTGATTAAAGACTATACTACGAAATCAAATAATAAAAGGCCTAGGGTATAAGTTCACTAAATAAACAATATTTCAGGGTAAAACATAACAATCAATCATCAATGCATCAATTAATCAGATCATAAAGGGCTTTCGCTACGTATTACAATCACAGAGTTAATTTACCGGTATTAAATCTCATCTCTCGAATCTCGACCTAACCATTTATAAATTAGTCTGCCTATTGAAACTAAGCCTAAACATCAATTCTCATCTCTCGATTCTCGAATCAATATTGTCAAACTCATACAATTAAACCAGGCCTAATCTAATTGCATAGCATTAAAACAATCAATAGGAAATTAATTAAGCATTAACAATCAACAATCATAAATTACCCCTTCATATTATTTATTAGGTCCCCATAAACCCTAGAAAGTAAATTACTCAGACATGATTAAAACTAAATAAATCAAAGTAATTAAACAAGTCATAAGGAATTAAAGGAATAAAAATACTGAAATTAATAAAGAAGAAATCGTTACCGAATCGAGGGATTTTACAAAGCACAGTTAAAAATAAGAGTAAAAGTTTAGAGAAATCTAGAGAGAGGAAATCTAAGTAGAGAGAGAATAAGAGTAAGAGTATATAAAAGAAGGTACTAAACTTGCTTAACAAAATTGCCTTTATACTAAGAGTATATAAGAGTAAGAGTATATAAAAGGGGCGCATACGTTGCCATGTTCTCTCGCCCCTCCCGGCCAGGTGCGCCTTCGGGCGACGCATCATGGCGCCAGGCGGATCACCTTGGGCATCTCTTGGACTTCGATTGGGCTCCGAATCTAATCGGATTTCCTCTTCGGGCC
Organism: Chenopodium album; assembly: GCF_948465745.1. NCBI lineage: Eukaryota > Viridiplantae > Streptophyta > Magnoliopsida > Caryophyllales > Amaranthaceae > Chenopodium > Chenopodium album. Next base: position 10,420,895 of record NC_137853.1, on the reverse strand, counting down.
TTTAACACTTGGTCTAAAATGTCTCGGAATCTCAAGTAATGAGCCCTTAATCAGCGGTTCGATAACTCTAACCGGCCTTGGGCTTCAAAGGGATGGTCGTGCTCCTCCAATGGTCGTAGTCACTCCATGAAAATCCGGGAAAATGCTCCAAAAGTGCAATTTCCTACAAAACTCAACCAAAACTACGAAAACACTAGAAAACACCAATTAGTAATAAAAGTGGCTCGAAAGAGCCAAAAACACTACTAATTATGATCAAGGGACGGGGGTAAATCACTATATAAAATAGACATATCAACTTTCTTTTTGTGACCGTTTTTAAATACTTGCTCCATTTCCTTATTTGGAAAGCTTATATAATATTTAATTTATTTTTCTCAACTAGTGGACCCAATTTTATTACTTTTAGATTCTTTCTCCTCCAATTTACCTTCCACTAACCCCACTATCTCCATATTTTAATACTTTCTCCTAAAACTCCGCGCATGGAGAAATGGAGCAAAAATTTAAAAACGAAGGGAGTACTTCGTACTAAGAGACTACTCCCCTCATTTCCATATGATTTTGAGGTAGAACATCCTTGGTCTTGTAAAGTGATGGACTTGCACCCACCCGTGACGGGTGCGGTCTAAACCCGTATTTGACGAATTCCTCTGTCACATTATATTTGCTCTAATATCCTAGTATTAAATTATCAATGTATATGTTCATTGTCTTTAAAGTATTATGCTGTTTTAACTTAGAATTAAAAAATACTCCCTCCGTTTTTTTTTTATATGCATCACTTTGACAATTGCACTATTCACATACCATGGTTGACTTATTTTTTCACCTATAAAAAATAAATAAATATTAGTATATAATATATCATTAGATTTGTCATAATGTCTAGTTTCATAATATAATTTTGTTACAATTTTTTCTAATACACAATTAAAGATATTAATGGTCAAAGTAGTGTCTCGGCAAATGTGCCGGTCAAACTGATGCATATAAAAAAAACAGAGGGTTTAACTATTTGTTTTTTTTTTTTGTTGTTCTTTGGATTTACCTCTTATGTATGTTCTTTTAGGGTTCGTATTATTTTGTTTTCACTTTTGTTCGATAAATTTTAATCATATTATTTAAATCTAGCTTTATGTTCATCAGATGCACAATAATGAGCACTATTGTACAGGTGCACAAACTAATAATTGTTACTCATTACATAAAGAAAAATAAGAAAGTAGTTTTGTTGCTTTCTCATCTCTGCTCCACTTCTTCACTAGGGTTTACTAATTTTGGTCGTTAGGTCGAAAATAGCCTGATTTTCGACTCATTCTCTTTATTTTTCTTTAACTTTTCATTAATTTCAATTAATTTACACAAGTAGCTAGTGTAAATGTACCGGTCTCTCTATGGTGGAGCTGTTAGTTAGTCGTTGATGTAGTTGTTCATTCCTTTAGGGAATGATTTTGGCTTAGGGTTGTATATTCTTTTGTCATATAATTGATTTTTCGTTGAGTAAAGTATCATGCGGGACTACAAAGATTGTTAATTTTCCAAATGTGTTCAAATGAAATTCATCCACTTGGCTATAAACCTATAAAAAAATATATAGTTAGACCATCTCTCCGAAATGGTTGTATTTTCTGACGTTGTATTCGAGGGGTGTATCACAATGCAAGATCCACTTAATGATCGTTGCTTATATATTTGTTAGTTTTTGGCCCTATTAGGGAAAACTAGCTGTAACGAGTAGCTTTTAGCGGTCGATTAGCGGATAGTTGTTAGGATAGCGAGAAGCAGTCAATTAGTAGTGGGTAGAAGTTAGTTGTTAAAGCAATGGTTGATAGGAATCATAGGATGAGTGTTCCCTAATACTCTTTATGATTTTTATTGAACTTGATAGCTTTTTTTTTTAAAAAAAAAAAAAAAATCAAAATCCAATATTAAATTAGAGCTTTTATATTATCAGCAATTAATTTTCCATAAACTAAGTTTTTATTTAATTGAAGGAAATTTGAGTGTTAAGAAAAATCAACGACATAGGAGAAGTGGTTGCTTGTTTGATTAAAAAATCGCAAATTTTAATGTGAATTAAAGAAGGAAAATGAAAGTGGGCCCCACTTGAACGGAAAAATGGATGACCCCGACCCCAAACAAATTAGGAAGCGGCCTATTGTCACGAAATGCACATCAAGGGTCAACAACTGTCCCCACAAACCAATACAAGTCCTTTCGGCACATTTTGTGCTCACTCTTGCATACCCCGAGAAAACTTCTCAGGAGGTCACCCATCCCAACTCCCAAGACTACTCCCAGCCATGCACGCTAAACTTTAGAGTATCCTAGCATATGAGCTCCCTAAAAGGAAGATGCATCTTGTTGATATGAGTAGTATATCAAATCCTTTAAAAGCAATCATGAGGGGTATTATAACAGCTCCCTCAAAGCACATGAAAATTTTTAAGTGATAAATAACAAAAAAAAAAAAAAAAAAAAAAAAAAAAACCCTATATTAAGGGTTTGTTCAGTTCAGCTTGATTTTAGTTCAGTTCAATTTAGCTCCAATCACTTCAGTTCAGTTCAGCTCCAATAAGTTCAGTTCAGTTCAATTCAGCTCCTAATTTCCTTCTCTCATAAAATATATTTCAGCTCCAATCAGTTCAATTCAGTTAAGTTTAGTTCAGTGAATGTGAACATGCCCTAATACATTAAACAAAATGTGGTAAATATTTTGTATAAGTTATTATTTTCATTCCCAAAAGTTTTTTTTTAAAAAAATTTTTTATTTCAAATGTTAAATAATTAATTATCATATAATAACGTCAAATTTTCCACAATCAACAAAGAATTACGAAAAAATAATAATTCGGATATTGGGACATTCACTTGATTGGAAATGAAATGAGCACACGTGCTAGTAGTAGTCAAAGCTATTAAGTAATTTATACTCCATACATATTTATGTTAGATAGTAACAAAACCTATGTCGGATACTTATACATTATACGTGGTCGAAATCTACATCACCTGCGTAAACTATAGGTCAAAAAAGAATTTGATAAAATTACATCCATAAAATCTCTCTTCGGTAGATCAACCACTATGTGACTCTTTGAGTTTCTTCATTCGCCATTGCCATTGCCATTCATGGAGTGGAGAGAAACAAAGAGACTCATGTGAATTCTAATTTCTCAATAGTGAGACTCTCTAAAAGTATATAAATATCACTTTCAATTTTCGGCCCACCAAATCCATTTCTTTTTTAAATATAAAATATTATAAGATTAAATTTTTTTTTTAAAAAAAAGGTAAAACTTAAATAAATTACAAAATATGTAGAATATTGATAAGGGCCCACACTTTTTGTCAAACGGGACTCAAAGTTGAGTATCTAAACTTAACAACTTTCTTTTGGAGTTGCTAACTTTAGATACCAACTTATTAGTATACATTGCAAAAAATACTCTCTCTCCTAAAAATATTCATTTGAGTCTCACCATTGGAGAGACTCTTATACTAATAGATATAGCCGGGGCGGGTTAGGGTTTTTTTAATGGGCCTCCAACCCATTAAGGCATTAACTGTAATTGCGAATATGAAAAAAGAAAAAAAAAAAACGGATTTAATTGTCACTTCTCCATTGAAGCGCACTCAACGTTGTCCATTGAAGCACCTTCTCATACTTGTATCCCCCATTGAAGCACCTTCTGAGGTAATTTCTTGTTTCTATTTGTAATCATCATTTCAATTTCATATTCTAGGGTTTTATTTAATTTAACTTAATTTTCAGTATTAAGTTTAGGGTTCGAAAATTTCAACTATTGGTTACTAAGACTCTATGAAAGATCATAACCAGCGATTTTGTTGCTAGAATTTGATAATCCCTAAAATAATTTATGTGATAATTGAATCAATTTTTGTTGCTAATGTGTTGCAGAGCCCGTTAATGCTAGTAATAAGGCTTTGATTTTTTTTGCTATTGTTATTGAAAGATTGTTGATTTTGTTTCTAAGAAGAATGTCATTGAGTGGATCTTCTGATTATCTTGTTGTGTCCCATTATCGAATGGCGATTCATGTTAGCCGACCCCAAATCATTTTAGGACCAAGGCTTTGTTATTGTTGTGATTGCGTGTTGTATTTCTATATCGGACGGCGATTCATGTTAGGCGACCCCAAATCATTTTGGAACTAAGGTTTTGTTGTTGTTGTGGTTGCTTATTGTAGGTTGAAAGAGATGAGTGCATACAAGGCTTTCAAAGCACAGGTCCCAATCGCATGGAGCCCCAATTTGTATATAACATTGGTGAGGGGTATGCCTGGAACCCGAAAACTCCACAGACGAACCTTGGAGGCATTGCGTCTTGGCAAGTGCAACAGGACTGTTATGAGATGGAACACTCCTACTGTTAGGGGAATGATACAGCAGGTCTCACTATTATATGCCTGTTGAGTTGTTCTGTTTCTTATATACCTACCTAATGATTTGATTTTAATCTGTTTCAGGTTAAAAGGTTGGTAGTTGTCGAGACTGAAGAGATGTATAAGGCTCGAAAGGAAAATCAGGAGAAGCATCGAGCTTTACGTCCTCCACTCGTTATCAGCCATCAACCTCCTACTCCTGCTACTCAATCTTCTTAGGTCTCATTTTGATATTACGAGGTTAGCTGTTACTTCTTACTTGAATGTGATTCTCTCATTCCTGTTTGTGAGTCTGGTTGGCTATTGTTGTTATAGAGCTGTTTCTGCTAATGATTAGCTGATCCACCGTGTTGTACTTGTGGCAAAATTTTGACCTTTCGTCCTTCAGAAATTAGAGAGAAATGTAAATGCTCACTTAGTTTTATGCTTCTGTGTACTAGTTTTCATCCAAACCTGTTGCCGGTATTTTGGAAGGAACTGACAATTTGCACAAAAAAGGATGTAGTCCATTATTTTAGGATGAAAACCCTACTTATTTGTGTGCTTATTACATCAAGAGATGTAGTTCTGGGTTGTGGACTTGTGGTGCCTCCCTTCCAATGTTAAGAAACAAATACAAATCTTTTTAAAGGCTGGTTGTCGAGATTTTACTTTTTCTGAGTGAGGAGTCTGGAAGTATGTTGTTGGATGTATTTAAGGGTTTTGGATTTTGAAATGTCTTCATTTGTCTTTGTTTTACCACCTCCTGAATTCCTGGTTATACAGAGTCAATTTGGACCTGTGACTCTTCACTGCAACATTAAGCTGAGAGGTGATATGCATGTAGTTGTGCTATGAATATGGTTGTGCAATTTGGTTGTGATATGCATAAGGATTGAGAAAGTGGGAGTAAGTTTGTTTTGGCTTTAAGCTCTTGGGTTTCAGTAAGTGATATGTATATGGCCATAAAAATAGTTCACATGCCTGGAAGAAACTAATCCTTATATATATCATATTAATTATTCATCAGTTGTATCAATCAGTTTTAGTCCAAATGGAGTAGAAACCAAACCACATATAGCTCAATTTCATTTTAATTGAACTAGAAGACACTTGGTTGATGAACATCAGGGCAAATAAAGACTTTAATCCAGTGAAAGAGGTGACCCAAGTCTCTAGGTAAATCTTATGTATTGATGTATACTGATGTGATTGAGGATCGAATAAAAGTAATTTATAAACAATATGTTCAATCAGTCTTGAAAGAATGAATTGGATCTTGAATCCCCTACAATTTTCTTTGACTTCTTGGGATAAGTATTCAGGTATACTCTTAAAATGGTGTGAGTTTGAGACCTAGACTCAGAATAATTAATTTAGTTAATATTTGTAATAATCGGGCTTGGTTTATTATACATATAAAAATGAGGGATACTATGGTATTTGATTGGTTGATTGGCATAATTATATCTCAGGCTTGTTAATATGGGCTTAGATTAAATTTAACCTTATCATGATCGTCGTTTATAGTATTCTTGTAATACATCATGAAAATATAGTATGAGAGTGAGTATTTGAATTTGATGTATTTAGTGAAATTGATCGTCGTTTAGGAGTAATACAAAATCTTTAGTATTCATGAAAGAGTAAATTAGGATTACTTAGATTAAAATTAGTCTAAAGTGTTTAAAACCCTACCCCTCTTTTGCTTAGCTTTGCCATCTTAAAAGTAAATGCTGTTTGTGGAAGATGCTATCACAAATCTCATCTCTTTTGCATAGGTGTTTGCGTCTTCATAGCATGGATTGTTTTTTTATAGTTAGGCTGCTTGTAATCTTCAAAAATTATATTACCATCTAATTACTTTGTTTTTTTTTTTTTTTTTTTTTTTTTATTAGTCTCAGACTTTGCTTCAAGTTGCTAAATCAGCACTCTTAGCCTCATAGGGATCAAACTTTGAGAAAATGCAAAGTATAGTGTTACAAAAATGATTTAATTTTTTTTTTTTTTTTAAATCTTTTAGCCTAAGAAGTTGGAGTTAGCTTTGACATCATTGATGGACAGAATTAGGTATGTAAGTTCAACATAGTGAGAGTTAGGTATTCCGTATTCAATGTAGTCTTGACTCTTGAGAGATGCTATCGTTGGTGTTTCATGCTATTTTAATTACAACTTCAATCGTCCTCTTTCCATCTCAACTTGTAAAGAATAAACATTGCCTCTTTCCTTAGTTTATGTGTTTCAAATAAGGAGGAGATGAGCCCACTGAAGACTAATTAATTGACTTGTGCTGAATTCACTGTCCTAGATCAACAAGTGGGTTGCTGGAGTTCTAAAATCCAGATTATGATAACATGTTTTGTTAAATTATTTGGATCCCATCTTTGTATCTCTAATTTCAAGGTTTTATCATACTTTGCAACTGTCATGTGAACAATTTCCTAATAGATTTCTGAATGTTCATGCTATGCAGGTGCCAAATGTTTATTTAAGAACCATGAGTTGAAGACCACTCAGTAGGATGCTCATCATAAATTTATCAGACTTGCTGATGATTATAAATTTGATCCTCTAGTTGTATGGATGTGGTTGCTAAGTCTTCGTGAAAAGGTTGTTTAAGAAACATATTGTATAACATTTTATCAATCAAGGGCTGAGCTGAGATAGGATCAGTACTAGAGATGATAAACACGTCGTGGTTTAAGCGATGGAAATCTGCAATGGAATCTGCAATGTTGATTAAATCTTTTCTGCACCATGTTCCATTTTGTACTTCGTATGTATGGATTTCTTCTTGCAGTTTTCCTAGGCCATCAATTTTAAATGACAAGGCACATATTACTTTTGGTGTTCCAATAATGTCAACTTTTGACAATTGATTTTTGTGCCCTGTAAAATATACTCCGTATGATATGATGAAATCCCAGATAAATCTAACAATGAAATTTCCAGTGTAATACTGTAATGCTCTACAGTTTTTGACAAATTTGATATTGACCAATGAACTCAATTTCGGCTAATATTCAGGACGAAGGTAGTATAATGTTACATTTCTATGGGTTCAAGTTAACATCTGATTATTAAACTCTTACTAGGATGCCACCACCTTGTTTCTTTTACAAGTATTCAGTGCTATTACGCATTTATGAACCATTGTCATTGCAGCCAGCGTACCTCTATCTCAGTCTCTCAGACATCAAGATTCGCAACCTACCTTTTGACTATAGTCGTGGTTGTGCTAGCTACAGGGCAAGTTATAGTCTTGTGTAATTTTAGGGAAAACACTGCCTCTTTGTGAGCACAATTTGTCACAGTACAAACAATACAAGGTGGAAACCACAAGAAAACTTGTTGGGAGTTTATGACGTCCTTTTGAAATATATACAAAGTATAGAGTAGTACTCTCAAACACTGAGCGTCCTTTCTTGCTAGTGCTACCTCGCCTATAGCCACTAATCGTTCAAACGTGCAATTGCAACCAATTTATTGATGTATACAGCCAATACAGGACATGGTCATATTGAATTCCTGGTTACAGATATCTACAAGAAAGAATTTATGCTGCTATCAAAAATTTGTTAGGAATACTATATACAAAATGTGTTCTGTCCTACTCAACGATCCCCGCCAGAAACATTAGAATGCTGGTTTTTATGTAGCTCCTGCAACCTAAATGGAATAGTTGCATCAAAACGAGCACTTTGGGGGTTCTCAGCAAACGCCACATGGTAAGCCGAAGCACATGCTTGTGGCCAAGCCATAGCTACGCGACTAACCAAATAACCAATCAAAAATGCATAGATTGAAATTTCAGTTGCATACTCTTTATGAACCACAAGTGTCCAACACCCTCCTGCTAGTGCACTTAGAGCCCCTCCTGCAATCCCACAGAAGAAGCAGAATGAACTTGTCAAATCACAGTCAATAAGCTCTTCCATCCCAGCTCTCCGGAACATCTCCCACGTGTCTGAGGATGATTGGATGATCCCCTTACAATAGACTCCAACATGGACAAACCCCCAGCGATTCCCACATGTCACAAGTCTTGAGGCAATTCCTGAGTAACAGTCAGTACAAGAAAACAGGAACTCATCAGAATCTCCTGCTATAAGGCTGATTGCTCTAGCAGAGCCGCAAACAAGGGTGACAGTCGGGACTAAGACTGACCCGAAACAGACAGTTCCCACCATGGGTTTCACTGCCACTCTAATAGATGTCCAAACATCCATTGTTTCATCTCCACAAGCAAAGTTCAGATACTTGACACGCGAGACTGCCACCTGTAGGACATTCTTGATCACCTGCAGTGTCCAGGTCATGCTAAGGATGATGACCGCGATGAAAACCTTATCAATATGAGTTCCAGTCGCAGTAGCTCCACCAATCCCACCCACCAAAGCCGAAGAGTAGACAACTGTTACAATGACAGACACAACAGTCATTGCTATAGTCTTCTGTGGAGGAACTGCAGTGCAGACAGATAGCACCGAAACAGCATGATTAAATCGTGGGTTCGCCCAGCAAGCATACAATGATTGAATAACAGCTACCAAGATCGATAAAATTCCGAAAGCTAATCCAACTGCTGAACCAGTAGAAATCAAAACAACACCCATGGCACAAGTTAGCAGGGGACTAAACCAGAATGCCAATTTGACAGCTCTCGACGGATGACAGTACGTTACAGTCTCCCATACTAATCCAGTGATTCCTGCCAATCCAACAGACATCAGCATCGGAGGATACCATTCCGATGGATAAAACCGACGACGAGCATGCTTAGATAGAAAGCCTCTGATGATCAGAATCACTGCAAGCACACAAACAACAAGAAGTTGCAAATAAAACACGACCCCTATAATCTTTCCACTGAGTTTTGGCTTATCAACCGCGATTCTTGCCTCTTCCACCTGCATTGACAATGATTTTCTTAGGAAATCTTTATGCAAAATCAAAGTTAAACAAGAACAATAACAACCCAATTAACTAAATCTTAATGGGTTTTTTCCCTTTTTTTTTTTTCTTTTTTCTTTTTTCTTTTGAAGTGGTAAAAATTATGTAGTACAAGCAAAAGAAAATAAAGTTAGACAAAAGAACAACAAATTGAGTAACGTGTTAGACTATAACATAAAAAAAATTGATAATGACTAGTAAAAATGATTAAAACAACTTTGATTTAAAGCCATGAAATTGAGGAAAAAGAAATAATTACTTGTGCAGGATTCTTGTGAAGATCATCTGCTTCAACTTGAAGATTTGTATCACCTTTGTTATTAATTGGAGTTACTGATGATGATGAACTCATGATTCTTGCCATGTGAGAGGAACTTCTTTAATGTTTTTTTTTTTTTTTGGGATTTAAATTTTTGTTACTTTTAATTTCTTGCGCCTAGAATTCAGCAAAAATATAAGGATTACCATGTTATATAATTTTGAAAATCAGTTGGTAAATGATAAGAGAAAATTAAGATAATAACAACCAACAACTAATATTGACCCTAATTAATTAGTGACAATATTTTCTATGATAGATTACCTTATATCATACACTTTTTGTTAATGGAACTTTATGAGTTAACTTGGTCAAGTGTGTAACACTATGGGCAGGTCAACGGTTTTAGCCGCTGAGTTGGCATTCTATGATTTGTTTACCTTAAAAGGCTCGAAACCCTCTGCCTCGATGTAAGGCTTATTTGTCCTTGTGAACTATCTAGCTTAGGTTGCTTACTTTTCAAATGATTGGGGAAGGGTGTTCAATTCTTTTTCATTAAGGGATTTGATGGCCGTTCTAGATAAACAATGTATGGCCCTTTAACTTTTAAAGGTGCGTTCTTTTTACTCCCTCCGTGTTTTTTTAAGTGATACACTTTTATTTTCCGGCTGTGTTTTTTAAGTGATACATTTCCTTTTTTGGTAAAAAAAATACATTAAAATATTATATCTCTCTCTTCTCATGGTCCCCATCCAAACCCACTACTACTTTTTATTATATCTTTCCTCTCACATTCATTACTTTTCAATAAACTATTAACCCCGCTATCTTTCTTTTACAATTTTTTAATACTCCACTACCCCACTTACCTCTTATTTTATTTAAGTCAATTAAATTGCCTAAAACTATGTGCCGTTCAAAGTGTATCACTTAAAAAAACACAGAGGGGGTACTTTAAAAAATATGAGTTTCAGATCTACTAAATAAGTTTCGATAGATAAGTTGCATATACTTTAATAATATGTTTAGAATTCATGCGTGGTTATAGACCGGACTATGTACTTCCTCCGTTTTCTTTTAGATGCAACACACACTTTTTCATGGTATTTAAGAAATGTGGGGTTCACATGATATAATACACTTTAAAATGGGATGAGTGGTTGAAAGGAATGTAATTTAGTGGGTCATGTGCTTTAAATAAGGGAAATAATATAGTTTTTCCCTAAAGTAACTTTCTTTTATAGTGTGTTGCAAGTATTGTGACATTTCCTTTTTAGAGAAGTGTTGCAAGTAAAAGAAAACGGAGGAAGTATATAACTAGAATTTGAGGAGATTTCTCAGTTTGCCAAATATATAACCGTCATATGGTAATAGATTAATCCGTGAATACGACTATAATGGGGGTGGGTTCATGGAGAACTTGGTAGATTGTAAGGTCTTTTGGAGAAAGTTAATAATTATAGTTACGAAATCGGAGCTTCTTGGAATTCGAGGGAGTAATTATTTGACGTGTGTAATAGTGGTTTATAAGGCCCTATTCTTTTAAGCTTCTGGACAGGGCAGAGCAGAGCAGATTAAATTTCAGCAGAGCAGAGCAGATTTTAAGATAGCAGAGCAGAGCCGAGCCGAGCCGAACAGAGCATATTTCAACATTATTATTAATGTTATTATTATTAATGTTTTTTTATTATTAATGTATTATTATTATTATTATTATTATTACTACTATTATTATTAAGTGCATATACCATTGATTTAGGTGAGCGAAAACATAAATATATGTGTACATATTTAACATATGTTAATAGTAGAAAGATAAAAGGCAACGGTTTACTTATATTTATTTCACAAAAATTTTAAAATAAAATGATTTAATGAGTAATAATGATTTTTTTTTTTGAAAGAATGAGTAATAATGATTTTACTTATGAATTTGTCTTAATCATATATTTTTAACCCTAAAAATAATAATCATATACAAAGTACTACTTGAAAACAACCACTATTTTTTAATTCTTAAATTGTATGGAAAGATTTGAAAAATAATTCAACTCAATGAACTAACAATCAACACCCAGATAAATGTTTCTACACATTGTGATTCTAATATCAAATGTTTATAAAAGAAATTGTTATTAATTGTTATAATTATTATTTATTTTTTTGAAAGAATTGTTATAATTATTAGAAATTATTAATTAATAATATTATTAAATATTAATTCTTAATAGTTTTAATTATTAAATATTATTATTGATAATTATTATTATGATTAATAAATATTAATTATTACTAATATTAATAATTATTAAAATTATTTTTAATATTAATAATTATTATAATTCTTCAAAATAATAAATTATTATCATCAATACAATATTAATTATTATTATTGAATACTAATTATTATTATTGTTATTATTAGTTATTATTTGAAAATAGAGCAGAGTAGAGCAGAGCAAATTTGATTTGAGTAGAGCAGGATAGCTCTAAAGAATGGGGCCTAAGAATACTCCTTCGATAATTTATTTCCATTTGAAATTTTATTTAGATACAAAAAAAAATGAAGTTTGAATATCAAAATAGTACGAAAGGAGTATTACATTTCCCTCAGAAAAAAAAAGAAAAAAAAAAGAGAGAGCAGTTTACCATACACTTGAACATGACATATACTGATAATCTGATATACTTTTTTTTTTTGAGAAAGAAAAAAATCCATTAATAAGAAAGCCATACGGCATCTACAAAGACATGCAACCCCAACATTACAAAATAAATCAAAAGGCTAATTGCTTCATCAACACTACAGACACCGCATACAATTTCCGTAAGGGAGCGTCCCCCGCTAATATCACCAGAGGCTTTCATATTACACGAGAGACTATCTGTGGAACAGCTTTCGCCTTTGCGTATGTAGTCATGGAGAAACCTACTCTCTGATCCATCTTCATGTGCCCGCCGAATTGACACGCCTTGCAAACCCACATCAGTCTTGTTAATAAACAAGCCCTAAATTCCATAGATCAAAATCTAGGAAAAAAACACACACAAAAATAAAACAAACCAAAAAGAAAAACAAGGAAAAAGGGTCGAAAATAGAAATTAGACTATTTTCGGCCTAAACGGCCAAACTTTTAAAAAAACCCTAGCAGAGAGGGAGAGGGGGGAGGAGAGGAGATGCGGCCAAACTGTTTATTTTAAATGTCTCTACTCCTAAAAGTTATAATCTGATATACTTGGGTTATCTTTTGAACACTTCTTAGTAGTTTTTTCTTATTGATGTATTGACTACTATAATTTGTAGAATTTAAATCATACCTTAAGAAAGGGAGAAATTAATAAAGAAATAAAGAAAAATTCTAGCAATCTAAGCACTGCTGTATTTACCATTTACCCATCAATAATATCATTCTTCATACTACATTAATTTAGGGGGTGTTTGGTGAGTAGGTTTTACTTATAAGGTATGCGGTTGAATGAGTATAACATATATATAATGTTTGTTTAAGAAAAATCTAAATTCTAAATCTATACTTCAAACCCACTAAGGGGGTGTTTGGTTCAAATAATGGTATGGGTTTGGAATGAGGAATGAAATCTGGGTGGTATGGGGTTGGAACTTGATACTTGATTTTATGTGTTTGGTTTTTATCTAGGAATGATAGTTTTCCTTTTAATTTTAAACCTAAGGTAGGCGGGTATGAGCCATACCCACCTCCCCCCTTGGGTTTCAAAAACCCATACATTGGGGGTTTGAGGTATGGGTTTAAAAAATGAAATTTCAAGAAACAAACACAAGGTATGGGTTTTGGTCATTCCAAACCCATACCTTATACCTAATATGCTTGAACCAAACACCCTCTAAGTATGGGGTTTGGAAACCCAAGGGGAGGTGAGTTATGACTTATTTCACTTATACCACACCTCTAGATATCAAATAAAAAGAAAAAAAAAATTATTCCCAAACAAAACCAACCATAAAGTATGATTTAAGTTTTGTCAAAAATCATTCCAAAAAAAAAGTATGCTTCATCAGTTATCCAATGTGAGGCTTGGGCCTGTCTCGAAGCAATGAAGTGGGTCCGAACACAAGGTAAGGAGGGGATCCTTCTTCTTTTGGACTCTGTCTCACTCATTAACAACCTGCAGGGACGTCGCGATAACTTGGATGCATGTTAAAAGAAATTAGGGAAGTGGGTGCTGCTTTCCACAGATTTGCAATTTTGAAAGTCCCAAGAAAACAAGCTCAAAGGGCTAACGACATAGCAAGAAGATGTTGTTTTACTATTTCTAATTATTAGTTGTTTGTTTGTAGTTGCCTTTGCTATTGTAAAAAAAAAAATAATAATAAAAAAAAAACCCCATATCACCCTAGTTTCATTCCAGATTCTAACCCCATACCACTTTACGAACCAAAATGCTTCTTTAATTAATGGGTATGTTCTGTTCACCTTATTTTCACTTATTTTAAGTGTAATAAGTTCAGTTTTGTTTAGATAAGTTCAGTTTAGTTCAAATAAGTTCATATCAGGTTTAATAAGTTCTGATAAGGGTTACCCAACTACACATTACAATTAAAATGAGTTTTAATTAAGTTCAGATCAGTAAAAATCCAGTGAATAGAACACACTTGTAGTACTAACGTCCTTATCTTTCCTTTCTTATTCGTCTACTTCCTGCTTCCAGAATTCCTACCAAACCAGTTGAAAGACAAACCCAGTAACATAGGGACGGTAGATAGGTAGGAAATAAATAAATAAATAAATAATTTAAGGAATCTGTAACTCTGTAAGTGCCACATTTTAGAGTTATACCAAGCATATAGCCATACAGGCAAATTCCCCTTGCACAAAAAAAAAAAGGTAAATTCCCTACCCAAAAAAAAAAAAAAAACAAAAATAAATGTTGGTAAATTCTGTCGATTATCCAAACCCAAATTTACTAATGTTCGTTATTACTTATTACCTATATGGTGATACGACTGATACCATGATAATATTTACATTATTCATTATACAGAGTACTTTACTATTTAGTGATTTCACTACAATCCACGACATTACATGAGTTTGAAGCCCTTATCTTTATTTCACAGTTTAACTCTACCACTGGACTCATCAATTCATTATATAAGTCCCTATCTTTATTTTATTCTACCACTCTCCTCATCTTATAATACATGGCCTCTCTTGTAATAATCACATCCATCCAACAATATCTCACTTGACAATATTATTGAAATAATTAAACTAGTTTTTAAGAAAATAATAATATAGGTGAAAATCCATAGCCTTGTTATGTATCCATTGATTATCTGTTAAATTCAATTTGTGTTTATCTCATTTTATTTTTACTAGGGCGGATATAACATGCGCGATATGCATATCATAACTAACCATATTTGGGGAGTTTTTTTTTATTTCTATTCGACCTTATGCCACAAATTTAGTTATTGCATGCTACAATATTAATGATGGAAAAATATATAAACAAATATTTTTATGAAAATAAATATTCGTACACCATATTAATTAAGGGTTCGTTAAAAAAGAGGCAATTAACATTATTAGGAAAAATAAGTGCTACCTACGTCCCCGAAAGAACGACCCATTTGGCCTAGTTTTAGTCCCAAAAAGAATGACCCATTTGCATTAAAACACCCACCAATTTGCAACAATATTTGTGCAAAATTAGCTTCCCCATATAAAAATTTGATTTTCAATGTAATTTTATTAGTTTCTCTCTCTATTTTTTCACAAACCCCATGTAAATTTATATTTTCAATGTACTTTTACTTCTTTTTATTTAATTTTCTTAATACCCGCGTAATCAACCCAAATGAGTCGTTCTTTCGGGGACAGAGGGAGTAATTAAATAATGGAAATTTGTGGCATAAATAAGTAAATTAAATACTTATAAGTAAATAAATAAGTAAATTTAATGCTTTGAAAAGGTAGGGAAACGAGGAAATTAACATTATTGCGAGAGTTAATAAGTAAACAAACATACAAAAACTTTTGTATACATCTGATGTACAGTAATAATATTGTACATGGAGGTAACTTTTATTGAATTTAGGGTAACTATTTGACTTTTTTGGATAACTTTATCAATAAAACATAAATAACTTTTATTTATATCAGGGTAACTTATATATACAAGGTAACTTTCATTCATTATAGGGTAACTTTTAATTATTTTAAGCTAACTTTATAGCGGAGGTACAATAAAACATTGTACATCCGATTTTTTAAAAATGTTTGTCATAAATATTTTAGAGGATATATGTATCCAAACAATATTCATAAGAGTCATTTTAAACTTTTTAATCGGTAAGGATAAGGATTTGTGTCAGAATAATAATGGTCAAAACAAAATTATAGGTTCAAAATCTAACTACTCACACCATCCCATCATTTAGAAATAAAATAATTAACAAACTTCATATTTTTCCGCAGTTTCAAAATAAATGGCAATACCCTAAATTACATCCATAATGAAGGGGAGTGTGTCTATTATTCCGAAACAGAGTGTAAATAAATATTAATTCTACTTTTGTACTATTCTAAGGCCCCAAACTTTAGAGCTCTATGATATTAAAAGATAATCATAATAATAGTAATAATAATAATAATAAAATAATAATATTATTATTAATAATGATAATAATAATAGTAATAATAATAATAATAACAAAATAATAATAATAATAATAATCATAATGCTTCCTCCGTTCTTTTTTACTTGACCCGCTTTGACTTTTACAGTATTCACTACCTAGGATGCATGGACACTTCATCCAACTGCCGTGTCCGTGTCGGACACCGTGTCAGACACCGACACCTGTAGGACACACGACGGCACGTCTCGGACCGTATCCTACTATGATATAGGTTGTTCAACTTTTTTTATTGAGAAATTTTAAGTACAGTAAGATAAATAAGGTAATTATTAAATGATATGAGTGCCTTCATATTGTTATATGATCTTATGAGAGGACGAAATGACAAATATATGGTCAAATTTCTTTTTTTAAAGTATATTTTATTAATATTAACATCCCGTACCCGTGTCCCTTATTTTGGGATAGACGTTTTACCGTATCCGTTTCGTACTTGTACCCGTGTCCGTACCCGTTCTTGTGCAACCTAGTTCACTACCCCTCCTTTGACCGTCTTTTGTGAATATGTAAGGAAAAACATATCCATGTGAAGTATTTTTGAATTCGTCTCAAAAAGCACTATTATAATATATAACTTTTATAATTTTTACTTATGGAGAATTAATGATATTGATCATTAAAGTTTTGCATTGGCAAGCGTGATAAAAGAAACTGGTCAAGTAAAAAAAAACAGAGGAAGTAATAATAATAACAATAATAATAATAATAATGAAATCTGCTCTACTCTGCTGCAATATGCTATGCTCTAGTCTGTTGAGATTTGCTCTGCTCCTGCTCTGCTCTACCTAGGAGCTCAAAAGAACAGGGCCTTAAGTAGACTTTTTTATTAGTGCTAGCCATTTGGAAAGATTAAGCAAATTCAAGTTTATCATTATGATAAGCATGATCTATTTATCAAAGGGTAAATTGGATTATTTAATAATCAATAGTATGAATAATTTTGTCAATTTATATTTTAGTCAGGGAAATTAAAGTTTTATAGCCTTGTCGTTAGCAAAACTTTGTCTTCTTCCTTGTTTCTGCTGTTTTGCATCTTGTAAATTCTCTCTCCTCCTTTAATCTCTCTACTCTGTTATTTCTCTATCCTCCTGCCTCCTCCCTCCTCCTTTACGACTTGAGCTACCATCACCATTGGAGCCAATTGGAGGTGGGCAATTACTTGAGGACTCAAACCATTATTAGAGTGGTGCAATTACTACTAGAGAACTCGAACCTTGGATTGAAGAAGTCAAACCTTAGTAATTGATAAGTGTCATTTCTGACACTGTTTTATATATATGTTCCTTAGATTTTGGATAAGTTCCTTTAGCATTTTAGTGTTTTTATTTAGGTTTTTGATATTTTGTGGCTTATTTCTCATTTGTGTGTTTTGATAGGTTATTGAGTGGTTTTAGAAGGTAAAAAGATCAACCAAATGAAGGAGTCAATGCGGAGCACAATTGGAAGTTCCTGCCGAGGAACTTGAGAAACTGACGGAGATGAAAACAGCTTGCTGGGCACGTTTTGTTCGTCTAGGTTCATTGAATCCACGAATTTGGGAAATCTTGGGGAATAATTCACAAGATCTACAGCTGTTGGAAAAGATAAATATGAATGAAAAGAAGATCTTATCAATTGGTTAAGATATGGAAGAGATATATTTTTCACAATTTTATCTAACTATTTTCCTTATCTTTGAAAGATTCCCAATTATCTCTTAGCCTATTTAAAGCCACGAAATCATAGAGAAAACAAGCCAAACACTGAAGAAGACATGAGAGAGAAGGGAGGCTTTACTCCAAAACCCTTCTAGGGTTTGGAGTTGTTGGTCACTGTTCATGATACATTGCAGCGGAGGGTTTGGAGTTGTTGGTCACTGTTCATGATACATTGCAGCGGAGGAATTCGGAGTTGCCTGAGAGGAACTCAGATCCGAATCTGAGGAACTTAATGGGTTCTTGTTTCGTTTTCTTTTCTTATCTTTTTATTATGAGTCCTTAGCTTGTTATGCTCAGTAACTATTAGTTTGAAGCCATGTATTAAGTATTTGAGACGAGTATTGTTGGTTTTAATGATTAATGCTTTAGAGTATTCTTGAATTATTGTTTTGTTCATACGAATGATGATTTCTTATAAGTAGGTGTACAACTATTTGTTTGGGTCTGATTTCTTTTGCTAATTAATACTACTAAGTCCGTAATTGCTTGGGAACATTAATCGAGTAGCAAACAATTGTAGAGGAGGACGTTCCACTCTATTAATTGAAAAGTAATTCTTGATCGAGGCCAAATCACGTAAGTTCCGGAGTGTTGTGGTTGTCTTGGCCTGATGTTTTCCTAGTTCTTAATGCTGTCATCAGGTTAATTTCCTTGCTCGTAGTATAGGGGTTATCTGTTGGTTAGGGTTAGTGAAAGTCGTACGGGATCTAACCATTACTAAGGGAAAACAGAGGAACTTGTTCCATAAGTCAAGCTATTCTAAAGGGTTAAGTATTATGTCTGTGATTATACATTTGCATGGTGGATTTCTATATATAGTTGCTGAGTATCTCAAGTTCCTTATCTGTTCTTGCTGTTATTAGTTTAAGTTCCTAGTTGTTAGTTGATCTTTATCCTTAAACACCCCCCAATCATTTACTTCGTTGTTTTGAGTCTTTGTTAAGTGTCTTGGATCTTATTCTTAGTTCTTTGCAAGCACATTCTTCGTGGGATCGACCCCTACTTCCACTAATTACAAGTTAGTAGTCTTAGGGTAATTATTATTAATTTGTGTGCGTTTCGACACCGCATCAGTAATCGACCATGGGAGTTGATTGAATCGGACCAAGACGCAACCCTTCTACTTAAGGTTAACCATACCATTCTTTTTTCCCTTTTAAATTAGGGTTTTCGTTTAGTTCGGCAGCAAAGCCGCCGAAATTGTGGTGGCAAAAGTTGTCTTGTGTTCACAAGGAAGGTGGTGGTGAAAGTGGCCTTGTCTTCACGAAGAAGGTGGTGGTGAAATGTGGTAGTGAAAGTAACAATTACAATGGAAGAGCAGTGGAGGAGGAAGAAGGAAGAAGAAGATATTGCTTCAAAGTTAACGTCATCGTCAATTTGACAATATCTGTGCCAGCTAGCCAGTAAGAGAAGAAATATTATAAAAACATATTTCGCGAAAACCGTGGCAACTTATTTACTACTTTGCCATTTAATAAACATTTGAAGTTTATCAATTTGATACACCTAAGCTTCCTCGAAAAGAATCGCTGCAAGTAGCCTTTATATATATGCCCTATGCTTTTGCGCAATATAAATTTATTATAAATATTTGCATATATGCGATAAATGTATTGGATGTTGTGTAGTTGTGCAACATTCAAAACCTTTGTAGAGCTATTTAGGTTTAGCGAAGGAACGGTAAAAAAATACAAGGTTTTAGAAATATATACGTGTAATAATTTTTAGGATTTTTTCCATAAACCACCAAATAAAATTCAAATTAAAAATTGTGAGAAATCAATAACATAATACTAAAACAGACACCAGGAATGACACGTGTCAAATCCCGATAGTTTTTTCCTTCCAAAAAAACCCTACCCTTTTTTTCTAAAATCTTCTTTGAGAAGTTTGGTATAATATTATTTCAAGTATTTTATACGTATCTTTTATAGTTTATATATACTACCTTCGTTAACTTTTAGTTGCAACCTTGGAATATTTTGTATGTCACAAATAAGACCCCCAAAGTTGCAACTAAAAGTTAAAGGAGCTAGTACTTTTAGTTATTACCGTTTTCCATAAATATTACGGAGTACTCTGTAAGACAAATCTTTAATACATCATAATTTTTTACATTCAATTGATTAATATAATTTAAAATGATGAATCTATTAAATAATAGATTTTTACTACACAAATTATTATTAAGTGGGAATTTTGATTTTTTTTTTAACTTTAATTGGTTTCTCGCCTATTCTAATACGAATAGCCTAATAAAAATATGAAGGGAGTTTAGCAACATAGTATAACATTATAAACACTTTATCTATACATGTAATTATGTAAGATAATTTGATTAAATTCTTTGTTTTTGTATTTTAAATACTTATTTGATTAATAAAAAGAAAATTTTATACTAATTTATTATTGAATTTTTAAAACACTCATATGGTCTAATATGGTTTTAATATACTCATTTGTCTAAAGGACTATTTCGTTATATTTCATGTATCATTTCATTGTATACGCAAAATAAGAAGATAATAAATATGTTATAGATGTATTTTATCTATGCTATTTTTTAACAATTTTTATTGATTAAATTTAGTGAAATAACCGTGCATAGAACAAAACCTAATCTAGTTACCTAATAAAAAAAATGTTATAAAAAAATACCTAATAAAAAGGTAAAATGTTGCGAAATACTACCTTTATCGGATTTCCATCATTGACCCACTTCAAAACACCCCAAAATGGCCGAAACCACCGCTTTTCATCCCCAAAACCAACACAACCTACCCGAAATCGCCTCCACCATGCCAAAACCACCATCTCTTACCCCAAAAACCACCATCTCGAAGCACGAAATCAACTATCCTAACTAACTCAGAATATCCTTCAATTCAACCACGCCTTATATAACCTTACCACCTTGAAAACCAACTGACCCCCGCGATGGTTTCGGGGGTGTGCTGAGGTGGATTAACGCTGGAAAATTAGGTTAACAGTGAAAATTCGGTCAAATGTAGTATCTTACAACATTTTTTTTATTAAATAGTTTCTCACAACATTTAGGTTTTATTAGGTAGTTCCTGACAAATAATTATAAATTTTAAATACTTATATATTGGAACAAATTAAATAAATTAAACAAGACATTACATAATTTCATGAATTCTTGTATAACCCTAATATAAGATATTTCACGTGACAATTATGAAGAAAACCATATTGTAATTCTTCAATTTTTAAATTAGTTTCAAACCTTAAGGTTCTAGTTTCATTTTTTAAATTAGTTTCAAATCTTTATATTCTATTTCTAACTAAATGTAATGGCATATAATAAATTATGAAAAGATAGATTATAGAAGAACTTAACACCCTTTAATATACTACGGTCTACTATGTTATTTTTTATCAAATGCAACGCCTAAAGTTAGGCTAATGCAATGGTTACCTACTTTATCGTTGCATTAGCATGGTCTAATGTCAAGGCTGCTTAATAGCGGGGCCTAATGCAATAACGGCAATAACTTACGTTGCAATTGGCCGTGAATCGACAAGATCAATAGGGCAGACTCTTTCTTTTAGACTTTCTTTTCCTTCATATTTGTCTTATATGAAAAATTTATTAACTATATGTTATTTTATCATCAATTTGATTTAGAGAATAATTATCTTTTGTTATATTTAAATATCGCATTTTAGAACAACTAGGTTGAATTAATTGAATTGAAAATCTTGGCTGAGAAGGTATATATATGTCAAGAACACATCCATAATTGCAAACTAATGATTAAGTTCAATTAAGAACCATTAATTTCATTATTCTCCATCTCCTTTATTTTTGTTAAAATTAACACCATGATCCGCTCTTAGCGTACTTTAATTGAATGTCCAGCACCAATGTATACGTATACTTATAGTTGAAGATAATGGATGGAAGAAATGGCTAGAAGATATGATCTGCATCAATATATTATAATTGGATGCCCAACACCAATAAATATAGTTGAAGATGGTGGATGTAAGAAATGACTAGAATATTTTAGAACATTTCTTCCAATTTCAAGTACTTTCTAAAATGTTCATATAACTTGCATATACAAAGTTGTAAATTCTAGAAAAATAAAATACAAGCACTAACCAAGAGCATCCACAATGGTTACATAAAAGGACTTGCTTGTAATTTTTAAATAATATAGAGCTACAAGCTAGTCATTGTGCTACATAGGTTGTAGGCTTGTAGCTAAGGCCTAGTTTTGTTTTTTTGTGTTTTTTTTTTTTTTCTTAAGGCCTAGTTTCACTCCACCTAACACACATATATTGGTTTGTTTAATATATATTTTTTTATGTATTTGTTTGTTTGTTTGTTTATTTGTTTTATTTATTTATTTATTTATTTATTTTTTATTTTTTATTATGGCTTACTTATTACAAAAAGATGTAGCTTTACCATTGTAAAAGTTGTAGTTTAAATCATGTAGCTTGGGGATTAATAAGGTGGCAACCCAAAGCTACATTTACATGTAGCTAGCCATTTTCAATGTTCATACTTGTTTTATCCAAAAATATTTAAACACTTTGCCAAGACATTGGGTTATAAATTGGACAACACTTAACATCTAATCTATAATATTATCTATAATATTATTAAAACCCATAGGAACAACATGGTAATGCCATATGTTACCCTTACTTATGATTTGGTGACATATGTGCGCCATGTGTCTCCATATGTAACATTACCATTGTCTCCCCACATTAAATTGTAGTAAGGTAGTTACTTTGAAAAACGCTTCATCGGTGTGAATTTAATTCTCTTATAACATAATGTTTGATTTACGTGAAAACTCTTCATATGTATACCTCCATATTTAAATTTGACATATCTTATAGAAGTATATATTAATAAAAGAAAATATTGATTATTATAATTTTCATTCACTTATTAATATTGTTCAATAATAATCCTTTTTTATTAGTTTTGATCAAACTTATAATTTAGGAGGTGTCGAGGCATCGCCTGAGCCAATAAACTAGTTTACAATTCATACACTGTATAAGTGATCAAAACCCAATCCCATCACGAAAAGGCCGATTGAGCCTATACTATTTTTATCAATATGTGTACTTTGTTGGAGAATTTAGAGTATTTAGTTGATTATTATTTATGTTAGGTTAAGTTTAAGTCATTTGGTTAAGGTGTCATGGCTTAGACATATATGATTAAGGTAGTAGTATACAACTAATCAAGAGAAAAGATTTCGGTTTCTCTTGCATTAGTATGGTAGTTTCTTGATGCATTATAAATTGTGTATCAATTGATGACTAATTATGCATTGTTTAATGCATGCCTTAATACATTGTTTAAGACATGTTTTAATGCATTGCTTTAGTTTCATATCTCTTGATAACATTTGGCCAGTTAATCCATTGTTACTTAATGCATTGTTAAAAGTATGTTTTATGACATTGTTCAACGCATGACATAAAACATTGTTTTAATGCATAACTAAATGCATTGTTACGTTTTGTAAAATGTAATACGTACTACTATCTTATATATATATATGAGAAACTCCTCATATGATGAATGGAGGTGAAGAGATGAAATATAATTTCTATCTTATCACTTTGGCATAAAGAGTTATTATCAGTTGTTCATTTTCACAAAATCACAAACACTTTTATACATTGAATTGCTATCATCCTACAAGTGATAGTAATTGTTCTTCGTTGTATCTCCTGAGTAATTTCCGTGATACCCGGTTGTAGTGTAGGGTCGGAATCATACTTTTGGGAAACTGATCCCGTTTACGCCTCGAAGGTTTTACCAATAATTTCATTTCCATTCTTTGTGACCCTTGTTTACTAGAAAATCCCCAACATACTTCAGGCCCATTTCATAGCCCAGCCTGACTATTTGACCCAAAATGAGTCAATTAATTATTTAGGCTAAAGCTCTATCTCAACATTCACATTTGAATCTAATTAGCAATCTAATTTGCTTTACTTTAGAAATCTTTCCCACTTATGTAAATTCTACCCCTCTAATGCATATATTAAAATCTTCCTTAAAACAAAAAAAAAAAAATGATTAGGAGAAGATATAACTTGTAAAGAAAGACTCAATTTGCAAATTGCAAAGATAAAAAAAGAAAGTAGCATGCATATTGCCAACATTGCAATGAATAGAAGTCAGCAAATGATTACAATGGTCAAAGATTTATGAGAAATGAGCAACCGCATCAAACATAAAGCTTCCCTACAAATAAAAATTCCTCCTTTTTTTGGCAGACTAATCAAGTGGATTTTTTCAAGTGGGGACTGCATTTTCTATTTTTGCAGACAAACTAGCTTCATCTATTTCCCTTTTTTAACTTCTTGCTCATTATAATTATCCTCTTGCTTATATCACCTTCTTTTTTTTTTTCGGGTATACTTGTAACTTTTTTTGTCATTTTATTTAATTCCATTCAGAAATTAGATATAGATAAATTAGTAGCTTATCATCATTCTTAATGATGTGATCTACTTTATTAATTAATGAAATATTGCATGTGATGATTTGTTTTGACTAAAACAACTCCATAGATGAACTTTAAATGAGTAGAAATTACATATGTATTCAAGAATATTTGTGGTGTGTTAGTATGAGAATGTCGTTTCATAACACCAACACAATTTTCGATTAGCATGTATAATTAATCGGAGTTTAAATTATGCAAATAACTAAAACAATTTTTTAATATGAAAACTAGTGTGTAGCCCGGGCGTTGTACCGATTGCTACTTTAATTAGACCTTGTGATTATCAATTATATACATTTATTTTCATGTTTATAATATAGTTTATGATTGGCTTAAATGGTTAAGTAACTATCTTTCTTATAGAAGGTCAGATGTTCAAATCCCCTTATCATCGGTTTTTTTTATTTTTATTTTATACTATCTCCGTTTTTTTAATACTTGTAACAGTTTCACTTTTACACTATTCATGTATTTCGCTTTGACTAGCTTTGACGGTTTATAATTAAGTAAAAGTATAGTCATGTGGGATCTTGTTAGATTCGTCTCGATTTATACAATTTTAATATCAAATGTTTATAATTTTACATGTAGGGAATTAAAGATATTAACGATTGTAAACATGCATCGACAAGCGTGAAAAGAGAAGTGTTGCAATTATAAAAAAATAGAGGAAGTATGAAGCAATATTCTAATTGATTGAGTAGTGATGATGTGGCATAATGAGAGGTGGAGTAGGTGACGTGGCATGGTCTATCTACGTGGCACAGAGACGTTCTTAGTAACACTTTTTAATAGATTAGTATAGATTCCATGTTTGATTGTTAGCCTTTGCTTTATGCATAAATAACTTTATGTTGAAACCTATTGTAAGCTTACTTGTGAGTGTCCCACATTTGAGAAAGAAGAGACACGATTTCACTATATAAGAATATAAGATAGATGAGTTACTCCTACTATCAAAATTGATTTAGTATGAAATCTCCTCCTCCAATTCAAAATATACAATATATGGGTTTGTGCAAAGACATGATATTATGGCCTTTGTCAACTGACTTTCTAAACGAATCAACAAACCAATTCAATAACCAGCATATGTTTACCAAACAATACCTATATAAGTGCCGAATACGGTCTACATATACATCTAATTTTGTCATGATATGTCTATGAGCTATCACTCTTGCAAACATATTAATCAAACAACGCCTTGTACAAATAAAATGAATAGCTTGAATAGAAGATATTTTTTTTATTTTTTTTTTGAAAACGCTTGAATAGAAGATGTATAGTGAATTAGTGATGCACAACAATTGTACAAACATGAAGCTTGAATAGAAGATATATAGTGAATAGTTATGCACAGCAATTGTACAAACATGAAGCTTGAATAGTAGATAGTGATGCACAACAATCTTGTCCTGTATGTCACTATGCAAAAGGAGTAAAGGACCTACATGTCTAGGTAACATGATACAATCAAACAAGGTTTTATATGATTCCTCCTTTAGTAGAATAGTACTCCATACTATACTCTAGTGTTAGTATTGCCTTTTAGATTTCATCAATTTGTTCTTCTAATTGCAACAAAAACCACAAAGCCAATTACCATCATATATACATACATGAATTCCACTTTTTGGGTTGTAAAAATGAACAAGAATTGAAAGATTGGAGTTTAGCTAGTTTTTTCTTTTATCTTGGTCGCTAATTTAGAGACAACACATGACTTATCTTATTCATCTTCTTTACTTAGCTTTGTCATGGTTCATTTTGTTTAATACTACTATACAAGTATTAGAGTTAATAGAGTTATTCATTCATTCTTATTATGTTGCCTTCTTCTTTGTCTTTTCTTCTTAGTTTTATACTTTGTCTACTTTACTTCTTACAAGCATTATCAAATTATATTCAATTGAATCTTCATAATTTTGCTCCTATAAATTAAAACAGCTAATGCACCTAATAGCTAGTGTGCATGTCTATCTAGTGGTAAAGGAAAATCCAAGTTCTAAAACACAAGGATGAAGCATAATGGGGTAAAATAATGTTGATCATATTATTAAGTTGCACTACTATGTGTGCATAGGCTGCAGAGGACCAATCATTACTATTACCAACTATATTGTGTTGGTGCGTCATACTACGATCATTGATGTATTTCACATTGAAGCGTGACGGTAAACCCGAGTTCGATCCAGTGCAGAGATGACTAATGAAGTCACCGTAAAATTCACAATAATTTATACTCATTAGATAGGATTTAAAGTGTAGACAACGTTATGTATTATTGGAAAGACATTATTTACCCTAGCTAACACCCACATACTTCGTATTAAAATCATTAAATAAGTAGTATATGAGTACTAATCAAGCTAACAAACTTGTTTCTTATGTGATAAATGTTAAACAACTATAGGTGAATGATATTGTTAAATTAATGGATGAACTGGAGCACAACCTAGATTCAATCTATCACCCGCTTTAATTCCCTTTCATTCAATTTGAATATTCATCCATTTAAAGTGGGTGGACATGATATATAGTTAAAAAAAAAACATATATTTTCTTAATATTTCCATCCTAATATAGAAATGATAGTTGAAGAATTTCTAATTTTTTAAGATTACAAATGAGATGTGTTATACCTTTATTACCTTTATTTATGAATAAGCTAGCCATGCCATAAGCTAACATTGAAATGTCTATCCATAGATTTAAAACCTAACCCACCCTCATCCAACCTAATCATAACATTATTTTAATTTATTCAACATGTACTTTAGTCTTAATAAGTTCTTATGATTATTCATAAAATAATATCTCCTTGGCAATATTATTTGTAGATTTGTGAACAGTTTTAAAGGAACTTTAATTTGTCCTACATTGATGACAATTTAGCATAGGTGATAAGATGAAGTGTTTACTCAAGAAACTCTCTTATTAGGGTCAAATATTGGTCAGATTAGGCCTCAAATTAGTCAGCTACCATTATCATTGTGTCATTTTACATAACTTTAACCTCTAATTATTTTTTTTTTACTAAAAGCATACTATTATTCTAGCATTTAAAAGTCATAAACACCCTGATTAAAGTGCATTTACAAAAAATATAAATAAATAAATAAATTCCAAATTATTTTACACAAAAGCACCTAACATGTGAATTGTAATAAAAATAAAAATATTAAAATTTGAAGTACTCCGTAAGAGTAGTAAAATATGGATAAAGGTCTTGTGATTAAGGACATGATTGCAACATGCTCTCCACTCTCAGCTCTTGTCTCTAGGTGATTTTTTCCGATTATCCATGCTCAGTTAATTATTTTTACTTGTATTATACGAGTTTATTTTTGTCGTCTCAATGCAATGTCCAATTGTTTCTTACTTGCAATTTTTTTTTTTCATTTAGTATATATATAAGATCTCCATGAAAACACAACAATATCAATATTTCTTTGTCCCCACCTTTGTAAGGTGTAAACACCACACCCCAACAAAATCAACCCCAAAAACATAGAAAATGAAAAATAATTCGTACTCAAAAAAAAAAAAAAAAAAAAAAACATTATCTTCTAATAACCAATTTATTTTTTTACATTAACTAAGGGCCTGTTCACATTTACTGAATTGAGCTAAATTGAATTGAACTGAATTGATTGGAGCTGAACTGAACTGAACTGACTGGAGTTGAACTGAATTGAATAGAGCTGAAATGAATATTTTACGAGAGAAAAAAATTAAGAGCTGAACTGAAATTAAGCTGAAGTGAACAGGCCCTAATTACATTTATGGCGTAAAAATTCTCTTTTTTTTTTTGGAGTAATAGTGTAAAATTCTTTTATCTACCCTAAACTTGTAACTTTGTAAGGGTTTTTTCAAGTAACCTTTACGAGTATTTTATTTTCACTTTAATGATACAAAATAAACTCGATCATCAACTAAAAGTTTAAGACTGTTCTTTAATCTATTACTCTATATTAAGCATAATACAAAATACAAATATAACATGATCTTGTTATAGATCAACTCTTTATGGCTTACTTTCTTTCTCTAGTTCTATCTCATTTTGCATTAGAATTTCTTCTTTTTTAACATGAATTTCTTCTATTTTTTTCAACTCTGTACTTGTTACGGATTATTAGATTATGGAACACTGTAATAGAAAAAAGTTGAAAAAAATAAATTGTAGAGAGAAAACAGGTAAAAGAAAGAAAGATAAAAATTCAAAAAGAGGAAAGCAAAAGCATCTGAAAACTCTGAACCGTTACCACCTCACTCATTTTCTCACTATCACTTCACTCCACTTTCTCTCTCCTCCATTTTCACTCTTCTCTTCTCTCCTTTCAGACTACTACTCTACTATCTCCCCCTTTCTCTCTCCTCTGCAACAATCTAGGGTTTATGGATTCCCCCAATTTTCCTATAATGTGATTTAGGGTTAGGGTTTACACTTTCCTAATTCCTTCAAATCTGGCCCCAAATCCATGGGAAATTGCTGCAGATCTCCGGCTGCTGTTGCAAGGGAGGATGTAAAATCCAAGCAATCCGACAACAAGAGGAGAGAGAAAAACAACCAACATTCTTCCGCCAAGAAGTCGTCTTCTTCGTCTTCGATCACCGTTTTGCCCGACGTTCCCAAGGAATCGATCGACGAGAGGTATTTAGTTGATAGAGAGTTAGGGCGTGGTGAATTCGGCGTCACTTACTTGTGTATTGATCGAGGTTCGCGTGAATTGCTTGCTTGTAAGTCGATTTCTAAGCGGAAGCTACGAACTGCGGTCGACATTGATGATGTTAGGAGAGAAGTTGCGATTATGAAGCATTTGCCGAAGAGTTCGAGTATTGTGACATTGAAGGAGGCTTGTGAGGATGATAATGCGGTGCATTTGGTGATGGAGCTTTGCGAAGGCGGCGAGCTTTTCGATCGGATCGTTGCGAGGGGGCATTATACGGAGCGAGCCGCGGCGGCCGTCACTAGAACGATTGTGGAGGTGGTGCAGCTTTGTCATAAGCATGGTGTTATTCATAGAGACTTGAAGCCGGAGAACTTTTTGTTTGCTAATAAGAAGGAGAATTCGCCGTTGAAGGCTATTGATTTTGGCCTCTCAATATTCTTTCAGCCAGGTATATTGCTTTTCTTTTCTTTAATTGGTTAGAAAAATTAGTTTTCTAATTTTGTGTTTTACTATAGTTAACTGTTTGGAGTGGAATGTTCTGTTTTAGTGTTAATACGGAGTTTTCGATTGCGGTCAGTATGATGTTTGTCAAGAATTGTGTAATATGACATCTGAATTCAAGGGACTTTGGAACATTTTTTTGGTGAAATTCAGGGGTTTTTATAGTGTATTTAAGGGTTTAAGGAAGGTACATTTGGTATGAAGCATAATATGTGGATTGTGGAGGTAAAGAGGTTAGGGGTTTAAGACTATAACAGGTTTTGAAATAGCTATATGTGCCCCACTCAATTTTCATTTTTCCTGGTGGGTGGCTGATGGTTGATTAGCTTATGAACCTGTTTTTTAAGTGTCGATCTTTGTAATCGTTCCATTGATGTTGTCAAGAGACCGAGTTGTTGTGCTGTGTACTTGAAGACTCGACTGATTCTGTTGCAAAATGAAATTATAGAGAATGATTGTTGAAAGAGTGCTTAATTCCTATGGGTAATTTGTTACTGCATCAATAGCCTACGATAAAATCTTGCTTTGAAGGGGAGGTGAAAATTGAACACAGAAGTCAAGTAAAGCGTTAAACATTGCATTATGGTTTGATTACCTCTGGCCTCCGACAAACATCTTGCTGTGTCTCTTTAAGTGCATTTTTGCTATGGTCATGGATGGATTATGTGGAATTAGTTTTCTGTCATATTATAGATCCTTTATAGTACCATATCCAAACCCTGACGTCATTGGATCTTGTTACACCTAGAAAATATGTTGTGGCCTTTTTTTCACCCTAGGATAGGTACAAATGTAATTCACTACAGAGTTATGTTGAACTGATTTCCATCCTTGAGTTTAAATGTAGTCCACACAATAATTTCAATGTTTCTAGATCTTGTTCCCATCTTTTGATTGGGGATGGGCAAATTTTTAATGCTGGTTAACCTGGTTTAATGTTGCTAGTTGTGAGTCCTAGATTTTGACTGTATTATAATCATGTCGCCCATTTTCCCATATGATCTTATGCTTTTTAGGTGAACGGTTCTCTGAAATTGTTGGAAGTCCCTATTACATGGCTCCTGAGGTGCTCAAGCGAAATTATGGTCCTGAAATTGATATATGGAGTGCAGGAGTTATTCTGTATATATTATTGTGTGGAGTTCCTCCATTTTGGGCAGGTAGTTAACTTTTGTTATTGTCTCCCTACATTGTTGTCTTTTCTTTGCTTTAAGTAAGTTGTAGCTTCTATATCATTCCCGCCGGCTATTTTGTCGTCTCAATGTAACTTATATTTCTTTCATGTTGGAAGCTGCATTTTACTTCATGACCTCGATATTTCCATTGTGTTGTTACCTTGTATTTACTGCTGTGAACAATTTGCAGAGTCTGAGCAAGGTGTGGCACAGGCCATTCTACGTGGTGCTATAGATTTCAAACGAGATCCATGGCCTAACATTTCAGAGTGTGCAAAGAGTTTGGTTAGACAAATGTTGGAACCTGACCCAAAGAAAAGACTAACAGCAAAACAAGTACTTGGTAATTGCATGCCTGGAATTTCTCTCATGAATTTCCATTCTTAATTCTCATTTAGTTCTAGTAAAATTATATTGTTTTCTGCTTTAAATCTTACTTGGAAAGTGGATAACATTGCATGCATGTGAAACTAGACTGTTAAGCTGTCTTCAAATTCTAAGAACTCACCTTCATTCAATATGGAAAGCATTAGAAACCGAGCTTCAATTATATGTTGAAGACATTATTACTTTTCTAAAGAAATAAAAATGGTATTGAGAGCTCTGATTGGTACTTTCAGCCTGTTTGTATAACACTTCAGTAAGGGAGGGGATGGTAGGAAAGGAGTAAGGTTTGTTCATTAAAGATTGAAGGCAAACAATCCTCTCAACAATGATTCGTTATCCAAGCAATGGAATTATAAATCCCTCACCTTTTATTCTTTTACCTTCCTACCAGACCCTTCAATCCAAAATAGCCTTTGTTGATATTGTCCATAATTTAGAGTATTTCTGTCCTTTTGTGCTTATAAAGATCCTACTTTTGTCAGGAATTTACTTTGGAAAACTTAAAGGTTATAAACGGCTCTGTAAGTAGAAAATTTTGTTATATCTAAATTGTTTTAGCCACATGTATGCATTAATAAGCTCTTATTTTTAACTGGAATATGTGTCAAAGTCTCACTAAGTATTTTATCCTTTGGGCCTTTATCCCTTGTAATCACCTAATATTTACAAAATTAAGCTTACCTATAAAAGTAGTTATTGACAACTTGTGCATGTAAAAATGAATAAATTGTTTGAAGATACTTTAGGACTATGAAAAGTTCTATGCAATGAAAAGATCAATAAGTTTTCTACTGTCCATATTGTGTATGTTAAAGTCCGGTGATTGTTTTGATTTTGTTTCTTTAGAATTGCTTGCAGAGCTCCAGCTGCTAGCATAGGCTACATTGTTAGTTAAAAGCAGATTACAGTTGTGTTATGATAATTGAGGGTGATCAAGCCTTTTGACTTTTATGTTTTTAGGACCGCTCATTAGGCTAATTGGTGACTTTGTTAGAATTAGTAATCTGAGACTAAATATCTCTTCAGCTTTGTGGTTGGATAGCAAATAGTATAATCATGGGGACGGGCTTGGCCATCCTAATTTGCAGTTGATGTTGTGGCTAAGATTTTTTTGTCAATAGTAATTGGTCTTCTGTTTGGTGTGTTGTTTAATTAAAAGAAAGATTGACGTGATATAAGGGATGGAGGAGCAGTCCTCCCACCCAAATTCCCCAATCTACCACATATCTTGCTCATTCGACATGGACAGAAACAGGCTACAGGCAGATGGCTTTGCTATAATCTTTTCAGGGCAAACCCTTCTGAAAACCCCCTCTGACTATATATAAAATTTAGAAATATCATGGAATTGTAAGAGGAAGAGGAAGAGGAAGAGGAAGAGAAGAGCTAAATTGAACATACACTAGCCGAAAGCCATGCGCAAACATCTTAGTCCCAGACATTAGCTATCGAGTCGGCTCCAATAACCTTTTGTATTCGTCTTCTTTTTATCCTTCTCATAAAAAGCCATTCAGTTACTTCTTATAGAATTTGTGATACACTGCTCCATGACATGTCAGTACTCAGTATTTACTTAATCACTCCTAGAACACAAAGTACTAGTTGGGGTAATTGGGTATTAAAACATTTAAAAGCTCAGTACATATGGTATGCAAAAAATCATTCTCTTGACATATATAAGGGATTGAAGGTAATGAACATCTTATGCATAAATAAAGGATTGAAGGTAATGAACATCTTATGCAGATTGGATATTGTTGTAGTAAATCTGATTTGCCTGCGCCTTTCAAAGTATTGTTTAGTGTGCAGGCTATTCCATTGACATCTCATAAGGAATTATGTTCCTGGTGCAGTTAATACTTTTTTTCAAAAAGAATTTTGAAAAGCTTCAAACTAGTACTAACATTGAACCTTCTTCAGCAGGTGGAAGAGAGACACCTGCTGATGCTTTCTGTTTCCTTTCTTCTTCCTTACCTCATTAATTATGGGTGTATTCACCACATAACTTCCTCTGTGCACTCTTATCTTCTGTAAACCTTTCAGTCCTAGTTACAGAATTTCTCAACCCTTATATACTGGATTTACCTTTTTTTTTTCTCTTTCTTTTTTTTTTTAATTAATTTTTTTATTTTTTATTATTTTTTTTTATTTATAATTCTGTTGAAAAGAAGCATAATTTAGTGCTTGAAGCATTCTCTGTGGATCCTCTTTCCTTTAGTCGAGAATAGGTTTTATGGTGGTATGGACTCAACCTGCTACAACCCACCTTGGGGCAATTTAGAATGTGATTTTTGCTATTTTGATGATTGGTTGCAGTTTCGGTAGACATGGAAACATATAATCCTGGCTATAAAGTAATTTAATTCTGAGTGCTGTATTGAGTTATTGACTTAAAAAATAATGAAGTACTCCAATTAATACATTACCCTTATAGCACATCTGGCATACTGCCATGTATTATGTAATAATAGGATTTTTAGGTTTTTTCCGTTTCTCTTATCCTCTCTGCTAACCGTGTGAATCATGTAACTTATTATAGTTATCGACGTAATTTGCCTTCTAATAGATTGTGGAAGCAAGTTCTGGAAATATTCCCATTAAAATGTCTATTCTGTTGATTTATCTATTTATCTCTACTAGATTTGATTAGGCATCACTTAGAGTTTTATATTATGGGCAAACCAAATATAGGGGAACCAATACCAGTATATTGGAATGGATTTTATTGGAAAGGTGTACATTGAAATATGATGCGGAAGCCAGTGCTCTATCCTTCTTTG
This sequence comes from Chenopodium album, assembly GCF_948465745.1. NCBI lineage: Eukaryota > Viridiplantae > Streptophyta > Magnoliopsida > Caryophyllales > Amaranthaceae > Chenopodium > Chenopodium album. The sequence goes on along the minus strand of NC_137853.1, from coordinate 10,386,882 downwards.
TAGCTTGATGTTTTAGAAACCTCTAATTGATCTACAAGAACAGGGAAATTGCCTGAGGCAAGAATAAACTCATAATAGGCAGATTAGGCACTGCCAATAAAGCAAAAGGTACAAGGAAGATATGCACCAATTCAAAACTTTTAAATGAACTGTCTTGTCACAACAAATCTATTTGTTGACAATATTCAATCTTAGAAGACCAATTACTTGAAGAGGACTATATTGGAACCTGGGAGTAGCTAACACTTCAATTGGCAACACAAGTTAAATGTGGAAAAGTCTTCTTGTTTACTTCAGCGGACTAGCTTTGCTGATAAGAAGGATTCCCCCTCCATTCACTTAGAAGCTCTATGTCCTCTTTATACGAGTGGGTGATGGTTTAAAGGTTAAAATTTACTAGTGATGTGCAACAGTGGTTATGTGATTAATCTATTATATTCTCTGAGTTTTTGGGTAGTCAATTTATGTTGCTAACTTGCTATATGTGTAGTCTTCGCTTGCAAGCCAACATAAAAAACTGATTGTTTACTTGTGACACTTGAAGCTAAAATCCTGAATGCTAAAATGAAATTACCAAATTATAGACTGTTTTACATGGTGCACATATGCCACATACATAATGATCCCTAAGGTTTCTTATGATTTTTCTCTCAAGTTTCTCATGGAGTGTGCTATTTTAATTGAATTTGAGGGTTATAATTTTGCTTAATGCTCTAAATGTTGAGGCAGTTTGTTGACTTATCTGTTGGCTCACAGCCTATATGTTATCTCATTTGTCTGTATACAACTTTATATCTGCTACGCTACTTTAATGATAAAAAAGTGATATGTATGGCTCTTTCAAGTTTGAACCAATTCTGAAAATTACTAGTTCACTATAAAGGTTTTCTGTGGGTGATAGTTATTTGTATCACGAGGCAATGCATGTACATTGTTGTTGCTGCTTTGGATGAGTTCCTTGCATGTTATTGTTGCATACATGTCATCCTCATTTTGTTTGTATTATTTCCTTGCTTTGCAGAGCATTCATGGCTACAAAATGCCAAAAAGGCTCCGAATGTTCCCCTTGGAGATGTTGTAAAATCAAGGCTAAAGCAGTTTGCCATGATGAACAGATTCAAGAGAAAGGCTTTGAGGGTAGGTTTCCTGCTTCTGTAACTGATTGGATTCTTTATTTCTAGATTTTAGTTGTGTTATTGACATCTTGATGACACTCTATTTTAGGTCATTGCCGAATTCTTGTCTGCTGAAGAAGTTGAAGATATAAAGGAAATGTTTAAAAAGATAGACACAGATGAGGATGGAGTCGTTTCTGTAGAGGAACTGAAAGTTGGGCTTCTTAAACATGGCTCCCAGCTTGGAGAGTCTGAAGTACAGTTGCTTATCGAAGCTGTAAGCACTCATCTCGAACTCATCCCCCCCCCCCCCCCCCCCCCCCCCCCTCTCCTTCCTCTAAATAAGTAGGATCCATTTTTCATCATTGATCCTCCCTGTATGTGTCTGCCTATTTTAAATACTTTATAATTGTCAGTGGAGGCAAGATGATTGGGACAAGCTGGTTTGTGTTGACATAATGACATGGGTTCTGTAGCCCATGTACATAGTGTAAACAACTACAGTGTTTTATGATCACCATCTTTGCCTTCAGATAGTTGTGTAAATGCAATGCACAGTTAGGGAAATTTTTGAATGAGCTGGGTAACATTTATGGACCTGCTTCCTGCATAGATGTATACTATAATAAAAATGCAAGGTTTGGATGTTTGATTGATCTTTTTCTACATGTATAGCTATGAAATCTTTTGAAAGGGGCATTATGGAGTGATTAGACTCTGTAATATCGTAATGTTTTTGGCTTTTGCTTTTGCTTAGGCTGTATCTAATATCTAAATGCTTGCAAGGTTTAAATATATAATGGAATTTTCTCCTTTTTTTTATTTTTTATTTTATAATATATATAAAGGTTTAAATATATATTGGGCATGGAGTGTGCCTAAATAATGGGTAATCACCCTTGATGATTGTGTAGATGAGAATTGGATCCTTGAGTCAGAGATATTTGGTTAGTAGTGTAGGTTTCTGGTTTGATCAAGCTGGAATTCTTGTGTTCAATATTGATTGGTTAGCTCTAATGCTGTTCTCTAGTAAAGATCTTGCTACTGGAGTTGTGACTTGTGACCACCTATGGCTCGACTCTTTAAAGGGCACTCTAGCCCTATGAGGAATTATGGCGAGTCCAAAATAACCCTGGTTGGAGTAAGCTGTTAAGAAGCAAGATAGATCATAATCAAGGACAATTAAACATTTCTAAAAAATTGCCTCTCTTCATCACTTCCTATCTCTACCATTCTTTTTGAATTCTTTTGGTGATGTGTATAAATCTCCAGTCATTCAAATGGTTTGTTGAGCAAGTATTGTTATTGCTGCAGGTTGACACTTTCGGAAAAGGAACACTAGATTATGGAGAATTTCTTGCTGTTTCCCTTCATTTACAGAGAATGGGCAATGACGAGCACCTTAAAAAAGCATTCTCCTACTTTGACAAGGATGGAGATGGCTATATTGAAGCAGAAGAGCTCCAGAATGCCTTGATGGAAGATGGAGTTGAGGATTGCATTAATGTTGCCAATGACATCTTCCAGGAGGTTGACACAGACAAGGTAATCATTTCGCATATTCAATAATTTGCGATACCTTTTTTGACTGAATAATTATTTGCATGTAGATTATTTATCTCTCCTACCTAATATGAGATTAATAATTGTAGGATGGAAAAATAAGCTTTGATGAGTTTGCTGCAATGATGAAAACTGGAACTGATTGGAGAAAGGCCTCTCGGCATTATTCGAGAGGAAGATTTAACAACCTAAGCATGAAGCTTTTGAAGGATGGGTCTTTGAAATTGGGGGCCGAGTGATAACAGGTTTAGGTTTGTGTTTGTCCCCTCCTACACGACCTAATACTTGGTCATTTTGCATATATTTGGACTTGTTTTCTTTAATCATGTCATTGATTTTTGGGGGGCTGCTGATTGGATTGAGTAGTGTTTTCTGGCTTGCAAGGTCAAATCGGAGTTATGTTTGTAAAATCTCTTGTCAAATATTAATGAAAAGACTGCCTTTTTGGCCTTAGGTACGGCGAATGTATGATTATGTTCCTTTTGCTGCTACAGCAATGTGTATTCGTTTTTGGTGAAAAAATATCAGGGTTTTATCCTCTTATATGTTCTTTATTATTGTCTTCTCCCTATAGCAGTATAGCGTAATCCTAATCAACATGAACTGATTTTGGGAAACCTTGTAACATTGCTAATGGAATGAACAAATTTTCATGCATAAAAATATATCCTTAAATACAAGTTAGTGCAACAGCAAAGAGAGGAGTATTCCTGGACAGACTGATCCCAAAATGCTCACTCATGTCCAAAGTCCCACCATCTACACCACCCGGCAATGACCAGTTGAACTTGAGCAAAAGATTTGCTAATAGAAACTCAATGTTCGCCATGGCAAGTGATATTCCCGGGCACATCCTTCTTCCTGCTGAAAATGGAATAAACTGCAAGTCATGTCCTCTGAAATCTGTTGAAGAACTCAAGAACCTTTCGGGTTTGAACTTCTCTGGTTCATCCCAAGAAATAGAATCTCTGTGGATTGCCCAACAGTTGATGGTAACGGCTGTCCCTGCAGGAACATCATATCCAAGTATTTCTGTATCTTGGGTTGGTTGTCGGAATATCAACAATGGAATTGGAGGATGTAGGCGAAGAGTCTCCTTAATCACGGCTTTCAAATACTTCATTTGCTCCAAATCGCTATCATTTACATGTACATTTTCTCCCATAATTGTTCTAACTTCATTTTGCAGCTGTTGCATAACCTGAGGATGCCTCAGCAGTTCTGACATTGCCCATTCTAGCAGGATGGCACTTGTATCTGTCCCAGCTATGATCATGTTCTGCATTAGACGACACACGATTACTTCATAGAGTCAGTTATCCAACAATTAAGGCCGCGCATAAGGATCACATGCTTAGCGAGTTAATTCTATCTAGCTAAATCAAAGCATATATATGCACACTTAACAGTTAACACTTACCAATATGATGGCTTTTACAGTATCTCTGTCTATGGGAAAACGATTTGAATCCTCATGAATGTTTAGTAAAACATCGACGAAGTCCTTCACTCTTTCATTGTTATCATCATCAACTAATTGATCTCGGTGTTCACTGATCATCTTTTCAAAAAATTTGTCCAACTCTTTGTATACCTTATCTGCCTTGGAGTCCCACCCATTAAGGCGACTAATCCAAGCGAGCCAAGGAATAAAATCCCCTATGTTGAAATCACCTAGTAACCTTACAACTTCATTAACAAGCTTATTGAAGACAGTACCATCATCCTTGCCGGTTCCACTAAGGTTTCTTCCTATGACCAGCCTACCGAGCACGTCCTTGGTGTAATCCTTAAACATCTCACTCAAATTCACAGGTGATGATCCTGCTAGCCTTATCTTTTCAACCAGAAGAGCAGTTTCTTCTACTCTTGCAGTACTCAAAGAACGAACCTTGCTGTTGTTCAAGAGGTGTAGCGCGCATATACTCCTCGTCTGCCTCCAGTGTTCCCCGTAAGGTGCTGCAGCTACATCCTTGAAACTATATAGAAGCTTGTTGGCCCTCTTTGTTATGAGCCTACTAGCAAAAACAATATCATGGGTTATCAGTACGTACCTCTCGAGCTGCTCGAGCAGACGAGACAATGAGTGTTGGCTGACTGCCAATGCGAAGCATCATAAGCTCTCCGTGTTGCTTGGACAGCGATTGGAGAGAACGGTGAGGATGAGTGCCAAGCTGATGAATATTGCCCAAAATTGGAAGCTTTGGTAGAAAAGGAGGTAAGTTTATTTTAGAAATAATACATCTTTTTTTGAGCCATAATTTATAGAGGATGTGTAATAATGAAATGAGTGTAAAAATTTTGGAGGGCTCTAGCCATAATATAAGTTTCATGATATTTCAGAAAATAATGAAGAAATTTATGTTGAATTTGCTGCTTGGAATCCATACATATAATGAAGCTTACATAATAAGTATTTAATTAATTATATGAACAACGACTCAATTTTTTTTATTATTTTATCGTCAAAACTAAATGTTTCTTTATTTATATTGATTTAAATTTGTAGAGTTGGTGATTTTTAATTATTAGAACTTATATATCATTGCTTCATATTAATATTTCTAAATATGATTGAAAAGAACAAGTTCTTACTTAAACAACAACCCAAAAATATAAATTAAAGGGTTTGTCTTGTGTGTGACTGTGACATACTGCATGCTCAATTGATCAATTGATGTTGTGAGTTGTGACTATAAATAAGTAAACTTTATTAACACATTATAATAGTATAGGCGTCAAGGAGATTTACATAATTACAGAATATGAAAGGTTAGTGTTTCATATTCTCTATCAATAATTATCCTTAATATTATAAGTAACCCATTAATGAATTATTGGTGCCATCTATTATGCTTTAGAGTGACGTACGAAGTATTTCATATGCATATGTAATAACTTCGGCTCATTCCAACATGTCACACCATCAATTGTTGTATATTTGTGTATTAAAAATTTGTGAAAAGACAATTTATAACATTTTTGCACGAACCCGAGTACTTTGTAATACTTGAAAGTAGTTGAAACAAATGCTAGAAAAGAATTGAACACATAAATAAACCATCATGTTTCGCTAAACGCCTATACTATTGATTAAATTATTACAAAATGTTAACGAGATTCTCATTTGTTGCAACTATTATTAGGTTTTAGGAGTAATTAATAAGAAAAAAAAAGACTATATACAATATTAGTTAATATTGAACCAATCAACTACAAATAGAGCTGGCAATCTCTGAAGCGACACGACAACACGACCGAAACCGGCACGACACGAACACGAAGTTACTGAGAGAAAACATGAAGTCGACATGACACGAAATCAACCCTAACACGACCCGTTTAGATAAAGTGGACAAATTAAGCATTTATCTTACATTTTACATAGTTTTTGATAGATTTTATGAACAACACGAAATTGACACGAGACCAAACACGAAAACGACAAAACTTTTTGCCAGCTCTAACTACAAACTAAGCTTTATAAATTAAGGGCCTGTTAACTTCAGCTTAATTTCAGTTCAGTCCAGTTCAGCTCCAATCAGTTCATTTCACTTTAGCTCCTAATTTCCTTCTCTCATAAAATATTCATTTTAGCTCTATTTAGTTCAGTTCAGTACAGCTCCAATCAGTTCAGTTCAGTTCAGTTTAGCTCAATTCAGTAAATATGAATAAGCCCTAAATTTACTGAAAACAATGTGATGATGTGCTGAAATGAGATGATGGAATATATACTGTATTAACTATACTTTATTTTTTAAAAGGATCTTGCTAACGAGCACCTCGGGGCGTTAATTAAGGAATAATTTTATTGTTTGAAAGAGTATTAAGTTAGGAATGCATGACAAAATCACGCGTCGTTCGGTGTAATTAATGTTATTTTTACTCTAATATTTCCACTTTTTATTCTCTTATTTAACACCCCGGGGGCGCTCATTAGCTTTTGCCTTTTTCAAAAGATATTGCCATCTAGTCATACAACATACATATTATACAAGTGATTGAGCATTGAGTTAAAATTAACAAATTCATATTATGTTGAATCAAATAAACTTCATATTTAAGAATCTTAGAGTTGTATTATCAAATTCGACAATTCTCCAAACCCTCTAATTCAAATAAGGGCCTATCTCTCTTCAGCTTATTTTCAGTTCAATTCAGTTTATAATTTCCTCCTCATAAAATATTCAATTCAGTTTAGTTCAGCTCCAATCTGTTCTGTTCGATTCAGTTCAATTCAGTTCAGTAAATTAGAACATGTCCTAAATTCTCATCGACAGATCAAATTCGTCAATCCTCCAAACCCACTGCTCTGCCCAGAAGGTCAAAAGAACATGGTCTAATACTATTAATTCAATTAACAACTCATCCATATAGCCAGGATAATTAATAGCATAAACAACCACAAATTAAACAAAACTCGTATTAAATTAGTTAAAGCAACAAATCAATTAGTGTCTTAAGCGACGACCTATGTTTCAGGGTCTTAATCGCGGTAGTTTGTTGGCGCGTCAATAATATTGGCAGAATAAGCTGTGCTGCAACAAACGATGCCTTCCTCAATGCAATCACCAAATTTAACAATTCCTTATTGAACTATACATTACGTTTTAATTAGTGTAAAAACACTAGTAATGAAATTTACTTTAGTTGTACGAAGTCGTTATAAAAGAAATAAATAATGCTAGAAAGATAATTAACAAATAATATAGTTATACATTACGTTTTAATTAGTGTAAAAACACTAGTAATGAAATTTACTTTAGTTGTACGAAGTCGTTATAAAAGAAATAAATAATGCTAGAAAGATAATTAACAAATAATATAATATGATCATTTAATCAAGAAACACTGATTGTAATATAACACACCAATTAAGATTGTTGCATCAAAAACAAATCAATTAACGTTTCTCTACCTAAAATCAATGTTACATAAATCACTACACCAACTAATAACTAAGCGTACTCTAAACAAGATCAACTACAAACGTACATAGAGTAGTTAATTTAATACCAAGGATAATCTTCAACTCTAGTCCCAAACAATGAAGGTACGTTTAGGACCAAGAATGACAAAATTAATACGATTCTCCGATCGAAACGACACCACTCGAATGGTATCCCCTAGCTTCAACCCCTTATCCAATCTCAATTTGTTCCAATTGTTCTTCAAAACGTATCTATATGAACCTTTGTCGTAGTTCCATCGACTTAGATGCATATTGTACACAAACGACCCCATGATGACCTTAACGTCCATATGAGCATTCTTATTAACAACAACTTTCTTTTGAAGAAAAGCATCTTCACCACGGCTTAGAAATACCGGGACAACTTGCTTCTTAGGGAGTGACAATCGTGCTTGTTTACCATTCATGTCGGATTTTGTAAGCTGTCTATCTATTAGGAAAAGATATAGTAGTATCTTTACAAAATCTTATTGTTAGGCAAGATATATTTGTTAGCCATATTTTCTAGCTTATCTTAGGAAAGGATAATTAGTTTCCTAGTATGATTATATTTGCTAAATCTCTTCCTTGTGGCTCAAGGAGAGTAATTGTATAAATATTTGAGGTCTTGGAATAATAAAATCAAGTGATTGAGTTTCAATCTTATCATGGTATCGAAGCTAAGGTTGCTTCAATAATTTTTTTTTTTAAACCTTCTACCGCCATGCCTGGCGATGACAATACACCCCCACCACCCCATCGTGTGAATGGTAGGTGGATCATCGACACCGGTTGCTCCCATCATGTAACCGGCGATATTTCTTGTTTATTGGAGGTCTATGATGTTCCTTCATGCAATGTAGGACTCCCGGATGGCCAAAGTGTAGTTGCCATGAAAGAAGGGGTCGTAAAATTAACGGACAAAATTACTCTTTATAATGTCCTTTTTGTTCCAAAATTAAACTGTAACTTGATTTCGGTTTCACAATTGTGCTCTACTACTAATTGTGAAGTCATAACTAACTCTGCAATTTGTACTATACAGGACCAACGCAAGAGGGAGGTGATTGGAACGGGTGATCTAAAGGATGGACTATATAATCTTCGGGAGGAGGCATCAATAGCGGCTATATCCGTTGAAGACACTTTGAAGCTATGGCATAGGCGTTTGGGTCATCCTTCCGAGAAAGTTGTAAAACTCCTTCCTTTTCTTAGTAGTTCTAGTGGGCATTTAAATAAAGATTGTGAAGTGTGTCATCGTTCTAAACACACTAGAGACAAATTTCCTTTAAGTGAAAATAAAGCTTCCCGTATTTTTGAGATAGTACATTGTGATTTATGGGGACCATATGCCGAACCCTCTTCTTGTGGTGCTCATTATTTTTTAACTTTGGTAGATGATTACTCTCGTGCAGTTTGGATTTATTTATTGATTGATAAAACGGAAGTTTTTAGAGTATTCATGTCGTTTATTACTATGATTGATAGGCAATTCTCACAGAAAATAAAGATTGTACGCAGTGATAATGGTACCGAGTTTTTTTGTTTGAAAAATTATTTCCTTGCCCAGGGTATTTTATTTCAAACCTCTTATGTAGGAACCCCACAACAAAATGGGAGGGTAGAGAGAAAACATCAACACATTCTTAATGTTGCTCGTGCTCTTCGTTTCCAGGGGGTTACCAATTTATTTTTGGGGGGAGTGTGCTTTAGCTGCGGCCCATGTTATTAATCGTACCCCTTCGGTCCTTCTAAACAATAAAACACCCTATGAAATGTTGTTTGGCTCCCCACCTCTATTTAGTGAACTACGTGTGTTTGGGTCGTTGTGCTTTGCTCATAATCAACGGGCAAAGGGTGATAAATCTGCAAGTCGTAGTCGTAAATGCATCTTTGTTGGGTACCCCTTTGGGAAGAAGGGATGGTATTTATTTGATCTTGATAAAAAGGAATTTTTTGTGTCTAGAGATGTTCGTTTTTTTGAGGATATTTACCCTTATTTTGATGCCGAAAGCACAAACATAGATGTTACTACTGATGGTATGAATGCAACTATTAATTTGGGTGATAATCCGGATTATTTTTATCCGATTGATGAGGGTGACGATGGGCAGCCATTGCTGCCGCCACCTGTGGCTGTGCCGCCACCGCCAAACCCTACTACGGCAGCAAGTAGGGAGGAGGAGCTTGGGGATGCCACGGCACCCGATCTAATGGGGCGTGGGCATCGTATTAAAATTCCTTCGACAAGATTCAAGGGGTTTGTTACTCACACTAATGTGGCTCAAAATAGTCCATCAAAAGATCCTCCTAATCCAATAGTTCCACCTCCCTCAGGTATGCCGTATCCTATAGCACATTATGTTAGTTGTGATAAGTTTTCTGCAAAACACCGAAATTTTGTTGCAGCAATAACAGGTGGAAAGGAGCCGCGATCATTTAAAGGGGCAATGCAAGACAGTGGTTGGAAGAAAGCAATGAAGGAAGAAATGCGTGCCCTTGAAGATAATGGCACATGGACCTTGGAGAAATTACCTCCCGGGAAGAAGACACTTGGAAGTCAATGGTTGTACAAAATTAAATACAACTCTGATGGGAGCATTGAAAGATTAAAGGCGAGATTAGTTGTCTTTGGTAATCATCAAACCGAAGGCATAGATTATGATGAGACGTTTGCTCCAGTTGTCAAGATGACCACAGTTCGTGCATTCCTTGCCATTGCCGCTGCAAAGAACTGGGAATTACATCAAATGGATGTACATAATGCGTTTCTCCATGGTGACTTGGATGAGGAAGTATACATGAAACTTCCCCCGGGCTTTACCACTGATGAATCGGGTCTTGTTTGTCGTCTTCGGAAGTCTTTATATGGTCTCAAACAAGCTCCTCGATGTTGGTTTGCTAAGCTTACTACGGCTTTGAAGAAGTATGGTTTTGTTCAATCTTACCCGGACTACTCACTATTTACTTATACACAGGGCTCAATTCAACTTAATGTCCTTGTTTATGTGGACGATCTAATTGTTGCAGGGAACAATTCTACAGCTTTAAAATTGTTCAAAAATTATTTGAGTTCGTGTTTTCATATGAAGGACTTGGGTGTTCTCAAGTACTTTCTTGGCATCGAGGTAGCAAGGAGTAGTACCGGTTTGTTCCTATGTCAACGTAAATATGCACTTGATATAATTTCTGAGACGGGGCTTCTAGGATCCAAACCGGCTTTAACACCCATGGAGCGAAATCATCGCTTGGGTCGTGATAATAGCCCCCTTCTTGATGACCCAGAACCGTATAGAAGGCTAGTTGGGCTCCTAGCTTACTTGGCCGTTACTCGGCCAGATTTGACATACTCTGTACATGTGCTCTCCCAATTCATGAAGGCTCCACAACAAGCTCATTGGGAGACCGCTATACGAGTGGTGCGTTACTTGAAAAGCACCCCGGGTCAAGGCATCTTGCTGCGTACGGACAGCGATCTCACCCTTAATGGGTGGTGCGACTCGGACTGGGCAGCATGCCCTCTCCCGTCGCTCCTTATTAGGCTGGCTGGTTTTTTTGGGTCGTTCTTCCATTGCTTGGAAGTCTAAGAAGCAGCCCACCGTAGCTACTTCTTCCGGTGAAGCCGAATACCGATCCATGTGTGCTATTACCATGGAAATGAAATGGTTAAAGGGCCTACTATTGAGCCTAGGGGTCCAACATCCTCGTGCTATTCCTATATTTTGTGATATTCAAGCGGCAATTTATATAGCTCAAAACCCGGTGTTTCATGAACGAACAAAACACATTGAAGTTGATTGTCATTTTGTTCGAGATGCAATTCAAGAAGGTTTAATTACTCCAATTCATGTTCGTACAAATGAGCAACTTGCGGACATTTTTACCAAGGCCTTGGGTAAACAACAATTTGATTATCTCCTTAGCAAGTTGGGCATCTTTGATTCAAGTGCTCCAACTTGAGGGGGGTATTAGGAAAAGATATAGTAGTATCTTTACAAAATCTTATTGTTAGACAAGATATATTTGTTAGCCATATTTTCTAGCTTATCTTAGGAAAGGATAATTAGTTCCTAGTATGATTATATTTGCTAAATCTCTTCCTTGTGGCTCAAGGAGAGTAATTGTATAAATATTTGAGGTCTTGGAATAATAAAATCAAGTGATTGAGTTTCAATCTTATCACTATCCAAGATTATTTTAGCATCACTTTGTTTACACAATTTTTGAGTCTAAATAAATAAAGACAGGAAATAAAGTAACAAATGAATTTATATTAACAGGGGCGGACCTTTGTGAAGGCTCACAAGGGCTTGGCCCCTGAAAGGTTTTTGGAGAAAAATTGATGAGTTGTATAACTTAAAGCTCAAATATGCTACATTGCCACTTAAGCCCAAATTAGCAATACGTCTATTCTTTTGTTATTTACAATTTGATTATTTTTTCTTAATTAATTTATTCACTTGTATCAAACTCTATAATTTATATTTTAACGCACCATATAAAAAAAGATATTACCTCTGTTTCATATTTTTTGCAACTTTGAAATATTTTATATCTCTTAAATAAATACCCCCAAAGTTACAAAAAATATAAAACGGAGGTAGTAAAAAACATCAATTAATTGTGCTATTTACTATTGCGGAATTTCTATTTTAGAGCCTGTTTTGAAGGACTAAACTGAAGTGAATATTTATGAGAGAGGAAAATTAAGATAAGAACTAAATTGAACTTATTGGAGCTGAACTGAACAGAAAATAAGCTGAAGAGAACATACCCTAATTCCTAGAGTACCATGCACAAGGTACTCTAGGTTTATAAAATTTATGATATTTGATATGAATTTCTTAATATTTCAATTTATATATATGTTATTTTAAAAAAAGTACATTTTCTTTGCTATTTTTTTGTTAAAGGAAATAAGTAAATAACATATTATTTTAGTACAATAACACAAGATTATTTAAGCAAAATAAGATAAGGTTTAGGAAAAATAACTCAATCATTATTAGTATGGAGTACCATGATCCATGTTTATGTAATACTAACTCTGTTACTACCTCCGATTTTTTTTTAGTTGCAACTTTAGAATATTTAATATCTCTCAAATAATACCCCAAAGTTGCAACTAAAAAAAATCGGAGATAGTATTAATATTGTCATGCATGATTTATTATGTTAAAAATTTTTGGCCCCCGATAAAAAAAGTTTCAAGATCCGCCACTGTATATTAATATATGAATTTTGGGTACAGTCTCTGTATAACAGTTAATAATAAAATAAATTAAATCCTCTGATTATGTTCTGCAGCTTGACGATGACACGTGTGTGACACCTATAGGCTGACATTTGATGACGTCGACTTGAGTTTGAATGCAGGGTTTTGTTTGAATAGGTTTATGAAGCTTAATCCCGTTCAATTGTGATTGAGTGTATCTGAACAAGTCGGCACGAATTTGATGTGCATTTTGACTTACTTCACAGAGAATTCCGTTTGAGTTTTATGAGCTCTTAGAAAAATAATGATTTATGGATCCCTTGATGGAGAAATGGTGTATTTATAGGAGATGAGAACCTCTTGAGTGGACTTAGTAGGTTTGGGCCTGACCCATTTTATGATTTAGAAGTCTTTTAACCTGGTCCATTTGATTAATTTTATAACCCGAATTGTATTTGATTAATTCGGATTATTTATTTGGGTGGGCTAAAAATAATGAAAATGGATCATTAATATGATTTAACCCAAATTAATTTATTTAATCTAATGTATGACATTCATAAAATTTCTGTGTCTACAAATTGCCCCCTCGAGACTGTGTCACATACATGATTTAAAGTGTTTGGTGTGACAAGGTCTCGACCCTTTCGCTTGACTTGGGAGTCACTTGTACTTTTTTGTGAAAAACTACCTATTATACTCCAGAATTTGTGAGAAACTACCTACTAAAAAAAGGTTGTAATTGACTACCTGATTTTTGAAAAATATTGTGATTTACTACCTTAGGCCGGAATATGAAGTGATCGTCTTTAAGACAGGTCTGATAACTTGAAGACTTGAGTCCCCATGTCGCGATGGGTCAGGACTTTTTGTTATGAATCCATCGAATATGTCAAGTCATGTATGCCAGTCGTTATGAACTTGACATCTAAAGAGTGGCCTACTCAAAATTCCAATAGATACAGAGGATTATTCATACGAAGGTATATAAAACTGGTGGAGTACGTACTTCAGATATTATCAATGCTTTTATAAACATACCTCTTATAAGCTTATAAAGTTGTAAGCGGACTAAATTAGTGAATTCTCTTTTACCCTATAATCCTATTCACCATAAACACACTTCCATCCTACAATTCAATTGACGATTAACAACATATCATGTTTATCCTTAATAGCCCAAGACCTCACCATCATCAATTAAACGAGGACTAAGCAAAACAATTCCAAGATCCGATTCTCATGTAATCCAATAATATAGGATATCGAATCTGATACAAAGTACTGATTTCGGATTGGATATTTTGATATTTTTGGATACTGGATATCTTTTCAAAGGAAAACTTTTCTATACACCCGGTTTTCAGTAATTTACTGTGATGGGGTGCACTTTTGTCAAATTTAATGTCACTTTTGTCAAATTTACCAATGAAGCATAAATAACTTATATATGTTGAGTAACTTTTGTGCGTTTTAGTGTAACTTTTGCGCATTTTATTGTCACTTTATAACGGACGTTCAGTAATTTACTGAACATCCATTTTATTTAAAAGTTTGTGCTTTTCAAATATCAATTTTCGATATGCATTATGCAATATCTAAAAAATATGAAATATTTTAAATTTCAAATATCGGATAATGAATATTTGATCCAAAAATCTGGGTATAATTTTTTTTCATAAACAATAAATCGAAATTAAATATTATTACATAATATTTTGAATATAGGACATTTGAAACTTTTCGGATTAGATTCATATACCGAACGTCCCAAATTTTGAATATCCGATATTCAATCTTTTCGGATTAGATTCATATACCGAACATCCCAAATTTCGAATATCTGATATTCAATCCCTGCTCATCCCCAAATTAAACCCTTCATACAAGTATTGTTTCCCCCTTGTGTGATATTATATTCCTATTTCATTATTAACAACCCTTTAGAGTGTATTTTTCCACTTGGTTTTCATTTATCTAAAGTTTTTAATTATAAACTAGTGTGTATCCTGGGCAATGCCTCGGGCATTGCCTTGTATGTCACCTTTTTTTTCATCATATGTATTTATATTTTAATCTTATGAAAAATGAATAAATTATAACCTCAGTTCAGCTCCAATCACTTTAGTTCAGCTCCAATCACTTCAGTTCAGTTCAACTCAATTCAGTAAATGTGAGTAGACCCTAACTTATTCTAAAAAAAAAAAAAAAAAAAAAAAAAAAAAAAAAAAAAAAAAAAAAACTAACTAACTTGTCCAGTTGTCCCTACCAAATTACTTCGTACTTGTATTAAACAAACGATATAACTATGATATCATATCGTCCTCCCCTCCCCCCGCTTGTACCAACCATCCATTCTACCCATTTATATAAACCAAGCCACAACTAAAATGCGTACAATTTAGGGTCTTTCTGTTCACCTTATTTTAGGTGTAATAAGTTCAGATAAGTTCAATTAAGTTTAAATAAGTTCAGATTAGGTTTAATAAGTTCAGATAAGTTCAGTTAAGTTCAAATAAGTTCATATCAGGTTTAATAAATTCTGATAAGGGTTGCCCAAGTACAAATTACAACTAAAATAAAGTTTAACAAGGTCTAATAAGTTCAAATAAATTCATATCAGTGAAAATCAGGTGAATAGAACACACCCTTAATCTACCTTTTCCTTAAAAAAATACGACAAACATAAAAATAAAAAAAAAAAAAAATCGTATGTACAAAAAAATATTAGCCATTTATTTTGTACAGCCGTTATAAACATACCTTAAAATAATAAATGAATGAAAATTACTCAGTATATAAAAGTTACCCTATATTCAACAAAAGTTACCTCAATATATAGTACTCCGTAATATATTGTACATCAAATGTATATTCTTTTTTTAAAAAAAAAATATCAATGTGTGGTTCCTACAGGCGTGAGTACCTTGAATCGTACAACCGTTTCATGAAAAGAACATATTACACACATGTAAAGAACATACCGTTGTAGTGAAAAGAACATACTATTAAAAAGTAATGTACTTTTATTTGTGATATAATGTTAATTACTTATTGTGAAATGTTCTTTGATTTTAAAAAAATAAAAATTATGGTGAATATACATAAATAATGTTGATTACATAATATTTTCATGTTCTTTATAAATATTACGGATGTTCTTTAGATGTATAAGAAAACATAAAATTGGATGTTCTTTATAAAATAGTTATATGTTTTTTACAAAACAACTTTATGTTTTTTAAAAAACTACTACATGTTCTTTCCGTATTTTTTTTATCTGTACTCTGCTAGTTACAGGCTGTTGTACCTTAAAATTTTCAAAAAAAATACAAGTACTTCTACTACTAGTGGAAAAGTAATGAGAGTGAGGGTTAGCTCAAGTGGTTAGAGATTCCCTTCCGGTTCCAGGAGATCCTGGGATCGAATCTCACCTTATAGCTCTCTAAACACCAAAATAAAAACTAGTGGAAAAATAATAAAAATAATTTTATGCCAGTTATAAACCCCCTACGTTTTGTTAGCTCTTTCTTTCTCATACTCTCACTTTCTCTCCCCTAATTTCATGAAAGAGGCTCTTTGCTAAATCTTGCCGTGGAGACTCCTCTTCTCAGCAACAACACCCATAAAAAATCCAACTCATGGGGCAAATTCGTCTTTTCCTTTCTTGCATTACTCGTCATTTCAGGTAAATCGACAACGACTATGCTTTTCATTTTATTTTACCATCCTCAATCATTTTTATCATGCTGGATTTTTAAATTTCTTCGAGGTCAACAAATTAATAAGTGAAACGTTAAACGACGCCCTTATTATTACGACGTGTATTTGTTTTAAGTACTTTAACCTACTAATGATCGAATTGAACTTCCCCTCAGTTATATTGAGGAGGGGAACACCGAGGCAAGACTCAAATTCATTTTTTTTTTTTTTTTTTTTTTTTTTGTATTTATATATAAGGGTATAGATTTTTATGTTGTTATTTTGGGATGGGATTTGAGGTATGTTCTATGATGGTATGATTGGATAGTCTTTGAAAGTCAAATGTTTTGATTTGTTTGATGAAGTTGTGTATTTTTTTTTTTTGGACAAGAAGTTGAGTAACATATGTACTCCATAACAAATATAATTGTCAAAGTTGTTGAGAGTGTAATTGTTGGATCACTCTCTTCATTAGGCAATGCCTACGATTTATACATATGAGTACAATAACTCCCTCAAACAATGAAGAGTCACATTTATGCAAAAATTACAAAGTAGATGGTAAAGCTAAGAGGAGTTACAAAAGGATTACAAGGGAAGTAATTATGTTAAGGGGGTTACAAGGCATACATAATGGACATTCATAATAATGCTCAATTGCACATAGATTTTGAATTTTTGTTTGGGTCGTCGTTTACATTCGTTAAACAAATTAATCGAATAAAAAGTAGAATGAGTAATTGTGATATGCTTAAACTAAGAGTAAGACCATGTCCAATGCAGCTTAATTTAAGTTCAGTTCATTTTAGATCGTTCAGTTCAATTCAGCTCCTAATTTCCTTCTCTCAAAAAAATTCATTTCAGATTCAGTTCAGTTTAGTTCAGCTCCAATTAGTTCAGTTTAGCTCCAATTAGTTCAGTTCAGTAAATGTGAACAGCCCTAAGTCTTACATTTGGCTAAGACTTTGTGTAAAATAAACATATATGGGGTCATTTTGGTAATTGTTAATTAATAGGGAGTAATAAATCAAATGAGAAGTTTCTTAAAATGAGAAGGATTTTATGTGCATAAATTTTTCACTGAATGTGCATATTTTTTGAATAAAATATGCAAAAAAAAAAAATGAACGAAATTGAATGTGCATATTTTTTTTCGCATAATGTGCATAAGTTCTCAAAAAAGTAACAAGTCCAAAATCAAATGTGCACATTTTGTAGAAAATATATGCACATTTAGTTCATATATATGTGTGTGTGTGTGTCTATATGTATGTACATATATATACATACATATACATATATACATATATACATATATATATGTATATCTATATATATATTGAGATCATGTAAGAATCAAGGTGAATAATAGGAACTATGAACTAATCTCAGCCATTGATCGCACTCTATCTAATGGCTCACATTGCACCCGCTCTCATTAATGGCATTTTCGTAATTTCGCTGTTTTCAAACTTTTTTCATTTTTTTTTTAAAAAACTTTTAAGGCAATGTCATTTACATTAAGATTTTAATTTTATTTACTTTTGAGAATGAAACGGGAAACTACTTTTACAAAAATGTCATTAATGACACGGGAAGCATGTGAGTCGTTCGATTAACATGATCTAAGGGCCTAGATTAGTTTCTAGTTCTTATTTTAACCTTGGTTCTCATTATAACTTGGTCTTATATATATATATTAATATATATATATATACACACACACCCACACACATAAATACACACACACACATATATATATATATATATATATATTTTGATGGCTATGAATTTGGAAATTCATCACACATTCTAGCGCAATTATTATTTTTTGTAGTTAGTACGAGACAACATTATAAAGAAGGAACTAGTTGTTGGTCCAGGCGATGCCCTAAGATAATTTGATGTAATATATATGAGATATATCATAATAATATCAATTCATTGCACTTTCAAAAAAAATAATAGCAATTCATTGCAACGTACAAATTATTGTACAATAAAAATAGTTATCAAAAAGTTGCATTAAGAATCCTTGCTATAGAGGTTCAATTTTTTTGTTTTTCCAGGGAAAGAAAAGGGACAATGGTTGACTCCATGTTAATGAAAACAATAATCCATGTGTCATTTTTATTGACTTTAGTGTTCTTATGACTTTTCCTTATTCATCACTCGCCATGAAATTTTAGACTAATAAATGTAATAATAACTGGGATTTGTATAGTACATTGCATTATGCTAGTAATCTTTGACAGCAGCAAATTTATTTCTAAGTTTACACAAACAGATGAAAGTTCCAACAAACTTAATCATTCTCTTTTGCAATTGCCTTATTTTAGGCCTTGCTTTTGGGAGTACCAAGACTTCTTCTTGGTTGGTAAACAATGAACAAAAGCTCAATGGAAAACCACAAGCTGATGTACCTGAAATTGTGGAGTCAGGGAAAGGGATTGTTGCAGCTGATGATCGTCGTTGTTCAGAGATTGGAGCATTGATGCTCCGACTAGGTGGTCATGCTGTTGATGCTGCTGTTGCAACCGCGCTGTGTGTGGGTGTGGTTAATCCCATGGCTAGTGGTATAGGAGGAGGAGCTTTCATGGTTGTCAGGTCTGCATCAACATCAGAAGCTTTAGCTTTTGATAGTAGAGAAACTGCTCCTGCAGCTGCTTCTGAGGTTCACTCTTGCCACTGTTTTGTCTAATTACTTGATTTTGGTTTAGTAGTTTGGTTGTTTATATTAAAACTGAATCAATTCTGACTGTATTCTACTGCTTTTGGAAAGAGTTATGTTCTGTATTCATTGAATCCGAGTCCCTGTGTTGAAACTCAGTAAGATTGAGATTGAGAGTCGATATTGACATTACATTGATATGTTTTTTGAACAAAAACAGAATATGTATGACAATGATCTTGCGGCGAAGCTTTCAGGCCCCATGTCAATGGGTGTACCTGGTGAGTTGGCTGGTCTCCATGAAGCATGGAAGAAGTATGGGAAGCTTTCATGGAAAACTCTATTCGAACCTTCCATAAATTTAGCTAAAAATGGTTTTGAGGTTCTTCCCTATCTTGCAAAGAACATCTTAAAGCATGAGAAAATAATCAGGGCTGATCCCGGCTTAAGGCAAGTGTTTGCACCAAACGGGAAGCTCTTGCAAACAAAGGACATTTGCTACAATGTAAGGCTTGCAAAAAGCTTGAAGGCGGTAGCTGAACAAGGGCCACGAGCCTTCTACAATGGGAAGGTTGGTAAGAAATTAGTGAAGGATGTGAGAAAGGGAGGTGGGATTCTAACAGAGGATGATCTTAGGAATTACAAAGTGAAAGTAACGAAAGCTTTGGCAGCTGATGTAATGGGGTATACAATACTAGGAATGCCACCTCCTTCAAGCGGTACCCTGGGATTGACCCTGGTAAGTGCTCTTACCTAGTGGTTGATGGACTTATATCCAATTATCCATGTTAGTGATGCATGAAAAAATGTGCTTTGAATTTCAAAAAAAGAAACACTCTTACTACTTACTAGTCTATGATACTCTAAACTGTTAGAACTTAGTAAGGCTTGGCTTCAGATATTGGACCTTTAATATCATTCCATCTGTTGATGTTTATATTTTTCTTTTCTGTTTTTCAATTACCCCGAGGTCTTGTAAAGTATCAACTGGCGTATAAAATCAAACAACTGCAAGCATCATGCCTGTTGTTAGAATCAACTTATTTTGTGACCTTATAGGCTCATAGAGTATGTCTATGTGATCTTTCATTAGGACATTTCTTATATTATTTTGGTGCAAAACAGATATTAAACATACTGAACAACTATGGAAGCCCCAAAGCGATTGAAGGGCCTTTAGGCTTACATAGACTGATTGAGGCAATGAAGCACATGTTTGCTGTCAGAATGAACTTGAGCGACCCTGATTTTGTTAACATTACCAATTATATGTCCGACATGACTTCCACATCTTTTGCGGAGGAAATTTGGCATAAGATATATGATAACACAACTTTCCCTCCTGAGTATTACCTGAGCAGGTATATAGAGGAAGGATTTTTAACTACTTTAAGGGAAAGGAAATTGAATTGGGAAGGTCTTACAGTAAAATTTAATATATGCTGCTTGAATTATGTAGGTGGAGTCAGCTACAGGATAATGGAACGAGTCATTTCTGTATCGTTGATGCAGAGAGAAATGCAGTTTCAGTAACAACAACAATCAACTATGCATTTGGAGGCGGGGTGTTATCCCCTTCTACTGGGATCGTGTTAAACAACGAGATGGGTGATTTTTCAACTCCTGCAGAAGTCAGTCCTGACAATCTTCCTCCTGGTCCTGCAAATTTCATACAACCAGGAAAACGACCCTTGTCTTCGATGACTCCCCTCATTATTCTCAAGGTAAGATAAAGGACAAAGTTGCATTAATATCGATCTTCACCCTTCTTTCCTTTCTAGAAATTTGATTATGTTTCCCATTTGGTTAATTGACAGGATGATCAGCTGGCTGGAGTTATAGGTGGTAGTGGTGGGATGAACATTCTTCCAGCAGTAACCCAGGTTTTCCTAAACCATTTTGTTCTCAGAATGGATCCTCTCAACGCTGTCCAAAGTGCAAGAGTCTACCATAAGGTTTTATTTTTCTCTTTTTCCTTGCTGTCAAAAGATTCATCTAAAAGACTATCAGAAATAATTTTGTACTTTTGTTCAAAAAAAAAAATAAATAAATAAATTTTTTACTGAATTGCAATAGCCAACCTCTAAGTGAAAATTGATGTTCTGCAGCTGATTCCGAATGTAGTCTTGTATGAGAATGTGACTGTGATTAACGGGGAACACATTGAGCTCACCAAAGAAAGGAGGACTTTCTTGAAGAATAGGGATCACCAACTGCAGCCTGTTGAAATTGGAGCAATCTGCCAGCTTATTGTTCAGACATTTGAAACTTCAGTTGATCTAGGCCGGAAAACTGGAAAGAATTCTATTGGTAACACATACTTTGGTAAACTTACTGGGGTAAGTGACCCCAGAAAAGATGGAAGGCCTGCAGCAGTCTGAATATGTGCATATATAGCCTTAACTCCTTAAGTTAATTTATGCATCTATGAATCTTGGTTAATGATTATTAGTTTATTAGGGTTTGTCCTTTGATTCACAGGAAATTCACAATTTAAGATAGATGTTGGCATTAGTAAGATTTTTTCACTGCAGCAATTTATTAAGTCTTACTCCATATACCAATTGCACACCAGGTTATTAAAGGATTTTCCTACATTGTCAAATATTATTATTAAAACACTGGGCACCTGACATAAATGACCACCAAATTCAAGGTATTGAAGCTCACTTACAGTAATTTTTTTGGCCGCCGGAAAATAAAAAAGTCAACTTTGAAAAATGGTCAAAGGACCCTCCTCACAACTCAAACATGATATATGTGCCACCTTTTTTTATAAAAGGGCCTTTGTCACAAAAGGTCTACTTAAAAGAACATTCCTCACAAATTTTCCATTTTTTTATAATCAACTAACTATCCCTATTGACAAACAAAAAAAGAAAAAAGTTTAATTTATTAGTCGGATTGTAATAATCCTTTTTAATTAGTTTGCTAGCATTAATGGAAGGAGTGTAAGTATTTGCTAAATGTTTTTACCTAATTAACTATACAATCACCTTTGTTAACCTAACTTATACTACGTATGTATTTTTTTTCAAGTCTACTAAATTCGCAAATAATAAGTTCTAATAAGGGTAACACAAATTCAAATTACAACTAAAATAAGATTTAATAAATATAATGTTCAATAAATTCAAAATTCACATCTCTTTTGGCATGAGACCACGCAAAGGAATTAAATTACAATTAAAAAATTTGAAAAAAAAACACACACACACACACACAAAAAAACAAAAAAAAAATAATATATATATATATATATATATATATATATATATATATATATATATATATATATATATATATATATATATATATATATATATATATATATATAACAAATAAAAATCTTGCAAGACGCTATCTAAATTAGAAAATAAATGACAGCTTCAGAAAGGCGATTAATTAGAATTTGGCAGTCCGACTACAAAATTGCATCTTCATAGCCGTGGTCGGATGATGAGAATCAATCCCAAGATCTTTTGAAATCGATCCCAAGATCCCGGTTCCAAGAGATTTTGGGATCGATTCTCATCATCCGTCCTTGTGGCTCTCTAAACACCAAAAAAAATAGCCAATTTAATTGCCAGAATAAGAACTTTCCCTTCGGCAATTTTACTTAACATAAGGCCATGAATTAAAGTATTGATGTAAACAATTGTTAGTAGGAAACAATATACTTATATACATAATGCAACATTATTTGCCAAGTATTGGTAACATGTGGCGGATAGCAAGTCTTGCCCTTGAGTTTTAATGCAAATTCTTAAATGGACCTGGTTCACACTAATTTATTGTGGACCACTAACATTAGAGAAACTATGGTTGTTTTATTAATAAAAAAAAAAAGTCACTATAATAAAATGAAGGTCACTATGTTGAAAATAAAAGTCATTTTGGTAATATATAGGCTATAAGAGGTAAATTTTTTTAATGAAATATTTTATAAGGTCAATATAATTAATAAAGGTCATTATGTTAAATTTAGGGTCATAACGTCGTACTTCAAGTTCACAATAGTATTAACTGTTATACAACTTTTAATAAAGGTTACTATGTTAAAAATAAGGTTACTATGTTAGAAATAAGGGTCACTATGTTTAATATAATGTCAGTTGCGAGTGTATAAACCTCGGGTCCACAATAATATTATTGTGGACCAGGTCCACAATATTATTGTGGACCAGGTCCACGCAAGTATTTCTGGAGTTTTAATTAATAATATATATAGATACTCCCTCAAAAAAAAAAATTATACTACCTTCGTTTCTTTTTAGTTGACACGTATTCCTTTTTAGGAAGTTTTTTTTTAGTTGACACGTTTCCTTTTGAGGTAAATTTTTTACCTTGCATTTACAAGCTACCCCACTTGCTTTTTATTCTCTCTCACTCTCTCTCCTCTCCTTAATATATGTGCCTAAATCAAACGCGTCAACTAAATAGAAACAGAGGAAGTATACTATATAAATATGAGGGATATCCAGTCAATTCCCCAATTTGTTTATCTGGGGGTATAATTGTCTTTTCAAGTAGCAGTGGAGGTGTATATGCGTCTTTTCATGTACTAGTTGAGGGGTACATGTGTAATTTCCTCACCAAACAGTAAAAGCAAAAAGCAAACAGTAATTGGACAGCTCACCAAAAGTACTGAATAAATGACCCTACTTTTTCAATATATTTACAAAAATGCCATCAGATTAACAAAAATTCGTTGATCAGGCATATTAACTTATATTTTCCCTATAGATATGGATTGACTTTTTCGAATTATAATTAATTAAGTTCCAAAATATTTTATCACGCAAGTTCATCATCATAGAATTATTTTTAACAGCCACATATATATGCTTAAAATGATGATATTTGTTCTGAGTGAGCTATAGTACTGTGAGTCCTAGGATCTGTATAAGGTTTACCTTCCAATTAAGCACCTGCACATTCAGCACAAATTAGCTAATCCGGTGGATCATCTAGGGATAACTGCTCTAATGCTAAAGTCAGCAATTTGATGAGAAGAAAACGAAATAAATTGATATGCAATTTTTATAATAAATTGATACATAAATTATAAAAATTGCATATCAATTTATTTTGAAATATCATTTATAGTTATTGATTGGTAGATGTTTATTACTACATAGTTATTGATGATTAAGGTTATTAATTAGCTTGGCAAAAACAAAATTCAATATTATGAAAGTTGATATTAATAATAATACCATTTGCAATCTCTCTCACCTCTTGTCTCTCATTTCTCTAAGACCCTAGCCTTCATCAGTTCATTGTACAATCATGTATCAATGCATGCAATTAAATCCAATTAAATTATTTGTACAATTAAATTTATCATCGACGTCCTAAAAAAATTAAAAATCAATACTTCGTACTCCGTTTTTTTTTTTTTTTTTGAGAGGAACAATACTCCGTAATTTTAGTATCTATGCGATTCGGAATAATTTAACAATATGCTCTATGCTACGTAAGACCAAGTAGCAATAAACTACTTTCATCAGTAACAACAACTCACTTCTATTAACTCATCATATTTTGTATGATTATACTAGCTTGCCGAACAATTATTTTAGGTTCTTAAGTACATAACACTAAGTTTCAGGGTCTTAATCACTACTAAATTAACTTGCATGATCTGTATAATTAATCCTAAATAATTGTACCACTATCACTTTTTATTAGAATAAAAACACCATAAATAATGAATGTAGCAATTAAGCAAATAAATATTGCTAAAAAGATGATTAACATAATATTCATATGATCATATTTGATCAAGAAACAATGATAGTACGTAAAATATCACACCAATTAACTAACGTTTTCTACATGAAATCAATCTTCCTAGATTACATAAATGATAAATCACCCCAACTAATTAAACATACGTACTCTAATTTAACCTAGATCAACTTTAACGTGCATATATATACTTGATTAGTACCAAGGATAATCTTCTACTCTATTCCCAAACAATGTGAAGGTACGTTTAGGACCAAGAATGACGAAATTAACACGATTCTCCGATCGAAACGACACGAATCGAATGTTATCTCCTAGCTTGAACCCCTTATCCAATCTCAATTTGTTCCAATTGTGCTTCAAAACGTATCTATATGAACCCTTGTTGTAGTTCCATCGACTTAAACGCATATTGTACACGGACGACCCCATGATGACCTTGACGTCTATATGAGCATTCTTGTTATGACCAACTTTCTTTTCAAGAAAAGCCTCTTCACCACAGCTTAGAAACACCGGGACAACTTGCTTCTTAGGGAGTGACAATCGCGCTTGTTTACCATTCATGTCGGATTTTGTAAGCTTCTTGTCCAAGAGTATTTTAGCATCACTAATGTGTTTAAAATCCATATTATTGCTCTTGATGTGTTGACGCAATAACTCTAGCAATGCACCATTGTTGTTACTATCAACACCAGTAGATTGATCACCTCTAGGACGTTTCGAAATGTGGGGATTATCTTGATTGGTAGTAGAAAAAGCCAATGCATGAGTTCGTTTTTTAGGTGGGAGAGACATATAATCAGCAACTAGATGATGTTGATTAGTAGTAGAAATATCGGCAATAGCGGAGGCATGAGTTCGTTTTTTGGGTGGAAGAGACATAATAATGTCAACAACCTTTTTGTTACTCATCACCATCTTTTCTTAGCTGATGATCTAGTGATGGTGGTACGAAGTTAAGGGAGTTTGGTTTACGAATTCGGCGACGGAAAGAAGGAAAGAAAGGAAATCAAAGGAGCAGAAAGATTATTGCGTAAGAATGCGCAGATTAGTAGAGTATATATAGAATGAATAGCATGAATGTATGAATTAGGTTTAAATTAGGAAAGTTTGATATTGCCGATTGAAGTCATAGAGTTAATGAACTTGATGCTTAAGCTACTATGTACATTCCTAAATTAACTTACCAAATAATATCTAAACGATTTTTCGCATTATATCTAAAAGATTTAACGAGAATTTTTTTTTGATCAAGTTTCAAGTTCGTATAATAAGGAAGGGCTTTTTGTCAAAAACTACCTAATAAAACCCATATTTTGCGAGAAAGTACCTAATAAAAAAAATGTTGCAATAAACTACCTAATAAAGGTAAAATGATGTAAAAAAACTACCTAAAAAAAGGTAAAATGTTGTAAAATATTACCTATATTGAATTTTCACCGTTGATCGACCTCAAAACACTCCCAAAACCACCGCTTTCATTCCCAAAACTAACACAACTTGCTTGAAATCGTCTCCACCACATCTAAAGCACCTTTCAACCTCAAAACCACGCCCTCTAACCCTAAAAACCACCATCCCGAAGCACTAACCTACCCTCACCAACTCAAAATATCCTCCAACCACCCCGAAAAAAACCTTACCACCTTGAAAACTAACCTTAACGGTGGTTTTGGGGGTGTTCTAATGTGGATCAACATCCTAAAATTAAGTCAACGGTGGAATTTCGGTCAAAGGTGGTATATTACAACATTTTATCTTTTATTAGGTGGTTTCTTACAGCATTTTTTTTATTAGATAGTTTCTCACAAAATTTAGGCTTTATTAGGTAGTTTCTCCTAATGAATATCATATGTGCACTAATACTTTCCTAAAGTAAACCGAAGAATGTAACTAACTAAGAACTAAGTAAATCTATAAGATTTTGCGCGTAGTAATTAATTATCCTAGCTGTCATCTTTAACGGCTGCTCTTAAAGAGTGTTTTTTTAACCAAATGTCGGCTAGTAATAATTCTATTTTTTTTTTTTTCCAAAATTGGAAGCATTAGTAATAATCCTTTTTAAATTTCTTATCATATCTAACAAATGAAAATTTGTTTGCAGATTTTTATTTTTTTATTTTTATATAATCATTTGCAAAATAATTTCTCCATTCTAAAATAATTGATATACTTGACTTTTTTATCGTTAAGTTTGACCATCAAAAGTTAATGACAACTCCGACGATAATTTGTTTGTTAATATTTTATGTTATATAATGTAAAAAATATGGTTAAAGTTTGAAAAAAAAAAAAAAAAAAAAAAAAAGTCAAGTGTGCAATTATTCTAGGAAGGAGTATTCTAACATCCTAATTGGTTGTCAAAAAAAAAAAAATCCTAATTGATCATTTCATTCATTATAGTCCTTGTGTTCTTTCATTTAGTCAATTTTTCAATGCAAAATTGTATGTATTGGACAACACTTAGATCTTTCAACAAATACATATCATAATGTTAAAATTATATAAGTATATAAAACTAAAAATTGAAATTAATAATCTAACAAAAACTCACTTGTCTGTTTTTTAACATAGAAAAATCAATTAATAATTATAGATTCCATTCGCATTGGAATCTTGAAGAATCAAATAAGATTAATAGTAGTAAAAAAAAAATGGATGGCATATAAAGGAGGGTTATAAAGATTTTAGAAGCAGATACTTTTGGTGCTAAGTTTAATAAATTCAGCTTTGGATGTATAAAGATTGCTGAATACTTCAGATTTTTAGACAATCAACCTATGCGTTACTGATAACATCAAGTTGTGATTGGCTATTGCCTATTCGCTACTAATACGAATACATTTATCATAAACCAGACTATCTGATACAAGAAAATACAAGACTCCCAGACAGATAAAGAAATCTTGGATCACATTAAAATGCGGGTGCTGTATAAACAAACATCAGCTGGCAACAAATTTAACTACAAATTTCATACTTTAAAGATAGTTTTTAGTATCTGCTATACTATGTCAGCCACCCAGGTAAAAATTCTTCTGATCTTCCTTGTACCACCATCAGTGACTACGGCCTGTCTTCTTCAAGCTGCAAGATGGGCATTTGTACTGCTTAATGTTTTCGGCCTTGGCCGGAGTAATCTTCACGCACTTGCCATGGAACCACCTTTCGCAAATATCACAGCAAATCCAAAATTCATCGGCACTGTAATTGCCACCACAGCTGCCACACAGTGTCTCACCCTGCTCATCTTCTTCATCCTCAAAGCCCTCATCAGCCGCCAGCTTGGGAGTGCTCTTGATCTGCCCATCACTTGCTCTCTGCAAGAAAACACAGGGACATTATTGACCCAAAGGAAATGCCCCAACAATGTGGACTATAATCTAAAAAAAAAAAAAAAAACTTTCTCCCTTCTCACAAGCATACCACCTTCGATCTCCTAGTTATACTCGATCCTGTAGTAAATATACATTTCACACCGATACCAACTAATTTGTAGCAATCTAAGTGGTGTAAATAATACAGGTCAGAGATAGTCTGGCATAACAGCTGCTGTTTGTTTCTGTTCTTGTTTTTTGGCAAAATAGAATTCAAAAGATAAAAACTTCTTCACAGTGGTATTTGATAGAATCAATATGAATCCCCCCAAATACCCAAAAAAAAAAAAAAAAAAAAACAAAACAACAACAACAGATAAATTCAATGAAATGTATATCACAAACATCCCAGCTAAGAGATAAATGACATCTGTATTATCAAAAATCATAAACAAGAGTTCAACGGAACTCTCAAGACTCGACAATTCTAATAATGTATCAAAACAACCAGATAATGATGAACTACTGCTATTATTCTCACCTTGGTGCTTCCTCGGGATTTGCTACCACTATCCACACTAGGCTTGTCCTTAACAGGCTTCTTTTCTGTCACAACTTCAAAGACAGTAGGCAGTTCATTTATCATACTGAATAGACGCTTCCTGAAAATGAAAAAAAGAATTATTTCAGTAATGTTCTTCACGACTGACCATAAAGAAAATTGTGTACATATGCAGCCTGCTGTTTTAATTAAAAGCCTACACAAGATACACTGGCAGAACAACAAAAACAGACAACATAAACTGAGACCTCGGTAAACCATGTTACTTGGACTAGATTCTAAATGTTGGAAACAGGTATGTAACCAAGTGTCAGAGGCATTTATGGAGAATTTGCATGTTTTGGTGCAAACTGAAGCGCCTTGAGTCATCCATGTCTGAGTGTGAAGTGCCCGACATATGTGACATCTAATCATTTCCACTATCTCATTTTCCTTAATAACCGCGTAAAACATCAAATGTAACAATCTTTCGGGAACAAAGGGAGTAGTAATTAGCATATTTCAAGTTAAAAAAAAAAAATTTGGCAATATACAAACAAACCAGGGTCCCCTTTCACCCCAATTAATAATAAATCGATCCTCTTTACTCCCGTCCTCCAATAAAAGCCCCACATCTCCTAGTCACCCTCTTAGGGAATAAGTCGTAATGGTGTACTGTTTCTTAAAGTTAATATTAAAGTATGGTAGTGGGAATTAGGTTTTTTTTAGGGTTAGTAAGAGAAAATATGGAGGAAAGAGGGGTTTTCTTGATTGAAAGTTAACATTAAAAAGATAAAATAAGGAAACCAAAAAAAGGTATTGGAAGATTACCCCGCCCAAACGAGAATTGGGAATTATAGTTTTTTTTTTTTTTTTTTTTTTGACCAATTGGGAATTATAGTTAGGGACAATAGTTCGGGGGAAATGGTGGTTACATTTAGGGACAAAGAAAATAAAAAAAAAAAAGGGAAGTGGAACCAATAAATCACAGATAAGTGCCTCATGTGTCCCAGACTGCTTGAGGCAAGATTTTTTTAATAAGCTGCAGACTAGCCAAGTTAAATGTTTATCATCAATTCACCACACCAACGAGTGACAACTCAATGCAGATAGCAAAGAAAATCTCATAAGAGAAGCCAGGACATATCAGAGTGTAAGACAGCTACTTTAACGACATTAGAATCTAAATACAAATACCACCTTGCTCACATTCAAACCAAGATAATGAGACACACGACACATGCATCCTATCTCATCAATCTCACTAGCAACCTATTTTCATCAACAAAATGTATAAGTGGTTGAAATTCCCAGCAGCCCTCCTAGTTAATTTCCAGCAAGCTAATAGAAATCCACTACTTCTTAGCCAGAGACAATGCCATGTTTCACAAACTCAGTTACTAAATGGATTAAGGTAATCAATTACTTTGAATAAACACTAGATAGTTTACCTTCTCAGAAAAAGAACACGATGGGACTCAATGGTTTGACAAGTGGATATTAGTAAGCTATGATCAATCACAAACAGCTGCAGGGAAATTAGCAATTGATTCATCCCCAGGTAAGTCAAACTTCAATGAAAGTGAGTAAAAGATGAATAAAAAGCAGAAGCTTAAGGGGGATAAAGTCTAGTGGGTTACTTACATAGTACCCATAGAGAGAGTATATCTAAGATCATCTTCCAAGAAAGAAATGATGAAAGAAAACGTCAGAGGAAAGAAAAGAGAGAGCAATTGTCAATCAACTGAAAGTCAAAAAAAACTCAAAATTGCCAATTGCCAAAAGAGTTTGGGCCACAATGCCACACCCATCAATAAAAGAAAGTTTGAACCATTAACAAACCCAAAGGAGGTTCTATCCTAAAACCAATTTGCAATAGGAGTAACTCCTCAAGAATATAAAGGGGTCTATTTCTACTACTTTATGATGTGGGACACTTTTTTTGTTGGTTTACTACTGGACGAATATGTCATAGGAATCATTAGAGTTCCCCAACTTTTCTAAAAGATGGCTTCTTAAAGACTTTTACTCTAGAATCCTTAACTTCAATATGGACTTGCTTTCAAAGTTGTAATATGCCTTTTAAATGGCCACTCATTCTTATAATTATCAGCACAATAAGTTTTTATTGAAACAATGTTCCTGCAGGTAGATACCATTCAGTAGAGTCCTTCCATGAGTACTCTCTAACATCATTAAGTCTTCCCCTTGAAAAATCCTTCAACCATTAGAAGAATTTCACTGCTTAAATATCACTTACTGCTACTTCCAAAGGGATTAATCTTCACTATCCACTCTGACAAAACCAGCAGGGACACTCCCCCTCCTTATAATTTCAAAGTAAATTCAAAGGGCGTTCAAGAGTAAGGAAAGGAATGAAATCAAGAAAGAGAAATTAAAGACTAAAATTACAGTACCCCACCCCACCCCCCTCCCGGGGGGGGGGGGGGGGGGGGTAATGTTTAGTTGAGGAAAAAGGCTATTAATATTCGTTAAAAGTTTCAAACCCCTCCTCCCGACCCTTCTTAATATCTCACCAACACCACACCTCGCATCCCAACATTAATGCCCCAACTGACTTAAATCTGCCACTGTTCTGTGTCGCTCCTCTGTTAATGAATCATCCATCCAAGCCTATTGAACATTCTAATCAAAACAGTGCGCAACCAAACAGCAACAAAGGAGTTTATGATTCTGATCTCCTTCCAAATCTCTAAAAACCAACCAGCTTCTTATTCACTTACAATTCCCTACTAAAATGGCCCATGTAAGAGGGTAAATGTATGTTGACCAACTGTGAAAAATGAAAGTGGATATAAGTGTGGCTAGCTATAAGAGAGACAATAAGTGGGCCATTTCAGGAAGTGCTACAAGGAGCCAGAAAAATTCCTCACGTAATTTGAAAATGACAAAGGAAACAGAGGGGGATAAAAAGAAGGAAATACAAGGAAACAACCATGGAGAATGTGGCAAGAAAGTACAAGAGCATGACAATGATGGTCAATTATGAAATCGAAAACACTCCTTCCGGAAATATATACTAAAGGTATAAAAGGAAAGGACTGCTACACCATAAATTGACAAACTCAACAAAGCAATAGAAGGAAACTCTATAGAACGCACAATAGTTGTTACATGGAGGTAGTAGAGGTTATATATGTATACATTATTCAGGTGTGCAACTCGCCACAACTCAAAATTTGGGACATGAAGACTCCACTCTAACTAAATTCATTCATGTAATGACATGCCCATAGAAATTCTAAAACACCCTAAGGAGACATATATTTATCATTTTAAGTAAATGCAAGACAAACACCACTATCACGTCAACATGAGTACATGAAAAAATTAGCTGCACCCATGTACATCAAATGACATCAATAAACCAACATGTCATCCACAGCATAACTATCTATGGCATTGAGTAAGAGGTTATCAACATAGCTCAGAAGAGCTTGTGTCCACCCTTATTAAAATGAAAGACAAACATATAACCACGCACAAGACCGACAGGAAAAATATACCTCTCATTGCGGTTAAGACGTGCACCAAAGTAGAAACCCACAGATAACAACCAACAATCACTGTGCACAGCAACTAAAGAAAGCCAATCTCTCCTGTTCATTCCATCCCGTGCAAAGTTGATCCCAAGAGCTGGCTCGGGAAGCTCAGGTGGTACTTCTTCTGCAGGGAGATTAACTTCCCACGACTCATTCGGATGCCCATACAAGCATAAGTTCTCCTTCTCTGCAGGGAGACACAAAACAAGCAAAATGAAACAATATTAGTTACTCTAGCACCATGTTCAGAAAGATATCACTTATACAGTAGCATATCACAATAGCTAATATCAATAACAAGGCTCTGGCCTAACAATGTGGCCTCAAGGTCAGATGTATGCACCCTTATCAAGAAAGCTACAACAAGCTTACAGCTACAACTAACCCCTCGCTCCAACACCAATGAAACAGAAAGTTCAATAAATAAAGTGATCAAATCCCTGTAATTTATAAGATGGTCTATCCAGATGACATTTCTTTACTACTGAAATTATGGAGATATTACATGTTAAGTAACACACATTTTGCTCATTTTGAACCTCTATATTAAAGGAGATATGTTGGAAAAAAGGCGCTGTCACCTGCCCCTGTACATTATATCCTCTGGTACGAAAATACAGGACAATGTAATCCCTATGCAACATAACTAATCTCACTAACGTTCATGTACATAAAATTAAACAAAATTAGTCAAAATAACCCCTTTTTGTATTCATGCATCACCAACTAACCAAATCTGAAATTTTAACTTCAGGCTAACCACTGAATTTCGATATCAAAATTCAGTACAATCATACACTCAATAAAGCTGAATTTTTTTGTCTAAAACAAAAGGCTGGATTTTTTTATAATAATATTTTTTAATTAATTTGAAGACTTTGCAAAAACCGAATTTTTTATCCAAAATTTAAGAGCCAACTAACTTCAACAACTACATACGGCATTGAACTGGGTAACAAGTATGAAAACTCAGTAACCCAGAAATAAAAGAATTTCATGAAAACAACGCCAAATAACAATTACCCATAATAATTACAACAATACGAAAACAATAAAATCCAAATGTACAAACTGAACAAAAACATAATCCAAAATTGACCTAAAAAATCTTATCAACCATCAAATCTGAAACCCCATTTCCCCAATTAACTAAAATAGGAATCAAAATCAAAAACCCATGAAAAATAATCACAAAATAAGAAAAGAAATTTCAACTTACCCGGATCGCAAAGTCCATAGAATTCGTCAACATCTAAATCAAAAAAAACAACAAAAACCCAGATCATAAAAACGGTTACCCAAAAAATCCCAGAAACCAAAAATTAAAAAAAGGAGAGAGAGAAAAACCCAGAAAGTACCAGAAGTAAGAGCTCGAACAATAGCAGCACGACGAGCGCTAAAATCCTTGAAGATCTCTTCCACAGTTCGAGGATTTGAGGATGACATAATTAATTATCGTTATAAAAAGCAGATTTAAAAGGGTTTTATCTGTTAAAAATTGAACAGAGAAAAATGAATTACAGGAAAAGATGAAAAGGGTATGAGGAAGTGAGTGAAGAAATGGTTGAATTGGAGGACAAAGACTGGAGTTTTGTTGTCATTCAGAGGAGAGAGAAAGAGGGGAGAAGTGCGGTGAGATCGCCACAAGAGACAGAAAGAGAGAGAGAAAGAAATAGAGAGAGTTGAAGGTGGTTGCTAAAATATGCAACCTTGATAATTGGGACCCTTTCATGTGACTTTGATGTGACATTTTATAGGCTAATGTCTAACTTAGCCATTACTTTGATTGAGTCAACTTAACCCTAACCTAACCTAGCCTAGTCAAGAATAGGATCAATTCGGATCGTGATTATGCTTTATGTTATTTAAGCAAATATGGAGATGTATGATACGCAGTAAATATCGTATCAGAGCGTATCAATCCAGATAAGATTACTGAGGCTAGCATGTTGGATGGAGATTGTCGTTCCACGTCAGTCTCTTGTAAGAGGGATTTGATCCTCAGCCAAGATTACTGAGGCTGGCATGGTGGATGGAGATTGTCGTTCCACGTCAGTCTCTTGTAAGAGGGATTTGATCCTCAACCAAGATTACTGGGGCTGGCATGGTGAATGGAGATTGTCGTTCCACGTCAGTCTCTTGTAAGAGGGATTTGATCCTCAACCAAGATTACTGAGGCTGGCATGGTGGATGAAGATTGTCGTTCCACGTCAGTCTCTTGTAAGAGGGATTTGATCCTCAGCCAAAACAAGCCAGACTTGAGATTGTACTTCCACGTCAACTCCTTGTGAGAGGAATTTGATCCACTACCAAACAATTCAAGCGGAATTACAAAAATAGATGTGGGGTGTATCAAAAGTGTGGAGAAAAATTATAATCGTGTGGGATGTATTAAAATGAATCATAATAAGAGAAAATCAATTGAAATAATAAAGATTTTAATTTCAAGGTAATTAGGGCCTATTCCGATATACTGAAAACAACTTAACTGATTGAGGCTAGGGAACCGAATTGAATTGTTTATGAGAGAAGAAAATTAAAAACTGAACTGATTGGAGCTGAACTAAACAAAACTAAACTAAAATTAAGTTGAACAGAATAGGTCCTGAATGTAGCGATTGGTAAAAGGGAATGTGATATCAAAAAAAAAAAAAAAAAAAAAAAAAAAAAAAAAAAAATTCTTTGGTAACACCTAACTTTTAATTTTTCTCTTAGTGAATTGAAAAAGAAAATTAAATAGTTTTACTTTCAAAAAAAAAAACAAAAATCATGACCCCTTCCCTACCGATGCTCAGCTTCTCTTCCCCTCCCTAGCCCAAACTAACCCAGCCACCCCACAACCGGCGTCTCCTTCCCCACTCCCACGTGACAGCCGTCACCATGTGCCCCACCTTTGGCACACCGCCTCCCAGCTTAGCCACCAGAATCCGCACCCCTCCTCCTCCCCTACTCCAAAATTGGTCGTCACTCCTTTCCCCCGTCCAACACAACCGCCCTTTTATCAACCCCCCTAAACTGGCCACCGAAATCTGCTAGTAGCCTAGTACTAGTCGAAATATGCGGATTTTGGGGCTGAGTGGTTGGTTTTGAATCTAAACCGGCCTATTTTAACCTTAAACCAACCGATTTCGGTGGCCGTTTTTAGGGAATTAAAAAAAAGGGTGCATGGCTCCGTTTTGGCTGGGGAAAAGGGTTGTGGTAGCCCGCGGTTTTGTGGTTGGGGAAAGGATGGGGTCGGTTGGGCTGGGTAAGCGGTGCGCCAAAGATTGGTAGTCCACACGTGGTAGTCTCATATACGGGGTAGAGAAGGGGCGGATGGGCTACTTTCAACGTTTTTATTTTTCTTTTATTAGCCAATATTATGGCAACCAAGACCGTCCCAACCCCCGACTATTATGGAGGTCATATGCAAGTGAGATAAAATTAGGCCATTTTAATGAAATTTATAATACTCTCGTGGTTTTTAATAAGTGTTTCGCTTTACTTTTAACGTTTTGAACAAAGAAATAAATATATTAAATTATTATTCAAGCAAAATATGTTGAAAAAAAATTATACTACATATAAGTATTTATAGGTTATTGTAAATAAACAGAAGATAGAAAAGACCAGAAATAAAAATAATAGTGCACATATTTGAAAGTATAGAGGGAGTATTTAAACTTGTAGACACCTACGTGTGGCTTCTTGTCGCGACGAGAAGTGTGATGATGTTACTAAAATCCATTCTTTATTCAAGATCAAAGTTGAAGTGTTTATGGACTTCAAAATGCATTATGAAGTAATCTAATAAGCCATATTTGAGACCAAATTATCCCATAGCCTGGTCTGATTACTAATTACGCCTAAACCGTGCTCATACATGTTTAATATTGATTAGTGACAGACTCAAATGAGTCAAATAAAGAAATGATTGGATTAAATAATGGATCTTACATTGTTGAAACTGAGCCAGCTAGATAATTAACCACCATTTTCTGTGCAAGGCCTATATATGTAAATAGTCCTTTCAAAGAGCTTTACAATGGTATATTATAAGCGCAATTACGAGTTAAAGCGAAGAAGATATCATCAAAATACTTAACCGGACCTAAAAACCGATACCCTTGCTCAAACGACCATATCTTTTTTAGTAACAAAATATTTTAACCTAATACTAGCAATATTAGACAATAGACATTCAGAGCTTTGCAATGATATCTCAATTGTCTTAATTTGACTTCGGAAACTAAAGTTATGAAAGTTCACGCTTTTTAATAAGGCAAACCGTGTCGTGGCTCTAAAATCCTAAACCTAGATTCCTACAACTATAAATAGGGGTCTTTGGTTAGACCTAAATAGAACGAGTAAATTCAAAATTAAACCCTAATCTCTCAAACTCCCGCTATCATACAACTTTTCCTTCTATTCCCAAACACTCTTCAATACTAATCCAATCTTTTGAAGTCCTTGAAGGTATGAAGAAGGAGGAAAGTCCATATATAAATGCCTAAAAGAGAGATCTAGCAAACAAAGAAGAACATTTAGTTTCCTGAGCACTTAGTTAAATCACATTTCTCTTATAGTTTTAAATAAAACATTAACGAACTAATTAATTAGTGCTGCTAGCTTGATCACTTTCAATAAACTTCAACTAATTGATTTCACGTAGTATCTTACGTAAATTAAAGACTATAATTGGAATAATTGAATTGCTAATTTATCACCTCAGACAAGGCCAATATTGTTTATTTCACAAATTTTGAATAAAAAATAATAATGATATACATTGCAATGTAGATTTTTTGTGGTTCTTGTTTGTAAATAAAATCAACTAACTTGGCTTTTAGGAATCACGATGCATATATTATTTGGTGATGCATGAAATTGTGAAAAATGAAGAGCTAGTAGATGACGTATTAGGCTAGGCCTTTTATTCTCGAATGAACGATTTCCTAGTACGTACCCTCATTCTCGAACTCATTTGTGGTTTAGGAAACGTAGCTCGGTGGTACTAAGGTGCCTGTGATTGTGCGCTTGGGCAGTGTACAAGGTCTGGGGTTTGACTCCCATGTATACTTGTTTAGCTTTTCAAAGGTGCCTATGACGCTCTCGCATCGGAAGTAGTTGAGGAGAACAAACTTATTCTTATATGGTGGTTGATACCTTAACCTATTAGAGGTCTTTTGGGGAACTTCTTGTCCTACACCAAAGCAAATATTTGCAGGTTAGGGTCTAGAGAAGACAATATCTACCAGTGGGCTCACGTTGAGATGGGGTGTTAGTATGTTACAAATGTAGGCATTGGTAAACTTATGATTCATATTAAATATATCCCATGAAATCTACTTGGGAGAAAGGTATGAACGAGCTTTATGAGTTTTCCTCAAACTTATTGACGACTCTCTATTAGTTTCTTATAAAAAAAAAAGGAAATTTTGCTAACAACTACCATTTAAATGACCACTTTTGAGAACAACTACTATTTTGATT
Organism: Chenopodium album; assembly: GCF_948465745.1. NCBI lineage: Eukaryota > Viridiplantae > Streptophyta > Magnoliopsida > Caryophyllales > Amaranthaceae > Chenopodium > Chenopodium album. The sequence goes on along the minus strand of NC_137853.1, from coordinate 10,349,015 downwards.
TTTTTTTTTTAAAAAAAATTACCTCAAAAACACAAAAAGTTTGAATAGCACTACCACATTTAATGTTTCCGACAATAATCACCATTTTGGGGGCATATTTTATAAAATTGTCCTCTAGTAAATGACCATATTGCTCTACATTAACCTTACATTTGATAATATACTTCAATTGCCCCAAATCCCCTCATTTCGTAAAGCCCTTAATTAGCATAAACCCTTATTTTAAGGTTTAATTGAGAAATTAAATCAACTATATTGCGAAATTAAAGATAATTGACCTATAAGTTTGTTTGATTATCAAAATCTCTTGTTTTGTATACCACAATTGATTGAAATTTTATAAACTAGGTTCCCTTAACCTAAAAGTGGTAGTGCTACTCAATGTTTTTTTAACTTTATGGTAGTTTTATTAAAAGAATATTTTAAATGGTAGTTGTTCTAAAAAATGGTCATTTAAATGGTAGTTGTTGGCAAAATTAGTGTTTGTTTAACTCCTCTTAAATTCAAGGTCTTCCAAATAGTTAGGAATTCAAATCCTACCACATCTTAACAAGTGTAAAGTATTGGACTTTAAAGGGCATAGGGTATAGAGGAAATGAGATCCTCAACGAAGGGCTACCTACCTCACATAACCTTAAGGCCAAAAATGAAAAATAGAGCACATATTTAAAACTAGAGAGAGTTTCTAAACCTTTAAATTAGAAAAAAGAAAGTTTGTTACCAAAAAATAATAATAAAAAAAAGAATCTGAAAAATACTTAGGCCCTGTTCTCTTCACCTTAAAAAAAATATTATTAAGTAAAAATAATTTCAGTTAAGTAAAAATAAGTTCAGTTCAGTAAAATTAAGTTCAGTTCAGTAAAAATAATTTCAGTTCAATAAAATTAAGTTCAGTTCAGTAAAATTCAGTTTTCTTAAAGAAGAATTATAATAGAAAATCAGTAAAAATAATTTCAGTTCAGCAAAAATAATTTAAGTTCAGTAAAATTAATAAAAAAAAAAGTAAAAATAATTTAAGTTCAGCAAATATAATTTTGTTTCAGTAAAAATAATTTCAATTCAGCACAAATAAGGTGAAGAGAACGGGGCTTAGTTGCTACACTTTCCTATTTTAGAAATTGTTAATTAGTTACAACACTTTTCGTTTTTAACATTTCTTTCTCTCTATCTCTCTCCTACCCACATGGGCCCCTCTTATTTTTCTCTCTATCTCTCACCTCTTAAAAAATTATCTAGGAGACCGTGAAATGAAAATGCAACTAAAAAAAAATAGAGGAAGTAAATCAATGGAAATTGAACCATGCGCCTTACCCTAACTAAGATCTCCATGTTTACAAAAAAAAATAAAAAAATTAAGATATCCATATTCACCCCTGATCGACGACACTTATACTAGGTTTTTTTACAACAATTTCATATATTGTATGAATTTGAGGCCCCAGGTTGCAACGGCTAGGGTCGTGTCTATTGGCAACACGTGACACTATGGACCCCAGTTAATGAAATCATGAATGGAATCAATTAAGTGGTGGTAAGGTTGTAACGATCCATTACTATTTTTCTAATTTCTCTCTCCCACTTATCCCACTTGCATAAACATTTTATTACTATTTTTTTTACTAACCTCACTTATACTAATCCCACTGTCTCACAATATACAACCTATTTTCCTTATTTTGGAGACACAAATGTCGTTCATGTTTCCATTTTAGTATAATATGTAAAGACCATTATACTTTCATTTTTTTAAAATTTATTCAATATACTTCCTAAATTACCCTTGAATTTTACACTTGTCTTGCAATTTTTCCCCTTTCTCTCTCTAACCTTTGTCTATAATTGTAGTTTTCACTTTTATTGTTAATGTATTTCACCCACTTTGTCCTCCCACCATGAAAAATTATAAACGGAAACCATAAATTGGGACGAAGAGAGTACCTTTTTTTCATCAATTTTCTCTTCTATTAACTACACTATATATTATAAAATTCATCATTTGATCCTAAGACCCTAACCTACAAAAATTCCTAAAACTTTGTACAAGCCTACTATTGCGATTAATATGAGACAGAGGAAGTATTCTATCGATGCTATGCTCCACTGTCACTTAAACTTTAACTCAATACACGAGAGTGAGGGATAGCTCAAATGGTTAGAACTTCTCTCCCGATTCGTCCTTGTGGCTCTCTAAACACAAAAAAAAAAAAAAATTATAAACTCAATACATTACACCCCTCAAGCCCTCTCACATCAACCCATCCAATGAGGCCATGATCCGGAAAGTTATCGTGGACCATACATAATTTATACGGGCTACTTAACATTTTGTGGATAGAAATCCCAATTCCAATTTCCAAATCCCAAAAAGTTTAATAGAGGGAAATTTTCAATTTCCACCCAATTTAAAAATAATCCCCAAAAAATTGGCGGCAAAATACAAAATTCAGTCAAACATTTAAATTTCATTCCTAAATCCTAATCAAAATTTACCGCGCACTTCATCTTTTGCCCATAAAATCTTCTTCCACCATTTCAATCATCATTTCTTCATCCCAAATTTTTTTCCAATCAATTAAAAAAATGTCACAAAATCAACGCAGGCAGGTAGATTGGTCTTTACTTCCTCAAGAATTACTCGAAAAAATCGCCATTTTCACCGGTTCTCGCTTCGAACGCCACCGTTTTCGAGCTGTTTGCAAGAAATGGCGATCTTCACACTCTTACCCAATCTTAACTTACTTCTTATACCCATCTCTCCAAAAAACAATCCCAATTCTTCCTTCTTCTTCGATTTTTATCCGATCGAATCGGCCCATTAATCTTGTGGGTAGTGCCCTTTACCTCATTCAACCCCCTCAAGATTCAGACCCTGATTTCTCTTCTAAATCTTGGATTATATCAGTTGAAGAATTAAACCGCCGTCGGTTTCGTGTTCGTTTTCCTCTTTCCAAAAACCCCATCAAAGATCTCCCCAATGATTTCCCTAAAAAGCTAAATACCTTTGATTTCAAAGTGTCCCACATCGGCGAAGGCCTTAAATTATGCTTCTCTAATGGCAATGAAGATGTTTACCAATTTGAGGGTTTTGCTCCTTGTTCAAATTATCCAACAAAGAGCAAAGTTGTTTTGTTTCGAGACGAGGATTCGCCTACTGATGATCCTTGGTCTGTCATGGTACTGTTGCTTAGTCAGGGTGGTAGTTTGGGTACTTTGAAGTTGGATGGGCAGTGGAGTTTCATTGATCGTGGCCCGGGTTTTCGATTCGACGATGTTATAAGCTTACGAAGAAATGGACTACTTTGCGGTATTGATCGTGAAGGTACAGCTTATCTTATTGATGGGAGTGAATGTAAGGTCATTGGAACAATGACTGTGCCTCTTTGTTCTATACATGATCATTGTTATGCAAGAGTTAGCCGTAAATTCTTGGTGTTGATCTATAGTTTGGTGTTCATGATTGTTAGAAATGAGGAAAAATTCGAGGTTTATTTGCTAAGAGAAGAGGAGCATGATTGGATTAAAATGGGTGATATGGGAGATTGGATTTTGTTTATGACATTCGATAATGTGTTTGCTGTTCAGGCTAAGGAAATTCCGGGTTGTCGAGGGAATTGTATTGTGTTCCCTAAGAATTTATTTGCTTTACATTCTCGAGAGTATTGCAAGGATTATAAGCTTTTTGAGGGAGTAAGCAAGTATATGGAGGTTGGTGTGTACTACCTGGATGAGGATCGTTGTCGCCCTTTATCTACTGAACCGGACTTATCTGAGTTGTTTTGGCCTCCCCCTTGGTGGCTTTCGCCTGAGTCAGAATCACAAAATTGGTATACAACTTTCTACCTTCTATTTGAGATTCATACTTTATGTTTGTGTATTATGGAACTATTGATTTGTGCCTTTGCAATGTGCTTATATAACCAAACTTGTATGAATTTGTTATGGGATGTTTTCATGTCTTTGTTGTAATCTTTGTATTATCTTGAACTAAAGGTTGAGCACATAGAGCTGCTCGTATATTTAAATTGTTTTAGTAGACATCAGGGGCAAAAACTACTTGATGCTCTAGAAAAATGTTTTGATTTATGTGTTGGTTTTATAAAAGGGACTCTGATGAAGATGTACATGAAGATATGGATTCCTACAGCGATGATGGATCAATGTCTTGCTCAGAAGCAGCAGAACACCCTGCCTCTTTGCAGTGTGTAGAGGAGGAGACGGGAGCTACTCAGGCTCGTTCTCAGTCCGTCTGCCAAGGAGACGAAGCTCAGCAAGTTAGCACTCTCAAGTCCTCTTTGCAGTGTATAGAGGAGGGCACGGGAGCTATTCAGGCTCGTTCTCAGTCTGCCTGCCAAGGAGACGAAGCTCAGCAAGGTAGTACTCCCTTGTCCTCTCTGCAGTCATGCAGTGTTCAAGTGCTGCCTTTTCCAATTCCTTTCTGTTTAAATTTTTTATCTGAGCTCGGCTTTAAGCATATTTACATAAAAGTTGAATTGTTAGAACTGATGTTTTAGATTTTGTTTCAGAGATTCCAGATGAAAACAGTAATGGTTCGGATCCAGTAAATAGTCGTCCAACTGAGGTAAATTTGATATGTTTTTGTTCTTTCATTGATAGCAGTTTTGTTTTAACCAGCATGATAGTGCAACAACTTTGATGTCTCATATCTCTGTATTTTCGGTGTTTTGCAGACACCTGAGAATGTTGCATCAGAAGATATATTTGTAGGACTAGAAGTTAGCCCTGTTCTTATTCCAGTGTTGCAAAAAATTTGGGCGAAGTATGGGAACATAATCGAAGATCATGCAGTCTGCAGTGTTGGTCTCTTGACATGGGCGTTAGAGTCCCTAGCAAAGATGATAGTTATTCTCCAAGACAACACACGTGCATCCTTGAACGAATCTCAAACTGACTACTTGAGATCTACCCTAGCCGACCTTCAGTCTATGAACTTTAAATTAGACTGGCTAGTTCCCTATGTTGAAAGAGCAATAGCCCTTCACATCAACAATGAGCAGGTGGAAGCTATGCTCGAGCTTGAGACGAAAACATCCAAGCTGCGTGCTGAACTACATGAACTAGAAGATAGATTGGCAGATCAGAAAAAGCTTATCAATGAGAGTGTGATGGCCTCGACACCTTTAATTCTAGAGAAGAGTTGTCCACTGTTTCTGATTTAGGGTAATAAGAATTAGTTCTAAGCTGCTGCCAAAAATTTGAAGTAAAACTAATGTTAGAATTCTTATTTTATGATCTAGAATCTGTAAATTTCCACTTTGCAAAACTATGTAAAATGTTCTTATTAGTTATTACTCTTCTTTCCAGTTTAATTTTTTATTCTTCAATTAAAACCTTTAAGCTTGAATCCATCAAGTTTCTGGTTTTGTAAAATATCAGTTCATAAATAAATATATATTCCAGTCCTTCACTTTGACAACCAATTTAGATCTTTAAAAAACAATGCTTATAATATTGAAAATTTATTTTAGGTTATATTTTTGCTTATTTGATGATTAATTGAACCATAATTATCAAAAGCAAAAAATACCTAGGGTGTAATTTACACTCAGATGTATATAACGATTTCTACTGTATATTTCATCCATATTCAACAAAGTAAAAAAAACAAAAATACTACTCCATCCGGTTTTTACAAGTGCATCAATTGTCTTACTCAACAAATTAGTAAATGAATGAAGCATATGTAAATAGAAGTGCAAGGTGTCAATTTGGGTGTTCAGTCGGGTTCAGTGAAGTTAAGTTAGGCCAGGTCTAATTTCAAACTTGAACCATGTTAAATTATTATGCCCCCACGAGTCAATATTTGAATCGATTTTTTTTCGGGTCAGGGTCGGGTTAAATTTTAACACATCTAAATTTATTGTGAAAGCCCGAAAAGGTACTTAAGTAATTAAGTGTTATGTCACAAATGTTTGCTTATTTCAGATACAAAAAGCATATTATTCCTTGCGTCCTAAAACAAGTCGCAATGTTAATTATTCCTGTATCACACGAATCATACTCAAAGTAGTTGGGTTACACCCATACTTTCCAATCACTTAATCTTTCGAGGTGTGCATATGCAGGTAAGAACTATCACAGGATATAATTATAAAAAAAACATCTTCAAGGGAGGAAAAAAAAAGACTTGACCTGAAACACAACTATAAATCAACCATACTAGAAACTTACACAAAAAATTTAACCTAGCCAAACCAGAAGCATCTGAACACATTGAAACATTTAAAAGAGAGGAATGTTGTCTATCATATCAAAGAAAGTCGAAAAATATATAGTTAAAAAAATTGCTTTATTGAGCTGATTTAATTATAATTACAGCCAAACCATTCAGGCATTCAGCCATTCATGTTAAAATTAAAAAGTTAAAACTCAAACAACAACAACAAAAAAAAAACTCCTATATAAGCAATAAGCCTAACTCAAGATTACACTATGCAGCACCAATGTAGGCCGCACGTCCAAGCACACCGACAGCTAGAGCAACACTGCAACCACACATTGTCAGGTTTTGAAACAATATAGATTGAGCATACATTAACACTAATAAAGAAAATTTACTTGATGAATTCTCCTTCATTAATCCCCTGCTGTTTCTGCATGGATAGCAATTGAAAGTTATCATGAAACACAGTTGCCCTCAGGTTAGAGAAGGAAACAACCATGAGCAGAGATCAAACTGACTTTCAGAGAAAATTAACACACATGGTATTCAGAGATATATATGACAAGAACGGTCATGAGGATAAACGAGGGAAAATACAATCCCATCATAATTAAGAATTCCAAAAGCTGTCTAACTTGGGAATGTGCAATGTTTTGCAAAACAAAACAGCAAGATGAAATAAGGCATAGTGGCAATGTGGCATACACAAAGTTTGATCCATGACCACCATTTATGAAGATAACAAACGCTTGATACCAGTCTTCTGCTCTGAAGTAAGCCTTGTTGGAAACTTGATGTTAAATTTTATTCTCAAGTTACCTCTTTTAGAAGGTTCCTTGGGGATAGGCATCCCCTCTCCTTTAACCACCTCCTCATATGAAGGGCTAATAACAGAGTTGATGGGTACAGTTAAAGTACGTCCATCAAGTGTTGTAATTTGTGCATTAAAGCCAGTCAGAGCTTCAACTAGGGAGATTTTTTGAGTGATAACAAGATCATTACCATCCCTCTTATAAACGCTGTGAGGCTTCTCATCAATGATGAAAATTAGATCTGAAGGTATAACGTTCCGCTGCTCATTTCCTTTTTCTGGAAAAGTGATCTTTGTACCCTTCTTCCAGCCCGGTTTGATCTCAATGGTGAGGATCTCCTCCAGCGTGGACGGCCTCCTACGAGAGGAAGAACACAATTATTTGACACAAATATCAAAGAAGCCAGATTTTCCCATGCTCCCTTCCAACTGTATTTCCCTTTTATTTTTATCTAGAAGAAGGGGGAGTGGGAGTGGGAGTGGGAGTGGGAGTGGGAGAGGGAGAGGGAGAGGGGAAGGGGGAGTATGCATACGAAGGCTCAATAACCATAAAACTGGGACAATAAAGTAATCCATATTGAAATTTGTACAAACCAGACACCAAATACAGCTTCAGTATCAATTGACCACAATAAACAATCATGAAGATCAGATGAACATCAAGAAGCAACCCAAGCTGTTGAGATGCTTTGCTGACAGCAACCTCATTCTCAGACTTTCAAGGTTTCACTATTAGTAATAACTCCCCCCGCCCCCTCACCCCCCCCCCCCCCCCCCCCCCCCTCTTTTGAGTGCTATGCCTTGGAGAGATACACAATGTCTTACACTGAAGGTCTTACTCCCCAAAAAAAGCAAATTATAAGTGGCAGTACAAACTCAAAATACATGTAAAACAAGAGAAGGTATTAAGATCACAACAGGCCAATCATCTTCCAATCACATATTTATCTCCTATTTTTTGTATTCCTTAGAATACAAAGTTAGAGAAACCTTTTTCTTTATTATTCTATATACAAAAAATTATGATCAGTATTCTACGTCAGGCAATTGTTTCCTCCTCATATCATAATTTTGGTTTACATTTAACCTTCCATAAGGAACATATAATACCAATACAGCGCCAGTCAAATCTGAACTCTCCAGAAGATGTCATTCATATTTGACTAACAGTAAACTAGTGATGGCTGAATCCCCAGAAATAACTCAACAGCTAACACTCACGAAAATTAGATCTCATAGGCTTTACTTTTTTTTTTGGTAAAATAATGAACCAAGGTGACAGCTGAGGCCTTATCCTGACATCAGCTTTGTAAAACACCCCATATTTATTGCAAGATGCAAATCCACAACTTTTATAATACATAACTGTCATCCAAAAATTCAAAACCTAAAGCCAACTTTGTAATAACCAATTAACCTCTTCTATCACTGATAACCTAATAACGAGGTCTCAAATTATCTTCTATCACTCAGAATCCTAATAACCTCTTCAGACCTGATTGCAACAAGCACCTAAACTTTTGTAATACATATGTACAAGTATCAACATGCTCAGAATCCTAATAACCTCTTCAGACCTGATTGCAACAAGCACCTAAACTTTTGTAATACATATGTTTAAGTATCAATATGCTAACATCTTTCCTTGAAATTCCGACAAATATTTTGATTTCAAAAACATTAAGATGATTTAAAAAGACTAACGACTAAATTCAAAACCAACAGGTACTCTACATAAATACAGGTCAAAAGGACTTGCAATCAATAGTTTACTCAATAATCAAGATAGATTTTCCTACTCTTCAATCTATCTTGATTACTGAGTAAACTTTACACACATGTAAAACCATCAAGATAGGTATAATTTGTTAGCTAAAAACCCAGCGGTAAAAAAAGGAACTTCAGCCTATCAATAAGACATGACATCAATGCATGGAAGAGCAATAATATTGCTAACAAATGAGCATGGAGCCATCAAATAGAAAGAACGTCCCCATTTGACATCAAAAGCCAAATGGATCACCTATGCTCAAATCAGAATTCATCTAAGAACATGGGGCATTACGAAGATGAAAACTTTAATTGAAGCTTTTTTTAAAGTTGCAATTTTTATGATAGTAAAATTTAGTATTGTTACTAAAAACCACATTGAGAGACATATTGAACGTTACATAAAAGCTATGTATGCCAGTTTTGACCGAGTTCACCTCTAGCTTTTGTGGCTATGAAATCACTATTTTGTCGGGTTAATTCTTAAGCCAAATTCTCTAGCACTTCTTAAGTCCTTACATCTAATTACATCAAGGTGCCTTTGTGTAGAGGTATAAGAGAGACAAAAAAGATTACTAATTTAGGGCACTTATATAATCTAGCTAGCAACTTTCAATATCACATTATACAATGTCTTGACATGCAACATATGTATCGAACCCCCACCTATCCCTTCTCTCTTATCCCTATCACCTTCCCCTTATCCCTGCTACCAAACATACTCTAGGGGTTTAATAATCAGATTAATCACTAGCTGCTGCTGAATTAGGAACAAAACAGCACTAGTAATAAGTAGTAATTCCTAGAACCTCAGCACAAAAACATTTACAATCACAATCCAATTGCACAGTGACAATGCTAGTATATCAATGTGTTAACACAAATTTAAAGATCACAAAATCAAACACAGACTACAAAGGAATCTCAACACTCAAATCCACATAAATATATAGTAAGCAAGCAAGCATTTACCCTGAATAATCGACAACATCCCTCGAAATCTTCATCTTCTTAGTAGTCCCCTTGTACAAATCCTCCAAGCTACATTGCAATGTGCGCTCGATAGCTGCCGCCTTCCGGGGCATGGAAGGCATACCCGAGGGCTCGCCACCGCCACCAGCACCTCGACTAAACTGCGAAAAAATATCCTCAAAACCTCCTCTCCCAAATGCAGATGAACCCCCAACACCACCACGAGATCCCCCCATATCTCCCATACCAAACGGGCTCGAAAACCCGAAAAATTCGGAGAAAATATCATCAGGACTTCGAGTATTAAATCGAAACGAACTATACCCACTTCCTCCATCAGAACCACCAGGAAACCCACTAGATCCTGGCGGTGGCACATTCCCTTTCAACCCCTCTTCACCATATTGATCATACACAGCTCGCTTTTGGGGGTCGCTCAAAACCTAATTTCAATTTAATCAATCAATCAATCAAACAAATAAAATCAAAATTCAAGATTTACCCTAAAAAATTAACAATGAGAATTGATAGAATTGATCAAAAATTGAGAGAATTACATCATAAGCTTCGGAGATTTGTTTGAATTTGGCTTCAGCATCTTTCTTATTATTAGGGTTTTTGTCAGGGTGCCATTTCATAGCCAGTTTACGGTAAGCTTTCTTGAGATCATCGTCTTTAGCGCTTCTATCAACTTGAAGAACTTTGTAGTAATCCACACCCATGTCTGCTACTACTTTTCTCAATCAAATCAGAATTTTTTTCTGGATTTTTTCTCAGAAAAATTATGTCTTTTGTAATTTATTTTTTTGGGTGAATTTTTTTGGGAATTGAGAAGATTGAAGAAGGGTGAATGATCAAAGAAGAGTAGGAGAAAAAGATGATATGGGCCGGTGGATTGAATTACCCTTTTTATTTTTTGTTGGACTGATCTTAGTTTAATTGTTCACGTGAGTTTGGTATCTTGTGAAATTATGACATGACTAATGAGAATTCTAATTCTATTAAATCGCAACACTTTAATCGTCATATAATTTTTTACTACTCCCTCCGTGTTTTTTTAAGTGATACATATTGACCGACACATAGTTTTAGGCAATTTAATTGACTTAAATAAAATAAGAGGTAAGTGGGGTAGTGGAGTATTAAAAAATTGTTAAAGAAAGATAGTGGGGTTAATAGTTTATTGAAAAGTAATATATGTGAGAGGAAAGATATAATAAAAAAGTAGTAGTGGGTTTGGGTGGGGACCATGAAAGGAGAGAGATATAATATTTTAATGTATTGTTTTGCCAAAAAAGGAAATGTATTACTTAAAAAAACACGGCCGGAAATGGAAAATGTATCACTTAAAAAAACACGGAGGGAGTAGTTGTTTAATCAATTTTTACTACTTTTACTTTTATTTAGGTGTTGTTTGTTTGATATGGGAAGCAGTTTGTATTTTATATGAATTAGATATCTATGTCAAATTTTTGTAGGAATTGTCTAAAGTTGTTTAGTTGATAAATTTTGACTAATCATGGAAAGGTTGGGTAATTAACTTTCTATATTTTATGAGAAATCATAATTCCTTTGAATTTACAATTCCCATAAATTTGAATTCCGGTATTTACATTTTTTATTGTCAACCAAACAACTCAACTATTTTTAAATTCCTATAATTTCTACTTTCCTTATACTCTATGTGCAGCCAAATCAACCCTTAGTATTTTTAAAGTAGATTTTTAATCAAGGTATTTTTGAGAATAAACAAGTCATTCTTTTAATCAACAAAGTTTGTTAATTTAGTAATCCAATTGTAAATAAAAGAATATCACTTTATGAGTCACCACCACCTTGCTCCATCTTCCCTGATGAAACCAAGCTTCTCTATGATACTAGTGATTACGAGGAAGAAAGTCATGTCACTACAAAAAAATGTCCATATAGAAACGGAATTCTAGCGACGGAATTTTATCCGTTTTTAAATTAGAGACGGAATCAAAAAATCCGTCTCTAAATTAATTTAGCGACGGAATTTAAAAATCCGTTTCTAATTTAGAAACGGAATTAAAAATTCCGTCGCTAAATTAGCAACGGAATTGAAAATCCGTCTCTAAATTAGAAACGGATTTTTTTTCCGTTGCTAAATTAGCAACGGATTTTTTTTCCGTTGATGAATCTAGCAACGGATTTTTTTCCGTTGCTAAATTTAGAGACAGATTTTTTTTCCGTTGCTAAGTTAGCAACGGATTTTTTTTTTCCGTTGCTAAGTTAGAGACGGAATTTTTTTTTCCGTTGATAATATGAGCAACGGATTTTTTATTCCGTCTCTAGATAATTTTTTAAACTAATTATTAAAAATATCACATTAGAGACGAATTATGTAAGTTAAATTCATCTCTAAACTAGAAACGGATTTTCAAATCCGTCTCTAATTTAGAAACGGATTTGAAAATCCGTTTCTAAATTAGAGACGGATTTGAAAATCCGTTTCTAAATTAGAGACGGATTTTAAATTCCGTTTCTAAACTTAGAGACGGATTTTTTTTTCTGTTGCTAATATTTCTTTCATTTATTATCAATTATGTGCGTAAAAGTAAACAAATAATATTTGGTATAGTTGGTAAGAGTATCAATATTTGACATTGAGGTCACGGGTTCGACTCCTACTAACAGTAATATTGCGATTGGAGATTCAAGGAGCGTTACATGGAAAGCCGAGTCGGGTTGACCCAAGTGAGGTCGACCCAAATAGCAGCTTTTTTTTCTATTCAAAATTTTTTTCCGTTGCTGAATCTAGCAACGGATTTTTTTTTTTCCGTTGCTGAATCTAGCAACGGATTTATTTTTTCCGTTGCTAAATCCAGCAACGGATTTATTTTTTCCGTTGCTAAATCCAGCGACGGATTTATTTTTTCCGTTGCTAAGTCCAGCGACGGATTTATTTTTTCCGTTGCTAAATTCATTTAGCGACAAGGTTTTTACCAACGGAGTGATTCCGTTGATAAATCCGTAGCTAGCTATGTCCAGCGACGGATTTTTAGCAATTAGCAACGGATTTCACCTGTTGCTAAAAGGCCAAATTTTTGTAGTGTGTGTTGTTGCTGATTTTGAGACAATGGGAAATATGTGATGGTGCATGGTAGATTTGGCAAAATACTACCTTCGTTTCTTTTTAGTTGCAACAAAGTGGTATTATTTGTAAGACATAAAAAATTCCTTTATTACACTTAAAAGTAACGGAGGTAGCTAAAAAAAGGTATTTCATGTGTAGAAATGGTTGATTGATTCTAAGGTTTATGGGTCAAATTGAGTTTTTAAATCTATGTTTAAAGATAGCTCAATGGTCTGATAGCGGTGGAGGCAGGACGATAAAGAAAAGAGAGAGAGGGTTTGTTATGTTCACCTTATTTTCACTTTTTTAGATGTAATAAGTTCAGTTAGCTTTAATAAATTCTGATTAGGGTTACCCAAGTACAAATTACAACTAAAATAAATTTTAATAAGGTCTAGAGCTGTCAAAAACTAACCAGACCCGAGAACTCGACCTGAACCGGCAATGATCTGAATCCAACCTGTACCCGGACAATGGGGTGAAACTAGTGACCTGTAACCCGACCTGAACCTGACCGTATGTTAACCGACAACTGATTTGATCCAATATTTTTTGACCTGAACCCGAACCTGCTCCCGACCTGAGAGTAACCGTCAACCGATTTAATCCGACCCAACAACAATCTGTACCCGAACTAGTATCCGACCCAATTAGAACCTGTACCCGAGTCATTATGGAAGGTTTGATAAAATTTATATGCCTTTTATTCAACTTATATTCTGGTACAAATCTATAAACCCACAATCCGATTCAGCTTGTATACCTTTTGCTCTCTATTACTCATATACAGGTTTAATAAAATCTTGATAAAGCTAATCAAATTATGGAAGGCGTAGTTATATAGGTTCAACTTGAGCACATCGATATTTATTAGAATTGAACTTGAAGCAAAACCTTACTCAACATTAACTCGAACCCGAATGTACCATCTATTAACCTACTCAAACCTGACTCACACACAACCCGAACCTGAAATTGGATCCGATCTGAATTTGGCTCGAATTGAACCTGACATAAATCCGAAAAGGTGAACGACCCAAAATAAACTATTAAACTCAACTGAAATTAACCTAACCCGAACTTGAACCTGATATGAGGCTAGATTAACCCGACATAACCAGATCCTAATTTAACCCGAGACATGATTTGACCCAACCCAAATCCGACTTGAATAACCGAATCGACAACTCTACTATAATACACGAAATCGGAGCGATTAAGGAGGTGTCGGGAGCCGGTGTTGGAATTTCACAGAACACTACGGGATGAATCCCGGGATCATATAATATTGTGTAGACCCATATATGACCATATTATCCGGCAACGTAAAGGCCCCGTGAGAGCTTATAGCCAATAAAAGAGGCATGTACGAAAACGGGTAAAATGACCATATAAAGACAAATTGGATAGTTCCACCCAACCAATTAAACTCTCGGAGGGTATTAGGGACCATAGTAAACATCTAGGCAATTTTTATTTCCGGGTGAAAAAAGGTCCAAAAATTACAAAATTGAAGGCCATATATAATCTACAGTTTTTGAGGAATTTTTGAAGTTTTGGGGCCCGGTGGAAAAAAGTCTTGAGACCCTAAAGCTGTCAAAAAATCACCTGACCCGAGGACCCGACCTTAACCGACAATCATCTGAACCCAGCCTATACTCGAACAATGGGTTGGATTATAGCCTTCAATTTTGCCACTTTTCGCCACCAAGCCCCAAAACCTCAAAATTTCATTAAATCGTGGATTATAGCCTCCAATTTTGTAATTTTTTGACCTTTTTTCGCCCGAGAATAAAAATTGTTGAGATGTTTACCATGGTCCCTAATACCCTCCAAGATTCCAATTGGATCGGTGGTACCATCAAATATGCCCTTAAACGGTCATTTTACCCGTTCACAACTTGAAGTGATTTCGTAAAATCAAGCCTACCACAGACGTTTATGACAACATATAATGACCATATGTGGTTTCAAACGAAATTATATGACCCCGAGATGTATCCCTTAGTATCTTAAGACTTTTGGCCACCAGGCCACGAAACCTCAAAATTTCATCAAAAAGCGTGGATTATATAGCCTTCATTGTTGTAATTTTTAGACCTTCTTTTACCCCGGAACTAAAAATTTCCAAGATGTTTACCATGGTCCTTAATATCCTCCAGGAGTACAATTGGGTCAGTGGAACCATCCAATATACACTTAAACGGTCATTTTACCCGTTCACAAGTTGTAGTGATTTCGTAAACTCAAGCCTACCACGGACGTATATGACAACATATAGTGATCATACATGGTTTCAAACGACATTATATGACCCCGAGATGTATCCCTTAGGGTTTCAAGGCTTTTCGCTAAAGTGCCCCGAAACCTCAAAATTCCCTCAAAGAGCGTGGATTATAGCCTTCAATTTTGTATTTTTTTGACCTTTTTTCGCCCGGAAATAAAAAATTGCCGAGATGTTTACCATGATCCCTAATACCCTCCAAGAGTCCAATTGGGTCGGTGGAACCATCCAATATGCCCTTAAACGGTCATTTTACCCGTTCACAACTTGAAGTGATTTCGTAAAATTAAGCCTACCACGGACGTTCTAGACAACATATAATGATCATATGTGGTTTCAAACGGAATCATATGACCCCGAAATGTATCCCTTAGGGTCTCAAGACTTTTCGCCACCGGGCCCGAAACCTAAAAAAAAAAATCAAAAAGCGTGGATTATATAGCCTTCATTGTTATAATTTTTTGACCTTCTTTCAGCCCGAAACTAAAAATTTTCAAGATGTATACCATGGTCCCTAATACCCTCCGGGCTTACAATTTGGTCGGTGGAACCATCCACTATGCCCTTAAACGGTCATTTTACTCGTTCTTAGCGGTTTGAAGTGATTTCGTAAACTCAAGCCTAGCACGGGCGTTTATGACAATATATAATGATTATATATGGTGTCAAACGACATTATATGACCACGAGATGTACCCCTTAGGGTTTCAAGGCTTTTCGCCACCATGCCCCGAAACCTCAAAATTTACTCAAAAAGCGTGGATAATAAACTTCAATTTTGTTATTTTATGACTTTTTTTCGCACGGAAATAAAAATTGCCGAGATGTTTACCATGGTCCCTAATACCCCCCTAGAGTCCAATTGGGTCGGTGGAACCATCCAATATGCCCTTAAACGGTCATTTTACCCGTTCACAACTTGAAGTGATTTTCTAAAATCAAGCCTACCACGGACGTTACAGACAACATATAATGATCATATGTGGTTTCAAACGGAATTATATGACCCCGAGATGTATCACTTAGGGTCTTAAGGCTTTCGCCACCAGGCCCCAAAACCACAAAATTTCCTCAAAAACCATAGGTATAGCTTCGATTTTGTAATATTTTGACCTTTTTTCGCCCGGAAATAAAAGTTGCCGAGAAGTTTACCATGGTCCCTAATATCCCCCAAGAGTCCAATTGGGTCGGTGGAACCATCCAATATTCCCTTAAACTCAAGCCTAGCACGGACGTTTATGACAATATATAATGATTATATATGGTTTCAAACGATATTATATGACCACGAGATGTATCCCTTAGGGTTTCAAGGCTTTTCGCCACTGTGCCCCGAAACCTCAAAATTCCCTCAAAAAGCATGGATTATAACCTTCAATTTTGTAATTTTTTGACCTTTTTTCGCACGGAAATAAAAGATTGCCGAGATGTTTACCATGGTCCCTAATACCCTTCAAGAGTCCAATTGGGTCGATGGAACCATCCAATATGCCCTTAAACGGTCATTTTTACCCGTTCACAACTTGAAGTAATTTCGTAAAATCAAGCTTACCACAGACGTTTAAGACAACATATAATGATCATATGTGGTTTCAAACGGAATTATATGACCCCGAAATGTATCCCTTAGGGTCTCAAGACTTTTCACCACCGGGCCTCGAAACCTCAAAATTTCCTAAAAAAAGCTTGGATTATAGCGTTCGATTTTGTAATTTTTTTTACCTTTTTTCGCCTGGAAGTAAAAATTGTCGAGATGTTTACCATGGTCCCTGATACCCTCCAGGATTACAATTTGGTCGGTGAAACAATCCAATTTGCCATTAAACGGTAATTTTACCCGTTCACAATTGTAGTGATTTCGTAAACTCAAGCCTAGCACGGACGTTTATGACACTATATAATGATTATATATGGTTTCAAACGACATTATATGACGCTGAGATTTATACCTTAGGGTTTCAAGGCTTTTCGCCACCGTGCCCAGAAACCTCAAAATTTCCTCAAAAAGCGTGGATAGCCTTCAATTTTGTAATTTTATGACCTTTTTTCGCCCGGAAATAATAATTGCCGAGATGTATACCATGGTCCCTAATACTCCCCAATAGTCCAATTGGGTCGGTGGAACCATCCAATATGCCCTTCACCGGTCATTTTACCCGTTTACAACTTGAAGTGATCTCATAAAATCAAGCCTACCACAGACGTTACAGACAACATGTAACACCCCAATAATTCTCCCTTTTCCAAACCACTTACTTTAAATAAAATAGTGGAGAACCATTGACATGTTACCGCCACGTGTTAAAACGTTAAGGCTTTATCAAAGTATTGCAGCGGAAAATCAAACTTAAGTCTTTAAAATAACATAGTTTAGAAAATTAATAAGTCAAAGCTTACAAATTGGAACCATATAAGGCCCTTATTTAAAACCAAACCAATATTCAAAATCTCAAAACATAAATGAATAGCAAGGCATAGATAAGTTCGACACAAAGAACGAATACTCTCAATCACACCAATCCCTTGACAATGCGTATGTCAAATCCCCGAATTTCACATCATCAAGATAACCTGTGTGATACTGCTCCCCAATAATACAAGTGTAATAACTGGATCATCACAGGGTCATTGAAAGGCGAAGGCCATGACCAAAGAAAACACACACAAAAGCACGCAATCAGCAAAGCTGAGTACATACAAGCTACAACGCACAAAACCTAACATGCTCAACTAATTAAAGTAAATAACATACAATGTGAATTCAATAATCAAGACTCCACACTTAAACAATTCAATTGACTCAACATACTTACTAAACAAATCCAAACACTTGACTCTATATATTTAATCCAATTAATTTAATTTGGAGTAAGCAATAGACGAGGTTGTCCAATCCACCAAATCATTTTGGTCCCAAATGACCATTTGAAATAAAAGTTTAGCGCGATGCAAGAATGGGCGCGACTCCATTCTCACAAAGTTAGTCTAGGATCCCATCTAACTTTCATTATAAAATAAAATGTAAATACCAAAAGAGAAGAGGACATGTTGATCAAACAAGCCTCGAAAAGCCACGGGCTACCACCGTGTACCCCAACCCATAATTGTCAATACTCTAGAAGTGCACGCTTTTCAGAGTTTTATTGCTCATCCATGTTTCACTTTACGTGATTACAATTTTAATTAATAGCCGACTCAATCAAGAAGACCATACATAACATTCATACATCAATTCACTTTTAATCTTATTTAGGACAATGGTGATCACAACACAAATTGACCTTTAATTCCATTAAACTTCCAAATTATCCAAAATTATTGAACATAGTCAACCCACCTAGCCATTTCGGCTTAATAAACCACCTTTACTCAACATACTAACAAGTCATGATTGAGTAATAAATAAATAAATAATAACATTGCGGAATAATTAATAAATTCATTCCACTCGAACCATTCAATTCCAATCCTTTAATAATCCAAATGTGGTTAACAAACCAATCCAATAAAATATGTATGTATCAACATTCCATACAAACAATTAATCCAATATAATTGAACATACTTGCATCCATAATTCCATACAAGAATAATTAATTCACCAAAACATGCCTCATAACATAAATACATGAATTAATTAAATATATAACCAAACAATTTCCATCCAAGTATTCTCTAATCATGAAACTACGTTCTTTCCTTTTGGTACCTAAACATGATACTACTTACAACGAAGTAGACATGTACGTACCTCGTATAAACAATCCTTTGCGCCACTTTTAATCACTTAAAAGTCTCCTAAGGAATAATCAATTCCTGAAAACAACCAACAAAATAAATGGTTTTAAATGGCATTATATAACCTCGATATGTATATATCCCTTAGTGTTTTAAGACTTTTCGCCACAGGCCCCGAAATCTCAAAATTTCCTCAAAAGCATGGATTATAGCCTTCGATTTTGTAATTTTTGACCTTTTTTCTCCCAAAAATAAAAATTGCCAAAATGTTTACCATGATCCATAATATCCGTTGGGAGTCAAATTGGGTCAGTGGAACCATCCAATATGCGCTTAAACGGTCATTTTACCTTTTCACAACTTGAAGTGATTTCGTAGAATCAAGCCTATCACGGACGTTTATGACAACATATAATGATCATATGTTGTTTCAAACGGAATTATATGTGCCCAAGATGTTCCCTTAGATCTCTAGACTTTTCGCTCCGGGCCTCGAAACCTCATAATTTCATCAAAAAGCGTGGATTATAGCCTTCATTGTTGTAATTTTTTGACCTTCTTTTGGTTGGAACTAAAAAATTCCAAGATGTTTACCTTGGTCCCTAATACTCTCCGGGAGTACAATTGGGTCAGTGGAACCATCCAATATACACTTAAACGGTCATTTTACTCGTTCACAACTTGTAGTGATTTCGTAAACTCAAGCCTAGCACGGTTGTATATGACAACATATAATGATCATATATGGTTTGAAATGACATTATATGACCCTGAGATGTATCCCTTAGGGTTTCAATGCTTTTCGCCACCATGCCCCGAAACCTCAAATTTCCTCAAAAAACGTGGATAATAGCCTTCAATTTTGTAGTTTTTTGACCTTTTTACACCCGGAAAAGAAAAATTGCCGAGATTTTTACTATGTTCCCTAATACCCTCCAAAATTCCAGGCCAATTGGGTCGGTGGAACCATCCAAATGCCCTTAAACAGTCATTTTACCCGTTCACAACTTGAAGTAATTTCGTAAAATCAAGCCTACCACGGACGTTTAAGAAAACATATAATGATCATATGTGGTTTCAAACGAAATTATATGACCCTGAAATGTATCCCTTAGGGTCTCAAGGCTTTTCGCCACTGGGCCTCAAAACCTCAAAATTTCCTCAAAAAGAGTGGATTATAGCCTTCGATTTTGTAATTTTTTAACCTTCTTTCGTCCGGAACTAAAAATTTCCAAGATATTTACCATGGTCCCTAATATCCTCTGGAATTACAATTTGGTCAGTGGAACCATCCAATATGCCCTTAAACGGTCAATTTTACCCGTTCACAACTTGTAGTGATTTCGTAAACATAAGCCTACCACGGACGTTTATTACAATTTATAATGATTATATGTGGTTTAAAACGACATTATATGACCCCGAGATGTATCCCTAGGGTTTCTAGGCTTTTCGCCACCGTGCTCCGAAACCTTAAAATTTCCTCAAAAAGTGTGGATAATAGCCTTCAATTTGATAATTTTATGACTTTTTTCACCCGGAAATAATAATTACCGAGATGTATACCATGGTCCCTAATACTCCCCAAGAGTCCAATTGGGTCGGTGGAACAATCCAATATGCCCTTAACCGGTCATTTTTGTAACACCCCAATAATTCTCTCTTAAAAACCTGTGAGAAACCTGTAAATAACCTGAACAAATCCAAGAGAATTACTGGTGTGCTACCGCCACGTGTTCAAACGTTAAGGCTATCTCAGAAGTTAGCAGCGGAAAACCAAAACAGTTTAAATAAACCTCAAAGCAAAGTATTTAAATCAAAATAAGTATTACAAGTTGGAACCTTTAAGGCCCTTATTCAAAACCCAAAAGTAAAAGTAAGTAATTAAAATTCAGTGTTAAAACAAACTTAAACCAAGAGAAATAGTGTCAAATAAAATCGAGTTAAATAAAATCAAACTTGCAAGAAAAGCGAAATCAAGCAACCAACTCTCTACTCAAGATCCCACAACCCTGATGAATGCTGCATGTGAGAGAACCTGTGGTTATTCTGCTCCCCAATATTACAAGTGTAAAAATTGGATCGTCACAGGGTCATTTGAAGGCGAAGGCCATGACCAAAGAAGAACACACATACAAAAGCACGCAATCAGCAAAGCTGAGTACATACAAGCTGCAAAGTAAAATAAGGAAGTACTTAACATGCTACTAATAATCAATCATACGCATAATTAAATCACAAACTCGACACACGACTCGATTATTTAATTTAGTAAGACTCCACTAGCTAATAGTAGCTAACTCATTTCAATTTATTCTTTGGATTTAGCAATAGACAAGGTTGTCCAACCCATGTCCCATTTGGAACATCAATAAAGAAAAACCCCATGCCTCCTTTCGGAAACATCAATAAACATCCAACGACCACGGGCGCGACTCCGTGACCGTAGTTAGTATGAGATCTCACCTAACTCCTAGTTTTATAAAAAAAAGTATTTGAAATAAGAGACTCGTAGATCAGACGGCCTCGAGAAAAGTACACGGCTAATACCCCATGTACCCCAACCCCTGATTGTCATTACTCCAGAAGTGCACCAATCCAGAGTTTTATTGCTCATCCATCTTGCACTTTACGTGATTTACAAGTTTAGACTTGGTGATGACTCACATGCATAACAATTCAATCAATCCAATATCAATTCAATCAAGTAAAACAACTTTTCAATTTCAATTCTTGATTTATTAGTGGCAAGCAACATTTATTATTTATTCCTTTACTACCTCGGTGTATAAACACCTTGAGTGCATAAGGCACCCCAAACTCTTAACCTTGTCTTATAAGACATGAACCATTCCTTTACTCATCCTATTTCATTAAATCATGAATGAGTAATAATTGAATCATTTCACCAATCACGTACCTTTGCCTCTAAGCATACCTTGCATAATTAGTACATAACCAATAATTGCAATAATAAATAATGCACATCAAATGAATTTCACAATGTATAACCAAACAATTTAACCCAGTCATCCCTAGACATGGTACTAAGTTCTCGATCCATCCTTAAACATGCACCTAAAAGCAAGGTTTTGTAACTTGTACGTACCTTGAGTAAACAATTCGATTGGCCACTTTAAAGACTAGAAATCGCCTTCTACAAAGTCCTCTCCTAAACCAAATAATAAGGAATAAATCAATACCAAAGCAATTAAAATTACAGCAATACTAAAGTATTTAAAAACCTCTCAAACCATTAAAATAAAGTCCTTAAATTAATCCAATTAGCCAAAACTAATAGTACAACATCCCAACTACAAGTTTAGGTGTTAAAATCATGAAAATATAGTGTTTAATAATAAATTACAGCAACTTTAAAGTGGTAAAATAAATCTGAAAATTTGGTTTAAGCATATAAAATAATCCCATAAGCATAATTATTTGAAAAAGCCATCATATAGCAATTTAGAGTGTTAAAAACCCAAAAATACATCAATTCAACGCAATTAGAGGCTTCAAAATAGAAGATACAAAATCTGAAAATTTAATAATAATCAAAATAATTGAACTTAAACATAATTTACACATAATATAGTTAGATAACTTAATTAGTACGTTTTAAACCCTAAAACCATGAAAAATCAACATTTAAACCCTAAATTTATAATTAAACCAAATCTGAAAATTTATTAAATAAATTAAACATGATGAAACTCATAAATTTATAAACTTTAATAACCCAAGTATAAAATCAAGCCATAATAATAAGAATTCATAAACAAAATTTAATAAAGATCAAAACTTTAATTAAAAAAAATAACAAGAATAAGAGAAGGAGAAATAAGGGAAGGAGAAGGGAGGAAGGGGGCAAACTGCTGGTGGTCGGCTGGGCGGCGACAAGGTGGCTGGCGGCGGTGGTTTTTTTTTTTTTTTTTTTTTTTTTTTCTTTTCTCTTCTCTTCGTGAAAGCAGTAGGAAGGAGAGTGTTTTTTTTTTTTTTTTTTTTGTACGTGAGTTTTGAGGGAGAAGAGGTATAAGGGTTTTTATTTTGGGCTTTTTAATTTCCTAATTAAATTAGGAGTGGTATTCCTAAATAGGCTAGGATTATTAATAATAAAAAAACACTACTTTATTTTAAAAAAAAACTTCCATAAAATAATTTTTTTAATAAAATTACCATAAATATAATTACAAGAATAACATATAATTAAATTATAATTAAATTAAAATGTGGGGGATTACAATCTACCCCTCTTAAAAGAAGTTTCGCCCTCGAAACTTAACCCAAAAAAACCATAATTTTTTCAAAATCGCTCAAACTTTTGTGTTTTGTATTGCTGTAAATTGCTTGCTTCTTAACAAACATACTTAACAAATCGGACTTGTACTCAATGAACTCATATTGGCTTAAGTGTACATACTTTTTATTGTATGTAAACGCAATAATAATGCATAATGATAACCAAAAACATGCAAAAACGTGCAGAATCAAGCAATAAATGGTATAATTAAGGTAAAAGCGCGAAATTACATCGCATTCTTCCCCCCTCAAAAGAAAAGAGTTACGCCCTCGTAACTCACCTCGTCAAATAACTCGGGATATTTGTTCTTCATTTCTTCCTCGGCCTCCCAAGTGGCTTCTTCATATTCCTGATTAGACCAAAGGACCTTCACTATCTTCACATCTTTGTTTCTAGTACTGCGCACTTTGTGATCTAGTATCTTTACTGGTCTTTCTTCATAAGTTAGAGACTCATCTAATTGAATAGTCTCCGGTTGCAAAACATGGGTTTCACTAGGCACATACTTCTTTAGCTGGGAAATGTGGAACACATCATGCATTTTCTCAAACTCCATTGGCAAAGCCAATCTGTAAGCCACCTTTCCCACACGTTGGAGGATTTCATATGGCCCTACATACTTAGCACTAAGTTTCCCTTTCTTGCCAAATCGCATCACACCTTTTGTTGGAGAAACTTTCAGAAAGACTTTGTCCCCAACATTAAACTCATCATCTCTTCTCTTTAAGTCAGCATAACTTTTCTGTCTATCTTGTGCTGCCTTGATACGCGACTGGATTAGTCTCACCTTGCCCACCATATCCTCAATGAAATCTGTACCCAAAGTAACCCGTTCACTGTAGTCATTCCAGCAAACTGGACTTCTGCACTTCCTTCCATATAGTGCTTCAAAAGGTGCCATCTTGATGCTTGCATGGTAACTGTTATTGTAGGAGAATTCTATCAAAGGTAGGTGATCCTCCCAATTTCCTTGGAAATCTAAAGCACAAGCTCGTAACATATCCTCCATAGTTTGGTTTGTTCTCTCAGTCTGACCATCTGTTGCAGGGTGAAAAGCAGTACTCATCTTTAATGTTGTCCCAAGGTTCTCCTGCACTTTTTGCCAAAACTTTGATAGAAACCTCGAATCTCTATCTGACACTATGTCCTTAGGAACTCCATGCAACCGAACTACATTCTTCACATAGACACTTGCTAGCTGCTTCTTTTTCCAGGTCTCTTTGATAGGAATGAACATCGCTGACTTAGTAAGTCTGTCCACAATCACCCAAATCGTGTCATTCCCAGAACGAGTCTTGGGTAGGCCTGTCACAAAGTCCATGGATATAGAATCCCACTTCCATTCCGGTATCTCCAAGGGTTGTACTTTTCCCATGGGTCTCTTGTGATCTATCTTCACCTTCTGGCACATCAGACATTTGGATACAAACTCAGCTACCTCTCTCTTCATATTAGGCCACCAATAGAACTCTTTCAAGTCCTTATACAACTTATCTCCCCCGGGGTGAACTGAATAAGGTGTATTATGGCACTCCTCCATGATTTTTCTTTTGATCTCCTCGCACTTCTGTGGTATACACCATCTCTCTTTATATCTCAGACTCCCATCCTCATGAATCTTGAATTCAGTCTCCGCACCACTAGTCACTCGATCCCTAATCTTTTGAAACGACTCATCCTCCAGTTGCCTTTCTCTAATCTCCTCAAATATGGTAGGTTGGATGGTTAAAGCACTCCGTAATCCCTCTAACTCTCCTTGATTGATAACCTCAAGGTTCAATCGCCTCATATCTTCACACAACTCATTGGCCACAATTAAAGCATTGACATTATGACTCGACTTTCTGCTAAGGGCATCAGCAACTACATTTGCCTTTCCCTCATGATACTGAATGTGGACATGGTAGTCTGTGAGGTACTCTAGCCATCTACGTTGCCGCATATTCAAATGATCTTGGGTGAAGATGTACTTTAGGCTCTTATGGTCTGTGAAGATCTTACAAGAAACACCATAAAGGTAGTGCCTCCAAATCTTCAAGGCAAACACAACAGCTGCAAGCTCCAAGTCATGGGTAGGGTAATTGACCTCATGTTTCTTCAGTTGTCTCGATGCATATGCGATCACCTTTCCATTCTGCTGTAATACACATCCCAAACCATGCTTCGAAGCATCACTATACACTTCGAATCCTTCTCTCCCATCAGGTAATACCAGCACTGGTGCAGTAGTCAATCGCTCTTTGAGGGTTTGAAAAGCTGACTCACAACTCTCATTCCACTCAAACTTACTCTGCTTCTTCATAAGGGTAGTCATGGGTCTAGCTATCTTCGAAAAATCCTTAACAAACCTTCTATAATACCCAGCTAATCCCAAGAAACTACGAACATCAGTCACATTCTTAGGTGTGGGCCACTCACTTACTGCCTTAATCTTCGCAGGATCCACAGATACACCCTCTTTCGAAATGTAATGCCCCAAAAATGCAACTTTCTCCAACCAAAAATCACACTTAGAAAACTTAGCATACAACTTGTTCTTTCTAAGGGTTTCAAGGGTAGTTCTCAAGTGCTCAGCATGTTCTTCCTCATTCTTCGAATACACCAAAATGTCATCAATGAATACAACCACAAACTTATCCAAATACTCATGAAACACTCGGTTCATCAAGTCCATGAATATGGCTGGTGCATTGGTTAACCCAAAAGGCATGACAGTAAACTCATAATGCCCATATCGAGTTCTAAAGGCTGTTTTTGGAATGTCTTTATCTGCAACCTTCAACTGATGATACCCCGACCTCAAATCAATCTTCGAAAACACACTTGCCCCCTTTAGTTGGTCAAACAAGTCATCTATCCTAGGTAAAGGGTACTTATTTTTCACAGTCACATTATTCAGCTCTCTGTAATCAATACATAGCCTCAAGCTTCCATCCTTCTTTTTCACAAATAACACAGGTGCTCCCCAAGGTGATGCACTAGGCCTAATGAACCCCTTGTCTAACAACTCCTGTAATTGAGCCTTTAGCTCACTCATCTCAGCTGGTGCCATCCTATAAGGTGCTTTTGAGATAGGTGCAGCTCCTGGGACTAAATCAATGGTAAACTCAAGTTCCCTCTTAGGTGGCATTCCTGAAATCTCTTCTGGAAAAACATCTAAAAACTCATTCACAATGGGTACATCCTCCATCCGCCTACTCTCACTCATACTCAAATCTTGGACACAACAAAAGTACAATGGACATCCCTTACTCACTAGCTTCTTGACCTTCAAAGCAGAAATGATCCCAAAACCCTTAGGCTTCCCTAAACGTCTATATGACACCGTCTTACCCAAAGGATCTCTCAACTGCACCCTCTGCATTTCACAGTCTATCTTGGCCTTGTACGAGCTCAGCCAATCCATCCCCAGAATTACATCCAAATCCCCTAGATTAAACTCAATAAGATTCGAAGGAAAGATAGCTTCTCCTATTTTCAAAGGCAAGCCTTTGAATATTCTATTACAATGGACAAGTTTGCCAGTAGGCAGACTAACCGACACATCAACATGACTGGACTCAGTTAAGTTTAATTTGCGCACAACAGAAGTAGAAATGAAAGAGTAAGCTGCTCCAGAGTCAAACAAAGTGTTGACAGAGGCAGAATGAATAGAAAAAGTACCAGTAACTACATCTGAGGACCTCTCAGCTTCTCCCTTGCTCATCACAGTCAAGCGTCCGGGAGTGTTGTTTCTTGCCTGGTAACCATTGTTGTTGTTGCCTGAGTTGTTGCTGTTGTTGCCAGATCTGTTGTTGTTGTTGCTACCATTGCCAAACTTCCCATTCTGACCATTTCCAAACTTCCCATTCTGACCATTTCCCCTGTTCCCCTGGTTGTTGAAATTGTTAGGCCTCTGTTGGGTGTTCCCACCATTCCCACCATTTCCCTGTTGTTTTTGTTTGGTGTAACACTCATATTCCCTGTGCCCCTTCTTGTTACAGAACCGACAATTCACTAAATTCCCATCACAATCTCTCCCAGGGTGGTTTCTCCTACACCTCTTACAATGGTAGGTTCTCTCTCCATTGTTAACAGTAGAAGAGTTGCTAGCAGTTTGGTCACCTCTATCAAATGAGTTCCCACTCCTAGGCCTCTTATAGCTATTTTGGTGCTCTGGTCTCCCAAAGTCCTTCCTCTTCTCCCCGGTCTTGGCAGTCTCTCCCACACTCTTAGAATTTAGGTGGTACATGTGGGCAGCTCTTTCATATACCTTGTCTAGAGTTTTAAATACCTTCCCCGCTAGGTCTTTTTGCAGTTGGTTAGTTAACCCTTGCTCAAACCTCTGAGCCTTCAGCTCCTCAGTGGGTACTACTTCAGGGGCAAACCTAGCAAGTGCCATAAACTTATTATAATACTCAGAGATTGTCATCTGCCCCATTTCCAGGTTTATGAACTCTTGGGCTTTTTGTTTCTTTAGGAAAGGAGGGTAGAATTTGTCTCTTAAAGCGGTTTTGAATACCTCCCACCCAAAGTTAGGTTTGGCTTTCACTAGCTCACAGTTATCTCTCCACCAAATGTCAGCTTCGTCCTTAAGGTACATGGCTGCCTGATCCACCTTCAAATTATCAGGGCAGTTCAGTGCCACAAACAATTTGTCAAACTCACGTATCCAGTTCTCTAAGAAGGTGGGGTCAGCACCTCCCTTGAACACTGGGGGTCTCACTTGTGCTAGCTTCTTGAACATTTCTGCCTGGGGGTCAAGCTGATCCCCTCGATTTTGGTTCAGATTCTCTGCCAACATTCGGATGGCTTCAGCAAGGGCGGCGTTATTGGCCATGGTAGTTTTACGCCTGAAAATATAGGGACATCATACTCTAGTTCAAATACTATACGCATATACTCACAGAATCATCATAATAAATATCACATATATTGGTTCAAAAGGGCACCTTGCTTCGCACCCCTTTGTCCCAAGTAGAATCATACAAATATAAACACAATGCACACCCAAATTCAAGTAAAGTTAAGAAAAATAATCCCCATACCACGTCACTCTTACTAGCTTAATAATAACCAAAGGAAATATCTTAAAATCTTTATTTCACTAACTTTAACTTTCTTTGGCTCACAAATATTAGTAAAATGAAACTTCTAATTTAAAATAATGACTTTATTATAACTTAAATAAAAGTATGAATCCCAAAAAAAAAAAAAAAAATAACTCTATAGCTTTAGCTACTTATTTAAATTAATCATCTAAAGCATACTATAATAAAGTTCTAATAACTATTATTAATGGCAAGTTGCCTTATTCATGCTAACTCTACTCTAAAAAAAAAAAAAAAAAAATATCTCAAGGTATCATATTGTTGTTCCTATCTTTCTTTTCATCATAGTTATTGACATCAAAATCGGGATCCTTTTCATCATCTGAATCTTCAATAGTTATGTACTTGTGAAGCGGATTAGGATTCCTAGTAGCTCTTTTTCCCGCATTTGGATCTTCCAGTGGTGGTTGTAGCCATTCAAGGTCATCCTCATCTGGAAAGTCAATAAGGGTATAGTCACGGAACATTCTTTTATAAGTGTTAATCTTATGCTTCTTATTCTTCGCAGTTTTAAACTCATGTATATATTGGTAGTCTTCCTCATCAGGATTATCTGGCGTCATAATCCTTTCGTACCTCTCTAAGGTATCTTCACTTCGCGCATCATTCTCATCCTCAGACACAACAATAGGGTTGTTCCTAGTAGCATTATTCGTGCTTCCAGACGTGCTTATTGAGTCACTCATCTCCTTTCTACGTCATCCCAACGCAACGAACATACAAAAGCATAACACAAGCACATCACAAAACACATCAATTAAGACATTAATTACTAAATGTTAGATAAATAAGAAAAATGACACTCCAAATGACAATAAAATGTAAAGATATGTATGGAATATGCATGCATTCCCTTCTTAAGTCTACCCAAAGCTCACCAAGTAGACGAAATAAACTTCAAAATCATTTTAGATAAAACGTTTCAAACATACCAAGTTTCGAAAAATCACTTTAGCCTTTGAACTTAAATCCTCAATATTAATTAGTTAGGCGCCTAAGACATGTTAAGCTAATTGGCTTTAGTGGTAATTAAATCTAAACCTAAGCTCCCAGATACCACTTTGTAACACCCCAATAATTCTCTCTTAAAAACCTGTGAGAAACCTGTAAATAACCTGAACAAATCCAAGAGAATTACTGGTGTGCTACCGCCACGTGTTCAAACATTAAGGCTATCTCAGAAGTTAGCAGCGGAAAACCAAAACAGTTTAAATAAACCTCAAAGCAAAGTATTTAAATCAAAATAAGTATTACAAGTTGGAACCTTTAAGGCCCTTATTCAAAACCCAAAAGTAAAAGTAAGTAATTAAAATTCAGTGTTAAAACAAACTTAAACCAAGAGAAATAGTGTCAAATAAAATCGAGTTAAATAAAATCAAACTTGCAAGAAAAGCGAAATCAAGCAACCAACTCTCTACTCAAGATCCCACAACCCTGATGAATGCTGCATGTGAGAGAACCTGTGGTTATTCTGCTCCCCAATATTACAAGTGTAAAAATTGGATCGTCACAGGGTCATTTGAAGGCGAAGGCCATGACCAAAGAAGAACACACATACAAAAGCACGCAATCAGCAAAGCTGAGTACATACAAGCTGCAAAGTAAAATAAGGAAGTACTTAACATGCTACTAATAATCAATCATACGCATAATTAAATCACAAACTCGACACACGACTCGATTATTTAATTTAGTAAGACTCCACTAGCTAATAGTAGCTAACTCATTTCAATTTATTCTTTGGATTTAGCAATAGACAAGGTTGTCCAACCCATGTCCCATTTGGAAC
The DNA here is from genome assembly GCF_948465745.1 of Chenopodium album. NCBI lineage: Eukaryota > Viridiplantae > Streptophyta > Magnoliopsida > Caryophyllales > Amaranthaceae > Chenopodium > Chenopodium album. The sequence continues at coordinate 10,318,983 of NC_137853.1, read as the reverse complement.
ATCAATAAAGAAAAACCCCATGCCTCCTTTCGGAAACATCAATAAACATCCAACGACCACGGGCGCGACTCCGTGACCGTAGTTAGTATGAGATCTCACCTAACTCCTAGTTTTATAAAAAAAAAGTATTTGAAATAAGAGACTCGTAGATCAGACGGCCTCGAGAAAAGTACACGGCTAATACCCCATGTACCCCAACCCCTGATTGTCATTACTCCAGAAGTGCACCAATCCAGAGTTTTATTGCTCATCCATCTTGCACTTTACGTGATTTACAAGTTTAGACTTGGTGATGACTCACATGCATAACAATTCAATCAATCCAATATCAATTCAATCAAGTAAAACAACTTTTCAATTTCAATTCTTGATTTATTAGTGGCAAGCAACATTTATTATTTATTCCTTTACTACCTCGGTGTATAAACACCTTGAGTGCATAAGGCACCCCAAACTCTTAACCTTGTCTTATAAGACATGAACCATTCCTTTACTCATCCTATTTCATTAAATCATGAATGAGTAATAATTGAATCATTTCACCAATCACGTACCTTTGCCTCTAAGCATACCTTGCATAATTAGTACATAACCAATAATTGCAATAATAAATAATGCACATCAAATGAATTTCACAATGTATAACCAAACAATTTAACCCAGTCATCCCTAGACATGGTACTAAGTTCTCGATCCATCCTTAAACATGCACCTAAAAGCAAGGTTTTGTAACTTGTACGTACCTTGAGTAAACAATTCGATTGGCCACTTTAAAGACTAGAAATCGCCTTCTACAAAGTCCTCTCCTAAACCAAATAATAAGGAATAAATCAATACCAAAGCAATTAAAATTACAGCAATACTAAAGTATTTAAAAACCTCTCAAACCATTAAAATAAAGTCCTTAAATTAATCCAATTAGCCAAAACTAATAGTACAACATCCCAACTACAAGTTTAGGTGTTAAAATCATGAAAATATAGTGTTTAATAATAAATTACAGCAACTTTAAAGTGGTAAAATAAATCTGAAAATTTGGTTTAAGCATATAAAATAATCCCATAAGCATAATTATTTGAAAAAGCCATCATATAGCAATTTAGAGTGTTAAAAACCCAAAAATACATCAATTCAACGCAATTAGAGGCTTCAAAATAGAAGATACAAAATCTGAAAATTTAATAATAATCAAAATAATTGAACTTAAACATAATTTACACATAATATAGTTAGATAACTTAATTAGTACGTTTTAAACCCTAAAACCATGAAAAATCAACATTTAAACCCTAAATTTATAATTAAACCAAATCTGAAAATTTATTAAATAAATTAAACATGATGAAACTCATAAATTTATAAACTTTAATAACCCAAGTATAAAATCAAGCCATAATAATAAGAATTCATAAACAAAATTTAATAAAGATCAAAACTTTAATTAAAAAAAATAACAAGAATAAGAGAAGGAGAAATAAGGGAAGGAGAAGGGAGGAAGGGGGCAAACTGCTGGTGGTCGGCTGGGCGGCGACAAGGTGGCTGGCGGCGGTGGTGGCTGGCGGCAGCAGTTTTTTTTTTTTTTTTTTTTTTTTTTTTTTTTTTTTTTTTTTCTTTTCTCTTCTCTTCGTGAAAGCAGTAGGAAGGAGAGTGTTTTTTTCTTTTTTTTTTTGTACGTGAGTTTTGAGGGAGGAGAGGTATAAGGGTTTTTATTTTGGGCTTTTTAATTTCCTAATTAAATTAGGAGTGGTATTCCTAAATAGGCTAGGATTATTAATAATAAAAAAACACTACTTTATTTTAAAAAAAAACTTCCATAAAATAATTTTTTTAATAAAATTACCATAAATATAATTACAAGAATAACATATAATTAAATTATAATTAAATTAAAATGTGGGGGATTACAATTTTACCCGTTCACAACTTGAAGTGATTTTGTAAAATCAAGCCTACCACGGACGTTACAGAAACATATAATAATCATATGTGGTTTCAATCGGAATTATATGACCACGAGATGTATCCCTTAGGGTCTAAATGCTTTCTCCACCGGGCCCCAAAACCACAAAATTTCCTCAAAAAGCATGGGTATAGCCTTCGATTTTGTAATTTTTTGACCTTTTTTTCGCCCGGAAATAAAAATTGCCGAGATTTTTTCCATGGTCCCTAATATCCTCTGGGAGTCAAATTTGGTCGGTGGAACATCCAATATGCCCTTAAACGATCATTTTATCCGTTCACAGCTTGTAGTGATTTCGTAAACTCAAGCCTACCACGGACGTTTATGCCAACATATATAATGATTATATATGGTTTCAAACGGCATAATATGACCCCAAAATGTATCCCTTAGGGTTTCAAGGATTTTCGCCACTGTGCCCCCAAACCTCAAAATTTCCTCAAAAAGCGTGGATTAATAGCCTTCAATTTTGTAATTTTTTGACTTTTTTTCGCCCAAAAATAAAATTGCCGAGATGTTTACCATGATCCCTAATATCCTCTGGGAGTCAAATTGGGTAGGTGGAACCATCTAATATTCCCTTAAACGGTCATTTTACCCGTTCACAACTTGTAGTGATTTTGTAAACTCAAGCCTAGCACGGACGTTTATGTCAACATATAATGATCATAAATGGTTTTAAATGGCATTATATAACCCCAAGATATATCCCTTAATGTTTCAAGACTTTTCGCCACCGGGCCCCGAAACCTCTATATTTCCTCAAAAAAGCGTGGATTATAGCCTTTAATTTTGTATTTTTTGACATTTTTTCGCCCAAAAATAAAAATTGCCGTAATGTTTACCATGGTTCATAATATCCTTTGGGAGTCAAATTGGGTCGGTGGAACCATCCAATATGCCCTTAAAAGATTATTTTAACCGTTCACAACTTGAAGTGATTTCGTAAACTCAAGCCTAACACGGACGTTTATGACAACATATAATGATAATATATGGTTTCAAACATATAAAAGTATTGACGAGCTGGCATTAAACCATAAACTAAATTTCATGAAAATAACTTTGGGTCAGGCCATTCTTCTGAAAATGGTATTATCACTTGGACCTCTTGACTGTTAAGGGAAAATGGCTGTCCTATCCCCGCCTAAGATGGCTAGAACTGAGCTCATGTTGATCAATTTGTACTCCGTACTAAATATGTCTTGCAGTTCTTTAGCTGTGACATGTCGAGTGTCGACTACAGAACTGATGAACCTTGCTGATGCATAATTATAATATTCAAGTGTTCTGCATCTAATATTTGATGACTTTGTATCTGACATATACGTATATAATATGAAGTATATTGATTGTAAGCTGCAATGTATACTCGTATTTTGTTTGTGAATACTGTGTTATTTCTCGTCTTTTAGTCTGTTGCATACTGAATAGAGTATTTACTGGAGTTGATCAAATGGAGACTGCTACTAACCTCTATAATTTTCATTGGGCATTCATAAAAAATTTACAGTTTACAAAATCAAAATTGAAATTAAAAGAATAACTATCATTCCTACATAAAAACCAAACACTTGAAATCAAGTATCAAGTTCCAACCCCATACCACCCAGGTTTCATTCCTCATTCCAAACCCATACCATTGTTTGAACCAAACGCCACCTAACCATGTCTTGTTAATACTGATGTGCTTATGATATTCATATCCATATTCCTACTTGTGACTTTGAGTTAACTCTATTATTTTAAACGACTTAACATATTGCATTTGATATTTTTTTGTAACCCTCTCAACATCTTTAGATTTTTCACAAGTCCTCATCACATGTCCAAAAAAACCCTTAACTAGAGCTGTCAACGAGCCAAAAACTACACTATATGGACGGTCAAATAGCATACACCAAACCATCAGAGTTATTACTAAGCATAGGTTCCCTAAATTGGCAAGTAAAATTGACATTCTACCTATTAATCAAGAACATATTATTCAAAAGATATTATTCACATTTTGCCATTTCATTCACATATCTAGCAGTAGGGGTGTTCAAAAATATCCGATCCGGAAATCCGATGATTTGATCCGAAATTTCGGATATCCGAAAAAAATTTCGGATTTTCAGATCGGATACGGATCGGATTTTTTCCGAAAATTTAATCTACCCCGAAAACCCGACTTTTCGATCCGAAAATCCTGATATCCGAAATTGAACAGCCCTATCTACCAGTCTAGTACCGTAAACAATTTGGCTAACTGACTACTGACTACTCTCACTTGGAAGTCCACATTTTTTCCACCTAAAAGTCAGCAAAATACTAGCACTGTCCATTTCCTATTTATTTCTACTCCGAATTTCATAAAAAATTGGAAAATTTCACATTTGCTACCAGGGAAAGCACCCGTTTTCACATTTGCTACCCCTTTAATTTTTTATTTTATATTATTACCACCTAAATCAGAGTTTTTTAAAAATCACTACCACTTGACAGATACCGTTACTATTTCCGTTGCCACCACCCAACCACCGTCCAACCACCACTCCTTCCCACCCACCACTTCTTCTCACCCACCACTCCACCAGCTGTCACCGCAACCACCACTCACCGTCCAGCCAACCATCCGTGACTCCCTTCCCGTGACTCCGACCAAACCAGCCACCAGCAAGCCCCTTTCTTGCTGCCGACCAGCCACCACAACGAACCCCCCTTCCCTTTCCCCGTTCTCGCAGCAGCCCCGACCCCGCGACTCCAACCACCCGCCTTGTCGGCGTCGGCGTCGCGTTCCCAGCCCCCTCGAAAACCCCATCTCAGCCCCTTCTCTCCCCTCGAAAACCCCCTTGATCCCAGCCTCTCTCCCCTCGAAAACCCCCTCGATCCCAGCCCCTCTCCCCTCCCCTCGAAAACCCGATCCCAGCCCCGGCCTCGTCCCCCATTCCCTTTTCCGGCCGCGTCGGCGTTGCTTTATCAGCCACAAATCGCAATTCCCTGCCACCCAAAACCACCCTAAGCGAAACCCTAAAACTCGTTTAGGGTGGTTTTGGGCAGGGAAATAGGGTTTAGGGTTGTCGGTTTTGGGTGGGGAAGGGGAGGGGTACGATTCCAATGCCGGCCGCCGCCTCTTTGGGCGCTGGCCGCCGGCAGGGGGAGGGGGGAGGGTGGCTGACGGGGAGGGCAAGGGTTTTTTGGGTGGCTGGTTTTATTTTTTTTATTTTTTTATAATAAACTTAACGGAAATAAAATAAAAAATAAAAAATTAAAGGGGTAGTGATTGTAACAGTTAGTGTGTTTGTGTGGTAGTAGTATAGAATAAAAAATTAAAGGGGTAGCAAATGTGAAATAGGGTGCTTTCCCTGGTAGCAAATGTGAAATTTTCCTAAAAAATTTACAGTTTACAAGATCAAATTGAAAAAGATACACACTTTCTCTCTCTTCCTCCTTCCCCAAATCTGCTGAACATCGCAATTCACTTTTTATTTATCCCTAAATCTGTTGAACCAACACCAATGTCACCAAGAACCGTTCTGCTTATCGTTGTCATACTTTTTTCGTGCTCAATGTTGGAAAAAGCAGACTGTAAGTGTGTAATCATTTTCATTTTAAATTGAATTTAATCTCATTTTTATAGTAGTTTGTATAATAATTGTTTTGTTTAGTAGATATAAGAATTTCATTTAAATTCGAATAATTTTCCCGCTAATGTACGTGTAGGTGGAGACCATAGAACTGAAAACGAATTTGGTTCGGTCAAAATTGTTATAATACTCTTACTGAATGTTGTAAAGATTATTATGATGGTGGTTGTACTAAATAGCTCTAGATTTAGAGCATATATAATAGGTATCCTTGTATTGTTAATTTGTTATCATGTAATTTCGTTGTTTCGAATGAAATCGGGATTTAGTGTCTCTAGTGATGATCCCTGCTTAGACTTAGGAATTGTTGTAGTATTGTATTAGCTCAGTAGAATAATGATGTTAGAAAATGGTGTTAATAAAAGCTTGTCTTTTGAAATCAATACAATTGTGTAATTTGAGTGACTTTTAGACCTTTTGGTAATCAAAATCCGATTAATTTATTGGATATAAATCAATCCAATAAATATTTTCATAACATACAAGCACTAATCTCTGCAATTTGTGCTAAATATTCACAAGATTAATTAATAAATTCAAGCTAATTATTCACCAAATGCTACCAATTGGGCATCCAAAATTCCAAATACATACAATAATCAAGGAGAGGAAAAACTTAAGAGATCGTCCATACTTTAATGCCTAAGATATCAATCCAGATATTCCCTGTGAAAGTTGTAGGCTGAGTTCAGGTCTTTAATTTTGGAGAATTCCTGTTGGACTTAGTGCTTGTATGTTATGAAAATATTTCCTTTTGTATTATGAGAGTCATCATTGTATACTCATTCACTATAATGATATACTATTGCTCTATTCGCGTATGAAAATGTTGAGAGGATCTTGAAGAAGGTTGCAGCTCAGGTTGATGATGGACCTTGTGTTACTTACATTGGTGAAGGTGGTTCTGGGAATTTTGTCAAGATGGTTCATAATGGGATTGAGTATGGTGGTATGCAATTGATTTCGGAAGCACATGATGTGTTGAAGAATGTGGGTGGTTTGAGTAATGATGAATTAGCTGGGATTTTTTATGAGTGGAATAATAGTGAGCTTGAGAGTTTCTTGGTTGAGATTCCTGCTGATATCTTTAAGGTTTAGGATGATTTAGCAGAAGGTGGATTGGTTGACAAAATTTTGGATAAGACTGGGATGAAGGGTACTGGGAAATGGACTGTTCAACAAGCTGCTGAGTTATCTGTTGCTGCAGCTTCTTTAAATTGCAGGTATAACCTTAATCGTTGTTTCGAGTTATGAATATGTTTATTTTAAATTAAGAAGGCATATCAGAGAAACCCCAACTTAGCTAGTCTGGTGGTTGATCTTTAGAAGGTGAGTTGTCGATTATCAAAGTGGTGTGATTCAGATTGGACAAGTTGCCCTTTTAATTAAACGTTCTTCAACTAGTTGGATTGTTCTTCTTGGACAATCTCCGGTATCTTAATTTCATAAATAACCAAAAAAAAAAGTTGTACACGATATCTAAAATTTCATTTGAGTTCGAGCATAAGCTCAAGGCATACTGTTGAATTTGTATGAATAACGATTGCATGATAAGACAGGGCTGCATTTTTATGTCTTAATTTATCCGTTACCAATCAATTTGATAAGTATATGGTCTAATTAATATGGGCCAAAGGAGGATCATTGTCTAAATGACCAGCCCATGTAATCGGTGGGTCGTATAGAAGATAGAGGACTCTAAACTAATTGCTTTTAGTCCCATAGTAGTTCTATTTCAAATGCTATTTCATCCATTCACCTTATTTACTAGCATGTCTGATCTAGCATTGTTCGATTATTTTTTTGTGTAAGTTTTTGGCAATGAGACAAATAAAATGAAATGATAAAGGTGTTAAATTTGTATACCATACCCCTAATTTAAGGGTTACAGTGTATTACCCTCGTAAAATAAAATAATGAAATTGGAGCTAAAATCACATGATAGAACATAATAACTTATTATTTATAAATTTATTTAGTATAAGAATAAATAAGTAATAACCCCATCACAATCACACACCTCTTATGAACTTAACACGTAGTAATAAGATTACAAAAAAAACCAAAATAGCATACATTAGCCATCTAGTCCAACTCATCAAATCATTTAATTTGAGAGATTGTTAATGTTAGGATAGGCGTGGAGTTAGATTAATCATGGAGGCATAAGGGAGATTAGGGGTGAGCAAAGGTTACGGGTACCCGGAACTGGAACCGGAATAGGTTAGTAATCGGCGGGTCCGGAACCAGAATTGGACTCGGTGGTTCCAATTCTGGGTAATAAATTAAGGACCCAATTATAACCAATTCCAGTTCCAATTCTCAACCTTTTGGCACCGGAACCGGTTCGGTATCCGGTTACCCATTATATGCTAACTAAATAAATTTTAAATAATAAATATGTTGAATGTATCTAATTTGTAAAATCAAAAAAATATTATTAATACTTAACATAAATACAAATAGCTTAATGCATATATAAATATAAGTATTAAACGCTAAAAATGAACTTAACTAAAATAAGAATTATAATTTGTATTATATTTTAACAATTACATATATTAGCGTGGTACTCGGAACCGAAACCGGTACCCGGTGGTTCCAAGTCCAATTCCTAAATTTTAGGACCCGGTTGAACCAATTTCAATTCCGGTTCCGAATTTTAGGACCCGGTTCCAACTAATTCCAAGTTTGGGTCATAAAATTTTGACCGGGTACCCGGTTTGCTCACCCATAAGGGAGATGCAAAGAAGTTGTTTGACCAAACTTTTGAAAAGTTTGATCAAACTGGGTTTGAAGGCAGAACCTGTAGAAAGTTCATTTCCAGAGCAGGTTCGGTCAAGCCTCCAAGAAATTCGACCAAACCATCTAGGTTCAACCAAACTCTGGGTAGGTTCGGTCAAACCTCATGTGCTCTATTCAGACGCTGATTTCTTTACTTGTTTGTTGCGTTTTAATCTTAGCCCTAGGTTTGTATTTTTATACCTAGACTATATATACCTTCACTAAGCCTCTTTATGATGCATTCACAAACATTAATCACTAAGAGAGGGTTTGAGAGAGTTTGTGAGGAGCATTTGACTTCCATACAATTCATGCTTGTAATTCTTGATTTCATTCATCATCAATACTACTCCATAGTGCAAGGTTGGGTTTTTTCTCCCGGTTCTCAGGTTTTCCCACAGTAACATCGTCTCCTTTATTTGCTTAATTTTCTTTCCATTCATGGTTGTTCTTGATTGTTATGCTTGCTTGTTCACTGTTGGGGTTGATTGCAAGTGAGTTTGAGCCTTTAAATTCTTTCAAATGGTATCAGAGCCAGGTTGAATCTTGGGTGTTTTAGTGATTTAGGGTTTGTGTGAAACTTGAATTTCTGATTGAGTTATCACAAAGTTTGGGTCTTTACGTGTTCAAAGTTTGAATCTTGGATGTTAAGTTGCAATCTTTGTTGTTGAAAACCTATAGTGAGCTTTGTGTGTTTGATTTGCAATGGAGGAAGGCAAGTTGAAAATTGAGAAGTTTGATGGTAAAAATTTGTGTTTTAATTAGAAGATGTAAATAGAGGACTATTTGTATCAAAAGAACCTATATTTTCCCCTTGTAAGCCATCGGGTATGACGGAAGATGAGTGGAAATTATTGGATAGACAAGCCCTATAAGTGATTAGATTGACATCAGCTAAGAGTATTGCTTACAATGTCAAAGGTGTGACAATGACGGTTGGTGTGATTAAAGTGTTGTCGTCCAATATGTATAAGAAGCCATTGGCTATGTATTATTGTCATGTATTTTTGATGTTTTGAATTGAAATAGGGATTTTGTTTCTCTAATGATCCCTGATTAAGCATAGGATTGTTATAGTATTGTTTTAGCTCGAATGATAGTGGACAATACTATAATAATCCTATGCTAGATTCAGCAACGGAAAAAAAAAAAATTCGTTGCTAAATTCAGCAATAGAAAAAAAAACATTTTGAATCTATAAAGAGCTACTATTTGGGTAGACCTTACTCGGGTCAACTCGACTCGGCTTTCCATGTAAGGCTCCTTGAATCTCTAATCACAAGAATTGCAATTGGTAGGAGTTGAACCCATGACCTCAATGTCACATAGTGAAACTCTTACCAACTATACCAAATATTATTTGATTACTTTTACACACATAATTGATAATAAATGAAAGAAATTTTAGAGACGGAATTTAAAATCTGTCTCTAGTTTAGAGACGGATTTGAAAATCCGTTTCTAGTTTAGAGATGAATTTAGCTTACATAATTCATCTCTAATGTAATATTTTACATAATTAGTTTCAAAAATTATTTAGAGACAAAATCAATAATCCGTTGCTCATATTAGCAACGAAAAAAAAAATCCGTCTCTAAATTTTGCAATGGAAAATAAATCCGTTGCTAGATTCAGCAACGAAAAAAAATTGTTGCTAATTTAGCAACGGAAAAAAATCTGTTTCTAATTTAGAGACGGATTTTCAATTCCGTCTCTAATTTAGAAACGAATTTTTTAATTCCGTCTCTAAATTAATTTAGAGACGGATTTTTTGATTTCGTCTCTAATTTAGAAACGGATAAAATTCCATCGCTAGAATTCCGTTTCCATATGGACATTTTTTTTTGTAGTGATGATAACAATTTGAATCATAAGTCATTTTCACACAAAAGGTGTTATGAGTCCTCATTGTGTACTCCTTATTCAATATAATGTTTTCCTTTTAGAAACGGATTTTTTGATTCCGTCTCTAATTTATAAACGGATAAAATTCTATCTCTAGAATTCCGTTTCTATATGGACATTTTTTTTGTAGTGATGATAACAATTTAAATCATAAGTCATTTTCACACAAAAGGTGTTATAAGTCCTCATTGTGTACTCCTTATTCACTACTGCTCGACTTGCTAATGTCATGAATATTTCTATATCTCACCTAAGGAAAATGTTTTCCTTTTATTTTTCTCATGCTATTAATCACTTGGCTATGTATCAAGAACCAACTTTATCTACAATGTGAACCTCTATTTGTAGGAAGTTCTTTAGGCATATAAATTGTTATAGTATTAACAATTAGCTCAATCAAAAGGGCATATGTAAATCAGTAAATAAGAGCATGTCTTACAAAATCAATACAAATGTATGTCAGTATTTCTCTTCTTCATTGATTGAATACTTTTTCAGTTTTTCAGTTATATTGCACACTTTTATTTGGTACTTTTCTCGATTGTATGGCTGTTGGTCTGTACCAGATAAACAAATTTGTACTAGACTATTAAGAGGGGAAATTCTATTGTAGTGTGAAGCTTGAAAGCCAAATCTCATGCATGCTTGCATAAAGAAAACATTCTAAGCTATTTGACTTGCGAGGTTGTAGTCCCAACTCTAATTATGAGATCCTTAGGCTATGTTTTGCATTGTTTGAATAATTCATTATCATGGAAAAATTAATAACATCAGTGGTGATGGATGGTAAAGCTTGAGGCTAGGAATAAGACTGAGAACTCTCAAATCCAAGCAGCTAATTTTGAAGATTATGTTTTCCATGCTGTGGATCAAGAAGAAAGTTTTATAAACCATAAAACTTCTAAGAACTTATTTGGTTTTCTTGGTTAAAGGCTATATAATCCACAGTTTTTGAAGGCTATATATTTGGTTTTCTTGATTAATTATTTTCTTTATCTTAACAAGCTAAGCGACACACGAAAATTCATGTGTGTGAATATATCAGGCTCGATTCTCTGTTTTTTCTTTTTACATGTATATTATTGTATGATTGTATCAACTTTGCTTCCGTTGCATGATTCATCTTTTTTTTTTTTTTTCCTTTTTACATGTATATTATTGTACTAGGATATTAGATTTGTTGCAATAAATGTTATCTTTGTTGACTTTCATAAAGTTGTATTTGTAGCTTTTTTATTAAAAAAAAAAAGTGTAATTTTTTGTTTTTATGGTTTAACTAATATAATTGGACTATCTTTATTTGTAACTCATTAAATTTATCTATTTTAAATTGTTGGTTAAAACTAATGATGTAGAATTGACCAATTTTAGATATCTTAATTATTGTTTAATTTGAAGTACGCACACGTGCATATAAAAGCTAGTAATTGATACTATTATACAATACTTTATTTTGTCTCTATATGCATATAATTTTAGTTACTACGTATATGAGTTTACATATATATGGTGTATAGTAATATCACCATAAGATTTAGTTGATAAATTTAAGGTGAAAAATTGAGCAATAATTTTTAAAGCACAAAGGGAGTTGTAGATTACACTTCCTTTGTTTTATACTTTTACTATATTTCTTTTACTATATATATATATATATATATATATATATATATATATATATATATATATATATATATATATATATATATATATATATATTGGTAAAAGTATAAAAGATATATTGGTAAAAGTTTCCTAAAAAGAAAATGGAACAATTTATTTAAATACGGCCACAAAAAAACTGAAACAATTTACGAAGTATTAGATATAGAGGGAGTATACAGTAAGATTGATATTGTCTCGTAGATGGTTAAATCAAAAGTTATATAAGCTTAAAATCAAAACTCTTGTGTAAAGATTCAATTATAATTCCAAATATAATACTGATACGAAGTATTAGATATAGAGGGAGTATACAGTAAGATTGATATTGTCTCGTGGATGGTTAAATCAAAAGTTATATAAGCTCAAAATCAAAACTCTTGTGTAAAGATTCAATTATAATTCCAAATATAATAATGAAGACACTGTGTATGCAACTGTGCATTAATCATGAAGCTTTTGAAAAGTTAATTGCAACGCATAGCGTTCCAAAAATTGTTTATACTATTATTAAAAAGCTTTTTATGAATTTCGAACACTAGAACTCAAGGAAACAAGAACTACTTCCTTACCACCTTAGCCAATAACAATTGTTGTCATCTCTACATATAAATATAACTATAAATGACATGCATCAATTAAAAAGGAAATACGAGATGAGTAGTTTGAAAAAAAAAATAATAAGAGGAATAATATCAACATTTCACAAACAATAGAGTGTTAAAAATTATCAATTTATATTCTTTATCAATTAGTAACATTATTTTTAACATTTATGCATAACATACATAATTGATGATAATATATTTCATTTTGTCAAAAAAGATGATAACATATTTCATAAAGAAACAATTTAATTAAAGTAGTAACCCGGTGCAACGCCCGGGCAGCACACTAGTTAACTTTTTAAAACTGTTAATGCCTATATGTTACAAGAAACTTGGAACTAATAGACAAAGCTCGGTGCAGTTGATCTTTGTACATACTCACATTTTCAGCATATGACCAGTACTCCCTAACGAGTTTTCCAAACAATGAATCATGCTTGTTTATGAGCTTTGCTGGCTCGTCGAACTCTATTACTTTCCTTGTGTAAAATATAACATTTTTCATTAGTTTCGAAATATTTCATCTGTCCATAAGTAAGGCGTTCTGTTCGTAAGAAATAAGAAGAAACTCACCGTCACTAATTAGCTAGAATCTGTGTGCAATCCATTACACTTGGTATTCTATGTGCCATTGTAACAACTGTACTGTCACTGAATTCTGTTCTTATGATTCTATGGAGGATTTCATCGGTGGTGTTATAAATGGATGCAGTAGCTTCATCTAGAACTAGTATCTTCCTCCTCTTCAGTAAGGCTCGTCCTAGACAAAATAATTGTCGTTGTCCCATGCTCTTATTTGATCCATCTTGTACAATTGCATACCAAATCACCATTACTACATCTACTCATTGAAAATGGAAATGCCGTTACTTTTTTTTTTTGGTGATACCCGAGGAGTTTAGGCCGCCTTCTTTGTCCTGAACAACATCTCGGAGATGACACTTCTCCAGAACCTTTTAACACATGTAGAAGAATCACTTGCAAGTCAGAATGAGAAACTATACTTTGTTGTTTACACCTTAAAACTAAATTTAGGAGATGACTGAAAAATATGAAAACGTATGCTTTAAATGCACATCACCTGCCAGATCTCCTGATCTGTATGCTGTGACAATGGGTCTAGATTGTGGCCAACTGAGCCACTAAAAAATGTTGGGTCTTGAGGAATTATGCTAAGGTGAGATATAAGATCATGAAGCCCAATGGTGCAAATGTCTATTCCATCTATGATGATCTTTCCCTCGGAAGGCTCCACCAAACGGAACAAAGTGCTGATAAGGGTTGTTTTCCCACTTCCGGTTCTCCCAACGATCCCAATCTTGCTATCACCTTCAAAGATGCAGTTAATTCCTTGAAGAACCAATGGACCATTGGGTCTATATTTAACCTGTTAATTATCACACTTTATTTTTCGGAAAGCTATATTTTGGCAGTTATAAAGCATATATACTTATATATAAGTGTAGCTCAAGTTTACCTTCAATTCACAGAATTCAATTTTCCCCACATCAGGCCAATTAGGAGGAGGTCTATTTTCTTGAATTATTTCACATGCTTCTTCAGGGATGTGCATGTACTGCTCCAACCTTTCGGCTGAAACTATCATGTTGGCCAGCATGCACTAGTTTTGGACAGAACTCACAAGATAGATATTCAAGGAGAGACCATAGGATAGTGCCATCCCAATTAATCCTATCACAAGAACATCATCAAATAGAAAATGTAATAAAAGAATTAACAAAATAGCAAAGATTAACCAATCTGTTTTCGTTGTTTTGAGAGGTGAGAAACTAACTAGAGTTGGCTTCACTAAAAGGAAGCAGAGTCAGGGCAAGAGCGGAGCATGAGAGAATAACTGCACATAGCATCTCCAAGCGTTGTATCAACCATTCATTGGAAGAGAAATTGTGGAAGAAAAGGGCTGGCATTGTTGTCTATAAGCTCTACAACCTTTGAGAAGTATTGATCTTCCTTGCCAAAAGCTCGTATTGTGGTGGCTCCTGAAATGACCTCTTCAAGATTGCTTGCTATTGTGGACTTTGTAGTCCATTAATTCGCATCAGCTCTTTTGCTGATGCAAAATAGTATTTCTGTATACATGTGATGTAATTAAATTCAAGTTTTAGTATCTTAACAGGATCAAAAACTCCTGCGAGAACTTTTTAGAATATACCAGAAAATAGTTTTCAAATTTAATGTGTAAGATTTGGAGGTACCTGTAAGAGTATAGTCAGATACACCACAGGCACAATGACAAGCAAGACTTGTTAGGTCACGATAGCCAAGATACCAAAGCTAAAGAAAGCTGTTAGTGTAGACGCTAGGGCCATGCTTACCATCATGGCTACATCAAGGTCAATGATACTTATGTCTGAAGATACCTACAAGAAAATATAAGATAAAAGGTTAGCCTTCCATAATTGACAACGAATGCTCAACCTTTGCTTAGAGAAGATTAATAATCTTACCCGACTTAGTATCCTTCCTAGGGGAGTGGCATCAAAAAAGGACATTAGTGCTCGAAAAAGGGAGTTCAGCAAAGTAGTAAATATTGATCGTGATGTGTTAAGACCAAGGGAAACAATAGAAAATGATCTTACGAGCAAGAAAATTCCCACACTACATCCTATAATTGAGTACACTGTCACCAATTTCACTTCACTAACACCATGATTTTGAACATTATTGGCCAGCCAATAACTTTGTATAGACTGCCCAATAAGAATAAGATATGGGCTAAGATTGCCAAGGATGAGTATAAGAAGCCTCTTCCATGACTAAAATACTGTATATACGGCTTAAAACCTTTGTCTCCTGTTTCTCTTTCCTCTTTCTGAATCAATTGATCACCTAAAGACGCATGTGCTTTGTCCTGGTTGAATCTATCTCTTTCATCACTTTTAAGACTCGGTAGAGATCTACTCTCTTTGCAATTGTCGAACTGCATTGAGTTGTTATGCGCATTGACTAGATTTTGGAACTCAAGGCTTGAAGTCATCAATTGTTCATAAGTGCCTGACTTTATTATCTGACCTTCAACCATCAACTGCAAAAGAAAAAAAAAAGATACATATACATGATCATTTGCTTATATCGAAAACAAAATATTTTCTGCCTTTAATTTCTTCATTTGTCTTTTTAGTTTTCACGCATTTTCTTTAGCTTATGTAGATCAGAGTTAAGGATAAGATAGAACAATAGTCAAGGAAAGATATGAACTAACTAACCAATATACAGTCAAATGTAGGTAGGAAGTCAACTTGGTGAGTGACTAGCAGGACAGTCTTTCCCGCCAGAGCTCCCATGACATATCTCTGCAAAAATTGTTCAAGTTAGTTAAGTAATAAAGGTTTGTTTTTACTAGAACTAAGCAAAAGGAAAGGGAGCTTCTTTTCTCTTACATTGAATAGACTAGTCGCGGTGTGACCAACAACACTGAATGGATCATCTAGGAGGTAAAGATCAGCATCCTGATATTAGAAGCGTGCTAGTTGCACTCGTTGCTTCTGTCCACCAATGAGGTTAACTCCTCTTTCCCCAATTACAGTGAGATCACCACATGGAAGCATGGCTATATCTTTTAACAATAATATAAGGGACCATAGTAAACATATAAAAGCAAATGGGATGGTTCCACCCACCCAATTAAACTCTCGGAAGGTATAAAGGACCATAGTAAACATCTCGACAATTTTTATTTACGGGCGAAAAAAGGTCAAAAAATTACAAAATTGAAGGCTATATAATCCACAGTTTTTGAGGAATTTTTGAAGTTTCAGGGCCCCGTGGCGAAAAGTATTAAGACCCTAAAGCTGTTAAAAACTAAACCAACCCGAGGACCCGACCTTAACGGACAATGATTTGAACCCAGCCTATACTCGAACAATGGGGTGGATTATAGCCTTCAATTTTGCCACTTTCGCCATCGGGCCCAAAACCTTAAAATTTCCTTAAAAAGCGTAAATAGCCTTTCATTTTGTAATTTTTTGACCTTTTTTCGCCCGGAAATAAAATTGCCGAGATGTTTACCATAGAGCCTAATATCCTCCGGGAGTGAAATTGGGTCAGTGGAACCATCCAATATACCCTTAAACGGTCATTTTACCCATTCACAACTTGAATTGATTTCGTAAAATCAAGCCTACCACGGACGTTTATGACAACATATAATGATCAAATATGGTTTCAAACAACATTATATGACCCCTGATATGTATTTCTTAGGGATTCAAGGCTGTTCGCCACCGGGTCCCGAAACCTCAAAATTTCCTAAAAAAGCGTGGATTATAGCCTTCAATTTTGTAATTTTTGATCTTATTTCGCCCGGAAATAAAAATTGCCGAGATGTTTACCATGGTCCCTTATATCCTCCGAAAGTTAAATTGGGTCGGTTGAACCGTCCAATATGCCCTTAAACAGTTATTTTACCCGTTCAAAACCTGCAGTAATTTCGTAAGCTCAAGCCTATCACGTACGTTTATGACAACATATAATAATCATATATGGTTTCAAACGTCATTATATTACACCGAGATATATTCCCTAAGCCTCAACACTTTTCGCCACCGGATTCCAAAACCTCCAAATTTCCTAAAAAAATGTGGATTATAACCTTTAATATTGTAATTTTTGACCTTTTTTCGCCCGAAAATAAGAATTGTTGAGAAGCTTACCATGGTCTCTAATACCCTCCAATAGTCCAATTAGGTCAGTGGAACCATCCAATATGCCCTTAAACGATCATTTTACCCGTTCACAACTTGAAGTGATTTCATAAAATCAAGCATACCACGGACGTTTATGAACACATATAATGATCATTTATGGTTTCAAACGGCATTATATGACCCCAAGATGTATCCCTTAGGGTCTCAAGGCTTTTCGCCACAGGCTCCTTAAACTCAAAATTTCCTTAAAAAGCGCGGATTATAGCATTCAATTTTGTAATTTTTTGAACTTTTTTCGCCCGGAAATAAAAAATACCAAGATGTTTACCATGGTCCCTAATACACTATGGAAGTCCAATTGGGTCGGTGGAACCATCCAATATGCACTTAAACGGTCATTTTACCCGTTCACAACTTGTAGTGATATCGAAAATTTAAGCCTACCACGGACGTTTATGACAACATAGAATGATCATACGTGGTTTCAAACGGCATTAAATAACCTCGAGATGTATTCTTAGGGTTTCAAAACTTTTTGTCACCGAAACTCGAAACTTCAAATTCCTAAAAAAAAACGTGGATTATAACCTTCAATTTTATAATTTGACCTTTTTCACGAGGAAAAAAAAATTACCAAGATGTTTACCACGGTCCCTAATACCCTATGGGAGACCAATTAGGTCGGTGAAACCATCCAATATGCCATTCAACGGTCATTTTACCCGTTCACAACTTGTAGTGATTTCATAAACTCAAGCCTAT
Organism: Chenopodium album; assembly: GCF_948465745.1. NCBI lineage: Eukaryota > Viridiplantae > Streptophyta > Magnoliopsida > Caryophyllales > Amaranthaceae > Chenopodium > Chenopodium album. Next base: position 10,301,006 of record NC_137853.1, on the reverse strand, counting down.
CACGTACGTTTATGACAACATATAATGATTATATATGGTTTCAAACGACATAATATGACCCCGAGATGTGTCCCTTAGGGTTTCAAGGCATTTCGCCACTGTGTCCCGAAACCTTCAATTTTGTAATTTTTTTTACCAATTTTCGCCTATAAATAAAAATTATCGAGATGTTTACAGTGGACCCTATTATTCTCCGGGAGTCAAATTGGGTCGGTGCAACCGTCCAATATGCCCTTAAACGACCATTTTACCCATTCACAACTTGATGTGATTTCGTAAACTCAAGCCTACCACGGACGTTTATGACAACATATAATGATCATATATGGTTTCAAACGGCATTATATGACCTCGAGATATATCCTTAAAGGTTTAATGGATTTTTGTCACCGGGCCCCAAAACCTCATATTTTCCTCCAATAGCGTGGATTATAACCTTCAATTTTGTACTTATTTTGCCCAGATATAAAAATTTCCGAGATATTTAACATGGTCCCTTATATCCTCTGGGAGTCAAATTCGATTAGTGGAACCGTCCAATATGCCCTTAAAAAATCATTTTACCCGTTCACAACTAGGAGTGATTTCGTAAATTTAAGCCTAACATGGACGTTTATGACAACATATAATGATCATATATGGTTTCAAACGACATTATATGACCCCGAGATGTATCCCTTAGGGTCTCAAGTATTTTCGCCACCGGGTTCCAGGACCTCAAAATTTCCTCAAAAAGCGTGGATTACAGCCTTCGATTTTGTAATTTTTTGACCTTTTTCGCCCGGAAATAAAAATTCCTGAGATTTTTACTGTGGACCCTAATACCCTCCGCGAGTTAAATTGGGTCGGTGGAACCGTCCAATATGCCCTAAAACGGTCATTTTACCTGTTGGCAACTTGCACCGATTTCATAAACTCAAGTCTACCACGGACGTTTATGACTACATATAATGATCATATATGGTTTCAAACGGCATTATATGACCTCGAGATGTATCCCTAAGGTTTTCAAGGATTTTCGCCACTGGGTCCCAAACCCTCAAAATTCCTAAAAAACCGTGGATTATAGCCTTCAATTTATTAATTTTTTGATCTTAGTTCGCCCGGAAATAAAAAATGTCGGATGTTTACCATGGTCCCTTATATCCTCTGGTAGTCAAATTGGGTGGTTGTACCGTCCAATATGCCCTTAAACGGTTATTTTACCCGTTCACAACTTGCTATGATGTCGTAAACTCAAGCCTAACATAGACGTTTATGACAACATATAATGATCATATATTGTTTCAAACGGCATTATATGACCCCGAGATGTATCTCTTAAGGTCTCAAGGATTATCTCCATCGGATCCCAAAACCTCCAAATTTTCTAAAAAAAAGTGGATTATAACCTTCAATATTATTGTAATTTTTTGACCTTTTTCGCCCGGAAAAAACAATTGTTGATAAGCTTACCATGGTCCCTTATACCCTCCAATAGTCCAATTAGGTCGGTGGAAGCGTCCAATATGCCCTTAAACGGTCATTTTAGCCGTTCACAACTTGAAGAGATTTCGTAAACTCGAGCCTACCTATCTACCACGGACATTGATAACTATATTTAATGATCATATATTGTTTAAAATGGCATTATATGTCCTTGAGATAGATGTATCCCTTAGGGTTTCAAGGCTTTTCGCCACAGTGCCCTCAAACATAAATATTTCCTCAAAAACGTGGATTATGGCCTTTAATTTTGTAATTTTTTGATCATTTTTTGCCCAGAAATAAAAATTGTCAAGATGTTTACCATGGTCCCTTATGACCTCCGGTATTCAAATTGGGTCAGTGGAACCGTCCAATATGCCCTTTAATGGTTATTTTACACGTTCACAACTTAAAGTGATTTCGTAAACTCAAGCCTACCACGGACGTTTATGACAACATATAATGATCATATATGGTTTCAAACGACATTATATGACCTCGAGATGTATCCCTAAGGGTTTCAAAGATTTTCGCCACCGAAATCTCAAAATTTCATCAAAAAGCATGGATTATAGCATTCAATTTTGTAAGTTTTTTTTACCTTTTTTCACCCGAAAAAAAAATTTGCCAAGATGTTTACCATGGTCCCTAATACCCTCCAAGAGTCCGATTGGGTCGGTGGAACCATCCAAGATACCCTTAAACGGTTATTTTACCCGTTCACAATTTGAAGTGATTTCGTAAAATCAAGCCTACCACTGACGTTTATGACAACATATAATGATCATATGTGATTTCAAAATGAATTATATGACCCCGAGATGTATCCCTTAGGGCCTCAAGGATTTTCGCCACCGGGCCCCGAAACCTCAAAATTTTCCTCAAAAAGCGTGGATTATTATAGCCTTCGATTTTGTAATTTTTTTACCTCTTTTCGCGCGGAAATAAAAATTGTCGAGATGTTTCCCACGGTCCCTAATACCCTCCGGGAGTCCAATTGGGTCGGTGGAACCATCTCATATGTCCTGAAACGGTCAGTTTACCCGTTTGCAACTTGCACCGATTTCGTAAACTCAAGCCTACCACGGACGTTTACGACAACATATAATGATCATATATGGTTTCAAACGGTATTATATGATCTCGAGATGTATCCCTAAGGGTTTCAAGGATTTTCGCCACCGGGCCCCGAAACCTCAAAATTCCTCAAAACCCGTGGATTATAGCCTTCAATTTTTTAATTTCTTGATCTTATTTCTCCCAGAATAAAAATTGTCGAGATGTTTTGTAATACCCCAAAATTTCCTTTGCTAGTATAATCTTTTAAATTTATTATTTTAAAATATATATATTAATTATTTAATATTTTCGGTTTATTATTTAAAAAAAAAAAACACACTTAACTTTCGAAGAACGCCCTGTGAAAATTCTCGACACCAAAACGAGAAGTACTCGAAATAAGGCGGTAAAGTTAGTTAAAGTGCTATGGTCTAATCAGAATTCTGAAGAAGCGACTTGGGAAGCTGAACATGAAATGAAAAAGCGCTACCCAGAACTTTTTGACCAGGTATGCTAAGTTTCGAGGTCGAAACTCTTAAAGGGGGGTAGAATGTAATACTAACTTACCTTTGGTCATAGTGTGAGCCTTATTTAAGAGCTAACTTTAAAGTTCGAGGACGAACTTTTGTTTTAAGGGGGAGTAGATGTAATACCCCAAAATTTCCTTTGCTAGTATAATCTTTTAAATTTATTATTTTAAAATATATATATTAATTATTTAATATTTTCGGTTTATTATTAAAAAAAAAAAAAAAAAAAACACAATTACAGAAGAAAAGGAATTTTATGGTTAGGAGTTGTCAGTAAGAGTGATGGAATATTTTCGAGTGGAATCGTCTCAAGATTTGTTTTACTCGTCAAATATGTTGATCTTGGTTTATGAATCATTGTTTTTATAAAACCAAACCTTATTATGTAACTTCTATATTTTGATTATATGAGTTTTTATAGATTTCTAACTTAGTAGTAGGTAATACGTGTACAATGATGCTAACTTAAACCCGTTTATCTGTTTACTTGTAGACGGAGGCTACTAGGTGAACGTTCGGAGGTTATTTTCCTTGAGATTTTACGCACGATCAAGGTAATTTTCAATGTCCATCATCTCTATATCCCGTTAGGAAATTGTTTTGAAATATTATGTGTCAAATACGTGCTTATGTAATTATATGTGATGAGTGTGCTATCGTATGATAATATGGAATCATATATATATTATATATGAGTTTTTCTATTTTGTGAACTAGTATATGTAATTTCAAAAAAAAATATGATTATTTGTTTCGTATGAATTATTTTATATAAATATAATCTTGGGAATTAGATGATTGATTATATATAATTGATGGTCTCTAAGGCCTATTGAGAATCGAGTTATAATTAGTATGTCATGTGGAACGACTATGTGCTAATAATATTGGAATTGAAATATTGTTACTCAGGATTAAATTGATTTGTGCAATGCTTGTGTGCAATGTGATCGGACAATGTAACCTAATAAAATGTACAGTGAAATATAACTTAAGAAGGGAAATGAAACCCCAAAGGGTGAAGAACAGGTTGCCCACTAGTAGTTATGGTTGCTACTAGTTGGTTTAAATTATTGTATGTTACTGTTAGTCTTCCTCCTAATCACTGGGTATTAGTGAGGGGTGTGTACACTAGGGACATTCTGTTTTTATTTTATGGCCATTTGAGGTTACGCGCGACCCTCTGTAAAGTAAGTGGTGACAGGGACTAGTCCCGGCTTACTGGCGTTCTCTTTCCCTTTCTTAAATAAAGTAATAATATGTTATGAGATAATTTGAACTTGGTTGAGTATTATGATGTCTATGAAGTTATATTATGTGTAATATGTTTTGAACTAAAATTATTTATTTTACGGGATGGAGTTGGAATTACTCAGTTCATCTGATTTTTGGGAGTTTTCTCTCTTTTCCTTGTTTCTGATTTATTTTGCAGGTTGGTAAGAGGGTACTCGGTTACGTGTGAGGAGAAGTTAGAATAATCACATAGCTAAGACAATTTAGTTGTTTCCGAGTTTAATTACTTCCTTTTAACTAGTGTTTTCAAAATAATTGCAGTTTTGATGTAATGACTATTTTATTTTGCTACAACTTAGACCACTTAGTTTATTTAATATTATTTCATTTTGCTTTGCATTTATTTTCTACGGAAAATAAGTGTAGCAGTAACACTCCCAGGGTTCGATGGTTCAGTTTGAAAGTTAAAGGTTACTCTTATTGTTTTTAAAAGACTCGAATTTTGGGGGTGTTACAAATTGGTATGCAGAGCCTAGGTTTTTTTTTTCAAAATTTAGGGACTAAAATGAATTAAATTAAAGAGTTAGGTTTAAAATTTGTATATAAGTTTAAAATTGATTTAAGCTTAGGAAAGCCGTGAGTGTGGGAATCACGATAAGGGATTTATGTGTTTTATAGTACTTTTATTTAATACTTATTATGTGGTTATTTACTTTCTTTTATTAGATGGTACGAGCACTTAAAACTGTAAGAAAGTCGAGTGCTAGGAAGAGTACACATTTATTACCTGATTCTCCTTACGGGATTCGTATGAATTATAACGAAAACATTCGACACTATGTGCACCGCTTAAATCTCTGCATTGAACACTTCCATTACAATGTACTTGATGGCCAATCTGATTATCTCACTCCAGAGAGGCGATCTCAAATCCTTCTACACACGTTAATTGGGAGGGGACCCTATGCTCAACTTACAAAGAAGTATGTTGACTTATATATTAATGGTAAACCGAGTGATAAGTATTATTATGATGGAAGATGGATCCCTACTGTGGACTACCTTGAAAAGGCAATGATGGAAGCCAAGCGAGACTTTGACTATAACCTGGATGATGATGAGGAGGATGAGCCCCAGGAAAGTGAAGCTCGTGAGAGTCAAGGGGAAAATAATAATTGAATTTTTTTTTTTAAAAGCTGCGTTTAGTTTATTTGGTTAAATTTTTTTTTTTTAATATTAATTTTGCAAATAAAAGCTAGTTTCTTATGACTAGAAACTACAGTTTTGGTTTATTTGTAACTAGTAGTTTATTAAGCTATTTATTACTAGTATTTCAAAGACAATTGTCACACTCTTCTGGTTTTGCAATAAAATAATTTTGATTAACATATATATACCTTGCTATTTTATGATTATTAATAAAAATCAATTCATTTTTTTTCTATTGTATTTATATAGAACAAAGCTCTTATTTTCTTATGCCTACTTTAGTCAAGGCTAGTAATGACTTGGTTAGGTGATAGTGAAATCACAAAGCAATGCGCAAAGTTATAGTCTAATGCTAAGTTGATGCATTATTTGGTTTGGATGCTTGGACGACTCTATAAATTGCTTAATTCTTGTCTATATGTGCTGATGTGTGACATGAAAGAATGTGGTTGTTAATTTAATTGCAATTCACACGATCTAATAAGTCGTGTTAAAATGTGTGTGGTGGTAACACCAGTGTTGAAATTGTGCAGATTGTGTATGCAAAATTACAACGTTTACACTAGGTCTCGTTGGAGAAGAATCGCACAAATGGCTGAGACTCCTGAACAACTTGATGCAAGGTTGAGAGCTCTTGAACAAATGAACCAGAATCTTGGAATGTTGTTGCAAAACCAGCTGAATAACAACAACAACAATGATAACGACCCTCAAGCTGCCATGGCTAAGAAACTTGCTGCACTGAAACCTCCACTATTCATGGGGAAGGAAGATCCCATGTTAGTTGAGAACTGGGTACGCGACTTTGACAAGATTTTTACTGCTGTTGGTACCCCTGATGCTCAGAAGGTGGACCAAGCCACTTTCTATTTACGTGAGGCTGCTGATATTTGGTGGGAAAATGAAGGAGCCACTATAAGAGCTCAACAGAACTTTAACTGGGAGGTTTTTAAGAAAGCAATCAGGATCGTTTCTTTCCTGAGCATATCAAGAGGCAGAAGTACAGTGAGTTCAGTAGGTTTAACCAAACAGCTGGTATGAGTGTGCAGGAGTATGCTGAGAAATTTAATGAGTATGCTAGGTTTTGTCCCAATGTAGTGCCTGATGAGAGATCCAAAGCTCAGAAGTTTGAAGATGGATTGACTTTTAGGATTCAAAAGAAGGTGATTGGGGCTGGTACTGCTGCTACCTATAAGGAGGCCTATGATAGAGCTTGTAATATCGAAAGGATTTCGAAATGTGAGCAGGAGGTTAAGGATAGGCATAAGAGGAAAGGGAATGGTGAGAGCTCATCGAACCATCAAGGTTATGACAAGAGACCACGCCTCGGGGGAAATAGCAATGGGAATGGTGGAAATGGTCAGCAGGGAGGTCGTAACAACAACAATCGAAGCAACAACCACCGGGGCCAGGGACAACAGAATCAGCAAGGATCTCGCAATCGACCATGCCGTAAATGCGACAAGAGCCATCCAGGACGCAACTGCAATGGAGATTTGCTTACTTGCTTTGAATGTGGGGAGGTTGGTCACAAGAAATTTGAGTGCCCAAAGAAGCAGAATGGCAATAATCAGGCTCAGAATGGGCAAGGTAACAACAATGGCAATAATGGAGGTGGTTATGGGAGGAACTCAAACTATAACAACCGCTTCAACAACAATTCTCAGGGCCAAAATGGCAATGCTCAAGGAGGGAATGGCCAAAACAACAACAATGGCGGAGGAAGCAACCACAATGGCAATGGTAGGACCAGTAATGGAAGAATTATGTCATGAACCAGAACGAGATTGACTCTAATGCCAACGTTGTGACGGGTACTTTTCTCGTGAACTCAAAACCTGCTTACTTACTTTTTGATTCTGGGGCATCTCATTCTTTTGTAGCCACTTCTTTTGTGAATAAACATGCTTTAAAACCTTCATCTTTGTGTCAAACCAATATAACAATTCCTTCAGGGGAGGTAGTTCCTTGTAGATCCATATACCAAGACATTCCAGTTAACATTGCAGGAACTGAGTTGCTTGCTAACCTTATTCAGTTTGACTTAACTAACTTTGATGTGATATTGGGGATGGATTGGCTTAGCAAGTATAAGGCTAGAATTGAGTGTCATACCCAAAAGGTGTCTCTTAGGGGGCCAAAGGGGAATAGAATCTCTTACCAGGAGTTGTGTCAAAACCAGGGATTAGTATTGTGTCAGCCATGACTTTTCATTCTTATATCCGAAAGGGCTACCCTATTTATTTATGCCATGTGCAAGATGTGAGTGTAGAAGAGACGTCCATAGATCACATTCCAGTGGTGAGAGAATTCCAAGATGTGTTTCCAGATGAAATCCCAGGGATGCCACCAATTAGGGAGATGGATTTCAAAATAGACTTAGTTCCTAGAACTGGAGCTATTTCTAAGGCACCATATAGAATGGAACCAGCAGAGATGAAAGAGTTGAAGGTACAGTTAGAGGAGTTGCTGGAAAAGGGTTATATAAGGCCAAGTGTGTCACCTTGGGGAGCACTGGTTTTATTTGTGAGGAAGAAGGACGGATCCTTAAGGTTGTGTATTGACTACCGAGAGTTGAATAATGTCACTATAAAGAACAAATATCCATTGCCTAGGATCGAGGACTTGTTTGATCAGCTTAAAGGTGCTGGGATCTTTTCAAAGATTGACTTGAGGACAGGATACCATCAGTTAAGGATTGCTGAGGAAGATATACCAAAGACAGCGTTTCGCACGAGATACGGCCATTATGAGTTCACTGTTATGCCTTTTGGACTCACTAATGCGCCGGCAGCTTTTATGGATCTCATGAATAGAACTTTTGTGCCATATTTGGATAAATTTGTGGTGGTGTTCATAGATGATATTTTGGTGTACTCGAGGGATAGAGAAGAGCACGAAGAACATCTAAGAAAAGTGTTAGAGATTCTTAGAGAAAAGAAGTTGTATGCCAAATTTTCAAAATGTGAATTTTGGCTAGAGAAGGTAGCATTTCTAGGCCATGTGATCTCAAAGGAAGGAGTTGCGGTGGACCCATCTAAGATTCGGGCGGTTTCTGATTGGCCAAGACCCAAAAGTGTGACTGAAGTGAGAAGTTTCTTAGGGCTTGCTGGATACTATAGAAGATTTGTGCAAGACTTTTCGAGGATAGCTCAACCCTTAACAAATTTGATGAAGAAAACTAGTAAGTTTCAGTGGGATGAGAGGTGTGAGCAATCTTTTCAAGAATTGAAGCGAAGACTCACCTCAGCACCAGTCTTAACCTTACCATCATGGACTGAGGGGTTTGAAATCTATAGTGACGCATCTAAGAATGGTTTTGGGTGTGTACTTATGCAACATGGGAAGGTTGTAGCTTATGCATCAAGGCAGCTCAAGCAACATGAACAGAATTACCCTACTCATGATTTGGAGCTAGGAGCTGTAGTGTTTGCTCTCAAGATTTGGAGACACTATTTGTATGGTGTGATATGTAAGGTGTATACGGACCATAAGAGTCTTAAATACATATTTACACAGACTCATTTGAACATGAGGCAAAGGAGATGGCTTGAGGTGCTAACTGATTACAACCCAGACATTCTATATCACGAAGGAAAGGCGAACAAGGTAGCTGATGCTTTGAGTAGGAAGACAAGTCATACAGTGAACTTGATGATTTTAGCCAAGGAACTTTGTGAAGAATTTAGGAAGTTGAACTTGGAGGTTGTAGAGTATGGTCAGGTAAACGCTCAGTTGAATGCAATGTCAGTCAAACCTACCGTATATGATGAGATTCGTGAGAAGCAAATGTTAGATGAGTGGTTGACCAAGGTGAGAAAGATGAAAGAAGAAGGAGCGACAACTGAGTTTGATGTAGATGATAGTGGAACAGTGAAATACAAAGGGAGATGGTGTATTCCTAAAAATGAAGATCTCAAAAGGAAGATTTTAGAAGAATCTCACAACACCCCGTACTCTGTACACCCAGGAGGAGATAAGCTCTATAAGGATCTTAAGCAACATTTCTGGTGGCCGAACATGAAGCGTGAAGTAGCCGAGTTTGTGGTAAAGTGCCTTACATGTCAGAAAGTGAAGATACAACATATGAGACCTGGAGGGAAGCTGCAATCGTTAGATGTGCCAGGATGGAAGTGGGAGTCTATCTCTATGGATTTTGTGATGGGATTACCACTTACAAGGGCAGCGAAGAATGCTATTTGGGTCATAGTTGATCGTCTAACGAAAACAGCAAGATTCATAGCAATAAGGGATACTTGGAATGTGAATCAGTTGGCAGATGCCTATGTGAAAGAAATTGTGAGGCTACATGGAGTTTCTAAAGACATTATTTCAGACAGAGATCCAAGATTTTTATCGAAGTTCTGGAAGATGTTTCAGCAAGCATTTGGTACTATCCTAAAGTTTAGCACAGCGTTTCACCCTGCCACAGATGGACAGACAGAAAGAACAATCCAGACCTTGGAGGACATGTTGAGAGCTTGTGCGATGGACTTTGGCGGATCGTGGGACGAAAGATTACCTACGATCGAATTTTCATACAATAATAGCCATCATGCGAGCATAGGAATGGCACCTTATGAAGCGTTGTATGGGAGAAAATGTAGGAGTCCCTTGTGTTGGAACGATATCAGTGAGTCGTTAACTTTGGGGCCAGAGATGATTGAAGAAACAACGAAGCAAGTTAGGCTTATCCAGGCAAACATGAAGACAGCTCAGGATAGACAAAAGTCATATGCAGACTAGAATAGGAGAATAATGGAATTTGAAGTCGGGGAAAAGGCTTTACTTAAGGTTTCACCTACCAAGGGAGTCATGCGGTTTGGTAGAAAAGGGAAGTTGAGTCCTAGATACATTGGCCCGTATGAAGTATTGAAGAGAGTTGGAGAGGTAGCATATCACCTACCAAGGGAGTCATGCGGTTTGGTAGAATGTCCCAACTCCGAAAGTATGTTCATGACCCTATCCATGTTATCCAGCCCGAGACTATTGAGCTAGATGAGACCTTAACTTTCGAAGAACGCCCTGTGAAAATTCTCGACACTAAAACGAGAAGTACTCGAAATAAGGCGGTAAAGTTAGTTAAAGTGCTATGGTCTAATCAGAATTCTGAAGAAGCGACTTGGGAAGCTGAACATGAAATGAAAAAGCGCTACCCAGAACTTTTTGACCAGGTATGCTAAATTTCGAGGTCGAAACTCTTAAAGGGGGTAGAATGTAATACTAACTTACCTTTGGTCATAGTGTGAGCCTTATTTAAGAGCTAACTTTAAAGTTCGAGGACGAACTTTTGTTTTAAGGGGGAGTAGATGTAATACCCCAAAATTTCCTTTGCTAGTATAATCTTTTAAATTTATTATTTTAAAATATATATATTAATTATTTAATATTTTCGGTTTATTATTAAAAAAAAAAAAAAAAAAAAACACAATTACAGAAGAAAAGGAATTTTATGGTTAGGAGTTGTCAGTAAGAGTGATGGAATATTTTCGAGTGGAATCGTCTCAAGATTTGTTTTACTCGTCAAATATGTTGATCTTGGTTTATGAATCATTGTTTTTATAAAACCAAACCTTATTATGTAACTTCTATATTTTGATTATATGAGTTTTTATAGATTTCTAACTTAGTAGTAGGTAATACGTGTACAATGATGCTAACTTAGACCTGTTTATCTGTTTACTTGTAGACGGAGGCTACTAGGTGAACGTTCGGAGGTTATTTACCTTGAGATTTTACGCACGATCAAGGTAATTTTCAATGTCCATCATCTCTAGAATCCCGTTAGGAAATTGTTTTGAAATATTATGTGTCAAATACGTGCTTATGTAATTATATGTGATGAGTGTGCTATCGTATGATAATATGGAATCATATATATATTATATATGAGTTTTTCTATTTTGTGAACTAGTATATGTAATTTCAAAAAAAAAATATGATTATTTGTTTCGTATGAATTATTTTATATAAATATAATCTTGGGAATTAGATGATTGATTATATATAATTGATGGTCTCTAAGGCCTATTGAGAATCGAGTTATAATTAGTATGTCATGTGGAACGACTATGTGCTAATAATATTGGAATTGAAATATTGTTACTCAGGATTAAATTGATTTGTGCAATGCTTGTGTGCAATGTGATCGGACAATGTAACCTAATAAAATGTACAGTGAAATATAACTTAAGAAGGGAAATGAAACCCGAAAGGGTGAAGAACAGGTTGCCCACTAGTAGTTATGGTTGCTACTAGTTGGTTTCAATTATTGTATGTTACCGTTAGTCTTCCTCCTAATCACTGGGTATTAGTGAGGGGTGTGCACACTAGGGACATTCTGTTTTTATTTTATGGCCATTTGAGGTTACGCGCGACCCTCTGTAAAGTAAGTGGTGACAGGGACTAGTCCCGACTTACTGGCGTTCTCTTTCCCTTTCTTAAATAAAGTAATAATATGTTATGAGATAATTTGAACTTGGTTGAGTATTATGATGTCTATGAAGTTATATTATGTGTAATATGTTTTGAACTAAAATTATTTATTTTACAGGATGGAGTTGGAATTACTCAGTTCATCTGATTTTTGGGAGTTTTCTCTCTTTTCCTTGTTTCTGATTTATTTTGCAGGTTGGTAAGAGGGTACTCGGTTACGTGTGAGGAGACGTTAGAATAATCACATAGCTAAGACAATTTAGTTGTTTCCGAGTTTAATTACTTCCTTTTAACTAGTGTTTTCAAAATAATTGCAGTTTTGATGTAATGACTATTTTATTTTGCTACAACTTAGACCACTTAGTTTATTTAATATTATTTCATTTTGCTTTGCATTTATTTTCTACGGAAAATAAGTGTAGCAGTAACACTCCCAGGGTTCGATGGTTCGGTTTGAAAGTTAAAGGTTACTCTTATTGTTTTTAAAAGACTCGAATTTTGGGGGTGTTACATGTTTACCATGGTCCCTTATATTCTCCGGTAGTCAAATTGGGTTGGTTGAACCATCCAATATGCCCTTAAACGGTTATTTTACCCATTCACAACTTGTAATGATTTCGTAAACTCAAGCCTACCACGGACGTTTATGACAAAATATAATAATCATATATGGTTTCAAATGGCATTATATTACAGCAAAATATATTCCCTAGGGTCTCAACACTTTTCGCCACTGGATCCCAAAACCTCCAAATTTTCTAAAAAAGCGTGGATTATAGCCTTTAATATTGTAATTTTTTTACCTTTTTTCGCCCGAAAATAACAATTGTTGAGAAACTTACCATGGTCCCTAATACCCTCCAAGAATCTAATTGGGTCGGTGGAACCATCCAATAAACCCTTAAACGGTCATTTTATTCATTCCCAGTTTGAAGTGATTTCGTAAAATCAAGCCTACCACGGACGTTTATGACAACATATAATGATAATATGTGGTTTCAAACGGAATTATATGACCCCGAGATGTATCCCTTAGGGTCTGAAGGATTTTCACCATCGGGCCCCGAAATCTCAAAATTTCCTCAAAAAGCGTGGATTATAACCTTCAATTTTGTAATTTTTTTGACCTTTTTCCGCCCGAAAATAAAAATTGTCGAGATGTTTACCATGGTCCTTAATACCCTCCGGGAGTCCAATTGGGTTGGTGGAATCATCCAATATGTCATGTATCGGTCATTTTACCTGTTTGCAACTTGCACCGATTTCATAAAGTCAACTTACCACGGACGTTTATGACAACATATAATGATCATATATGGTTTCAAACGGCATTATATGACCTCGAGATGTATCCCTAAGTGTTTCAAGGATATACGCCACCAGGCCCCAAAACCTCAAAATTTTTATCAAAAAGCGTGGATATAGCCTTCAATTTTGTAATTTTTTTACCTTTTTCGCCCAGAAATAAAAATTGTCGAGATGTTTACCATGGTCCCTAATACCCTTCGGGTATTCAATTGGGTCGGTGGAACCATTTAATATGCCCCTTAACGGTCATTTTACCCGTTCACAACTTGCATTGATTTCGTAAACTCAAGCCTACCACGTACGTTTATGACAACATATAATGATCATATATGGTTTCAAACGAAATTATATGACCCCGAGATATATATCCCCAAGGGGTCTCAACACTTTTTTCCACCGGGCCCCGAAACCTCAAAATTTCATCAAATTGTGGTTATAGCTAGAGCTGTCAAAAACTGAACCGACCCGAGAACCTGACCTTAACGGACAAAGATCTGAACTCATCACGTGCTCAAACAATGGGGTGAAACTAGTGACATGTAACCTGACCTGACCTGATCTTAACCGAAAACCCATTTGATCCAATACTTTATGACCTGAACCCGAACCTGCCCCCGACCTGATAGTAATCGTCAACCGATTTAATCCGACCTGAAAACAATCCGAACCTGAACTAGTACCCGGCTCAATTAAAACATGAACCCGTGTCATGGAAGGTTTAATAAAATTTTATAACCTTTTATTCAGCTTATATACTAGTATAATTCTGTAAACCCTCAATCCGATTTAATAAAAAATTTTGTTCAGCTTATATAACTTTTGTTCTCTATTACTTGTATATAGGTTTAATAAAATATTGATGATGTTTGATCAAATTATGAAATGCGTAATTATATATTTCAACTTGGCCACATCGATATTTATTAGAATTGAACTTGAACTAAAACCCGACTCAACACTAACCCGAACCCAAATGTACCATCTTGTTAACCCATCCAAACCCGACTCAACACAACCCGAACCTGAAATTGAACCTGATCTGATTTTAACTCGAATTGAACCCGACCTATACCCGAAAAGGTGAATGACCCGTTATAACTTGAACTGAAATTGACCCAACCTGAACCTGATTTGAAGTTAGATTGACCCGATATAACCTGATCCTGATTTAACCTGAGACCTAATTTGACCCGACCCAAACCCGACTTGAATACCCGAATTGACAACTCTAATAAGGTCTAATAAGTTCAATAAGTTAAGATAAGTTCAAATCAGTGAAAATCAGGTGAATTGAACACACCCAGAGAGCTAACTGAATACAAAAAAAGTTGTGCGAGTAACCAATATCTATATATTTGCATATAAAATATGTGTTAAGACATTGAATCGGTTTCCTTTTTGTATATCAGCTGGTATGTTGGATACAAATACATGATATTAATTCAAGTCCTATTAATGGATCTCATCTAGCTTAATAAAATCTACTGGTGCTACCCAAAACCAAATTTCATCTACTATATAACCTTTGTGGGTCTCTACACCAAAAACGAAAAAATAAAATAAAAAATCCGCACCTATAATATATATTTCTGTTTTGTTATAAACCTTTTCACAACGGACTGCATACAATCCTCTGCTGAACAGACAACATTCAAATGCAATATATGCGTTGGACTCTTTGCAAAGCCGCTCCATTTGATACACCTCCAAATGTTTTGGTTCTCATGTTCATCAATTTTCTAACCAGCTTCATGCAAATCATGTGCACTTCAACGTTGATATAAGACAGTAGGTAAAAAGCTTAAACTTGATACTTGTATAAGATATTAGCGTTAATTGTAATCTAACTTATGCATGAACTTCAACCAGTTACTCTAGCTTCCACTGGATGATTCTTTACTTTTCTCTGGGACGGCATCCTTGTCAGAGCTGCCTGCATCCTCAGCCTCAGGCTGGGCTGACTGCGACTGACTTCCAGCTTGAGAATCAGAGGTGATGCCGAGTACATTAAGTACAGACCTGAGACCAAAGATGCAATTGTAATCCCCAGTCCATGATTTTATGACAAAAAAGGTGGTCAAATGTGCCACAAAACAGAGATCATTTTGGACATACCTTGGGAGAGAAGATTTAATGTTCTGCTGGTTTGCATGAGCAGCCAGAGGTGCTTTGAGTGCAGGAATTTTATTTAGAGCAGCTTCAAGCTGAGCTTGTGGCAACTGGAAAAAACAGTACTAACATTTAAAACAAAACTCCAAAGGCACCACGAATATTTAGAATTCATGTCTTGTAAACATTTTTCTAAACAAACTTATGTCAGGCCAATGTGATTTTACAATCCAAAGAAAGTATAACTTAGTTTCACTATTAAACAGTGTCATGCACAAACTGTCTGGTCTTCAAGGAGTTTGCAAGCAGACAGCATAATTCTAATGAAATCATCTTTTTGCAAACGACCATGCGCTTAATCGCAACAAGCAAAAGTAATTTAAGAGTTGCTCTCTATAGGTCCCAGATTCAAGCTAGTCTACATGTGCTCAATTAAAAATGCTAAAACCTGGTAGGATTATTCTTCTGAATAATTTACGAGTAAGAAGTAAACCAGAATAGAAAAGCTTCAATCTCTTTTCGAAAGAAGATTAGATAAGCTTTAAGTGGAAGAACCAAGAATTCTACAAGCCATTTTTTTAATCCTCTCAGTTTATTGGGTAGAAGCAGGTAGATGGACTCAGATGCTCTATAAAACTTAGGATCCCAGTATTTGAAGAGGAATGGAATTGTTTAGCTCTGCAGCTTTAGTTTTCAGTTTTCATTCATCTGTGAAATATTAGAACCATATTGAATTGAAATATCATTGTTTCTATTTTAGTAGTGTACTTGATCCCCTGATAAAATGCCCCAGAAAAGATGGCTCATAAAAAAACAGACATATCAGAACATTGGACGTACCTGAAGCAACACGGTAAAAGAATGAGGTTGTGTCAATTGAGCACATTTGAGAAATCCAACCCATAACTTTGGGTATTTCCATATCTGTTAGGAAATGTGCCAATCATAAGATTCAAGGAAACATGAAGGTACTGAGAGATAAATAGCAAGGCAACCTATAGCTGAAAATGTTACCTGCTTGCTTACAAGTCGAGAAAGGATATCCATTATAAAGTCCACCTACAGAGTGAAAAAAGAAAAATTTAGAGTAATCTTTTTCAAACTGAAATGCAAATGAATACTAAAACTCAGAAACCATTGTAATACACTAATTCTAATACCAATAACCAAGAAGGTCACTCTAAGCTGGTTGAAATGTAAGGCAAAAAAATGTTGTTAGAAGTTGCCTCAATTTATGAGTAAGTGTAAAATCCTGCCTCACAATTAAAATGTGTGGTGTAACAAATCTTACAAAATATGGTGGCAATATTTTCCTAAATGCATGAACAGATCACAAGGGTGGATGATTAAGTAGCTTAGTTGGTTAAAGCCTTGAGGGGTGATACTCTAGACCTAGGATCAAATCCTATTAGTTGGTACTTTGTACTAGTAGCATGCACCATTAAATAATAACACAGTATTCTAGTACTAAATCAAAGCAACAAATGATCTCACCACTTAAAATACTTGAAATATGAAAGTGGCAGTTAAAGGTAGTAGTTGAAAAATGTAAGTGGCAGTTACAGGTAAATGGCATCCCCCAATGAAAGTGGCAGCTAGACATGATCAAACTTAGGGTATGCTAATACATATAGTCAAACAAATATTCGGCAACTTGAAAATGAAGAAAGACAGCAAGCAAACACTTGAAAAAATAGCATATCTTGGTCATACTTTGTGGGAGCAAATCACTAGTACTCCCTCTGTCCCACATTACTTTTGTCGTTTAGGTTTTTTTCATGCGAATTAAGGAATTTGGGACATGATACAATTAAAGTGTAAAGGTAGTCCTTTTTTTGGTTTTAATAATTAATCTGTGACAAAAAGGAGATATATCATTTAAGTCATTTTGGAACTTATAAGATATGGTCCCCATTAACTTTTTATTCATAGTGGGTACATCTTTAGAGAAAATTTGAGTATATTTGTGTCTTTAACATTATCCAATGAAGGCCTGATGAGGATAATTATAAAAGGAAATGGGAAACACATTTTAGGACACCAAATATGGAAATGGGAAAAGTAAAGAGGGACGGAGGGAGTATTAATCTTGCCTAAAGCCGGTGACAACACCAAAGTACTCACGGAAGAGACCTTAATAAGACTTACAGTCAACAAATGAAATAGCCAAATTAGATGCACAAGATGTGTACTTAAAAGAGGTTATTTATTAATTTATTATTTTTAATGATACTATTATTATTCTTTTTCTCTAACCAGACATATTACGAATAGTAAGTGGCTCGAGCATTTTAAGCACATCAAGACAACTAGCCAAGCAACAGAGTTTATATAGCTTTGTTTCAGACAAAAGAAGCAAATCATTGATTGCTTATTTCAACAACAAATAAATTAAAGAAAGACATAAAAGAACATAGCTCTAAAGTCTAAAGGCTTGAGGATTAAAGAAAGAGCAAAGTATATGATATCATAGCATGCAGGAAAAAATAATATCCTTCTCACCAAAGCTGGAAAAGCACCGATTGCTTGTAGTACTGTTCTCATGAACAACAATGGAAGAGGAATCTGTTCAACCTACAAGTAGAATAACGAAATCAAAGGCTACAGGATTAACATAAGGGAAAAAAATAAAGAGAAAACAGAAGATTGTTCAGAACATACCAGCTGATTCAGAACCTTGGCAATTACTTGCTGTGTGAACATTTGTCTTTGCTCAAAGCAAGCATTACATGCATCAGTCACCTGTTCATGGATAGGAAATACAAGCAAGATCATATTAAGATGGGAAATTAGACAGAAGCAGATGTAAAAATAAAAAGATGGTGGCAAGAAAAATGCCTTCTTCAAAGGAATTCCATCTTTATCAGGGTCTATGCTGTGGATGGCAATTAACACTTCTGATGGAGTTAGCACAGGATTAGGAGTCGAACCCTGCAAAACAATTCGCTCGGTTAGATAATACTCCATGAACTGGTTTAAGTAGTTGCTGAATCTATGTGAACTATCGAGCTAGGATGGTTTTTTCACTCAAAATCATAAGTCAATGAATTTCATGAAACAAAGAACTTCTCAATGTCAATGGTTTTTCGTTAACACTTTGGATACTTCCAAGAATAACAAATCATGACTCACATCCTCCAGGCTCTAGTAGGATGAAAAAAATAGCAAATAGGTAGTTCAATTTGACAGTTTAAGATTAATACATCTTAAACTTGAGATAAAAAGTCTTCTCTCTACTTTTTGTCATCTTCCTCGTCTTTACTTGAAATAATACATTAAGATTAACAAAAAAATAAAAAATAGCAATACAAAATTTCTACTGCTTTCAGATCGACATCCTAGTAGTAGTAGAATACTATTCCAAACCGGCAATAACAATTAGCAAGAATATACCTGCAGCAAGCGTGCAAGAGCAGCCTGGAACTTGTCTTGGGGGAGATTAACAGCATGAGGGAAGACCCTCAACACCTGACAATACAAAGTCAATAACAATTACTCAAACAATTGCCTACTCCAAAAACCTAGAGATACAGCTATAAAATGATGATGTGCAGGCATTGAAACTGTATCTCAGATGTAGCTTCATTCAGCACAAAGTTAACCTAGAATTCTGGAAGTTGATGAACACAAGTAAACAGGTTGATGATATGCTACATGCTATTACCATCCCTAACAACGCTGAAAGGTGAGGGAAATTATACTATACACTATCCAACAAGTAACTACAGAGAAACTATCTAAGAAAATAATTTCTATAGATAGTAGCATTTTCTCTGCAAGCTGCAGGTGATAAATCAAATGCCTACACAGTATCATTTACAAACATGCATGAAAGAGAATAACATAGGGAGCATATATGTAGAAAGAACCTCATCTTTTGGTAGAAAGGGCAATATTGGAAACAGAATCTCTATATCCTGTATCATGCAAAAGTAAAGATGCATTAGTATATTACCAATTCTACATAAAAGTTATGAGAAGCAGAGATAAAGAAAGAAAATATAATATACCTTTATCTTTGTCTCATAAAGTTTTTTAATAGTAAATATCAATTCTGCAGATGGAACCCTGCCATCTGTAAGAGTATGCAAAACCTATAGCATGGAAAATTATGTGTCTCAGAATTTGGGCATTTTAGATCCACATGCCTCATAAAAGGATAAAATGCAAGGAAATATCAGTCTCTAAGGTACAATAAATCTGAACAAACCTGCATCAGAAGATTCTCACTTCCATCAGGTGGATCAGAGATAATCTCAAGAAGAGGTGGTGATGCACCCATTGTCCGAATAAGAATAGGCATCTGGCTATGAATTGCCTGTACGAAACCAAACAGTATAAGAATGAGCAAATTAAAAAGTGCATAAATAACCAAGTCAAATGACATATCATATGCAAATCCAAATACACCTGTTTCGCTGACTCGGGTGAGCTTTTATATATGATAAATATTTGGCGAAGAAGAGTATGTTTCTGCAAGCAAAGTCAACCACAAAAGACAAAATATTCAATTAGACAACAGATAACAAAGTCATACACAACCAACTAAGATAAATGTGTCACCTTTGTACATAGGGCAAAATACAGTGACATGCATTGTTGTGCTTCAGATACGGAAGTACTGGCAGCAATTCCAGGTGTGCAAGGCGGGGAATTATGAGCAGATGATTCTACGGCCATCGTTTCCCCTGTCGATTGGTCTTTCGCAGCCAAAGTTATTTCAAGACTCTGATCAAGTTAAAAACAACGGGGTAAGGGGACATCAAAAACAGGTTGAAATTTACACGAAGTGGAATGCAACCGTAGAGAATACAAATGCAAAAGCACATCAGGATCAGAATTCAAATTAAAGCAGAGAATGATAAACCATCAACAAAAGATTACCACATTACCAGAGGAAACTAGCGGTTTGCACATCACCAGAAGAAAAGGGGCCAAAAGAAGCAAGAAGTAGGAAAAAGAAAAAAAGTCACCTCATCAGGACAAAGAATTATAAAATTTAAAATCACATCAATGTGACCACTTCACCATCTGCTGATCCATGTCCAAGGGAGCACTTTCTATCAACGACAAGAGTGAAAAGAAAAGCAAGGGGCTTCCCACTTTTTTTTTTTTTTTTTTTTTGGGGGGGGGGGGGGTGAAAAGAAAAGCAAGGGGCTTCCCACGTTTTTTTTTTTTTTTTTTGGGGGGGGGGGTTCTCCCAATTTTTAATCATGCCAATGCTTGGCTAAAGTTCATTCATCGTAGTAAATCCCATGTCAAATGTATTTCAGGTGATCTACAAGCCCACCGTAAATTAAATAACCTGCTACGCAGTCAGTCATAAATCACCAGCAGAAGCAAAAACAATCATAACAAAGATCCTACCAATTTGACTGACAAACACATAGTATACATTCAGAAAAATGATAATCTTGATAGTTTCTATTCCAAAGCAAAACTAACATATAAGAATCAAGAGTAAATTTCAGATTAGCTTTAGGGTAAGGGTGTTTTAAAAGATAAGGAAGATTTTTTATGAGGTACATTATTACGGGATGGAGTAAGTGAGTAACTATGTATAAGAAATGGGGTAAGGGTGAGTATATGGGTACACTATTATGGGACGGAGTAACATCAAATAAAATAGAGTAATAAAGGGTGTCTTATTGCATAAACCCATTTTTCTTTGCATTTCCCGTGATTTCAAGAGCTCAAGTAATAGTGTTTGGTGCCATATTAATATAAAAGAGCAGGACTTAGGCAGGTGTATAAAGCTCTTCAATCTTTCACTACCATGTCATCAGAAAGAAATTCACCTTACCCTTACTCTGTTTAATGGGTCTTACTCAGCCAACTATCTCTTACAAAAAGATCCTTCCCCACAATGG
The DNA here is from genome assembly GCF_948465745.1 of Chenopodium album. NCBI lineage: Eukaryota > Viridiplantae > Streptophyta > Magnoliopsida > Caryophyllales > Amaranthaceae > Chenopodium > Chenopodium album. The sequence goes on along the minus strand of NC_137853.1, from coordinate 10,279,786 downwards.
TAGCTCTGAACAGCCTACATATAACAATGGAGCTAATCTGCCGGAGGGTTGCCCAAACCATATATTAGCTCTAGAGTGCAGGTAGTCTAGGGACACCATTTCATTGACATAAAAGCCTTTTTTCAGCTTGGATATTTAATGATTTGAGCCAATCGATAATTTTGAGAAATTCCTTCCTTTTGATGACGTCCTTGTTGACTTTTCACAAAGATTTGAAACCTGGAAAAAAAAAAAAAAAAGGGAACGAAGGAAGTACTATATTTTACGAGATTTGATCCTAAATCTTATGCTAAGTCAACACGAGGGGTACAGTATCTTTCAGGATGAAGACTAGTACATCATTTTATGAGCTATCAGTACATTGTACACTTCCATCAGCTACGTCCCTTCTCATTTGATCCAAAATCTCTAAACATAAAAAATAATGATGAACCTAAAATCAATAACAAAACTTCCAGAACAGAAAAAGGTATGTACTGGCAGCTCAAAGCCTCAAAGTATGATGGGCTTGTCCTATTCTCTTTTTTTTTTTTTTAATTTTTTTTTCACATTTTATCCCCTATAATTTGTGATTCACCCACCCCAATTTTTGGGGGTCATTGCTTTGGGTGGAATGCCACAAAGCAGCGTTGATTGAGAGGCTGTCAAAGAAACCGGCAATGGTTCATCAGCAAGGACAGCAACCACGGAGTGGCATCAAGCGAGTTAACTAGGGAAGCCGAGACTGGTTGTTGGGAGGTTGACTGTGTATTATGAAGTTCTCAGGAAGGAAGATGGTGAGTACTATTTATTTTCATGTTTCACACAGCATGTTATTTTACTTTAGAATTGATAGGATGGATTGCATTTAGACATCCAATGAGTGAAAAATCCATCTCATGAGAATTGTCCCCTAAACATAAATCCGTAATTTCAAAATATTCCTTCCACTGATCAAACAAGTTATTATAGCAATTCTCCTCCACATATGAGTTTGCATATCAACAATAAAGCAACCGCTCAAATCCTTCAAGTAGACACATATATTAGTATACGAGGCGGAGGGAGGGGGGGTGGATCCAGAAAGAATGAAATCTAGCAGGTAATCTAATGAAATTCAGTCTCCTCTTATTATTATGTAAAGAACAAGTTCTGAAAAGCAATTCACACCTTTTGCGATTGAATACTTGATTTATCAGCATCTGCACTATGAGTATTTTCCACAGTAAGCAGCTTCTCCTTAGCAAATTCTTCTACTTGCAGGGAAATTGACGGTAGCGGATACAATTTATTTGCAACCTGCAAAAAAGGAAATAAGATAAAAGGCACACAAGTGATATGTGCACTTGAATAGTACATATACAAAGCTTTATTTGTTAGCATAGTAGACATACCAAACGTATTGCCTTCATACGAACTTCCTCCATATGATGCACTGCACTCTTTGGAAGGAGAAAAGCTTATCAGAGGACTTGATATCGATACAGAATGAATGCGTATACAGATTCATCATTTTAAATCATGTCCGACCCCTATATTAGATCCCAGTTCCTATAGTTACATAATTATCATTATCACTAAGGCACTAGCTTCTATAAAAGAAGTCTCGTAGTAAATTGGTAAAGCTGTTTTTGTATTGCTAAACCCATTTTCTTACACATCCTTATATTTATACTCTTCAAAATTATCTTCTTAGTTAATCCTAAGTCCTAACATTTCATACTTAACATATGCTATAGTCTTTCATAATTTAATAAGATATATCAAACAAGCACAAGCAACTTAAAAAGGTGTTTTAATCATTGTGAGATTCGTGATCACTATTCACAATTAAAAGTCACTTATTTTTTTTTGACACAAATTAAAAGTTATAGATATAACTTCTCTACACAAATTTGCATAATTGTTTCAATTTATCGCACATTTACAATATATTTATTTCCTTTCTTGATGGTTTTCATTGAATAGCAATAAAAAAAATAACTTCAATTAATTACAAAGTGGAGAATAAGAAGACACTTCTTAGAAAATTCTTCAAAATACATAATTCTAAAACAATAAAAAAAATCCACTAACAATCCTATAAGAATTATGGCGTAGCTAGAATATCTCTTAAAGGGCTAAGAATCATACTGTCACAGATTTTTACAACTTCTCACAAGCCACAACACATGTCCATAAGATAATTCTGCGCACACTTTGGTATAACTTGTTTCTATAAACAATTAAAAATTACCACTTGCTATAATGTGATCTCCAAAAATACAAGAATTATATTGTATATATAATTGTTATTATTTTAAATGATAAATTCTGCATTTTATTGTTCATTAGACCGTGATAGTTTCTTATTTCGTTCTCTATATTATTCCCATTGAAATTCATTATATGGTGTCCACCTTATTTTCTTCTTTTGCTATATCATATTTGTAATGTAAAGACATACTAGGAGCATTGAACAAATTTAGTATTTCCTTATAAAATGGGCATGCAATGCATGCAATGGAAACAATGTAATCATCTATCTTATATTTCCCTTTTAGTTAATGCTGGAATTAAATTGGATAGACAACATATATTCCAAACACTTCACAGCTCCTCACTGATTTCATGCATGATGGCATTGTGATTTTTATTTTTCAAACCTTGTCTTTCATGATGTCTCTCAATCTTTCCTCTAGTATTTTCAAATCCTTTTTTTTTTTATTTATTATTTTTTTATAATTAAGATTTGAGATTTTCTAGGATATTTCCCCCCATATATAATGACCCTTGTATATTGAGATTTTCTTGTGTTGTAGTTGTACCCATTGCATCCCCTCTAAATTTGTCCATGCAAGCTATTATGGCTGCCACATGCTCACATGATTTTGACCATAAGTGAAGACTGAGGAAGAAGAGGAAGGTTCATAGTCATAGGTTCTTCACATGCTTTGACCATAAGTGAAGACTGAGGAAGAAGAAGATTCATAGCCATAGGTTCTTCACATGCTTTTGACCATAAGTGAAGACCGAGAAAGAAGAGGAAGGTTCATAGCCATAGGTTCTTCACATGCTTTTGACCATAAGTGAAGACTGAGGAAGAAGAGGAAGGTTCATAGCCATAGGCTCTTTTATAACGTCATTAATTTTCATCCAAAAAAATGTGCAAATAGGACCATAGGGTCATCTTTGAATCTCCGGCATATGAGGTTATATTTTAGCATATTACTTCATAATGAGCTCTAGGGATTCAAGGGTTAATATCCCAAAAGAAAAGGATGATCTATCAGAATGTTAACACATCTATGTAGATGTTGGAAAAATAAAGATGAAGCCCCATTTCCCTTCAAACGGCATCCCCGATCACAGCTAACTTCTAAAGGAACATTACACTTAGATCATTGTTCAATTAGAGATTGACATCTACATAAAATCATTAAATATGATAAAAACACAGACCTGCAAAGCAATTTTCAACAGCACATCACGCAGAGTTGGCCTCAGCATTATCAAGCTCCACACAGCACTGAGACCTTGAGTAACCCGATCTCCATTGTGCAATCCTTTTTCATCTTTATCTCCAATCTCAGGTGAACACAAGCATTCCAATAATTTAAGGCTCGATTTGGGCAGATATGGAACTTCACTGAACAAACGACTCAAAGATTTGTCCGATGGTGGGAAAGAATCTCTCAGTGTTTCTGCCTGCATAGATATTCAACAACTTACCACAAAGAATATATGTCCAATGGAACGAAAGTGACAAAATAGAGGACTGTATACCCACCACTTTTAGAAGAAAAGTTTCATATACAGAAGAAGCAGTTGTGGAAGAAAAAAAGTCACGCTCTTCTTCCGCCTCCCCATACAATCGATAGAGGACACGCAATGTCAACTCGTGTCCCTAAAACATTGAGTGATTCAGTTCATGTAGTGCATATTTTTGGACAATCATATTTCAAAACAATCATAAGAGACTCAAACAAATATCATAGAAACAAACGCAACATGATGTCAATAGCGGCAAATTGAATAATATACATCACCTCATGATTTATGTAATCTGACAATATGTGTGTTTGTAGACATGTCCAAAGGTCAAGGTCCAATGAGAGCTGCAGAAGGAAGAACGGAAACTAGGTCAAAGCACAGAAAAATGTCACATATGGTAGTGAAAACCAAAGGGACACCCGACTAAAAAACAGTAAAAATTTAAAACACAGTATCTTTATCTGCTTCATTCCAGCGCATCACTTTTCTTCTCTCAGATTTTCTAATATTCGATATGAAGCTGCTTTTCTAATATTAACACATCACCCCCAAAAAAAAAGGTAGCAGAATGATGCACCAATTTTAAAAAAGTTCATTTCAAAAAGGTTGTACAATATTACTTTCAGCATCCAGGTCTATTAAGCAAATAAAAAAGGTAATGTTCTCACCAAACGTTAATGAGTATAAATACATAAAATTTGAACTTTAAAAAGTTACTTAATCCATCCATATTCACAAAGGTAGAAATTATCAAAAGCCTAAGTCCCCTAGAAAATAGTGATGCTGCACCGTAGTTAAAAAGGCATCAGAATTCTGACATAGAAAAAAGGAAAGTCAATCACACATCCTCAAAGGTGATGGGGGTTTTTTTTTTTTTTTTGTGTAAAATTCTATTGGTTTACTCCTCTGTCATACAGTATAAGTATGCAGTTTGGAAGGCAAAAGAAGAAGAATAAAATAGTTTAGTTTGCTTCTTTCCTATATCAAAGTTTTAGATAGAAAGGAATGACCTAAATTCCATATTACAGAATATTTTGACATCTTAAGATGTTAGCTTCTCTTTGGACTTTGGCCTCAGAATCATGGCCTCATGGGGAATTCCCTAATCATTCTGATGTATTGTGAAGCAGGAATCCTTCTATTCTTTTCCTTGATATCTAGTACACTTTGGTCCCAATTTCTTGAAATAAAAATTTCTCATATAGAAAAAATACCTAAATACTAGTTTTCATCTTCAAAACTAAATGCTTTGTCTGGATAAGAAAACTCAAAAAAAAAAAAAAAAAAAAAAAAATAATGTTAACTTAAAACTACAGCTTTAGGATTTCTTCGAGTAGAATAAGAAACTTTAAAAACCAGGTATTTCAGAAAGCCATTATACAAATTTACACCCCAAATCATTTAGAATGACACAAAAAAATCCTCTTTTCCTGGACGGAAGTTCTCTCTTTATAAAACATCAATTCTTTACCTGAAATCATACCAGATCATGCACTAGTAAATGAAGAGATTTCAATTTTACAAGAACAAGGATAATTTACCATGCAAGGACTTTCAATGAAGGCTCTTGATAAAACAATCATTTGAAAGATCCTTTGGAGATCAAATTTGCCAGTTCACTCAGCATAAAGGAAAAATATGATTCACCCAAGAGGAAAATTTTGAAACCTTACAGTTTGATAGTTCTTTGCTGTCTTTCATATTGAAAAAAAAAACTGGGTTTGCACACTTTCTACTAGCTGAGTAAGCTGACTAATTCAATCCGCGAAAGAAATATTTTATAATAATGTTTGCTGAGGAACGAACCCATCACTAAGAATAAGAAATATAAAAGCACCTTAACTGAAGGATAAGGATTAAAATTTTAAAGCATAATAATTACCTCAACTCCCAAATAAGAAAGTAAAGAGAATCGAAGCTGTGAACCTCCAGAGACAGCAACCTGCTTGTATGCTTCCACAATGCGCAAAAATACCAGCTTTTGAAGCTTATCCTTGTCTTCGCTAGAAAGGTCTATCACAGGTGCTGAGAGCTTAGGCAAGACAAACTGGTGAACTGGCCCAAGGGAACTAGCTGTAGAGGCCATCCCTGTGCTTGCATCTGCTGCAGCAGTTTTAGAACTAAGTTCCTCAGACTTCTCAGTTGACACTGATGGAAGTGATTCTACCTTTAACCTTTTCCCAACACTTGTAACTTGATCTTGGCTTCCATCATCCTGATCTGTGGAGGCCAGTGATGAAGAAGCAACAGCGTCAAGGAATCCATCGCTATGAGCATTATCCAAGCCCGGAATGGCATTATCTGAAGGTCCCATATCTTGAAACTCACAGGCAACAGCTGACCCCTTGGGTACTTCCAAAAGATTACCAGAATTGAAAGCACATGGCATATCTGAATCAACAAGCCCAGTTGAAATTTTTGACGTAGCACATGCCACAATGTTATCAGCAACGTCCATAGCATGAGATTCTTCTAGAAGCGGATGCTGTCAATTCAGGGTACACACGAAACTCAAATAAACTAGAGAACAAAAAAAAAAAAAATATATATATATATATATATATATATATATATATACGGAGTATATTTCCAACAAAAAAAAAAAGTACACGAGAAAAATAGTTCTTTATAACTTTAGTGAACAAAGAGCATATGCTTGTGTGGAAAAAAAAAAAAAAAAAAAAAAAGAGCATAATTCTAACAATCTGTAACAAAATGCAGGTTTTAGGAATGACTGACTTCAGTTTTTGTGTAATAGAGTTGCAGACTGCTTTCCCATTGTACTATTTTCGATAAAAGATAATTTCATAGAACAGAACTACATCACTACAGCATGAAGAGAGGATACAATCGCATTGTAGACGCTAAAAGTTACAAGACTGCATACAAGATACAGAGGAATTTTGAATAAGTGGGAAAAGAACCCAGGTGTAACCAACCATAAACAGGCTACAAATACAGCACAATACCAGAACACCCCAATTCCACTAGTCACATAGAGCAATAAACAGTTTCCCTCAAAGCAAATCATATAAATCCACGCTTCCAAACATCTGACAATCAATACTCACAAATTCAAGAAACCAAAACACATTACCTCCATGAACCCCATCACTTAGCCTGTCATTACTCCAGCCACTTTTACCCTTTGGTACTTTTTCATAGATAGTGGTTCTGCTGGAGTTATCTCCTAGTTTTAAGTATGATCAGGAAGCTAAATTTCCATTAAATGTGACCAAGCACTACTTGTACACTAATCAAACTTTAAAAAACTAAAGCTAAATGGATTTTTTTATTTATATATTGGGTGCAAAGAAAGGGGAGGGGAAAGGGGCCTGCAACATGACATCTTTGAAACTAAAAATATGCAACAAGAAAAATATAGATGCTTGCCTCAATGTCATGTGACACTGGTGGTTTGACATCAGCTGCTGCAGATATGAGCTCGGAACTGCTACAGTGAATGGCATTTGTCAAAAATGATGAAAGTTGATCAAAGGGGGTATCAGCATCAATTTTATTGTAATGCAAACCCAAATTTGCTTGAAGTTCTTCATCTCCCTGAGCCTTTGGGCAAGTAGAAGGAAGGTTTCTCAAGTTCCATATAACCACTTCTGCAAGTAAGTCAGCAGAGATACCTGATATAAGTATCTCCAAAGATGCAGCAGCCTTTTCACCTTGAGCAACCAGGGCACCAAAAAGCCCAACAAGTTGCTGCACAGGCCCCAAATCATCTTCTTTCGATGCACTTGCCACCCCAGGTGAATCAGACTTAATTTCGACAGAAGAACGAAGATCACCTGACTTATCACTCAGCTCTTCTGATAAACTGTTCATAGATCGGGCACGTTTTCCAGGTGTATCATCATCTTCATTCCTGTCACCAACTTCCAGGTCACTGGATCTTTTTCTACCCGCCTTATTATGCACTGGATCATGGATGTCAAGTGACTGCTCCTCCTGTCAGATACCGAGGTTGGTGCAAATTTGAGCAAATTATCTAAGTTTTCTTTCATGAAAAACTGGTACATTTAAGCAAATGCTACATAAAAGTTACTCATCTAAAAAAGAAAAATCAATATTCAGTTCAAAAATCCAAAAGCGGATACCTTAACAGCAACTAGCTCAGCCTTTTCCTGCTTCACATTTCCATTGCTACTGCACATGCTTTCAAGGGCTTTTTCTGCCAAATGCCCAGCATTCATTTCCTTCAAAGCACCAACTAATCGATCCCGCCACTGAAGAAATCAATGATATCATGAGCTAAAAGAGCATAATGTTTTAGTAGAATAATTCTCATTATTTAACCCGCTGCAACTTGTAAGTCCAATTGGTAAAAATTACAACATTAAATAAGTCAACAACTCAGCAAGACTATAGCAAACCATCTTCTATGTCCTACGAAGGAATACCCATTTATAACATCACAATAATGTAGCCAGAAAGATAAAATGGAACTAGTGAATGCCTCCTCATAAGAGTCAAAATAAATTTGCAGCTTTAAACTGACTCTCCTAAAGCTCAAAGACTCTAATCCATCAGCATCCTCAAATCTACCAAATCAAAGGAGACACACTCTATCCAAGTATATTCAGACCTAGGGTGGAGCATGGCAAGGTAATAATTTTAAATTTAGCAGTGAAATCATAAGGGATGGAGGAGGAAGATTTTTGTGGATGACTACACGGAATAATCACTTTTGGTTCATGTAGCCGACCAGCCGACCCCACCTATGGGATTAAGGCTTTAATTGATTGATTGATTAGCAGTGAAGTCATACTTACCGTAAATCATGCTAAAAAAACATGCACAGGCTCCGCAAAAATATAGCAGAGATTATGTGTGTGTGTGTGTGTGTGTGTGTGTGTGTGAGAGAGAGAGAGAGATCTGGTAGTCATACAATTAAATAACCGTAATGATTCAAGCTCATCTTCTGCAGATAAGGATTCAAAAAGGAAAGACACATGGGAAAAAGGGATCAGTTCCATGGTCAGGAAGCATCAGGTTGGTTTTCTGAAGAGTGATTTGACAATGGATAGTGCAAGAATGATTGCAGTGAATAGATCAGTGAAAGTAACCCTCCATCAGTAACCCGTAACCCCATACATACATTGTCAGTAACCTCATAATGTTCAGTAAGTCCATATATGGGATTATTGATAACCTCATTTTGTATTTTTCACACCATCAACTAATGGTGTAGCTCGTCTCATATAATATTTTTTATTTTTTTTTTGGTGTTCCACCCGGTTCACCCTTTAGGCTAATCCGGATCGGGAATCAGTTCTAGGTGGTTACGTTCCAGTCCCCTCCCAATTGTTGTTGTAAGAAATTGTGGAAAGGTGACCAACAATTTGCCCAATTGAAACCTCATCATCTCAATTCTCATTATAGTTGTGGATGCAATATCACCAAATGATCTTATTAACTTAGTTGAGGGACCTTTAAATCAACGAAGAGCTTGGTTAGAGATTTTGGAATGGATTCAAATTGAGCTAGAATACGTTCCATTGTTTGGTTGAACTTTCTTGCCTTAGAATCTCATAACATGCAATATCTAACTTCACCCCAACTACCAAGAATCACATACCCACCTTCCCCCTAAGATTCTAACTCCATTCCACTCTGGATACAAACCCTAGCTATAATAGAAGGAGAAAAGAGAAAAATAATGAAAAACAATCACCACACTTTGCCATCACTAAAAGGGCATCACCAAACGATTCTTCTTCGTCTAATGCTATTAGTTTTTTTTTTTCTTTTTTATTGTAGGGGGAGGGGGATATTATGGCGCAAATTAGGTGCAAAATTCAGGCAAAGAGATGCTATAGCATTTATGAGTTAAATAGTTAGCGTTTTATTCGATCTTCACAGTTTTTTACATTCTTCTACCCTTAGAAATTTTTGTTGGCTACTTTTTCTTCACTTGTTATAATCTTTTTTTTTTTTTTTTTTGAGAAAATCTGCAATTCTGGTTTTATACAAAGTTGATACTTTTCCTTCTCTAGATGAGATAAGAGTGCAGGAGCTTTAGGGAGAAAATAACATCCAATAACTGGTAATACTTTAATAATGTCATCACTGTCTGTTGTTTAACATAGTTTTAATTTCTAAACCCATACCTCAAAGGCTCAAACCCACAGCGGAGGTGGGTATGGCTCATACCAAATTTTCAGATATCAAATAAAGTAAAAATATTCATTCTCAAACATACCCAAACACATGGTATAAAACCCATACCACCTCAGCTTCATTTGTAATTCAACTCATACTAAAAAAAAACCAAACATTCTCTTATACACATGCAAGTCATTCACTGCTATGCCAGCTTCAAGCATCCATATTTACACAAAATACAGTATCAAATCCCAATCTAGTGAGGCCACTTTCAATAAGAAACTTTTCAACAGGTCAAGTATGACTAGAAAGTGTCACATACCTAAAAGATAAAGATAGCTATGAACCAGAGAAAGTTGATTTATAAAAGAAAATGAGTAAATGTATAAAAGGTAAAAAATATGACTTCTAATTATCTAATGTGTATCATTCAAATTAAGTAGACAGTCATTACAGGCTTACAGCTACTCCAACAGCCAAGGTATCAACCGATCATCAAATTAAGTAGACAGTCTTCATACAGCTATACCAACAACCAAGGTAGTCAGAACTTTATTAATTTACATAAGAAACAGCGCAAAAAAGGAGGGTAAAAGATATTACCGGGGTAGCACTAGGGTGTGCACACTTCAAGCAAGAGAGATATGCATTCTTTAAAGCATTCTGTACTCCATAAGCATGCAACCCCTTGATAACAGAGTTTGAAGGATCCAGACCCAGAAGGACTGGAAGAATTCGTCCATAGAAGGATGGCCTCTTCACAGCAATGGCCGACAAACTGGTAAAGAATAAATTAAAATATATAAGTAAGACCAAGCAGTCTGAAAAATTCATGAGGATCTTAAGATTATGAAAGGAAGAAAACTTGGAACACAGATATAAATATTTAGATTATGACAAGAATCAGAAGGCCATGGCCTCATGGTCTTAACAAAGGCTTTTACAATAGGAACTGATAGTATGTTCTCCTTTTGTCCTAAGAGGATCTAATTTCTGGTGACTATGCCATCACTTATCTTATTAACAATTCAAAGACAGTGATATCATTTGATATGCTGAAAGACTTGCAATTACACACACAACAGCAACAGCAACAACAAAAAAGATGTGTGTAACACAGCACTTGAACATTTGCCACAAATCCACAAATCTCCCCCACAACAATAAATGAAAACCCTTGCATTACAGTTTACAGATATAACTCATTCCTACATGAATGGTAAGTTCTAATCTTTGTTGTGCTTCCTGCATGTAAACTTCAAATAGAATAAAAGACTACTGACCCAGGTCAATTAACATCTAAAGATGGTGGTAAAATGTTCCACAGTTGTCTTACTCCAGTCGTCAATCACCACAGCCTTTCTCCAGAAATATTAAAGCCACCCCATTATCATTCACAAAACTAAAGTATTTCCAGCAGTTGACTCTGGGAAGAATGGCATCACTATTACTTTGAAGAGTAAGGCAAGTTCAGGGCAGGATAATAATAATGCCCTCTTCTTGTGCTTAGATACAGCTATACTAAAACCAACAATTAATAAGTCATTGCATTCATAGCTGTTCAAGTTGGACTAAGATTCCAAAGCTTTCTGAAGGTTTAAAAACTCTCATCTAGTAATACCCAGGATTGATTCAAGAACAGAAGGCCTTTTTGTTAAAGCATTTAATAGGTGCATCAGGGTAATTGGGTCAACACTTAGTAAATGACAGCAATATATATCAAATTGTCATTTAAGTAAAATCTGGTAAAAAAAACAAGGATATTGGAAATCAGAGTATAGCGCAGTGTATGAAAAGCACGCCTCAAGAGCACCTAGGCGATAAGTGATTGGGATAGACACTTTGTGATCTAGGTGAGATGAATTCAAAGAAGCTTATGAGGTGCACCAGAAGCGCATGATTGAGATGCAACCAACTACCCAAGACACATTTGAGGCGCACATCAGTTGAAGCTGAAGCAACTACTTTCGAAAGTAAGGTAAGCCCCCCCCCCCCCCCCCTTTGCCTGTCGGAATATATTTAAGAAAAATTAAAAAGAATAATCCCACCTTTGGCTCATCTTCTCAAAACAATCCCACATTTGCGTATTCCAGAAATAATCCCACCTTATACCCCCATCTTCTCAAAACAAGCCTTTAACCAGTTTGTGAAATTGGTAACCTATGGGACAAGGTCACTTGCCATGTGTCACATTCTAATTGGTTTCTTATTTAAAATTTAAAAAAAAATAAAACAAAAAAATCTTAGCTTCCTCTTCCATCCCCTGCCGGACCTTCCCTCTCCCGTCGGACCAGCAACCCGCAGGCCGGACTCAGTTGCCTTCGGGTAAACGGAACCCTTTCACGTGCCGGAGTAGCAGACCCATCTAGTTGTTGGTATTCCGCAATTCCCTTTCCTCTCCCCCTTTGGTTACTCCCTTTCTGCCGGACGTCTGCTTCACCGAAACCACCCCCTCGCCACCATCACCACCATCACCCGAGTAGCAAACTCGCACTAAAGCCATTCACCTCCCAACCGCCTCCGCAAACAGCCCACAAATCTCGTGCCTCGCCGCCGTAGATACCCAACTTCACACACCACCAACCACCAAACCAACAACACACCTCACCAGCGGCGCCACTCCACCATTCATTTAGCCCAACAACAATTTTGATAGCCACCAATTCGAACAAAAATAGCGCCCGCATAACAAATCGAAGTCGGCCGACTCCCCTCTCCTTCCAATCCAGGTGGGTTTAGGTTAAGGGGGTGAGATTTTGAGGCGTTTGTGGGGATTGGGTAGCGATGGGTTCGGTTAAGGTGGAGCCGTGGGTAGTGGGGTACGGTGGAGTCAGTTTGGTTATTTAGTGGGTTGGTGGTTAAGTGGTGGTTATGGAGGTGTGGTGGTGATTGCTTGGTGGAGAGTGGTAAGGAGGGAGGAGAGAAATTAAAAGAAAAGTTCAAAAAAAAAAAAAAATTTAACCGGTTAAACTGGTTATAATTAAAAAGGACCGTTTTGAGAAGATGGGGGTATAAGGTGAGATTATTTTTAGAATACCGTACGCAAAGGTAGGACTGCTGTGAGAAAATGAGCCAAAGCTGGGATTATTCTTTTCAATTTTTCCTATATTTAATTTTTAATATAGTGCACACCACTTTATTGAGGCACACCGATGGGGAACCAAGGCGCAACTAACCTTGAGATTTCTTGTACATCGATTTAGTAAATAATGCCATTTCTTATTCATATATGTATTCAAATAAAAGCACACCTCAGGTATAAAACTTGAAATACTAAACTTCAAGACCAAAAAAGGAAACACCAGGCATTGCTTGGGTATTAACTAGGGAGCTACTAAGACAAACAACCTTACATCATTTTCCAAGCAAAAAAAGAACTCATTAGAGGGGTATGGCTTACCAATTAATGAGCACAACCACCATGGAGGTGCTGAGAGATTTCACGATGGGGAGGCGAAGCTGATCAAGCAATAATCTCAAACTTTGACTGGCTTCCATTGACAGATCCCCAAGCTTCAGAAGAGGATGCCCTCTACGAACACATGAAATACTGAACCCTGCTTCCTTACCTGCAGCTAAGATCAGATGCTTAATAATTATATCAACAAAAATCATTGAGTAAATACTAATAGCTAGATTAAGCTATGGTCCATACCATTACCATCACTAATAAGATGAGGTGGTAGCTCAGTACCACCATTGGGGTCTGGAGTATAAATAAGAATGATGGCTGCAACAAATTTCAGAGCCAACAATCGTTTTCCATCACTTCCAGACTGCAACTAAATACAGGTATTCATCAGATACATACAGAATGAAAGATTTTTTTATCGAATAAGAGCACTGAAAACTTATTTCTAAAAAATTGTGTACAATTGAAAAAGACATTGAAGAATTTTATGAAAGGTAACATGCCTCAAAAGCTATTGAACATATCTTTTCTTTCAACTTCAGCATCCACTCCCACGCTGACTCAAGCGAATCATCCAACTTGATTGCATTTAGCCCCTACACTTGCCAGAATAAGATGAGACGAAAAACATTTGTAAGGAAAATGGTTTGAACCATCCAGGGATAAGTTAAGCTAATTTGACATCATATTAAATTGGAATCACATCAAAATTGATGCCCTTCTACACATGCATTGATAATTCATTATCCCTCTGTTCTTTCTTTCTTTCTTTTTTTTTTTTAATTTTATCTTCCTACTTACTGTTCAGATAAAATGAAGTAGTAAGTGGAAAGTGAGTCCCTTTTTTTTACTTTTTAGGTAGGAGATAGAAAGTTGTTTAGAAACATTGGTATTATTATATAGTGTTATGTAGACCATGTGATGGGAAAAGGAGTGATAAAAGTGGAAATTTCTATACCATAAAAAGAATAAAGCAAAAGTAGGAAGACAAACAAAATTTAAACAAAAAAAAAAAAAGAATACATCAAAACGAAAAGTAGTAAGATAAAAAAAAAAAAAAAAAAAAAAAAAAAAAAAAAAAACGGGAGAATTAAAACCCAACCTAAATATTGGAAATGATATACCATCACTCTCCTAAGAAGGCTTTGCAATTGCATACTTGTTCCCTTTAATGAAAGGAGAAAACAACTTCCTCAAAACAAAAAAAAGAAAGGAGAGAGAATAAAATTGATGAAAAAAATCATTAAAGGGAAAATAATAAATAAAAAATAAAAATGAGTGCAGGAGAATCAGAAAACCTTATAGCAGGAAGATTTCACAAATACAAATTTCTAAGCAGTAATCTGAAAGACAATCCCAGGCTTGAACTCTTACAGAGTTACAGATCAATGAACACCGAGGCTGAACTTGAGCTAACCAAGCCAAGCCAGTTCAACGTGCTTAAAGCCTCAAGCTCATTTTGGCTCACATCCTTAAATGCAGCATATTAGGCTATAACAAGTCTCAAGCTCACTCAGATTCTCTGCAGTGACATGGGAAAACTCAAGGAATCGCCTCTACAAGGTTAGCAGAATTAAGCCATAACTGGGTCAAACTAACAGTCTAACACCCCCCCCCCCTTCCCCCTCATCCTATCTGGGTCACTATATTCCCACCAGCATGATATTAGATAATACACTTAACAACTAATGTCCAATATTTACAGATTCATCTTTTCATCAAACAAATTTAATGGATCATATCTCACACGAGAGTACCTGTAGTGCTATTTTCTCCATGGTACAGCAAAATATATTGGTGCCAGATGTAATAGCTTGCCGGGCCACTGCTGGAGTATCATCATCAACAACAGTCAACAGTGCAGGTGTAATTTCAGGTAAAACCTCCAAATGCCTCAACCCAATTTCACCAATTACCCTAGAATCCGGATAAAAACAACAGACAGATTGATGAATTTCTAGAAAGAAGGGAGGGAAAATCTTAACAAATTGGAAGGTAAAAGAAAATCCAACTTTTAACCAAGGGAAAGTGCTAGGACCTTCAATGCCCAATCTAAGAAGATAAAAAGGACTTTTGCCTTTCTTTTACCCAAAAAAGCAACAATATCAGAATCTGCTTCAAGCTCACTAACCTTAATAAACACATAAAAGTATAACAACAAACATATATATGATCCTCCTCCCCCGCCCCCAGGAAAAAAAAATCAAGCATGGAACTGGTGTTCTGCTACTACACCTACAGATCAGGAATATGCAAAGAGAAGACGGAAAATATGGTAAGCTGAGGGTTTAAAAGTCCATCTAATGGAGAACATACGTTAGTGTAAGGAGACATGGGAATTGAAGGATTTTGTATCAGAAGGAATCAATCAAAGTCTTAATAATGAGAACATTGCATTTTAAAAACGATTCCCCATAAGCCTGCCTAGTTTGGTTTCAGCCCATCAAAAAAAGCTTCTCACCCATTCCCTTGGAGACAGGGGCGGATTTATTAAGGTGCACAGTGAGTCACATGACTCACCAGCAAAAAAAAATAAATAAATAAATAAAATCAAAGAGACCGCCTATTACAGATAGGCGGTCTCTTTGTTGCTTCTATATGAGTTTAGACCATTGTCTGTTTTATAAATATCAAAGAGACCGCCTATTAAAATATCAAATAGGCGATCTCTTTGTTGCTGCTATTGTGAGGCATTGATAATGAATAATTTTTTGCGCTACTTTTATATTTCATTAAAGAGACCTGTTATATTAAATAACTGGTCTCTTAATAAATAATTCTTGTTTTTAGTTGCACAAATTTAATATTTTCCCACAAAACTAATTAAGGAAAAAATCATAAAGTTAGTTTAATTTAATAGTTTTATAGTATAGTATGTATTTTTTATGTCTTATTTTTGGATTGAAATCATTTTGGTAAAATATAACTTTTTTAATATAATTTTTGGATTGAAACAAGTGATTAATTATTGATGGTGACTCATAAGTTCGAAAATCCTGGATCCGCCACTGCTTGGAGACCACATAA
Source organism: Chenopodium album (assembly GCF_948465745.1). Classification (NCBI taxonomy): domain Eukaryota; kingdom Viridiplantae; phylum Streptophyta; class Magnoliopsida; order Caryophyllales; family Amaranthaceae; genus Chenopodium; species Chenopodium album. The sequence goes on along the minus strand of NC_137853.1, from coordinate 10,263,498 downwards.
ACTTTAATCACCTTATGCAAAAGAAAATACCATTCAACAGGAATTGCTAAAGCTACCTTACCCAATCAGGAAGGGATTTTAGACACTGCTATAAAACCCAATTCACCTTATCCCTTAGGAATAAAATTAAACATTCTTGCTTCTCTCTATATGCAATTCACTCAGCCACAAGGGAACTCCTAGTCTTCTTTAAAATTACAAACAATCCTACACAAATCATAAGAAAGAATTAAGAAGATCTTTCTTACATCAATTGAAGAGAATCCTGCCTCTACTCCTCATCCACCAGTATAAGAACCCTCCTTAGGAAATACAGTAATAATTAAGAAAGAGATTCCTATGTGGAAAAGGACAACCTGCATCCTGGAAATTAAATTCACAGCAGGACACAAGCTGAGGAACTTGTCCGTGCAGGAACCAACAAATAGAAAAAACACCAAAAAAATGTATGAAACAAGTAGCTTGACAAGTGAATCAGCCAACCTTACCAAACTCTAGTTTAAAACATTTAAACAAACAAGTTCATCTTGAGGCCAACAACTCTCACTATAAACCTTTTACGATGTATTGGATGAATAAAAGAAGATCGGTTAATAAAGAAGAAATTTTAGCCTCCTTTCATTTCAATCATTAGCACTTCTATTATTACTAGATTCCCAGGAACATTGATTGTTTATGTGACACCTTGTCAAGCAAAACATTGCATTTTGTTTCTAACATTCAGAAGTTAGGATTCCTGATTTCCTATAGCTCACACATATATTATCATAGTACGTAAACTAATATGAAATTAAGGGTTCACCATAATCATCACATTCCCAATTCTTTAAAATTAAGGATCCACCACAATGTCACCGATATGCCCAATACAGTAACTTTATCCTTAAATTCTTCTTCTGGCACTTAATTCAAGAGGGGTACGTTGAGAGGCCCAATTTATAATTTTTAATATTTGAAATTATGTAAACTTTTTCTAGACATTCTAAAATAGTATATCAGTGTATGTAACTACTTCATATTATTTTTGAATAAATGAATAAAAAAAAGTGATATTCTACTGCTACAATTGTAACATTAGAAAATAAAAATGATACTTCAATCTTCTGCCAAAACTCACCATACCAATCTTAAACCCATTTAGGTAATCCCTAAGGTTTTATCATCAAACTATCCTCCTCCTGATGAACCGAAATCAAAAATGCAAACACCTCTCTTGACACTATTCCTACTAGCTTTGAAATCAATCATTGAATTCTCAATACTGAATTGTCCTTCCCCAAACATTCTTATAAGTATCTACATAATGTTTCCAATAATTCTTGTAATATCAATGTTCCAACAAACCCCTAAACCAAATATCAAACAAGAATGGCTAGTACAAGTACTAAACTTTACAATCAACAATCATCCTATACAACTCCAATCCACAAAAACTCAAAACCCCACAAACTAAAAATATCAAATTCCATAAAAATTAGCTTTAATTAGTAAAAACACAATCAAATTAATAACCCACAAGCCGCGAACAGAATAATCCAATAGCAAATCAGTAAAAATAAGTTTTAATCAGTAAAAATAAAACCTGAAATGAGAAACTTACTCGGTAATGCATTTACGAACAGGGCTAAAACAATCTGAAAGAAGCCTCAACAAAGAAGGGAGGAAATCAGAGAAAGAAACAGTAGTATCATCTTCTAAGCCCAACAATTCCTGCTTAAGTTGATGCAAATTATCGAGCTTTGAAGGGGTATCAGCAGCAAAAGTAATTGAATTTATGAGACTCTGAATTCTTTCTTCAGAACCAGCCGCCATTAATCCCACCATTATTCTTTCTTCTTCTTGATTGATTAATTTTGTGAATTTTGCAATTGCTTCATATCAAGATCTTGCTGTATTTTTTTGGGGGAAAGTTAATGGGGGACGAGCGGGAGAACAAGGGGTTAGACGTTAGAGAGACTGAGAAAGAGAAATCGTTATAAAGCACTTGGGCATTTTTGGTAACTATTGTAAAAGAAAATTAAGGACGAAGAAGACTTCTTATTTACCTTAATCAGCTAATGAATTTTTTTTTAACCAAAAAAAAAAAAAAAAAAAAAAAAACCGTATTCATTATTTTGAAAATTGGCCCTTATATCTTAGGAGAAACTCCTTCTGTACAGTGCGTTTTTAGTGCAGCTGGCCGCACGGTGCGGCAGGGTGCCCAATTAGTAACCCCTCAAGTAACCTCCCAAGTAACCCCTCCAGTAACCCCCAAGTAACCCCTCTTAAGTAACCCCTCCGGTAACCCCTAAGTAACTCCCCCAAGTAACCCCCTTAAGTAACCCCTCTAATAATCCCCCTAGTAACCCCTCTAATAATCCCCCTAGTAACCCCCAAAGTAACCCCTGGCCGTACCAAGTAACCCCTGATCAGACCTAGTAACCCCCTTAGTAACCCCTGAACGGACCTAGTAACCCCTAACCAAGTAAGTAACCCCTAATCCTACACCACCTCAAAACCTTAAACTCCACCAACCACGCCCAGCAACCCACACCACCAACCAGCAACCCACACCAATCACGACTAGCAACCAACACAACCAACCACCACCAACCACGCGCCCCATCACGCCATGCCACCACCACTAACAAACCCAGATCCAACCGAAACCACACCCAAAAACCACCCTAACCACCACTACCCACCCACGAAACCACCACCAAACCATTTCTACCCACGAATTTACCACCACCCACCCACGAAACCACCACCAAACCACTTCTACCAGAAACGAACCACCATTAAACCCACCCACGAACAACCCACACCCAAAACCCATCCGAACCCTCACCGAACCACGAACAGCCGGCCATACCTAGATCAACCCATAACCCACGACGACGAAACCACCCTAACCCTAACCAGCCTCTAACCACGACGACAACAAATGATAGATCCGAAGACAACGACGATCTGAGTGAAGCTCTTCGCCGGATTCGAGAAGGAATTCGATGTAGATCTGGGTTGGAGCATGAAGTCGGTGCTTCAATGGATGAGAAAATGGAGGAGAGGAGAGAAAAGAGATGAGAGATAGAAGAGAGAGAAAAAAAAATTGTGGTTGGCCGTACAGTGCGGCCAGCGGCATATAAAACTATGTACCTTCTGTAAATCTAAGAAGGAAGGTGGGATTGGCTTTAGAGATCTCAGAGCTTTTACTAGTGCCCTTCTTGCTAAACAATTATGGAGAATTGCTACAAATCCATACTCTCTTGCAGCTCAGGTTCTGAAAGGGAAATACTTTCAGCGCTCAACAAATTAGGATGCAAAAATATCCCCAATCGCACGCTACACTTGGTGCTCTATTGTCTCTGCAAGGGACCTGATTATTGAAGGCTCAAGATGGCTTATTGGTAATGGGAGAAGTGTCCGCTTGTGGGGTAATAAATGGATTCCCATGCTCCCTGGAAATAAAAAATTTTCTCTCCCCTGCTTGTGCAAAGCTACTGTGGATGGCTGGCTTGATCTCTCATAACGCAAATGGAGAATTCGAGATCTCAGAGATTTACTCTCTGAGATTGAAGTGGCCGCTATAAAGAAGATAAAAATTCCTAACAGTGACCAGGAGGATGTTTTGTAGCAGAAGCACACAAAAAATGGTGATTTTCGTGTGCGAAGTGCTTATCACTTAGAACTTGAAAGAAAGCAGGTTGGGAGTGTTTGTTCAAGCTCGTCTCCTGCTAATAAGATATGGTGCAAAATCTGGAATAATGATGTTCCTTAGAAAGTCAAAACTCAAAAATCCGGTTTAGAGAGCTGTGGCAAAGGGTCTCCCAACAATGGATACTCTTGCTAATCGAGGCTTAAAAGTGGAAAGGATTTGCTCCCGATGTAGGGATGCAAATGAGACAACTCTTCATTTGTTTCTTGAGTGTGTGGAGAGCAATCTTATGTGTCGTTTATCACCTGTGAGAATTGATACGAGCCGCTTTATTCTCAAATTTTATGACTGGTGTGTTGACATGATTGATAAGTGTAAAGTGGCTCGTAGTTGAGAAACAGTGATGATGATTGTATGGCAAATATGGGGTATGAGGAATTCGTGGGTTTTTTAAAAGAAAAAAAGTCATCCTATGGCTGCTTGTTCGAAGGCTATGGCTTTGCTTGGTGAATTTGAAGCAGCAATGGTACGTGAGCACCCATTGAGCTACAAGGTGTGACAACTACTGTTAAGTGAAAACCGCCTTCTGCCAACCACTTCAAACTAAACACTGATGTTGCCCTCCCTACTGATGGTGCGTATGATCGGAGTTGGGATGATCGTTAGAGATGATGTTGGAGATATCATGATGACTGCAAGTATGGATATCTCTATTGAGTGTTCCCCTTTAGAAGCTGAAACTCAGGCTGTTTTATTTAGTCTCACTCTGGCATATGACCCTGGTCTGAGAAGATTAGAGATGGAATATGATTACCTTCAGCTTGTGAAGATGCTCCAAGGAATTGTACGAGAGAAACATGCAACTCAATTTATTGTCTTTGATGCTATAAGTCTGACTAGTATTTTTTAGTCTTGTAGTTTTGCCCTTTGTCCTACATCATGTAACAAGGTTGCTCATCTCATTGCTAAGTCCTCTTTGAACCATAATGCGTTAAGAGTGTTAATGGAGGACTGTACTCCTAATGTTTTGTCTGCTATCCTTGGAGACAAGGATAATATTTCATAAATTTTCTTCTTTTGATTGTCAAAAAAGATATTAGGTCAATCATAACATTTATAATGAATTATAATTAAATTTTTAACTATAGTTGGTTTTTTTTTTTAACATATAAATCATTTCTAATTTAATTTTTTTAAAAAAGTCACCTCCATGAGTGAGCAAGCTTCCCGGCTCTCCCACCCTTACCTACGGCGACCCAGTCTAGCCCCACTTGTCGTCCCACTGCCCCTCCCCCTTCCTTTGAACCACCATCCACTCTTCCTAAAAGTCCCCCTCCCTTCCCTTTGAAAAACACTTGAAAACCCCTCCCCCACCCCTAAAAAACTCCCCAAACCGCTCCTCCCCCACCTTTATTTGGTGGGATAAATACGGAGTAGTAGTTTAGTTAGTGAAAGTAAAAAAAATATACTCTCTTTATGTTTGATTGAGAAATTTCAATTATTCACAATTAGAGTGATTTTCATAAATGTTGTTTAATGTTAAAAACTTTACCAATATAAATAGGTAAACATTTCAAGTAAAGAAGTAGAAATAGAGATTGAAGTATTGTGTAGTAGAATTATATTTTTCATTGCATCGGTTTACAACTATGAACTTGCCCTTTTATAGGCAAATTTTTACAATATTAAAACTGGCATTGTTGTACTTAGTGGTGTAGTAGGTTACATTGCATTAACCGGTACTACATGCATGTGAACTTCAATCAACTTTGTATTTTTCTTAACATTGAAAAAGTTATAAATTCTAATATTATGCCACTTTTTGCTACTATTGCCTACTTATTGATCACATCATCAACTTTTTTTTTCTTATTTTACTAGTTCACAATAAGGCCGCTAATTCGGGTTTTTCTACATTATAACCCTTTGACTTTCCGTTTTCTACGATGTACCCCCCCTTTTTTGAGAAATCTACACTATAACCTTAAAATATATTTAATTTCCATACGGTAACATTGCCGTTAACAAATTATTCCGTTAGTGGAGCCCACTCACCACTAAATAATATTTTTTTTATCGATTTGTGTGATGAAAATGGTTTCGTTATAGATTTTGGAGGCTATTTTGGTTCTAAAGGGTCCAAATTGAACTCAAATTTAGCAAAAGAATAACATAATGCCTCATTTTGGCGTATAAAGAAATGTCTCGATTTGCGTGTTTACGTATTTAATATATGGATGAGAAGGTTTGAACACTTGACCTCTTACTAGAGAATTTATTATTTAACCATCTAAGCTAATTGTCAATTTATGCTTTAATCTTGCACAATATATTATAAAGGATTGGAGACACATACTAAATACAAACTATTAGATGATCCTAAAAATTAACAGTTGCACAACTATAAAAGTAGCAACCTGGGGCAACGCCCGGGCTACTCACTAGTTGAGATAATAAGTTGCATGAAGTTTAGCTAGGCTACTACAAACATTGTTTAGCTATTGATGGAGTCCGACCAATAATTTACTTCCAAACTTCAACAAGGTATTAATAAGTTTCTAGTTTTTTTTAAAGGAAATTCCACAATTTTTTAAGTGAATGAATGTGAGAAATAAATAATACTCCCTCCGTTTTTAAATACTTGCTTCATTTCTCCACGCGGTGAATTTTAGGAAAAATTAGAGAAAGTAATAAAATATAAAGATAGTGTAGATAGAAAAATAAAAAATTGTAAAAAGCGAAAGTAGTTGAGAGAATTGGAGGAGAGGGAATATGAAATTAATAAAAAATTATTAGGTTTTTCTACACAGTACCCCTGTGGTATTGACTTTTCCAAGGTGTGTCCACCCAATTTCAAAATTCTATGATGTACCCTCAAGGTACATTTAGTGTCTACACTGTAGCCACACACCTAACAACCACCGCACCCAGCAACCACCACACCCAGCAACCGCCACACACCAACAACCACTTGACAGGCTAAAGTCGTATCACATAATCAAAAGCAATTATCTAAGTTTTCTAACTAATGTAGATAGGGAAGTAGGGTCGAATCCACAGGGAAACAAGTCTTTCTATTCCTAATTAATTATTATAATCTAAATTATTAAAGTAAGCAAGAGTTGTTGTTTAAAGGAACTATACTACGAAGAATATGAGTAGGGAGAAATAAAAGTAGGAGGAAAAACAATGAATAAAAGACCTAGGGCATAGGTTCACCAATAAATAATATTCCAGGGTAAAACATAATAATCAATCATCAATGTATCAATTAATCAGATCATAAAGGGCTTTCGCTACGTATTACAATCACAGAGTTAATTTACCGATATTAAATCTCATCTCTCGAATCTCGACCTAACCATTTATAAATTAGTCCGCCTATTGAAACTAAGCCTAAATATTAATTCTCATCTCTCGAATCTCGAATCAATATTGCTGAACTCATACAATTAAACCAGCGATAATCTAATTGCATAGCATTAAATCAATCAATAGAAAATTAATCAACATTGACAATTAACAATAATAAATTACCCCTTCATATTATTTATGGATCCCCATAAACCCTAGAATTAAACTACTCTTTCATAATTAAAACTAAACTAATCAAAACAATTAAAGAAAACATAGTTAAGAGCTAATAATAAATTATTAACAAACTAATACGAGAGTTATCAAATTAAACTGTGGGCAAAACAAAGAAACAAGCATATAATTATAAGCAATGAAACTACAAAATCAAGAATAATTAAAGACGGAAGAAAACTAAACAGTGTAACTATGAAAACAAATCTCCAAAGTTGCGTAAAAATTTGAAACCAAAAAACTAAAGTCAACTCCTAACAAAAACTATCCAAATCCACTTAAACTAAAAACTCCAGAAAAAGCCTACGTACTCCCCCGTTTTATAATTAACAAAGCTATTAGGCTTTCCACAATAAAGGCCCAAACAAACCGACAAAGCAACATTCAACGCCCGATCGGGCCCGCTTCCTTCACGCCCAAGCTGCTGACTTTGGTTCCGGGCTTCTTTTTACTTTGGGCCCAAGCTTGAGCCTAATATTTGATTACTCTATTTGGACTAGCACTTTAATGGGTAGCTTGTAAAGTTAATCCTTTCCCAAATCGAGCCCTTAATCACCGAACTAATTTTATTTAGCACGGCCTTGAGCTTCAAAAATACGGTCATGAAATACGATCAAACTCCAATATCTTCGTAGTGGTTTAATAAGCTCGAGAATTATTATAATTCTGCAAATTCCTACAAAATAATACCAATTCTACAAAAACACTAAAAAACGTATATTAGTAATAAAAATAGCTCCGTAGAGCTCAAATAAGCACAAATATGACCGTAGGACGGGGAATAAAATATATATAAAATAGACTCATCACCACCATACACCAACAACACCATCATCGCACATCAACTCACCTACACCAAAGAAAGTGTTCGCAAGAATGGAGGAATTTTGTTCGAAAATTTGCTGAAAATTTCAATAAATTAGTTTAGGGCTTTAGTTTCATCGGATCCGGATTGCAAAATTAAGTTGTTATTGTTGTTTTCGTTTTGAAATTAAAGATTTGGTTCGAAACAATAGAAAACCCTAATTTTTTTCCCCAATTTGATTTTCATTGTTAAGTTCATCAATTTTGGTTTAATTAGTTTGAGATTAAATACACAAAACTTGTTTTAATTGTTTTTTCAATTAAAATCTGCATGAATATGCATTTAATTTTGGTCGAAATTTTTCCAAGCTAAGGAACGGCGGTGGTGCGCGGCACATTTAGTGGCTAGGTGAGGTCGTTTGCTAGGCGCGGTGGTTGCTGGGTGAGATTCGCAGGATGGGTGCGATTCGTAGGGTGGGCGCGGTGGCTTGGGTGAAGTCTGGTGGCTGGGGTGGGGTTCACTGGGTTTGGAGGAGAGAGGGGTTGGTGGTGGGTGGGTTTGGAGGAGTAAGGGGTTTATTTTTAATTTTTGGGTTTTTCTCATTGGTAGCTATATAGATTTGCACATTCTCATTGGTAACAAAATTTTTCCATAAATGTCTTAAATAACAATAGATTTATAATTTTTCTCTAATATAGAGTTATTTTAGTAATTTTGACATAATTAAGCGATTAATCATGGTTAATTACATTCCCTTACCACCACACCACCATACCCTCACCACCCTCCTATCTAACCCCTACCATCAAAAACACCCAGCCACCACCTTGGCACCTTCCCACCCCTCTACCTCCCTCTACCACCCTTATTCACATCACTCCTTCAATTCCCCCCACCCATGAAACACCTTGCCGCACCCCCTGCGAGCATGCGCAACCTAGCAGCCACCAACCAATGCAACAACAACCATCTATCTCCACCCGCATCAATCACACTCACACAAAATTACCCCTGCCGCCCCTGTATTTAGCACATAGCACCCACTAGTCAAACTCTTCCTAAACGCTGCACAAAAAACCAGCTTTTAGCACTGCCTCAAGCACTTAAACACACGCAGCAGTCCATTAACAATAATAATAGTCGCAAATAGCAGCCGCAAGAGTCAATTTCAGCCCTAATTTATAATGAATGCTACATAAAACGGTTTTGGGGAGGAAAGGAAAGGATGGTTAAGGGTTTCGAGGTGGAGGGGAGATGTGGCTAGGTTGTTCGGTAGGAAAGAGAATGGCAGCAAGCTGTTTCAGCGGTGGGGATTGGAGGAGGTGGCTTGGTGGTTTGGGGGTGGTTTAGTAACTTACACATGATTATTTAACCCCGATTAGTGATTTTAGGTTATTCAGGTCAGAATTAGTAAAACAATGCTATGTTAGAGAATATTTAGATTACTAATGCTATTTAAGAGAATTTGCAAAAAAATTTGTTACCATTGAGAATGTCCAATTTTATATGGCTACCAATGAGAATTTCCTTTAATTTTTTAACAGATTTTTTAGCAAAAGTTAACGGTGTTAACTTTAGAATTAGTGGAGGGTTACATTGTACACACTAAAAGTAATTTGGGGTTACAGCGTGGAATTTTAAAAATGAGTGGACACAGCTTGGAAAAGTGAATACTTCAGGGGTATTGTTTAGAAAAACCCAATATTATTTATGTTGGTCCACTAGCTTGGAGAAATGAATTAATTATTATAAAAGTTTCCAAATAAAGAAATGAAAATGGAACAAGCATTTTAAACGTACGCAAAAGGGAAGAGAAGCAATTGTTTAAAAACGGAGGGAGTACCCCTTTTCTGATCACCTTGAATCGAAACCGTAGATCCATCTCCTATTCCGATTACTCACCCATCAACAATTTTGCAGCGATAAATGTCAAGTTAGGGCAGTCTCTTAATGTAAAACTAGTTAAAGTCCCGTGCAATGCACGGATTTTAATAAATTATATAGTGAATTACAATATTTATACATATAAAATGAATTACTGTAAAATATATACATATAAAAATAATTTGTTTGAGTGTGTATGACAAAAATATAATCACCCAAATGGAAAGTAAATATTATAGGCTATGAATGTATTTCATGAAGGATTGACAAATAAAAAAAATTAAAAAAGGAAAGCTATAGAGTGGAGGGAAAATTTTTAACCAGTGAATGACATGTGTCATCACTGGTTTCGCTTTTAGTATTAAGATATTGATTGATTGATTGTCATTAAACTTTCTTACTCCTTGAATCTTTTTAAGGGGACATGCCTCAATAGACAATTATACTATAGATTTACAATGAAATAATACAAGAGCGTACATTTTGAATTTTTGACATATACAATAAATATACTATCCAGGTATCTGTACACAAGAGGAGAGAAAATTACAAGGGAGTAGGCGAACGTTAAGACTTGAGACTATCCAGAGAAGCCAACTGAAAAGCAGTTGTACTCTTCACCCTGCCTAGTGATCCCAACAATGATTTACATGTATCTGTTTATGTCTGGACTATAATGCAATAGTACAGAAATGGTAAATGGTTAACCCAGAAAAAATACGAAGGCCTGACCATTCACCCAAGAGTGCCCTATATAAGTAATGATGCATTCTCAACCGATGGCAATATAAGAGGCTAAAAATATAAGCTCTCAAACTGTCCAGCTACAAGCCTCGAGAGAGATGGAGAACTGGGGGATTGCATGTTACTCCTCACATTAGACAGTGTATATTCTTCTAACCTTTTTCATCTTGCGTCGACAAATAGGGCAAGTACCGGCAATTTCAGCGATTCTGAGAAAATGGACAAAGCATAGAATAAAATTCATTTTCTGAATGAAAAACAATCAGATAGCACATATCCAGTAAGTATACCCTAGCAAAAGATGAAAATGCAATGAGATCATAGTAACGAGTATTGCTCTTACTGTGAGCCACACCCCCTCCCCCCCACCCCCTGTTCTCGCAAAAATCCTGATCACAAAGTAAACCTAAAACCTTTTTTTTACAAAAAATCAACCTAATACGGTATTGGTGAAGCTCAAATTAGCCATTCTACCCTTTTATTGACCCTAGAGACATAAATATAGATCATACCAAGTACAACTTATATGATTATCATCCAAGTTATAATATTCTTTATTATATCTGTCTTTATAAGTTGCTCTTCCATTATCTGACTGCTTACTAGCCTAATAACACAAACACAGATAGATGGCAAACAGGGTCCCAGACTCCCAGATTTGCTAAGTCTTTAATTAGCTCGTTGCTTACAACTAGGATCGCATAACAACATTAAGAAATGGTCCAGCTTCCCAGCCCACTCAGTCTCACATTAGCCCTTAACCTTTTCCAATAAGCACAAAAAAAATGTAGTAAAGCAAACAGGAAAACATAGAAAAACGAGCATATACCTTATCCCACAAGTAAAACAAGTGGCACAGTGGCCACAAGGAATGAAAAAGCAATCTTTAGGTGCATCAAAACAAATAACACACAGTCGCCTACATCCTTCTTCCAAGTCCTCTTGGGCTTCATCATCATTTTGTGAACCAGAATCATATGAAGAACCCAAGCTAGAGATTTCATCATCTTTCTGAGACAACAAGGGAGCTCTCTCCGATCCCAAGTCTCCTGATTGGTTTTCGGTAGATTCTTCCATGTTACGTCTGATTCTATTCAAGAAGTTGAATGCCCATAACATGATCGAAGTCATCCCACCTACATTTACAAGCACCAGAATTTATGATTTACTCCAGCAATACTAATTTACAAAATTTCTTTCTTTTGGTTTATGAACAATAATCCTCAATAAAGGATATCCAAAAGCCAAAATTTGCTAAACTCCACATTTTCAATCATTATAACAAGCTATGAGACACACGCAAATTGCGTGTGCATCATAAGAAATTTACATGCATGGCTCGATTCTCTTTTTTTTCCCGAAATATTATCTACCTTATTCTGATAAATTGATGAAATCATAGAGGTTAAAAATTATAAAAGATGAAAGGGATATTTTGGGAAAGTGAAATTTATCACCCAAAACCCCCTTTCACTTTATATATTACTATAGATAGAAAAGACCATTCCCTTACTTCTGGTTTATGAACAATGATCCTAAATTAAAGGATATACAAAAGCTATAATTTTCTAAACTTCACATTTTCATTATTATTTAAAAAAGAAAAGGCCAATAGAACAGATAGTCAAATTTATCATTTATTACACAATTTAGTGTCAACATATTCTTATAGCACATAGCAATCTCTATTATGACAACAGAAGAAAAAGATGAATACTACCTATACCGAGAAAATAAGTCATCCAGCGCGGTTCATAAGATAGTTTGACATACTCTCTGCTGTTTTCAAAACCCTGCAAGCATACCCATATGAACAAAATATAAATTGAATAGCTTATAGATTACCATTCCATGAAAAATCATACATCAACACGACAATCAACAATTCAACACAATCCAGAAATGCATGACGTGAATACAGCTTGTTGTATTCAAGGCCTATAAAGAAAGAAGCAAACTAGCCAAAGCCAGAGTATCTAGAGGTATGTTTCTAGAGTCAGGTTCATGGAACATATTTTATTCCTGCCAACCCTAATTAATTCTAAGTTGGAGTAATGTAGACTTGAGACAAAACTAAGAATCTCGAGGGTTTAGGCTGAGCAAAATTGAATACATGTGCATATTAGTAATGGGAAGATGTTTCTTACTATAAATACTATAGTTATTGATAATACTAATGTTCCCATTAACTCTCTGTTAGCCTGTTGCTATTACCACAATTGACATGATTTAGTTGTCTGTTATATATTCTCAGCAGTTGGCTTTGCACTCCTTAAATCGGCCATCTAAACAATGAGTGCTATACGCATGAACACCTATTAATTATAAAAGGATAATAGAGAAGGAAAGCTACTCAAAGACAGTGTCCCTCACTTGCATAGACATAAGTACAAGTAACAAAATAAGCCCTCACCTCTAATGGTCCTGGAGTAGTCAACAAAGCAGCATTTCCACCTGGGAAAGGAATCTTTAAATTGCACCAACCTTGAGTCAAATTACACTTGTAGTACGAAAATGCAGTGTTATGCATGGAAGATAATATTGTGAGATTCAGTTCAACCTGTTTAGAAAAACGACAGCAAAGCAATCCCAAAAATCAGCATTACTCTAAAAGCGACACAAAGAGGAAGTCATCACATACAGTGGATGCAGAACATTAAAACCAAAGCCAGGATAGAATGTTTACTTGTATGTACGTGCCAAAAACTAGCAGTAATATTTTCAATTAGTAAGGATAAGAAGCGAAACATATCTGACATTTTGACTTCTGGCATTCTTAGTACAATATGTATCTGGCATATTGACTTCTAGTTGAGCATAGTACTGTATGAAGACTACATAAATTTTCTAATTATGTTAAAATAACTCCAAAGTCCTTGTACAAATTTTCACTCTCACAGTGTCACAATAACCAATGTGGGCCATTGGATTAGGAGAGATCTAAAGATTGAGAGTGGATGTGCATCAATTTGGAATACTATTGGCATTTAAAATCCCCCTCATACAAAAGGTGCACAGAATAAGTATTTAACCTATTCTTCATACTTAAACAAAAGGAATATTAGCATGTGAACATTTGACCCTTCATTGTTTGTTGGGAAAATTCATGACACAGGAATTTGGTTAGTGATTTTAAATATCTAAGGGCTTGTTCGTTTTTGTTTGTGCTTCCAATTTCACAAAAATATGGAAACCGGAAAAGTAGTTTCCCCTTTTTTGTAGTCGATATTCAAAATTAACATGATTAGTACAAGTATGATTAAGTTTAAGTACACAGCCTATATCACATAAATTGTAATTTCTAAATACCAACAACTTAGAAACTAACAATGAAGTCAACAATACCGAACAAGCCCTATGCTTAGGCCTTTGGGTATGAATACGGAGACAAATTAGGTCAGTGATTAAACTTTTCAAACAATGACTGCATTCTCTCCTTTGAGAAAGTAACCAGCTGTTTGTCACAACTAAAAGTGAAGCTTTTTTTTTTTTTTTTGAAGAAGAAGAAGACTAAAAGTGAAGCTTCAGTACAGTACACTGGCTTTCTCAACTGGCACGGCAGAATGACATTGCTAAGGCTGTCAAATCAAATCTCTTAGTATTCAATGGTTACGCTCTGTCAATGACTTACAAATCAAGGCAATTAAGAGCAATGTAAACTATCATAGGTTTAAGCCTTATTTAGATGAAAATATAGAAAATTCTACTGCAGCAAGTCAACAAAATCCATGTCTACCAACAGAGAAAAGGCCATGTTTCCTTAGAGTAGATTAATAGGAAAAAAAATACCTCCACATCCTCAGAGTTAAGATTTCCAACAGCGACATAATAGTCGTAAGATCTTGATATATCCTGTGTGATAGAACCACTTCCTGAAATAAAAGAGCTGATCAACATAAGACTAGCTTCAACATGCAAGTCAAGGTTAAACCATACAGATTTGTAAGTGCATGTCGGTATAAGCAAAACAAAATCTTACCACGTATGACATTCCATGACAAAGTGCCATCTGAATATGAAGGATCCTCCAGCCACTCAGCAAGTCCTTCAATCCCTGAAACATAAGAGATCAAAAATTGAATCTTTTATGCCTTCTCTACCCAAACACATTTTCTATTTCCCTATCTTAAGGTGTGATGCCCTGAGATTTATCCTAACTAAATAGTATTTCCCTTTGAGGAGCTTCTAACCCACCCCCACTCCTGCCGATACCTCCCCTAAACTTTTTTTCCCCCTTATTTCCCCTCAGATACCAAAACTAAAAAATGAGAAAGTGAACTGCAAAGATAACAACGGGTATGTTTAATGCAGAAAATTTCTTGTAGCAAAATCCAGAAGTATAATAAACCTCAGAAAATATAATCATACCTTTTGCTACTACGAGCAACAAAGAAGATGAGCTTTCCACATTGAACGATATATTGATCTGAGACCCCTTATTCAAGTAATATATCCATTCCTAGAAAGTTGAATGAAAGAAAACGAAGCAAATTATAAAGTCAATCAAATAATCAAAAGTAGCAGACATACAGCCAAAACTTAAAAGAATGATGAGGGGAGCTCGAAAATTGGTTGTATCAAAAAGTTGAAGAATGGACTAAATCAAACGGAAGAAGAAAAAAAAGGGCCGTGCCTTGTGAGACTCCGGTTTAATAGAAGCATTCACAGATTCAGACCAGATCTTAGTGATCTCTAGTGGAGGATTTTCATAGAACCCATAAAGCACAGGAGCAACCTTCATATGCTTTGATGTTTCCACCTAATAATACACAAACAAAAAAATCATAAGGAACAAAAAAAAAAAAAAAAAGCAGCTCCATTTCTGCAGCGCATGCACTTGAGCAGAATTCAGAAGTCATTCCATGGGAGACAAAAATAAAAATAGAAAAGCAATAAGATCTCTTTTCGATATAGAAATGCACTTCTGTATGTATGTTTACCTTTACAGTATGTACAAATAAGGGGTTAGCCCGTAACAGAATGGAGCTATATGGGCCAATTTGTAAATTTTCCGATCCAAAAATACCCATAATGAGTGTCATAGACACTGCAAGAAAGATGACATTTGGTCAATTAGCATATGAGATAACATAAAACCAGGGGTTGTGAATTTCAGTCTGCATGACTGAGTCCAACCTCCTCAAAACAACAGAAAATATTGGCAACAGATACAAACACAGATGAAAAGATGGAAGGAAATGTGCATCAAAAACAGATTATTAATTTTGACGCTAAATTTAGAAACTGCTGATCATCGATTTACTCTCTTCAAGTTTAAAGCTGTTCATTCATCATGCAAAATTTTAAGTAATGTTTAAGGGAGGTGTGGAGACTGTCAAACATTCAATACCATAACCTATTCTTGACTTCAACTATACAAAATAACCACCACCACCCCCCCCCCCCCCCGGGTATACTCTCAAAAAACATTTATTTCCTTCTACCCAACTGCACCACCAAATATCACACCCCACCCCCCACCCCCCCCCCCCCCCCCCGGGGGAGGTATACTCTCAAAAACCATTTATTTCTTTCTACCCAACTGCACCACCAAATCACCCTTTAGAAAGCCCAACTTTATTTCATCCTCTTCTTTCCAAGCTACAAGAGCAACTTTAAAAAGTCTATCAAAAAATCTTTTCCGCCTGTCATACACTCGTGCCTCTTTCAAAGAAACAAACAAATGGAATCATAGCCCTCTTGATGAGCCTACTTTTTATGTCTAGCAAGCAACGGCAATTTAACTTATAGCTCTTACATCTAACTATCTAAGTGAGCCTAATTCATATGGCTGACAAGGAAAGGCAGTTTAATTATACATCTTATGTCCAAGTGAGACTACTCCATGTGCCTGGAAAGCAAACCCAGCCCAAGGCCAGGTCCACAAGCAGGGTCAATACAGACTTATTATAGCTCATGGCTTTACATACTTCTGAGTTCTGATTGACAAAGATGCATCTCTTTTTTTATTCAAGGCCTACTTTCCAAATTAAGAAAGAAACTCATCAAACTTAAATGTAATGTTTTTAACTCTTTTACCATGCTTCTTGAATTTTGTTATCATGACTTGCATGAATGAGGTATTTGATTGTAAGGGATAAAGGAGGAAGATATTTGTGGATGACCATACGGAATAATCACTTTTGGTTCATGTAACCGACCCCACTTATGGGATAAAGGCATTGATTGATTGACTCGGTGAATGAATACTTGCCAAAATCCTAGAGTCTACACTATACAGAATCCTAGTTGCCTTATTTAAAGTTCTGTAGAAATCCTACACTTTCCTACTCTAGTTTGATACAGGATAACTTCATCAAATTCTTCCTCGACTAGGCGACTAGCCCTTCAAATTTTTCAAGAACATACAGTCCTCGGTTGATTTCTTCTGTCATTTCTAATTGCTATCCCATGTTTTTTACCCTCTTCCAAACAAAAATAATAATCAAAAACCAAATCAAGTAACTTTTCCAGGATTACGAGCTAAATTGCCATTGCTCAACAATGCAATGCTTCAAAAAAGTAAAACAGTATCAACAACACAACAATCCAAAATCACAATTGAAATTCAACCTAATCATACACAAAAACAGCACAAGTAACAACATCAAACAAACCAACTAATGAATTAATAACAAGTAAAAGGAAAAGAGGAATTACCAAAGAACCAAAAAGTTAGAATAACAATAACACAAGACAAAGTATCATCAGCAGGCGGGTCCTCCATCCCCGGCGACGACGACAACCGACGCTGCACAGGCCGAACACGATACGACATACTCGATTGCTGCCGAATAAGCTCCGGCGAAGACTCCACTTCTCTCTCCTCATCGGAAAAAACTTCCGGCAACCTCGTCGGAAAACCGGACGACGTCGTCGAGGAAGTCGACGGACCTTCGTCGGCCGACGGTGGCGGGGACAAGGAGGTCGAAGATGTTGCCGCCATTAAAGGGGGTAAATTGTAAACCCTAGGAGAGAGAAAATTGGGGGAAATAGGGGGAAGATTTAAGAGGAATTGGAAGAAGAAAGAAGAAGACTTTTTGCGTGTTGGTGGGAAGTTCTTCGGTGGTCTTCTGTTGAGATTGGGATGAGAAAAGGGGGAGAGAGTGGTAGTTGATGTCAATGTCAACTAATAAGGCGGCAGGTAATTGGATAATTTATCATTAGCATTATGATATTTTTTTAATTCTATTTTTATGGAATTATATTGATATTTGTTTTGTAATTCAACTCTGTTTTACACAAAAAAAAAAAAAAAAAAAAAAAAAAAAAAAAAAAAAAGGCTCACCTAATGGTAAGGTGGGAAGCCGATAATAACTCTAATGGGGCGTTTGGTGCGGAAAATGGAATCAAAGTGGAAAGGAAACAAACAGAGATGGGGGGAGGTAGGGGTGTCCATTATTCGGATAAAAACTGAAATCCAATCCAATCCAAACCGAATTATCAATTTGGATCGGATTGAATTTTTTTGAAAATTCGGATTTTCGGATCGGATTGACCTTGTTCGGATCAAAAAAACCGAAATAACTGAATTATGAAAGCGTTATTTTACAAAAAAAATATTGTTAATATTAATCATGTTAAACTATATTCGTGATTATAATAATATTAATAATGTAGCCTATGTTTTCAACTCTTGTATAAATCATGTACTACTATACTTTCAAGAATTGAATTTTATTATTGCAATTTTATTTTTGTAATTGCATTAGACCCAAAAAATTTAGCAATGTATTTTAATTCGGATTTTCGGATTGAATCTAAATAACCGAATTATAATTCGGATTGGATCGGATCGGATTTGGTAAGTAATTCGGATCGGATTGGATTTGAAAACTAAAAACCGAAATTTAGTTCGGATTGGATTGGATTTGGGCTAAATCCAAACCGAAAACCGAATGGACACCCCTAGGGGAAGGAATCATTTAGCTATTACCTTTTCATTTATTTGTTTTAATCATGGAAATGGTATTTGTTAAAAGGATGGTAAAGGTATTTGTTACCCTAAGATTTCAAGAAGTACGTAACAAAGAAGGGGTAACCATTATTCTTAGGTAATGGTAATTGCTATCATGCTCTTTAACCAAACACACGGTAACGGTATCGGTTCGAATCCGTTTCCAATCCACAAAATACATTAACCAAACACCCCCTTTAGCTTGTTCGTTTGGGTCCTTTCCCCATGACGTTATTACTTTGGCGGAATTGGATCTTGGCTATATTTTCTTTCAAAAAAAATTAGGCTTTTTTTTTTGGAACAAAGATAATACGTAAAGAAGATAATTTTTTTTTTATTTGAAACCAAGTAAAGAAAAATAATATAAAACTACAATAAACTGTAGTACAAAATAGTCCATAAAAAGATATTTGCGAACAACCCTATGCACTCGACTACATTTTGCACCCACTCGATTCACCTGACAGCTTGTAAACGATCTAGTAGTTAAACCCACCAGTGTACTTGTTCTTTTAAATCGAGGAGAATTGAATACATGATTCTTGAACACTTCCTACTAGCCCCTGTGAATGGCTTTCTCCCAAAAGGACTATCATTCTTGCTGTTGTCAAAAAAAAAAAAAAAAAAGGACTAACATAGTTAGTAAGGACAATCATTTGCTTTGAATAATAGTGCACCGCTTAAGCAATTGTAGACTGCCAAATGAGAGATGGTTGAAACTCTCAAATGGGTGTCATTTGTTGCTCCACATCATAGGAACTCTTGAATGAAATAGGGATAGAGCCGTAGAGGTCAGTGCTTCCTATTCTTCATATATCTGGGGACATCTGTCTTGAATTCTTGATAAGGTGACCATTTGCTTCGAATAAAGAGTGCAATACTAGGGCATCGGTGGACTATGAAATGAGAGCCAACATGAACTCTAAAGTGGGCATTGTCTGCTGCAATAGTCCACTAGGAAACTTAACTTCTAATCCTTATAGTATGAAAGACATTTGTGAGCAAACTTAATTCGAATTGAGATGTTACACTTAAATTTCATAGTAAATTAAATGCTCGACTACCGTACCACACTTTGCACCCACTCAATTCGCCGACGACATGCAGAAGATCTAATTCAACCCGCCGTCGTACTTGTTCTTCTAAACTGAGGATAAGAATACACTATTGAGTATTGATGGCAAAGTAGGTGGCACTAGTGTGCAAAATAGAAGTGAATTGAACAATTTTATTACTTTCATTGGTCAGATAAATATGAAAAGAGGGTTAAAAGGAAGAAAACGAGTAAATCTGTCTAATAAATACGGAGTAGTTTATTCAAAATCACAAGGTGAGTTTTCTAACACCTCCACCAAACTTAGTTAAGTACTAGAGATTTTTAAAACAAAAAACAGGTCAACCAATCCTCGAAGCATGTAAAGGCGTAAAGCCGAGGATGCCCCATTGATCTTCGAGATAAACGAAATTTGTTTATCTAGTGGCAATTTCGTAAATATACCAACAAATCATCCAAGTCAGCACGATGTTTTCGTAAATAAGTCTATATTTGTGGGACTTGCATATTAATAACAGTTGTTGACTTATTTACGAAAATGTCATGTTGACTGGGATTTTGTTGATTTATTTAAGAAATCATCAAATAAGATAAACTTGTATTTTCTCCGTAAAGCCCTTCGTGGGAAAGGAAAGAGGGATTTTCTATTTTTCTCACCGCCTGTTTTTGAAAAATTCGGAATTAGGCGGTTATTGGGCTTGTGTGCAGAAAATAGTACTCCCTACTTCTACTGTTTCTAGAATAGACCAAGCTCATCATCTTCACAAAATCACCATTTCCTTTTCTCTTTAGGTTTTCTTCCAAGGTTAGTCAAATTTCCCTTTTTGTGTTCAATATTTAGCCCTAAACTCACATATTTTACAAAACAAATATAAGTTTTATCTTCAGGTTTTGTTTTGATGTATTGATTTGTTGGTTAATTTGGAGGAGTAATGTACTAATTGCTGAGAAATTGTGATAAATTGACCAAAATTGTGCGTTATATGATATTAGTTTGTTTGATTGCATGATATATATTTCAAAATATCAAAATTGTTCTCGTTAATTTTTTCCTTTTTGGATTTTGGAATTGTTTTCACCTATGTTAGCATTTTGATTTTATTTTTTTGGGCTTTTATATTAACTGCATACCATTTCGATTGTTATTCTTCATCTGAAAAAAATTCTGAATCTGCTTTCTGCAAGTGTATTGTGAATGTATTGATAAACTTTTGAATTATTTCGATTTTGTAGGGTTTTGGAAACCCTGTTGATTCTGTGGGTGATTATTCATTGATAGTGTTTTGCAAACATGGTGAGTTTTCATTTTGCTCTACTTATAAATTTGTTATGCCTTGACTTTTCCATCTGACATACTAATAAGTTATACTTGTACTCGTGGTAATACACGAGATACTTGTCAAGTTGCCAATATACTGCCTCATCTTCTTGTCACTGTTATACTCTAATATGGAGTACGAAGCATCACGAGTGCTTATGTCCTACACTCTTGCTGCAAAATATGGCAATGACCCGTGCTTGAGCTATATCATTTTGGAGCTGAAATGGATGCCAATGATGTGACATACATTGCTACACGCTTTAAATTTTGATAATAAAAGGTGCGAGAAACTTTTGATAAACTGGACTTGACTTCGGATTTTCTGTGTCAAGATATATTAATAAATAGAAAGAAAGGAAAATTGAGGTTTGCGAGCCTCTTTACGCACTCATATTATGTGATCAGGGGAGTGAGGTACATTTTCATGGATAATAAGAATGAATGAAGAGTTATAGATGGATCACAGGATGAGGGACAGGAATGTTCATGTTGAGTTTAATTACTATTGATTGTCCCTTTATGATACCCATTTTGCATTATAGACTTATAGAGTCTAGACATCTGAATTGTGAATTTAATCAGAACGGGGTAATGCAATATTGCAATCATTATTCTGTTATTTTGCCTTGTTTTGTATCCTTTTCACTACATTGTATTAGCTTGTTTAAGTTTGTTTTGTCGATAAATTTTTTGTTTCAAGTAATAATAGAATCTGCTACTTGTTTTAAGTTGAGTATTTACGAGAACTCTTATCGTTTATTGTCAAAATGGCGGTGGCAGTCCAAGAAGAGAGGTCTTTCACTTGAAGAGAAGCGTGAGAAAATGCTTCAGATATTTTATGACTCACAAGATTTCTACCTTGTAAGTGCAAATCATCTGTTTTGTATTGTCTCTTACATCCTCTTTTATGATATTTGGATTTAAAACAATGCAAAAGTGTGGACCATTGTTATGCTTATAACTAGGGGGTAATGTTAGCAGCAATAAAGAAGCAACTTAACATGCTACAATCCTCGCTTAAGCTAGGTTCTATATGGTTGAGCTACTACTGTCTTCCTCAAGCTTAGTTATCTGTATGCTTTTCAAGACATTCGTCCATTATATTAACCTGCACTTTGAATGATTTTGCTGTTGTTAATTTCAGCTTAAGGAACTTGAAAAGATGGGGCCAAAGAAAGGTGTCATTAGTCAATCAGTGAAAGATGTTATCCAAAGTCTTGTGGATGATGACCTTGTCTTGAAGGACAAGATTGGAAGCTCTGTAAGAATGTCTTAACTTGAAAGTGATTTACTTATGTACTCAGAATAATGACATGACTTGCCATGCTGTGACAACGAATAGCATTATCATGTTTGACTTAGTTATTTTTCCCGGCTACATTAAAGCATGATTGGCTGACCATCTTTCTTTTGCTAGATTTACTTCTGGAGTCTTCCTAGCACTGCTGGGAATCAGGTAATCATTTGTAATGCATTTTACAATGGATCTTAAGTTGAACTTTTAGAAATTTAGGGAACATGTGACTTGGTTCAACAATATAATCTGAATTTATGGTTTGACAGCTTAGGAATGTGTCTCGTAAACTAGAATCTGATCTTCATGCCAGCAAGAAGCACTATGGTGAATTGGTGGAACAGTGCGCTGCCCTGAAGAAAGGACGCGAAGAATCTGTCAGTCATTAGCTTTATCATTGAGCTGTAATAATGTTTTGGCTGTATTAATGACATTCAATGCCTTAATATGCAATTTGAATTTTTAAGGATGAGAGAGATGAGGCTTTAAGCGAGTTAAAATCTGTTCAGCTGAAGCACAATGAACTGAAGGTTGGTTTGTCCTAGTTTGTCACAGTGCATTGGTAAAAGGAAGTTTCTTTTTTTTTTGTGATTTTGATAACACTATCTGATAATTATTTTCAATAGGAGGAACTGGCCCAGTATGCAGATAATGATCCTGCTGCTTTTGAGACAATGAGTAAGGAACATATATTCTTCTTCTCTATGTTCAACTGTGTAGTTCTGAAGAGAATACTCTTGCTCTATCTCTGTTTTGTCTTCTGATCTTGCTGGTAAATTAGTTAGCTGATATCCATTCAGAAATGACTGATTTCTGAACTGTCAATGTTGCCTGTGGCAGAAAAAGCTATAGAAGTTTCATACTCAGCTGCCAACAGATGGACAGGTTTGAACCCGTTATTTTCCTTTATAATGCTATAGATAGATTTTACTAGTTGCTGCCTGTGTTTTTAACCCCTCTCATAATCAATGCACAGATAATATTTTCACGTTGCGGCAATGGTGTGCTAACAATTTTCCACAGGCTAAAGAACAACTTGAACACATGTACCAGGAGGTATCGTTTTTAATTTACTCAATTTTTGAATTTTGACTACGTGCATCTATTTAATAGTACTATATTGATTGCCTGTGACCATCTTTGCTGCTTTGACTTGCAACTTCAAAAGCTATAAAACTTAAAAGTATAAATGATAGGATTTTTGCTTGTCGTTTTGACAGCTTTGTTCTACAAATAATATTCTATGATGTTTTCCTTTGTGCTGCAGGCTGGAATAACAGATGATTTTGACTATATTGAGTTACCAAATCTTTCTTCACTTGGAGCTCCAGATAACTAGTTAGAAGGTGAATATATCTTTATGCTGCCTGGCATAGATGCATATTTGTTTATGTATCAAGGGCATAAGTCGCTTAATTAAGCATTTTGGTCAGCATATGTACTTTTTACTATTTGTTTCAGTTCAGTGATTTGATTTTTTTGGCACTCATGTTCATATATTAATGAGCTCTTCTTTCAATTTTGATATTATAGATATTGTTTGCTTCCGGGTTGGGGACTATGGGTGAAGGGGAAGAGAGAAAAAGAGAGAGGGGAGGGGGGGGAAGCGCAAGGTGTCTGTTGTCTGGGCACACTAACCATTATGTTGAAAGGGGAGGAAATTTTGAGAGTTAATTCTTTCTGATAAAATGACTGCTCATTTGGTAAAAAAGTGAAAGTACTCAAATCCAACGGAACTAGTGTTGCATTTGTCCTTCTGGTTGCATATTGCTTCGTTGTATTTAATTACCAAATGCATCTACAAATGTCAATGCTCATCACAATATTTTCTTCTTTTTGACTACATTTCAAATTTTTGGTGCAGATTGTGCAGCTTCTTTGCTTTCTTTTTTATTTTCTTGTGGCTAGTTTAAGGGCTTATGGTAGCTGATGCAAGATTGCTTATGTAGCTATATTAATTGATGTCATCAATGTCGCCTCATCCATTTTTCTGCTCAAAAGCTTGTCTTTCTCAGTTTTCCTGAAATTTTATGATCATCAATGTCTGGTGTTAATTGAAAGTTTGTCCAAGTTTGTCTTATACGCTATGTGTTTAATTGCTGATAATGAGTTTACTTTTATGCTTGCAGACTGGAAAGCATCATTTGTGCTGGTTGCTAGTCGAGGAATTTTTCGTGAAGAACAAGACTGAATGTAATGTGTATCTGCTTGTGTTTGAGGTTTGACCAATTTGCTGTAAAAACTGCTCAGCTCTATCCATTTCCCTAGAACTAGCAAACTTTGTTTAGCTTAGCCTTTGTCAATGTCATTTGACATACATATTGACAAATGTACATATTTCGCTTATAATGGGTGGTACTGTGGTAGCATGTCCTTCACGTTTACTCTTTGTATGTAATGATCTCATGGAAGTCGTATCACTCGTATGAAATATACTTCATAGCATGTAGCACTGATTGCTAAATCTTCCTTTAAGTTTGCTAAGAATATGTGTCATAAAAATGTCGAAAAAAAAATGTTGATTATCTTAGTTTGAGCTGAGAATTAAGAGCTGATATTTTTAAGTGCCTTATTTTGATTTTTACGCTATTTACTTACACTAATTTGACCAATGTTTGTGCTTTATACTCCATGATTAAACATAGTTACTATATGTAGGTAGTTGTAGGAATTGTTACAACGTATAATTTTCAAATATCTAACTTTTAATATTTACCTTTCGTTTTTTTAAAGTGTCTCATTTTGACTTTTACACTATTTACATTCACCAATTTGACCAATATTTATGCCATATATAAGATTAAACACAGTATGTGAGTAATTGTTAGAATAATCTCAATGTATAGTTTTTAAATTTCAATTTTTCGTACTTATAATTATTGATTATTATAAAATTATTGGTAACAGGTCTACTTGACAAATATACCGATTAAATTAGTCAAAACTCTGCTTATGTGTTAGCGAAATTGAGACACTAGGAAAAAAATAGGAGTAAATATTTAAGAATTACACAAATAAATTTCCTTTCAAAAACCATATTAACAAAAAAACAAAAATACAACGAGTGAGTCAAGGAAAATGATTAAGCAAATATGCTTTACTATTTCAGACAGGCTGTTTCATAATTAGTTTTTCAAACCAGAAGAATTCGAACATAATTTCCCTTTATTCCCATACTACCCTTCTCATATTTCCAAACTCCGAATCAAAACCCGTAATTAAACCCATTTCCCAAGGACAAAATCGTCAAATCACCCAAATTCCACACCTCCCACTACCTCCTTCAAAACAATCATCAACTAAAAAAACACCTTCATCCCTTTCTCTCTCCTCAAAATCAGATCTAAAACTCAAACCCTAGAAAAAAATTCATCCCCAAATTTAGCAATGGGGGATTTCAATCTAGCATTGCTTCTCGTCGCCATTATCGTAACTGTGTTAGTCTTCGTCTTCAATGTCTACCTTTTGATCAATTACCAGCATCCTGATGATGTTAATCAAGCTTACTTCCCTAAATTCGTCGTCGTTTTGGGGCTTTCTGTTGCTGTTATCTCCATTCTTATGCTTCCTGCTGACGTCGCTAATCGGCATGCTTGTCGTCATGCTCTCTACAATGGCGCTTGTCATTTGACGTTGCCGATGAAGCAGCTTTGGCTTGCTATTTATATTATCGACGCTTTTCTTGTTTTCTTTGTGATTCCCTTTGCTATGTTCTACTATGAGGGAGACCAGGACAAGTATGGTACATTGCTCTGCTGATTTGTTGATTTTTTTTTTTTTTTGTTTTGAATATGAATTTTGTTTGATGATGTTGATGGGTGTGATTTGGGGGTTTTGTTGTTGTGGTTGCAGGAGCGTTGGAAAGCGGGTTAAAAGCGCGGCGATCTGGGTGGGTGTTACCGCTGTCGTGTGCGGTCTTACGTTAGGAATTCTATATGGTGAGGCATTACTTGAATTTGATCTTAGTATTGACTATTTTGTGGCCTATTTGCAAATGTGCATTTTCAATGTGATGTGAGAGGAGTTGCTTTTATGCCGTGTCGGAATGAGGGAAATGAATTGGGGTGTTAGGAATTGAGGATAAAAGTAGGGGTGGTTGATTTGTGGAGGAACTCATTGATCCTGCAGTTATATTGTGATGAATGTCTTGGAATGGGATGTGATCCTATAATATGTATGTATGTCGGATTTGGACACTGTATCCTAGTCTGGCACTCTTGGCATCTGTGAGTAACATAGAATTTTGGAGGAAGTAGGAGAACCTATCACCCCTATCCC
Organism: Chenopodium album; assembly: GCF_948465745.1. Taxonomy (NCBI): domain Eukaryota; kingdom Viridiplantae; phylum Streptophyta; class Magnoliopsida; order Caryophyllales; family Amaranthaceae; genus Chenopodium; species Chenopodium album. Next base: position 10,236,936 of record NC_137853.1, on the reverse strand, counting down.
TCCATTTTTACTAAACTAGTTAAACATTATACCCTTGTTGATTTTCCTCATTTAAAACATGGTCATTGTATAGCAAAGAGAGTCTCCATGTAATATAGAAGTGAGGTTGCGTACGTCCAACTAAGTCTTTGTCTTTATCTCTTATCAACAAGAAGTAAGACCTCCAATATGGCCCCATGGATCTAATAGCCTTTGGTCAACTGAATTGAGCACCGATGGAAACATTAAATCTGATAACAATATTAGATACTTCCCATCCCTCACTGGCCATTGTTGAGGCTGCTTTAAGGTCAGGAATCGGACACCACTTAGATTGTTTTATAACTGAGAACTAAAAATTTTCATCTAAACTACAGGACTGGGGTATTTTGGTTGGGAACCACTGAATCAGCCACTTGGTCAGAAACACCATTTTGTTTCTTTTATGAATTAATGGAATTATTACCCTTTATTGACTTAACACTGCTCATCAACTTTATCCTTTTAGACCTCTACTCAGCAAAACATAATACTTGTAAAGTAAAAGGGTTAAGATCCAGAGAAATGGGAAAGGGCTTGTTTTGTGGACATGGAGCATTGTTTGTAGTCTCATAAACGTTTTGGTGTTTCTGTTTTGTAACCTGCTTTGAATATGGTTTTTTTCCATCCTTGATCCCTGCATGACTGCAATATATATATATATATATATATATATATATATATATATATATATATATATATATATATATATATATATATATATATTTTTCCCAACTCCCCCTTTATATCTATCAATGTAGATACCAGGTCAAAGACTATTGTGGTCAAATTCTCTGTTTTTGGTTACTGATCCAACTTTACGTTGGGTGGTTCTGCCAACGTAGGACTATATGAGGAGCAATTGGTGCAGTTCTTTCCTATTCTTTCTCATTTTTGGATTTGATCTGTGATGAAAAATGGCTGACACTTTTGACTGTGAATAAGTTGACTAAGGCAGGAGAGATGCTGCAAAAATTAGATTTGTTTTAATGGCCATAGGCTGTGTATGCAGCCTTTTTGCTATTACAAGGGTGAGGCCCCCTATAGCCCTTTGTGTGGGACCCTAATTGGAGTCTTAGAGACTTTGCTTAATGTTTAAGTTGCTCTATGCATGAGCCATAGGCCTACAAGTGAGAAAAAGAGATCAGGATAGATGAGAGATAGTTGATGTTAGTTTTGGGTTGTGTTGGAGGGAATGATCTTAGGTAAACAGCCCATAATGGCTTGGACCCTTATTTGCACTAATTTTGTCATTGTTTGTACCCACTGGACACCAAGAAAGACCACCTTCCTCCGTTCTTTCTTAGTTAACACGTTTATTTTATCACGCTTGCCAACCCACAAGCTTAACAATTGATATATCTAATTATTGAAAAGTATTAATTAATAAAAAGTTGAATTATTATTAAAATTTTATCAAAAGTAGATATCAAAAGTATATATATATGTAAGGTTATCCCAGGGGAGAGTGTGGTCACCCAACACCGGCTATTGGTAATGACTATTCGTCTGAAAGAGAAGGCGAAGAAAAAAGTTAGACAAGAAGAACCAAGGATAAGATGGTGGACCCTAAGGGATGCAAAAGCTAAGGTTTTTACAGAAAAGGTAATTGAAGAAGCGGATTGGGATGGAGAGGTGGATCCGGACATGACTTGGTTACGAATGAAGAACTGTTTCCTAAGAGTGGCCAAAGAGGTCTTAGGGGAAGTAAGGGGAAGAACTTCGGTACAGAGAGATACTTCGTGGTGGAATGAAGAGGTGAAAGCAGTAATTAAGCAAAAAAGGGAATGCTATCAAGCCTTAGGAAAATGTAGGAGTGATGAAACCTTTGCAGCGTATAAGGAGGCTAAGAGTAAGGCAAAGGCAGCTGTTCGCCAAGCAAAAGAAAAGGCATATCAGGAGGTTTATGAAAAGCTTGATTCCAAGGAGGGAGAAAGGATCATTTATAAGATGGCAAAGAGAAGACAAGAGGCAAGGAAGGATATTGGCATGGTGAAGTGTGTCAAAGATAAGAACCAAATGGTCCTAGTGCAAGAGGAGGGCATCAAGGACAGGTGGAAGGGGTACTTCGATGAATTATTTAATGGAAGTATTGGAGTTGTGATAGGAGATACCTCTATGAGTGATGAAGAAATCAACATGGAGTATGTGCGAAGGATTAGGAGAGTAGAGGTGGAGATTGCACTGAGGAAGATGAAACCTAAGAAGGCGGTTGGCCCTGATGGGGTACCGATAGAGGTGTGGAGGTGTTTGGGTAAGATTGGTATTGATTGGTTAACAAACCTTTTCAACAAGATATGGACGGCTACAAGGATCCCACAAGATTGGAGGAAGAGCACCTTGGTCCCGGTTTATAAAAACAAAGGAGACGCTCAAGATTGTTCTAACTATCGAGGAATTAAGCTTATGAGCCATACTATGAAGTTGTGGGAAAGGGTGATTGAACAAAGGTTGAGGGCATGCACAAGCATTTCAGATAACCAATTTGGTTTTATGCCTGGGAGATCTACTATGGAGGCAATCCATTTGATAAGACAAATGATGGAGTTTTATAGGGTAAAGAAGAAAGATCTTCATATGGTCTTTATTGATTTAGAGAAGGCATATGACAAGGTGCCAAGAGAGATACTTTGGTGGGCAATGTTGAAGAAAGGTATCCCACGAAGGTATGTAGACCTAGTTAAGGATATGTATCGGGATGTGTCAACAAATGTGAGGACATGCGGAGGGTTGACAAAAGATTTCCCTATTACAATCGGATTGCATCAAGGGTCTGCATTAAGCCCTTTTCTTTTTGCAACGGTTCTAGATGAATTAACTAGACCAATTCAAGATGAGGTTCCATGGTGTATGCTGTTCGCAGATGATATCGTTTTGGTGGATGAGACTAAGGATGGGGTTAATGTCAAGTTGGAGCAATGGAGGCAAAGGTTGGAATCTAGAGGGTTTAAGCTAAGTCGGAGTAAGACTGAATATTTGGTATGTCGTTTTGGCACTCAGAGGGGGACAAGCAATGAAGTGGTGAGTTTGGATGGAAAGGATTTGACCATGAGTGAATGTTTTAAGTACCTAGGGTCGATCATCCAGAAGAATGGTGACATTGATCAAGACGTGACCCACAGGATTAAGTCAGGGTGGCTTAAATGGAGAGCGGCCACGGGAGTGTTATGCGACCGCAGCATTCCCTTAAAGTTGAAGGGAAAATTCTACAGGACTGCCATAAGACCAGTGTTGCTCTATGGTACAGAATGTTGGGCTTCTAAGAAAGAGCATATTAAAAAGATGGAGGTTACGGAAATGCGCATGTTAAGGTGGATGTGTGGAAACACTTTAAGAGATAGAATCAGAAATGAGGTTATTCGCAAGAAAGTAGGTGTGGCGGGCATTGTAGATAAATTAAGGGAAAATCGTCTGCGTTGGTTTGGACATGTAAGACGGAGACCCGAGGGTGCACCGGTGCGAAGAGTGGAAGAGTGGGACCATGGAGGGATTAAACGAGGAAGAGGGAGACCAAAGATGACTTGGTTGGAAGGAGTGAGGAAGGATATGAAGTGCATGGATTTACGTGAGGATGAAGTTTTGGATCGTAAGGGATGGAGGAGAAAGATTTATGTTGATGACTACACGGAATAATCAAATTTGGTTCATGTTAGCCGACCCCACTTTTGGGATTAAGGCTTTGATTGATTGATCAAAAGTAGATATTAATGAAATATTTCCACATGACTATAATTTATTATAACTATAAATCACAAAATCTAGTCAAAGTTAAGTTTGTAAACAGTGCCAAAAGTCTAAACATATCAACTAAAAACAAACGGAGGAAGTATATTGGTAAGCCTTGAATTCTAATTGATACAAATAAAGAATTTTATTGGTATTTAGTTGGGTACTAAGTTGTACGTTAGTATTAAAAAGGACCAAAAATGGGTTTTGCTTGTTTAAAATGGATGCGAGCTATTATCGACCAAGTAAACCACACAAACAGTGGACAACTGACAAGAGGGTGTAGATGTGGGTAGGTGATATGTGGGAATGGCGATGGGTTAGATGTGGGGCCTTTGGGCTTATATTAAGAGAGTTCTAATTATTATTCTTTCTTCTAGGTTAAGGAATAATCGTGTTATAAACAAAAGAAACACCTTTGACAAGTGGTGGGTTGGTTTAAAGTTCTACCTTTTCCACCTCAGATTTGACTCCATCTATTCCAAATCAACTGTGGGCTAAGAATACTTATCTATATGGGTATTTTTTTCACTGAGTTGTTGATGCAAGAGAATCTTTGAACTTCTTGACAATTATTTACGCGCCCTTTTGGGCTGAAGTTTTGGAGGGCTTTTGTGAAATTTAATTGTTGTAACTTTGCCGTGTAAATATCTTATTTGGTGAAAATAAAGAAAAAAAGCTGCGTAGTTGGTATGTCAGGGTTTTTTGATTTATTTTTAGAACTTAAATATTATGAAACTCAATCATTATGTCAATTTAAAATCTGCGTTGCTCAATTGCTTTGTAAATTTTAATTTTAAATTCCTTGTTGTATTTTCAAATTAGAACCGAAGAACAAACCTCCTATCATTACTCCCTCCGTTTTTAAATACTTGCTCCACTTTCCTTTTGCGGCTGTTTTTAAATACTTGCTCCATTTTCTTATCTGGAAACCTTTTATAATATTTAATTCATTTCTCAAAAAACAGTGGGACCCAATTTTATCACTTTTAGATTCTCTCTCCTCCAATTTACCTTCCACTAACCCTAATATCTCATATTTTAATACTTTCTCCAATTTCTCCTAAAACTCCGCGCATGGAGAAATGGAGCAAGTATTTAAAAACAGAGGGAGTATGTCATTATGATTTAGACTAGTATGAATATTTTTTTTCAATCTATGTTTGTGGAAAGGTTACTATTTCTTTTAATGTTTATCCATTATCGGCATCTGACTTCGGTCTTAATGTCTCAGGTGTTGTTGGTAAGGTGGACTTTACTGTTCGACATCTTTCTTCTAGCACAACTACATTTCCCAACTCATGGAATGGATTTGCTTCTAGTTCCTCCCCATGTATTGGTAATTCACGGCAGGTTAGGAACATAACATTGTCAAATTTATCCTGAACTTTTATGTACTGGTCATTCTAGTAAATCTCCTCCCCCCCCCCCCCCCCCCCTCCCCAAAATTTCTGGAAAAAGTTAAGTAAATATATGAATGGTTAAATGCATGGACACTATATGCTTTGACATTGAGGGAGCAATCTGGTTATTCCAATATGTTTCTAATTACTTTCCCTTTATGTTTGCTTGTTTTTCTATCTAGTGCTCTGCATATGCAGCTAGCCCTTCATCAGAGACTACATGGACAATGCGTACAACCTTCCCAGAATACGTTGTTGCTCTTGCAACTGTTGCAGGATCTGTTCTTTTCACGGTATGTTCTTCCTTTTCAAATGCCATTACATATTTGTGTTTATTGATAGTTATTCACTCTTGCTATTCCCTAAGGCCTAAGACCATTAATAGTGAACGACTTATGTCTGACTGTCTTCAGTTTTTTAGGGAATTCCTTTCTTTGAAATTTCGTAGGGATGATTTTTTGCAGAAATACTTTGATCTTATCTAGCTATTCTGTCCTACTGTCTTCTTGAGGCATCGTTTACATTGATGTTTTACAAATAATTTTAAAATTAAGTCTGAATGACTCTGATTGAACCTTGTTTCCTTAACTAGATATTTGGTGGTGCTGGTATTGCTTGTCTACCTTTGGGGCTCATATTTGCATTCTTCAGGCGTCCGAAAGCTGTTATAACTCGCTCACAGTATATTAAGGTATTCTCTTTGGTCATCTAATTTTGAAAACATGTTGAGAATTTTATGATTCTATTGCAAATTATTTCTATATGTGCCATTGCATCTTTTTGTGCTTCTCATGTCCTGCTGATGTCTATTAGGAAGCTACCGAGCTTGGTAAAAAGGCAAGAGAATTGAAGAAAACTGCCGATGCTCTTCATCAGGAGGAAAGAAGTGGCAGTAAGGGCAGGAAATGGCGTAAAAATGTGAAAGCAGTTGAGAAGGTAAGGTAGCTTTTATTTTGGATCAACTTCAGTAATCTTTCTTCATAATTTCATGCTTTTTTCCAAATTATGCTCCACGTCATATCTACTTGATGTTGGTCTTTAGCAATTGCTTTTGGGGAGTGAGTGACCTTAGTGGTTTTTGAGGAATAATGGAACTGGGGAAATAGCTTAAGTTTCTCATATCTTAGCCAAGTCTCGTAGAATTGTACAAGTAGTATATAAAGCTTTCAAAAACACCTCACTTCATATAGTTTTGAAATTACTCCTTCAAACTTGGTATTATATCCAAACAATCTAGATGTGAGTGCACTGTTGCAGAATTGCATTTTGAAAATTATATGTCTCAACATTGAATTGCAAATGAGGCAAAGGTGGCTGCTTTCGTTAATGGGTTAAGGGTAAAGTGATTTTTAATAGAAAGTGCAGTCCACCCCCCTCTTTTCGGAATGGAAGAAGCCATGATCACACCAAGAGGTTTATGTTGCTGTATGTAGGTCTAATGTTAAAAGTGTTTTGGTTTTTGTTAATTGTAAACTATAATTAATTTGTTTTGCTTTGTAGGAGTTGCTATTACTGGAAGAGGATATGAATGCTTTGGAAGAAATGTATCCTCAAGGGGACAAGGTGGGGTTTGTTACTTTGAATTGATGGTGTCCATATTGTTGATGATTGTATTCTTTTTCTTTACTATGTGTCTTACTAATACATCCTTATGGTTCATTCAGGCTGAGACTGCTTGGGCTTTTACTGTACTGGGATACTTGGCAAAGCTCATATTGGGAATCTTAGGGTGAGTGTGGATTTAATTGAATTTTAATACTCCATCTTGAGCTGATTTACTCTGGTGTTGTTGAATGCTGTTCTCGCTTGTGGCCGCTTTACTCTTTTTTAGGTTAACGTGGGAGTTTGCTTGTGTTGGTTAGCTTGCATCTGGTTTAGATAAATGAAGTTTAAGAGCCTATATTTTATTACAAAAAATCCTGTTTGCTCTAACTCTGGTTCTGATGCAGAATTTGATCAGGTCATCCATGTAAATTTTAGTTCAGGATAACATTTTTTTTAGTGAACAGATTAAATGCCTTGTAAGATGGAAGATTTTTTGTAAAATTTTTACTCAGAGTTAGGTATGTGGTTTCTCATGAAGGTTAACTGTGTTAAGGTAAGTAATCATCAGTACTACTACAATCAGCCAAAATAATAACAATACCCTTTGATATTACTGATAAATGTCTTCATGTATGCTTTTATCACGGTTCTGTCTATCCTTTTAATTGAGCACTGATGTTGAAATGAGGCAGACTGATGTTCCTTTCTCTTCATTTGTTGACTCTTTGTCTTACTGGAAAGAATTTGTCCTTTTGTCATATACTTGCTGTTTTTTCATAAGGTTGGATAAATATTGGCCTTTTTAGTCTGCCAATGGTACTCTTATTGTCGTCTCCTAGTGGTCTTTAAGTTATAGCTTGTTCCCTATTGGGTTATTGGGTTTGTCGTTTTGTAGGACTGTGGAATTGGTTATAGCAAATTAGCTTTATAGGAGCAGGGGAGTGAGGGGACAGTTGCTTATATTTTTCCACCTGAGTGGTTACTTTATGTTGAAATTAGTTTGGATTGGGAATTGCTTCTTTGGGTTTCCCAGCAGTAAGGTTATTGAAACCAATAATATTCCTTTTTAGCACTGGTAAAGAAGACATTGTCGGCAGATTCTTTGCCTTTAGAAGAGGGTTAGCTAAGGATGAATAGCAGACCATAAACTGATGGAAGAGTAATATGGTAAACCACAACCCTTCATGGTGTTAGTTTTTTAATAAATTTTGACTAATATATCAACATGCTATATTGCTATGTTACTTGGACTCGGGTACCCATGTTCGACAAGGGTATGTGTCCAAGTGCATGCCTCAGCTATTTTGTGAAAATTTTCCTTGATTTTGAACTAAATTGAAGTGTATAAGTGTACCCACGTTCTAGTGTCGAGGGTCTGTCACAGACTCACAGGTACTTAAGTGAATTGAAGAATCCGAGTAATACTGCCAAATAATCCCATTGAAATCAAACTTTTGATTTCTATCTTTTCTATCCTTGCTTTCTAAGTATGGTGGAATGCAAGTGTGGAGAGCTTTTAGGAGTTGGATATACTTCTTTTGTCTTTTTTTTTTTTGGCAATACTTCTCATATCATGATTGCCAATGCATTATTTTAATTACAAAAAATCACAAATATGTAATTACCAATAATTTAAAAACTATAAAAATTAGTTCTTACTAAAGTGTAAACTAAGGCGAATCTAACAAGACCCCACATGACTATATGTTTCTCTAACCGTAAATCATTAAAGCTAGTCAAATTAGAGTATGTGATTATTGCATAAGTCTAAGTGCTGTTAGGAAAAAAACATAGAAAGTATTAGATTCGATGCATATCAGCTTACTTCCTCTTTGCTTCTTTGGAACTATCTAGGAAGTTTCTTGCTGTGTCAAATTGTTGCTTACTTATTATAGGATCTGTATTCATTTGTCGAATTGGATACATTTACATAACAGATTGTCTGCCATGTGATTGACATGGTCTAGTTCGTTATTTTTTTTCTGCTTTTTGTTTCAGGTTGATTGTTTCAGTGGCTTGGATTGCACATATTTTAATATATCTGATAATTAGGCCTCCACTATCTCCTTTCTTGAATTATATCTTCATCAAGTTGGATGATGTTTGGGGTGAGTATCTTTGTGACACCACTGTTTTTATTACTTTTGGTTATTTGATTGTTATCTGAAACTCTTTTTTTGTTGCTTTCCAGGGCTGCTTGGTACAGTGGCATTCGCATTCTTCTGCTTCTATCTTCTTGTGGCAGTTGTTGCTGGAGCAACTATGCTTGGTTTAAAATTAGTTTTCATCACCATCCATCCCATGAAGTAATAATGAACTCTGAAGTACCTGTTACATTCATTGAGGTTTGGAATTTTATTGTAATTTACATGATTGACTTGGTTACAGGTGGGGAGCGACTCTCATGAATTCCTTTTTGTTCAATGTTGGTTTGATTCTTCTTTGCTCTATCAGGTTTGAATCTTGGCTTTTATTTGCTTGATATCATTTAATGTCAGTTTTGGCACCATGGTGCTGTAATGAAAACATTGGATTAGATGAGATCAGTCCATATTCTCTTAACCTTGTATTTGCTGAACTGAAATTATTTTTTCTGAACTTAAATTATTTATTATTAATTAAAACTTTATTTAACGATTCTCTATTATTTGTATATTTGCTCTATAAAGTTACTGATTTTTACTGATTAAACTTTATTTTTTTTTATTACTAAACCGAACTTAAATTAACTTTACTTTATATTATTTGAAGAAGGTTACAGGCCTGAATTCTGATTTTATTGCATAGAGGTGTTGTAAATGTTTGTTTTCAGATATGTGCCAAGAATGTGTTTTCTGCTCTGATTTTACCGTACTTTATCTCTCAAAGTGTGCTGTTTTTATCCGTTTTCTCCCCCAACTAAGACCAGAAGGAGGCTTGGATCCCATACCTATGCATAGGCTATTGGGGCATTGGTTGACATTAGTTTACTCTTTACTTTGGTAGGATGGGGAGGAAAATTCTATGATTATATTGCATATTCTACCTACTCATCCTGTCATCCAGTCTTTTTGCTTCCTTCCTGCCTCTTTCTACTTGTCTTTCCTGCTAATTGAGCTTCTTTGTCATTGTTATACATTTGAATGCTATTATCTTTGATTCAACTTGTGATCACGGTCCCTTTTCTTTGGTTTCAGTGTGATCCAATTCTGCGCTACTGCATTTGCATATTATGCCCAAGCAACTGCTGCTGGTGAAATATTTGGCCACACACTGCAGTCTCTTCGCGGCATCAAATACTTATACAAGTCTGTTTACTCTAACCCTTGTTTAATACTCCGTAGTGTTCTGTTTATGGTTTTTTGTAAATGCTGACCTTGTCTGTTATCTACAGGTATAATGTGTTTCAGATTGCTTTTGTTGCATTAGCCGTATTGACATTCCTCTACTATGCGGCTTTTGTAAGTTCATGAAATTTTCTTTATTCCCCGTGGTATTTAGGCGAATTCTAGATATATTATCTACTTATTTAGTTATGCTTAAACTTTTGAACAAAAGTTTTCTTCTTGGGGGTCTTATGCTGATTACTTGTATGTGCTTCAGGGTTGGCGGAGAAAGAAAACCTCTGGCAGGATACAGATCTCCTCTTGATCATGCATATCGATTAAAATCAGCCACTTGAAGGTCTTGAAGTTGCATTGAACTTAGTTTGGTCTCGTTCTGGAGTGCTTTGGCCTACAGTGTCATAAGACTGAATCTGGTTGTGGTTTGAGCAAGTTGAGAGTGATGCTGCTTTACGGCCAACTATATTTACTTGTTATTCTCATTGTATGTATTTTTCTTGTTTGATTTGTGTAAAACCAACTCTAGGACTTATAGAGAAATTTTTTGGGCACAGGGAGGAGGCGGGGTGCGGGGTTGGCCGGGAGGGTACAAGCGTCATGCTGTTGTAATATAATAATTGTCCGGGAGAGTGTATGATCGTCTAGTTGCATTGTGACTTGTCCTTTTAGATTCATTTGTTAATGATTTTATCCACTACCTTTTGTATTATTTGTCCACAAACAATGATTAATGGTCAATGCAATTACTAACAATTTTTGAATTGTGCATAGCTTTCAAAAATACCTCTATTGGAACATTCTAAAATGAAGAAAAGATGCTCGTAATTCAATCATTTGGTTGTCATAGTTCTCAATCCAGTTTTGACTTTGTAGTTATAGATAACACTGTAAGTTGTTTCAAAATCACCAATGTGTAATTACTTGGGTCATAAATATCGCTTGATTTTGTAATAAGTTTTCTGCAAGATAAAAGCTCGAGTGCTTACTGCTTAGCTATGCTCTAGAAGTGAAACTAATTGGAAAGTATGGGAAGCCTTAGTTGCCTTAACACAAGCTAAGGAACTTGAGGTCAATATACAGGTTATAGTCCAAGAGTTCAAGACACTGTTTAAAACTTGTGTGGATCAAAGAAAAGTGAACCAACCCTAATGCAGTTTGCTTTTTGGATGTCGGAATAATCCCGAGTGAACTTAAAAAGCCCCAATTTTAGAAAACTTTAGCCCCAGACTTACCTAATTGCTATATAAGTTTGTGTAGACACCCATTTGTGTCTCCCCAAAACCAAACCCAGTGATGGATACCTTTCGCGTTGAACCATAATCGAATGAAGTGAAAGTGTGAAAGGTTAAGTGATGCGGTTATTTGTATTTAAAAATCTTTCTTTCTGTTTTTGAAAACCCACTCTATTTTATGAAAACATCCAATCCAATTTAGTTTGGTCCATGATAAAGGTCCAATAATAGTGTAGTTGGATGGGGCTCGAAAAGATCTTTCCAACGATATATTATAAGCCCAATTCCGATGAATAATGAGGAAGTTATGGCCAAAATACTAAAATGGGCCCAAATCGGATTTTACCTACGACCCAATGATCATGAGTAGGGGTGTTCAAATCCGGGTACCCGGGTTTTCGGGTACCCAAACTTTCGGGTACTTGTTAATCTATCCCATGTCCCGACCCGAATAATTTGGGTCGGGACATAGGGTACCCGAATCACTTTTTTTTTTCAATAACTTTTTTAATTTTTTTTTTCTAACACAAAATAGGAAGATAGATATGTTAAAAGATTATTGCTTCAAAAAAAATAAAATAAAATAAAAGATTATCCTTACATCGAAAGTATTACAATGAAAATTGATGAAGGTAATCTCATCACCACAAGCAGAGAGCCAAATACTAGAGTTCAAAGTAGAAAATAAAAAGTAGTTAAACAAATTACACAGCAGAAACCTTCCAGCAATAAACCTGTTGCATTTTTTTTTTGTAAAAATTCCAGATTTCTAGTGACTAACTTTTACAAAAAAAAAAAAAAAAAAAAAAAACCTATTCTCTGTAAAACCTGTTCTGCTAGGAATCTAAGCCGAAGTCGAAACCTCAAACCCGATTTCGATTCTTCGCTCAGCTTCTCCGAAACTTCGAGTGTTTATGTTTGGAAAAGTCAATAAGAAATCGAAACATGTTGAGGATGTGTTCGAAACGGAGAGTGTTTCCTTGATTTATTCTCCAAAACGCAGCAATTCAAGCTAATTAATTGTGAAATTCCGAATTAAAGGCGGTTCAATCAAACCTTTAAAAAAATTGTGAACAAACCATTAAAAAAACTCAAGGAAGAAGAAGGTAGGAACTAGGAAGAGAGAGAGGCAAGAAGAGAGAGAGAGAGAGAGAGAGAGAGAGAGAGAGAGAGAGAGGAACAGCAAGAGAGGAGAGAGTGAGGCATGAAGAGAGAGAGGAAATGAGCGGCGGAGAGAGAGAGAGAGAGAGAGAGAGAGAGAGAGAGAGAGAGGAAGATTGAGAAATAGAGAACCCTAATTTCCTCTCAATATTGGTATGGGCTGGGCTTACTAGCTTAGGACTTAGGAGCGATTTTTTTTTTATTTTTTTTTATCGGGTATTTGGGTACCCGAAAATGAAAAGATGCGCCCCATGTCCCGACCCGGATAGAAGGCACTTTTCCCGGGTCGAATACCCGACCCGAAAAAACAGTTTTTTCACCTAATTTTCCCGTCGGTTATTTACCGGGTCATCGCGAAATCGGGTCGGGACAATCGGGTCGGGTTTTTTTGAACACCCCTAGCTAATCATGAGGAGGTCCAAAGGTTTAATCCTATTCCTAAATTAATTAGGATTGATTAGAAGTTTCTATAAGATTCTAAAAGATCTTAATTATCCTTTTTTGAAAAGATAAGATCATAGAATTTGATTTAAATAAAAAAACTTTCCTTTTTATATAAAACTTTCCTTTTTTTAGAGTCCTAATTCTATTCGAATTTAAAGATATTCAAAGACAGTCAGATTTTATTTTCGTGCCTCATATTTTTTATCCAAATTTTATATGGTTGGATAGATCTTAAAATTATCTTTCCAATGATATATTATAATATTAATTTCGAGCTATAACAAAAAAGATATGAAAGAAATACGAAACTCTATCCAAAACCGACATCGTCCCACTATTTCGGCCATATCTTTTTTTCTACAAAATATTTTAATATAATTCTAATTGTATTGGAAAGTAGACTTCAAGAGCTTTCCAACGACATATTATATGCGTTATTTGGACTTCTGGATCAAAAGATATGATAAAAACAAAATCCGCAAAAACTGTCTTTGTTGCCCAACGATAGGCTTGTCGCCACGCAACAAGGCTTGTCGCGTGGCGATAGTTAGCGACAAGGTCGGTTTATTGGCGACATCATGGAGTTTTATTCCTTATTAAATTCTACCTATTTTCGGACTATTTTTCTTATAAATAGGGTCCCGAACCTCCGTTTTTATTCATCAACAATCAATTTAATTTCTCTTAATTCTTTCTAAGCTCTCATCTCTCTAGTTTTTCACAAACACAATTCAGCACTCACAAGATCTAGAAACACCTAGCCAAGTTCGAAGTTGCCTTTGCTCTAGACGTGAAAGGTTTATACTATTCTGAGGGTTTGGTCCCAAATCCAGTCTAAACTTTATAACTCTTTCTTTCGATTCTTTAATTTAATTCTTTGATTTATTATTTTCATTGGAGTTTACTAACGCATGTATTTTGTTATTAGAAAGAGGTACGAGGCTTCAAAGTAAGTAATTAGTTTACTCTCTTTTTAATTTCAATGTAGAAAGAATGTTTAGATTTGATTAATTCCTAGTATCATGTTAGGATGTTATTTAATGCTTTCTAGAATCATGTTTAGGGTGCCTTTACTCTTTTCTAATATCATGTTAGTACGATGTTAGGTTTAAAGCTTTGATCTTTATTGTTTAGTGACATGCTAGGATTTGTTATTAATCTTGTTAGTATCATGCCTAGGATCTTGCTATTATTATTAAGCTTTATTATTAACATGATTTTGGTTGTTATTATTATGATTATTATTATGATTTAGATTATTATTATTATCGTTATGATAATTATGTTGCTTGATTTATATATTATTGTTATTGCTTGATCAAGCCTTTTATGCATGTTTAAAGGGAATTTGTAGTTGAAATCACGCTTAATAAGATAATTAATAATTTGGTTTAGGCTAATATGATTTTAATTCAAGTGATCGCCAATAATAGTATTTGTGCATTAATATTCAACCGACATAGATTAAACAGGTTTAGGGTTAACCTATTAATTGCATGTTAGTCAGAAAGCGCATATGAGTACGAGTAGAATAAAGTAGAGGCCTATTTTATAGGGCAAATTCTTTCTCTTTTACATTGGATTCGTATTTTCATCCCCAAACCCTATTTGGTTCTAGACCTTTTGGAGTTGACGATCTCATGGATCGTTAAGGGGTGTAACCTTCACCTCGTGAACGGTTTACAAGTTCCTAAAAGTTGTTGGCGACTCTTTTTCTCTCTTTTCTTTCCCTTTAGACGCCACCATACTTAAGTGTATGATCATAGTGGGGTTCAAATTTGGGGTTAATACTTGAAATATTCCCTACACTAGGTTATTTCCTCCACGCTCCACTCTCGATTCAGATTCCGAGCTTCCAATTCCAACACCTTCTTCCTCAGCTGGATGAGCTCCTTTTGCTCTGGGGTGAGGGTTGTGGGTGTTGCCTTCTTCACCGTTGGTTCCGTAGTTGCTGCTACTGGTGATGGGCTCGCACCCTTACCAAAGTTGGCAAGGACTGCTGTCATTGCTTTCAACTGCTCCTTATTGCACCTAGAGAGGTTCTGCAGAATGGCTGACATGTTTACGGGCTGCGGTTTTTGGGTTATAGGTGTGGAAATAATGGGTTCATTGTTCACGCCTGTCAATGGCATATCGTACTTAAAAACGGAACTAGATCCTATCGGATCGACTGGTTTCGACGCTGCTTTAGCTGCAGCAGACGTCAATCCAATGGGATTGGATTTTGTGAGATGGTGGATTTGGGTTTCTTGGCTAATCCTCTGGGATCTACGGTTACTGTGGTGTTTTGTGGTGTTTGGTTGGCGTCATTGGCCTTATGTATGGGTGTTTGTACAGCTTCCTCCCCGGCCATGGTGGTTTGTCAACTACTCCCTTACTCAGTTGGTGAACCTCAAGTTAGATGAACCTTCCCCTCCTTCTAGTGCCAATTGTTTCAGGTATGGATCCAAGGGTTCTGCTGGGTGAGCTGGGCCCCGTTAACAACCTACACAAGGCAACACACGTAAGCTGGATCCATGCAAGATTTTCTAATCAACCAAATAATCACCCTATTTACAAATTCCTGTGATGAATATCTACTAGACTACTACCCTCCCACATTTTAAGGTTAACCAAACAAACCCTTAGTACTCATTTTGACTAGTATTCGTAGTACAAATTACAAAATTATATTCTCAAAAGTACATCGGATTCTCTTGCAATAAAAGATCCTAGAGCCATGTCGTTACGTTACTTCTCATAACTTAAAAACAAAAAAAATAACAAATTATTTATCATAAAAATCCAAGCTCGAGACTGTAAGGCTGAGCCCATGTGAGCAAAATCGTAGAAGTACGATGTAAATGATTTTCGAATCTGTTGATCTAAATTCAAAAGACAGCCAATAGTAATCAGCTTCCTAATTAAAAATGCAAGTCAACACTGTCGTATTAAAAAATACACACTACTTTATTGTATTAACTCTCTCGTGTACCTCGAGAAATTCGGTGTTTAGAGTTTGTACAACTATGTGTACAGTACTCCGTATATTACTCTGAATAAGTCCCGGAATATTACTATGGTTTGAGACTTTGAGACCTCCAAATAATAAATAGCTAAAGTCTAAAAATGATGGTCATTTTCAAGAGCCAAAGTTTGATTGTGAATGCATTTGGTGTTTTGTTGTGCGTTGTGGTATTCAGATGGCTATTCAAAGTTATTAACTTTGTTTGGTTTACGCCCAAAAGGTTAGAGAAATCGCTTCGACAACAAGGTCTTGTTGGAAACTCGTACCGGTTTTTGATTGGAGACATGAAGGAAGCCTCCGAACTTCGTAATGAAGTTATGGTGAACCCCATTCCTTTTACTCATGATTATTACCATCGTATTCAACCCTTACTCCATCGGCTTCTCACCAACTCTGGTAAGTATTTTTCAGCTTACATATTTGGTCCACCTTTTTGAGTTCGTTCATTCTATTATGTATAAATTTTTTTTTTGTAGGATTAGGGTTACATTAGTAATATACAAACTTTTTTATTCAAAAAATTAAAAAAATTAATATAAAATCTTACAGAGGTTTTTCAATGCGGCATGCTACATGGTGCGGCAGGGTTACTTGTATTTTGGGGTTACTTGTAGGGTTTTACTTATATTATGAGGTTACTTGTATGAGTTATTTATATTCTGGGGTTACTTGTATGAGTTATTTGTAGGTGTAACTTGTATTCTAATGTTACTCTTATTCTGAGTAGCCCTTACAAGTAACCCCAGACCAAATCCCTATACTAAACCAGTAACACCCTACACGTAACCCTTGACCAAAATCAATAACACACATACAAGTAACCCCAGAATATCAAAAAACACCTAACAAAACCACTAACACCTTACAAGTAACCCCTGTCGTACCATGTGGCCAGCCGCATATAAAAATTTGTGAAAAACCTAACTAATATAGTATACAAGATTATTATTTATAGGATTCTATTCTTTAAATGGGGTCCCATATGTATATTAGTTTACTTGATAAAATGAAAACCAAATCTTAAGCTTGTTTGACATCGTTTTTTGTTTTTTTTTTATTTTTTGAAAATAAAGAATAAAATACTAAAAATGTCTAAAAACATAAAATTGTCCAAAAACAATTGTCCCATAAAGCACAAAGTTATAGTACCACGATAAAATTCTATAATAAAATAAATGTAAGCTAATTAATAGAGTTTAATTGCCAGTGGATTATAATTTATTCAATTGTTTTCTTTAGAATTGAGAAAAATCAGCTGCTTTTAGGTGAGTTGTATCACCGTAATCAAAATCACCTTCGTCATCCTCATACACCAATTTATTTCCACTTTTTTTCATTTCTGTTTGAGTGAATGTTGATAAAGGTCTACTAGATGTTTTGGTGTTCGACACACAAGTAACCAATGGCCTTTTCCTCCACAACGGTAGCATATATTTTCATTTTTGTCCTTCTCATTTTTTATTTTTATCTTTACTGTCCTACTTCTGATGAGAGTATGAATTCCCAAAATGACCACCTCGACCACGACCATATCCACGTCCGCGGCCACGATCTCGACCACGACTTCAACCACAATTGCTGATGTGATCTCTAACCTTTTGCTCTTTCCCACTATGGGATGTTACATTCGCTTTAGGGAATGGAGTAGAGCCAGTTGGGCGTGATTTTTCATTAACAGTTCATTATTTTGCTCAGCCATAAGGAGACAAGATGTCAATTCATAATAGAAAAATTTGTAAATTACCACCAATAAAGGGATCCTATTTTGAAATTACCACCCATTAAAACTTTTATTTTAAATAACCACCCATTAAACTAAAAAAATTTCAGATTACCACCTTTTTTGGAATTCCGGCGGAAAATCCGGTTAAGGGCCTCACCTTATTAACTTCCCTCCTTTTTTTTCATTTCCCTCGACCTAACCTTCTCATTGAAACATTAAACTCAAAAAACATCTTCTCTCATCAATTTCTTCAATTAATTCATCTAAAAGCATCAATCTTTCCCCTTTTTCTTCCTTTAATCTCTGTCAACTTTGCAACTACCCCTACCCCTTAAGGGTTGAATCAGAACCCTAACTTTTTTTTTTGCAAATTGGGACCCTATTTGTACTTGCATTTGCTGTTGAAGTCGCCATCTTGATGTGTTTTTCGGGGACCAAAAGCGCGTAGGTGAAACTCCTGTCAAATGGTGATGTCAATGGCGAGCCTGAGGTGAGCAATTGGGACCCTTTACAATTTCAGACATGTAGCCTAATTGCAAAAAATCCCCAATTTTAAAGCCCCACGAACCCTAATTTCAAACTTGCAGAAAACCCCCAAATTTATAACCCCAGGAACCCTAATTCCAAAATTTCAGATATGTACTAGTTGCAATTTGAGAAAATTTGGATGAAATTTGGGGCAAAAGTTGTGAATTGATGTTGGATAATTTATAAAGAAAAAAAATCGAGGAGGGAAACATTTAAAAGAGTCAAATTCGCCGTTTCTAGCCGTTATGTGGGGCCCTCAACCAAATTTTCCATCGGAATTCCAAAAAAGGTTGTAATTTGAAATGTTTTTTTTAATTTAATGGGTGTTTATTTAAAATAAAAGTTTTAATGAGTGGTAATTTTAAAGCAGGACCCTTTTTGGGTGGTAATTTACAAATTTTCCTTCATAATATTTTGTAAAACCCGTTTCACGATATTGTGTCTGCAGGACAACATTGTTTGCATGAAAAGTAGAGTATGTTTTTTCTAACATTTCGACATCCGTGATTTGAAGAAGCAACTTCCCATCCTCCAAAATACATCAATTGAATCAACCACCAATCACAAATGGACAACTCCAATTCGAACCAAGAACACAAATAGTAAAAGGGAAAATGGAAAGATAAAAGAGAGAAAAATGAATTGGAAAAGAAGAATGTGTGTAGAAGCTGAAAATGAGAAGAAAATGATCACAAAGGATCTGAAAATTTGACCTCTTTGGGCCTGAGATTGACCACTTGGGTCTTTGAAGAATTGAGCCTCAATGGGTC
This sequence comes from Chenopodium album, assembly GCF_948465745.1. Taxonomy (NCBI): domain Eukaryota; kingdom Viridiplantae; phylum Streptophyta; class Magnoliopsida; order Caryophyllales; family Amaranthaceae; genus Chenopodium; species Chenopodium album. Next base: position 10,218,056 of record NC_137853.1, on the reverse strand, counting down.
TCACTAAAATTAATCATTAAAGGTGGGCATGAGTCGTGCCGGCACACGGGCGGCACGAGCCCGACAGAATTCCACCACGGCACGGCACGGCGGCCCACTTGCCGTGAACACAAATGTTGAAAAATTTGCACGGCAAGACACAGGCACGATCGTCGACCCGCCGACACGACCCGCCGACACGTTATTTTTATAATATATATATACATCGATTATTTATAACTTTATATTTTTAAAAATAAAAAAATTTAAAAACCGAGGTGGCACGCGGCACTGCACGACCCGCCAAGTGTGTGGGTCGTGCCGTGGGCTAGGGTGTGCCAAAACTTGGCACGGCACGGCACGGTCCGCCACCAAGCCGGCACGGCACGACATGGCACGAGCCCCACCCCGGCACGGCCAAGCACTGCCCGCGACGGCACGACACGATAGACATGGCAATTCAGACCCAGACCCGATGACCCGAATGACCCGACCCATGACCCGAAATCGATTTGAAACAAGTGACCCGAAATTGACCCAAAACCCGAATTAAACCGGCCCGACCCATACCCGACTCGATGTGGAACTGACCCGACCTTGACCCGAACCCGAAATGACCCGACCGGATACAACCCGACTCGAGATGACCCGACCTGAGACCCGAAACAACCCCCACCCAAAGTTGACCCAAGGCTCGAATTTGACCCGACCCGTAGTTGACCCGACCTTTAACTTGAATTGACCCAAGTAGACTCGAAACCCAAAGTGACCCGAACAAAAATTATACCTTAAATGACCAGAATCTATTTAAGCTAAAGTCTTGACCTTAGCAAACCGAAATAGAAAAAAATCGCAATCAAATTACCTTATTACAATAGTGAAATAGATAAAAAGAGTATTAAAAGTTTAAAACTAAGATCAATAAGAGAGTGAAGTATAACTCAATCAGTTAGAGCATCCCTCTCTAGTTTCAGAAGATCTTGAAATTGATTGTCAATTTAAAAAATTACTATATTCCATGAAAAAAGTAGCCTTAATAAATATAGTGAATTTTTCGTAAAAAAAATAAATAAATATATATATAGAGTTGAATTTAAGCTAACGCATCGATCCGAATATGACTCGACTCGAAGTTGACCCGAAAATTGACCCGACCCGACCCAAACTCGACCCGAAGTGTTGACCTGATATCCGACCCGACCCGATTATCAATCGACCCGAAATCAACCTGAAACCCGAAATGACTCGACCCGACCCAAACTTGACCCGATAACCTTTTGACCTAACCCATACCTGACTCGAATGACCCATTTTCCAGGTCTACGACACAATGCCCATCTTTATTAATCACAAAGGATCTCAAAACTGACCTTTTGGCCACAACAAAACTAACCACTATGGGTCTTGAAAAATGACCCTATTGGGTTTGAAAAACTGATCTCAATGGATCATCAAAGAAACCACTATGGGCAAAACAAGCCTTTATGGGCAATCAACAAGCCACTACGGGCGATCAACAAGCCACTATGGGCAAATGACCAACTATGGGTCTTGAGAAAAAGGACCACCATGGGTCAAAATAGATCACAAATGATCATCAAATAAAGCCTCAAAAGAAGCAGCAAAAGAATAGGATATAAAATAAACTCTCTACAAATTTAACCTCGGGAATTTGATTAATAATCCGAGAAGAATAAACTTTACAATTTGAGGAAGAAGAGGAAAAGGAAAAGGAAAAAGAGAGAAAAAAAAATGTGTTTGGGAAGGAAACAACCAGAAACTCTCACCATCACCCAATTAACCAAAAAAAATCCAACAGACTTCAACAAACCATCATCAATCCCGAAAATCCAATCAATCAATATACACCAAAAAAACCAAATCACCGAGCTAAGCTAGCAAGGATTGAAAGCATGAGAATTATACCAGATTTTCGCAGAAAGTCTCAAGCCAATCAGGAATGTGGGAAGTAATATTAAACCAGAACACACCCAACTTCCTCCAATCATCATCGGAGAACACAACTCGCAGTGATGACGACAGAGGTGCAAACTCCACCAACCACAGAGCTTAACAAGAACCCAATCAACAAAAAACACTAATTAGTAGCCTCCAATCGAACCCGAAGAACCTAGAAACCGAAGTTCACGAACAGTAATTTCGGCAACAAAACCCAGAAACTTGAATCCGAAATAACCTTTAATCTCGAAGGCTAGAACATGAAACCCAGAAAATTGAGCGAAAACTTAAGCAATCGCAAATCTGCGAGCCAATCAAACCGAAGTTCCAATTACCTAAACTTGCAAACCCGTAAATCGATGGAAAATGTTCAAGAACAAAACACCCATAAAACCACCAAAAACGGATCAAATTTGCCGGAAATTGGTCGAAATTGCACAAATACAGAAGGTCGAACAAGCATCCTTTTACAATTTGTTGCTAATTGTTCAAATTCGAACAATAAAGAATGAATTTGGAAGAACCCTAGAAATTGGGGAAAATCCAAGAATCGATAATTGCTTGATTTAAGGTTCAAAAAACAAATTGTGATTGAAAATATTGGGGATTGCTCAATTGCGAACTTAATTTTGAGCGAAAATTCGAAAGAAAATCTTGGGGAAAAAATAAATTGGGGATTCACATTCAAGAGGAAAATTGTGCGGAATTATGGAGCTAGGATCGTTCCCGCTCTGATACCATGTTAAGTTTGTGAATCTAAAGAGGAAGAAAAGGGAAGAGAGAAGGAAGCCATTATAGTAGAGCTTGAGTTTTGGTCAGTACAGAGAGATGAGGAAGGAGGAGTGAAGGTATATTTCGATTATGTTTTGTTAAAAATGAACTAATATAATATACAACCTATTTATACTCTCCAACTAATTACATGTTACAAAACTTAATTTGAATAAAGGAAGTGACAAATATGTTTCACCAAATCATAAACTCCAATAGGGTTGTCTTGATCTTTTTTGGGGCTCTATTCTAAGCTTAAAAATTAGTCCCTAATATAAGGGTTTAAAAATGTAGGGTTTTTTTTTATTTTTTTATTTTTTTATTTTTTTTTTATAATCAGAAATAATTTCAATAATCAATATTAATATACAAAATATAAGAAATTATTTCAATTTGCATATATTACACCGTCAATATATGCAAATTGAAATTGCAAAGTGGATTCGAACAAAGTTTGCAGCAACAATTAATCTAATACACAAAATTCTTGTTTGCTCCAACTGGGCAAATCACAAGTAATCAATTAGGTAGAATCCGATACAATGTTTCTTGACATTCTATCTTAAAAAATGGCAAATTGGAAATAATAAGATCATAGCAAAACTAAAATAAGAAACTTTTAACAAAAATAAAAAGACAAATATGCAGTTAAAATACGAAAATTAAGAGATTTAACTATGGAAAACACAAAATTAAAAAGCAAGAAAATCATTTGCATAGCCGCTATAATTGAAAGAGGAAGGTATAAGTTTTATTTGGAAAATTGAGAAGTTTGGGTAATATGAGAAAGTTAATGACAAATCTAATATATATAAATAAAGTAGGCATTTTTGGAGAGCATTCGACGCGCCACATAAGCAAAGGTATATTTTTGACCAATTAAAAATTAGATTTCTATTTTATTTTAGAATTAAAAAATTCACTTGCCACCTAAACAAAAGTGACGAATGAAATTTAAGAATTTTGCCACGTAGTTAAAAACAACGAATAGTGATCTATAAGGATTTAACTTATTTAAAAAACTAAAAATTATCTTTTAAGAAAACTATTATCTTTAGATACAGGATTTATACATCTAAGATAATTTTGATGGTGTTTATGATAAAAAATAAAAATTATTTCTTAATAATAATTAAATTAAAAATTTTGATGCCTATCACTATAAATTGACACATCTTACAACACCAATAAAATTTCATATCAATACAAAACTAAATCAAGGGAATTTTGTGTCATAATTTTGTGTCAGTTTTACGTCATCAGTGGCTGCGTAATTTTTAGTTTTATTTTTAAAATCCATGTTTAAATGTATATTTGTGATTATTGCTTATATTCTGTTTATTTGGAAAAATGCTTAATGATTATATGTTTATGTTTTGTTTTCTGAATTTTGTTTTTATATGTAGATCTAATTTAATTAATCAACGAATTAAATTCGAGCAATAATGATTGGAAAAACAAAGTATGATAAGGTATTATATCTACATAAATCGTTTACATTTATTAAATTTTTTTATAAACCTTTTTAGTTTTTATTAATTAATTTTATGATTAAAACAATTCTTTTCTGATTTAGGTAGCTTAATCAAGTCATCAAATTAACTTAATTGAACAAATTAACGTTAATGCCTCAATTAAAGCCAACTTTGTATAGTTTCGTCCAAAATTAATTGAAAGAAAAATTTACTCCATTAGTTACTTTTCAATCGTTACAAATAAGAAGCGGAGAATGGGGACGATTAAAAAATTCCAATGCATAGATTGATGTTGTACAATTACAATTTTAGATCAATTTTACAAAAATTTTATTGATTTATTTTATAAGACTATAAAGATTAATTTTATATAAATTTTATTTTTTCTAACATGTTCTATTTATCCAGTTTTATTTGATGAAGAAATAGAAGATAAATAGTATACATGTTTTTATTATTTTTTAATATTTCTATTTAAAAAAAAATCAACGAATAATTTAGGATTTAAATATGTAAAAAATAAAAAAAATAAAAAAATCTATTCACATTAAAGATTTTATCCTTATGTAACCGATAAATTATCATATTTACAATTTTTTTTGAAAGATATCATATTTACAATTTATTTATATTTTTAAATTCAATTGTCATATAACTAACAACCACAAATAAAATACATAACAACAATAAATAAAGTCGCATTATAAATTACATTAAAAAAATAATACTTTTGTAATAGGCAATAACACTTTAATTAAATTATTATTATTATTATTATTATTATTATTATTATTTTGTCTGAAATTATTAAATAGAAAAAAAAAATCAAATACGAAAATATATTTTTTTGAGATTTAAAAAAAAATCATCTTTAGATATAGGATTTATATATCTAAGATAATCTTGATAGTTTTTATGACAAGAAATAAAAATTATTCCTTAATTATAAGTATTTTTCAATTCGGGGTGAATGATTGATTGCGTTCATGCCTCAATTAAAGCCAACTTTGTACAATTTCGTTCAAAATCAATTCGAAAGAAAAGTTTACTCAATTAGTTACTTTTCAATCGTTACCAATAAGAAGCAATATCACACGCATTGCCAGTGCATTGCCAGTGACAACAAAATAATGATTTAATTTTTCAAAATACTATTGTTCGGGCGATTGGGGACGATGAAAAAATTCTAATGCATAGATTTGATTTTGTACAATTAAAATTTTTAGATCAATTTCACAACAATTTTTCACGTCCTGGTAAATATATTGATTTATTTTATAAGACTATAAAGATTAATTTTATATTAATTTTATTTATGCTAACATGTTTTATTTATCCATTTTGATTAGATGGAAGAGATATATGTGTGAACAAAGTTGGTGATTCTATCGAAATAGAAGATAAATAATATACATGTTTTGGTTATTTTTTAATATATTTATTTTTTAAAAAACAATGAATAATGATTTAGGATTTAAATTATTTACAAAATAAAAAAAATATCTTTTCACATTAAAGATTTTATCCTAATATGTAACCGATAAAAATATCATATTTACAAAATTTTTTTGAAAGATATTATATTTATAATTTATTCATATTTTTAAATTCAGTTGTCATATAAATAAAAACCACAAATAAAATACAAAACAACAATAAATAAAGTCGCATTATAAATCGCATTAAAAAATATATACTTTTGTAACAGCAATAACACTTTAATTGAAATATTATGTGTGTTTTTTTTGTCTGAAATTATTAAATAGTAAAATAAATCAAATAATTAAAAAAAAAACTTAGAATCTATACGAAAATATATTTTTTTGAGATTTATATATGGATAAACCGTGCATCGCACGGGCTTTCATCTAGTTATAATTAATTGAAGGAAGATGGAAGAAATATTTAGTTAATTTAAAGTAATTTAGAGTAGAAGATACTGAGCATTAAATTGGAGTAAATAAATAGGAGGAAGAAGGAAGCTTGCATGTTACGCACGCGTGAGAAAGTCAGGCATTTTTTATTATTTTATTTTAATATATACTAGGGAATCTTACGCGCGCAGATGACTAGCCTTTTAAGGAGAATTATGATGGGTGGTTTTTATGTCATGCATATTCCCATGGGGTTTAAATCCTCTGTCCCATTTTTCGTGTTCCATTTGTGTTCCATTTAATATCATTGGTTGTAATAATTACAAAGTCCCACTTCTCAAATTTTAAAAGGCAAATAAATATTTTAAGAACCAATCATATTTAGTGGAACACCAATGGGACACAAATTATGGGACAGATGATTTTCTCCCCTTTTGCATAGTAATTTTTTAAATACTTACTGATAAGACGAGTAACATAAATTAAATAAGTCATCATATAATTATATATTTTTTAAAAAATGGAGAGTCTAAAAATGCTTTGAATATTGAAATAAACACAAATAATTAATCAATTTTGGTGATTTAAGAGACAATTTTAAGGCTTTTGAATTCAATGGGGGTAAATATGTAAATGGAGAGTCTAAAAAATGCTTTGAATATTGAAATAACACAACTAATTAATCAATTTAATTGGGTGATTCATGAGACAATTTTAAGGGTTTTGAATTCAATGGGGGTAAATATGGCATTTTTAGGGATATAAATGTCCATCCACTATTCATAAGAGTATTCTTCCACTTTTTATAAGGTAGGGATATAAGGATTTGGGCCTCTTTACAAATTTGGGCCTCAATATTTCGGGGCCCTGGGTACACATTTTCCTTATTATTCCATTGGTCTTTAATTTATTATTATGTTAATGTCAGGTAAACATATGTAAAGTAGATGGTATGGTAGGGTTTTATAGAGCTGGCAAAAACTAACCCGACCCGAGAACCCGAACTTAACTGATAATGATCTGAACCAACCTGTACTCTAACAATGGGGTGAAACTAGTGACATGTAACCCGACCTAAACCTAACCTGATCTTGTTCGAAAACCGATTTGATCCTATACTTTATGACTTGAACCCGAACCTGCACCCGACCTGATAGTAACCGTCAACTGATTAAATCCGACCTGAAAACAATCTGAACCCGAACTAGTACCCGACCCAATTAAAACATGAACCCGAGTTATGGAAGGTTTAGGAAAATTTTATATACCTTTTATTCAGCTTATATACTGGTATAATTTTGTAAACCCTCAATCCGATTTAATAAAATCTTTTGTTCCGCTTATATATCTTTGTTCTTTATTACTCGTATATAAGTTTAATAAATAATGATGATGCTTGATCAAATTATGAAAGGCGTAATTATATAGTTCAACTTGGTCACATCGATATTTATTAAAATTGATCTTGAACTAAAACCTGAATCAACATTAACCCAAACCCGAATGTACCATCTTGTTAACCCATCCAAACCCAACTCAACACAACCCGAACCTGAAATTGAACCCGATTTGATTTTAACTTGAATTGAACCCGGCCTATATTCGAAAAGGTAAACAATCCGTTATAACTTGAACTGAAATTGACCCAACCTGAACCTGAACCTGATATGAAGCTAGATTGACCCGACATAACCTGATCCTTATTTAACCCGAGATCTAATTTAACTGACCCAAACCCGACTTGAATACCCGAATTAACAGTTCTAGGGTTTTGTATGTAATTTAGTAAATAGTGACACACATCCATCACATAAAAATTGAGCGAATGTAAGTTACTAAGTGGCAGAGTTACTAGAACCCACACCACATGAGTTGAGTAAGGTGCATTTTTTCATTTAAATAAGGGATTAATTTAAAAAGTATAATGAAGGGAGTAAAATTTTATGGTTGTATTTCCGTAATCTATGATCAATTACAAGCTTAAATATTCTGTAACTATTAAAATCTCTATCTTTCTTAGGCATAAATTAATTAATACTATGTACTAATTAATAGGAAAAAGAAGTGAAAATAGTGTAATACTAGATAATTCCCAAGCCATGCACAATTTTTAAAAATAATGATTATCGAAATTAAAATATAAAAGTCCCTATATATTTGTAAGTCAAAAACTTATCATTACAATCTTATATATATATATATATATATATATATATATATATATATATATAAAGGGGAGTTTTTTCCCGAGATTTTAGAGCGCCATGTAGGATTTTTATTTTTAAAAAATTATAAGAACGCCACATTGGATTACTATTTTTAAAACGCTACAATAGGATTATGCCACCTAAGATTAGTTAACAAGCCACGTAGATAGTTATATCCAATAAATAATTCAAGTGTCACATAAGCATAATTGACCAATGACATTTTAATGGTTACATTAATTAAATACGAAATATTATCTTTTGAGATTAGGAATTTTATCTAATATTTTAAAATAAATACGGAGAAAATGATATACTCCCTCCAGCCCGAATGATAGTCACTTTTGAAGAAAAATCACGGGAATTAAAGAAAGTACATTGAAAAAGTAAATTTACATTGAGTATGCAAAAAAGTAGAGAGAGAAAGTAATTAAAGTACATGGGAAAGTAAAATTTACATGGGAAAATTAAATTTGCACAAATATTTATGCAAATGTTAGAGAATTTTGGTAAAAAAATAATATTAATGGTACTTGAAAAAAACAAATGTGACTAACATTTTGGGTCACTAAAAATGGCAAAAGTGACTATCATTCGGGGCCGGAGGGAGTATTATGTACATCTAATAAAATAACAAATGTAATCACATAAATATGAAAAATATTTTTTTTTAAAAATAGATCGACCCGTGCATCGCACGGGCTTCATCTAGTAAATAATTAAATAACAATGTTTGTAGACAAATTAATAATTCTACAAAAATTCAGAAAAAAACGGAAAAATTAAAGTTTAGGAGGCCGGGGAAATTAATGAACGGTTTCCCTAGAAATTGTTCAAATCAAAATTAATTCCCGCTTTGGGTCGTTTTAAAAACAAATTCCCTAGATGGTGTCCACGTAGGATCGGGTTTTACCTTGATTTTTTTTAACTTTTGTTCAGCGTAGAACCGCAACTGGTGTTGGCGGATTGCATATATAACCGCAATTGATAGTAGCGGTTCTAACTGTAACTTTTTTTCACTTTATGACAGTCCTCCCTCTGTCCACTGATACTAATATATTCGAAACCTGAAAAAGCTATTAATCAATAAAAAAAATAAGATAGGGAATTGGGATTAATAAGACATAATGCCATTAGTAGCCGGCTGAAAATGCAATACACCTTGACAAAAATTCTCAAAAGTAGACCAATTAAGAAATCAGATTTCGTACTAAAAAAAACATCAAATTTAACTACTCAAAATTCCAAATGATTTTCTTCAAAATAAATAAGGTTTCATAATTTGACATCAAACTATGAACCAAAGCAAAATTAACACATCAGGTACAATGTAATGTTGCTTCTAGTTATCTAACAACTAAGAAGTACGCCTTTTCTTCGACTGATGCGCTGATGATCCTAACGCAGACTCATCCACCTCTGTAATGGACTCTAAAACAAAAGATGTCGATGTCCGAGGGCGTCTCTGGTAGGTCAATGGTGGCAGGGGGGATAATCCTAACGGAGAACTACGCTCGTTGTTTAAAGGTAATGAAGGTGGTCGACGAGTGCAAATTATTCTACATATATAGCTGGCCAAGAAACCACCTCAGTGTTGATAACATGGACAATGGCTTTGTTGGGCAAGCACCTAGAATGGCAAACACGAGCTCGTGAAGAAGTTCTTGCAACCTTTGGCATGAACATCCCAGACTTTGATGGCTTAAACAACCGTTTAAAGACGGTAAGATTTATTTTTTTCTTTCATACTAACCATAAATTTTCTATACTTCCCTACTAATTGATTGAAATACTTCTCGTATTAATTATAAGTTATAATATATAGATTGTATACTTCATCTATTTTTAATTGATTATATTAGGTGACAATGATACTCTATGAGGTGCTAAGGTTGTATCCGCCAGTAGTGGCAACCTCGCGAAGGGTATACGACGGTGAAACAAAACTAGGAGATTTGCTGATTCCTTCCGGGGTGGCAGTTTCTTTTTCAATACTCCATGCACATTTGGATCCCGAAGTTTGGGGTGATGATGCTAAAGAATTCAAACCAGATAGATTTGTAGAAGGGATTGCAAAGGCAACTAAAGGGAGCAATTCATACTTCCCCTTTGGATGGGGACCTCGAATTTGCATTGGTCAAAATTTTGCGTTAACTGAGGCTAAAATGGCGTTGTCTATGATTTTGCAGCGCTTCACTTTTGAGATCGCACCATCATACACCCATGCTCCGTCTTCTTTTATAGCCCTTCAACCCCAACATGTCGTCCCTATCATCTTACGTAAACTTTAATTAAGCATGTTTGATTTTATGTTTTGCTTTTGCAGTTAAGTTGTTTTAATCTATGTATTCTACATTAAAGTTTGGTTAGATTTGGTTGTTTTTTTTTTAAACCTTACGTGTCATGAAATTTCACTTTCAATATAAACTTGGATTTATTTTATTTTACTATAGACTAATTATTTGGTCGAGTAACACTTAGTTATTCATTGAAAAAGATAGTGTTATAAATTTCAATAAGTTTGTACGAGTATTTGTTTATAGCTTTTGTATATATTTTGTTAGTTTAGATGAACTATTACGAGAGGGGGGTGAATAGTATTAGGTTCCAATCGTGAAACTTCTGCGGAAATTAAAAAAAAAAACATAAAAGAAACTTAAAGAACACAACAAGATTTACAAGGAAACTTTCTAAGGCCTAACTGAAAGTAAAACCCCGGCCCTTCTCGGGACTTTCAAACAAACTCCACTATAATAGGCAACTCTCCTAGTATAACCTATTACACATACCTTGCTTCGCAAGTTCTACCACGGACACTTGCCACTTGATAGGAACCTATCCTACCAAACCTAAGACACACTCAGGTTCCTTTTTCTCGACCCAAGAACACTCAGGTTCCTTTCTCGACCCAAGAACACTCAGGTTCCTTTCTATCACTGTGCAACCCAAGACACACTCAGGTTGACTCACTATCACTTGAAGTTTAGAGAATTCAAACTCATACACTCAAACGTGAATTTGTAGAGACTTCACAATCTCACCCTAAAACCAATTACAACACAAAGACTCACTTTAACACATAAATGGAAAGCTACACATGAAACCCGAAATCAAAATGATAAAGCTTAAACCTTTGGCAAACTTACCCTTAAGCACTAAGTGGTTTTCACGCTTAAATTCCCACTTTGCTTCACTGTATCACTTCTATATTTATAGAGGTTCCTCAGTTCACAAAGTAGGGTTTTCGCAAAATGTGATAAGCTCAAACAGAAATCTAATCTTATTACTTTAAAATCGAAATAAAAAAAAATTTAATTTCGTTTATCTGAAAACCAATTTTATCAAATTCGTCTTAGTTAAAAGATAGAATTTTATGAAAAAGATAAAACCGAGTTAAACCAGATATCAAAAGATAAAATCAAATAAATACTTTTTCATAAAAAATGAAATTATCTTTTACGATTTAATGAGCTTGCCCAGCTTAATCTGATTTCTAACAAGTTCCATGCATAACAACCATTTACATGCTTACATCAACCTATTAAACAAACTTATCTTTTAGACAACTATAAGTTATGAAGTCCATTTTTTTCAGTTGATATCTTGATCTCTGCACTGATCCTTGGTTGTTGAGGTTTGCCCCCGCATTACACCGGAACCAGGTCGTTACAACCCGTTGTGAAGTTCCTGTTAAGAAACTTCGTGAAGTTCCATTTTCGAAACTCTTCTTCTGTCTTTACCTGTCCTCATGGATCTTGTAAAGTTTCTTTGTTTTAGTTCCTACTTCAACTCCCGGAGCTTACTGAACCTGCAAACAACACAACATTAGAAAATCCTTATTAGATGGAAGTTTGCTCAATTCCCCCTTTTTGATGATGACAAACTGAGCAAACTCCTGAGGATAAAGTAAATAAACAGAAGGTTAGTTTTTCATTTTTCAGTTTTTTTTTTCATATAAGCTAAGTAAAACAAACAAAAAGTAAAACAAAACAGAAAGAATGAAAAGCAAATAAAAATTTCAGAGAAGAGAACAACCTTTGTTACTTACTTTACTGAAACTAGAACAACCAAGTTTGCTCCTACTTTTCCCCCTTTTGGCATTATAAAAAACCTGACTTTTCAAAGATTTTATTCATCTACTCATAGCCCCACAGGCAATTCATCGAATGTGGGAAGCTGGAAGCAGCGCTGACTAGCTCTCTTAAGCTAGTACTTTCACACAAATTTTCCTGTTTATTCGCAACAATGCATGCATATATAGAAAAAATTCCAAATTTAACAAAAACCAACTATCCAGAGTGCTTAAAATATTACAGACCAAGTTCCAATATATTCAAAAGCAAATATAATTCTAAAACATCCAAGAAAACATAACAGTGTTCCAAAACCAACATAAATAGATTACGCTAAGGGATGGCTGGGGATAGGCTGCAAGGGTAATCTGGTTTTAAGTGCTTTGAGGATCTGCTCAAGCTCTGCCTTGTTGTCTGCTTGAGCTTTCTTCAATTTGGCTTCCAGGCTTGAAATGGATTTATGAAAATCCTTTGCTTGAGAAGTAGTGCTTCTCTCCATTGCTTTCATCATCCATGCCATGTCAAGGAGCTGCCCTTCTACCTGCATAAGTCTGTTAGACAAATCAGTGATTAACTCATCAACTCCTCCTTCCCCTTCGCTTAGCTCCAAGGGATCATTAGCACTTGTCCTAACCTGAGTTCCAACAGAGAGCCTTCTACTCTTCCTAACAGGTCATCTCAGCTGAGAATCATCTTCCTTCCCCTTTTTCTCCTGCGCTTCATACTTCACACACTTCCCCCTCACTACATCAAGACTCAATCCCCTCAGAGTGGTTTCATTAATCACATTCTCTCCTTTTTCCCTCATGTGCCCATAAAAGTCCTTCAATTTCATAGCCAAATCTTCAAACACAAAAGCAAGAATTACAGCATATCATACTTTTATTTCCTTCTCTATGAAATGCTCTAAATGTTGGATCATAAGTGCTGGGAAATTGATTTTGATTCTTTTTGACATGCAAAATATTAGGGCCATTTCTAGGTAGCACAACTCATTTTTTCTTTTGTGTCCTTGGAACCAAGGACTTTTTCACCAAATTAAACAACAATTTGTGCAATGGAGACAGATCATTGTGATTCATAACACTCACTCCCTTCTTACCACCTAAATAATTAATTATTTTAGTTTTAGTATGCCCTGCCACTTTCACAGTTACAACCCCTTTCATATAAGTATCAAACCCCTCACATGGAACTTGAAGTAGAGTTCTTAGTCTAGCAGCATCAACCTCAACATCATTAACTTTGCTATAACACACATCATCTTCAAATTCACATTCCCTACAGAATTCATCCATAGCCAGTGGATACAAATAGTGGTTTGCTTTAACAGTAAACATGAAATCGCAACCCTGGAACTTAAGCAGATCTAAAATTTTGAAATTCACTCTGCTATACCATGCATCGTCAATTCTATAGCCTACAACATACCTTTCAGCTTGCTTTCCCAAAGCCTTGTCATCTTCTTCCCCCTCAGAATCATCCTTCGGCACTTTAGGTTTGTCCTCTTTTGACATTGCATCGATTTCAATAATTTGCTCCTCCTGCGATTTCTCCTATCTTTTGGCCATTCTTTTCTTCCATAGAGCAACTCGGTCAAGGATGATGGGTAAACTTCCGGTTGAGGAAGTTGCAGTTTCTTCAAGAGCTTTTGGCTTGGTATTTTTAGGTTTTGAGGTGGTCTTGAGTGGGGCTTTAGGAATTTTAGAGTTAATTGGTTGTGGGCTAGGAGATCCGGTGGGTCATTGCTCATCTTGAGTCTTAGGTTTTTCATCGGCCATGGTTGATTGTGGTTTAGCTATAGAAATTTTGTGGTCGCGAGAGTTTGAGAGGTTTAATTTGATGTAACGGTGAGTTATTGGAGTGGTTGGGGGAGTATTTATAAGGGGGTAAATATGTGAGGCGGTGTATTGAATTTGAAGGGTTAGTTTTAGGAACAATGAATTTTATCTTATTTTTGAGAGTTAATCTGGATGGAATTTCAATTCAAGACTTATCTTTTTACACTGAAATTAATAAAAGATAATTCCAGAAGATAATTCTTCTTGAAAAGAAAATAATTTTTCGAAAATTAAAATTCATGGAACAAGTCATATACATGTCTACATTACCTTGAATAATATGTACAGTTTTAAATAAGTGTTAATTGCACTAACCTCCAAGAATTTACCAACGGTGACATTCCCGTTATGTTTATCACACCAATATTGTGATAGATGTTTTATTTCTTTTAATTGATCCTGTAGTTGACAATGCCATATCTGGGAACTTCAGTTGCAATCAATTCAGCTTGATCATCCCAAGTTCCAGTCTCATATTCTCAAAGCGTTCTCTGCTCAAAGGCTTAGTCAGAATATCAGCAATTTGATTATCAGTTGGACAAAATTCTAACTTAATATAGCCTTTTTCCACATTATCTTTTAGAAAATGATGTCTAATGTGGATATGCTTGACTTTAGAGTGTTGTAATGGATCTTTTGATATGCAGATAGCACTAGTATTATCACAATAAATTGGAACACATTCAAATTTTAAACCAAAGTCACATATTTGTTGTTTTATCCATAGCATTTGTGAGCAATATGCTGCAGCAGCTACATATTCAGCTTTTTTTGTGGACAAAGCAATTGTGTTCTATTTCTTGGAACCCCAAGAAACTACGCATGGTCCAAGGAATTGAGTCATACCTGATGTACCTTTTCTGTTAACTAAATCACCTGCATAGTCAGCATTTGTGTATCCAACTAGATCAAATGATTCATTTCTTAGATAGTATAAGCATAAATCATCAGTTCTTTTTAGATACCTAAGTATCCTTTTGATTACTTTAAGATGAGATTCCTTTGGATTAGCTAACTCCCCCAAGCTAAACCTTTGCTTATCACAAAGCAAAGAAATGAATAAATAAATCAATACTTCATCCCAAATACAATTAAAATTAATAAATATAATTCAAGGTAAATCTGACAAACATGTATCAAAGTCAATCAATCAAATCCATCTAACTACCAATCTTCCCTAACAATTGTCAAATAGAGAAAACCACAAGAGCATATAGAATTCAAGACTAGTGCTCACACACTCTACTCTCATTTATGTGGCGAGTTAAAGATGTACAACTCGATCGCTTTCCATCCCCAACCCCTTTAATTGTGAATAATGCCCTCCCAACTCACACTCTTGTGTGTTTAAAAAGACATACACTCAACTCAATAGTCGACTCGGAATATGTCAAGTCATTCATTGCATTGATAGACAACACTTTCACATTTGCACGACTCTATGCACACGGTCGGAAGGTCTTTAAAGCTTGTAATGTAAGGCTAGGGTAATGGGTAGGAAATATTTGGGAAATAATGTGAGAGAAAAACCATGCTTAAAGGGAGCCAAATCCTAATAAAACCAAGGTAAAAAATAATTAATGACCAATCATCCTCAACATAACTCAACTCTACAAAAATTCACCAAACAACCAAATCAATATTTCACAAATTCACCATCACTTACAACTTCACTCATAAAATTATAATATTATAGAACTTGAATGAATAAACAAACTTTAAACTATTTCTCTAAACTTGATTTTTCTCATTGAAACTCATCATATTTTTTTCTTTCTTTTGATCAACTTTCACTTTAGAACATTTGAACATTGAACACTTTTTTCCTTTTTACTCTTTTTTTTCTATTGAAGTTCAATCTTTTAATTTTTTTCATTTTTTTTTCTTGAACTTCTCTTTTTTTCTTATCAACATCATGCTTTATTTTTTTTTCTCAAGAGATTTAACTTTCATAATCATAAAAAGTGACCACAATCAAGAATAAATAACTTCTCAACACCACCCAATTGTGCAAACAAATAGCACACCACAAACTCCCTTGCCTCACTCACTAATATAGCTTCCCCAAGCCAAGCTTGGGACTGGTAACCAATGGGGCTAAGTAGGCTTGTAACGTGGCTAATAATCAACAAAAAGTCAAGGCAACAACATGGATAGCAAGAAGGGAACAAATGTATCTAAATCATCTGAAGGCCACCTAAGAAACAAATGCTTCGTCCTCCACAATGTGCATAATAGTGAGCCATGAAACACTACTCATAGTTGCAAACCAATACTCAAATTCATTGACATACCAGGAACTAACACACATTCCTAACCAAATCAACTAGTCAAGCATTATATTCACAAGCAGTTGGACAAAATTGACGCATGTTATGGTTCCAAGGCAATCAAATATCAAATCATGATCAACTAATTTACAATATTTTTCATCAATAACCAAGAATCAAAACAATTTCGAAAAATTTTCATTAAGGGGCACAGGGAAGCATGATTTACAATTCATTGGAACGTATTTTTGGATTTTTTTAGTTTTTCAATTTGTTTGTATTTTTCATATAGGAAAGCAATAAAAACTATACTATGAAAGCATTAGAAAACTAGACTAAGAAAGCATTAGAAACTAAACTAAGCACACCAAAGAAAAATAAAAAGAAAGGGAAAGAAAGAGTACCTATATATACAAGAAATCCCCTCAAGCTAAATCAGACAATGTCCTCATTGGCTTAAAGGGAAGCTAGTAAACCAAGTACTATCCCTCATCATCAAATTTGTATCCACCACCATCCCAAACATTGCAATGCATCACCTTGGTTAGGGGTGAACATGGTCTGGTTTGGTGCGGTTTGAGTCTAAACCAAACCAAACCGCAAAATACGGTTTGGTCAATTTTCCAAACCAAACCAAACCATATTAGTATTGAAACCAAACCAAACCAAACCGTAATAATGCGATTTTGTGCGGTTTGGTTTGCGGTTTATGATGAGACGACATTTTTTCCTAAAAAATTGTCAAATATTAATAAATTTATAATAAAGTTTAAATAATTAGCCCAAAGGGATTAAATTTTACTACAAAGTTTTAATAAAAATAACAACCAACTAATTAAGTGCTAACACAATAAGAGCAATATGAGTTACATGACCTATTGAATTTTAAGTATTGATATTTGAGAATGAGTATAGAGTATAGTAGTATACTGACCGTATAGTCTTCTAATGATTTTTCATGTTTTTTTTTTTAATTTTTTTTATAATATATAATAACTATTTTAATTTAATTAAAAATTATATAAATACTAAAATGCGGTTTACGGTTTGGTTTGGTTTATAATTTTCGAAAAACCAAACCAAACCGCAAACCATATTTCCCCAAAAATCGAAGCCAAACCATATTTTTACTGATTAAACTTTATTTTTTTTTATTACTAAACCGAACTTAAATTAACTTTACTTGATATTATTTGAAGAAGGTTACAGGCCTAAATTCTGATTTTATTGCATAGAGGTGTTGTAAATGTTTGTTTTCAGATATGTGCCAAGAATGTTTTTTCTGCTCTGATTTTACCGTACTTTATCCCTCAAAGTGTGTTGTTTTTATCCGTTTTCTCCCCCAACTAAGACCAGAAGGAGGCTTGGATCCCATACCTATGCATAGGCTATTGGGGCATTGGTTGACATTAGTTTACTCTTTACTTTGGTAGGATGGGGAGGAAAATTCTATGATTATATTGCATATTCTACCTACTCATCCTGTCATCCAGTCTTTTTTCTTCCTTCCTGCCTCTTTCTACTTGTCTTTCCTACTAATTGAGCTTCTTTGTCATTGTTATACATTTGAATGCTATTATCTTTGATTCAACTTGTGATCACGGTCCCTTTTCTTTGGTTTCAGTGTGATCCAATTCTGCGCTACTGCATTTGCATATTATGCCCAAGCAACTGCTGCTGGTGAAATATTTGGCCACACACTACAGTTTCTTCGCGGCATCAAATATTTATACAAGTCTGTTTACTCTAACCCTTGTTTAATACTCCGTAGTGTTTCTGTTTATGGTTTTTTGTAAATGCTGACCTTGTCTGTTATCTACAGGTATAATGTGTTTCAGATTGTTTTTGTTGCATTAACCGTATTGACATTCCTCTACTATGCGGCTTTTGTAAGTTCATGAAATTTTCTTTATTCCCCGTGGTATTTAGGCGAATTCTAGATATATTATTTACTTATTTAGTTATGCTTAAAATTTTGAACTAAAGTTTTCTTCTTGGGGGTCTTATGCTGATTACTTGTATGTGCTTCAAGGTGTTGAAACTAAGACTTAAGTGAAATAATATTAATGGAGATAAACAAAAACTGATTTTATTAAATCACCGCTACACAACGAGAATACAGAGATGCTTGAATATAAATAGCATATGGAATAACAACCTAAAGCTAATAATTAGGAGCATGATCTTTTCTAACTAACCCACTATGCATGACTCCACTAACAGTAACAATGACTACTCCCACGTAATTAGCCACTAACCATTTACTTCTAAAGACTCTAACTTATCAATAACATTTAACAAATTCACCTAAAAAATAGCTAGTTACTTTGAATCAATCCAACACAAGGTTGGCGGAGAAAGAAAACCTCTGGCAGGATACAGATCTCCTCTTGATCATGTATATCGATTAAAATCAGCCACTTGAAGGTCTTGAAGTTGCACAGAACTTAGTTTGGTCTCGTTCTGGAGTGTTTTGGCGTACAGTATCATAAGACTCTGAATCTGGTTGTGGTTTGAGCAAGTTGAGAGTGATGCTGCATCATGGCCAACTATATTTACTTGTTATTCTCATTGTATGTATTTTTCTTGTTTAATTTGTGTAAAATCAACTCTAGGACTTATAGAGAAATTTTTTGGGCACAGGGAGGCGGGGTTGGCCCGGAGGGTACAAGCGTCATGCTGTTGTAATATAATTGTCCGGGATAGTGTATGATCGTCTAGTTGCATTGTGACTTGTCCTTTTAGATTCATTTGTTAATGATTTTATCCACTACCTTTTGTATTATTTGTCCACAAACGCTGATTAATGGCCAATGCAATTACTAACAACTAGGTTAGTTCCCGTGCCATGCACGGTACTTTTCAATAATTGATTTTAAAAACATGACAAAATAAAAAAATGATAAAATATATTATTTGTTGATTTAATATTCACATTTTATTATTTAAGCACGTAGCTTCTATTACATGGTTAAAAAATTATGAAATTAATATATAATTTTTTTTTGTAATAAACGTAGATAATTTATAATATGTCTTTCATTCCTTAAATAAATTGTCCACATTCACATGTCACAAATTACTTGTATGTTAAGAATGTTATTTTTAATTTATTTGCTTAATTTATTAGTTGTCAATATTTTTTTTGGAAAGCTAAATCAAATCTTCTACTGTTGCATATTTCATATGTAATTATTACTTATATGTAGAAAGATTTTTTTCCTAATATAACTTTTTTTTCAAAAAAAGCAAATAAATAAAATAAAAAGATAAGGGACACACCAGGAAATGACACGTGTCATTGCTGGTGTGTCTTTTAGTATATAGTATTGATGATTTTAGAATTGTGCATAGCTTTCAAAAATACCTCTATTGGAACATTCTAAAATGAAGAAATGATGCTCCTAATTCGATCATTTGGTTGTCTTAGTTCTCAATCCAGTTTTTACTTTGTAATTATAGATAACAGTATAAGTTGTTTCAAAATCACCAATTGTGTAAATTACTTGGGCCATAAATATCGCTTGATTTTGTAATAAGTTTTCTACAAGATAAAAGCTCGAGTGCTTAGCTATGCTCTAGAAGTGAAACTAATTGGAAAGTAAGTATGGGAAGCCTTCGTTACCTTAATACAAGCTGAGGAATTTGAGGTTGATATACAAGTTTTAGTCCAAGAGTTCAAGACACTGTTTAAACTTGTGTCGATAATAGAAAAGTGAACCAACCCTAATGTAGCTTGCCTTTTGGATGTCAGAACAATCCCGAGTGAGCTTAACAATCCTAATTTTAGAAAAGTTTAGCCCCACCCTTACCTGATTGCTATAAAAGTTTGAAAGGTAGATTTTTTTTATGTGATGAAATGAAAAGGAAGAGCTACTTTTGTAGAGGATTTGACTCATTTGAGGCTATACATCCTCCTTGCATTTAGGCTAAAGACATCTCCCACTCATGAAATGACTTTGCTATAATCTGGATAGCAAGGGGTCCGTAGACACCAAGTAGACCTCGCCCCCAAAAGTGAAAAAGGCCTAGTAACCTAAAGACGAAAGGAAGCCTCGCTTGATACGTCTACAACTTACTATTGGGAATCGTGACTGCTGTTGAGGTGAGTGAATAACACTTCAATCAGGATGGCGTAGCCCCATTAAAGGGGAAGAGAAACCCAACCTAATTATGAAACTGCAAGCAGGTTACTTCCACCACATTATATAAGGCATTGATTTGGGTGGCATTTTTGGCTTCTGATTCTCAGATGAAGTGTGTGGCGCAAGATTCCTAGAAAGAGCATCATTTGGTGAAGCACTGATTCCACAAGAGCACAACAACTTCTTCTGCTTCACCTGGGTTGTCTCCTCAATGTGGACGGGAACTTATGGACTTCAATAGTTCACTAACCACTTGGAGTTGTTTTGCAGTTATATAAGTTAGTTGGTTATTTGCACCTTTTTCCAAAAGTCCTGTAAGCGAATCATTTCATTGACTGGACCCATAGAGCAAGATAGACTGGGCTTTGAGTAAGAGGTCGCCTAGTTTTTTATAACGCGCACACACGTAGAAGGATCTTTCCGAAGCTAAGCGCACTACATTTCCTATCCAAGTTGAGGATGGAGCGGATGTTGAAAGAGATAGGATAACAATTGGTCACGGAACCATCAAGTCAACTACCATTTGGTGCAAGTCACGTGACCTACATGACCTTTGCTTTTGAGGCCGCTGCAGGGATTGAGGATTGAGACGAATTCCCCATTATTTGTAAAAGGATCCTACTCTTCCCGCGCGAGGTTGTCTTTCTTATGTAGAATTTGAGCTTGCTTAGAAGATAAGTTCCAAGAGTGGGTGTTATACGGTTGGCAAAACTAGGGTTTTGGATCCCATTTTTTAAAATTGAATTTCCCTTTATCTCGACTTTCACATCTGTGAGATACATTATTAGGCTACCTCTTCCAAAAGAAGGAAGGTTAAGTTCAGAGCCCTTTGTTTTCTGGACCTCTCGCCTCAGCGCAATGCTTCACTTCCAAATCTTAGGATATATCTACTTAGTTCTTTCTTCTTCATTGATCATGGGGAATGAAAATCATCTACTGGTTAGAAGGCTTGTTAAGTATTGAATGATCCCTTTGCTGGCATATTTTGGCTATTTTTGTCCTTACTTATTCAAGTAAGTGAATAGAGTATTTTTCATTCCATTTCTGGTTTAGTATCGAAATCATTTGTAAGTTGCAAGGAAGTTAGCTCAATCAATTGGAGTTTCTGAATCAGGTTGTGTTTTTAGGTTAAGAATCGATCTTGTAAACTATATTTTTCCAATTGTCGTAGTTAGAACATTGTTTGGCGAATCATGTGAATCTCTATTTTTCTTCTTCTTGTTTTCTTTGTTACTCTTTCTTGCATTTGAGACAACAATTATATTGCTCCATCTCATTTTGGTCATGCCTTCCTTAATCCTTAAATTAGAAATAGAGGGTGTTAGATTTAGTGAAAGTTATGGATTAAGTTTTTTTAAAAAAAGGTTAATATAGTAAAAAGTTAATAGAAATGAATATTAGTTTAAGTGCAAAAAAATACTTCCTCCGTTTCTTTTTAGTTGACACGTTTCTTTAGTCACGTTTGCCAATGCATTTATTCAATCATTAATATCTTTAATTAATGATAAGCAAAAATTATGAAAAGTTGATATTTTGAAAGTATATATGTAATCTCCCGTATTTTTAAATATTTTATAAATGAAAATTTATTTTATTTATAATATTTATTTGTTATTTTTCATAATTTAATTTTAAAAGTTTCAAATTATTAATCTGGGTCGAAAATTAATTGAACAAATTATTTTATGCACCTTTATTCTACAATTTATGTCCAATCACACAAGCCTAACCCATTTGTTTACTTAATCGACCCATTATTTTTATGAGGCCCAATCTTTCTTTTTACCCTACAATAATTCTCTCCTATAAATACCCCATGAATCTCCAAAAATTTCCCACACAAAAAGGTTAGTCTTATTTTCATCCTCTTTTGTTTCATTATTTTGCTTAATGTTAATTTAATTGTTTTGGGTTTTGATTTTAGTATAAAGATTATATTTTTAGTATCAAATTATATTTTAATGGTATAAAGATTATAAATTTCATATTTTATGAATTATAAACCTAGGGTTTCAATTTATTGAAAATCATGATTTTAGGGTTTTTATGAACAATTGATTTAGGGCTTTTATAGTAATGATGTTTTGAAATTTTGGTGATTATAACTAATGATTAGTTTAACTTAATTCCAGATTATTTTGAACACATAGATTCGTGTTTTAATTTTTAGATTTTCGTTCGTTAATATTAATCCCGTTTTAATCCCGATCAGATTCTGAACTCATCCGATTTTGATGAAAAAGTAGTGTTTTCTATGTGGAAACAACGTTTTAAGAAAGATTCACTACCTTTGGTAGTGAGAACCACCCTCTCGTGGCCAAATTCAGCCTCTAAATATGATTTTCGGGCAGTTTTTGATTTTAACGAAGTTTTTTTATACTTAAAAATATTATCCTTGAGTTTGATTAATAAAATTAATTATGTTTAAAGTTAATTAAGCATAAATATATGTTTTTATTGAAGTTTTAAGTGTTGGAAATAGTTTCTAAGTACTACTTTTGATGTTTTATAAAGAGGGTTTAATCACCCATTAAAAAGGGAGACTTTTAGGGGTTTTTATATAATTTTCAGATTTTTATTAGACTTTGAACTTGTTGTAATTTCATGTATAAGAGTGTATTTTAAGTTTTTTATGAAGAAAAATTTAAAGAACTATATATAAGCCTTTAATTTTAACTAAAGGGAAGATTTTAAAGTGTTGTTTGATTTGGATTTTGAAGGTTTTAAAGTAAGTTAGTATTGCTGTAAATTTGATTGATTGGGTATTGATTGAGATGTTATTATTTGGCTTAGGAGATGAGTTTATTGAAGGTGATTTCTAGTTAGTAAAGTGGCATACCAATTCGTTTGCTCAAGGTACGTACAAGTTACGAAACCTTTCTTTTAGGTGCATGTTTAAGGACGACGAATCGAGAACTTAGTATCATGTATAGGGATGACTAAGTTAAATTGTTTGGTTATACATTGTGAATTTCGTATGACGTGCACTATTTTATATTGCAAGTATTATTTGTGCTCTAATTATGCAAGGTGCGCTTAGAGGCAAAGGTATATGATTGGTGTAATGATTAATTTATTACTCATTCATGATTATGCAAGCAGGATGAGTAAAGGAAGAATTTAAGTCTTCTAAGACGAGGTTGAGGTTTTGGGGTTCCTTATGCACTCAAGGTGTTTATACACCGAGGTAGTAAAGGAATAAATAATAAATGTTGCTTGCCACTAATAAATCAAGAATTGAAATTGAAAAGTTGTTTTACTTTATTGAATTGATATTGGATTGATTGTATTGTTATGCATATGAGTCATCACCAAGTCTAAACCTGTAAATCATGTAAAGTGCAAGATGGATGAGCAATAAAACTCTGGATTGGTGCACTTCTGGAGTAATGACAATCAGGGGTTGGGGGTACATGGGGTATTAGCCGTGTACTTTTCTCGAGGCCGTCTGATCTACGAGTCTCTTATTTCAAATATTTTTCAAAACTAGGAGTTAGGTGAGATCTCATACTAACTACGGTCACGGAGTCGCGCCCGTGGTCGTTGGATGTTTATTGATGTTTCCAAAAGGAGGCATGGGGTTTTTCTTTTATTGATGTTCCAAATGGAGCATGGGTTGGACAACCTTGTCTATTGCGTAATCCAATGAATAAAAATAATAATTTACCTATTATTAATTAATGGAGTCTTAGTAATATAAATAGTTGAGTCGTGTGTTGAGTCTATAATTTAATGATGCATGATGATTGATTATTAGTAGCATGTTATGGATTTCTTAATTTATTTTGCAGCTTGTATGTACTCAGCTTTGCTGATTGCGTGCTTTGTGTGTCTTTCTTTGGTCATGGCCTTCGCCTTTCAATGACCATGTGACGATCCAATTTTTACACTTGTAATATTGGGGAGCAGAATTATCACAGGTTCTTACACATGCAGCATTCATCAGGGTTGTGGGATCTTGAGTAGAAAGTTGGTTGTTTGCATTTTATTTCTTTTGCAAGTTTGAATTTATTTTAATTCGATTTTATTCGACACTATTTCTTTTGGGTTTGAATTTATTTGAACATTGAATTTAATCACTTACTACTTTTATTGGGTTTTGAATAAGGGCCTTAATGGTTCCAAGTTGTATGACTTAATTTGGTTTCATTCGTTGGTTTTGAAACTTATTTATAACTGATTTAGTTTTTCCGCTGCTATTTTCTGATAAAGCCTTAATGTTTGAACACGTGGCGGTAGCACGCCAGTAATTCTCTTGAATATTGTTTAGGGTCCTCACAGGTTTAAAGAGAGAATTATTGGGGTGTTACAATATAACGTGACGAATCTAACAAGATCCCGCATGACTATATTTTTCATTACTTATAAAGCACAAAACACGGTCAAAGGGAGGTGTGTGAATAGTGCTAAAGTCAAAACGTGTCAACTAAATAAAAACGGAGGTAGTATAAGTTATAGTTCGACAATATAAGATTCAACATAGTTTAAACTTCGTGTTTTACTTCATCCGTTTCTTTTAGTTGCATCATTTCCTTAAAACGGAAGTTTCAAATTAGTTGTATCACTTTAGTTTTTAGTTAATAAACTCTCTTTTATCTCTCTCAACTCCAAAAATTGCTTAGGATTCCGCAATTTGCAAAGTGACGCAACTTAAAAAAAAGGAAGTATTAAGTAATGATTCATATTGGATTTGATTTTATAAATGTTTGTTTTTCAATGTTGAAGAAAAAATTACGAAAAATAAGATTTATACAAAAGTTGTAATTCAAATAGGATATAAAATATGGCTTATGTAACTTAGGCCCTGTTCTTTTGAGCTTCTGGGCAGAGCAGAACAGAGCAGATTTCAGCAAAGCAAAGCATATTGAAGCAGAGCAAAGCAGAGCCGAGCAGAGCAGAGCAGATTTCATTATTATTATTATTATTATTATTATTATTACTAATATTATTATTACTAATATTAGTATTACTTACTACTACTATTACTAACTACTACTACTACTACTACTACTAAATATTAATTATATTATTATTATTATTAAATATTAATTATATTATTAATATTATTATTAAATATTAATTATTATTATATTAAATATTAATTTTTAATAATAATATTATTATTATTAAATATTAATTATTATTAAATATTAATTATATATTATTATTATTAAATATTAATTATTATTATTAAATATTATTTATTTATTATTATTATTAAATATTAATTATTATTATCATTAAGTATTAATTAATTATTATTATTATTAAATACATTATTATTATTATAATTCAATATTAAGTATTAATTTTAAGCAGAGCAAAACAGATTAAAACAGAGCAGAGCAGATTTTAGCAGAGCAGAGCAGAGCAGATTTCAGCCGAGCAAAACAAAGCAAAGCAGAGCAGAGCAGATCTAAAGAACGGGGCCTTATTCAGCTTCCTTTATTAAGTCACAATTATGTCTATCAAACTAGATTCAATTTTTGAAATACAGAACCCATACACCTAATTAAGTGTACCATGCGCATCATGCATTCAAGCGCACTTAGCCTAAATTACAAACCTAATTGTATTATTAGGATGTGTTTGAAAGTCAGAATCTCACTGCAGTTCCGCCGTCTTGTTCACCGTTTTTCGTAGTACGAAAATGGAGACTGCTCTCTTCTCCCCTCTTCGGCAACACTTCTGACAATTCTTCTGGTACATCTCTCTTCAAATCTAAGTAATTAATTTTTAATTCAACTTTTCTTACAAATTTTACCGCCAATTTTTGCTTAAGCAGATGAAGAACCCAATACCCAACAAAATTTTGTTGAAAGAACCCACCAATTTCCTGGAATGGTGAGTTTATTTCATACATACCCATTTCAATTTCATCTTTTCCCTTAATAATTTTGTAATTTGCATGCAGTTTTTGATTGCTTTAGTGCAATGCAGTTCAGATTTTGTTGAGATTCAAGTGTAAAACCATTTGATGTTTATCAAGAACAAATTGAAATCTCTAATTTGTTAGCTATTTTAATCTAATTTCAATTTTGTGTTGCTAGTTCGCTGCTAGTAAAAAAGAGCAGTTTTATTGAACTTACTCACTGAAATATGGCATGTAATTGGCTAATTGCTTCTATTTAGATCCCAGAAAGAGGAATCTGATTCGAAAACAATTTTATGTTTATAATTATATTACATGTGGAGTAATTTTCCATCTGATCTTTTATGTTCTACTCTGTATGTGTGTGGGTGTTAATGATAAAAAGATCAAGCTAAAATAGAATAAAGCAAAGTATATAGAACAAAAAGGAGCTGGCTAAAGAGTTGAACATAAAAGAATAGAGGTTGTACTTTTTTTTTTTTTTACAGTACTTTTTATGTTAAACTTTTCTTGTTCAGCTATTCATTTAACATAAAAGAATGAAGGGAGTTCATTAGATGTATTGGAGTTTTCGTGATTTGTATCAAAGATGTCATAATTGTCATTTAGGTGCTGTTATAAATTCAAAGACTCCTGGATGATAACATCTTAAAAAACCCAGCATTAACGATAGATACGAGTAACTATTTAGAGAACTTGCTTGTATTTTCCAGACATCTTGAAATAGTTTATGAGGCTATTGTTTCTTAATGGAGGGAATGATTTGTAATGATGTTTGCAAGTATGACTAGATTTAGCTCCTATAAAACTAATAGCAACCAATGAAGTAATAGCTATCAATGACCCATATGTGGTCGCTGAATCTTGCTATCTGAAACCCCTTTTTTTTGTTTTATGCACTTGAGCTGGATGCTTCTTTAACTTGTAACTAGAAAAAGATTGAGCTCTTTTCATTTAGTGCTGATCGGTCACTATTGGACAATTTTTGCAGGTTTTAAGTTAGGTTATAGTAAACTATATAAAATATCTTGGTTAACATCTTCTATATCTCATCGGCAGGTTACTAATGCTTTTTAAAACCTTACTATCTAGAGACAAAGTGTACTTGTTCATGTTTGCTATTTAATTTTTTTTTCTTTTTTTTTTTCATGTTTTTAATTCAATGTGAAGTATCAAGTGTTCATAGTCATGGAGTGTTAGAGGCTTAGAGTTCCGACATGGGTACTTGAGAAATGAAGAGTTTGAGTAACATTAATCTCTATCAGTAGTCTTTAAAATGAGTTGCTTTAAATAGTGAAATGGCCTGCCTATATTTATAACGGATAGGCCTTAAATATCACATCTTACTTCTTTTTTTTTTTTTTTTGGTTGAAGGGGTAGAATAGATTAATTATGTGTCAAAGTGACACTTAAATTACAAAAGTTCAGAGAAGTATCAGTAGCAGGAACTATAAAAAAAATCCACATTACAATCAAAGTACATAGGATCAGTAGAGTAGATGACAGGAGCTATCCCAGTCAGCAAAAGCAGGAGAATTGAAACTCCAAAGAACATCAAGTTTCCAGCCTCCAGGCACCGTTGAAATATTTATCTCTGATCCTTTGCAAACCATTAACACCAGCCACAACAATTTTTGAGTAAGTCATCCAATTGTTTTCATTTAGACCAGGCAGCAGCAATAAGAATTGCTAAGTACTCAGCCATATTAGCATCCTCAGCATGAGTTTTTCAAATGAATCCTCCTAGCCATATCTTAGCAGAGGAGTAACAGACATCCCCAATCCCCACTTCCAAAGTGGAAGGGTTAAAGGCAACATTAGCTTGACTCAAAGAAAAGGGGGTTAACAGCTTAGCATTGGGGTCAAGAGGCGAGGAGATAGGTTGAGCATACTGGAACTCAGCAGATAGACATTTGATACTTACTAGTCTGATTGTATGCTGTGGCAAGAAATGTTCATCAGTATATAGTTGGCAAACTGTTTTATTTTTCTTAATTGACGAATCGGTTACAGCTGTCAGATGTGTCACCGCAATGGAAAGTGCTTTTAAATCTGATATGACTTAAATATTGCCTGTAATGCCATGCCTTATGCCTCTTGCTCCTGTTTTCAGGGCTTTCGCATGTGAAGAGGAATTGGTCTATCTTTAATGTCTTATTCAACATCTTTAGCTATGTGTTTCTTGCAATTGCAGGAGTTGGTCGTTCGGGAATTCTCCTTCCACCAGCTGAATGCGAATTTGCTCTGGCCAGGTACATTTGCTTTTTCTGAATGGTTGGTCCAAAACCGTTCTATGATAGAAGGGAGGCATGTCATTGAATTGGGGAGGCATGTCCCTTTCTTCTTATTTTATGTATTATTTATTTTAATTGCAAAGTTAGTCAAGATTGGAGCTGAAATCTTATGTTAAGGCTTCTAAATCTGCATTTTTGGTTTGGTGACGTTTTCATTTTGAGTTTTGATGAATGAAAAAATGTTTCTGTTTAATCTTGAATATGTTATTCTTGGGTCTCCATAACAAATAAAAAGCTAGTGTGCATCTAATGCGCAAACCATCTTTATTATTTGGAATATGTTTTGTGCTACTTGTAAAACCGTTTATTATTGTGGCGATAAATATTGGGTTTTTACCCTCTTGTTTGTGCCCTAATAAGTTTGTAGAAACATATTCCATATTAATGTTGTTCTTCCTTTGTTTTCGATCCCTACCTTTCTTATTGGCTTACCTCCCTCAGATCTGTAACACTCTAGTGGTTACTTGTATTAATATTAAGTTATGCAATAAAGATGTGATTTTTGAGGAAAATGGGCAGCTTTTTGATTAATATGAAAATGGCAGTAACAAAACAAGGGTAGCTTGAGGCTACTAGTCTCTGATTTTAGTACCTTTAGGGCACCACTCTCTAGCCTAGGAATTACTATGATCTTGCCTACCTCGCACATCCCACTCTCCCTTTCTTATATATACATAATCTGCCTCTAAAAGTTTACCAACCGAAAGGGAACATGAATATGCTACCTCAAAATAAACAGGATGGTGGGATACTCTCTTCTATCTTGACCATTTTATTTTCTTCATTTTGTGTCAATTACTTGTGATCTGTTTGTAAACTTTTTGTTTAGAAACTAAGTTCTTTGTGAGCAACTCTTTCAGGATTACCTTATCCTGCATTTTTGATGAGTTGGAGACGACGAATAGGAAAAGACGATGAAACCCTTTTCTACAAGGGTTGTGAGGATGCTGGTATGGAGGTGCAACATCTTGGATCTCGTGTTTACTGCATCACCTCTAAGGAATGAATACCTAATTCGATGAAGAGTAAGGTTAAATGGTTAAGATTGACTTTCCTAGCACTAGGGGAGAAAAACCGTGAGAGTTCTCTCTATTATCACTTTATATACTTCTTTGTATTTTTTACTCCTATTTTTTGTCTCATATCTAAGTGTCATGAATTTGGGTTGTTATTGCTGATGAAAATTTAGGAAGAAAACACAATTTGGGTATGAGTTTGTTTAAATGGAATCTTCATGTAATTACATGTCTTTTCTATTCAATTGCTAAATGAATAGGATAGGATTGCAGGACATCTCTGCATGAAGGTTCCAACAAAAGAAATTAAGGATATATCTTAAATCAGCTATTTAAAAATATGTATTACGTTGGACATTTCTTTTCTATTCAATTGCTAATTTAAAGAAAGGAAGGAAATATTTATTATGTATAAAACATTAAACACGGTCAAAGGAGAGTATGTGAATAGTGTAAAGCTAAAATGTGTCAACTAAAAAAATGAAGGTAGTAATTAATATAAATTTTAATTAAAACAATAAAGATAGATTTGAACAATAATTTTTGTTTTTCTAGTTTGGGTAATTTGGAATTCAAATGAGCTTCCTATAATGTAAAAAGATAATTAATGCAACTAGTCAAAATTGAAATTTAGGTTAACAATGGTAGGTGTTAGACTTAAGAAGTTAAGATTTATACAAGCATTTTGACATGTTCGATATATGGGTTATTACTTAGGTTATTTTTATATATATGTATGTTTTTTAATAGTTGGATCGGAATTACGAATTTATTGTTTCATGACCATTGCGGTGAATGGAGTTCACTTGCTCCTAAAACATGAAAGAAATAAAAAAAGAGTGAGGATGGAATTGTGAAAAAGGATGAAAGAATTTAGTTAGGTATATATACATGAATTTTGTGGGATATGAAATTAGTTATTAGTTTAAGTTATAGTTTAAGTTTAAGTTAGAGATAAAAAGACTATTTTTATTATACTTCATACAGTTATGTAATGTGTACTAATTAGTTCAACTTTATTTTATTATGGTGGAAATAAAACTTTTCATTTTCTTACTTAAATTTGTAATTTATGGAATGTTTAAAGACTTAAACATTATATAACATATTAATTTTAATCTATACTTATATATTAAAAAACGTTCCTAAAACGGAGTATGTGCCACGTGGCACCTTCACATGTATTAGATATATACCACATCACCTTTCACATGTATTATATGCCACATCAATAAAAATGCTTATTACAAGGTTTGAACACAAAACCAATAAGAATTAAACTAATGTTCTAACCATCTTTGCTATTGTTTAATTATGTTTCATACTCAATTAAAATATACTAAATACTTTGTATTAAACATCAATTTGAGAGCACGCACTTATTTAGTTGGTTTCATAGTTATTGTTGTCCACTCTTATTTTAAATATAAAATTTATATTTTATAGGTCAAATAATATTTGTTGATATTGAAAGTAAAATTCGGGGCATCCGGGATACACACTAGTTTTCTATATTAAAAAGGGAATACAAAAAAGTAAAGATTAAGGGAGGTGACATGTGGCATATGAGTGATTTGTGATGACATGTGGCATTTGAATGATTTGTGGTTTATATTTTTAAATACTAAGTATAGAGTATAGAAGTATAGATTTAAAGAATATTGTCTATTGATTGCTTAAAGAATATTGTCTATAGAAGTATAGAAGTATAGATTTAAAGAATACTGTCTATAGATTTAAAGAATATTGTCTATAGATTTAAGAAAACGATATTATTGTTACTAAAAGATACATATGTCATCCTTTAATAATTGTTTTTTTTGTCCAAATCTTTTCAAATATTCCATTATAATATCTAATTGCTTATTTTAGGGTCTAATCACATTTACTTAATTTCATTTCAGTTCAGTTCAACTCCAATCATTTCAGTTCAGTTCAGCTCCAATCAATTCAGTTCAGCTCCAATCAGTTCAGTTCAGCTCAGCTCTTAATTTCCCTCTCACATAAAATGTTCATTTCAGCTCAATTTAGTTCAGTTCAGTTCAGCTCCAATTAGTTCAGTTCAGCTCAGCTCCAATCAGTTCAGTTCAGCTCAGTTTAGTAAATGTGAACAGGCCCTTAGTGTGGATACTTGTTATGAAGGCTAATATGATTAATCCAATACATTAAAAGTGCTTTTTAAGTGTAAGTTTTATATTAGGATAATGACAATTTTTTATAATAGTATATAAGGGTGACTTTAAGTACTTTGATAGTACTTTTAACCCGTTTTATAATAAATGAATGAAATTGTGCCTTAATCAAGAATTTGTGTAAAGTTTTTTATTTGTGGTAGTTGTTTAAATTCTTAAGGTTTGTTTACGTCACCTTATTTTTTATTATCTGATCTGGTCTGATCTGATCTAAATGTCAAATTTGATCAAAGTTTGACCTTACATATACGATAATCTATAAAGAAAAAATTATCAAGTGGGGTCTTGTTAGATTCGTAATAATGTTTATTTTATTAGTGATTTTCATAATTTTTTTCATTGCAAAATTATCGATATTTAGTGATGAAAAAATGCACATAAAACGATGCTCTGATCTGAACTTATTTTTTCTGATGTGGTCTAAACTAAACTTATTTTTTCTGATCTGATTTGAACTTTCTTTTTTTTTTTTAAATATTTTTTTTTCCTTCCTGAAATAAGCAAAAATAAGTTGATCTAAACAAGGCCTTACTCTATGATATTTTTACAATTAACCAAATAATCACCCTATTTACAAATTCCCATGACTATCTACTAGACTACTACCCTAACACATTTTATGGTTAGCCAAACAAACCCTTAATTCTCCATTTTGATTAGTTGTGTGTGCGTGTGTGTTTTTTTTTAAAGTGTTATAATTGTACTTTTTTATTTGTTTTTTATTGTTTAGCAAAAAGTTATTATTTAATTTGGTACATCACTTCTCTGTCATGCTCCACATCTCTGTATCGTTCCAATTTTATCAGATGTCTCCGAAGAGACTGTCATGCTCCACATCTAATCTAGCATTACTTTTTTTTTAAATTTATTTATTTCATTCTTCTCACATTACTTTTTACTAAATTTTCTAAAATTATGTGCGGGTCAATGTATAACATTAAAAAAAAAAAACATATACTTGCTTCATTCTTTTATTATCGCACCATATAGGTCAGTTTGACACAATTTTGCTGGTAATGGAAAAAAGGAAGAGAGAAGAGTAAAAGTACAAAATTAACCATGTTATGTAAGCATAAACTAAAAAAAAAAAAAAAATTAATCAAATTTTAAAGTAAAGTTGGTATTTTGATTATTTGCAGTATGAATAGAGACATTTTGTTTCCTTAAATGAATATGGTGTAATGCTTGTAAAACTATATTAAAAAAAAAAAAAAAACAAAGAAGGTAGTACAAATTAATATTCTCAAAAGTACACCCGACTCTCTTGCAATAAAAGATCCTTGAGCCATGTCGTTATGTACATTACGGCCTTATTTGACAATTGACTGTGCTGTTGGCTGCAAGTTGTTTCTCTTGGCTAGTCTCAGCAGCTGTTTGTATTGCCTTTTTATGGTGGCTGTTTGATTGTTGGCTGTTAATAAATATGTTTAATAAAGTTGGTTGTTGGTTGTTTTATATGAAAATGACTTTTAAGGACATTAGTTATTTTATTATCTTTGTAATATACACTGCAAATAATTATAATTATTAATTAAATTACTAATAATAATTAATTGTTTAAATCACTAATAATAATAATTTTTTTTGAGGCAATACTATTAATAATAATTAATTGTTAATTTATAATAAATAATAATTATTATTTAAATTACTATTTATTTATATTAATAATATAATACGAGTATTTTTTACTAATTAATAATTAATTGTTGTTAATTATTTTAATAATTATTTTTATATATTAATTATTATTAGTTTATAATAGTTAAGTATCATTATTAATAAAGTTAATTAATTAATTCTAATTTATTAATAAAGTAGTAATTATTAATTACTAATTACAAATTACAAATTATAAATTATTAATAATAAATTACTACTCACTCCGTCTCTAAATGATAGTCCCTTACAACCTATTTTTAGTTCTAAATTGATAGTCTCATTTGTTTTTTTTCAAGTACTATTAATATCCATTTTTTTATCAAAATTTCCTCCAATTGCAACAATATTTGTACAAATTTTACTTTTTCATGTAAATTTTGTTTTTCAATATACTTTTATTACGTTATCTCTCTTCTATTTTATATACCCAATGTAAATTTATATTTTCAATATAATTTTACTATTTTTATTTAAGTTTCTTAATAACCGTGATTTTTACTCATAAGGGACTATCATTTGGGGACGGAGGGAGTAATTACTAATTATTAATTATTACTGTAATTATTAATTATTAATCATAACTGCCCCCATAAAAATCCTAGCACGAGACTGTCAGACTGGGTCCATGTGAGCAGCATTGTCAAAGTAATTGATTTTCCATTCTGTTGATCAGAAGACAGCCAATAGTAATCAGCTGCCTAATTGCAAATGCAAGGCACCACTGTCGTATTTACACTACTTTATTGTATATGGTGCAATATTTGTTTCCTTAAATGGATATGGTGCAATATCAACAATTTTTTTTAAATGGTAAGGAGAAGGATCCTGACCGAACCTCAACTCTGACGATTTTTTTGGTCCGATATTTGCGGGCCATACACTTTGAGAGTGAGGGGGGAAGGGTAAGGAATCCCCACCTTCAAAGTGCCTTTAGTGGGGATTGAACCCCCAACCTCATGGTTGAAAGGTGCAATATCAACAAGAAAGGGTATAAATATGAAAACTTCTCTGCCATTTGGATCAGAGAATTTATGGAGGAAGTCGGGTTTTAAATTTCCAGAAACCAGACGATTATATAGCCAAAGGGAATAGGCCGCGCCTAAAATCATCCCAAGCGCTGCTAATGTGGCTACTAAGCTATTTCTTTGGAAAGCTCCTCCTAATGAGAAATTCCCCGATAAAGCTGCTAGTGCCAGGTAAACTCATATTGGCTAAAGTGAAAAAGAAGAAAATGGTAGAGAAATTCGGCATGGTGCTCACTAGACCTCCGTAATATCTAACAAGTCGAGTCTTATGTCGGTCATATAGAACACCAACACATAGAAAAAGCGCTCAAGAAACTAGTCCATGACTTAACATCGGTAGAATGCTACCTCTAATTCCCTGTATGTTTAGACTAAACATACCAATAGTCATAAAATTCATATGGGCTACTGAGGAGTAGGCAATGATCTTCTTAAGATCGATCTGTCTTAAAGTGGTCAAGGAAGTTTCTTAAAATACAAGTGGTGTAATATTAAAAAAAAAAAAAATAGTAGTAATCCCTCCATTTTTTTTATATGCATCACTTTGACAATTGCACTATTCACATACCATGGTCGACTTAATTTTTTTACCTCTTAAAAATAAATAAATGTTATTATATAATATATCATTAGATTTGTCATAATGTCTAGTTTCATAATCTAATCTTGTTACAATTTTCACTAATGCATAATTAAAGATATTAATGGTCAAAGTAACGTCTCGGCAAATGTACCGGTCAAACTGATGCATATAAAAAAAACAGAGAGAGTATAAAAATTTATTTCTTATGTTTTTAATAGTTGCAACACTTCTCTTTTCACACTTGCAAACGCATGTTTTCAATCGCTAATATCTTTAATTACCAATATGTAAAAATTATAAACCTTAGATATTAAAATTGTATTAATCGAGACGAATCTAACAAGATCTCACATGATTACTCATTTAATTTTATTTAAACATAGTGTAAAAGTCAAACTTTTACAACTCTACAAAAAACGGAGGAAATATTTTACAAAGTACATCTGATTTTCGTGCAATAAAAAAGATTCTTGAGCCATGTCGTATGTACATTACTTGTCATAAATCAAAACAAAAAAAACAAATTATTTATCATAACTGCCCGTAGCACGAGACTATCAGACTGGGGCCATGTGAGCAAAATCGTTAAAGTAATTGATTTTCCAATGTGTTGAATCTGTTGATCTAAAGACAGCCAATAGTAATCAGCTGCCTAATTGCAAATGCAAGGCACCTCTATCGTATTTATTGTATCAACTCTCTCTCGTGTACCTCGAGGACTTCGGAGTTTGGAGTTTGTACAAGTACAACTATATATTTCGTATATTACTCCGTATAAGTCACGGAATATTTCTATACTTTGAAAACGACCTCTAAATAATAAATATCTAAAGTCTAAAAATGATGGTCATTTTCAAGAGCCAAAGTTTGATTGTGAATGCACTTGGTGTTTTGTTATGCATTGTGGTATTGAGATGGCTATTGAAAGTAATAAACTTTGTTTGGTTTACGCCCAAGAGTTTAGAGAAATCGCTTCGAAAACAAGGTCTTGTTGGAAACTCGTACCGGTTTTTGATCGGAGACATGAAGGAAGCCTCCAAACTTCGTAATGAAGCTATGGTGAACCCCATTCCTTTTACTCATGATTATTACCATCGTATTCAACCCTTACTCCATCGACTTCTCACCAAATCTGGTAATTTTTTTTAAGCTTATTTATTTGGTGCACCTTTCGAGTGAGTTTATATATTGTATACAAAAGGATTATCAATGTGTTTTGTGTGTGGCTTACCACACCTTAGCCGCTTCAGAGTAACCCTTATTATTACATACACTGGCCGAGTAACATAATCCTTGTATACTAACTGAGTAACATTTATAACACTGGTTGAGTAATCCCTAGCTATAACATTGACAAATTAACCCCTGTAACATTATTCAAGTAACCCATATAATGGTTGGTCACACAGTGTGACCACATATAAGAATTTGTATGTTAAAAAACTAAAAAAGTTACTCTTCATCATAAGGCTCTCTCTGCTCTTGTTCCTGCTCAGTTTACACAATTAATTTTTTTTATTTTAATTTCGATGTGTTGTGTAGGTAGTGGCCGGGGTAAATACTTAAATATATAACTCAATCGTTATAAAAAATGATTGAGTTCATGCTAAATATTGGGTATGTAAAAACGATTGAGTTCATGCTATTTTTTGTCGAGTAAAATCCAAAATGAAACTACTACCTCCGGTTCAAATTACTCGCAACTTTGGAATATTTTATATCTCACAAATAGTACCCCAAAGTTGCGAGTAATTTGGACCGGAGGTAGTATATTAAAAGTACGAGGTTGATAACGAAGACTTGTTGATAGAGATAGAATGTATTAGGAATATTCTATTCAGAGGTTTTGGTAGAGTATATTATTTTGTTTACATATATTCGATGTCTCTATCACTTATATTACGTACTCGTAGTATATTCTTATTGTAAGGAATTAAGGATTGTTGGACCCAAATTTAGACCTTTGTATAATCATTTTTTTTGTTCCCATATGTAATGTATATTAGATGACGTGATATGATTCTATTCTTAAAATGGGCCGTAGTGGCACGTTTTGGTAAATCTTTAGTGCTTCAAACATAAGATTTTAAAAAAAAAAAATTTAAAGGCAAAACCTAACTAATATAACGAGAGCGTTGGATAAGCTAGCTAAAAGTAGAAATGATAAAATAAAAAAATAACATTAATTACATTGATCGACAAGTGATTTTGTCATGCTTTCCCAAATTAATACCACTTAAGGTAATATTTTAAATGCTTATCTAACACTCGTGGGGCGTTCGTTAACAAGATCCTTTTAAAAATATAAGACATTGTTCTCTCAACCTTATTTTAGCTGAATTAAAATTAATTGTTATATATGAACTTAAATTTATTTTACTTAATTGACATTAATTCTACTAAACAAAAATTATATTTATTGATTCTCTATTATTTTTAAGGATAGTTATTGGTATAATTATTTGTATTAAACTAAACTTACTTTTACTTATTTGAAATTATATTTACTTAATTTTTTTTCAAGGTGAAGTGAACATGGGCCTTATGGTATATTGTGGCCTTGATCACTTCACCTTTTTTTTTATGAGTTGAATTATTTTAAGTGAATTGGAATTATTTTTTTATCAAAGTTAATATTTTTCTTTTGGTGCACAACTTAATTTATATTTACTGAACCGAAATTATTTTTAAAGAACTAAAATTATTTTTGCTGAACTGAAATTATTTTGAAAGATTCTCAATTACATTTAGGGCCTGTTCTCATTGACTGAACTAAGCTGAACTGAACTGAAATGAATATTTTATAAGAGAAGAAATTAGGAGCTGAAATGAACTGAACTGAATTGAGCTGAGTTGAACTGAACTGAACTGAATTTCAACGTATGTGAATAGGCCCTTATTCTTCATAATTACCGATTTTACTGAATTGAACTTATATTTACTGAATTGAAATTATTTATAATAAATTGTTTTTTCTTACTAAATAATTAAATATTGTTCTTTGAAGGTGAAATAGATAGGGCTATGCTTTTAAGATTTCTTTTTCCCTTTTTGATCACAAGAAATTGTTTTTATTTTATTTTATTTTATTTTATCTTATAATTATATTTTACTCTGTAGTATTTTTGTACATTGATCGATGGAGCTAATAAGAAATTGTTTTATTTATTTTGATTAATTCAAAATCCCCAAAATATAATTTTCAATAGTTATCGTTGAATGAAATTGGAGCATGCACAAGAGATGAAGATCTTAATGAAAAATGCATAAATGCAGGTTCAAATTGTTTCAGTTGGACGGGCCCTGTGCCAACGATACTTATCACACAGTCTGAGCAAATAAAGGATGGATTCAATAGGATGAACGAATTCCGTAAACCAAAATTGAATCCACTTATTCAAACTTTTTCAACTGGACTTGCAAATTATGAAGGCCATCAATGGGTAAAACACAGGAAAATTCTCAACCCTGCTTTTCATCTCGATAAGCTAAAGGTATATATGACTCCCTCCGTCCCAATATCAAGTGCTTATTTCTGTTTTTATTATGTCCAATTGTTTACAGTGCATGGTTCCTACAGGCGCCTGTACCATGTATTGTATAGACATTTCTCGCTGAAAGAACATATTATACAAATGTAAAGAACATAAAACTATAGTGAAAAGAACATACTATTAAATTGTAATGAACACATACCTTAAGTAAAAGGAACATATTTTTACCAAAAAAGAGTGAAAAAAACATATTTCCATGTTCTTTTATTGTCAGTGTAATGTACTTTTATTTGTAATAGTATGTTCGTTGCTTATTGCGAAATGTTCTTTAAATTTCGTCTTTAAATTATGGTGGGTATATATAAATAATGTTTATTACATAATATTATCATGTTCTTTAGTAGTATTTTTTTTACAAGATGTTCTTTATTAATATTACAGATGTTCTTTAGATAAATAAAAAAAAAATAACATTTAGTTGTTCTTTATAAAACAGATGTATGTTCTTTACAAAATAGTTGTACGTTCTTTACAAATTAGCTACATGTTCTTTCCGCGTTTTTTGGTGGTACCATGCTTGGTACCACCGCCTGTAGCTTAAAATTTTCATATTGTTTAAGGGATA
This sequence comes from Chenopodium album, assembly GCF_948465745.1. Lineage (NCBI taxonomy): Eukaryota > Viridiplantae > Streptophyta > Magnoliopsida > Caryophyllales > Amaranthaceae > Chenopodium > Chenopodium album. The sequence continues at coordinate 10,178,699 of NC_137853.1, read as the reverse complement.
GATAGCCGTAAGAGGACTACATTGAGATTAAATTTTATTGCTTTTGAGGAGTCTATTTAAGATATTCGTACCGAATTAGGTTTTTAAACGAAAAAAGGGTGTTAAAAAGTAATACCAATATAAACTTCAGTTTTAGTCCATTCAAATAATTAACTCAGATTAAGGCCAGTTTTACCAAATGTTCATTATATCTATACATAACATATTATACATATGTAGGGTGATTATAAGTCTAAACTATACACGATATGTGGAAACTACATAACATCTGAGCTTGGTTTTAATCCGATTTACTTCACTGCTCGTGCAGCTAATGCTCCCAGCATTTGAAACTAGTGTCATTGAAACACTAAACAAGTGGGAGAAGATAGTTTCTGAAACAGGCTCTTCAGAAGTAGATATTTGGCCTCATTTTACGAAATTATCTGCAGATGCTATCTCTCGAGCTGCATTTGGCAGTAGCTTTGAGGACGGAAGAAGGATATTTGAACTTCTCACAGAGCAGAAGGAACTTATTATTCGTCTTATCAAATATTCTTATATCCCAGGATGGAAGTAAGTTATACTGTTTATTCTCAATTTCTATTTGTTACCTATAACATTTGCTTTTCAAGGGTTGAAACTTGTAACATTTTGACAAAACTAACCAACTTTTTTATTGACATTATTAGAGACTATAAATTACAGTTGGATATTAATGTTTGATCATATGTTCTCACTAGATATTTGCCAACAAAAGGCAAGAAGAGGATGGATGAAATGAATGTCGAAATTAAGACTTTATTGAAGACGATAATCAATACAAGAAAGAAAGCAATAGAAGCTGGAGAACCCGCCAAAGATGACTTGTTGGGGATACTCTTGGATTCAAATTCTAAACAGGCTAAACAATTGAGTGAGAGTGAGAGTGAAAGTAGTCGTAAGAAGCGTCTTGATCTTGCAATGAGCTTCCAAGAGGTGATCGACGAGTGCAAGTTATTCTTCATAGCTGGCCAAGAAACTACCTCAGTGTTGCTAGCATGGACAATCGCTTTGTTAGGAAAGCACCAAGAATGGCAAACACGAGCTCGTGAAGAGGTTCTTGCTACGTTTGGCATGAACCACCCTGACTTCGATGGCTTAAATAGCCGTTTAAAGATAGTAAGATCATCTTTAATTAGTTCCTCAAGCCTATCATATACTTTGACACTTTTAATGAATGCAAATATTGCCTCCGTTTCTTATTACATAAAACAATGGAATATTTTATATCTCACAAATATTACTCCAGTCCTTTGTTGCACTTAATACGAAAAGGAGGTAGTACATATATTACGTACTTATTGCTTAATTTGTTTGTGATTACTCTTATCAGGTGACAATGATACTGTATGAGGTGCTAAGGTTGTATCCTTCTATTGTTGCTACTTCAAGAAAGGTGTACGATAGTGAGACAAGATTAGGAAATTTAGTTATACCACCCGGGGTGGCAGTATCTTTTTCAATACTCCATGCTCATTTGGATCCTGAAGTTTGGGGTAAAGATGTCAAAGAATTCAAACCGGATAGATTTTCAGAAGGGATTTCAAAGGCAACTAAGGGGATTAATTCGTACTTCCCTTTTGGTTGGGGACCTCGGATTTGTATTGGTCAAAGTTTTGCACTGATTGAGGCTAAAATGGCATTGTCTATGATTTTGCAACGCTTCTCTTTTGAGATCTCTCCATCATACACTCATGCTCCTACAACCTTTATAGCCCTTCAACCCCAACATGGTGTCCCCGTTATTTTACATAAACTTTAAGCTTGTAGCCTTGTATGTTCGTAGTATGTTGTGTTTATTCCATTAGCTTATAAAGCTATATGTTTCACCTTGTAGTTTTGTTTCAAAATTAGATCAGCTTGAATGTAGACTTGCTAGGTCTCAATTTTAACCCACAAATTTGTGATGGTCATACACTCCCTAGTCCCTACCCCTCTTGCCAGGGATAAGCTATTGATTAGCTAATAAGAATTTATAGTTGGGGTGGCAACTTTGTATCAAAATACAAATATGTTTGGCTGAGAAATGCTATTCATTAGCTAATGAAAATACTCTCTCCGTTTTTAAGTACTTGCTCCGCTTTTTATTTCCGTTCGTTTTAAATATTTGCTCAATTTTCTTATTTGGAAAGCATTTACAATATTTAATTCATTTCTCTCAACTAGTGAACCCAACATAAATTATATTTTATTAATTTCTTTCTCTTGCTCCTCCAATTCTCTCAACTACTTTTGATTTTTACAATTTTTTATTCTTTCACCAACCCCACTACCTCCATATTTTATTATTTTCTTCAATTTTTTCCTTAACTTCGCGTACGGAGAAATAGAGTAAGTATTTAAAAGCAGAGGTAGTATATTTGGGGTAGAGGCAGGTGATCAACAATGGTCCGACCTACTAGCTCGGCGCAAAAATAGAGCGGATTTGGGCAAGACAAACAACAATTATTTAGTTAAAAGCCCAAACCCGGCCCGAAAAAAGTCTGAAAAATTCATTTTGGCCTGACAAGTGCGCTACTTTTGGACGGGTTTGGGCATGACATTTGTTATTAAGGCCCGACCTAGCCTGAATTTATGATCACCTCTAATTTGGGGTGGCAGCTTAGTATCAAAATTTCTAATGGATAACACACATTTTAAAGCGAGTCTAATCTAAATTGTACTAGGCTTAGACCTGGCTAACGGGTTGTTCAAGTCGGGTTCGGGTCAGGTCAACTCGGGTCAGCAAATATTGGGGTCGGGTCAATTTAGGTTTTGGGTCAAATTCGAGCCAACACTTCGGGTCAAGTTCGGGTCGGCGCGGGTCAATTTGGTTCAAGTTAGTTCGGGTCGATTCAAGTTTGTGTTGGGTCACCAAATAAATTCACTTTATAAAAAAAGTTGAAAAAATAAATTAAAATCGTTAAAAAAAAACCGTGATGATTATCGAGGAACGAAAGAAAGAAGCCCTAGACTCGCTCATTCACCATTTCACCCTATTCATTGCAGGAATCGGATCACTTCGGTTCGGGTCACTTTTGTTAGGTCACTTCGGGTCGGGTCGATTCAGGTCAATCAATTCGGGTTAAAATCGGGTCGGATCACTTCAGTTTCGGGTCAGTTCGGGTCGGGTCATGTTGGGTTTTGGGTCAATTTCGGATATGGTTAGTTTGGGTCATCGTGTCATGTTCGGGTCAACTCTATTTCGGGTCGGGTCGGGTTAGTTTGGGTTCTGGTCATTTTCGAGTTAATGATTTCGGGTCAAGTTTCAGGTCGCGGGTCGTGTTAGGATTGCCAGGTCTGTCTAGGCTTGGCCTGACAGTCAATACAAAAATGCAGTGATAGTTGATTAAGTTAGTCCGTTTTCAATCTAAAATAAATTTCAACTCGATGCTATAGTCAACAATGGAATCTGGATATTAAGATTCAGCTGCCAAAAAAAAATCACACTAAGAGTACGTTTGGTAAGGGATTTATTATTCGAGTTAGTTAGAAACATATTCAATTTAACTATAGTTATGTGGAATCTTAGTATCAACTATCAAGTGATAGTTAGAAATCACACTATGTTGAATAGCATCTAAATATAGTTACAAGTAGGGGTGAGCGTAGCAGGGTACCCTGTAAAAATATCAGGAAAAACCCGGAACCGGAATCTGTTGCAACAAGTTCCTAAAAATAGAAACCGGAACCGGAACCTGTTGCAACAGGTTCCTAAGAATTGGGAACCGGAACCGGAACCTGCAAGTTCCGGTTCCTAAACAGGGTACCCTGTCTGTCAAAGTAAGCTTAATAGTTACTTGATAAATTATGACAAATTTATTTTTTTAAAAAATAGATGATCACGGTAAAAGCTTACAACTTTAGTATAGTACTTCAAATATAACAAACCTACACTAATTGTCTAGAATATTTAATACCATATAGGTTCCGGTTTCATGTACCATATAGGGAACCTGTACTAAAAGGGTACCCTACAGGTTCTAGACCAAAATTTTATTACCCGGAACTGGAACCTGTTGCAACAGGTTCCTAATTTTATTACCCGGAACCGGAACCTGATCAACAGGTTCCGGGTTTGAAACCTGCAGTTCCGAACAGGTTCCGGTTCCATATCAGGGTACCCTGAATTTTCGCTCACCCCTAGTTACAAGGGATCCTGAAATAATAAATTGTATATGATACAACTTTTTATAATTTATACTAAAATACAACTTAAGATATTTTAAGTAATATAATGTGCATTGACTCTGTGAAATTCTCATTGTTGTGACTGATTAAAAAAAAATGTATACTTGAACAAGAGTTGACTCAAGTAGTAAGCAATTTAATGTCGCTTAAAGGAGTTCTCAAGTTCAAGCCTCATTGTATTCAGAAACTCTTGTTGAAAGCCTCATCCACCATAAACCAGTAATTTGTGAACTTATTTAAACTGAGGCCCTGTTCTTTTGAGCTTCTAGGCAAAGTAGAGCAGAGCAGATGTCATTATTATTATTATTACTACTACTACTACAGCTGCTGCTGCTGCTGCTGCTACTGCTACTGCTACTGCTTCTACTGCTACTGCTAATGCTACTGCTACTACTAGTCTACTACTACTACTGCTACTACTACTGGTCTACTGCTACTGCTACTATTACTACTACTACTACTACTACATATTTATATTATTATTATAATTCAATATTAATTTTTATTAAAATTATTAAATATTAAATATTAATTATTTATTTATTATTTATTAAATATTAATTTTTAATAATATTATTATTCAATATTAATTTTTATAATATTATTATTATTATTAAAAATTAATTTATAATATTATAAAAAATTATTATTATTATTAAGTATTAAGTATTAATTATTATTATTGGTAAATATTAATTAATTATTTATTATTATTATAATAATTCAATATTAAGTATTATTTTTAAGTAGAGAAGAGCAGAGCAAAGTAAAGCAGAACAGATTGTAGCAGAGCAGAGAAGAACAGTTCTAAAGATTGGGGCCTGAGTATATGTATTATGTTGGCCCGTTACTAGCTTTTTGGTGGCCTATGGGCAGAATGAGAAATTGGGCCCTAATTATCGTGTAAAGTAAAAAATGTAAAATAACATTTAATTTTTTATGATAATTCAGCCAGCAATGAAATAAAATATGATAATTTTTTTTTTTGAAACCAACTAAAATATGTTAATTCACACAAAAGAACATATAAAATTAGAAAAACATTGATTTACATTATATACACAAGAAAAAAAAAGAAATTAAAAAAAAAATTGGATGAAGGATTACATATCAAAAGATTGAAAATAATTTGTTTACATGTAGAAGAAGAATTGGATGTAGTACTATTTGTATAGGTAAATATTGTGAACCTAATCCCATTGAAAATCAAAGAAAAATAAGAAGAAGACCATTTGAATTAGAGTTGTTTTAGGAGATTAATGAAGTTAGAAAATGTAAAAATAAATTAACGTGAAGAAGATAACAATAGATTCCAACTAGATGAAGCCCGTGTGATTTACGGGTCGATCTATTTTTTTAAAAAAAATATTTTTTCATATATATGTGATTACAATTGTTATTTTATTAGTTGTACATAATATATCATTTTCTCCGAATTTGTTTTAAAATACTCCGTATCAGATAAAAGTTCTAATCTCAAAACATAATATGTAACCATTAAAATCTCATTGGTCAATTATGCTTATGTGACACTTGAATTATTTATTGGATATAACTATAAATTATAACTAGATTAGTGCCCGTGCAATGCACGGATTCACCAGTAATATATCTTGGGATTTTTGCAATTTTTTATGAGTTTACAATATTCATAAGTTCAATTTAATTGACCTTAATTATGATAACAACTCCTATAAAGACTCTAACAAACTAATATGAACATAAATTACCAAAATAATATGTATTTATTTTAAATTAATTACCTAAACAATAGCTACTATATATCTGTTTAAAATAAATAGCATTATTTTTTTCAAAAAAAAAAAAATAAATAGCATTTGAGCGGGAAATCTTTTAATGAAATAGCGCCACGTGTACAACTTTGAAAAAAGATGACATCAGCGGTTGCTACTTTAGTATTAATTATATTTTTGACGGGATACTTTAGTATTAATTATAGATCCTACGTGGCACGTTAACTAATCTTAGGTGGCATAATCCTATTGTAGCGTTTTAAAAATATTAATCCTATGTGGCGCTATAATAATTTTTTAAAAATATAAATTCTACGTGACTCTCTAAAATCTCAGGAAAAAAATCTCCTTTAAATATATATATTAAATTGAGAAGAGACTAAGACCATGGCAATTAATAATTTTTTTTGGGAATTAATTAGGAAAGCATATAGCAGTAATTATGTTTGGAAGTTGAAATTTGGGGAATTGAATATGATATGGAAAGCTGCATATAGCTGTGTAGTATAATTAGGATATTTTGCTTTTAAAAAAAAAATTTAAATCTAAAGTAGTAAATAACTTGGGCCTCCTTCCCTAGGGCGCGGGGCGACGGCACCGGATGCCCTGCCTCAGGGACAGGCCTGGTACTACTATTATGTATATTTTTTTTTTGAATAGACTATTATGTATATTTGGATTTAAGCTTATTTATTGAACGAGCTCTGAGCTCGATTAGTGGATTAGAGTAATAGCTCATTTACAGTCAAAATATATAAAGTTATGTGGCGACAAACTTTACCGCTTACCTTCACCGTCGAAAAAACTGTCAGCATTGATTTCAAACCCCATTCCCTTGCATGATGTGAGCTCTTTGTTAATTAATACTACCTCCGTCCCCTTTTGATAGTTCCTTATGGACATTTTTTACGGGAATTAATAAACACAAATAAGAATAGTTAAAGTATATTGAAAAAGTAAATTGACATTGGGCATGCAAAAAAAGTAGAGAGAGAAAGTAATAAAAGTACATGGAAAACCAAAATTTACATGGGAAATATAAATTTGCACAAGTATTGTTGCAAATTAGAGGGAATTTTGGTAAAAAATTAATATTTATGATTGTGAAAAAAGCAAATGGGGTGAAAATTTTGAGACTAAAATTTGCCCATAAGAGACTATCAAAAGGGGACGGAGGGAGTATAATTGATCCTTCAACGACTGATAGTAATCCAGATGCTATTCGTCAGCATTGGAATTTGAAAAGTCAAAACATTTTACAGTAATTCATATTTATTGTCCACCGAGTTGTTTGTATGTAGTGTGGACAGCCATGCATGGCTCATCTGCATGACATTAAACATGCTAAAATTTGATCATCTTGTCCAAAAAAAGCAAAATGACCATATATTTTATCAATTTTATACTAGTAGATACCTTATAATGGAAAATAATTTTTGTTTATAAACTAATTATATATTAAAAAAAAGGGTACATTACACAGAATTTATATATTAAAATGATTTTTAAGTCGATCGGTGAAACAACCTTATTATAAGATTCCATCTTAAATATTCCACACCCGTTGATGACTTTAATACATTAACAATCGACAAGAAATCAGCATCATGTCAGATAGAATAAATAAAAAAAATATAAAAAAAAAAAAAAAAAAAACAAAAAACAGAAATCTTTGCTTGACATTAAACACGAACTCTATTATAACCGATTTCATGGTAGCAATAATGTCAGCCATTTGCTTGACATTAAACACGAACTCTATTATAATAAGCTCCCGTGCATCTCGAGGGGTTGGCATCACAATGATTATATATGTAATACTACATCAGTTTTATATTATTTGCAACAATTAAACATTAAAAAAGGATAAATGTCATATCGTTGCAAATAATATAAAATGGAGGTAATATGTACATTATATAAGGCATGCATGCGCACAAATTCCATAGTCGAGACATGAAAATTAATAATCTAAGATGATGATTATTATTCCTGAGAGTCTAAGTGTAGTCGCGAATGCACTTAGTGTTTTGTTGTTCATGTTGATTTTGAAATGGTTATGGAAAATACTAAATATTGTTTGGTTTAAACCCAAGGGCTTAGAGAAATCGTTTCGAAAGCAAGGTCTAGTTGGAAACTCGTATCGATTTTTGATTGGAGACATGAAGGAGAGTTCACAATTGCGTGGTGAAGCGATGAAGAAACCTATGCCTTTTGTTCATGATTACTTCCATCGTCTCCAACCCTTACTCCATCGGCTTCTTAGCAATTCTGGTAATTTTAATTAATTTTAGTAGTAATATATATTAAACGTACACATTTCAAATCACTTGAGTTTGAGTAAGGTGAATTTTTCCATTTAAATTAAGGGACTAATCAAAATAGTATAACGAACGAAGGGATTACATTTTTATTGTTGTAATCCGTAACATCTATGATCAATTACAAGCATAAAAATTCCTTAGTTATCAAAGCTCCATGTAATACTACTAACCTTCACATTGTATATAGATGTCAATTTGGGTGTCCGGCGGATCAAGTTGAGTCTAATTTCAAACTTGATTCATGCTAAATTATCATTTTGATATGAGTCGAAATCTAAATCGGATATTACAAATTACAACTTAAACCAATTTTGATGATATATCTTTTGCTAATATTAAAAGTAAATGCTTTTAAGTTGATTGTTATAATATAAATAATATTAACATATTATAACTTGTTTAAGCTTAAGTCAAAAAAAAAAAAAAAAGAAAGACATATTACACCATAAGTTGTTTATTAAAATTACTTATACATGGTTACAGATAGTGATAATTGTAAATTTATATTGACAAACATATCTAGTTAAAATGATCAATATAACACATATTTGAAGTATAATAAATACTTGCTTATACGTACATGCAATTGTGTAAATGACAGCAGGATCAAATTGTTACACATGGATGGGTCCAGTGCCAACAATACTTATTACAAAGAGTGAGCAAATAAAAGAAGGGTTTAATAGGATGAACGAATTCCGTAAACCAAAATTGAACCCACTTACTCAAAAGTTTTCAACTGGTCTAGTAAACTATGAAGGACACAAATGGGCGAAACATAGGAAGATTCTTAATCCTGCTTTTCATCTCGACAAGCTCAAGGTATTACCATATATATGCATGCTCTAAACATAGTCTTATACTCTTATTGATTAAATGTTGTTTCTGAGTCGTTGTAGTTCGTTACATAAAAGCAATCGAGTTATTCAAGTCAACTTCGGGTCAGCTAACATTCTTGGCGGGTTGGGTCAAATCGGGCTATGGGTATGATTTGGGTTAGGTATTGGGTAGGGTTGATTTCGGGTCGGGTCAATTTAGGTTGGGTCAATTTCGGGTCGAGTATGTTCAGGTTGGGTCAAATTGGGTCAGGTCATGTTCGGGTTATATATTTATTAGTGTCGATATTATTAATCAAGCTTAATCAATGATTTTAATCAATTTGTGAGGTAAGTTACAGTTCAGGATGAAACACTTAGAGTCATTTATGGCAGACATTTTTTAATTCGGGTATTAGGTAATTTAAGTTTGGGACATTTCATTTTTCAAGTTTGTTTAAGTAAGTTATACGGATCAAGTTTGAGTCGGGTCATTTTGGGTGTAGGATCAACTTCGGTCAAATACAATCACATCCGGTCATTTCGAGTATCGGGTTCGGATCAATCTGGTCAGGTGGATTTTGGGGTTTTAGGTTAATTTTTGATCACAAGTCAGGTCAGAATTGCTAGGTCTAGTCCAAACCATACGAAGTATACATACATTAAAATTATTTTGATTTAAGTTCAATCTAATTCACACTACTTGTGCAGCTTATGATCCGATCATTTGAAATTAGTGTCATTGAAACACTAAGCAAGTGGGAGAGGATTATTTCTAAAACAGGTTCTTCAGAAATAGATGTGTGGCCACATTTTACTAAATTCAGTGCAGACGCTATTTCTCGAGCTGCGTTTGGTAGTAGCTTTGAGGACGGAAGAAAGATATTTGAACTCCTCACAGAAGAGAAGGAACTTATTTTTCGTCTTATAAAATATTCTTATATTCCAGGATGGAAGTAAGTTGCCAACACTCTTGATTTCGAAGCAAAAGCATTAGCTTTTTGTTAGAGCATTCTAACTACTTCCTCCACTAACTAGTAGTTTCAACAAAGGGGTATTATTTATGAGACATAAAATATTCTTTAGTTACAATTAACATATAACAAAGAAAGTAGTAAAACTTTAATTAAAATAATGATCTTGTCTACAACACTTTGATTGAAATAATTAACCTACTTAATAATAAACATAACTTGAAAATAAGTAGCATAGAAATCCATTTGGCATAGTTTTCATCATATACTATACATATTGGTTGATAATAATATTTGATTATATTAACTTATTAGGTATTTTCCAACAAAGGGCAAGAAAAGGATGGACGAAACAGATGTTGAAATAAAAACCGTATTGAAGACAATAATCAATAATAGAAAGAAGACAATGGAAGTCGGAGAGCTAGCCAAAGATGATTTGTTGGGGATACTCTTGGATTCGAATTCCAAAGAGGCTAGCGCTCTATTAACTTGTGAGAGTAAGAGTGGTGGTAAGAAGCGGCTTGATCTCACAATGAGTTTCTTAGAGGTGATCGACGAGTGCAAGTTGTTCTACATAGCTGGCCAAGAAACCACCTCAGTGTTGCTAACATGGACAATGGCTTTGTTAGGCAAGCACCAAGATTGGCAAACACGAGCTCGTGAAGAAGTTCTTGCAACCTTTGGCACGAACACCCCAGACTTTGATGGCTTAAACAACCGTTTAAAGACAGTAAGATCTATTAATATTAGTCAACTTGTTACAACTAAAATTAACATGCTGAAGAATATGATTTAATTTACTTATTTATTATGTTTTTTTTGAAAAATTTGTCAGAAAGGTCTTTTTAAATAAGTGGTCGACTTTGTGATGATAAAGGTCCTTATATAAAAAAAATAAAAAATAAATAAAAAAAAAGTGGAAAAAGGGTCCTTATATCTCATTTAGGTTGTAAGGAGGGATATTTGACCAAATTCGGCAATTGACTTTATTTTCCGGCCATTGACCATCATATGACTTTGAAAAAAACCCTTGTATGTTTTGTCTTTTTCTCCCTTTTCCCTCCAATTCTAACTTACCCCTTCATTCTTTCCCCCTTATTTCTCCGTCAACTTTCTAATTTGTTGATGTGAACAAGCTAATCCATGAAAACTAGGGTTTGCAAATTAGAGAGAGGAAGCAGAAATAAGGGAAAGAATTAGGGTCAGTTGGAATTGGAGGGAAAAAGGGAGAAAAAGTCAAAAAGGCTAGAAAATAAAAGTCAATCCCTAGGTCCGGTCAAACATCCCTCCTAACAACCTAAATGAGATATAAGGACCTTTTTGGCCATTATTTTTTACATATATATTAGAACCTTTCTTACAAAATTGATCATTTAAAAAGATCATTCAGACAGATTTTTCCTATATATTTCTTTCATACTAACAATAAATTTTCTACTCTTCCTTACTAATCAAATGAACACGTACTTGTATTAATTATAATATATAGTTTACTTAATTTATTTCAAAATTACTTATATTAGGTGACAATGATACTATATGAGGTGCTAAGGTTGTATCCGCCAATCGTGGCAACCTCGCGAAGGGTATACGACGGTGAAACAAAACTAGGAGATTTGGTGATTCCTCCCGGGGTGGCAGTTTCTTTTTCAATACTCCATGCACATTTGGATCCCGAAGTTTGGGGTGATGATGCTGAAGAATTTAAACCTGATAGATTTGTAGAAGGGATTGCGAAGGCGACTAAAGGGAGCAATTCATACTTCCCCTTTGGTTGGGGACCTCGAATTTGCATTGGCAAAAATTTTGCGTTGATTGAGGCTAAAATGGCTTTGTCTATGATTTTGCAACGCTTCACTTTTGAGATCGCACCATCATACACACATGCTCCGTCTTCTTTTATATCCCTTCAACCCCAACACGGTGTCCCTATCATCTTAGGTAAACTTTAATTAAGCATGTTTGACAATATGTTGTGCTTTTGCCGTTAAGTTGTTTAAATCTTTGTATTTTACCTTAAAGTTTGGTTAGATTTGGGTTTTTTTTAAAACCCTAATCATCATGAAATTTCACTTTCAAAATAAACTTGGATCTATTTTTACTATAGAATAGTTATTTCCTCGAGCAACGCTCAGTTATTCACAAAAAAAAAAAAAAAAAAGTGTCATAAATTTCAATAAGTTTGTACAAGTATTTGTTTATAAGTTTGTATATACATTTTAATATCTATTTATGCTATCAAATTATTATATATGAGACACATTAATATATAAAGAGTATATGTGTTTTTATAGTTTGTTGAGAAATTCTAATTATTACATTAGCTACCTAAAGTTTGGCCTATAGTTATTACATTAACTACCTCACCCTATATGTAGGTTCATAAACTTTCAAATTTAATTTTATTAATATCAACTCATTAGCTAGAGGTCCCCTAAAATTTTCTTTTATAAAATTTATTGCCACATGTGCACTAAGGTCCTTAAACTATTGTAACACCGTAGAAATTCCTTTCCTGTAAAAAACCTGTTTTGCCCATTTTAAAATACGAATTATGAAGATCTAAGACATTACCGCCACCGTGAAAACGGCTAAGGCAATTATCAAAGACCATTAGCGGAAGACTATCTTTAAAACCATTTAAAACAAGTCAACTTAAAAGTCAAACTAAACGAAAGTAAAGTCAAACAAAGTCAACCTACAACTTGGAACCATTGTAGGCCCTAATTAAAACTGAACAAATACTTGAAAACCTTCGCGTTAGTCTCATCACAAGAATAATCTAATATAATGAATAAAGCAATAATTAAATCACATCATAATCATATGGAATCTAAGCATGATTCGCTCTTCACTCATGCCCATCATGAATATGCTTCATCACTTGAAAAACTCATTTTTACTTGTCCCCACTACTCGCCATTATAAGTAGGTCGTCGTAGGGCTAAGATATAGACAAGGCCAACTGACACACAAACACACAATTAGCAATACTAAGTACATAAGGGTAAATAAAACACACTAACATGCTTTCATCTAATCATCACACAACTTGCCTTGTTGCACCTGTTTACAAACATACAACATACTCGATGACCAACTATCAAATAGCTAAGTTTTTTATTTAGCTTGATTATGCATCGAACGGGCTTCCCCCTAACCTGCCCTAATAAAGGGGTACTAACACGGGAGCTAACCGTGCCAGTATAAAAGAACCACTCGTAAGTGGCAGAATTCCTGCGCATAATAAAAAGGAATATACAGCGTTTTGTACACCTAGTAGAAGTTAAAGTCAAATATAAAGTCGCAAAAATACACCATATATATGGTCATATTGGAGGTATGTACGCTCCAAGAGTTTTGGTGCATAATTTCTTTCACTTTACGTTGTTTAAATATTTTTAGACTTGGTGATGACTCACAAACCATAATATAATCAATCATTATAATAATTCAAGCAATCAAACATACCAATTGTTTTGGGTAATTTTACCCATGCCACGTGGGCTAATCAGGAGGTGACACGTGTCACCCATGGATTACTCCAAAAACGGACCAATCCTAGCTTGACACGTGGCGTTCCAAAAAGAATGGGAGAAAAGGCGGCCTTTAGAGCCCAAATCCCGAGATAGCCGCAATGCGGCGCAACCCACCAGAGTTAGGTCAGATTGACCTAATTAAGGGCATGCTTTCCAATGACCCTATAAATAGGGAGATATTCCCCCATTTTGGGGACACATTCAATCATTTACTACAACCTTACCTTCTCTCACATAAGAGAGGACTTGATCTCGGAATCCGAGAAGAGCTTACCTAATTTTCTGCACCTTTTCATATTCTCCTAAGAGTACTAACTTGATCTTCGGAGGCGGAGCTCCATCCACCCAGAGTCTCCGTTGTTTTGCAGGTACAAGCGCCGGCGGACCAATCTTCGAGCTGTAACTCTCCCGAGGGACAAAAACACCCAAAACACCAATCAATTTAATTTTTGAATAATTAATGATGACCACATAATCTTAAAATATTGAACCCTTTTTAATCTACCCCAGTGTCAAGGACTCCTTAAATGTATAATGCGCCACAAATTCTATCCGTCGGTATTGGAAACACCTTAAGTGCACTTAGGCACCAAAATATAATATAATCCTCGTGTACATAGACACTTAAATAGCTACTTCCTAATGTTTATAACATCAATAAAAATTATATGAACCATAATAAAATTCTTTTTCAATATTATAAACCAAATTTAAACATTTAGTTTAATTAAACATATATGCTCTCAATCATGCCAATAATAAAAGTGTGGTTCATATTCAACATACCAACATAATTAATTACAATCATCAGTTGACCACAAATAATCCATATTTCACAAATCATTCACCAACATCAATCCATACAACCATTCCAATCAATACCTATCATGATGCTAATTTGTAATTAATTCATCAAAGTCTAGCATGCTTCTACATCCTCAAATAATTACCAAGTACGCGAACGTACCTTGAATATGATCTCAAAATCGTCACAACTAAATAAAGTCACTCACTTGGAAATCTCCTACAACCCAAAATTACAAAGAGACATTAATACCTATTCCATATATATACACTCTTTAAATCACTCATAAATCCTTTAAAACAAGCTGAAAATTAATTAAAAATCCTTAGTTTTATTCCCAATTAATGGGTAATTAAAATCCTTTCAAAAAATATAATTATAACTTATATACAAAAATTCCAACTTTCTTAAATCATTTAAAATTGTTTTAATTGAGTTTCAAAACACTTATTTCAATAATTTCAATCATCCATAAACAATTTCCATCAATATACACAAAATTAGAAACCCATGGTTCATAATTTAGGGCTTTTTAATTCAAAACCAAATCTTATATATATGATGCTTATAATCAAACATCATAAAAATCATCACAAAACCCAAAATCAACAATTAATTAAAGGCTAGATTAGGATTTAAAACAAAAGAGTAATTTTTTTTTTGAACACCGCATAGCACCACCACGATAAGGCTGCTGCCGCGCGCCTACCGGTCGGTACTGCTGCCAGCGCTCGCTCGTGGCTGCAGTGGTCGGCCAGTGGTGGCCGACCACCATGCGTGTGTGTGTAAAAAAAAAGAAGGCGAGGGGGAAAATTAAGGGTAGAGAAAATAAGAGGAGAGAGAGAGAGAGAGAGAGAGAGTTACCTTTGGGTATTCGCCACCTTGGGCAAAGTTCAATTTGCCCATGTGATGGGTATTTATAATCCCTCTCTGAAAACCCTCTTAAGCTCAAATTCCCTTCTTACCCTTAATGACCCCTCTCCTAGTATTTTGACTATATTTAAATACTATTGACTTTAAATTTCCTTTTTATAAAATTATTGCCCCAAGTTTTTAAACTATAAAATAAAGTATTCCAAAAATTATTAAATAAATAAATAGGGCCTTTAATAAAAACAGAACATCTTTAAATTAATAAAACACCATAAATAATTCATTTCAACTTATTTAAATACGTTTAAGAAATACTTATTTAAATTAAAATACGTATAAAAATAAGGGGTATTACAACTATGCTTAGTCAGTTAATGTATACCTAAAAAATGAGTCATTAGTGGTTGAGGGACCATTTTGCCTCATTTAAAAATCGAGGGACAAAAATGCTACAAATATCAAAGTATAAGGATTGTATTTTACCTCATTGATGTTACTTTTCATGATAAAAAGGAGACTTTTTAATAACAAGGTGAACGCAGTTGTATAAAATAAGAGGTAGCTCTATTATGAATCACAATTGGAGATAAGTTGATCAAATTTAGAATCCTGAATACATTTCAATTCCCTCATGCATGTAACGTGCTACATTAATCTTGAAAATGAGATCTTTAAGGTCTTAGTTGTGGACATTGAAGGCGTCAAAAACTGATCCAATCGACCGGATCTAATGACCTGAATATAATCCGACAATTTCTACTCGTATGGATACATTTATGAAATATGATTGAAATTTGAAATAAATCCGACCCCATGGATCTCCCCAAGCCCGACCCAAGTAACTAAATGGATACCTCTAAGCTAGTTGTGGTATTGTGCACCTATTTTATGCATTTATTAGCCCATTGTAGTCCAAATCGAACAAAAAATAAAATTAAGTAATTAATTTTTGGTTATTCAATATTTAGCTCGTCTTGTGTGCGACTGGCCATATTATGTGACCACCTTTTAAAATGAAAGTAATCCATCGATTAACCACTATATATAATACTGATCGAGTAACTCCTTTAACATCGATCGAGTAACCCAAAGTAGCCCCCTGTAACACTGACCAAGTAACCGCCATAACACTGATGAAGTAACCTTCATGGTGGTTGGCCACACCGTATGGCCAGCCACGCATAAAAATTTGTGTTCAATATTTTTTGTAACAAAAATTTCATTGAATTTGAAGCCTTTTCTTTACCACTAAACAACTTTTGGAAACAATTTTTTTTATTAATCATCATCCGCGAATAATGTCATGAATACATATACTAGCAAATGAGAAGTACTTAATAAAAACATGTAAACAAACTCCAAAAATCGCAACTACTATGAATGCGTCTTACATCAATATTTCTTGATACAACCGAACCTTTTCCAATGGGATCTAATGATAAAATCAAGCATTGTTTTATCAAGCAAAGGCTTGAAAATGTTGAACTCATTCATTTAGTTTTCGTAAGCTCTTAATGAAATTGTTGATGTAACAATCGTCGACGTCTTTTTGTAACAAGAATTCTCTCCATTTCGCATGATTAGCCCTTACCTCTTTCCCAACTTCACTATCTTCATCCATAACTATAGAAACCGCCTTTTGAATGGCTTCCTTAGTGAACAAGCGATCATTCTCTCGTATCTCAACCTCCACTCCTGCCTTCAAACTCGAACTCATCATCTTTGCTTTGATGAATTGATCATAGTCGTGAGGCATGAAAACCATTCGACATGTTCTTACCAAACCTTCCCATAGAGACCCTATGCCGCAATGAGTTATGAAACATCCAACTGAAGGATGTTGTAAGATTAGTTGTTGTTGCACCCAACCTTCATGAACGATTCCTCTTCCTTTGGTTCTATCAGCGAACCCTTTTGGCAAAGCTAACTCCATTGTTTTGCATGTCTTTGGCTTCTTTAAGGCAACAAAGAATGGCCTACCTACATATAAAGTTATGGTTAAGGCCTAAGATCGAATATGTGCTATACTCTAGAGATATGGATTAATACATACATTTCATTATCATAAGTTGGCAAAAACTTGATACATATATTTAAGAGAATCTCAGTCATTTAAAGTAAAATTTGATTATAAACCATTTATCTAATTTTTAAATTTTATTTATAAACCAATTAATAGCATATATATATAAAATTTGGGTTCGGTTCGGTTTGAAATCAGTTCGGTATTAAATCGGGTCGGTTTGAAATCGGTTTAAATGTTTCGCGCGTCGGTTTCAGTTCGGTTTAAATAGTTATCGGTTCGGTTTCAGTTTATTCTTGAACGGTTTTAATTATATTCGGTTCGGGTTGTAAACAGTTTGGGTAGTAGACGGTTCAGTGTAGACGGGTTGCGGTTTGTTAACGGTTCGGTGTAAACGGTTCTTATCCCGGTTCAAACAGTTTTGGGTTGGGAACGGTTTCGGGTTAGAAACAATTCGGTTCTTTTTCTGTTCATTTTATAACTAGTTCGATTCTTTTTCGGTTCAGTTTATAACTGGCTCGATTCTTTTTTGATTTAGTTTATAACTAGTAGGTTCTTTTTCGATTCACTTTATAACTAGTTCGGTTCTTTAATGCTTGATCGGTAGTAAACATGTTTGCATAATTAAATTTCATTTAAAATACCTTTTTACTTGATTTTAATATTCTCTTTATAGTAAGCACTTTGTAGCCGATTTGTTTATAAGCGATTTAGTTCATAAATGATTCCGTTTGCAAGTGGTTTGGTTTATAAACGGTTTGATTTATATACAGTTCGGTGCAAATGGGTTGCGGGCTGTTAATGGTTCGATGTAAACGGTTTTTATCTCGATTCAAACGATTTCGGGTTGGAAACAGTTCGGCTCTTTTTCGGTTCGGTTTGATTTCAGTTCGGTTTAGAACTGGTTCGGATCATCAACGGGTTCGGTTCTTATACGGTGTAACGTTATTCGGATTGGTTCGGTTTCGGGTTCATTCACATACGGTTCGGGTTGGTTTTCGGTTACAAAAAAAAAAGGTTTTTAATCGGTTCGGTTCTCATTTGGGTCAGTTCGTTTCGGGCAGTTAAACGATTTCGGTTTGAAATTTGACAGCACTAGGTCCAAGGCATATACTCGTATATATAGATCTTCAATTCCCTACGTTAGGTTGAACCTCCCGTTCAAAAAAGTGAACTCTCGTGAACCTCGAGGGTTTACTAGTTACACTTAAACATAACTTTGACGATCAAAGTTTATGATATTGACTAATATGACAATGATCATTTCATTACCATATAGTGTCCCAACTCCCAAGCTAACTAGCTAGAGACAACAATTTTCCTTCTCCTTATGCTTTTCAACCAATAAGCTGAACCCTTGATCGGAACCATTCATTTTCGTTGAAATGTCTAGTCTTTTCATTCTACTAAACGTCTAGTTCTTCCATTTTAAACTAGTGAAAACAAGGGCCCTTGTACTGGAGGATTTAATGTTTGATTCATCAATAATTTATATGGGCGGATGCTATCTTTTTTTGGATGTGGAATACGGGTTTAGCAGTAAAAATTGAATTGAAGTTGAGGATGTGTGCTCGTTGGTGATATTGTTAAGAGAAGTACTCTTAGAGGGTTGGTACTCGATAGGGGTCAATATGATGAGATTCCTATCTTGAGTCGTGTTAGGATAATTGTCTAATAATTAATTGTGCACTCAATATACGAGATGATGATGTGGAAGTTTATCACATCTTACTTTCTTTCCTCTAGTAGTTAACTCTCGTTTTGTTTATTATTAAGGGTGTATAGGCCAGGTGTGTTTCCTTTGTTTTGATTGCCTAATTTGTTATTAGGCTCATCTATGCACAGCTCTAGTTGATACAATTTAAGAGAATTGTGTAAGATATATCATATTTTGCACCCATAGTGATCAAACACTCAATCATATTTTGCACCTATAGTGATTAAAAACACTCAATGAACGTGGAAACTTATAAATATAATAGTAACAAGTGACACCAATTTCTTAGACGAATAAGAAATCTGGTTGAATTGGATATCTTCTCTCAACGGTTATTATGACATTTTTGATGAGCATACACCCTCTCAAATGATTAATGTTTGACTATCTCTATTACGTTATATACATTTTAGTACCCATAATGATACCAAAAGGGATTCATCATCATCAAACGACATACTATTCCCCACACTTAAAAGCGAGAAATTCATATTATTTGATTAAGAGTAGAACTCAAAGCAAGGGGAAAAAAATACCAATAATCACACCCATAAGCAAAAATACCAAACATGCATGATACAACAATATACACCTCTATTTCTATCTTAAGACTAGTAAAAGTTGATGATGAGGGGCAGGGTAAGGGAAAAGGGACAGCCGGGCAGGGACAGAAGCAGTAAAAAAGAAGGGATAAAAATGGGTGATGGGAAAGAGGGGTTGGGGTTAGAGTTGATGGTTAGGGGTCCCGATTTTGACATTACTTTCCACTAACTTATCACATACCCTTTTCATTTTACAATTTCATACCTACATAGGCTACATTCAATGTTGGAAAATTATCTAATTCCCAAATTACAGCTACTCTTTTTTTAATTCCCACCATACCGTCCACGTCACTGGTTCAGTGGGAATTTATTTAAAAACGGGTTGTTGACTCGAATGAACAATACAAGAGGGGGGGTGAATTGTATTGTGGAGGAACTGGGGTAATTTTTGCGGAATTCAAAAAGAAACTTAAACAAAAACTTTAAAGTGCAAGAGAGATTTTACGTGGAAAACTTCTTGGCCCTAATCAAGGAGAAAAACCACGACCACAAGAGATTTTAAACTCAATTCTTAATAATAATAGGGCAAACAACCTATTACAAATTAAGACTCTAAACTCAAGTTCCTCTACGAACTTAAGTTCCCCCTCAACTGATCCCTCAATCAGTTGAGCTCTCAAATCTCTCTCTTTCTCCTTGCTTCACTCAAAGCAATCTACACACTCTAGAGTTTACCCAAACTCTTCCCCAATACAACTCGAATTAAAACTCTAAGATGCTAAGTACAAAGACACTCAAGGACTTAAGTGGATTTTGACTCTTTTCGAAAAGCTTAGAAGATTGTAATGCTCAAGTGTGCTTTTCAAAATGGAAAACTAATTCTATTTATACTAGAGGAAATCGGTTGAAAACTCCCACGTCTGCCTTAACTCCCACTTCACCACAACTCCCATGAAACTAGGAAGTGCAGTTCGTGGAGGCTTGGGCAACAAGCTGAAGTATACTTAAGGAAGTAGTTTACTGCTTCCTTAAATTTCTCAACCTCCTTGACCAAGTAAAAGATCCGTTTAAAAAGAGTTTTCAAAGGAGATTTTACCAAGTCAGATTTTCCAAAATATTAGGATAGAATTAAAACAGAAAATCTTTAAGAAAATAGAATAGTTTAAAAGATAATTTTCCGAAAATAAAATAGAATCTTTTTAAACAAGGAAAATAAAATCTTTATAAACTGAAATTAAATCCACTTAAAATCCTATCAAAAATCAAAGTACTTAACATATATACAAGAAGCCTAAAATAAATAATAAAGTTACAATAGACTTCTTGGAACTCAGTGAAGCTTCAACTCTGGAGCTTTAGTTCCTCACTCAAGGAACTTGGCTTCTGATTGTCTTCTATGCTCATCCAAAGCTCTTCCTTTGACCTTGTTCCATGCTCCATTCTAACTCCAGAATATCGTTGCATATAAAACCTGTCAACACATCAAAGCTAATAGACAAATGTTAAAGCCCTTATGGGTTTGCTTAGGTTCCTTGAGTCATCATCAAAACTTAAGATCAACACGGGTTTATTAGAAAACCGCTACTTGAAGTAGCGGTGTGCTACTAAAAACCGCTACTTCAAGTAGCGGTTTACTTATTAGAAACCGCTACTTGAAGTAGCGGTTTATATTTAAACAAATTTTCATCAAAGTGGGGTTGTTGGTGTTTTAAGGAAAACCGCTACTTGAAGTAGCGGTTTATTCTCATAACACCGCTACTTGAAGTAGCGCTTTGTTGCTGGACCGAGAAAAAAAACGGTTTGTTTTCCTTAACTGACGTGGACGGTATGATGGGAATTAAAAAAAGAGTAGCTGTAATATGGGATTTAGATAATTTCCCAACATTATTTAGAGAAAGGGCTTGTATATTACCCAAAATAGAATTAATATAGAGCAATGTTATCATTTAATTTGTGCTATTTGTAGGAAAATTTATACAATGGGTTCCTCGCTCTCATTTGCTTTCTCTTTTGAACAATGACAAATTATGAAATTAACAACTCGTGAACCTCACGGGCTTAAGTGCAACAGTGACAGTACAACAGTGCAACAAATAAAGGCTTGCACCATTTCCATATTAAGTAAGACAAATTAATGCTTTCTCCAAACCTGATTATTGGGTAGGGTAGCCCAATGATAATAGATTGAGTATCGAGTTTAAAAGGCTCTTAACGAGTAGGATGTTGGTGTATTATTGCTTCAAAATAGTAGTAGTTATTATTTCCTATTCCTTAGCTTTTTTTTTGACACACTATTCCTTAGCTGGGATGCTGTCATTAGTGACTTAAGATTAGGAGCCAAGGGAGTTTGTTATTTAATTGATAATATTTGTCAGTAGTAGTGGTGGTTATGCAGATAGTGATGTTGTTAGTGGAAAGATTATTTAGACAATTAGTTAATCATGTGATCATTATTCCAAAATTATTGCTTTAGTTGTTTATATTACATTAGTTATTTAAGTAGTGGTATGTACATTTATTTTGTAAGTGCAATCTAATGAAAATAGTTGTTTTGTTTCCTTAATATTATTGTTATTACTCTTTATTAGAATTAGCTTCAACATGGTATTAGAGCTGATGGTTCAATCCTAGGCCTAATTAAAAAATATAAATAAAATAAAAAAAGGTCGTGAGTCGTGAGAAAAAGCAAAAAATTGTTGAGAGTAACTTGAGTACTAAACACAGTGAGTGTAACTATGTTAGTTAATGGAATGAATTCGTCGTCGCAACCCTTGATTCCAATATTCAAGGTTGAAAATTATCATTTGTGGAGTTTGAATATGAAAACAATGTTTAAGTACCAAGAGCTTTGGGATATGGTGGAGCAAGGCTACAAGGATCCGGCAGAGGAACCGGCTGAACCAAGTCAAGCACTCCGAGAAAGTCGAAAGAAGTCAAGCTTAGGTTGTATTGACATTCACAATCGATATATATATATATATATATATAGTATAATTATAATTAGGGATGGCAGTGGATCTGGACTCGACCCGGATCCGTGGATCCAGATCCGTTTTTCAAGGATTTGGGTCTTCAAATTTTGAACCCGACGGATTCGGGTCGGATCCGGGTCCCGCTGAAAAAAACGGATCTGGATCCGGGTCTGGCCCCTAGACCCGGATCCATATCCGTTTACCCGTTTTTTTTTATTTTTCTTATTAAAAAAAATTGTGTGTTTCTTTTTTTAAATTTGTTGATAATGTTAGTAGTGATAAAGATTAGCCCTTTCAAGAGATGAATTTTGGATGCTCATATCGAATACATCATCGTTGTTTTTTCACTAGCTCATTTGTAACATCATATTTTTTTCGCTGTTTATAATTTTGAACTTTGTTTGGAGGCCAAAACACAAAGAAAAAGGCAGGTTTTTTTTATTTGCCTGCTGACCTTTTCTAGGCCTCCTTCCCGCGGAACTGGATTGTCGATATCGACCGAATTTGTACTAACTGAAGAAGAAAAAAGATCTTTTTTCTGCAACACTGCCTCTGTTTGAGGCGCCCTATCATTGCGTTTCCTGCTGATCTTATTCAGACTCCGAGTGATTCCCTATTCCATTTTTTTCTTTTTTTTATATGAAAATGGCAGCTTACTAGACAACGCAGAAGGTTTATTCTTAGGAAAAATTAGAAAAAATAATCCCAACTTTCATCGATTTGGTAGAATAATCCCAACTTTGGATTATACTGGAATAATCCAAACTTTAGGGGGTCTTATTTTTCTTCAATCCCAATTACCGTTTACCTGTTAAAAAGGTTAATTTCTTTTTATTTTTTTAAATGCCATGTGTCAAGAGCTAATTAGCCAAAAAATAGTAATAAATAATACATAAAAACAAAAACACAAAATTAAAAAAAAAAACAAAAAAAAATAAAATCAGAAGCCCAGCTCCATTACCACCCGAAACCCCAACCACCACAATCCCACAACCCTCCTCTCGCCGTCCACAACCCACAACCCTCCTCCCGCCGTCCAGCCGCCTCTACTCTCGGGAAACCAGCCGTCCTTCTCCCTTGAACCACCACCCTCAAATTTCCCCTCAAACCTCGTAATCTCCTTTACCGTCAACCCACCATCACCATTCGAAAAAAAACCACCTCTTTAACTCTCGAAAACCCTTAAACCACCTCCCTCACCCCGAAAATCCCCAAAAATTCGTCCACCGTCATCGAAAACCTTAGCCGCTAGGGTTTCGAGGTGGAGGAGGAGATTTTGGGTTTTTTTGGGAGTGGGAAAGGGGTTATTTGTGGCGGACTGGTGGTTGGGAGGGGGGGTTGGAGGGTATTTCGGGGATGGGGAAAATGGCGTGGGAAATTGGTAGTCAACATGGGAATAACGGCGGTGGCGGTTGGCGGCGAACTGGGTTGTGGTGGTGGAGGGGAGGGGAGGTTGGGTGGGTGGGTTTTCTGATTTTTTTTTTTTTTTTTTTTTTTTTGTTTTTTGGTTTTTGTTTTTTTTAAAAATTTTTTTGGACCAATCAGGGCTTGACACGTGTCAAGTGACCTGATATAGTAGGTCATTGACTTTTGTTGACCGGTTAGGGATTGAAGAAAAAGAAGATTTCCCAAAGTTCGGATTATTCTAGAATAATCCAAAGTTGGGATTATTCTACCAAAATTGATGAAAGTTGGGATTATTATTTCTAATTTTTCCTAATTTTTATTTCAAAATATAAGTTTATAAATTGGTTACTTTGTGTTTTTAGATTAGTTGTATAACTTTAATATAGGTTGAACTTAATAACCCCCGACAAAAGTTTGTAATGCATTTTTTGACCAAAACATTACATTTATTGCAAAAATTAGCCAAAATATATTGGACCTGTTTTGGATCCGGATCCGTTGGACCCGTCAGATCTAGATCCAGATCGACGGATCCGGTCGGATCTGAATCCTAGATACGATGGACCCGAATCCAGATCCGACCCGTTTCCATCCCTAAGTATAATACAAGAAATCTAACATGCTTAAAACTCATATAAGATATACATATCAAATATAACAAATTACTCCGTACAATAATATTAACATAACCAACCGACTTCTAACATAATCTCTTTTTTTTAATTTTTTTTTTGATAAAAACCGGAAAAGGCATGCATGGTCATTGGCTTGTTGCAGATCATATAGTCCACCAAATTAAGTACACTTTGAGATAACGAATCTATATAATTATATAAATTAAGGGCCTGTTCTCATTGACTGAACTCAGCTGAACTGAACTGAACTAAACTGAATTGAAGTGTACTTAACTGAGCTAAGCTGAATTGAACTGAACTAAAATGAAATGAATATTTTATAAGAGAAGGAAACTAGGAGCTGAACTGAACTGAATTTCAACGTAAGAGAACATGCCCTAATTTATCATTACCCTTCGTATCCCACCTAGCAATAAATTGGACTATGGTATTCCCAATTTCCCACCCCGTTTTACATGAGAATAAATAAAAGTATCAAAACAACAAGACAAACGACATGTATCATCAATTCATCATATAAAAGAAAATTGGAGCACAGCCCTCCTGTGGTGAATCAGTGGCTGTCATGAAATTTAGGTGGCTGCCAGTGCCATGGGATAACCTTCCCTCCCTATATGTTACTTTTTCTATTTTTTTTTACTTGACCGATTTCTTTTATCACGCTTACCAATGCAAAATTTTACGGACCTATTTAATTCTCCATAAATAAAAATTATATATTTTGATAGTACTTATTAAAAGATCCCACATGAATATATATATATATATATTTTTCATTACATATTATTCACAAAATATTAGTTAAAGAAGGGGTAATGATAGTGTAAAAGTCAAAGCGGGTCAAGTAAAAAAGAAGGAAAAATTGAAAAGAATAATCCCACCTTTCGCCCATCTGCTCAAAATAATCCCACCTTTTCGAATTCCAGAAATAATCCCACCTTGTATCCCCATCTTCCCAAAATGAGCCTTGTACCTTTTAGTTAAATTGTTAACCGGTTTTGAAGGTATTTTGCCATGTGTTGTCTTCTAATCGGTTATGTTTATTTTTCGTTTTTAAAAATTAAAGGAATTTAAAAAAAATAAAAAAAAACCTTCTTCTTCCTTGCTTTGCTGCCCTGCCAGAGCCACCCCTCCCTCCTAAGATCAGCTGCCTGCCGGAACAGCCAAAAGCCGGCCAATCAGACCCTACCGCAACCGCCTTCCTTGATTCCATCCCACCTAATTCACCACCACCACCACATCCAGCCACCCACACACCGCAAAAAAAAAAACCAATAATTAACTTCCCTTCCCCGTCAATCACTCACTCCCCACCTGAACCATTCACCCAAATCAACAACAACAAAAGCGCAGCCAGCTAGCTACACTGCCATTGCCGCAACCAACACCTCCAGAAGCACTGCTTCCGCCGCGTATAACATCAAAAATCCGGTCAACAACAGCCGCAGTATACTTTTGGTTAGCCAATTTATCCCAATTTCAGATTAATTAAAGCCCCAATTCAGCCCAATTTCAGATTCATTGAAGCCCCAATTCTGCCATTGAAGGAGTGACGAAGATAGGAGGTTTGATGAGCTTCAAAGGAGGAAGAGAAAGAAAAAGAGGATTATGAGCGGTGGCTAAGCTCGTAGGATTGGGGGTCAGCGTTTAGTGGTGGTTGAGATCACAATTGATGTGCATTGGTAAGAGAAGGCAGCAGCAGAGACATTTTCTTCTGTATACTTTTCACTGAACTATTTACCCTATTATTAGCACTGTCAAAATGGTTTGAATGTTCGGGTTCGGTTCGGTATTAAATCGGGTCGGTTTGAAATTGGTTTAAGTGTTTTGCGGGTCGGTTTCAGTTCGGTTTAAATAGTTATCGGTTCGATTCGGTTTTGGTTTATTCTTAAACGGTTTTAATTCGGTTCGGGTTGTAAACAGTTTGGGTAGTAAACGGTTCGGTGCAGACGGTTTGCAGTTTGTTAACGGTTCGGTGTAAACGGTTTTTATCCCGGTTCAAAAAGTTTCGGGTTGGGAACGGTTTCGGGTTAGAAACAGTTCAGTTTATAACTAGTTCGGTTCTTTTTCGGTTCAGTTTATAACTGGTTCGGTTCTTTTTCGGTTTAGCTTATAACTAGTTTGTTTTTTTTCGGTTTACTTTATAATTAGTTCGGTTCTTTAATGCTCGATCGGTAGTAAACATGTGTGCATGATTAAATTTCATTTAAAACACCTTTTTACTTGATTTTAATATTCTCTTTATAGTAAGCCATATGTAGCCGATTCTTTTATAAGCGATCCGGTTCATAACGATTGGGTTTGCAAGCGGTTCGGTTTATAAACGGTTCGGTTTATATACAGTTTGGTGCCAACGAGTTGCGGGTTGTTAACGGTTCGGTTTAAACGGTTTTTATCCCGGTTCAAACGGTTTCAGGTTAGAAACAATTCGGTTCTTTTTCGGTTCGGTTTGATTTCAGTTTGGTTTAGAACTGGTTCGGTTCATTAACGGGTTCGGTTCTTATATGGTGTAACGTTATTCGGATCGGTTCGGTTTCGGGATTATTCACATACGGCTCGGGTTAGTTTTTCGTTTCAAAAAAACGGTTTTTAAACGATTCGGTTCTTATTTGGGTCGGTTCGTTTCGGGCAGTTAAACGGTTTCGGTTTGAAATTTGACAGCACTACCTATTATATTTGACGAGCTGAACTAGCTGGGGAGTCGGAGTTCTGTGTTGAGGTTGAGTATGGGGCTGGAGAAGCCAGAAGGTGGGGATTAGCTGTGGCTTGTGAGCTGTGGTTGTTACTATGGAAGGTGGAGCAGGGGTGGTGCTTGCGTGGGAGTTGGTGTGTGGTGGTGGTGTGGAGGTGGTTCACAGGTATGGAGGGGGTAGGGGTGGCAATTCGGGTCAGTAGGTCGGGTTCGGGTCAGATTTCGGGTCGATTTCGGGTTATGCTTAGAAACAATAAAAAATAGTGTAAAAACTTAATATTATTACGAAATATGATATTTTGGTCAAATCGGGTCAAATTCGGGTTATTCGGGTTCGGATCGGGTCGGGTTCGGGTTTCTCTCAGTAACTTCGGGTCGGGTTCGTTCGGGTTATCGGGTCGGGTCAGGGATTGCCAGATCTAGGAGGGGGTGAGGTGAGAGAAGAGAGATTAAAGGAAAACAATATTTAAAACTTTTAAAAAAAAAAAAATCTAACCTGTTTTACAGGTTAAAGGTAAAAAGGATCATTTTGAGAATATGGGGAACAAAGGTGGGATTATTTCTGAGATACGCAAAGCTGCTGGGATAATTTTGAGAAAATGCGTCTAAGGTGGGATTATTCTTTTTAACTTTTTCAAAAAATAATGGATGAAGTATGTTAGTAAGTTAGAGATTGCTAATGTAACAAAAAAAATTATTAAAATGACAAAACTAAGAAAGTATTACGGTATGATATCATAAGTTGCATAATACTCCACAAGTCCACATCGTAGTATTTTGTAAATAATCATAGAAAAATTTGTAAATTACCACCCAAATAACATACCTATTTTAAAATTACCACCCGTTATTTTTTTTTATTTATTTATTATTTTTTTTACCACCCTTAAATTAACCTCATGAAATTTGATTTTAATGCGTTGCTCGCTTTTCATTTGCTGACTCACTTCCTCTCAGTTATCTTCCTCTTGTTTCTTTCTCATCTACTTGTATCTATCTTAGTTCCTGTCCTTTACAAATATTGCACAGTACAAAATATTCAAGAGCACAATGACAAATCGTGAACCTCGCGGGCTTAAGCGCAACAATGACTATAGCACACAACAATGCAACATATAAAGGCTTGTAAGTACATACCATATCATTTTTAGCGCAACAATGACTATAGCACACAACAATGCAACATATAAAGGCTTGTAAGTACATACCATATCATTTTTAGCGCAACAATGACTATAGCACACAACAATGCAACATATAAAGGCTTGTAAGTACATACCATATCATTTTTATAGTTGAGAGTATTAATAAAAATTTGTCAAAAATAACACCACATTTAAGCGGTCTTCCCTAAATAACGCCACCTTTTGATTATTCCACAATAATACCACCTTTGATACACATCTGCCAAAAATAGAACAAAAACCTGTAACCTGTTTTACAGGTTGCAACTGACACATGTCACATGTGTGATTGGTTAAAATTTTTTTTTTTTAAAAAAAACTTAAATTAAATAATCTAACATTAAAAAAAAAAAACAAAAAAAAACTGAAGAAAAAAAAAAAGAAAACTCCTCCCCTTACGGCAGCAACCCCACAACCACCTGCCAGGCTGCCACCACCGCCGACGACCAGAGATCATTACCGACGGTACCAGCGTGCCCGACCACCCAGCCTCTCCTCTTCTCCTGAACCACCTTCCTCCACCCTAAAACCCTTCTCCTTCCCCTCGAAAACCCCCTTCCCCTCACCGACCACCAGCCAAACCCCCTCCCCCGTGCCGGCGAAACCACTTCGCCCCCCCACCGACCGTCTCCACCTCCTTTCCCCTTTGAACCACCATCCAAAAACCCCAAACTCGAGTGGTTTTAGGGTTATAGGGTTTTCGACCTTTTGGTGGTGGGTTTAGGGGGGGAAGGGGTGCAGACAACTGGCGAAAGGTTAAGCCGGCACGGGGGAGGGGTTTCAGGCGCTGGCGATGGTGGCAGCCTGGCAGGTGGCGGTGGTGGGAGGGATTTTTTTTTTTTAGTTTTTAGTTTTTTTTTTTTTTTTTTTTTTTTTTTTTTTTTTTTTTTTTTAAAATTTTAAGGTTTTTTTTTATAAAAAATTTAAGGTTTTTTTTTTTGAAAAAAAAATTGTTAAAATAATTGACCATTGATAGTGTGACACGTGTCACAGGTAACCTTTTAAATAGGTTACCAACCAGTCATGTTTTATTTTTGGCAGATATGTATTAAAGGTGGTGTTATTGTGGAATAATCAAAAGGTGGTGTTATTTAGGGAAGACCGCTTAAAGGTGGTGTTATTTTTGACAAATTTTCCGAATTCAAAGATGATGAGAATTAATCCCGAGAGTCTAAGTGTAGTTACGATTACGAATGCAATTGATGATTTGTTGTGCATTGTTGTATTAAGATGGTTATGGAAAATACTAAATACTGTTTGGTTTACACCCAAAAGGTTAGAGAAGTTGCTTCGACTACAAGGTCTAGTCGGAATCCCGTATCGATTTTTGATCGGAGATATGAAGGAAACCGCTGAATTGTGTGGTGAAGCCATAAAAAAACCCATGCCTTTTGTTCATGACTACTACCATCGTCTCCAACCCTTACTCCATCAGCTTCTCACTGGTAACACAGGTATTTTCATTTGTTTCTACTAGTAATTTTATTTGTACCTACTCTTTTCGTTTATTAATTGTATGTTACTCCTTCTGTCTTTAAATAAATTATTACCATCTTTAAGTTTGGGCACGTATATAAAAAGTTGACCATCGGGCAGATAGTGTACCATGGCCACATCATATAAAATAGTTGCTCTTGGGAGTAAAACGACACTCATAGATGGCAAAATAGCTTAAATAGTAATTGATTGATAAGAATATGATACAATATCACATTGACCATTTTTTTGTTAATTGGAATTAAGTAAATCAAGATCACATCAAAGTGATCCCTTTTCCCCAAATTTCTTGAGTTTTCTTATATAAATTAGTTAATTATGCTAGCAATTTCAGATAACTTGGTTGCTTTTTTGTTCGCTAAAATATTTAATTGTTTTATAATTACTACGAACAGTTAGGGCCTAGTAGCACTCAAATTAAACGCGATGAATTACTAGTAACCCGGACAACTAATTCTTTATCCATGGTTTTTTTTTTTTTTTTTTTTTTTTTTTTTTTTTTTTTTTTTTTTGAGGACTATCCATGCTAATTTTGGTTGATACAAATTTGTTAAAAGGAATTGACAAATGACAAATACTGTAATGCAAAAGTGCAGGTTCAGATTGTTATACATGTATGGATGGGCCCAGTGCCAACGATACTGTTCAATAGGATGAACGAGTTTCGTAAACCACAATTGAATCCACTTACTCGAATGTTTTCAACTGGTATTGTAAACTATGTAGGTGACAAATGGGCCAAACATAGGAAGATTCTTAACCCTGCTTTTCTTCTTGACAAGCTAAAGGTATGAATTAACTTATCTGCTCTATATGTACATCTTAGTTTTCTTTTTTTTTTTTTTTTTTTTTTTTTTTTTATTGATGTCGTGTTCAAATCGAGTCACTTTGAATTCTCGGGTCATATTTGTTAGTTTAGATGAACTACTACGAGAGAGGGGGTGAATAGTAGTAGGTTCCAATCGTGGAACTTAAGCGGAAATAAGCAATTAAAACGTAAAGAAAACTTAAAGCACACAACAAGTTTTATGAGGAAACCATCCAGTGCCTAACTGGAAGTAAAACCTTGGCCCTATTGGGACTTATAAACAAATTCCACTATAATAGGCAACTCTCCTAGTACAACCTATTACACAGACCTTTGCTTTGCAAGTTCCACCACGGACACTTGTCTCTATGATAGAACACCTCCTACCAGACCTAAGACACCTCTCAGGACCCTTTTTCTCCCTTTACCCAGGACACTTCCTAGGTGACCCAAGACACCTCTCAGGTTCCTTTCACTCACTGTGCACTCACAGCTACCACTCGAATTTTAGAGAATTCAAACTCATACACTTGTGTGAATTTAAGAGAATTCACAATCTCACCCCAAAACCAATTACAACTCAAAGACACACTCTAACACATAAATGGAAAGCTACACATGAAACCTGAAATCAAAATGATAAAGCTTAAACCTTTGGCAAACTTACTCTTAAGCACTAAGTGGTTTTCACGCTTAAAACTCTCATTTTGCTAAGCTGAAACACTTCTATATTTATAGGAGTTCCTCAGCTTCTCAAACTAGGGTTTTCGCAAATAAGATAGATCAAACAAAAATCTGATCTTATCTTCTTTAAAACCGAAACCAAACAGATTTAATTTCGCTTTTCTGAAAACCAAATTTTATCAAATTCGTTTTTGTTAAAAGATAGAATTTTATGAAAAAGATAAAACCAAGTTAAACCAGATTTTATAAGATAAAATCAATTAAGTACTTTTTCATAAAACTTATAATTATTTTTTACGAATTAATTAGTTTGCTAAGCTTTATCTGATTTCTAATAAGTTCCATGCATATCTATCATTTATATGTTTACATCATCCTACGAAAACAAACTTATCTTTTACAGAACTATAAGTTATGAAGTCCATTTTCTTCGGTTGATATCTTGATCTTTGCATTGATCCTTGGTTATTGAGGCTTGCCCCAGCATTACACCAGAACCAGGTCGTTACAACCCGTTTGAAGTTCCTGTTGAGAAACTTCGGGAAGTTCCATTGCTGGAACTCTTCTTCTGTCCTTTACTTGTCCTCATGGATCTTCTAAAGTTCCTTTGTCCCAGTTCCTACTTCAGCCCTCTACGCTTACTGAACCTGCCAACATCACAACACTAGAAAACCCTTATTAAAAGGAAGTTTGCTCAATTCTTAGCATCATCATCAAAACCTCATAAGGGTCAACAATTTCTCCCTTTTTGATGATGACAAACTGAGCAAAATTCTGAGGATGATAAGTAAAGAAACAGAAGGTTAATTTTTCTTTTTTCAATTTTTTTTCATATAAGCTAAGTAAAGAAACAAAACAGAAGTAAACAGAAGTAAATAACAGAATGAAAAGAAAATGAAAAACAAACAGAAAGCAAGGAAAAATTTAGAGAAGAGAAACCTTTGTTACTTACTCAACTGGAACTAGAACAACTTTAGCTTTCAAGTTTGCTCCTGCTTTTCCCCCTTTTGGTATTATCAAAAACGTCACTTTTCAAAGTTTTATTCATCTACTCACAGCCCCACAGGCAATTCATCGAATGTGGGAAGCTGGAAGCAGCGCTGGCTAGCTCTCTTAAGCTAGTACTTTCACACAAATTTTCCTGTTTATTCTCAACAATGCATGCATATATAGACAAAGTTCCATAATATTTAACAAAACCAACCATCCAGAGTACTTAGAAATATTACAGACCAAGTTCTAAAATATTCAAAAGCAAATAAAGTTCAAAAACATCCAAAGAAAAACAGAACATTGTTCCTAAAACCAACATGAAATATATTAAGCTAGGAAATGGCTGGGGTAGGCTGCAGAGGTGGTCAGGCATCAAGCGCTTTCAAGATTTGCTCAAGATCTGCTTTGTTGTCCTTTTGAGCTTTCTTCAGTTTTGCTTCAAGGCTTGAGATGGCTTTATGGAACTCCTTGGCCTGAGCAACGTCAGTCCTCTCCATTGCCTTCATCTTCCCTGCCAAGTCAAGGAGCTGTCCTTCAACCTGCATAAGTCTATTAGACACGTCAGCTACTAGCTCATCAGCTCCTCCATCACCTTCGCTCAACTCTAGGGGATCAGCAGCACTTGTCTTAGCCTGAGTTCCAACAGAGAGCCTTCTGCTCTTCCTGACAGGAACTCTCACCTGTGAGTCCTCTTCCTTCTCTTTCTTTTTCTGAGCAGCCTCATATTTCACACACTTCCCCCTCACTACAGCAAGACTCAATCCTCTCAGAGTGGTTTCATTTATCACATTCTCTCCTTTCTCCCTCATATGCCCATAGAAATTTCTCAATTGCACACCTAAATCTTCAAACACAGAAGCAAGAATCGCATCATATCCAACCTTTATTTCCTTTTCTATGCAATGCTCTAAGTTTTGGATCATAATTGCTGGGAAATTGATTTTAATTCTCTTAGACATGCAAAAGATTAAGGCCATATCTAAGTAGCACAATTCATTTTTCTTTTGTGTCCTTGGAACCAAGGACTTCTTTACCAAATTAAACAGCAATTTGTGCAGCGGAGAGAGATCATTGTGATTCATCACACTAACACCCTTTTTACCACCTAAGTAGTTTATAATTTCAGTTTTAGTGTGCCCTGCCACTTTTACAGTCACAACCCCTTTCATGTAAGTATCAAACCCCTCACATGGAACTTGCAGAATAGACCCTAGTCTAGCAGCATCAAACTCAACATCAACACCATTAACTTTGCTATAACACACACCATCTTCAAATTCACATTCCTTACAGAATTCATCCATAGCCAACGGATACAAATAATTTTTTGCTTTAACAGTAAACATGAAATCCTAACCCTGAAACTTAAGCAGATCTAGAAATTCGAAATTCACCTTACTACACCATGCATCATCAATTCTATAGCCTACGACATACCTGTCAGCTTGTTTTCCCAATGCTTTCTCATCTTCTTCCCCCTCAGAATTTTCTTTCTCTTCTTCAGGTTCCTCGTCCCTCGCCATCATGTCAATTTCAAGAATTTGATCTTCCAGCGATTTATCCGTCTTTTCGGCTTTCCTCTTCTTTCATAAGCCAATTCGATCAAGAACGGTGGGTAAACTTCCAGTAGAGGAAGTTGCAGTGTCCTCAATGGCTTTCGGCTTGGTATTTTTCGGTTCTGAGGTGGTTTGAAGTAGCACTACAGGAATTTCTTGATTAATTGGTTGTGGGCTAGGTGATCTGGGAGGTGATCGCTCTTCTTGGTTCTTAGGGTTTTCTTCGGCCATGGTTGATTGTGGTTTAGCTGTAGAAATTTTGTGGTTGAGAGAGTTCAAGGGATTTAATTTCATGTGACTGTGAGTTAGTGGAGTTGGTTGGGTAATATTTATAAGGGGGTAAATGTTTGAAGCGGTGTATTGAAGTTGAAGAGATAAGTTTAGGAACAATGAATTTTATCTTATTTTTGAAAATTAATCTGGATGGAATTTTTTACAAATCAAGAATTTATCTTTTCACACTTCATTTAATAAACGATAATTCCAGAAGATAAATCTTCTCGAAAAGAAAAATAAAATTTTCAAGAAAATAAAATTCATGGAACAAGTCACATACATGTCTACATTGCTTTGAATAATATGTACAGTTTTAAATAAGTTTTAATTGTACTAACCTCCAAGAATTTACCAACGGTGACATTCCCGTTATGTTTATCACACCAAATTTGTGATAGATCTTTTATTCTTCTAATTGATCTTGTTAATTGACAATGCCATATCTAGGAACTTCAGTTGCAATCAATTCAGCTTGATCATCCCAAGTTCCAGTCTCATGTTCTCAAAGCGTTCTTTGCTCAAAGGCTTAGTTAGAATATCAGCAATTTGATTATCAGTAGGACAAAATTCCAACTTAATATAGCCTTTTTCCACATTATCTTTTAAGAAGTGGTGTCTAATGTGGATATGCTTAACCTTAGAATGTTGCACTGGATCTTTAGATATACAGATAGCACTAGTATTATCACAATAAATTGGAACACATTCAAATTTTAAACCAAAATCACATATTTGTTGTTTTATCCACAGCATTTGTGAACAACAAGCTGCAACAGCTACATATAGTTTGATCTTCTGATCTATGCAAGTTCCAGCCGTGTCTTCATCCAGTCTGATGTTAGTTCCCATAGGTGTCCTTATAGTTTTGGAACATTCCATCTTATATTTCTTTATGAGTTCCTTCACATACTTTTGTTGGTGAATCATTATTCCTTTCTCAGTTTGCTTAATTTGCAATCCAAGAAAGAAGTTTAGCTCACCCATCATGCTCATCTCGAACTCACCACTCATAAGGTCAGCAAAATACTTCACCAAAGTTTCGTTAGTTGCACCAAAAATAATATCATCTACATATATTTGCACAACTAAAATGTCAGTTCCTTTAGATTTCAAAAACAAATTTTTGTCTATTTTACCTCTTTTAAAATCATTATCTAACAGGAACTTGGACAACCTCTCATACCATGCCCTTGGTGCTTGTTTCAGCCCATAAAGGGCTTTATCAAGTTTATAGACATGATTTGAGAATTCTGGATCTTCAAATCCAGGAGGTTGTTCCACATAGACGTCCTCTTTTAATAGACCATTTAGAAATGCACATTTGACGTCCATCTGAAACAACTTAATTTCCATAAAAGCTGCAAAAGCAATAAGAATGCGTATAGCTTCTAACCTGGCAACTGGAGAAAATGTCTCATCAAAGTCTATGCCTTCTTGTTGATTGTACCCCTTGACAACCAGTCTAGCCTTGTTTCTTACTATGATTCCATGTTCATCAAGCTTGTTTCTGAACACCCACTTTAGACCTATGACTTTCTGATGTTCCGGTCTAGGAACTAGGTGCCAAACTTTGTTTCTCTCGAATTCTCCTAGTTCAGCTTGCATAGCTATGATCCAATCTGCATCTTGTAAGGCTTCATCACAGTTCTTTGGTTCCAAAGTAGATAGGAACGAGAAAAATGCACAGAAGTTCCTTAGCTGTGACCTAGTCTGAGTTCCTTTGGTTATGTCACTCATAATCATGTCCACTGGATGAGACTTTTGATGTTTCCAACGTTTAGGGGTAAAGTCTTTGATTGGATACAACTTTTCAGGTTCAGCAACATTGTTTCCTGTCTCTTGATTCAGTGGTTCCTGATTCTCAGGTTCTGGATTCTCAGGCTCAGGGTGTTCCTCTTGTGGAACTTCTGTTTCAGTTGCGGTCTTGTTTTCAGCTACTGGATTCTTGTTTTGTTGCTTCATGGATATTGTTGATTCCTCATCAGGGTCATGTCTTCTTACTAACCCTATTTCAAAATCATCATCATCCTGTACATCAATCACATAATCAGTTTCATCAAAAATTATATGTACAGACTCTTCAACACACATTGTTCTTTTGTTATAAACTCTGTAAGCTTTACTATTTGAGGCGTATCCTAAGAATACAGCCTCATCACTTCTTTCATCAAACTTTCCCAAGTTTCTCTTTCCATTATTGTGTACAAAGCACTTGCAACCAAAAGATCTAAGATAAGAAATATTTGGTTTTCTTCCTTTAATTAGTTCATAAGGTGTTTTGTTGGTTATTTCTCTAATAGAAACTCTATTCAATATGTAACATGCTGTGTTTACTGCTTCTGCCCAGAAGTTCCTAGGCAGTCCACTGGAAATCAACATAGTTCTTGCCATGTCTTCCAAGCTTCTGTTTTTCCGTTCAACAACTCCATTTTGTTGTGGAGTCCTGGGAGCAGAGAAGTTGTGGTCCATCCCATGTTCATCACAAAACTCATCAAATTTTGAGTTTTCG
Source organism: Chenopodium album (assembly GCF_948465745.1). Taxonomy (NCBI): domain Eukaryota; kingdom Viridiplantae; phylum Streptophyta; class Magnoliopsida; order Caryophyllales; family Amaranthaceae; genus Chenopodium; species Chenopodium album. Next base: position 10,141,923 of record NC_137853.1, on the reverse strand, counting down.
AACTCAGTTCCATGATCTGACCTCAGGTGAATCAATTGATGACCTGTTCTTCTTTGTTCTTTCTTCACAAAGGCAACAAAGTGATCAAACGTATCATCCTTGCTTACAAGAAAGAAAACCCAGGTATATCTGGAAAAATCATCTACAATAACCATCACATACCTTTTTCCACTCCTGCTTTGTATCTTCATAGGACCACACAAATCCATATGGATAAGTTCCAATGGTTTTGTGGTGCTTACCATGTTCTTAGATTTGAAAGATATTCGCGTCTGCTTACCTTTAACACATGCACTACAGACTTTATCTTTTAGGAACTTGATGGATGTAAGTCCTTCCACAGGTTCTTTTGATCTAAGTTTATCAAGCAAATAAAAACTAGCATGGCCAAATTGTTTGTGCCATAATAAGGGATCATTCTCAATGACACTAAGACAAGTCAAACTACTACTTGGAACTTCATTGAGATCCACAATATATGTGTTCCCCTTTCTGGTTCCTTCAAGAATAATATTGTTAGTGTCATTGTTAATGATTCTACAAAGATTAGAAGTAAAGCTAACTGAGTTACCTTTATCACAAAATTGAGAAATACTTAACAAGTTGTGTTTAAGACCCTCGACTAAAAAGACATTTTCAATAGCATGGGAACTTGACCTTCCTACCTTACCTATAGCAATGATTTCACCTTTCTTATTATCACCAAAGGTCACAGTTCCACCATAGTAGGCATCCAGTGAGAGAAATTTAGATTTGTCTCCAGTCATGTGCTTAGAACAACCACTGTCGAGGTACCAAGTGTTGTTCCCCCTCACTGGAACCTGCATGAAAACTAAGCGTTAGTTTCTGGAACCCAGGTTTCCTTAGGTTCCATTGTTTTGGAAGAAGATTCAGATTTCTTCAACCATACCTGTTCAACATGCTCAGTATTCTTAAGAGTATCTTTATTTCTTTTAGGACATGCAGCTCGAAGATGTCCTGTACTACCACAATAGTAACATATCTTTTGACTAGGTAGATCCACATATTTCTTGATTCTCCTAGACTTCTTCTTATAACCTAGTCCTTCTTTATTCTTGTTATGAGTATTAGCTATCCAAGATGGAATTCCATTATTAATCACTTCTTTGCCTTTCCTGGCTCTAGCAAGTTCCTCCTCCAAGGTTTGATTTTTTATTTTAACTTCTTCCAAATCAGATTTTAATTTCTCAAAATTTGGAAGTTGGCTTGCAATAGGAACTTCAGAGTCAGGAGAGTTAATTCCAAGTTTCAGTTGAGCTAACTCTACATTCAACAGAATATTATCATGTTTCAGTTTTTCAACTTGTTCTTTTAGAAACACATTTATATCATATAAGTCAAAGAATCTAGTTTGTATGTCAGTTTTCATATTATCTACCCATTCACTATGTTCTTTGTGAATTTTTAAAGCTTTATCAGTTTGGAACTTCGACCTGTTTAGTTCTTTATAGTCATCTTGAAGTTCCAGAATAATGTCCATAAGATTTCCTTTATTTAAATGTTTGAGTTGTCTATAGTCATACCATACCTCAGATTCAAGTTCCTTCAGACGAGCTTCATCATCAGTTTTGGCCATCAAACATAAGTTGGCTGTTTCTTCTAAGGATTCTCTTTCTGCTTCCTCTTCAGAATCAGAATTTCCCCATGCAGCCATCATGGCTTTTCTGACATCCTCCTTGGAGAACGATGACTTGTAATACTTGTTCGGCTCTTTCCCTTTGTACTTCGATTTCTCATCCTCCTTAGGTTGAGGACAGTCTCTGATGAGATGGTCCTTGGAACCACAACCGAAGCATTTGACCTCCCTGGAACTTGGCTGTCCTCTCCTGTTCTTCTCTCCTCTCTTTCCCAGCATCCTCCTGAACCTTCGTACTAGCATGGCTGTCTCTATGTCATCATCTTCAGACTCACTTGATTCATAAGCCTTTAGAGCAAGGCTTTTGTTCTTGGAACTTTCAGTGTTTGCTCCAAGATGAAGTTCATGAGTGAGCAGGGATCCATTGAGTTGTTCAAGGTTGAACTTGGTGAAATCCTTGGATTCCTGCAGAGCAGTGACCTTGGATCTCCACCTCTCATCTTGAGGAAGACTTCTAAGGACTTTCCTTACCTGTTCATCAATGGGTATGGACCTGCCTAAAGATTCTAACTCATTGACAATGTTAGTAAATCTAGTGAACATATCCTGAATGGATTCTTTGTGTAGCATTTCAAATCTTTCATATTTTGACATTAATAAATCAATTTTGGAACGTTTAACTTCATTCGTTCCTTCATGTGTTACTTGTAGTAAATCCCAAATCTGCTTTGCGGACTTACAACCCATGATTCTATTGTGCTCATGAGGTCCTAGTCCACAATGCAAGATTTTCACTACTTGAGCATTCAACTCATATTTTTCATAATCTTCTTTATCAAATTCAGCTAGTGGTTTAGGAATTACCTCTTTGTTTGCATTGGTTTTCGTTACCTCGAAGTCACCACTTTCAATGACTCTCCATACTTGGTAATTTTCAACTTTAATGAATATCTCCATTCTATTCTTCCAGTATGAATAAAACTTGCCATTGAACATCGGTGGTCTTTGGGTGGAATACCCTTTTTCAGGTTCCACCACAGACACTTGCCTCTATGATAGGACACCTCCTACCAGACCTAAGACACTTCTCAGGACCCTTTTTCTCCCTTTACCCAGGACACTTCCTAGGTGACCCAAGACACCTCTCAGGTTCCTTTCACTCACTGTGCACTCACAGCTACCACTCGAATTTTAGAGAATTCAAACTCATACATTTGTGTGAATTTAAGAGAATTCACAATCTCACCCCAAAACCAATTACAACTCAAAGACACACTCTAACACATAAATGGAAAGCTACACATGAAACCCGAAATCAAAATGATAAAGCTTAAACCTTTGGCAAACTTACTCTTAAGCACTAAGTGGTTTTCACGCTTAAAACTCTCATTTTGCTAAGCTGAAACACTTCTATATTTATAGGAGTTCCTCAGCTTCTCAAACTAGGGTTTTCGCAAATAAGATAGATCAAACAGAAATCTGATCTTATCTTCTTTAAAACCGAAACCAAACAGATTTAATTTCGCTTTTCTGAAAACCAAATTTTATCAAATTCGTTTTTGTTAAAAGATAGAATTTTATGAAAAAGATAAAACCAAGTTAAACCAGATTTTATAAGATAAAATCAATTAAGTACTTTTTCATAAAACTTATAATTATTTTTTATGAATTAATTAGTTTTCCAAGCTTTATCTGATTTCTAATAAGTTCCATGCATATCTATCATTTATATGTTTACATCATCCTACGAAAACAAACTTATCTTTTACAGAACTATAAGTTATGAAGTCCATTTTCTTCGGTTGATATCTTGATCTTTGCATTGATCCTTGGTTATTGAGGCTTGCCCCAGCATTACACCAGAACCAGGTCGTTACAACCCGTTTGAAGTTCCTGTTGAGAAACTTCGGGAAGTTCCATTGCTGGAACTCTTCTTCTGTCCTTTACTTGTCCTCATGGATCTTCTAAAGTTCCTTTGTCCCAATTCCTACTTCAGCCCTCTACGCTTACTGAACCTGCCAATATCACAACACTAGAAAACCCTTATTAAAAGGAAGTTTGCTCAATTCTTAGCATCATCATCAAAACCTCATAAGGGTCAACAATATTCAAATCTATTGTCACAACTTGATAATATACTCAAATTTTAGTCAATGTTAGTATAACACATTCAGAAAAGACAAATTAGTCAAGGTTTACTACGGCCTTAAAACGGTTTACTATAATCAAAATAACCTATTCTAAATAATCAATTTAAGACTTGAGAATGCAAGATTTATGAAATTTTTGGGTTTTTAGCAAACCTTAGTATTTAAACACATTTAGAAAAGACAAATTAGTCAAGGTTTACTACGGCCTTAAAACGGTAAACTATAATCAAAATAATCTATTCTAAGAAATGTTCACTATTCATTATTAATGTATTAGTTATAGAAGGGGAAGGAAGTTCTGATTTTGCTTACTAGCTCTGATTTAGATTTTTTGTCTTGGTCTCATGCAAGAAGAGATGGGAATTATGTTGCTTATCACTTCGCTAGTTTTAGCACCTTTTGAGGTAGAACAGATTTGGAAAAACTCTTGTCCTTTTGTAATTACTCTGTATGTTCTCATAGACAATATGTCCATTGATTAATAGAATTGATACTAAACGTCTTTTAAAAATTTTAAGAAAAAAAAAAAAAAAAAAAAAAGGAAGGGGAAGTTCTAGTGGTCTGGAAGGATATTAATTAAATTAGACTATGTTATGAATGGTACGAGGGATTTAAATAGTAACTCTCTAGTATAAAATAAAAAAAAAAAACGAAATTTTTGGCCACTTTGATTTAGATCAGGTCATATACTCAAATTTTAGTCAATTTTTCCAAGTCAAGTCATAGTTATCACATAACTACAAGACAGAGTTCAAGTGATCGTAAGTCTAAACTATCATACATAGTACTTGACATGCAGCTCAATACATAAAATCTTCGATTTAATTTGATCTACTGTACATTACTAATTGTGCAGCTTATGCTCCCATCATTTGGAACTAGCATCGTTGAAACACTAAACACGTGGGAGAAGATAGTATCTAAAACAGGATCTTCAGAAATTGATGTGTGGCCACATTTTGTAAAATCAACCGCAGACGCTATATCTCGAGCTGCGTTTGGCAATAGCTTTGAGGATGGAAGAAGGATATTTGAGCTTCTCACGGAGCAGAAAGAACTTATTATTCGTCTTTTAAAATATTCTTATATCACAGGATGGAAGTAAGTTACATATATACATTCTAGATTTCTATTTACTTATTTAGTTGTAACGGACATATGCTTTTTAAGGGATCAAAGTAACAAAACTTCAATTTGAATAACTATCTTGATTCAAATAACCTACTTAATAAAAGAAGCATGAAAATAAGCAATGTAGAAATCCATTTGATATAGGATTTATCATATACTATATACATTAGGGTTGCTAATAATATTTGATTATTAATTTGTACTTACTAGATATTTGCCAACCAAGGGCAAAAAAAGAATGGATGAAACAGATGTTGAAATAAAAACTCTATTGAAGACTATAATCAATAGTAGAAAGAAGAAAATGGAAGTCGGAGAGCTAGCCAAAGATGATCTGTTAGGGATACTCTTGGATTCGAATTCCAAAGAGGGTCTACTAACTAGTGATAGTAAAAGTCGAAGTAATAAGCATGTTGATCTCACATTGAGCTTCTTAGAGGTGATCGACGAGTGCAAGTTGTTCTACATAGCTGGCCAAGAAACCACCTCTGTGTTGATAACATGGACAATGGCTTTGTTAGGCAAGCACCAAGAATGGCAAGCGCGAGCTCGTGAAGAAGTGCTAGCAACGTTCGGCAAGAACCTCCCTGACTTTGATGGCTTAAACAATCGTCTCAAGATAGCAAGTCTATTTATATATGTCCTTTAATTGCTCTCTATTAGTTGCAATATTTAGACTTTTGCATTATTCATACATCAACAATGTTAACAATTACTGTATTATTGTTTAACAATATTTAAAATACCATGCTATTAAGTGAAATATTATTGGATTGTCTTAATGCACATTTTTTAAATATAATATACTTTTATAATGAATTTCAAATACTTGATTATTAATAATAATTTAATTGTCCAACGAACTTGTGCATTGACAAACAAGAAATTCTAGTTGTTGTGCCTAAAAGAAAATGAACGGATGTTTGGTATACTTGGCAAACGAAGCAATTAATTCAGCATATTTTATTGTCCACGACTTAAATATTATGCGCTTTTTTCTTTCATACTAATAGTAAATCTTCTACTCTTTCTAACAAATTGATTGAAATTGTGCTAGTGATTTTTAATACATTATAGATTATTTACATAATTTATTTGGGATTGCTCTTATTAGGTGACAATGATACTATATGAGGTGCTAAGGTTGTATCCATCAATCGTTGCAACCCCGCGAATGGTGTACGATGGTGAAACAAAACTAGGAGATTTGGTGATTCCTCCGGGGGTGGTAGTTTCTTTTTCAATGCTCCATGCTCATTTGGATCCCGAAGTTTGGGGTAACGACGCCAAAGAATTCAAACCAGATTGATTTGCAGAAGGCATTGCAAAGGTAACTAAAGGGAGTAATTCATATTTCCCCTTTGGTTGGGGACCTCGAATTTGCATTGGCCCAAATTTTGCATTGATTGAGGCCAAAATGGCTTTGGCTATGATTTTGCAACGCTTCTGATAGAGTATAAAACATATTCCTAGGCCTCAACCTTGAGGCCCAGGAATATGTTTTATACTCTATCAGCTTCACTTTTGAGATCTCACCATCATACACTCATGCTCCGTCTTCTTTGATAGCCCTTCAACCGCAACATGGTGTTCCTGTTATTTTACATAAACTTTAAAGTTGTTTGACTATTTGTTGTGCCTTTTGCACTTTGATTGTTTAAGTCTATGTACTTCACTTTCAAACTTGGTTAGATCTGGGGGTTTTAACCCCTACACATGAAATTTCACCTTTCATGATAACTTGGATGTCCTTTACTATAGATGTTACTTTTTATAAAGAAAAAAAGGTTTGTTATTGGCAGGGTGAATTCACGGCTGCTTGGTATTCTATTTTAGCTGACGGCTATAATTTTATTTTTAGACAAAAAGATAATCATCAATAATCAAATTTCGATGTCTTTGTATCTTTCATTCCAATTAGATACCTTTATTACAATCCTCGTTCAGATTAATGAGTTGATGATAAGACTTAAAACCATATGACTCTTGACTACCTTCTCTATTATTAAAATCCTAAGAATGTACAAAAAACTCATCTATGGATGAGAAACAACTAACATAGAAAATTGTAAAAACTTGGATGATTGAATAAAAGAGTCTCGCAAATGGAGATAACAAAACAAATAAAGACTGTAAACTTGAATTGAATTAAAAATAAATTAAAAAAAAAAGAAAAAGAAAAAGAAAAAGAAAAAGAAAAAGAAAAAGAAAAAAAGGGAGAGAAGCAGAAGAGCTCATGATATCATAATAAGCTAATGTCTTAATTTACAATATCTTTAACTAGATTTAGTATATGGTGTTTCAAGAATTCACCGGTAATGATGGTAGACCTACAAGGGTATAACAAGTGAACTGGCCTTGGGGAAGGTTTGATTAACCCCCCTTCAATCTAACGGTCAATTTTACAACTTAAGAGAGGGGTTCAACATAAATTCTTTTTTTTTTTTTTTGACAAGAAGAGAAAGGATTTCATTAATGAAAGATAGCCAAACGGCACTTACAAACAATTCCGAGGAAATCTAAAATTTCAATACAAATACAATTCACCTTAGAACTAGTTACATCGCAGATTTGATCAACGATCGCCTTTATAAAAATCTTCATCTGAAGCAATACAATCTGTGAGTTAGCACTAATTCGGCTTGAGATCCACATGTGAATAGTTGTTTGGGTGAAAAAACTCATATGACCTTCTAGACACTTTTGGAGATTGTGAAACCCTAAATCTTCAAACTTTGACAAACGAACAAACAAATAAATTAAACCTAATAGTAGATCAAACTTCATCATAAAGATGTGATCTTTTATTGAAAGCAATTAGAAAGTTTTTTGGGGGCTTACCACCGGTAAAAATACCGATGGAAGCCCCCTACAAAAATTTACAATTGAGATCAGAAGAAAAGAGATGGAAGAGAAAGAGAGAGAAGGAGAAGATTGAAGGAAAACCTTCAAAAAAAAGAAGAAAAATCTAGCAATGGAGGCTAGAAAAACCCTCCCAAGGGAAAAACCCTAGAGGGAACAAAAAAACCCTCCCAAGGAGAAAACTTAGAGGGAACTTGTTATTATGTTTTTGTTTTTTCCTAAACATAAATTCTTAAATGAACATGGTACACACTAATTTATTGTGGACCACTAATATTAGAGAAACTATAGTTGTTTTATTAATATAAAAAAAAAGTCACTATAATAAAAATAAGGTCATTATGTTGAAATAAAAGTCATTTTGGTAATATATAGGCTTTAAGAGGTTAATTTTTTTAATGAAATATTTTATATACTGGTCAATATAAAAAATAAAGGTCACTACATTAAAATTAGGGTAATAACGTTGTATTCGAGTTCACAATAATATTAAACGTTATACAAGTTTTAATAAAGGCTACTATGTTAAAAATAAGGCTACTATATAAAAAATAAGGGTCATTATGTTCAATATAATGCCAGTTGCATGTGTATAAATCTCGGGTTCACAATAATATTATTGTAGACCAGGTCCACGCAAGTCTTTCTGGGGATTCGATGTAGAAAGGTCTAATGTAACACCCTTAGAATTTCCTTATTAAAATTCCCTTTCAATTTCCAAATAAATATTTAAGGAAAACTATTAAAGTATTACCGTCATTGTGTTAACAGTTAAGGCATTTATCAAACAAAAACATATCAAAAGACTAATTTTCTAACAAATTTGAAAATTCAATAATCATGTTAAATAACTTCAAAACCTAATAAATTGTAAAACCAAAACTTAACCCAACAAATACAGATTGGAACCATCAAGCCCAAAACCAAAACCAAAACCAACATTAATAAAACCAATAAATATTAGATCAATAAAGCAGAGCATATAAGTTGTGTTAGCAACTAAGGTAGTTATCAAAGAAAACGCATTATAAGACTAGGGTTTGTTTGGCAACGCTGTAATTTTCTTTTTATGTTTGTTTGTTTTTCAAAATTATATGATATATGTCATATAATGAAGAAAAATTAGTTTAAAATAATCTCAACTATCAATAGTGCATGCAAAATAATAAAAACTCAACTATTTGCTATTGACGATATCACTTTTTTACTCTATGTGCAAATAATACAAAATAAATAATGTCATAGTCGCACGGACAAGTGTACGATTACAACAAACATAGAACTAGCAATTTCCAAGAAGCCCTCAATTAGTGCGTGTGGCAACTAGCAACTAAAACAGCTAACAAGATTGATGTGCTTATATTCCACTTATAGTAAATCATATAATTGGCGTATAAAATTTGACGATGATATGCTTTGTTTTCTTGAGCCGTATAAATTTCAGAAATTGTGTCACCTTGCAAATTACTATATAATATGTTTCAAAAGATGAAGTTTCTAAATATACGGAAAATATATATAGATTTGCAGTTATATGTTGATATGACAACAATGAAGTTTCAAAGAAGCTTCCATGCATGAGAAGGCAATTCAATTTTATGAACATGATCTTTTATGTTGGTTTTTGGAGCTAGTCCAATAATAGAAGATAAATCATATCATATTATATTACTAAATAAATAAAATTGGATCTTGCAAAGACAACGACAGTTGGTATTTCAGACTTCCAGTCATGGGCGAAGCCACGGGAGGCTGGTGGAGATCCGGTCTCCCATGGCCCAACTTATGATATACTTTTTTTTTTTTTTTTTTTTTTTTAAACACTTCTCTAAAATGAAAATGTCACAATAGTTACAACACACTATAATTGAAAAGTATTTTATGTCAAAAGTTGTACAATGACCCCTCATTATAATATCATGGCCCATTAAATTATACTCTTAATAATCTCTCCCCTCCGTTTTAGGTGTTTTAAATCACATGAGACCCACTTTTTTAAAATACCGTAAAAAAGGGTGTGTTGCAAGTATTAAGAAACGGAGGAAGTATGTATTATCTAATCTAGCCCCCAAGAGAAACTATAAATAGCAGATGTTTACATTATACGACATATATAATATTGTCAATGATAGGTCAGTTGGTAGTATGAGCTTTGTATGGTGAGAGAGGTCTCAAGTTCGACTCCCACTTTGAGCATATTTTTTCTCCCCTTATTACATATGATGCTAAGGGTTTGTTCTCTTTAGCTTATTTTCATTTCAGTTCTTATCCTAATTTCCTTCTCTCATAAAATGTTCAGTTTAGTTCAGCTACAATAAGTTCAGTTCAGTTCACCTCAGTCAATCAGAACAGACCCTAAGTGAATGAATTTTGAATAGATTTTTTTTTAAAAAAAAAGTAATATAGAGTTATATAATCAATATTTATTTAATATTTCATATCTACACAAAATTAATGATAAATTTTAATAATTATCCTATAACTCGATTATTTTTCCATCGTAATAATCGTTTTAGAAAATTCTTCAAAATACAATCCATTTATAATATATTTAATATTAAAAATAACAAAAAAATCAGTAAAAATAAATTTTAATCAGAAAAAAAAATTTTAGGTTGGTAAACATACTTTCAGTAGTTTAGTAAAAAATATTTAAGTTTTATATAAAAAAAATCAAGTTAATAATAATATAGATATCCATTTACAATAAACAAAACTACAAAAAGTACACTACTCCACATAAGCAATAAGATATAATATTTCTAAATATTCTGCATTTATTATCAAAAGGGATTATATAGTACCGTATTTAACATTCAAGCTAAAAAGTTTACCCTAAAATTTTATCAACAAATTGGGCATCACTCGAACACAAATTGTCTAATTAAATATTATATAAATAAAAGAGGCATTTTTAAGAGTTTTTAGGGAGTCACATAATAAATGTATTATTTCAAATTATAAAAAAAATAGATTTATATTTTATTTTAGATTTAAAAAATTCACCCACCACCTAAACAAAAGTGACGAATAATGAGACTTAAAAATATTAACAGTGAATACTAATTTATTAGGATTAAATTATATAAAAAAATTAAAAAATTATCTTATTTTTACAGAACTAAAAATAATCTTCAGATATTAGGATTTAAATTATTTAATATATTAAATGTTATTATATAATTTATATTTCATTATATTAGACACAACGTATATTTTCATAGTTTAATATTGTTACAATATTTACTAATAGACAATCAAAGTTAATTATGGTCAAACGTCTCGGCATGTGTGTTGGTCAAATGATGCATTTATGTTGTGCTTTTAGGCTTTAGCCTGGGTCTTTTGCTATTATGGTAAATTTAGCTAATTGATTATTCGTAAGCGAAGGTTAACATATACAGCGGCCCTATTCTTTAGAGCTTCTCTGCTCTACTCTGCTCTGCTATAATCTGCTCTGCCCTGTTGTAATATGCTCTGCTTTGCTTCAATATGCTCTACCATGCTCTGTTCTACTCTACTTAAAAATAATACTTAATATTGAATTATAATAATAATAATAATAAATAATTAATAATAATAATAAATAATAAATATTTAATAATAATAATATTAAAATTAATATTTAATTATAATAATATTTAATATTTAATAATAATAATAATCAATAATTATAACATTAATAATAATAATTAATAATTAATAATAATAGTAATAATAATAATAACAGTAATAATAATAATTGATTTTATACAATAAAAATTAATATTTAAAATAATAACTAATAATTAAAGATAATAAAAATTATTAATTTTTAATAATAATAATAATAATAATAATTAAAATATTTAATAACAATAATAATTATAATAATAATAATTGATATTTAATAATAATATTTAATGATTATAATAATAATGAGATAGTAATAATGAGCCGACCCCAGTCAATTCCCCAAAATTAACGAATTTCGTTTATCTAAGGGTATTTAGGTCTTTTTAAGTAGCAGTGGAGGGTATATGCGTCTTTTCATGTACTAGTTGAGGGGTACATGTGTAATTTCCTCACCAAACAGTAAGCAAAAAAGCAAACAGTAATTCAACAGTACGTGTACAGTACTTAATAAATTACCCTGCTTTTTCAATATATTTACAAAAATGCCATCAGATTAACAAAAATTCGTTTATCTGGCAGATTAACTTGTATTTTCCCAATAATAATAATAGTAATAATAATAATAATAATAGTAATAATAATAAGACCCTCGAAGTAGGCTTGTGGGTGTTTTTCCACCTAATATTGCTCGACCTTTGCGTGGTGTTAAGTTGCTTGGTGGTCCCGTTAGTTCTGATTCTGGTTTTAGTGGTGAGCTTGTGATGCAGAGGGTTACCAAGACCATTGCGCTTATGGATAAGGTTGCTATGTTGGATGATCCTTAGTGTGAGCTGTTGTTACTTAGGGCATGTACTGGAGTTTCTAAACTCTACTTTGCCTTGCGTACTTGTCCTCCAGGTGCTTTCGCGGCGGCTCAGCGCATTTTTGACGAGGCTCTTCGATCTTCCTTGGAGCGTATTGTTACTGCTTCGGGGCCCGGGTTTGGTGATTGGCAGTGGCGGCTTGCCACCTTACCATTTGCGTTTGGAGGGCTTGGTTTCCGCATGTGATGTTCGTCATTATGCTTTTCTTGCTTCTCGGTTGCAGTCTGCTGGGTTGCAGACACAACTTCTGCGTCGTACTGGTATCGTTGGTCTTGGTCGAGCCTTTGAGGATGTGTTGGGTCTGTTTTATGGAACGGTGGAGTCTAACATTTTAAGTAATCCTAGTGAGGTCGCTGCCCCTAAACTCATGAAGAAATTGGCAGATATATATTTCACAAAAGTTACCGCTTCTACAGAATCCACCTTTTCTTTGTTTCCTTGATAAATCATATTTGTATAGGATTGTTGGGCACATTTTTCATTGTTTTTTAGTTACTTCTTAGTCTCTTAGTCGTTGGTTTAGAGTCATTTATGCATAGGTTATCACTATCGTGTTGTATTATGCTTCGTTTGTGTTTTCTTAATGTTTCAGGTAGTTCTCATAGCTATTTGGACGCTCTCGGAAGAATTCGGCATTTGTCATTGGATGGAGGGATGTTGATTTGAGGCCGATGATTCATTGACCTTGTGCTTATATATGTATGTAGATTCCTTGAAGCAAATCGGAGTTGTTTCGTAGCTCTTGTTGCAAGTATGAGATCGTTGTAGGCCTTTGGTGCATTGACAATTTGAGTTGCTAAGCATTCTTGCATCGAGCTATAGCTCGAGTACTAGCTCAGTAAGACAGCAAGCCAAAGAAGCTCCAAGCTATCGTTCGCAAGCTAGCTCGCCTATTAGCTCATCAATGCCATACGCAAAGTCTTATGCGAGCTATAGCTCGCCAGCTAGCTCTCCAAGGCAGTAGCTACATTCGACGAAGAGCGATAGCTCGCTCGTCAGAGAGCTATAGCTCGTTGCTGCTCCAACTTTTCTTGGTCGTTTGACGTAATCAGGTCGAGTGTCGTGCCACGTCATCAATTATCATCCAATAGCATTATAGCTTATTTATTTATTTATTTATTTTGTTTAGGATGAGGCAATAATATAAATACTTGAGAGGATTTTATTTTGCCCCTTATGCTTTATTTTCTAGATTAAACGTTTCTTTGTTTTCTCTCCATTGTTAAACCCTAGTTTATTATTCTCCATTAATTCAATCATTGAGGTATTTCATTCAATCTTTCGTTCTTTATTTTATTAATTATGAATTCTAGTTTATTTATCTATTTTGTTTTGTTTATTTCAATTATGAGTGAGTAGTCGTTTTCTAGGGCTAAGTGAGGGAAGCCATGTTTATACCTTGATTAATTATGCCTAATTATTTATAAATTTATGAATTAGGGTTTGAATAATTCCGATTGATTTGTGCTTTATTGTTTGATTCATGTAATTGGCCAATATCATGAGTTGATTATCTAGCTAATAAAAATTAGAATTGAAAGATCATATTTTTAGAGGCTTAATTACAATTGGCGAATTTGATTATGTTAGCGGCCGAACTACATATGTTAATTCGTAAGCGTTAATTCCCGACCGTAGGATTAACAAGTGCTTTAATTATTCGACCTAGTTTGTTTATTAATGGATTGTTTGCATTTCTTGGATTGGTATAAGCATGGTGGACCGAACGTATGCCCTAGACTTTAATTTATCTGAGAACAACCTTATTTCCATTATTGTCATTCTTTAGTTAATTTAATCATCGAATCATTATTCGTTTATAGAAATAGTTCATATAATTGGGCAAACTAATAGAACCTGTCTCCCTGTGGGATTCGACCCGTATTTGCTAAATCTCTGCTAACAACAGACACCGTGCACTTGCGGTATAACTTTTTATTTATCAAGTTTTTGGCGCAGTTGCCGGGGAGACGGCTAGATTCTATTAGTTTTAGTTTGATTGTTTGAACTGTTTCCATTGTCCCATTGGAACTTTCAGTTCCAATCTGGGCATTCTCATTGTTTTATTTTCTTTTTGTTTTATGCCCAGGTCAAAAAGAACAGGTGAAGTGATCCCTACGGATCCGGACTTGGAAAAGACCCTTAGGCAAATCAAGAAGAAAGGGAAAGGAAAGCAGAAAAAGACCCAATCACAGAAGAGCTCTACTACACAGCCTGACATACAAAAGGAGATGACTGATAATAGGTTTCTTAATTCTTTCGGGGTACCATCCCAAGATGGCATTCCAACGGGTCTTAAAATGCCAGAAATCACTGCAGAGAACTTCGAAATCAAACCCGCATTGCTCCGTATGGTTCAACAAAATCAGTTTAGTGGCCATCCTACTGACGAGCCAATTAATCACTTGCAGCGATTTCAACAGTTATGTTCCACTGTTCATCACAAAGGAGTCACTCAAGATCAATTGAAGGTGATGTTGTTCGGATTTTCCCTTCGCGATAGAGCTCAGAAGTGGTTGAACACTGTCAAAGAGACGGAATGGAGCAAGATTTCTCAAGCATTCCTCAAAGAATATTTTCCCCCTGAAAAAACTGAAAAGATTCGACACCAAATTTCAACATTTTCTCAAGATTCAGGGGAATCTCTTAGGGAAGCATGGGATAGATTCCTAGATCTTCAAATATCATGCCCGCATCACAATTTTGAGAAGTGGAATCTTGTTCGTATTTTCTATAACGGACTAGAACCCGAGACTAAATGTATTGTTGACTCTGCTGCAGGTGGTGTGTTCCTTGACAAGACGATTGAGGAAGGGTATGATTTTCTTGCAAATCTTGCAGCCAACCACTTCTCATCTCCAAGGACGCGACCAAAGAAAGGGAAGATGGAAGTTGAAGCCTATTCACTCTTGACATCTCAAATGGCTCAATTAACTGCAAAGATTAAAGCATTGCAGGCCACTCAAGAATCTTCTCTTTTATCTGTTAATGCTATGTCTTCTCAACCTTCGCAAACTCATTTTTTTTGTGAATTGTGTGGTATACAGGGTCACTTTGGATATCAATGTGCTCAGAATTCTCAAGACACCAATCAGATGGAGCAGGTGAATGCCTTTCAACAAAGGCAACCAAATGATCCATATTCTAACACATTTAATCCAGGTTGGAGGAATCATCCTTACCTTTCATACAAAAGCAATAATGTTCAAAATCCTCAACCTCAGCAACAATGGGCACAACCTCAGCAATAGTGGTCACAGCCTCACAACCCTTAACCTCAGCAATTTATTGCAAGGCCTCCACTACATCAACAAGGGGCCTCTCATCATCCTCCTCCGGGTTTCAATAGGCCACCTCAACAACAACAACCTCCTCATGGCACTCAAGAGCCTACCATGTCTGACCTTATGAGAATGATGACAACCATGAAGCAAAATACTGAAGATAACATCAAGGAGTTGAAAAACACGACAAAGCATTTGGAGAACCAAATTGCACAAGTCGCAGGTACCAATATCCAAAGGCAACCTGGCCACTTACCAGGACAACCGGTCCCTAAGGAGACCACCAATGCTATCACTACTCGTAGTGGTGTCAGTTATGAAGGTCCACAAATGCCTACTGATGATGCAAATCTTGAGAAGGAGAATAGTGAGGTTGCAGAGAAGCCCTTGGATGATGTTCCCACCTCGAAGGATGGGAAAGCTAAAGCAAGTGATGCTGAGAAAGAGAAAAGGAAAGGTTATGTGCCTCCATCTGTCGAGCCAAAGCTACCATTCACACATCGGATGCAAAAGAACAAGGTAGATCAACAATTTGGTAAGTTCTTGACTATGGTCAAGAACCTTGAGGTAACTGTTCCTTTTACTGATTTGGTCTACACAACAAGAAAAGGGCCGTTTTGCGACGGAAATAATTCGTCGCAAACTGGCAAAATTCCGTCGCAAAGTGACTTTGCGACGGATTTCCGTCACAGGCATGGCGTCGCTCGAACTTTCGTAGCAAACAGTCCTTTTGTGACGGAATATCCGTCGCAAAACGAATTGCGACGGATTTTGCGACGGAAAGGTAGTTGTAGCTGAAAACAACATTTGCGACGAAAATTCCGTAGCAAGAGGAACCATTTTGCGACGGAATATTCCGTCACAAATTTTGCGACGGAATGTATTTCCGTCGCAAAATGGATTCTTTTGCGACGGAATAGTCCGTCACAAATTTTGCGACGGAATGTAATTCCGTCGCAAAATGAAGTTTTTTGCGACGGATTATTTTCCGTCGCATGTGTGCGACGGAAAATAATCCGTCGCAAAATACTCCATTTTGCGACGGAATTACATTCCGTCGCAAAGTTATTGTAATTTTAATTTTTTTTTTTTTGTATTTTGTTTTTTTTTCCTGGAACCTGTATTCCTGCAATCCTGTTTAATTTTTTTGTATTTTGTTTTGTTTTCCTGGAACCTGTATTCATGCAATCCTGTTTAATAAAATACGTGCATTTAAAATAATTTCAGTCAAAAAGTCCACGCCCTAACATAATTCAAATATATACAACACGTAGCCGTAACTACCAAGTACGGTACATGATATAATTTTTTAAACTACAATGTCATCCATATACAAAAATCGAAAAATGACACCTAACTAAACACAAGCTGGCTGTCCTTGGCCTGCACCACCACCACCACCACCACCCGGGTCGTTCCTGGGGTCTCGAATCTGAGGCTGAATCGTAGAACAAGTGAAAGGAGTGGTCAATCCTGTAAATCTACTGGCTAACTCCTCTAAGAACTCCTTGTTCTTCCTCTCGATTTCAGCCATCCGTTCTGCCACTCGAGCCTCCACTCGAGCATCGAGCTGTTCCGCCACACGGCTATCGATCTGGCTCTCAATTGCTTCCACCCTCTCATTCAACTCCTTGTGGAAGTTTTCCTGCATTTGAGTTATGACCGACGGTACGTATTGGCTGGAAGAACCCGATCCTCGTCCCCTAGATGTGCCGTAGTACAAGTCAGCACCAACACCAAGACCTCTAACACGACCCTTCTTATTACGACCACCAGCCGCCTCAAAGAAAATTTCATTTTCAGACAGTTGGGAACCCTGGGTTCTTGATTCCTCCTGTCTGTGTTGGTACGCCTCCTGTAACAAACAAAGGATATACAATGCAGAAATAAAAATAAAGAATGAGAACCAATAGTTTGAGGCTTGATATAGTTCATAAGTGGCAATATAGGTTCACTAGGTCCTAAAACTAGGAAAATTGGGTGAAAATGGGGCGTTTTTGGTTCTAACTTGTCTATTTCTCACATTTGTTATCTAATGAACCTATTTTTGACCTTAATACACCTAACTAACATAGTTACTTGAGTTTGAGGCTTGAAATTGTTTATAAGTGGCAATATAGGTTCACTAGGTCCTAAAACTAGAAAAAATGGGCGAAAATGGGGCGTTTTTGGTTCTAACTTGCCTATTTCTCACATTTGTTATCAAATGAGCTTATTTTTGACCATAATACACCTAAATAACATAGTTACTTGAGTTCGAGGCTTGAAATAGTTCATAAGTGGCAATATAGGTTCACTAGGTCCTAAAACTAGGAAAATTGGGTGAAAATGGGGCGTTTTTGGTTCTAACTTGCCTATTTCTCACATTTGTTATCTAATGAACCTATTTTTGACCTTAATACACCTAACTAACATAGTTACTTGAGTTTGAGGCTTGAAATTGTTTATAAGTGGCAATATAGGTTCACTAGGTCCTAAAGCAAGTGATGAAACACATATAATTAACACACAATTACCCACATTCAAATAAACATACATACACTAACATGTATTTTTAAATTAACATATATTTTAAACTAATCTAACATATATTTTAAACTAATCTAACATATATTTTAAACTAAACTAACATACATTATAAACTAACTAACATATATTTTAAACTAAAATAACATACATTATAAACTAATCTAACATATATTTTAAACTAAACTAACATACATTAAACTAATTCTAACATTGCAATATATCTTAAAAATTAAACTAATTCTAACATTGCAATATAAATTAAACTACACTACACTAAACACAAGTAATTAAATAATAAAATTTAGTTACAAATTAAATTAAAAAACATAATTAGAAAAAGTTAGGGTTTACATTAAAATTAAATTGAAAACAAAAACAAAGGGGGATAGTGGAATACTCACCGGGATTTGAGGGTGTTGTGGCGGAAATCCGGCTGCCGGAAGGAGGGTGGTGTGGTGGCTGCACACCGCCGGCGAACGGAGGGGCGTGAGTGGGCTTGAACGGAGGGGGTGGCGTGGGTGGGCGTGAGTGCGCGTGAGTGGGAGTGAACGGAGGGGGTGGGCGTTAGTAGGTGTGAGTGGCCGGATTCCGGTCGTTCCGGTGGCGACAGCGGCGGTGAAGTGGCCGGATTTTCTTTCTCTCTCTACGCTTTCCTCTATCTCTCTCTACGCTTTCCTCTTTCTGTTCTTCGTTTTCTTTTTCTCTCTCCTTCAGCGAAACTTCAGTTTTTTTTAAAAAAATTTAAAAACTTTTTGCGACGGAATTTCCGTCGCAGAATCCGTCGCAAAATGTTTTTTTTATTTTTTTTTTTAATATTGTTTTGCGACGATTATTTCCGTCGCAAACAAACTTTTGCGAGGGAATAAATTCCGTCGCAAACTTTGCGACGGAATTTCCGTCGCAAAAGTTTGTTTCCGTCGCAAAGTTGCGACGGAATTTATTCCCTCGCAAATTAACCCTTTTTGCGACGGAATTGTAGTCCGTTGCAAGGTTTCCGTCGCAAAATGACCTATTTCTTGTAGTGCTATCAAGTTCCAATGTATGCAAAGTTTTTAAAGGAAATGATTACTAAGAAGAAAGACTTTGGTGGTGTAGAAACAGTCGCTCTAACTGCAGAGTGTAGTGCTATATTGCAAAATAAATCCCCACCTAAGCTTAAGGACCCTGGTAGTTTTTCCATCCCATGTCATGTAGGTGCATTATTCATTGATAAAGCTTTATGTGACTTAGGTGCTAGTGTGTCTGTTATGCCTCTTTCTGTTTGTAACAGGTTGAATATGGGAGCTTTAAAATGCACACAAATCACCTTGCAAATGGCGGATCGTTCAATAAAATACCCTTTAGGTATTTTGGAGGATGTCCCCGTTCGGGTTGGGAAATTTTTCATTCCTGTTGACTTTGTAGTTCTAGATATGGAGGAGGATAGAAATATCCCGATCATTTTAGGTAGACCTTTCTTGTGTACTGCAGGTGCTGTTATTGATGTCAAGTCTGGGTCCCTTACTTTGTCTGTTGGTGATGATACAGTGACTTTTAACCTAACCAATGCAATGAAGTCGCCTATGCTTAAGAATACTTGTTGCAGGATTGATGTGCTTGATGAGATTGTGAGAGATGATACGCCTCGTGAGTTAGCTAATGATCCATTAGAAGTTGTTCTCACCTTGGAGGTTTCTGAAGGAGAAGGAGATACAGAGATTGACTCTTTGATTTGTGACTTGGATGCCCCTAACACTGAGGGGTTTGAGGTAATGGAAACAATTTGTTCTACTTCTGAGTCACAGGTAAAAAAAAAGGTAGAGTTAAAACCTTTGCCTTCTCATCTTAAATATGAATTTCTTGATGATAATGAGGAATGCCCTGTAATTGTTAGTGCTAAACTCGATGATAGCCAACTTTCTAAGCTTTTGACTGTGCTTCACATGCATAAAAAGGCAATCGGGTATAGCATTGATGATCTTACAGGGATAAGTCCTAATTTTTGTATGCATAGAATTAATTTGGAATAGAATCATCGCCCTTGCATCCAACCACAACGTCGATTGAATCCTAATATGCAAGAGGTGGTGAAGAAAGAGGTAATGAAACTTCTTAACGCGGGCATCATCTACCCCATCTCAGATTCTAAGTGGGTGAGCCCGGTACAAGTCGTTCCCAAGAAAGGGGGGACAACAGTTGTTAAAAATGATAAGAATGAACTCATTCCTACTCGTGTTGTCACAGGTTGGCGTATGTGTATCGATTATCGCAGGTTGAATACGGCCACCTTGAAAGATCACTTCCCTTTACCTTTTATAGATCAAATGCTAGAAAGATTAGCAAAACATAGTTTTTTCTGTTATTTGGATGGATATTCAGGTTTCTTTCAGATTCCCATTCATCCGGAAGATCAAGAGAAGACAACGTTTACATGCCCCTATGGTACATTTGCTTATCGCAGAATGCCATTTGGGTTGTGTAACGCCCCTGCGACGTTTCAAAGGTGTATGATGGCCATTTTTTCTGTTATTTATGGATGATTTCAGTGTTTATGGTTCTGACTTTGATATGTGCTTGCATAATCTTTCTAAGGTGCTTAAACGTTGTACTGATGTAAATTTGGTCTTGAATTGGGAAAAGTGTCACTTCATGGTCAATGAAGGAGTGGTACTTGGTCATCTTATTTCTGATCGTGGCATCCAAGTTGACAAAGCAAAAATTGAGGTGATTGAGAAACTTCCTCCTCCCGTGAATGTCAAGGGAGTGAAAAGTTTTCTTGGTCATGCGGGGTTTTATCGCCGACTTATAAAAGATTTTTCAAAAATAGCGAAACCCCTCACTCAATTGTTGCTTAAGGATGCCACATTTGAGTTTACTGATGCTTGTATGGAGTCTTTCAACGGGATCAAAGAAGCATTGATAACTGCTCCAATCATATAACCTCCGGATTGGGATTTACCATTCGAGATCATGTGTGATGCGAGTGATTATGCTGTGGGAGCCGTGCTAGGGCAACGAAAGAATAAGGTTTTGCATGCCATCTACTATGCTAGCAAAACCTTGGATGAGGCTCAGATGAATTATTCCACCACTGAGAAAGAGCTCCTAGCTATTGTGTATGCTCTTGACAAGTTTCGAACTTACCTCATTGGTTCGAAAGTGATTGTCCACACTGACCATGCTGCTCTAAAGTATCTCCTAGCGAAAAAAGAAGCTAAACCGAGGCTCATTCGATGGATTTTGCTCCTCCAAGAGTTTGATTTAGAGATTCGAGATAAAAAGGGCGTAGAGAATGTTGTTGCAGACCATCTCTCTCGATTGAGATTTCAGTCTACTTTGGATAGCCCTATAAATGACTCTTTCCCTGATGATCATTTATTCTCTGTTTCTTCTACATCTCCATGGTATGCTGACTATGCTAATTTTTGTGTAGGTGGTTCACATCCCCCGGATTTGACTTACCAACAATGCAAGAAGTTTTACCATGATGCTAAGCGGTACTTTTGGGATGATCCATTTTTGTATCGTAAGTGTGCCGATGGGATGTTTTGGAGATGTGTAGCAGATTGGGATATTCATGGTATCCTTTATCATTGTCATAATCTGCCTTCCAGTGGACATCTGGGTTCTACAGCGACTGCTTATCGAGTACTTCAATGTGGTTTCTATTGGCCATCATTATTCAAGGATGCCCGTATCTTTTGCAATGCATGTGATGAGTGTCAAAGAACAGGCAATATATCGAAGAGGCAAGAGATGCCGCAAAATGGGATTCTTGAGGTCGAGCCTTTTGATGTATAGGGCATTGATTTTATGGGACCATTCCCTTCCTCTTGTGGGAATTGGTACATTTTGGTTGCTGTCGACTATGTCACTAAGTGGGTTGAAGCTATTGCGTCATCAACTAATGACTCTAAGGTCGTTATGAAGTTATTCAAGAAGATCATCTTTCCGCGTTTCGGAGTCCCAAGAGTTGTTATTAGTGATGGTGATTCTCATTTCCATCAACGAACTTTTAAGGCTCTTCTCAAGAAACATGGAGTTACCCACAAGGTTGGCTTGGCCTATCATCCTCAAACAAGCGGCCAAGTTGAGGTATCTAATCGACAAATCAAAAGAATCCTTGAAAAGGTTGTCAACAATTCCCGGAAAGATTGGTCATTAAAGTTGGATGATACATTGTGGGCATTGCGAACGGCTTACAAGACTCCGTTAGGTACAACTCCGTATCGGTTGGTGTATGGCAAAGCTTGTCATTTACCGGTTGAAATGGAATATCTTTCACAATGGGTCGTTAAGGAAATTAATTTAGATCTAGAAAAGGCCGGTGAAGCGAGACTTCTTCAATTGAACGAGCTAGACGAGATTCGGCTTGATGCTTACGGGAACCATAGGCTCTACAAAGAGCAAACGAAGAAGTTTCATGATAAGATGATCCAAAAACGAGAGTTCAAGATTGGTGACAAGGTGTTGCTTTATAACTCAAGACTTCGGCTCTTTCCTGGAAAGCTTAAGTCTAGGTGGTCCGGACCTTTCACCATTACTGAGGTCAAAGATTATGGAGCTATTGAAGTTTCTAGTGAAAATGGTTCCAAATTTAAGGTAAACGGACAACGTTTGAAGTTATATACCGAGGGTGCTTTTATTGGTGGATTGGAGATGATTTATCTCTCCGACCCACATAATGATGCTTGAAGTTGAGGTAAGAAGTCGAGCTCACAACTCTAAATGAGCGCTTATCGGGAGGTAACCCGATTTTTAGCTTAGTTTAGTTGTTTTCGTAGTTCCTTTTTCTATTTTTGAATTCACTTGAATTCGTTTTTTTTTTTAACAATTTCACTGATTTCGTGCACTAATGATGCTAATGATTTTTAGAGTGGTGTTCAAGATTTTATTGAGTGATTTCAGATGGTTTATGGATGTTAAGTACAGGGGTTTAGTGACAAAGTTCATAAGGTGATTTTTCGTGCAAGAGCAAATCAGAATGCAAATAAATAAATTGTCACAATAGACCTTTGTCCACTCTTTCAGCCATAACTTCAGTTATAGAGGTCGGATTGATATGATTCAAGTTGGGTTGGAAACTTCACTTGAAGAGCTTTCCAAAGTTAGGTCACAAGCCTATATACGACTTACGAATCAGAAGTTACAAGCCTGTGAAGTTGACGTTGTACCTGCAGCGCGAAGCAGCGGCAGCTCGTGAATCAGCTCGCATAGATCGAGAGGAATCAGCAGAATGAGCGATAGCTCACTTGAAGAACGAGCTATAGCTCCGTGCTACTACACCCCACTGTATTCCCGAGCGAGAGCTCCTTGACGAGTGAGCTATAGCTCCCCTTTTACAACCCATTAGCAGCCCACATGTTTTAAGCCTAATAATTTCACTCCCCTGCTTCTCAAAAACCCACAACTCCTTCCTACTGCTCCATCATTCTCCTAGCAGCCCGCACCTCCGAACCTCACAACCACCGCCGGCGAGTCACCTTTGGCCGCCGCGCGACCACTTTCAGCCACCCTTTAACCACCAATTCACCTATTTTTCCCAAATCACACCTCTTGAGCAAACCCTAACTTTTTCAATTGAAATAGGGGTTTTTGATTTCATTCACATTGGAGCAAATTGGAGTCTTGGACTTGTTATTTAGCATTTATATAGGGGATTGACATCAGATTTGGGCCTAATCGACAAATTCATAAAGGTTTTGTGATCAAATTTCTTCTCCATCTTTGAACTTATTTGTGAATTGTGATTTGTTTGGACATATACCTTAGCTTGGGTTGTTACTCTGGATTATGGATTCTTGATTGATTTTTGGACGATTCTTGTTGTGCATTGCTGAACTTGATTTGAATATTATTCTTGTGATTTTCTGGTTTGTGTTTCTAATTGGTGAATTGTTGAAGACTTTGCAGCAGAAACTGTGATTATTCTTTAGTCATGACTGCAGCTAGGAGGACAAATCCCAAACGAAACGCCACTAAACCAATACCACAAAGCAAGCCAATCTCCAAGAACAAACCCCTGCCCAAAACCCTCAACCATCAGCCTCCCCAACTCCTATTCCCCCCACCTCTATCTGAAAGCCAACCCTCTTTCCTTGACCCCGCACATAAGCGCCGATTTGACAATATCCTTACCCGTCCCGTAAAGCCTACACTATTTTATTCAAAGAAAGATGCTGAAAAGTTAGGTTTACATGGGAGCATTCTATGGGCCTTATCCTCTTCTTCATGGGAGAAATTCCTAAGCTTTGAGGAGTACACCTATAAAGACTGGACATATGAATTTTTGGCTTCTCTTGAAGTCCATGGGTGTTTGAAAACTTATCCTAAATTGCATATAAAATTTCAACTTGATGGAGAGAAACACAAAATGTCAGTTAATAGGTTAAATGAGGTCTTTGGTTGGAAACAAAACGGAGTGATTCATCCGGACAATTTCAACACTTTTCTTGATGGTCTCGTCAAGGAGGAGGATCTATTTTATGCTGATGAATTTTGGTCTGAAATTACTGATAGGGAAGATTGGCGAGCTAGTCATAGCAAGTCATCGTCAATTATTAATCCTAAGAAAGACATGAGTCAAGTATGCACTAGTGACCTCCGGCACCTATGGTTCTTAATGAGTGATGATCTGGAACAACACGGTCATATAGATTATGGGAGTTTCTTGATTCGCTCTTTTCTCAATGTTCGTGACGAGTCTAGTGAAATCCACTGTGGGGGGTTTATTACTTGCATTGCCAAGTCCTTGGGACTATCGACTAAGGGTAAGACTCCAGTTTCAAAACATAAGTCATTGGATATTGATGCGATGAAACGTTTTGAATGGATTGAGTTGGAGAGAAGGGGGAGTGACACTCGTTATGTTTGGTGCTTAAAGGGAAATTTGAAAGGACAACGGAAAACACGCTACTCTTACCTCCCACGTGCCGAGGCTCATTTAACCAGTGATGATTCATGGTTATTCGCTCCAAACCATGCGGATGCTATTCAGTCAGGTTCCCAACCTCTACCACAGATGACTGGCACCCAAGCACCACCACATGTCACTAATGTCGAGCTTAAAGAGGCAGGAACTTCCTCCCAAGCCAATACTGATGTTTCATTGACTATAGAGGAGGCATTGCAAGCTATTCTGAATTCTTTCACCTCTTTTCGAGAGGAGACATCTAAGAAATTCGACATCATCAAGGATCATGTAGTCAAGCTTCTCAAGGAGGTCAAGAGCCTACGCCGCTCAGTTCGAGGAGATGAACCGGCTACAGTTTCCACCACTACTGCACGAAAGGAAACCCTTCCTACTACCGGTGATGCTGCTCCCGGCCCAGTTTCTGATCAGTGAGCAATTTTTCTCCTCTTCCCTTTTGTCTTTATGCATTTTTCACAGTGAGGACACTGTGTTTCATTTAGCTTGGGGGAGGGATGTCTATCTTTAATTGCTTTCATAGTGTAGTTTTATTTGCTTTAGTAGGATTGTTGTACAGTTTGTACCATTCACTAGGAGTGGGAGTTTACGTATAACGAAAAAAAGTGTATTGCTTTCCTAGTTTAGTGTTTTGGCTAAGTCTTTCTCTTTTGCATTTTTGTGTCCTCTTTCTATGCTTGTGATTTCGAACCGTGTGCGGACTTAAACTTGATTCTTTTGAGTTTCTTTTGACCTTATTTATGAGTTTAAAATTCAGTCGGTTTGTGCTATACAATGCTACCTACTTTACATCATGTGAATCAATTGAATGGTTAGCGGTAAGATTGGTTAACCCGTATCAAGTATAGCTAGCCAATTCTCTTGCTATATCACCTTACTTTGTGTTTGTGTGACTGATGCAATCCGTTATTTGAGTAACCTCGGTTTGAGATCTATTAGTAATTTGGTTATCACTTATGCATGTTGCGTATGATAAAGGCCCTTTTCTCTAGGTAGCCTTCAGATGATATTTAGATACATTTGTTCCCATTTTGCTCACTTCCATTAGTATTTTGGAGGATGTTTGTGAAGTTAGGTGGAATAGCAAAGGCTATTTCAATCGGTTGCATTTGGTCATGTTCATTTTCATATTTATGCTCCCCAAGTTAGCTTTTCGCTCACTTCTTCCTAAATTTTATCCTACCTTTTCACCTTAGCCCCATTACAAGCTTTAAAAAAAGTCCTTTTGATCAGCATGTGTATTGAATGATTGAGTGAACGTAATCTCTTATTGTTGTTACATTACCCTTTTATGCATCAAAATGTTCGTAATCTGCAAGGTGTGCGGCGACGACTAGCTTGATTGGGAAATGGGTTGTGGCCAAGTTTGGTTTCAATTGTGAATCATGATGTAAGGTAGTTTTATTCGCCGAGCTAAATTTTGATCTTAATAACTCTGGTTTGATTGCTTGCTCGAGAGTTGGGTTGGTCTTATTCTGGTTCCCTGGAAATCATATTTATTGTACGTCTGTTTTGAGTCTAAGGTGTTGCTTGAGGACAAGCAACGGTTTAGCTTGGGGGAATTTGATAAATCATATTTGTATAGGATTGTTGGGCACATTTTTCATTGTTTTTTAGTTACTTCTTAGTCTCTTAGTCGTTGGTTTAGAGTCATTTATGCATAGGTTATCACTATCGTGTTGTATTATGCTCCGTTTGTGTTTTCTTAATGTTTCAGGTAGTTCTCATAGCTATTTGGACGCTCTCGGAAGAATTCGGCATTTGTCATTGGATGGAGGGATGTTGATTTGAGGCCGATGATTCATTGACCTTGTGCTTATATATGTATGTAGATTCCTTGAAGCAAATCGGAGTTGTTTCGTAGCTCTTGTTGCAAGTATGAGATCGTTTTAGGCCTTTGGTGCATTGACAATTTGAGTTGCTAAGCATTCTTGCATCGAGCTATAGCTCGAGTACTAGCTTAGTAAGGTAGCAAGCCAAGGAAGCTCCGAGCTATCGTTCGCAAGCTAGCTCGCCTATTAGCTCATCATTGCCATATGCAAAGTCTTATGCGAGCTATAGCTCGCCAGCTAGCTCGCCAAGGCAGTAGCTACATTCGACGAAGAGCGATAGCTCGCTCGTCAGAGAGCTATAGCTCGTTGCTGCTCCAACTTTTCTTGGTCGTTTGACGTAATCAAGTCGAGTGTCGTGCCACGTCATCAATTATCATCCAATAGCATTATAGCTTATGTATTTATTTATTTATTTTGTTTAGGATGAGGCAATAATATAAATACTTGAGAGGATTTTATTTTGCCCCTTATGCTTTATTTTCTAGATTAAATGTTTCTTTGTTTTCTCTCCATTGTTGAACCCTAGTTTATTATTCTCCATTAATTCAATCATTTAGGTATTTCATTCAATCTTTCGTTCTTTATTTTATTAATTATGAATTCTAGTTTATTTATCTCTTTTGTTTTGTTTATTTCAATTATGAGTGAGTAGTCGTTTTCTAGGGCTAAGTGAGGGAAGCCATGTTTATACCTTGATTAATTATGCCTAATTATTTATAAATTTATGAATTAGGTTTTGAATAATTCCGATTGATTTGTGCTTTATTGTTTGATTCATGTAATTGGCCAATATCATGAGTTAATTATTTAGCTAATAAAAATTAGAATTGAAAGATCATATTTTTAGAGGCTTAATTACAATTGGCGAATTTGATTATGTTAGCGGCCGAACTACATATGTTAATTCGTAAGCGTTAATTCCCGACCGTAGGATTAACAAGTGCTTTAATTATTCGACCTAGTTTGTTTATTAATGGATTGTTTGCATTTCTTGGATTGGTATAAGCATGGTGGACCGAACGTATGCCCTAGACTTTAATTTATCTGAGAACAACCTTATTTCCATTATTGTCATTCTTTGATTAATTTAATCATCGAATCATTATTCGTTTATAGAAATAGTTCATATAATTGGGCAAAAACTAATAGAACCTGTCTCCCTGTGGGATTCGACGTGTATTTGCTAAATCTCTGCTAACAACAGACACCGTGCACTTGGGTATAACTTTTTATTCGTCACTCCTCGGCAGTCGGCATTGTGGAAGTCGCAGCAGGATGATCACACCTCTGCTTGGCTTCGGGCAGTCCCTATTTCTGGATTAGGGGATCAGACGATGAACGCTAAGACATACCGATGTGTGTTGTGTTATCGGATGGGTGTTCCATTGTTCTCTATCTTGACACTGCTCTGCTTGTTCGAGAGTTTTTGCTAGGGTTTTTTTTGGTGATCATGCGGTGTCTTTTGTATTAAACATCGGCATAATGTTGTTCGGGATACACTTGTTGATGTTTGCTGTCGATCGGGGATTTTAGCAAGAAAGGAGGTGGACATAGGGTTGTCTGGAGGGAATGACGGGGCCCTCAGACCTGCCGATGTGTTACTTTATTCATGGGATCGTGGTTGCGATGTGTGTGTTGACTTGACAGGGTCTTATCCATTGACACAAACAGGGCTTTCTGACTTTGTTCCGGGACGGGTTGTGGCTGATGCGGCTCATCGGAATCATCTCTGCCCAGAAGCTCAAAAGAACAGGGCCTTCCTCTGTTTTTATTTACTATCAGCTCCGCCCAGAAGCTCAAAAGAACAGGGCCTTCCTCTGTTTTTATTTACTTGCAACACACCTTTTGACACGCATTTTAAGGGAGATATTAGACTAGGTAAACAGATAAATAAAATCACAAAATTTTACCACCGATAAAATGAGCTTAATTATTATGTTAACCTAGTCTAATCACCTCCTCAAAAAGTGTGATAAAAAGTGTGTTGCAACTATTAAAAAACAGAGGAAGTATAGGACAACAACCAATAATAAATCAAATTAACAACTTGGCTTTGATATTGACTTTTTTTAAGTAATAAGAAATGTATAAAAATGATAAAAATAATGAGCATATTTAAGTTGAAATAAGCAAATGAGCAAATTGTACACTTTTATAATAGTGTATGTTCTCTTCAGCTTAATTTCAGTTCAGTTCCTAATTTCCTTCTCTCATAAACAATTCAGTTCAGTTCAGTTTAGTTTAGCTCAACTCAGCTCATCAGTTCAGTAAATCAGAACATGTCCTTAGATACATCTTGATGTACGCAAAATCTTTTGAAAGGGATACTAATTTTTTCAGAATGGCTTTCAAAATCTTTGCTGAGATTATTTGTATGTGTCAATTTCACATATTTCACTAAAAGTTGTGTATTCTTTAGTTATGCTCTACAGGAAGCTCGTATTTGATGCATTCAATCAATATATTAGGGTTTGACATTGTTTTTTATTTCACTTTTTCTGTTTTTTTTTTTTAAACAGAAAACCAAAAATAGGAAACAAGAAAAAGGTATTTCCACTTTTTTTGTTATTAGTTTTCAAAATTATCATGATTTTAATAAGTTTGACTAAATTTTAATTCATTGAATGACATATATCATATAATTTTATAAAACAAAAATCCAAAAAACTGAAAACCACAGTGATGCCAAATATACCCTTAGTTAATTTGTTAGTATCTTCTTTTTATTAATTAAACTTTGTTTGGTGTAATAAAAACCTCTGTAGTTTAAAACTTAATAAAATTTCCAAATTTTATTTGATTTGACCCTTCATTAGACTCGAAGTATTAATATTATATAAGTAAAAATGAGCAGAAGAATTGAAAATAAACTCTAAAATAACACGCACACTTTAATTTCCTTGACAATACAAAAATTATCCTTGCTTTATGATCAAGTTATTCTAACTTGTTAATTATTTCACTAAGATACACTTTGTTTTGGCTAGTTTAATTGAAAATTTAGCCATCGCTGCTAAAATATGAAAAGATAAATCGAGAAAGAAGTAGTTGAAGAGAGAGCCCGTGAAGGGGTTTAATTAGAGGTATTTCGGAAAAAAAATATGGACTCTAATTAAATAACAACACCCTGAAAAATGCATTTCTAAGATAACATATACAAAGTACTAGCTTAGTTAATTCTAACTTAAATTAGCTATACAATAATTATCATGATATGACTTATAACTTACGAGTACATCATATTAAATTAAAATACACATGCATTAATAACACATACGGAATATTAGTTAATTCTAACTTAAATTAGCTTTACAAATTTGAATTTTTTTGTAAGAGATTTATACAATAATTATTATGAAGAAAAAAAAAATAAGGGGGTTAAATAGATAAAAGAACAAATCCATAATATCCACCTGGAGTAACCAAATCCAAACACCAATAACTGTAAGTGGAAAGAAGATCAAGTGAATATCTTACCAACCAATACAAAAATCTAAATCTTGTTACAACCATTATTATTATCCACGAAGTATACAAACATAGGGTAGTAGTAGTTGATTAAAAGTTATGATAGCTTTTAGAAAGATTATGCAAAAGTGAACAACAATAACTAACATATATATATGTATCTACAAAGCTCAAAACCAAAACATTATATAAGCAATCCTAATATGGTAGGTTTAGTAGGCTAGATAATGAAAGAAGTTTCCTTCCAAATTTCGTATGTTGGCCTATCCTCTTCTAATAATTGAAATAATGATTTAATGTTTGAAGTTTGGCTTAGGTCTAGCAATGGTGGATCTTGAACCAAAAAAGTGAAGAGGACAAAGGTTAAAGGCATCAATGTAACTTATTATAACCATCTTCACTCTATTTTCACGAATTTTATCTCCTGTTTCCAATTCATTTTGCAAAAATTCAAAATCGATCGATTCAAATATCTTACTGGCTTGTGTCATGTAAAATCTCAAAATAGGAATTAAACAATTCAATTTTAAATGCAATTAGAGGGATGGTGATTTCTACATCTCCCTTCATCCAAAAGTCATATTCACTACAAAATAGTGAAATATTGTCTTCTCTATTTAAACGTTAAAAATTGATATACAGAGCCCTTAGGGCTAAACATATAAATATTAAAAATATATATTTATTAAACCAATCGACGTGTGTGTTTTTTTTTTCATGTGTTTCGAAATCAAATTGTCAACTTAGAAAATATATTGAATAATTATGTTACCCTTAGGGTTTTGTATGTACTTATCCTAAAAAGTGTAATTTCTCAACTCTGTTTTTTTTTTTTTTTTTTAATTTGATTTTACTTGTACCTTTAATTATATCTGCAATTGTCAAAAAAAAAAAAAAAAAAAAAAAAAAAAAAAAGTACACTATATTTAATTTTTTACATTTGATCAATCGAACCCTACTCCAAGGTTTTTGTTTTACTTACCTTTAATCACATTAATAAACAAAATCCATTTATCAAGTGGCATAATCATAAATAAATTAACA
Organism: Chenopodium album; assembly: GCF_948465745.1. Lineage (NCBI taxonomy): Eukaryota > Viridiplantae > Streptophyta > Magnoliopsida > Caryophyllales > Amaranthaceae > Chenopodium > Chenopodium album. The sequence continues at coordinate 10,110,641 of NC_137853.1, read as the reverse complement.
AAAATAACTAGTCACCATGACATTTTTTAATTATATATTAACAACTTATGTATTTGAGACCCATATTTAATAAAAAAATAATTGATTCATTTACAATTTTGTTATTTGATAAAGGTGATTAATTTGTATTTTCTCCTTTTTTTTCTTTCTCTTTTTATTATTTAAGTTGTATCAACAAGATTATATGTTCTTCTTTCAAAAAAAAAAAAAAAAAAAAAAAAACAAGATTATATGTTCTGCTTTTTATATACATCGAATGAAATACGAATCATTAACCTAAAAAAGACTTTTATTTAACAACGAAAAGTGACACACACATTGCTCATTTGACTCCACTAGATTAATTGAAGCATTTATTTAAAATAAAGGAAAAATTGATTCTAATAATCCCACCTTTGGTCGGTTCGCTGTTAATAATTCGACCTTACGATTATTATCTAATAATCCCACCTTTATATGACATTCGCTTCCATTGGTCCCTAACTTGTTGGTAACCTGTTTTAATAGGTTAAATACTACGTGTCACGTTGTGGCTGGTTGAAAATAATTTTTTTTTTATAAAAAAAATCAAGCATTACAAAAAAAAAATAAAAAATAAAAAATAAAAAATAAATAAATAAATAATTAAAAATAAAATAAAAACCCAACCCTCCGACAGTCCTCCCCCGTAGCGTCAGCCAACCAAGTCAACTCCCACGCACCTACCATCCGAACCCCCTCACCAGCACCAGCCGACCCAGTCCCTCTCTCTTCCCCTCCCCACCCAACGAACCGCCTCCCCTTGACCTATAACCACCACGATTACCGCGTTTAGCTACTCGAAATTACCCTTAAAATTAATCTCATTTTGCGAGAGACTCAAGTTTACAGTCATTATTAGATAATAATCGAAAGGTGGGATTATTAGAATCAATTTTTCCTAAAATAATATCCTTAGAAAGTGGGGTTTTGATACATCATGCAAGTGTTATATAGGTAAAACTTAATTGATCTTTATTAACATAATTCCAAAAGGAATTTCTGCCACTTTATGTTGAAGGGAGATACGATAAATGGAATCATGTGATCAGCTTTTGTTTTAGATGATAACGAGGTTGAATCTAGCTCAATTCAGTACAAAAGCCTTTTTTTTTTTTTTTTTTTTTTTTGACACAAAAGCCTGTTTTTAAAAAACTAGTTTAAGGTAAAAGACAAACAGACCCATGACCTCTTAAATTGAGAAATTTCGGTGAAAGTTCGTGTGTATAAGGTTGCTTTAGTATTGTTTACGATTCATGCAAAAAAAAAAAAAAAAAAAAAAAAAAAAAAAGAAAAGAAAAAATATTTCGTTTGATATCCTCTTTTATCATAAAATCTAAATTAGACCTTGTTTCGGTCTATAAAAACAATCGCCTTGGTCGAGGTTGCGATGGGTTGATTGAGGAAGAAGTAATCTAATAACGTCTGTCCAAAAAAACTCCTCCGATATATAACTTAGCCTTTGGCTAAGGAGTGATGTGTCGCTTGTTGCTATTATAACTTAGAGCGCAAGTACAAAAAATGTGAGTAAGTTATTACCTGTTAGAGGAGTTTGAACAACTATTAGTATGTGACCTTGGTGCCCTTTTATTACGCTAATTAGGTTAAGAGGTACATTGGGATGTGATAGCTTTCACAATAAGTCTTGTGTAAGGCGGGGTTACGTTAATTTTATTCTAAGATGGTCAATTTAAAGTTAACTTTAACAATTTTTTTTGGTAACTTTAATTACTTTAAAGGCAACTTTAAATTTGTAATGAGTTTGATTGTATTCTAATGTGTAATTTCTAATGAATACATCATACATGCTATAAAAGTTAATATGATTAAGGGCTTGTTCACATTTACTTAATTTCAGTTCAGTTCAGTTCAACTCCAATCAGTTCAGTTCAGTTCAGCTCCAATCAGTTCAGTTCAGTTCAGTTCAGTTCAATTCAGCTCTTAATTTCCCTCTCATATAAAATATTCATTTCAGCTCAGTTCAGCTCCAATCAGTTCAGTTCAGTTCAGCTCCAATCAGTTCAGTTCAGCTCAGTTCAGTAAATGTGAACAGGCCCTAATCTAATACGGAGAACTTTATAAGTGTTTTTTAAAGATAAAATTTATGTTAGAAAAATGGTAACTTTTATAGTAATTTTAACCTGTCTTATAATAATTTAATAAAAGTTCATCTTAATCAATAATTTGTAGATAGCTTTATTATGAAGACACATACAGTACTACGTATGAATTAAATTGGTTACACCCTTTGGTCCGGGTTTATTCAGGCAAAATTTGTCTTAAGCCCAATTGGTTGCTTGTCTGGCCCAATATGGGTGGACCATTTTGGAAGTTGAAGTATTGATTAATGGAAGTGTTATTAATACAGTACAGTGTTATATGTTATTTGTGGGAAACAAATAATCAGCAAAACGGTAATTCTGAGGTAGTAAATATGAAAGCTAAGAGTAAACAAACAACACATGAATTTACATATTTTGGTCAACGACACCTTATCCACATGTAGGCTAAGGAAATTGAAAACACTTTTTTTTTTTTTTTTTTTTTTTTTTTTTTTTTTTTAACATGGCGTTAACAACAGACTAAACCACATTATTTAAAGAAGATAAACTACTATGAGTCGTGGTCGCGAGGATATGCATCTTGTCAACTCATTCCCTCTGAACCTTATGGATGCTACACCAAGCGAAGGCCTTACTAGTTCGGCAAATATTATCCACCGTCCATCTAGGACTAACATCTGTGATGATTTCATTGACACTTGGCATCTTAACCAAAGAAACATAATCCGTGTAGGTTGTAATGGATTGTAATAAATGCTTTGCTCCCTGTCGAAGACTTTCAAAGTCATTTATCTCTACATGTAAGGCCGATTGAGCCAATACGTGGGCCGCTCCCTCAACATTCTTTGAATACCAATCTATCTCCAAAGTTTCCGAGCATCACCTCATTCTCGAACTATGTGTATGTTTCTTCCACGAGCTATCTGCTAATGTTTCCGGGCCAAGAATGTGTCAAGTTTGGCAGTTTAATTTATTTTTAATAGGGGGTACTCCATTCGTTTCAAGATAAATGCTTATTTTGACTATGTGCATGATTTATATAATCCACTTTGATCATGCAGATATATGTTAGAATTGTCTCAATGATTAGTTCCTAAATATGAATTTTTATAATTTATACTAAATGATAATTAAAAATATTATTGATCAAACTCTACATGCGTACTCAAAATGAGAAGTTTATTTTGAAACAAACAAGTATTCCCTCTGTTTTTTTATGTATGCATCACTTTAATTTGACTTATGCACTATTCACATACTAACTCTATGATTACCTTTGTTTTTTTTTTTTTTTATATTTTACTATATATAACTCCGTATAAAATAGATAGATGTTGCTCCCTCCATTTTTAATTACTTGCTCCATTTCTCCATGCGCGGAGTTTTAGGAGAAATTGAAGAAAGTATTCAAAGTAATAAAGTATGGAGGTAATGGGAAAGGTGGAAAAATAAAAAATTGTAAAAAGTAAAAGTTGTTGAAAGAATTGGAAGAGAGAGAATACGAAATTAATAAAATAAGATTTATGTTGGGTCCACTAGTTAAAAGTAATAAATTAAATATTGCAAAAACTTTCCAAATAAGGAAATGGAGCAAGTATTTAAAAACGGCCGAAAATGAAAAGTGGAGCAAGCATTTCAAAACGGAGGGAGTATTATGTAATACTACCTCCATTTCATATTATTTGCAACGATTAGACATTTTTCCTTTCTATTTTTTGTTAAACCGTTGCAAATAATATAAACTGGAGGTTGTACTTCATTAACATTCAATTTCATTAAGAGTGAGAACTAAAAAAAACCCTAGCTTTCTCCTCTTTTTTTTTTTTTTTTCTCTCTAGGGTTCTTCAAAAAAAAAAAATGTTTCATAGGCCGGAAATAGTCAAATTTCTCCGGAAATTTGGCTATTTTCGACCCTTTCCCAGGGAGAAATTTGACTATTTTCGGCCCTTTCCCATTAATTTCTTCATGTTTTTGTTATTAATTTCAATAAATCTACACTCTTTGATGGTAGTAAGTACCCCTATAATGGGTTTGAGTGTAGTAAGTGCCCTTATGGTGGGCTTTGTTTTTGATTTGTTTTTATTTTTGTTTTTTGAGTTTAGTGTGGTTATAGTTGCTTCATGGGTAAAAATTTGTGCGAGATCGATAAAGAGGTTAATCTTTCGATTACAGTCAGTTGAATCAAAGGTTAATCTCATCGAAGAAGGCTATTAATCTCCGCGATATGAAACGGGTATGAAGAATGTATAATTTGCAACAACGATCGTAGATCTGCTGAAAGAATATTTTATTTGAGGAGAAATGGAAAAGGATAATCTCACCTTTAACATTTCTGCTTAAAACAATCCCACCTTTGAATAATCTTGTAATAACCCCACTTTTATACCCCATCTGCTCAAACAGTCCCTTGACCGGTTTGTAAAATTGGTAACCGGTTGAAATGAGTAACATGCCACATGCCACATGCCATATTTTAATTGGTTCTTTTTTAATTAGTTTAAAAAAAACAAAATTAAAAACATTATTTTTTTAAAAAGCATTCCCTTTCCCGATCCCCACCTGAATGTCAGCCTAACTCCTCTGGCGGGTTATAAGTCGTGTATAATACATGTTTTTAGAGTCTATTTAGGTAGTTTTTGAGTCTAGATTAGTTGTTCATAGCTTATTTTAGCTTGATTTTGTTTAGTTGTGATCATATGATGCTTTTATGGGTAAATTCGTTGTTTTTGATGTATTTTAGGAACTAACGAGGTTATATAAAGGTTTTATGAAGTTGCGGATCTTGATCATAGCTTGCAATTCACTTTGAAGGCCAATGTTTGATGTTGAAGTGAAAATAAGCTAAATCCCGGCCAGACACGCCCATGTCACGCAGGGCATGGGCATGTCAATGTGTTCTAAAGAGGCAGAAAGTTTGATTTTGATGTTATATATGAGGCATGGGCATGGCTCGAGTGGAGTTGGCCCTGCAAGACACACCCATGCCAAGCTAGATGAGACACGCCCGTGTCTCTACGAGTGTCATTGCTACTATGATTGCCATTACAGCGCCCATGTCAGAATTTGACATGCCCATGTGTTAGAATTCAACTCCTTTTGATGTATTAGATGCCTTTTAGATGCTTTTCAAGTGTTTAGTTTATGTTTTCTAGGCTTTAGGTCCCATTATTGTGTTACTGTCACTGCAGCGTTCACTAGGGATTCTAAGCATGTACAGTCCTACTTTAAGCTCTTTAGAGGGCAAATGATTAATGAAATCTTAAAGCCTTCTACCAAGTGTTGCCTTGTTTTTATGCTTGTTTGTTGTTAGACCTTTATAGATATTGTGTCTCATTACTTGCATATTAGCTCCCCCTCCAACCTAACTTGTTGCGCTAAAGACTCGTGGTTCGGATCCGCTTATGCCCACCTTGAAGTATCGTCCGTCACAAGCCCCGACCACCCGCACTCCGTCGCCCAAATAGACATGGTGCTCCTGAGATTCTATTGCCCGCTTGTGTTGCTTTGTGCTCACAAGCCGCTCTTTCGCACGAGGCTAGCGTTCTTGCCACTAAAAGGCTAGAGCGCGCCGCACGTTTTGAGTTCCAAACTCCCAGACCGTGACAGTTGGTATCAGAGCCAAGTTCAAACCTTGTCGCAAGCAACCCGTGTAGGCACCAAGGAGGGCTACACGAAGATGGAATTCGTAGAAGCAAGGCTCGCTTGGCTCGAGGAGAAGGCGGACAAATGGTCTGAGCTCCAAGTCATTGTACACGAGCAAGCCGAGCAAATTTTGAAATTGATGGAAGACAGAGATGCTCTCCACGAACAATTGCAATTTGTTCCAAGGACAAGCCGATGAAGCACTTGAGAAATGTGCTACCTTAATGTGCGCTGTGGGCAGAGACGCACTTGGTGTTGGTGCGGTGAAGATCAAGCCGCCCAAACCTCACAACTATACACTACTACAAAAAAGGCCTTAGAGAACTGTTATAATGGGCTTTATAGATCGCCTTAGAGGCGATCTTCTGCTAAGCGATGTGTAAAGTTTACAGAACGGGTATAAGAGGCGTTCTATATGCAAGGGAAAAGAGAACGGGTACAAGAAACGTTCTATATGCAAGAAATAACCGTTCTCTTTCCTGTTTATTATGCTTATAAAAAATGAATAAAAGAGAATGGTTAACACTGATAACAGTTCTCTTTGTTGATTTATTTTTTTTAAAAAAAAAATTACTCGTATAAATTTTGGGAGATTGCATATATACTAATCTACATCAGTAATCAATAAATTAAATTCAATTGAAGTTGTAAAAGTCCAAATTAAATTCCAAATTAAAATAAACTTTATTATCATTATTCAATTAATTACATCTCATGCCTATAAAAAAAAATTACATCTCAATATTTTGATGCAATTCAATTAGCATAACTATCAATGTGATAGTACTGTTCTTCCTCAAAAAATAAAATAAAATAAAATAAAATAAAATAAAATTTCCATGGCTTCAACCGCAGGTTCCACTTTCACCAACCTCAACCACTACTGCAACGTTTTCCACCGGCCTCAACCACCGCAACGCCTCCACCAACCTCAACCAGGCCACTGAAGCTTCTCCACCAATAGCGCACGCAAATAGAGAAGCCGCACCACCAAACACCCTAAATCATAGATGAAAAATCAGAAATTTACCAAATCATAACATTAAAATCAATTGATAAAAGTTATAGATCAAAAATTAACAATTGGGAATTAAACAAGCTACCTCAATAAATGTTAAACACCAAGCAACCCGCAATAACTTGCGACCATAAACAGAGCAGAACAGAGATTTAATGGTTCTATCTTTCACGCTGGACTTTCGCGACGCATTGTATCGGAGTTGGGGTTGGAAAACAAGGCTCGTTGTGTTTCTAGATTTTTCACATCATTAGCGGCGATGCGACGGTATAGACCAGACACTTGTAAATAGAGGAAGACGACGACGGAGAGGAGGTTAATCAGAGGTTAGCTTGGAGTTTCTAGGACGACATTGAACCATTATTGAAGGATGAAGGTAGAAGAGAAAGGAATTAGAGTTTTAGAGGAGGTAAGAGTGAAAGAAGAGGGGAAGTTATGGATGAAGAATGTGGTTGGACGGCTATCTTAAGAAGAAAGGGGAGTTAGGGTTAGAATTTTGGGCCCTTTCATATGTTAGATTATTCTTTTTTATTTTTAAAAAATAATATTAAGCACATAGAACAGTTAACTAAGAGGAGCGATCTATATTGCAAGTGTAAAATATTTGGGTATACTAAATAGAACGGTTAACTAAGAAATGCGTTCTATAAAATAAATTTACAATTTAATAAATATATTAAATAAATCAAATAGAACGGTTAACTTAGATAAACGTTCTATATTCTTCTGGAGAACGCCTACCTTTGGTAACCGTTCTATATTTTGTGATCTCTAATCTAGTTTTTGATGTAGTGATAGTAACGCTAGAGATGCAAAAGAAGTTGACAACTTCCTCTTTGACATGGAGCAGTACTTCCGAATATGTCAGTTGAGTGACGATCGGAAGGTGGATACTGCCATCATGTACTCCTCCGAAGATGCTAAGCGGTGGTGGCGCACCAAGCACGTAGACATTTTCGAAGCAGGAAGGATAAAAATTGATATATGGGCGGAGTTCAAAGAGGAACTCAAAGAACAATTCTACCCCGTCAACACAGCATTTGTTGCTCGGATGAAGTTGCAAGAGTGCCACCAGAAGGGTTCTCTTCGCGACTATGTTAAAGTAATACTCGGCGACAATGTTGGAAATCACAGACATGAATGAGAAAGATCGTGTGTTCAACTTTGTCAACGGATTAAAGCAATGGGCGCAGCGAGAGATTTTGAGGCAAAATATTGATACCCTCGCTGCTGCTACGTGTGCTGCTGAGAGATTGATAGACTACTCAGTCGGGAAGGGTCGTCAATCCGAGAATGATTCAAGTGGGACGTCAACACGCTCCAACAGCCCGTCTCCAAGCTCTCTAAAGGGTACAAAGGATGGCTCTTGAGTATCATCCAACACCATTAATACATACCATAAAAGAAGTGGAGGAGTTGATGCCCAAAGATCAACATCAACCCCTTCCCACAACTCTGGAAACTCAAAGGCCAGCACATCATCGACAAACACAAGGCCGATAAACTGCATACTTTGTCATGGTCCACACAAATGGTGGGAGTGTGAGCATAAAGAAGAGCTTGACAAGATCCAAAAGAGATTGTCATCCATGTTCGCTCAGGATGCCCAAAAAGAGACTAGCAGCGATGAGGAGCCCACATACAGGATGGGTTCCATGTATCAAATGAGTGATATGAGAATGGTAGCACCTGAGGAAAAACCAGAAGTCCGATACCTATCGGCAATGCGAGTAATTGAGCCAGAGAAGAAGGCGACATCAAAGAAACAAGCTTGCACCAAAGTCCAAGAGAAGTGGGAGATGAAGCCAATGAGTCGGCAACATCCCAGATGCACCCCTGCCAAAACCAGAATCAGACACCCGGTTCGAAGCAAAGAGCGACGAGCCCAGAGACACTAAAGAGACACCAAGGGAGAACCACACAAGAGAGAGGGAAAACGGTGGTCTATTTAATTAGTTGAAATAGTCTCTTGGGATCCGACCCCTTACTTGCCCGTCTATAGTAGTGGTCTTGTTAGGTTATTTTTGTTAGGTGCGCGACATGCCTATCACTGGCTGACGGACATCCCTTTACCCCCCACCCCTACATTCCCCGATGAAAAGAAAACACGAACAACAAGCTCTCTCTAATGGCGTCAATAGCGACAACTCTGACCTCAACGAACCTGTTCATTCTGCCACCTCCATTAACGACCTTAATCAAAGGATCAAAGCTTTGGAGAAGGTGAAATCTGATTTGGAGACAAAATATTCAAATTCGAAGGCTAAATTTGGTGAATTACAAGATAAGATAGATTAGTCATTGAAGGCTGAAAACATCGAGTCGGAGTTGAATTTTAGGGCGGCGGAATGCTTAGCTAACTAGTTTTAGTCTAGTACCGCTGTGCGCAAGTGCTTCAATATGGGTGGAATTTAGTCAAATGCGGTGGGATTCGAATGAGGGTGATGCGTCGAGGTTTAGTGGGGTGAGGTTTAGGTTCGACGGCGTGAGAATCAGATCAGGTGGGAAAGGATAAGATTTCGGGTAGGGATGGAGGTGGAGGTGGTTGTTGTTTGCATGTGTAATGGATTCTGTAAGGAGGGTGTTCCCATCGTAGGGGATCCTTCTCCTTAGATGCCCGTGGCCCTTTAAAGCCTAGGACTTTACACTTGTTAGGGTATATTAGGATTTGAATTCCTGAATGTTTGGGAGATCTTTGAATTAGAGATGATTCTATCATACACGCCTTTTTGTAAGAAACAAGTAGGAGTCGCCAATGAGTTTTAGGAAAACCCATAAACCTCGTTCATGCCTTTCTCCCAAGTAGAGTTCAAGGGATATTTAGCATGAATCATAAGTTTACCCAGCCCAAATTGGTCTACATAAACCAGATTTGAGTTCGGGAGCGAGGGTACCAAGATAACATTCCCTTTAGAGGGGAATCGCGATCCTAGCCCTAGTGCGGCCTCTACTAGCTCTTCCTTTGCAAAATTTCATTACCAAACAATATATGAAACGTGATACCTAAAACTATGTTAGTTGATTTAATTTACACACATTAATTCACGTAGAAATTACATCGTAAAGTCGTTATTCTTATTTAATTAAATTCGTGAAAAGAACAATAAAATAAACAATATTCGCCTTGACTTAAGTGATCAACCAACAATTATTTTATTCAATTCTAATCTTGATTAACGAAAGGATACTATGTGAGATTAATTAATTTATTATTTTAAGGTGATCAAACAACACTAATTAATTAATTAAAGTTCTTTTAAAAAATAAAAATAAAGGTGATTTAACTGAGTGCTTGGGAATTTACCACTTCTCTTTGCTAGATCTCCGTTTAGAACACTTATGGACTCCTTCTTGTTGGGGAACCTCCACCGTAGTAACAAAATATCAAAAAGGGTGAGTGTTTAAGACAAGAGGGTTTGGATGCACAAGTTCACAAGTATTCTGCCAGGATTTAGGTTATTTTTCAGTTTGTTGAAGCCTCGGATTAGGGTCTTATTTATAGGGAATGATTAGGTTAGGGTTTAGAGCATTCTGCCGCAGCAGGTGTCGCGCGCAACTGAATAAGTTGCGCGCGGCTATCGCGCACAAGTGAATAAATCGCGCGCGGTATACGCGCGCAACTATTTTCTTGCGCGCAGCTCTATGGTAAGATTCGATTTTCCAATATTTTGATATTCTGAATCTTTCGCGAGCGCACCTACAAAAGTTGCGTTGGATGCCGCACGCAACTGAATAAGTTGCGCGCGACTACCGAGCGCGACTACCGAGCGCGACTTTGTGAGATGCGTGCGACATTTTCCGCGGCAGCTTTAGTTTCAACCTAGACGCTCCTAAATCCGTCATTATTGGGTTTTAAGCACGGGCTTAAACCTAATTATGATCGGGTTTAGTTAATTGGACCTTGTGTTGGCCTTGTTCTTTTATTTGGGCTAGTCTTTTGTGTTTTGTGGCTTAATCAGTTATCCATAAGTATTCTTCACTTCGATCCAACACGAGGATGGTTTTATTTATCGTCATTGCACTTCCTGTCGGGATAGGAGGCCAAAAGTAGATGTCTACAGATTCGGGTTGGGTTTCCAATCTGGTTTTGTTTAGAGGTTGTCACTGGTCCAGTGGATTGCTCGGGATGGAGCCATAAAGGTCCGGTAGGGTGGGGGCAAGTGAGGTTGCGATGTGGTGGTGATCATGGAGGGTAGGTGATTGTCATGGTGGGTTGGCCATGGTAGAAGATGGTGAAGTGTGAAGAGATAATTAAAAAAAAATTATTAAAAAAAATTTACTTGTTCAATAGGTTTTAGGTAAAATGGCTTGTTTTGAGAAGATGAGGTATAAAGGTTGAAAATTCTACAATGTCAGTATTTAAAAATGAAACCACAATTTGCTGATGTGGTGAAATTTGATTGGCCTTTATTTAGTATTTTTATTTTTATTTTGAATTATTTTTATTGTCCATAATGTATTAAAATTTTATTTTTGTATGTATACTTTTTAGTACATGCATTTTTTTTTAAGAAATACATAATTATAACTAAATTTTTGCATTTATAATTATAATTAAAAATCACAAAATTAAAATTGTTCATCATTGTTCATCAATGTTCATATTGTTCATCAATCATGCCATAGATTAATTAGCTCCAATCCCCATTCCCAAAATCAATGTTAGTTGTTGATAAAATTGTAAATCCGAACTTAAATTGGGATAAAATTCGAAACAAATTGTGTTTTTGCTATTTGTTTTTTTTTCAATTTTTGATCTTATGTTTTTGTTCATAAAAAAAATCTCAACGACCATCTCATTTATAAATATTTGCAAAGGACGAATTCCACTTTGAATGGTTTAAAAATATGATTTATGTGAGCTTAAATTGCGCAATTGTGTCAAAGAACAAAGAGTATCAAGTGTGTAGAGATAAGGTGGTCGTTTTTTCTTTCTTTCTTTTTTTGGCAACCCCTGTTCTATCCGATAAATGTAATTAAGTTGTCTCGGACTTGTTTGTGGGTTAGGTTAAATAAATACAAGTAATCACCTAACTCAGTATACGTAATTACCTAACCACAAACAAATTAAAAAAATCGCAGATTTCGATTCTGGATCAAACAGGTTTGCGAAAAAAAATTGAAGTCTAAATTGGAGAGTACACCCTGATCGTTATCCATTGATCTTCATAAAAATTGAAAGATTCGTGCTTTAAATCATCGTAATACACACTCCTAGGGCTATTTTCATCCTCAAAACCATCAAACAACTTGATTTTTACATAAATCAAAATTATCAATCAAACCCTAAAACGAAATTTGTATATGGGTCATGGAAGCAGATTCGAAACCCAATAAATCTGATGTTTGGACGAAATTTTTTGGTCGGAATTTTGGTTTGAGTTGCGAATAGATTATACAAGATTTTGGGGGTGGTTAATTTAGATCTTGAATGAAGAACAGTGATGCTTTTTTTATTTTCTAAATTTTAATTATAAATTAATTTTCAAAAATGATTTTAGAAAGATAAAGATAAATTTTTAAAAACTAAAATTACCTATTCTTTGAAAAAAAAATACATATATTTGCGATTATACATACATGTATAGTACATTTAGGCTTTAAAAATAAACCAAAAATCGACCAATCATAACATGACACAGCATCATGTTATGGTGTCATTTTTTGAAAAATGAGACAGTAGAAACATCGTATAAAGGTGGGATTATTACGAGATTATTCAAAGGTGGGATTGTTTTAAGCAGAAATGCTAGAGGTGGGATTATTCTTTTCCATTTTTCCTAAGTATGATTCAATTGTCATGTATTCATTATGTTTAAATCTCTTTGTAAATATTGTATGACTTTTTATTTATGAATCAATCTTTATAAATAAAAAAAAAAGAAGGAAATTCTACATGGTGGCCTTCAAGTTTTAATTTTTCTACGTAGCAGACACACTTTTTTCCAACACTCAAGTGGCACTATGGTTTTGCAAAATTACGTATAGTGTCCTTTTTTTAGTTTTATGGCTAACTTTTATAATTAAAATGGTTAACCTAAAGTTTTTTTGTTTAAAAATTAATTAAATTATATTTTAAACTAATAAAATAAATAAAAAAAGAAATTTAATAATAATAAAAAAAAGCCCCCAACCCACGACCACCTTCTCCACCACCACGTCCACCAATCACAACCCCAACCCCCACATACACATCGCCGGCCCCAGAAACCCTTTTTTTCGCGTCGGTGCCAGCGACCTGTCTGTATACGATGTTGAATAAAAAGTCATACAATATCTACTTGGTCATTTCACACCGCCGGCCCCAAAAACCACTTGAGAGAGTTGGAAAAAAAGTGTGTCTTCCACGTAGAAAAATTGAAACCTGGAGGCCACCATGTAGAATTTCCTAAAAAAAACATTTAATTTCATTTCACAAGCAATAATTATGGGTTTTACAACATTTAAGGGTTCGTTTGGCATCACTTTGGTTTTCTGTGTTTTGGTTTTTTGTTTTTCAAAATTATATGATATATGTCATATAAGGGAATTTTGATTTTTACCACTTTCAAATAACGACTTTATTGAATTTACCACCTCAAAAAAAAAGATTTACTTTACCACCTCATAAAAAAATAAAACATCAGTTTTACCACCAATCACCTCCAACTAACGGAATCCGTCCATAAATCCGTTATTGGGGCCTACCTTGCACACGTGTCGCTATATTATTGGGTAAGTCTTAAAAAAAATAAAAAAAAATTCCCATCAATCAACCGGTGGTCGCTGCCACCGTCGAGACCCCCACCGCCGGACTGGCTACGACCAGCCCCACCCACCTAACCGTTACGACCAGCCCCCACCCCTACCACCTAACCGCTACTAGCCACCGTCGGGACCCACCTAAACCCTAAACCTCTACCAGCCACCGTCGGGACCACAGCCACCGCATCGATTTTGACCCCTTTTTCACCAATTTCCGACCTCAAAACCCTAGCCACCACCTAACAGTTACGACCAACCCCACCACCTAACCGCTACCACCACATCGCACACCACAGTCGCACCGATTTCTACCCCCTTCCACCAATTTCCGACCTCAAAACCCTAGCCACCACCTAACAGCTACGACCAACCCCACCACCATCCAAACTCAGACCAAAAACCACCGCCACCCAAACGCGAAACCATCGCGACCCCAAACCACCACCACCCTGACGCGAAACCACCGCAATCCACCCCAGCCAACCTAACCCCAGACCAAAAACCACGCCACCCAGACGCGAAACCATCTATCGCGACCCGAAACCACCACCACCCAGACGCAAAACCCACACGAAATTCCTAGGAACCGAGGTAGTTGATTTCGTTGCTGGTTGGTTGACATGGAAGATCGAGGAAGATGAAGAAGAAACTTCAAAAATGTGGGCCCTACTAACAGATTCATGGACGGAATCCGTTAGTTGGTGGTAAAATCTAATTTTTGGAAATTTTGGTGGTGGTAAAGTAATTTTTTTTTTTTGGAGGTGGTAAATTCAATTAAGTGGTTATTTAAAGGTGGTAAAAGTCAAAATTCCCTGTCATATAATGAATTAAAAAATAGTCAAACTTATTAAAATCATGATAAATTTTGGTGGTGGCTCGTTTGGCATCACTGTGATTTTCTGTTTTTTGGTTTTTTGTTTTTTAAAAGTATATTATATATGTCCCATAATGAATCAAAAATTATTTAAGCTTATTAAACTCATAATAATTTTGAAAACTGACAACAGAAAAGTGGAAACACCTTTTTCTTGTTTCCTGTTTTTGGTTTTTAGTTTTCAAAAAAACAGAAAACTCAAAACCAAAAATGATGCCAAACAAGCCCTAAAATATGAAAACGTCTTTTTCTTGTTTCCTGTTTTTGGTTTTTTGTTTTTTTTTTTTTTTTTAAAAAAAAAAAAAAAAAAAAAAAAAAAAAACTGAAACCAAAACGATGCCAAACAAGCGCTAGTTTTTTTACAACGATTTTTTTATTAGGTAGGATCTCATAAATTTTGGATTTTATTAGATATTTTTTGACAAAAGAACATACTACATAGTATTCAGTTATAGTATTAGTAAAAGACAATTACTCCCTATGTTTTTTTTTTTTTTTTTAAAAAAGCTAGAGTTGGGATTGTGTAGAGCTTTAGGAGGTTTAATAAAATAAGATATTATATACTACATATATTAATATCTTGATATATTAATGGTCAAATTTATATCTCGACAAATATGCGAATATTTATGCAAATATTAAAAAATTGAAGTGAGTAGCAGTTAACTTCTTGCTGAAGTGTGCTACGAGTAACTAACTTCCGTATTATTTGAGCTGAACGAAGCTTAGCCCGGACTCAGGATGACATCATCATGTTAAAGTTTTAAGTCTTAAGACATGACTTTGTTTTTTTTAATGCATTTAAGAAGCTGAGTCTTAACAAAATCTGAAGCGGAGTCTTGAAAACTCAAGACTCAATTTAAGACTCAACTCTACACACTATACACTGTGTTTTCCCTACATATATATATATATATATATATATATATATATATATATATATATATATATATATATATATATATATATATATATATATATATATATATATATATATATATATATATATATATACATACATACATATATATATATATTTAATATTGTTTTTAATTTTTTTATATACAAAAGTCATATTGTTTGTTTTATTTTATCTTAATTATTTACCTATCTTGTTGCAAAAATAAATAAATAAATAAATAAATAAAACACGTATCAATCATGATTTTATTGGTTTTTAATATTTATCATGTATGTACCTAGTCATAATACAATTACTCTATATATGTATTATAAAAGCTAAATATCCTATTGATTTTATTATCATTTATTTGTCTTCTTTAAAAGCCTATAAAAAATATATAAAAAACGTACAATATTATAGCTTTTTTCTGAATATGGATCCCATTTACAACTATTTAATGCAATATTTATAATTTTAAAATTTCATGCATTTTTAAATCAATTAAATTGATGTAGTTCCATTGTAATTGATTTTTTTTGCTTGATCTATTTTGCTATTATTTTTCAACTATGACAACTATAAAATCTGATGTGACAATGTCTTAAAATCTTAAGACCAGACAGGGCTAATCTTGCTCTAAGTTGATGGTCCTTGTATGGTTGACAATAAAATAATAAAAAGGAAACACAACATTACTCGAACAACATTACATCATTATTATAGATTTCAAGTATATATACAAACAAAACAGAGAAATTTCGTGGAAAGCTTCTCCTTTATTAGCAGAGTATAAATCAATGGTACGTAACAGTTCTTAGTTACTCGAACAACATTACATCATCCAATTTTAGTCGTTGTTGTTGTTGTTGTTGTTGTTGTTGTTTTGGTTTCTAGAAACGACCGAGTAATTTCCTCATTTAGGGTTTTTCGTGTTCAACTACGTAGAGAAGAGAAAAAAATGGACTCCTCATCACGTACACAAGATGCAGTGTGGGCAGGTTTGGAGAATGGAGCATCGAAGGCACCGGCGACTAAAGAAGTCGTCCGGCCGGGGCGAACGGCACATAACATGTCCTCGTCTTCCCTCAGGAGAAAATCTGAACTTCAACTAATTAATAAGGTTCAGTGTGGGTTGCTGAAAAATATACTAACTAATTTACAGGAAGTGTTTTTGGGTACTAAGCTTGCTCTTCTTTTTCCTGCTATCCCTTTGGCTATTGCTGCTCATCAATATAACTTTGGAAGGGTAAGAGCCAATTAGCAACTTTTTTCCATTTTTATTTTGTTGTTAATTGATACTCATAATATATATATACAATTAATATAATAAACACTAGGATAAAGAAAAACAAATTATGCATGTTTATTGACATTTCTCAATATGCATGCACATTTAATACAAGTGTTGGGAGTGTTGAATTTATTATACTTACTCCTTCCCGAATTGTTTGCCCTATAGGCTATAGCCTTATTTATTTTATCTATAATATACATTAAAAAGCGTTGTTAGAAAAATTTTCATATAATCCGATTTTCACTCCATGTTTAAAATGTACGACTCTTATAAGATTAATTTGATCTCACGACCTCAAGTTTAAGTTCCAACGTGCTAACCACTAAGCTATTAAGATATTACATGTCATTCAATAAAATTTAAATATTAGTAAAGATTTGTATCATGCAAATAATGTGGTAATCCGGGGCATCGCCTGGGCCTAAAACTAGTTATATTTTGATTCGTTGAGTTGAATTGATGATAAGAGAAATAAAAAATGGGACTTAATATATTTTCACAAAGTATTGGTTGAGTTCGTTTCTTTGTGAGTCGATCCACCAACCTATAAAACATAAAATTCCAAAAAAAAAAAAAAAAAAAAAAAAAAAAAAAAAAAAAAACTTATATAAAATGTCCAAAATTTATATCTTAAATTAATTGTTAATATATTAAAAATTGTAAATAAAATGTCTAATTACTTATATATGTCTTATCATGATTTTGAATCATAGTATTTTTACTGTTTCTATAGATAAAACGTACACGGACGAAATCACAAGCGAAACTAATTATAAGAAAACGAAATAAAAAGAAATGATACTTTGTATATACCTTCTCCACAATATCAAATTTACAATGACAAAATCAGTTGTTGAAAGAGTATCATATCAATGCAAGTAATACACTACACTAGAAGTTTTATGGGGGAGATTGTGGTTGATTTTACTTTGTTTTATGCAACAGCCCATCACGAGATTATGTATGTCAGAGGATTTTAGTTGTAACGGACCACTTCCTTATTCAATTACATTATCTAAGAAGCATTGGCCAAGTGTAACAATAATAATCTACTAAAGTGCAAATAAAGATATTGAGCAAGAAGTGGTGTCACCAATAATATATGCTAATTAGGAAATAAACCTAACTATGATGTATAACTAGTTCAGTCGATAATATATTGTTACATAGGTATCTGTCGATAAAAAAAAATATTTGAAATTTGGCTATAAAGCTTTTACGATATCTTTATGATATTAAATTGCAAACACTAACATTGATTAATCATAATATGCACAATATTATACACAATTATATAATTAATTATTTGAAAAATCATTTGAATTTAAACCTGCCTAGTTTCATATGGATTAATTTTTCTTACTTGTAACATTTGTGGGCAGGAATGGGTGTTTGCTTTGAGTTTACTTGCACTTACACCACTTGCGGAGCGTGTGAGCTTTATAACTGAGTAAGCTCTTTTCTTTTTCTTCCTTATTTTATTACTGGAATGATGCATTGCTGATAAAGTTGCATAATTTTTTTTTATTTATTTACTAATTATATATATATATATATGGCGTTTAAAATTAGTTAATCAATAATCATATCATAGTCTACAAATTAAGACATTTTTATATATTTAACTTTATAATTTAAATTTTATTAATTACTTTTTGTTGTAAAAAATAGTTAATTATCTTTTTTTAATTAATTGCTTCAATCATTTTTTTAACATAACATGTATTCCTTATTCTTACTATATTTCTATTTGTCTATAACTTTGCAGACAAATTGCTTGTTACACTGGTCCAACAGGTAATATATTTATATATTACTCATCACTATATTATTATAAATACAATTCTATCTAATTAGAATTGTTTTTCCAAATATAAAGAATGACAAAATGTGTATTTGAATTTTGCAGTGGGAGGGCTTTTGAATGCAACATGTGGAAATGCTACAGAGTTAATAATAGCAATTCTTGCCCTAAGTCAGAATAAAGTAGCCTTGGTGAAATACTCACTTCTTGGTTCCATTCTTTCCAACCTTCTCTTGGTTCTTGGTACTTCCCTCTTTTGTGGTGGCCTTGCCAATCTCAACAAGGAGCAAAAGTATGATAGGGTAAATATTAACTAACCCACTCAGCTCGGATATATGATGCCTTATTGTGTCTTTTATGAGATATCTGATAAAATTGAAACGATACATACAGTAGTGTTATATGACTATTATAGACAAAAGTATTTTGTTGAAATGAGTTAAGGTAAACCTAATTATGTCATTGTTGTTTTGATTTGGTGTGCCAAGGAGTCCTATTGTTGGATGCATGTACTTAATCAAGTAAACTTGATCTATATAAAAAGTTGTGATTTTATACTACATGGTTACTAAAAATTTTATAGTAGCCGTTTGAAATATGACTAAGGGTTTATCCTCTTCAGTTTAGTTCAGAATTCAGCTCGGTTCAATAAATTAAAACAGGCCCTAAGCTACCATAATGTTTTAATCATGATGTAGTTCATAATTGACATTTTTTTCTAAGTAATACACTAAAATACTAAATACTCTAAAAACCACACCTTAGGGTTTTATATATTGTTTTTTGTATATAAATTTGTTTAACATGTTTTGTTTTAATCATTCTACAGAAACAAGCAGATGTAAATTGCTTCCTTTTATTGCTGGGATTATTGTGCCACATTTTGCCATTGCTCTTCAATTATGGTGTTAAATCTGTTCAAGATGTGTCCTACTCAACACTAATCTTATCAAGAGTAAGCAGTATAGTAATGCTGGTGGCTTACTTTGCTTACCTTGTATTCCAATTATGGACTCACAGACAATTCTTTGAGGCTCAAGAGGTGATTACTCAATCATTCGTGCTCGATCGCCAATATATGATTTATATTAATTAAGGACTTAATTGGTATGATTCTGATTACTAACTAATTGTTCATGTTTTGAAACTATTATTAGGATTCTGATGATGATGGAGAAACTTCTGAAGAAGTTCCTGTTATTGGGTTTTGGAGTGGATTTGCTTGGTTGGTTGGAATGACTGCTGTTATTGCTTTGCTATCTGAGTATGTTGTTGCCACTATTGAGGTAATTCATCATCAATATCTATTACAGAGTACTCCCTTCGTCCTCAAATAGTAGTTGTTTTTTTTTTTTTTTAATGTGTTATTTAAATATATATTTAGCTAATATTTAAGAATACTCAAGTTTGGGCGGTTGTTGTGGTGGACCCAAGGTTCACGATTTGTAGCCCTCGTCGTTCCTAAGATAGGTCCTAGCCGGAGGTCCATCAGCCATCGTGTACCTTCCAACAATATTATACTTCCTCCGTTTCTATTTAGTTGACGCGTTTGATTTAGGCACATATATTAAGGAGAGGAGAGAGAGTGATAGAGAATGAAAAAGCAAGTAGGGTAGCTTGTAAATGCAAGGTAAAAAATTTACCCAAAAAGGAAACGTGTCAACTAAAAAGGAATACGTGTCAACTAAAAAGAAACGGAGGTAGTAACTAATAATGTAGTATTGGTAAAAATAAAATGATATTTCATTATCTAATTCAAAACTAGAAAAATTATCAAAGTTGTGCGTTAACAAATACTTCCTCTGTTTTACACTATTCATACATTGTTTATTGTGATGAAATGGATGTAGTATGTCCATTTCTATTTTAATCATTCCAAATTAATTAATTAAATCAATTAGAATAAAATTTGAAAATAAAGTGTTGTGGCAAATTTTGGATGCTGTTATTTAGTGGTATGTGACAATTGGATGCATGGCAGACTGCTTCAGTTTCATGGGGCGTATCAGTGAGCTTCATCAGCATAATCTTGCTACCAATTGTAGGCAATGCAGCTGAACATGCTGGAGCTGTCATTTTTGCTTTTAAGAACAAGTTGGTATGTTTATTCTTTCTATATATATTGTTATATATATGATCATATATATTAATATAATTATCGTTTAATTCATATTATATTCCCAACA
Organism: Chenopodium album; assembly: GCF_948465745.1. Lineage (NCBI taxonomy): Eukaryota > Viridiplantae > Streptophyta > Magnoliopsida > Caryophyllales > Amaranthaceae > Chenopodium > Chenopodium album. Next base: position 10,090,094 of record NC_137853.1, on the reverse strand, counting down.
GTTTTTCAAAATTTGTATTATATCTCTAAAAATACATGACAAAATGTTTAATTTTTAATCCATTAAATCTACTGTACTGTATTCAAATTGAACAGGATATTTCCTTGGGTGTTGCTCTAGGATCAGCTACTCAAATTTCCATGTTTTTGGTAAGTACCCTTCTTAAATACATACTTCGTAGTAAAAACAATGTACCATTTATAAGTTTGATGTATAGATCTATAAAATTTTACAACTTTGTTATTACTATACTACTTCCTCTGTCCCTAAACAATATATTGTACACTTTAGGTCATTTCAATTACTAAATCACTTTAATTGTAGATTAAATTGATATAACTATGAATTCTCGTATTACCCTTAATGATCGATTGTTTTGTTCTTGCAGGTTCCGTTGTGTGTGATAGTAGCTTGGATAATGGGAATCGAGATGGATCTTAATTTCAACACAATTGAAACGGGTTGTCTAGCTCTCTCCATAATTGTCACTGCCTTCACTTTACAGGTAATTAAACAATTCATTCCATTATTTAATTAAATTATCATGAATCAAGTTCCAATTAGCTAATTTAATTAACAATAATACTTTATAATATGCAAATTTTATGATTTGCGCAGGATGGAACTTCTCACTACATGAAAGGATTAGTTCTGCTCCTTTGCTACGTTGTTATGGGGGCTTGTTTTATTGTCCTTCGAACTCCTCCAAGTGAGACTCTATATTCTATCGATAACTTATAATAATGAACTCGTAATTTTGAATATTCCCTCTATTTTATATTATTACTATGACCGTCGTTTATTATTATTACTTTCACCGCCGTTTATTAAGATGTCTTAAATTACTCGTGTTTGAGTTCTGTAAGTATATATTTTTCTAAAGTTGGACACTTTGATAAATACACTTATTTAAGTAAAAAGAGACAGTGAGAGTATCATGTATGTTAAACATGATTACTACAAATTGTTTAGTGTGTAATGTGCAAACATTTTTGCTTACAGGCCAACCAAATATCATGAACGTGGCAAATGCATCTACCAACGACAAAATTTTCTAGAGGTAAGAATAGTTATGTGTAATTTTTTACAAGTAGTCCTTTTTGAAATATTTGCATTTTATTGTGGAACAATGTATATTTTTGTACAAATTTATCCACACCCCTAAAAGCAACAAGCTAAGTAATATAGAAATTCATCAAATTTGACAATAAGATACAAACTCTTTTTTTTTTTTTTTTTTTTTTTTTTTTTTTTTTTTTTTTTGACACACAAAGATACACATTATTACAACACTATGTCATATATATTTTTTTTATTATTGTTTTTTTTTTATTTTTTATTTTATTTTTTTTACATTAGCTTATACTTCGTATCATATACAAGTACCAATTACATCCATTGCATGGCATTTATATAAAAGTTGTTGTAATATTTAGAACTAATTCATTTTAGTATGATTTAAAAGGTTAAGGGTTCAAACACTAGCCTTGAATTACAAAAATATATATTATCTCTATATTTATTTATTTTTTTTGAAAAATATTATCTCTATATTTATCATTGTAGAGAGATTGATGAGATTTAATTATGCTATATAGGATTTTTTCCAGGCGGGGGCCATGGAAAAAAGATATCAATGTTGATGAACCAAGGATCGATAAAGGAATTTGTTGATTATTTCATCTAAGCGTACGGATCGATTATGGAGTTCATCAAAGTTCACCTACATGCATTATTTGGTGCCAAATAAAACGATGAGAATAGTTCAAAAAAAAAAAAAAAAACAAAAAAAAAAGTACTCTCTGATCGGCAAACATCCAAAATTATTGGAAAGTTGATGCAAATGCGGCCAAAGAAAGGCTGACGGAGATACGCATATTAATCGTATATATATGCATTTCAAGAATTTATTCTATAGTCTCCATTTTACACAAAAAAAAAAAAAAAAAGTTCATTTTTTTGGGTAAGGAGAGTTTTTTTTATTGGAAGAAAGCTTGTATTTTTTTTTTTTTTTTCTTGAGTATGGTTGTATTGGAAAATAATAAACGACATTGTAATTCAATTTAATTTAATTTGATTCTACTTTTTGTGCCTGAATTTTTTTTATCTTTTTTTGGTTGTAATAATAACGGAAAAATTAAATAGCCACTTTGCCCACAACTCCACAAGCTTGCTAGTAGCCTAGTACTTACCAAGTACAGTGCGTTTTTGGTGCGGCTGACCGCACAGTGCGGCAGGGTGATCTAAAAGTAACCCCTAAAGTAACCCCTCAAGTAACCCCACTTTAGTAATCCTACTAGTAACCCCTCAAGTAACCCCACTAGTAACCCCTGACCGGACCTAGTAACCCCCCGAGTAACCCCTGACCGGACCTAGTAACCCCCCTAGTAACCACTGGCCAAGTAAGTAACCCCTAATCCTACACCACCTCAAAGCCTTAAACTCCACCACACCACCACCACCTCTCGTACTCACTAACACATCAGAGTAATCAGAATCCTCAAAATGCAAGCTAAAATCAACATCTTTATTTCTTGATCGTCCTCTTGTAGAGGAGACAACAATAGATCCGAATCAACAGGTTCCGCCACAATCGAGGACAATAACGAGTGATTGTTATATGCAAATCAGATAAAGTAGTTAAATCACTCTTATAATTAGCAAACGATTTAGAAGATGATAATGGATCATCCATTACTGGCTCCCTCTTCATTCTCAGAGCCCAATTAATCACCTTATCCTCCAGATCAAACTTCAATAAAAAAAATCAACAAATTCAAAATTAAAAAACCCTAAATTCCACGCAATTTCCAAATCCATCAAAAATGAATCAACTGAAAATTTGAAATTCAAAAATTAATGCTACAATGAGAGATCAGTGAGCTGCGAGATTACAAACCAAGAGAGAGAAACAGAGAATGAAGCCGGATTATTGAGGAGAGAGAGAAAAGTTCGCTGGAAAACGACGATCGACGGAGGTTAAAGAAGGTGGTGCATTGAAATTTCGGTGGATTAAAATTTGGTTAAAGGAGAGAGAAAATTTAAGGCGTATAAAGACGACGACCCGTGAAGAAGTTAGCACTTGACAGAATAGACAGGACGGTTGATTGTGGTTGGCCGCACCATGCGGTCAGCCGCATATAAAACTCTGTGCACCAAGTATAAACTCATACAATTGAAGATAATCATGATAAAAAATAAAAAAAAAAATAAAATACTTAATGAAGGAGTAAATATTGCGGGATAAGATGGTGAAGGGGAGTACCCGTAAGTGAAAATGGTACTTTGGGTAAAGTAAAGTGAGTTATTACCTCCGTTACATATATATTAGTTGCAATTTTTGCCATTTAAGGGTGCTACACATTAGTTGCAACTTTCCATTTTTTTCCTTTTTAAGTAAGTTTTTTTCAAATGAAAGTACAAAAATACCCTTACTAAAGAGCTCATAAACACAATTAACTACATAATTCATATTTTATTAAATTCCTAATCTAACTTATTTAACATAAGTTATGTCACCCAATTAAATCAAAAATATTATTTCCATCTTCATCTCCCACGAACAAATCAGACCACCGCAACACCCACCTTTACCGTCGCCGTCGCTACATCTAACCACCGTAAATCATACCACCACAACACCCATCTTCAACATTGTCGATGCTCATCACCACCATCAAAGTCGCCTCCTCCTCCCGTTCCTATTTCTCTCTCTCTTCTTTTTTTTTGAAAAAGAAATGGTTTAGATCTGATGGTTTGAGGGGTGGGTGGGCTAGTTTGGGATGATTTGAGGCGATTTCTGGGTGGATTAGGGTGATTGAGGGTGGTTTCGTTGTGGTTCAGGGTGAGTAGGGGTAGATTTTGAGCGATTTAGGGTGATTGTGGGTGGTTCTGGGGTTGAGTGAGGGTGTACGATTTCGAGGTGGTTTGAGTTGAGAAAGGGTAGTTTTAAGGTGGTTTGAGCTAAAAGGGGGTGGTTATGGGGTTTTCCGAGCTAAGAGAGGGTGAAATCGGGGTTGTTCAGATGGAGAGGGAGTGGTTTTACGGCTGTTCGTGTGTGTGTGTGTAGTTTCAGGCAATTTTGGGTTAAGATGCGGTGGTTTAAGGCTGTGACGTGGGTGGTTTCAAGGTGGGTGTTGCGGTCGACGGTGGCGCGGTGGGTGCTGTTGGCCGACGGTTGTGTGGTGGGTGCTATTGGTGGTGGTGGTTAAATAATTAATTACTTTTACTTTCTCTCTCCTACCTTGCTTAATTACCTATCTTTAATTCATTGATCAACCATTGTGAAATTTTGTCTTAAAATCCGTGTCGAGCTCAAAGTTGCAACTAATAAGAAACGGAGGTAGTAAAAAAAAAAAATTGACATCTGCTACCAGTAAAAGCACGTAGGGTCACCTTTGCTACTCGTTTAATTTTTTTATTTTACTTTACTACCACCCAAATTCCCTAACTATGTATTTCACTACCACATAACGGTTTCTTCAATGTTGGTATTAAGTGGGGCCCAATTTATCCATCACCACACCAATTTACTAACCTACACCACACCAACCACTCAAACACCACACAAACCCCTTCCAGCTGCACCTCCAGCATCACCACCATTCACACCATCACCCACAACACCGAACCACCACAACTCCCCTGCTCTCTCCAACATCACCAAGCTCAGCCCACACTTCAACCCCCACCGCAACACTGCAGCGAGCATCGTAACCAACACTCCCGCTTGCAGCACCACCTACCGCAAGAAGCTTCGCTCCACCAGCAGCCCCGCACCACCATCAATGGAAGCGAGTACACGTCGCTGCAGTTGATACAAGATGAATGCCCCCATTGATACAAGATAATGCTTGGACTCCATCTCCGCCAATCGGTAACCACCATCGCTGCACAAAAAATTCATTCCCCTCTTTTCAAAACCCTAATTGCTTTTATTGTGATTTAATTTCAATCAAAATCTTCTATCAAATCACTTCAATGGCTCTTCGATCCATTTTCGACGCTTCAATGCTAGGAACCGAGGTCGAAAACGCCGGAATCAACCTTCAATTCATCCCTTTTATTTGGAAGCTAAGCAAGTATACCAATTTATGAGTTTTCTCTTTAATTATCTCTCTTTTTCTGTAATTTCAAGGGATTTTATTAATATTTTGTTCGCCATTAATGGAAGTAATCCGAGCAGAGTGGGAAAGGGGAAGGGGTGGGGTCGCCGACGCTGGCAGATCATTTGGGCACCGGTAGCCAGCACAGAGGGGAGGGGCGGCTGACGGGAGGTGGCTCACAGGCTGTAGAGTGGCTGGGATATTTTTTTTAAAGTTTTTTTTTAATAAATTAAATCATTATTTAATGAAAAATGGGCCCCACCAAACGGAGTCGATTAAGTGGTAGCAAAAGCTATATGTTGTAACGTTTAGAGGTAGCAAAATAAAATAAAATATTAAACCGGTAGTAAATGTGACACAAGGTTCTTTCGCTAGTAAATGTCAAAATTTCCTTAAAATAATGTATTTTCGTTTTGGTATATTTGCAACACACCATCTTGCTCACACTTCTAAAAAGAGATTAGGCAATGTTAACGAATAATTCACTTAAAGTATTTATACACGTTTTACCTAATACTTCCCTATTTTAATAATTTTAAGAGAGAATTTTAATGTAAGGGCCTGTTCTGTTAACCTTAGATTCACTTATTTCAGGTTTAATAAGTTATGTTCAAGAAATATGTAAGTTTTGATAAGAGTTACCCAAGTTTAAACTACAACTAAGATAAGCTTTAATAAAATCTAATAAGTTTAGTTAAGTTGTGAATAGAACACATGACCCTAAATGTTGATCATTGTAAAGTAAAAATCTAATTTTAAGGACCAAAATTTCATTTAAACAACAAAACACTGGATGGGTGTGTGACACCTTTCACAACATTAAATGTGTCACAAGCTAACACATACTAGAACACTGAATGGGTAACCCATGACCGACCAAGTAACCCCTAAATCCATGACTAATCGAGTAAACCCCAACCTGATAATCCCTAATCAACCGAGTAACTCTGGTCACATAACCCCTGATTGACCGAGTAACCCAACCACACCATATGGCCAGCCACATATAAAAATTTGTGAATATTTGTTGATTTTCAAAACTAAAAGACTGAAAACCGCTACATAACTTGTAGCTCAACCCAAAACCCGAAGCTTTCAAACGCACACGCCCAGTGACTCGAATCGCAATCGTGCCGGCTCGGCCCATGCCCATTCTTCTCCCTCCCCTCCTCTCCTCTCCTCTCTAATAATAATAAAAAAAAAAATGCAAAACCCCCCAAAATCTGACATCTTTCCCTCTCTTTCTCCCCTCTTCCCTCCCTTCTAACAAACAACTCTCCCCTCACCTTATCTTCACTCTCACCCTTCTCCTTTCTCCCCAAATTCCCAAAATCCCAGTAATTTCAACAACACCCAGAAAATGAAATCAAATCAAAATCAAGCCATTGTTACGTACAAAGCAATCCCAGGCCTTGAAATTTGCAATGTCACTTCTTCTCCAATCGAAATGGCTGATTTTAAACACCCCCATTTCAAACCCAAATGTTTCAACAATGGTTTTGCTTGTCTTTCAATGGCGGCCAAGAAAGAGGAGAGAGAATTTGAACCCACTACTACCCAGTTGCTCGAACACCCTCTTGCTTTGCTTGCGCTTGTTCCTAGAGACGCTGCGCTTTTCGCCGCTGGCGCTATTGCTGGTGCTTCTGCTAAGACTTTCACTGCTCCGCTTGATCGAATTAAGCTTCTTATGCAGGTTATTTCTTGTTTATATTTTTCGAAATTTGGGAAATTTGGCAAGCAATTGTACACACTTGAGAATTTTGGTTTAATTATCTGAAATTTTGTTATGTAATGGGAATTAATGATCACTTGTGTTCAATTTCTTTGTTTGTTTGATTGAATAATTTATAAGTTTATTTATCCAAGGTATACTACATGAAATTAATCGAAGTCAATGGAATTATGTTGTTAATATCTTTGGTAATAAAATATTGGTTTGTCAGAATATAATCTTGTTTGCCTGAGCATGGTTGTTTTTTATTTATTATTATTATTATTATTATTTTTTTTGGGATTATAGTTTCTTAGAAAATGCAATGGGCAATTTCTTGTTTTTGTCGGTGCCTGAAAATAAATGGAAAAATACAGACATTGATTAATAAATTCGTAGTATATACAATTATTTAATTTAACTGTAAATTAATCTTTGGCTGTTTCACTTGTTGACTTATGGAAAATACATAAACAATTATACGTTTATCGAAGCGAACTGCTTGAAATTGCCGTTGAATGTATTATACACCCGGGGTATTTGTTGGATGTTTCTAATAAGTTATCCAAATGAGCATTAAAATAGTTTTGGGGTTCAAGGACACTCTCTTGGAGCAAAGCAAGATTCTGTTCTAGCATAAGTTCTTGACAATTTTGCAAGTATTTGGCTGTGTTTTAATAGTGTGGCATGCCTCTGACCTGCCACCTTCATGATACAATATGAATATATGATCTAATGGTAGGTGTGCCTTGTGGCTGTCTTTGGGGCCCATTCTATTCATTTGTGTATTTAATCTCATGGGGTTAATGGACTAATGGTAGGTGTTACGTGAGGGCATGACAATATCTTATTGCTTTGATTATGTATGCAGTATTATTAATAATTATTTGGATTTGATTGTAAACTAATCTTGCCATTTTCCTAGCAAACAGCCTGTTCGGTATAGAATATGTATGTCTTAATCATCCATTTTGTGTGATTTTAATGTTTAACATGTATTATTGTTGCTTCCAATTAAGTAGTTTCGTGAGCCCCCGTTCTGCTTTGTATGTATAGTTGTATATGTTTGTGCAATCTGTATCAACATGTCTCTAATCTCTAACAAAGCAACAGCGCCTCAGTCCACTATGATGTTTAATGTTTTAGTTAGTGATCTTTACCTTTGTGAAATGTGAATGAAGTTTTGTCAAATTCATTAGATGGAAATGGAAAGTGATATTGGAAAGAAAAAATAACGTTGTTATTCATAAATTGTAAGTAATGGTGATCAGAAAAAGATTATGTTGTAAAATACCAGACTACTCGTGAAGAAATTATACAATGAGCACAATAAACGAGGAAAATGTTGGAAATTAATTGCCTTTTGATGATTTTGAACCATTTTGTTTCTGAAGCTAATCTGGCATCCCATAGATTCAGTAGTGGGTGAAAGGTTTTACTTTCCTTCTGGCAAAACCAATTAATTTGCTAATTAGTTACACTAACCACCCATTTGTATAATTGTATCCATACTAAGACAATTGTTACTTGTAGCCCATCCTACATCTTTATTCTGTCAAATTGATGCAAATTGATTACAAAATAGCTATTAGTATGACAGAAATCCCCCTGATGTATCCACCGTGTGCAACACTGCAACACTTCATCTATATCTACAAACTTGTTCCTCCTTTTTAACTCTATGTCCTGTGGAGTCTGTTATGTCCATCTGCCACTAGCTCACCACTTGCATTTTTCTGTTTTTTAACTGTTTATTATTGATGTCGGGCTAAGATTTTTATGATGAATTTGCATGTGAAAAGGTCATTTAAAATGAGAATTTTCTGCTGTACGCATGTACTACCACTTTATATAATAGCAATGAATTACATCTTTACCAATTCACATTCATGGAAGGTTGAAATTAGAATATCTTATTACTGAAATGCTAGTTTGCTTACAATTGATGTTTACGTGCCTTTGTGCCTTGCAGACTCATGGAGTGCGAGTAGGCCAAGAAAGTGCAAAAAAGGCTATGGGATTTCTTGAGGTTTGTCGGCTTTTGTTATATTTTGGTAGACCTATCCTTGCTCAGTTTTACTTAGTGACTTTCATCCCTAAGAATTCTCATAAACGATTGTTTTGATGAGAAATTGTCCCATATACAAATTGCTTTAAGATACGCAAAGAAAAACTAGTCAGTTGATTTGAAAAGAGATGTTCTTAGGACTCTAAGCAATTGGTCTCATAGTGCTCTGTAGTTATAGTGGGTGCATTTGGATTATCAAGTGCTTATATCTGATTATCTTGATTGCTTGTGCTGTTTGTGGAAGCCAGAGGATAATTTTTACCTGACAACTGCGGTTCTATCCCTCTCAATTTATTTATGCAAAGTAATGAGGATCTGCTCAAAGTTATTTTTTATCCGAAGCTTCAGCCTTGTTTTCTGTACATATTAACAAAGATACTGCAGTATAGAGAAACAACTTCTGTATAGATTAAGTAACTTCATTTGTTTTAGAGATTTTTTGACTTAGAATACTAACTCATCTTGACATTGTAGGTCATTATACTGTCAGAATATGGGCCATATATTCTTCCTCTATTGCTTCTATACACATGTTTGAAACTTTGAACCTAGGCTATAAGATCTATGCACACTAATAGAATTGCTAAGCTCTTGCAATAAGAAGACTTGTAAATTATCACCAAACCTTTTGCACTGATGCAAAATTTGCTTAATAGATGGAATTTCTGGCAGATGGTTCTCTGATCCTTGTAAATTGGATACAGTGACTCGTTATGAGGTATGACAAGTTGAAAAGAAGCTGCGATAAATATTTGGGATCTTAAAAATATGAATAAGATGGAGATGGTGACACTAGGTTTGGCATGCGCATCAATGTTATCCTAATGTCTCAAAAGTTGCTTATGCTTTAGATAGGCTAGGAGAGGTTGAATGTATAATTGTTACCTTATGCCTTTTCGGCCTTGCCTGAGTTACCCCGGCAACACAGGAGAGGTTTCTATTTGATCCTTAATGCAGTATGCAACTCACTTTTATTACTTTAATTAAGGAATACATAGTGGATGAGTCATTATGTCTAGAGCTTTAGTCCACTATAATTGAAAGTCAAAGAAGCCTCGACAAGTTTCATAGCTAATAATGTGAGATCCTTTATTACTGTTTGCGCTAATATGAGTGCAGCTGGTACAAACTCTATTTGGAAATGTGGATTATGGTTTTTACCAGGCCAATATTGGAAACAGGGATGCTTTAAGATGTGTTTAGTTTGAATGATTCAAGTTATACTTCTTCTCTTGGGAACTGGAGACCTTGTACACCTGCTAATTCATTTATTCTCTGAATTGTATTCTTCAGGCAATAAGTGTGATTGGAAAGGAGGAAGGCATTAGAGGATACTGGAAAGGAAACCTTCCTCAGGTTTTAACTTTGAAATCAGCTGTTGCTTTATTTCCCTATCACTATAGTTGCCTTTTTCTGATGCAGTAAGTTAAATATATATCTCTTACAGGTTATACGGATCATACCCTACAGTGCAGTACAACTATTTGCTTATGAGAGCTACAAGGTGATACTTGAATCTTTCATGGTCGTTGTAGTCAATGGTATTTTCAGTTGCTTGATATACCTTATACTTCGGTCCTTCAGAAACTTTTTCGGGGAAAGGATGAGGAACTATCAGTTTTGGGAAGGCTAGCAGCTGGCGCCTGTGCAGGCATGACTTCAACCCTTGTGAGTTAATATAAAATTTTGGATCTCTAAATTCTATGTATTAGCCTGTTGAATGATGTCCTTACTCTCTTCACTTAATGATATTCCCCTTGTTATATCAATCACCTTTTGAACTCTGTTCCTAAAATTTAACTTGTATAGATATAAATTTATATAATCTACACTGAACTTTTGAAGAGATTATGCATCAAGAACTCAAATGAATGAGTACTAGTTTGTTTCCTTAAAATTTGGAGGTCCTGTGAAAAGATTGTTTATATCTCTTTATAGGTGACATATCCCCTAGATGTCCTGAGGCTAAGATTAGCAGTTGAGCCAGGATACAGAACCATATCTCAGGTAAGCCTGCTGAACTGTTAGTGGTTATATGGGCCAGGTTAAATTTCAAATATCTAAATCCTTCACGGAAGTTTCAGATAGCCTTAAGCATGCTAAGGGAGGAAGGCATTGCTTCTTTCTACAATGGTCTTGGCCCTTCTCTTATTGGAATAGCACCTTACATTGCTGTGAATTTCTGCGTTTTTGACTTGTGAGCTTACTCTTTTGCTGGTACTCTCTTTTTGCACTCGTCGTGGAGACTAAAATAACAGTTTGCAGTTAACATGGGTTGTCACTCCTTTGAATTATCAGGGTGAAGAAGTCCTTGCCAGAGAAGTACCAGAACAGGCCTGAAACATCCTTGGTAACAGCACTGGTGTCAGCTACACTTGCAACACTTACGTGCTATCCTCTGGATACTATTAGAAGACAGATGCAAATGAGGGGTACACCATACAATACAGTTCTTGATGCCTTTTCAGGTGAGTTTTTGAATATCTTTACACATTAAAATCTGTCAATTGTGATAGACAGTTATTGACATTAAGTCTCATATTTGTGGGGCATATGCTAGCAGTTTCTCAATTTGGTAGGTGCATTGATACATGATCTGGGGAGGATATAGCTGTATTTTTCCACTACTTACATCAGAAATGATCTTGAGAGTGTTTTTCAACAAGAACTGCTGTGTAGATCCAAGTTCCAGACAGCAATGGATAATATTAATGTGACATGTTTTGTTTTAGTCTGTCTCTGCTGTGAATTTGTTACATATTGATTGTCAACTCAGTGAGCTTAACTCTTATCATGTGCTTGTGATATATTACGTCCTTGAATGTTAAATTTGTGAACTGTTGTAGATGATGCACGTTGTGTAGCTCACAGGTTTCTAATATTCTGTTGTTTGTAATGGAAAAGCGATCTATGGTCACTGGTTGATGCAATACTATGTGACCATGATTTGTTATATTAATCTACTTGGGAACTTGCAGAGTTGCAGGTGAAACTTAGTTTGATTTCCCAGAAACAATCATCTTGCTGAATTGTCTAAAATCTATTTAGTATCGTCCATCTTGTCCACTAATGCTAAGTAATATTTATTGGCTATTTTTCCTCAATCCTGTTCATTCAATTGATTTTCTTCGATTTCTTTGCATTGTGAAGGAATTTTGGAGCGTGATGGCTGGGTTGGACTCTATAGAGGTTTTCTCCCCAATGCTCTGAAAAACTTACCAAACAGCAGGTACGTCTTAACCTATGCCCATCATCTTCTTCCTTTTTTGTTGCACTCAACATCTCCTCAAAATGCATCTACCTCATAGAAATTTATACCCATCCGGCCTGTTTTGTAGCATTATTGGCAATGAATTTGAATGTATTTTTCTAAAAAATGTCCTTTGCCAATCTTCATGGCAATAGAACTTCATCCCCAAATATGCGCTTTTATTTCCCTCGTAAATTTTCATCACCCACTCTATACCACTCTATACCTCCTCTTCAAGTGGTAATAGTTTAAAATGGATATTAATAAATAAAATAGATATTTGGTTGTGGAATCGATGAGCATCACCATAGACATTGGCATGGGACTTTCCTTGCAAATTGCATACGAATCCACCATCATTTTAACCATCTGTTAACACTCCAAGCAGGTCGTTTGTTCTATCATTTTCTGTACATCTAAACTTGTGAAATCTGGCTTGTGAAGAATTTGGATTTTCTATTTTATTAGCTGGATTTTCCCAGCTTTGCACTACTAACTCATATCTGGGATTGATTAAATTTGAGTTACTCTCACTCTCATACAAAATGTTTATAATATCCCAATGTTTTCTGGTTGCAGTATTCGGCTGACTGCCTTTGATACTGTCAAGAGTCTAGTTGCTGCAAGTGAGAAAGAGTTTCAGAGTATTGTTGAGAGAAACCGCAAGGAAGCAAAAGCAAGTTCAGCTCATTGAACTATTGCTGGCATAGTTTCAGTACCAATTTTGTAGCTAATTTTTTTGTGGATAATTTTTTCGCCAGTATTACACGTAGTGCAGTACTAGGACAGGTCGTGAGCCCATTTTGCTTTGTTAATGTAGATTGTGCAAATGGTTTCTTCCTTATTGATCTAAGTAGGGACTAGGGAAAATCATGGGAAATTCCTCTTTAGAATCCAACAGGCTTTGTCATAGTAAATGAGTTAGGGGTCTTATGAAGTTTTCTTGCAATTTTATTAGTGAAATGCAATTATGCAAGCAACATTATTTTTGTACTTAAAAGAAATGTTGTTTATGTAACCTCTCTTTCCTGAGATTAAAGCTTAAATTGTTTGTATTATTTCATACTATCAAACACCTAATTTATATACATTCATCTGAAAAAACTCTTTCTTTAATTCCAGAAATAAAAAAACGCCTTAAAGTTCTAGTTTTTTAAGGCTAAAAATCGAGTCTGAGTCAGATTTTTTTTAATCTGCTCTAAATGAAGTACTACGTACATTGTTAACCTTAAATAAAATTAGTCTATACAGTCAGTATTTTTTTCTAAAATTTCTTTCATTAGAAAAAGTGAAGGGCTCTACTATATGTTACAACAACATAAAGGGGGTTTATTTTCTCATATTGAGCTAGCTTTTGAAAAGTGCTCTACACATGCTCATAAATTCCTCATCAGCGCACCTTAGACGATGCCAACTTTGGGCTTTGCTGGATTTTCAGCTTTTCCTTTGAAACCCCATATGTCTCTCCAAATGATACACCCACCTGCGGGAGACCTCTTTGTTGTGGCACAGGAGGCCACTTTGCATCCGCGAGATGCAAGGTTCGATCTTCACCAGCAGCAAATCCCACCCCTACCCCTCTAGGGCATAAGGGCATTAGCAGCTAGGTTTCTTGTGATAGGAGCCTTCAACTGGGACCCGATTGACTTTACTATGTAAAAAAAAAAATGATACACCCACCTCAAGAATAGCGGACTACATGCTTTGATTTCATGAACTAAATGGACAATTAAGTTTAAAATAATTAAAAATAAAGAGGGCGCTGAAAATACAATTCTAAACAAGATAAAGTTTCAACCAAGTTATTCTATAGCCCATATTAGATTCCTTGAAATTGATTACTTTGCTATAGATAGCAATTAAAAAATACACAAAGCTCCACGTAATTTTATCATATATTTTGTCAATCAATGTATATGCTACATTTGTATGCGTATCTTTATATGTATTACATTCAATCCTATACACTTGTATACATATTATAATAATGTATTACAGAGTATCTAATAGCGTGTATGTATGATTATTGCCATATGTGGCAGTTGACAATGCAAGTCATTTTGCACTTATTATGTATGATGCACAAAAATGGCACATATATGTCTGATGTCCAAGCTCTAACTAACGGTCAATTAAATTAAGTGAATTAATTTAATTAATCTCATAAATTAAAACAGCTAGTAATTATTGCATGTTTTCCATGACCATATGTATATTATAATCATGCATATATGCATAATAAGCATATTTTAATTGTTGCATGCAGATTATAATATATAACCATGCAGTACATGCATGATTATATATAAATATATTTGAATCCATGAATGACTATATAAATACATGTATGTGATTACATTATATAGAACTATAGAAGTACACAACCAAAGAGGAAACCAAAAACCCTAATTAGAAATGGAAGAAATGAGCATCTTACAAAAGCTTTGGTCGATGATCATGGAAAAAAGCCCTAGTTTGATTTTAATGCCATTCAAGGATGATAAGGCTAATATGAATGGCGACGAGGAGCTGCCAAAGGAGCTTCGACACGAGTTGATGCCACGACACTTGGCTGTGATATTGGATGGCAATCAGAAGTCAGCTAAGCGAAGAGGCCTTAGCCCTATCGATGGTTATCTTCATGGAGTAAGGAATTTAGAGGCCTTTCTTTCATTGTGTTGTAGTTGGAAAATTCCAATTGTCTCGGTTTTTGCGTTCTCCTCTGAGAATTGGCTTTGCCCAAAGGTAATATTATTTCTATATTATATACTTCCTCTTCAGTTCTTTAACTCTTTAAGTATTGCGATGTTTGCATTTTGTCAATTATTATTTTACAATGAATTTGATATAATGAATTTTTCGATATTTCAATGGTTGTACGTTCATTTTAATTTACTCAAAGATAAGTTTCTATTTATTTTTATAGTTTCAAATGTTACTCTTCCAAGATCTATGCTTGTCAATCCTGGATCGATTTGATTTGTTTTTCTTTTAGTATATTATATTGAATTATTGATACTTGATGATTAATTGATCATTATTAGCCATATATCAGTAATCTATTTTCTATTATTTAAGATGTTAGAGAGAATTGAATTGAAGTGCAAAATCACCATACATTAGGAACTTGTTACTTTGAGAATCATTGAAGTAAATGGGTTAACTATTTTTTTTTTTTTTTTTTTTTTTTTCTAGAGAAAAAAATTAATTGTTTTTGTGAATGAAGTCAAACATGTATTGTCCTGACTCCTAACGTTTTTCTTTTGTTGATTTAATATAGGTGGAACTTGATTTCTTGCTAGAGGTTTTGGAGCATTATCTAATACGTATCTCTCGTAGGTATGAGCACCTCTTAGTTGCAATAATTTAAAAGAATGTACTTTTATAAGTTATTTTGATTAGTGATAATTGTAACTTATAAGCTGAAGATTTTAATTAGATATTGTACTGTTTGTGTGGAAAAATGTAAGATTTTCAAAAGGAATTCAAACATGATTAAAAGAAAGTTGAAAGCTCAAAGCTAAGCTTAGGGTATACGATAAGAGCACAACCTCTATATTTGAAAGCATCATTTCAATTAGAATTTCAATTAAGCCTGAGTAATGGGTAGGGGTCGATTCTATTCATGTCGAGTCTATTCAAGTATGCTTTATTCCCGCTCAGTTTGGACCAGGTTCATTTAGAATCAGGTTTAGTTCAGGCTTGTTATAAATGTTTGGGTTGAATTCACTTTAGGGCATATTATTTTTCTGATTGTTTCATTTTCGAGTTGTATGGTATAAATTTATGAATTATAAAATTATCTATGAATGTTCTCATAACATGATTGTACAACATCCTGATAATGTTGTATCATAAACAGTTATGGAGGACGAGTTTCAGTGATTGGTGATACATCTATACTACCCAATTCCTTACAAGAACTAATTGAACAAATCGAAGAAGAAACAAAAGACAACACCGAAAGTCATTTGATTTTAGAAATGAATTACGCTGGCCAAAATGATATCGATATAACTCATGCTTGTCAAACTATTGTAAGGAAAGTTAAGGATGGCATCCTTCAACCCGATGATATAACCAAGTCTTTGTTAGAACAACATCTTCGAACCAAGGTTATGGACATTCCAGCTCCTGATTTTGTCATTCGAACAAGCGACGAAATTAGTAATTACTATCTTTGGCAATGTGCTTATAGTGAGATGTACTTTACTAATACACATTGGCCTGATTTTGGAAAAGAAGAGTTTGTAGAGGCGTTACGTTTGTTTCAGAAAAGGGGGAGATACTTTGAACATAGTTAGTACAATCAGTACAATTCATGTTCAAATGTTTGTATACTGTATACATAATTGTTATTTTACAAATCACAAATTCTTACAAAAAAAGTATTGTGACATTAAATTATTAGAATGAACAATCATACGTTAGTACTTCCTCCGTTCTTTTTTACTTGACCCGCTTTGACTTTTACACTATTCACCACCTCTCCTTTGACCGTCTTTTGTGAATAGTATGTAAGGAAAAACATATTCATGTGAGATCTTATTGAATTTGTCTCAATAAGTACTATCATAATATATAACTTTTGTAATTTCTACTTATGGAAAATTAAAGTTATTGATCGTGAAAGTTTTGCATTGGCAAGCGTGATAAAAGAAACAGGTCAAGTAAAAAAAAAAACAGAGGAAGTATTTGTATTTTCTTATTCTAGTAACAACTTGTAACTTTTTTTTTTTTTTTTGAAAGAAACGACTTGTACATTGAAGTATAGAACATAGTATTTGAAAATTCAATTTCTTTCTCACAAGTTTAATTATTTATTTATTTATTTATTTTTTAGTGTTAAGAGAGTCACAAGGACGGGTGGTGAGAATCGATCCCAAGATATCTTGGAATCGGGAGGAAAGCTCTAACCACATGAGCTATCCCTCACCCTCTCTCACAAATTATTTATGATTCTAACAAGTTTTTATGATATGTATCTTTGATATCTTTTCAATAAAACTTGTCAACATTAATTTGGGTAAAAGTTGGGCATTTTTATGCTTTTAGATACGCAATATTTATAATTTATTTATCTTTTTCAACGTTTTTTTCCCTTCCTCTTTTAGCCATTTTTTTAGCACGTAAAACGAGATATTTTTTTATATTTTCGAGCTCGATTTGAACACTTAACTGAGCAATTTTCTAGCACGTAAATTGAGAATTTTTTAAGATGGAAAAGTGGGTTTCACATGAAAACCGTTATGTAAAGGTAAAAGCTACGAATGAACTATATTTTTAACTTTTTAAAGGTGGTTAAATACCAAAAAAAATGAAAATTAAAACATTAAGATAGCTAAGTACGGAGTAATAAAACCAAATTATGGTACTTTGAAGGTGGTTGTTTTCAAAATAATTTAATATTATTAAAAAATGGAATTTTTAGACATAATATTCTAAAACCGGTCAGGTTTGGTTCAATTTTGTCGATTCGGTTTGATTCCGATCCTAGCTTAACTGATTTGGTCTCCGTTTCTTAGAATTCAAAATTTCGATCTTCAATTGGGTCCAATCTTAGAAGATTGGTGACAACCCTGAAGATCGAGGAGAGGAATATAAAAAAAGAAATAATAAATAAAGAATGTGTCCAAAAAAAGAGGCGATTCACTTATAAAAATGGCAACAACAGGAAAGTGAAGCACTAAAAAACAAGGCAGGTAAATAAAGAACGTGTCCAAAAAATGAGGCGATTCACTTATAAAAATGGCAACAACAGGAAAGTGAAGCACTAAAAAACAAGGTAGGTGTAATTGTAAAAATTGTTATCGATTGCGTCCTAGGACCCTTCCCTTTGTCTTTCTGTAATATGTATGACTTGTAGAAGTGATCATCAATAACCCAGCGTACTAGCCTTATCTAACTTGGCCAAGAAAATTATTTGCTTTAATTAAGTTGAAAAACAAAACGTGTTAAGTTCAAAACTTACATCCGACCTGAAAAAACCTAAGAAGCTCATTTTAACCCATTAAGCTTGACAGTTGACATTATTTTACGGGTTTGGACATAAGATTTTTTATTTATATATTTATTTTTTGGAAATTTTGACTTTTACCACAAAAAAAATCAAAAAATTGTTTTTTACTACCAAAAATTCTAAAACTTCTATTTTACCACCAAAGAAAATTCTAAAAATTGTTTTTTACCACCTAACGTTAAGAAAACCGTTAGGTTTAGGGGGCATTTTGGTCCTACGACAAAAATTTGAGGTAAGAACCGACAAAAATGCCTCATTTTGCTTGTTTAATGCAAATCAAGATATTTTTAAACAAGCAAAATGAATCATTTGCAATCGTTTATTGTCAATTCTGACTTCATATTGGACCCATAGAGCTAAAATGCCCCCAAAACCCCTAAAAATCATGTGTTTGACACGAAAATCGAAGAATTTAAAAAATCCTGTTAGGTTTTTACAACAGGTGATAAAAAACAATTTTCAATTTTTTATTTGGTGGTAAAATAAAAGTTTAGAAGTTTTGGTGGTAAAAAACAATTTTTTAATTTTTTTTTTTTTTTTAAAGTTTTTGTATGGTAAAAGTCAAGAAAAATAATATATATATAAATTTTTTTTTTTTGAAAATTTGACATGAGATTTTATTCAAAAGCATGGCCTTAATTTTGACCACATTTTTTTTTTGACAGAATTTTGACCACCTTATTGGTTGGCTATACTATAACCACTAACCAGACGTCGGCAATCGGTGTAACATCAGCTTTGTCAAAAAAAAAAATATCAGCCAAATCAAAAACCGATAGACAGATATAAACTCAAAGGCAAAATGTGTAGTACCCTGCATTCCTCAATCTCAATTCTAAGTTCTACCATATTTTCTCACCCAAATTTGCTGAAGAAATCATCCAATTTTCATTGTTCCTGCTTATCTTCTTCCCCCAATCCTCTTAATTCACAAGATGATGAATCTTCCATTAATGGGTAAATTCTCATCTTTCACTTCTATCTTTGCTCATTTCTTGTATATTGTCATACCCAATTCATCAATTTTCTGTATAATTGATTTTTTTTTTTTTTTTTTTTTTTTTTTTTTTTTTTTGGTAATTACAGTGACCCTTTGATTTTAGTGGAGAGATATAGCAATGGTGCTGCCAAAAGGTTTGGATTATTGGGGGATTAGTGTAATTTCATATATTTTAATACAAATTATAATGAATACGATAGAATATACGATAGATATTCAAGCTATTCTGTTATAATAGGAGATATATTTTGTGAATATTTGTAAATATCTTTTGAGATTCCTAATGTGATTAGGACTCACGATTGTAACCCTATATATATTGATTAATGGAATACACTCCAATCTGAGGAGTTTTGAGTATCTAAGATGGTATCAGAGCTTTAGGTTACGATCTAGCTTCCGCAAATTATTTTATTTTTTTTAGCCGCCATCTTTGTCCTCTTTCCACGGAATTTTCTTCATTAGTGCGCCTGCAAGTTCCACCATCATTAATTGTTTAGTTTATCAGTTAATTCCCTGTCTCAATTCTTTTCTTTTGTTTTAGTTTTTGGTGCGCCTAACTACTTGCTGCCACTAATACCATGGCCAAAGATGACGACCCAGTCTCATCCTCTTCTTCTAATTATCACCCTGCTTTAGGTGTTAACAATATCAAGAACGTTTTTCCTCTTATTCTTGATCGAGATAACGTCCAATATTCCAATTGGGTTGAACTATTTGAGTGTCATACACACGCGTATAATGTTCTTGATCATATTGCCCTAAAACAACTAAACCGACAGATATATCGGATGAGATGTGGAAACGACTTGACTCCATTGTCAAGAACTGGATTTATGGCACAATCTCTAAGGATTTGCTTGAAACAGTTATAGAAAAAGGAGCTACGGCTCAACAGATTTGGGACAAACTCAAGGCAATTTTTCAAGATAATAAAACTACTCGGGCGGTTTATCTTGAGAATCAGTTCAACCAACTTCATCTGTCAAAATTCCTGGACATCTCTGCGTACTGTAGGGAATTGAAAAACTTGAAGGATCAATTAGCCAATGTTGATCAACCCGTATCGGAGCAAAAACTCGTAATTCGACTAGTTTCAGGGCTAGTGAATACAGACTTTGATACAGTTGCTGCAATGATCCAACAAACCTCTCCACTACCCTCCTTTGAGACAGCAAGGTCACGTTTACTCCTTGAAGAGTCGCGGCGTGCCAATGACTCATCTTCTCAAGCATCTTCTTTCGTGGCCCAATCAAGCAACACAGCCGGTTCAACTACCTCTCAACAGCAACAGGCGGTGCCGGCCGGACAGGGTGGCAACTCGGGTGGCCGGGGTCGTGGTCGCGGCCGAGGTCGTGGCAAGGGTCGTGGCAAAGGGTCACCACAACAGCAGCAACAATCTCAGCAGCAACAAAATGCTCCGCAATGGGGCACACCTCCTCAATGGAACGACCCAACAAATCAGGCCCAACAAGCTCCTCTCCAATGGGGGCAGGCTCCTTACCCGTACCCTCAGCAATGGGCTGGGCCACGCCCTGCTCAGCAGCCACGGCCCCAGCAGGCTTATTATTCTGGGCCACCTCAACAATCTCAACCGGTCTTCTCTAATTCAAGCTCGGAGTATGGTCCGACCATGACACCGACGGAGCTAGGCAATGCTTTTGCAACTATGGGATTTCAAAATTATGATCCATCGTGGTACATGGATTCCGGAGCCACTTCCCACATGACAAACAATGCCGGTAATCTCTTACCCCTTTTTAATTTAAGCACATCTAATTATATTCAAGTTGGTAACGGTCAACGCATTCCAATTACGGGTTATGGTCATTCTACTGTTGCTAATAAATCTCTTTCATTACGTGATG
This sequence comes from Chenopodium album, assembly GCF_948465745.1. Taxonomy (NCBI): domain Eukaryota; kingdom Viridiplantae; phylum Streptophyta; class Magnoliopsida; order Caryophyllales; family Amaranthaceae; genus Chenopodium; species Chenopodium album. The sequence goes on along the minus strand of NC_137853.1, from coordinate 10,069,073 downwards.
TTTATTTAGCTCCCCAAATTATCAAAAATCTAATTTCTGTTAGAAAATTTACTTCTGATAATTCTGTATCAATAGAGTTTGATCCTAATGGTTTTTCTGTGAAGGATCTACGAACGGGGAATCTAATAACCAGATGCAATAGTACCGGGGACCTATATCCCGTGACTACAACACCGTCAGCTTGTCTAGCCACCTCTCTTACAGCTTTGTCTCCAACCACATGGCACAACCGCTTAGGACATCTTGGATCACCCACCTTTAATTTTCTTAGGAGTAAAAATTTGATTGATTGTAATAAGGAGCTTGACTCCACTTCTTGCATAGGTTGTCAATTAGGAAAACATACTCGTTTGCCGTTTTATAATTCCAATAGCACCACTTATTCTGCTTTTGATATTATTCATGCCGATTTGTGGACTTCTCCAGTACGTAGTGACAAAGGTCACAAATATTATTTAGTGCTTTTGGATGATTATACTCATTATGTGTGGACTATTCCTCTTGTGTACAAGTCTCAAGCCTTTCAAACCTTTCTCAATTTTCGACAATATGTTTTAACTCAATTTGAACGTCCTATAAAATCCTTTCAAAGTGATCATGGTCGAGAGTTTGATAACGACCCATTCAAATTATTTTGTGTCAAAAATGGATTGGTTTTTCGCTTCTCATGTCCACACACATCCTCTCAAAATGGCAAAGCCGAACGCATGATTCGAACACTTAACAATGTTAAGCGTACTATATTGTTTCATGCTTCTCTTCCTCCGTCGTTTTGGCATCATGCCTTGGAAACGGCCACTTATCTCCTAAACATACTTCCTACTAAAACTCTCAATCAAATTACTCCAGCTCAAGCTTTATTTGGGGTTGTTCCGTCCTATAGTCATCTTAGAGTTTTTGGGTGTCTTTGCTTCCCAAACTTATCGGCCACCATGCCTCACAAGCTTGCACCTCGCTCCACTCCATGTGTCTTCTTAGGCTACCCTTCCGACCATAGGGGATATAGGTGTTTGGATATCAACACTAATAAAATCATAATTTCTCGCCATGTCACTTTCGATGAACAAACTTTTCCGTTTAAGAACATCACCAATTTTAAATCGAATGATTATGATTTTCTAGCCTTAGATGATCCATCACCATTATTGCAACATTACCATTTGCAAACCCACATGCGTCAAACAGGCTGGCCCACACCACAGCAACATCCAGATGGGCTGCAACCCTTGCTGCCACAAAGCAGCCCATCTGTCGCTGGTAATCCAGCGGGCCAGACAGAAACTGAGCTGGGCAGCCCACCTCACCCAGCGTCCGCTGGATCACCAACGGCCCATCAGCCCAGAACCGAGCCAAACACTCCCCTGAGCCCACCGAATCAGCCCAGCAGCCCTATACAACCCAACCCACCTCATTCTCCACGCAACACACTCACATACACACCCCCTCCACTTCGTGGCATACCTCAAATAATTCCTACTTCACCACTACCCTTATCTCCACAAATGCAGACTAGGTCCAAGCATGGGATTTCCAAACCAAATCCAAAATATGGCTTATCCGCCATTATCCGCTCCCCGCTTCCCAAAAATCACAAACAAGCCCTTTCCGACCCAAATTGGAATGCTGCGATGCGTGATGAATATAGTGCTTTAATTGAAACGGGGACATGGGAATTGGTTCCTAGGCCTACGGGGGTGAACATTGTTAATTGTATGTGGTTATATCGTCACAAATTGAAAGCTAATGGTGATCTTGAAAGACACAAAGCTCGTTTAGTTTGTGATGGCAGGTCTCAGATTGAAGGTGTCGACTGTGATGATACGTTCAGTCCGGTTGTTAAGCCGGCTACTATTCGAACAGTGTTGAGTTTGGCTATGGCTCGTAAGTGGTCTATTCATCAACTTGATATCAAAAATGCCTTTTTACATGGTGATTTAAAAGAGTGTGTTTATATGCATCAACCCCCTGGTTTTGTTGATAAGAGATTTCCAGGCTATGTTTGCAGACTTCGCAAGGCTCTATATGGCCTCAAGCAAGCTCCGAGAGCTTGGTACCAGCGATTTGCTAATTATCTTTTGCAGATGGGGTTTGTCATTGCTAAAATGGATAATTCCTTATTTATTTTCCGACATGGGAAAGACATGGCATATTTACTTCTATATGTTGATGATATTGTGTTGGTTACATCCTCAGATAAACTACGTGAGAGCATTATCACTCACTTACGGAAAGGGTTTCCGATGACTGACTTAGGTCCTCTGAATTATTTTCTAGGTATTGCTGTTACTCGTACTCCTTCATACTTGTTTATGTCACAGCAAAAATATGCACAGGAAATTCTTGAGCGTGCAGGTATGAGTAGTTGTAAACCTGCACAAACTCCAGTGGATACTCAATCCAAGCTCAGTGCAGACGCTGGACCTAAGTTTCATGATCCAACACTCTATCGTAGTCTTGCAGGTGCATTGCAGTACCTCACTTTTACTCGCTCTGATATAACTTATGCAGTTCAGCAGGTTTGTCTATTTATGCATGATCCCAGAGTGACTCATTATGATGCATTAAAACGGATTCTGCGTTATGTTCAGGGTACCATTGATCACGGGTTACACTTATATCCTTCATCTCCTACAAACTTGATTACTTATACTGATGCTGATTGGGGCGGGTGCCCGGACACTCGTCGTTCGACCTCGGGATATTGTTGTTTTCTTGGGGACAATCTCATTTCCTGGTCTTCGAAGCGTCAACCTACTCTTTCTAAATCAAGTGCAGAGGCAGAATACAGAGGCGTCGCAAATGTTGTTGCCGAGGCTTGTTGGCTTCGTAATCTTCTTTTGGAGTTACATTGTCCTCTCCGTCAGGCTACTATTGTTTATTGTGATAATGTCAGTGCAATATATTTATCTCATAATCCCGTACAGCACCAACGCACCAAGCACGTCGAAATGGACATTCATTTCGTTCGAGAAAAGGTGGCGTTGGGTCAAGTACGGGTCTTGCATGTACCATCTCGCTATCAGTTTGCTGACATCTTCACGAAAGGCCTACCTCGACAACTATTTTTAGAGTTCAGATCCAGTCTCAGTGTACGCCCTCCTCCCGCTACGACTGCGGGGGTGTGATAGAATATACGATAGATATTCAAGCTATTCTGTTATAGTAGGAGATATATTTTGTGAATATTTGTAAATATCTTTTGAGATTCCTAATGTGATTAGGACTCACGATTGTAACCCTATATATATTGATTAATGGAATACACTCCAATCTGAGGAGTTTTGAGTATCTAAGAGAATATTTATATTGCAAAATCAATTGACATGATTGTGTGTTATCAAATTCTAAACTACAGTACTTCCTCGGCAGGAATTAGTGGTTGTGTTGTGTCGTTGATGGTGTAATTTGAACTTGTCCGGTCTCCGGAGTGATTGTATTTTGATGAGAAATTTTAATATAGTGGACTCCATAATTATGTGAAATATAATTTTTAGTTTATGTTGTTTGAGATTCAAATTAGTTATTTTTTATTTATTTATTTATTTATTTTTGAATAGAGATTAAAATTAGTTAGATATAGCTAACAATTGATAATTTATGTGGAGTGTAATCTATCATTTAAAATTTGTTCTTGTAAGGAAAAATGACCCATAAACTTGATCAACCATATTTAATTTAGACATTATTCTGTACTTAAAATATCATTATATAATTGTACATTGACCTTGAAAATCAATATTTTTGTGGGAAAAAAAAGGCTAATGATAAAATTGCATAATTTTTTTTAATTAAATAATATTTGCTTAAGAAAAAGTGTAAAATTATTTGATCTTCCTTACATTAACTTTCTGTGGAAGCAGGTATGTTTTGAATGGAGAATCAAGTAAACAAACACTACTTGAGCAGCACAATGATAAGCTGCTCGACCCTGATACTGCTGCTAACTTGAACTGGCTTCCTGTTAGCATTAAAGATTTCATTTTGCCTGCAGGTTTCCCAGGTACTTATAGTATTACTGCATCATTTTGCAAAAACTTTTCATGACCTATTTTATTTTGATGTTTTATACTTTTTTGGGGTTAAACCATCTAAATGCTTTTGATAGATGAATGAGCTATACTTTGTTGTCAAGTTATTAACCTATTAGGTTTGTATAAATGTATAATGTAAGTTGGTTGTGTTTTGAATTACGTTATATGCTTCTGCAGAGTCAGTATCAGATGATTACTTGGAGTACATGTTATGGCAATTCCCTACCAATGTCACTGGATGGATCTGTCACGCCTTGGTTACTTCAAGCTTGCTTAAGGCATGTTTATCAAAACCTGGTTACTCTCTCTCCAATTATTTTGTTAAATGATCTTGGATTTGTATGTCTTTTTACTAATCAGTTTCAGAAGATGTACGAGTCTTAAGATTGAAAATTATTCATCAGCTTGGAATGCAATTATGAAGCAAACTAAGTTGTTATGTAGTAGTCTAATCCTTCTGGAATCCATACAATATTATATGTTTTGGTATGTCTTAGTTTTATTTTATTGTCTTAGAATTAGTTTAATAGGACCTTGGAAGTGAACTTTTCCTTCTTACAATTTACATGTTTTGCCTTTCCTCTGCTCCCTTTTCCCTAATGCATTCAAGTATAATGTGCTTGAAACATGTTAGAAATTTAGAATAGGTAGTTGCTTCTCTCTACTAAGGGAATTATTGAATTAATATTGATATACCTCTGAACATTGCTTTCACTGTATATTCACTAAGAGCATCTCCAATGGCAAGTTGCTTTGCCATATTATATTTTAAGCTAGTTTTCTTTCTAGCTAGTTGTACACCTGGCTTGCTAGTAGCTACTAGCTTGAGTTGGTTACCATTATTCATCTTTTCATCAAGCAAATTAGCTTGCCCAAGCTAATCTGTTTGGCCTAGCTAATTTCCAATTATAAATCCAACAGTTCAGCTAGTAGCTTGAAAATTTTAAGAATTGCAAACAAGTTCAGTTCCAACCATTGGAGATGTTGCTATTGCATTTTGTCTTGAGCAATTAAACCTTATAAAGGTTCCCCTTCATTTATGTATGCAATAACATGATAATTATGCAGGCAGTTGGTGTTGGTTTTATCTCAGGAAGCAGTGCTGCAGCATCAGCGGCTGCAATAAGGTGATTGCTTATCCTTGCCAAATTTGTACTCCCTCCGTTTCGTATTAATTGCAACACTTTCCTTTTTCATCCGTTTCATATAAATTGCAACACTTCTATATTTGGAAATGACCCACCATTATTTTATAATTTATCTCTCCCACTAACCCTACTTTCACAAATATTTTATTATTTCTCTTTTCTACCAACTCCACTTACACTACTTTTTCATTATTTCTCTCTCCTACTAACAATACTTTATATTATAAAAAATCCTCTTTTAGGCCCCACCCTATAAATTTTCTTAAACTTTGTGAACACACTAGTGTTGCGATTAATGCGAAACAGAGGGAGTATGTGACTCAATATGAAAGCCTTGAGTTGTTCTACCCCCACAGGGGATAAAGGGTTTGGTTGGGGAAGGGAGGAAGCCAACAACTTGAGCTCAAATTTTCACTATTTTGCTGTAGCTGTTGGTTTTGTCTTGCTTTCAATAATACTTTGGCAAATTTTAGTTCCCATGATTGGACACTAGCAGTTTCTCTCCTTGTACAGATGGGTGTCAAAGGATGGCATTGGAGCTGTTGGTCGACTAATCATTGGTCTGAGATTATGAAGAAATGTTAGGGATACATGTGCTTATCTGATAGGTTTTACCATTAAAACATTTCTTTTTTTTTCAGGTGGACGATTTGGGAATCTGTTTGATGATGATCCGAAACAGTGGCGAATGTATGCTGACTTCATTGGTAGTGCAGGAAGGTGAGTTATCGACAAACTTTTTAGTTCATAGTATCTGCTTTCTTCAAGTCCTCATAAAAATTCTTGATTTTGCTTTGCAGCATTTTTGATATAAGTACTCAACTGTATCCATCATATTTCTTGCTACTTGCATCTCTTGGAAATCTTGCAAAGGTTCTCATCCCTTGTATTGATTCTTTGATTTCTTCCTCTATTTTACTATATTTCACATAAGGTATGTGTGTGTCATATCCTTTTGATGATTGACTGATTTGAGTTCTGGGGTACTTTGAACAGGCCATTGCCAGAGGCTTGAAAGATCCTTCGTTTCAGGTGATTCAGAACCACTTTGCAATGTCAGGAAACCTTGGAGATATATCAGCTAAGGTATATAATAATGTAATGGTGTCATGCAAGCAGCTCTTGAGATGTTGAGGATAATTTTAGTAATCTCTCAATACATAATTTAGAAATAGATGACTTTATCACATGAATTTTTAAGGCAATTCCTCTTCCTTTTTCTTGCTTGAGTGATAGTATACAATTTAGAAACAGAAGGTAAAATATGCTGAAATCAAGTGGTATATTCCAGTGAAAAATAGTCAAGATTTAATTTATAGACATGTATTGCAGGAGGAAGTATGGGAAGTTACTGCTCAACTTCTTGGACTTGGTATAGGTATACTCATCCTAGTAAGTGACTTAATTTGTGGTTCCCTCTTGAACACTACAATATAGATTGTTGCTTTTTCCAAGAAAAATCGTATTTGACTCATTGATGCTTGTTATAGGATACACCAGGCTTGGTGTCATCATACTCTGCTTTGTTAGCTACTTGGATGAGCATGCGCCTTTTCCACCTTTGGTTACGTTTCCAATCTCTGTCAGTCCTGCAATTTAATACGGTAAGATCTCCCTAGTACTGCTCATTTTTTCAGGGCAATTATAGATCAGTAAAAGAGCATTGCATATGAGATTGTCCATTTACTAATGCAATTGCTTGCTTTGGAGTACTACTGAACTGGAAGACTTTTATTTTTATAATCTCGTATGTTTCTCCTTGTGACCAACAGATAAATCTCAAGCGTGCTCGTATATTGGTGAAAGCAAATGTTTTACATTCCAAAGTTCTTGGTATATCTTCTTCTATAACCTATTAGTTTTCAATTTTTGGGGCTTCATTTTTATTTATTTATATACACTTTTTGGGGTGGGGGATCGTGATAATAGTTGACTTGGAACCCTCACTATACTTTTAAGTGGTAACTGTTCCTCTAGTAGAAAATTTTAATTTACACAATCCAATTTTGCAATTTCATGCCAGGATGCATTGACTGCAACAGGGAAGAAAACATATTAACATGGGAGCGGTTCCTGAGACCTCGAATCATCTTTGGTGTTCCTTTCAGTGAGGTGATTGCTGCTGAGAGGTCATCATCAACGGTATAATTTTTGTATTTCTTAAATTTTAAACATCTGAATTAGTGAGTAGTTAGATCTTAATCAGGCATTCGTGATGGTTTTTGTTTCAATTAGTGTAGAAAGGGTTGCAAGTTTGCAACCAACTACAAAATTCTTATAATTGTTGGTCATTGATAATCTCAAAGCTGCTCTTCTAAATGAGCATTACTTGAGGAGTTGAGGGTGACTGACTGACTGAGTTTATTAATATTATACGAAGTACATTATATGCTCAAGGAAGTAGTTTCTTCACTTAGATTTTGATATTCACCCAAAAACTATGTTAAATCAACATAAACAGCAATGTTATTAATTTATCATAATAGCAGGGTGAGGGGGATTGGATGTAGGGAGCCTTACCAATGTGATTAACTGGTAATAGAGAGGCTGTTCCGGTGGACCAAATCGACCAATTGTCCAATAAGCTAAAAGGCAACAATTGACTGCTGCACAATGTATTAATAGTAAAAGAAAATACTACTTTGGATGAATGTGTTCCTTCGTCAATTATTTATATATTCTAAGATGAAGTTGACAACAGGCTTACAATTCTATAGTTTCTGCCTTTTTCTAATCTTGATTGTAGAGCTTAGTGAAAACTTTCTTTTAGTTGGTGTTGCAGCATGATTTCTCACCCTATGCTGTGCTTTGCAACAGGTGAAGAAGATTTTTAAATTGTACACTAACAAAAAATATGTCCTTACAATAGATCAATGGCAGAAGAGAGATTTTGAGGTTTTCGTCTCTTTCAAGGTATGTTTTATTCAATCCTTTTATATGAGATATTGGAGCTTTGATGCACCGAAACTGTATTGAAGTTTAAATTTCATATTTCTGAAAATTGAAACTCGAATATCTGTTTTTCTTTGAAGACTAGCAAGCTTTCCCACCTCCTCAAGGATTGAGTCACCCAAAATCATCTTCTTTTTTTTTTTTTTTTTTTTTTTTTTTTTTTTTTTTTTTTTTTTTTTGATTCAAGTGAGGACCAAGCCAAGAAAAACCCAAAATCATCTTCTCGATTCACACAGTCATCTTTTTTAAGTGTTAGATTAAATGATTGTAGAATTTACAAGTTTATTGATTTATTTTGCTAAAGTTTTTTTTTACATCTACTATATCTTAATTGTGTTAGAATCAGTGTTTTGCTTTTCTACATGCCATTATAACATAGTTGTGGGGTTTTCCTAATGATGAGACTGATTTTACAGGTGGGTGCTACAAGCTTATCAGTCTTGCAAAGTATGTGGCAAGCTTACTGGCTCTATGAACATTGGGATGATTCCATTGATGTTAGTAGAGCATTGGAGGAAAGCTTGAATAACTTGGAGTGCAGATTTGACAACTTCGTGGAGTTGCTTAAGGAGGCAGGCTGGAACACACAGAAACTTAATCTAAATGTACCCAAGGAACCGTTCATTGAGTTCGATGACAACCAGAACCATTGATTTTGGGGAAAATTGAAACAAGTGCACTGATTCATTCTCGACTGTTCATTTCTTCACCAGACACCCTTAGTAGGTGGCTATGCAACACCATAGAATTGAACGCAATCATAACAGTGCCATGGTAACACTTCCTTTGCAATAAAACTTGGCTAGGGGATTTAATTTGTTGACACCTATATGAGAGTGGAAGTGATCACAACTTTTGGCAACAAAGGGAGTTTTGAAGTCCATCAAATGAGACTGTTGGATCCCTTAATTCAAACTTTCTGTTAGAACCTGACTGGATTTGTCACCTCGCCCTTAAAGAAAAGGGTTGATGATATATATAAATCAATAAGTATTCCCTCCGTCTCTTTTATAAACTAATTAAATTTTTTGGATGCCCTATTTTATTTGTTGTTCTTAGAGGGTTGCTATAAATCAATAACACCTCTCGTATATTAGTGACATACCCAAAAGGCCAAAAGCGGTTGTAGAGCAAAGAGTTTACAATACTAGACCTGGCAATCAGGTGGTTCGGGTCAACATTGCCTTTGTGTTGCGTGAATTTGGTTTGGTTATGATCAGGTCAACAGATAAGTGGGTTGAGTTCGAGTCAAGTTTGGATCAAGTCAAGTCAAGTTTTTGTTTAACATTTCAAGTAAAGTTTGAATTTGTTTATTTGAGATAAAGTCAACCTTTCAACATTCGGGTATTTTGCATTTAAAAATATTTTAATGGATCGTTTTGTGATTAGACCTGATCAATCAAGATCAATGAAAAGGAAAAATCAAAATATGCATTTTTTTCACTTACATATTACTCCCCTTATATTGCAAGACTAGGCATATTGGTTTCCATTATCCCGTGAAGCAGGCTTATTTGATTTGCGTGCCCAAATTGCTAAACTAGCCGGTATTTATCGGGTGACGCTTGTATTTCAGTAGGGCTTTACAAACCTACCCCCCTTATAAAATGTATCCCATTTTACTTTCACTTCCTCTATCCACTCTCTAACTTGTTACCTGCTAGCCACCGAACATACACCACCTGCCATCCACCACTCCACGGTATTCTTATTATTATTATTATTTTTTTTAAAAAAAAGAACATAAAACATTTTTCGAACATATACGTGCTTGCACACTCATACAAATGAAAAGAGCCATGATGACAAATACTAATGAATGCCATTAATAGAAAGTTCCGAAATTGAAGTTAGTGATGTTTTATAACACGCAATCTTGAAAGATACGCAATTATTGATTGTAATATATATTTATGGAAAGGTAATCTAGACTTGAGATCAAATCTAGTATAGGTTAATTTAGTAGTACTATTTATAGCCATTATAGATAACACTGGTACAATATTTGTACCACTAGAAAGAAAAAAAATACATTGCTCTTTTGTCTTGTAGCTACTATTTACATGTCATGTAATATGTAAATAGCAGCTATGCGCCAATACTTAACACATGTAAACCTCACCTTTCTTAATTACCGTGGTAAAGGGTGTGTTGCATCTAAAAGAAAACAGAGGAAGTACGTTTTTGTGTTTTTTTTTTTTTTGGAAACTTAATTTCAGTAAGGGTGTTCAAATAAGTATTGTTTTCATTATTGGTGTTTCAATAGGTGGAAACTGATTTCTTGCTCGAGCTTTTGGAGCAAAATTTACTACGCATTTCTCGTAGGTATGAACTCCTCTTAATTCGAATGAATGTTCAAAACATTGAGCTTATTAACACTTCTTTTAGTTGTAAATTGAAGTTAGATGTCCCTTAGCTTATTGACCTTTAATTTAATAACGCTTATTTTTCTTTAACTTAACAAATATAAAATTAGGGTAATGCTATATGTAGTCCTTAGGACTACAAGTAAGCATTAAACTACTTTTCTTTTATTTGGTATAAATCTAGGATTGTATGAAAAAATCACGCGCAAATCTATACTAGCTTATATATTAAAAAGCGTTCCTAAAACAGAATATGTGTCACGTGTCACCTTTTTAATCTCTATAAACGTGCCAAGTCATCAATATATGTCACATGTCATGTCTTTAAATATGTTACGTCACCTTCACAACACAAATTAGATTCGACATCTAAAAAATGGTTATAGCAAGACTTTAACTTGAGACCAATAAGTATTACAATGCAAGTCTTACCGCCTTAGCAATCATTATATTGTGTAAATTTATCCAACAACATTATAATTAACTTGGATAAGATAATTAGTCTTTAATTGTACTATTTATTACATATCATAGGATAATATAACAACTTGTATTAAATTTTGTTACAAATATTAAATATGGCTCTCTAATACAAATCTTTTTTCAAAATATTAAATTTTGAAGATGATTTTCAATACATAAAACAAAAATTAATCGAAAGTTAATTACAAACTAGCAACTCGGGGCATCACCCAAGCCACACACTAGCTATTATTATATGCATGAAAAAATAACGCTCGTTTTATTACAGGACTACAAGTAAGCCTTTTTTTTTTTTTTTTTTGAAAAACGCTCCACGAGAGCGATCAATTATCATTCATAGGAAGCTCAAAGTTAAAAGAGATACAATATTTGACGGAAAATCCGTCAATCAAACACGACACCCTACCTCCCATGGCAAGTAATGAGCTAGCTCATGAGCTACCTTATTCCTCTCCCTACGAATGAAATTCCAAGACACATTACCAAGCAAAGAACTAACATGATAAATATCATCCAATACTAAATGAAAACTGCTCTTCCCACGTTCTTGTGACGAAATTGCGTTAACTAGACCAAGACAATCACTCTCCACCACCACCCTTGTGAACCCCGCTTCCACAACAGCTTTTAAACCCGAGAAAATCGCCTTTGCCTCAGCTATATTAGGCAGTCAACGGTCCTCTGTCATCCACAGAGCAGCAAGTAAAGGCTTCCCCCCACTGTCACGCACAACAGCCCCAGCAGAGGACCCCAGTCCCTCACAAATGCCCCCATCTACATTGAGTTTTACCCATCCCTCCCCTGGTGGCTTCCAACGTTGCTTTGCACTCCTTCCCACACTCACATGAACTTCTTCTTTCCCCTTGACATCACGCAGCGGCTTGACCCCATACTCCATAGATAGCTTCGGATTACACCTTTCACCATAAAAAATCCACTTATTTCTTGCGGTCCAGATAGCTCAGCTCACCGTCATCAGTAAGGCATGCTCACTCCTAAGAATTCTCTCGAAACAAGCAAAAGCTAAGTCACCAAAGCTTCCAAAGTTGTCCTGCACTTCGTCCCCTATGCCACTCTCATCCCACAACATCCGAGCTATTACACAATCCCTCAAGCTGTAAAGTTCAGTCTCCTCTGTTGCTCCACACAAAGAACAAGTGCTCACCCTTCCTAGAAACCTTTTATTATATCCAACCATGGTCGGCAAAATCCCTCTACATGCTCTCCAAAAAAATAATTTCACTCTAGGGAGAGTTTGAGCATGCCATACCTTGTTCCAAAAAACCCGCAACAAAATTCGAGGAGGAGACATTATCCGCCTAGCTATCACCAAAAATCGCTCGATACGCAAACAGCACCGAATACTCACCCCCCCCCCTTTTCGAGATCCCAACACATAGTGTCATCAGGTAATCGGCTACTCAGAGGAATACTTAAAATGCGCTCCACTTCGAACGGCAAAAAAATCTCCTTGATTTTATCCACCCTCCACGAAGCAGTGGGAAGGTGAATCAAATCACATACCTTCATGTTGCTATCCCAGTCACCCATAGGAGTGATAATTCTCCTTAATTGCGTGCCAGTGACCCATTGACAATGCCACACTGAGATATTCAAGCCATCCCCAACCCTCCATCTTAACCCACGTTGCACAACCCATCGCACTCCCCATAAGCCACGCCAAGAGTAGCTAGGTTGATTACCCAACTCAGCATTCAAAAAATTACCATGAGCAATATACCGAGCTTTCAACACCCGTGCTACTAAACTGTCGGGAAATTGCAACAAATGCCAAGCTTGTTTGCCTAGTAATGCAGAATTAAACGCCTTGTAGTCCCTAAACCCCAAGCCCCCAACTGCCTTAGGTTCACATAGCTTTTTCCAAGCAACCCAAGGAATTTTTCGTTCACCATTCTGTTGCCGCCACCAAAAATTAGCCATCATAGAACGTAACTCGTCACAAAACGAAGAAGGGAACTTAAACACACTCATCGCGTAGGTCGAAATCGATTGGGCTACGGCCTTAATCAAAACTTCCTGACCCGCCTTAGATAAAATTCCCCCCTTCCACCCTTGAAATCGTTTCCATAGTTTCTCTCGAACCCCCTTAGTTAGGACCCGCTTAAACCTCCCGATCACCGTGGGCAAACCAAGATATTTATCATGTACATCCACAACATTAACTCCTAACAAACCTGCTAGCTCCACTTTTCTGTCCTCCGGAATTCCCTTGCTAAAAGTTACCATTGTCTTCCCAAAATTCACCATTGGCCCCGAGGCCATCTCATAAGTATGCAAGATACCACAAATAGTATCTACCTCCTCCACATTTGCCTTAAAAAAAATAATACTATCATCCGCAAAGAACAAATGCGCTATAGAAGGGGCCGACAAAGCAACTCTAGCACCATGTATACTACCCAACTCAACCGCCCTATTCAAGAGTGCCGACAAAGCCTCCGCACACAAAATAAATAAATATGAGGATAGAGGGTCACCTTGACGCAAACCCCGTGATGGAGTAAACTCCCCCGAAGGTGCCCCATTTATAATGACAGAGAAAAAGACCGTAGAGATGCAATGCATTACCCGATTCACCCAATTCACAACAAATCCCATTTTTTCCATCACCGCTCTCAAAAAACCCCATTCCACCCTGTCATACGCCTTAGCCATATCCAATTTAAGAGCCAACAAACCATTTTCACTCCCCAAATTTTTCATATAATGAAATAACTCAAAAGCAACCAGAATATTATCCGTGATTAGCCGTCCCAGAATAAAAGCACTCTGATTAATAGACGTTATATCAAGGAGAAAAACTTTCAGCCGATTCACTAACACCTTAGTTATCAACTTATAAATCACATTACATAAGCTAATAGGCCTATACTATGTTATTCTGTCCGGATCCTTATTTTTCGGGATAAGCACAATAAAAGTTTTATTCATAGTTTCCGGAATCAAATCACCATTTAGCACATTAATAACCAGAGTGGTGACAGAAGGACCCACAATATGCCAATATGTCTGAAAAAATAAAGGACACATACCATCCGGACCTGGAGCTTTAAGAGGGTGCATCTGTTTCAAAGCTTTTAGGACTTCATCTGGTGTATAGGGAGCATTAAGACCATCATTCATCTCATCAATAACACGCGCCTCAATTCCTTCAAGATCATCAGTGAAATTCGACGGTGAGGAAGAGGTGAACAAAGTACGAAAATAATCATTAGCCGCCTCATGAATATCCTCCACCTCCTCGTATCTAGTGCCATCATCAGAAATCAGGTGAGAAATCCTATTTTTGCTTCTTCTTTGTGAGGCCTTACGGTGAAAAATGTTCGAGTTACGATCCCGCGCCTCCAACCAAAGGGCCCTTGATCTCTGCCTCCAATATATTTCTTCTTGATGGAGCAAGTCATTTATTTCCCTCACCACTTTTCTCCTCTCATTCACTTGGCTCACAGACCGACCCCTCTTATTTAACACACTCAACCTCTTTCTTTTTTTCCTTATTTCTCTAAACACCCTGCCAAATTTGTTATTACTCCAAAGCCTCAAATCTGCCGCACATACTGCCAAATTCATCTCCAGCGAACCACCCCCTAACTGCCACGCATTCTCTATAATTTTCTCACACCCATCGTGCTCCACCCAAAGTTGCACAAAACGAAAAAAATTTCTCACACCTTTTATCCTACCCATCTTGCTGCCCATCTAAGACAAGTTTGATCGGAGCATGGTCCGACCACTCTCTCTCAAGGTTAAAAAGTTTTGCACTCGGTACCATAGTCAACCACTCGTTGTTAGCAAGAGCTCGATCCAACCGGCATTGAATGTTGTCATTACCGCTTTGCCCATTGTCATAAGTGAATTCATATCCCGAAAACGGAACATCTTGCAATTGACACCTATCAACGGCCTCTTTAAAGTTATCCATTTGCCACAACGCGCGGTCACGACCACCTTTTTTCTCTGAGTCCAAGAGAATTTCATTGAAATCCCCTATACATACCCACGCATCCTCATTGTCTCGGGCCAACTCCGTTAATAAGCTCCACGAAAGATGTCAATTATGAACCTCCGGCCGCCCATAGAAGCCCGTGAGCCTTCATCTATTAGGACCCAAACCGTCCCTTATCAAGACATCTATATGGTGAATTGACATAGACCGCAGCTTCACATTACTCCCTTTCATCCAAAAAAGAGCAACACCTCCAGCACGACCACAGCTATCCACCGCAATACCTTCATAGCCCATGAGTTTTTGTCTAATTTTATTCATCTCTCCACTACTAAGTTTCGTCTCCATCAGAAAAATAAGAGACGGGGCCTCTCTCCGGACTAAATTCCGAAGATTATTAACTGCAGAAGTATTGCCCAGCCCTCTGCAGTTAATACTCAAAACACTCATTGAGCTTGGCGGGATTGCTCATCGATAGTTCCGCCACTCGCCATCCATTAGAAGAGTTCTCAGTCACCAATTCCTTGCTCGCATTCTCAACCAGCATACTATCATTACCTTCATCACAACCTCTTTTCCCCAAAATTTTATCTCTGTCAATCTCCATAATATTACTCCCATTCCCACCCTTGTCCTTAATTATTTTCTTCCAAGCCTTCCCTGCTTTCATTCGGAGGACTCTCACCCCCTTTAAAAATAAATAATTCTTGTGCAGCACCCTCCTTCTCCCTCGAGTCCTCCCCCTTCCCCCGATTATTATCCCAGCCCCCAACTAACTGTCCTTCCAACTCTCTTTTATCCATCCTTACGCTCGGCCCCTGCTGCACACCACTTTACACCTCCGCAACCACTCGTACATCACCAACACCCACCACACTCAAGCTCAGCACCCTCTCCCCTTCTAGAAACCTCTCCTCCCCCTCACTCGTCCCCTTATTCTCCTTCTCCCTCTGAAAATCATCCTCCTTCGTAATGAAAAGCTGTTTTCGAGAGCCTAAAACAGCCTCCATCTCCTCCATCTCTCTCATTCTCCCCTTTCTCGGAGAAGCTTTAAGCCACCTTCCCCATCCAAGCTTTGGCTTCTTGCTCTCCTCGGAAACTATCACACAATCTTGCTCCATGTGCCCAATTACTCCACACGCATAACAGAAGAACGGGAGTCGTTCATACGCAAACTCAACAAATCATATATACAACCTCCATTAATTATTATGTGCAACAAATGAGTATTATTTGTGACAAATAAAATATTCCTTTAATTTGTTGCACATATTAATTAACGGAGGTGGTAGTTATTTGTCATCTCAATTTTCACAAGAAGCCAATAAACTATAAAGAAAAATGTATTGTATGAATTAATAAAATGTGCCTTAAATTTATTTTATTAAGAGCTTGCTGCATGAACGACATAATAATTAATTATATTATATTGAATAATAAACAGTTATGAAGGACGAATTTCAGTGATTGGTGATACATCTTTACTGCCCAATTCCTTACAAAAAGCAATTGAGCATATTGAAGAAAAAACAAAAGACAACACCAAAATTCATCTGATTTTAGCAATGAGTTATAGTGGCCAAAATGATATTGTTCATGCTTGTCAAACTATTGCTATGAAAGTTAAGGATGGCCTTCTTCAACCCGACGATATAACCAAATCTTTGTTTGAGCAACATCTTCGAACTAAGGTTACGGATGTTCCAGCTCCCGATTTGCTCATTCGAACAAGCGGCGAGATACGTATAAGTAACTATTTTCTTTGGCAATGTGCTTATAGTGAAATGTACTTCACTAATACACTTTGGCCTGATTTTGGAAAAGAAGAGTTTATTGGGGCTTTACGTTCGTTTCAACAAAGAGGGAGACGATTTGGCAAAGTATAATTTTAATTTTATCAATTGTAATTATATTATACTCCCTCTGTATCTTATTACTAGCTCCATTTACACTTTTCGCATTATTCATTTGACCTACTTTGACTAATGTTTATAATTTATACATAAGTAAAAAAATAATTAGTCTTGTGGGCACTTATTGAAATCGTCTCAATAAATAGATTATTAATTTTCAATTGTTATAATTTATACTTATTGATAATTACAATACTACTGCCCAAGTATTTGCATCGACATACATACGTACACAAAATAAATAAAGCAAATAATAACTGCTTTTTTTTCTTTTTTTTTTTTTTTAGAATTCTTTCCCTTCTATCCACATTGTTTTTCTTCGTATTATGCTTTGATATATGGCCAATTTGTTAAATATGGGGGAATATAATACTCTGTATTTTCTCATTGTGTTTTCCCATTCATAATAGTTGGCCTTATTACAATATATATAGACAGTAGGAATACCTAACCTAATATTCCTAATTATCTTAACTTCCTAAATCTATTCACAATATATTTCATGTATATCTTTTCACAATAATATCTTATATGATATTATTCTCATAATATTATATCACAATACATTTCTATCTCAATACCCTCCCTCAAGTCGGAGGTGCAGATCTCGAACGTCCGACTTGAACAATAAAATAACATCTGCATCTTGGACAATACTTGATCATGCCACGTTCTTCCTCTTCATCAAAATCATCAAATTTCACCATGATCAACATAGTCACAAAATCGATATCTCATAAAAAAATAAAAAATAAAAAATTATATTTTGAACTCTCACAATTCATACTTTTATTATACGTTAATTATGAAAATAACGTATACTTTTTTTTACAAAAAAAATTGTAAACTCTCACAACCTCACTATATTGAACGCACATAATGAATAATGCGTGCAATTGATCACTCCACTTACACGAATTCTTGTGTTTAAGGTATTTTCTCCCATTTAATGAGAACGTCATTCTTTTCGAACCCATCAATCAATACAATGAGAACGTCTTTCTTTTCGAACCCGTCATATTTTTTTCTTCTCTTCTCACACGATCTTTCGTGTTTAAGGTTTTTCTCATTCTCTCACACGAACTCTCGTGTTTTTCATCCTCTCCTCTCACACGAACTCTCGTGATTAAGGGTTTTTTTCATTCTCTCCTATCACACGAACTCTCGTGTTTAAGGTTCTCTCTACACGAACTCTCGTGATTTCCATCCCATATCTTCCTAGGCTCTTGATACCATGTTAAACAATGGGGAAATAGTTCTCTCTATATTTCCATTGTATTTTTCCCTTCATAATAGTCGGCCACATTATGATATATATAGATAATAGGAATACCTAACCCTAATATTCTTAAATATCTTAACTTCCTAAACTCTATCACAACATCTAACATATATAGTTTCACAATAATATCTCATACGATATTATTCTCACAATATCATATCACAATACATTCCTATCTCAATAATTTCCCCCCTGCCGGTGGGTTAGAAAATTAAACTCACCGGTGGGATTCATAAATTTTACCCAAAAATTCTGCTGTGCAAGTTTTTTTTCTTTTTTGTGAGTTCATTCGAGCATGATTTTGCTCCTTTGGATATTTTGCTCCTTTGGATATGAGTTTGGTTTTACTCTAAAAAACCAATAAGATATTTGAGTGTGGTTTACTCTGAAAGACCAATAAGAAATTTGAGTGTGGCTTACTCTGAAAAACCAATAAGAGATTTGAGTGTGGTTTACTCTAAAAGACCAATAAGAAATTTGAGTGTGGTTTACTCTGAAAAACCAATATTTGATTGGAGCTCGGTTTTGCTCTGGAAAAACCAAAAATTGTTATATTTGCAAGTTCGAAAAGAATGACGTTCCTGTTTGATTGATGACAGATGAGTTCGAAAAGATGAACGTTCTCATCATTGAAGAAGAAAAAAAATTGAAGGCGACATCACAAGAGTGTGCATCTCGGCTTCAACAATTTGAAGAATTTCCAATCGCAACGTTCGTGTTACTGCCGTTACGATTGCGGGAGGGTGTTAGAGATAATATCGGAAAATATATGTGTGATATATTTTCCGTATTGATCTTATTAGGAGAATAATATATTTAGGTTTATTATATGTTAAGATATTATTTAAGTATATCTTTTAGGAAGATTGTTTCCTATCTTATGTTTTTAGGTTTTGTATAAATACTCAACCTATTGATGAATAATAAACAAGCAATACAAAAGCCATTATATTCTATTTCTCTCTAATTTGTCACAATTATTAACTTTGTTCGATCGTGATGAATTGATGATAGATGTTAAAGAAATTAGTTGGGAGAATTTGGATGCATGAAAGCATTGGTAGAGTCTAACACGTTTTACTATTATTGAATAGTATTACAAAGGATGCCACTATCTTAGTTGATTTAATTTTTGGGGATGGTTCCCAAAATTTAGAGTCAAATAAAATTATGGAAAAATTGGTATTAATAATCCCAACTTTTGCTCATTTTCTTTTAATAATCCCAACTTTTGATTATTATTGAATAATCCCAACTTTAAGGGGTATTTGTTTTGTTTAGTCCCAACCGGTAATCTAACCTATTATAACAGGTAAATGAACACGTGTCATCATGTGATTAGTACAAAAAAAAATTGAAAAAAAAATAGTAACTAAAAAAACAATCAAATAATAAAAAAAAAAATAAAAAAAAAAAAAACACTAATGTCAGGCTCTCAGTTCCATCCCCAGCCCCCACCACATGCGGCAACCCTCCAGCCCCCTGAAACCACTGCCCCTCCTCAGCCAACCACCCCGAAATCGCTCCTTCTACCCTAGCCTACCACCGGAAACCCCACCATCTTTTAGCCCACCACCGAAAATCCCACTAAGAAAATCCTACAAAATTTAATTGAAACAAAATTGGAGCAAATTAACCCCTCGATCGTCATCTTTGTTAATCAGTGGTTGCGCCATTGTTGGGCTGCAATGATTAAAATCGAATTGCTAGATCGTCTCCTCTTTTTCTCACTCTATTTCTTAAATATCAAATGAAGTTTGTAAGGGGAAGCTTTTAACAGAAGGATGGGGAGAAAAACTCATTTTATCTCTCTTGAAATCCAAAATTTACTTACTTTAGATGCAATGGTTCGGTGGTGGGATGGAAGGTGGGGTTTCTGGTGTTGAGAAGGTTAGGTGGTTTATGGTGGTGCCGCAGGGTGGGGTTGTTGGAGGTCGGTGGAAGGAGATGGTGGCTGCGTGGCTGGGGACTTGTTTTAATTTTTTTTTTATTTTTTTATTTTGACTAATAACCTGCTTACAAGTGTCAGTTAAACCCCCCCCCCCCAAAAAAAAAAAAAAAAAAAAAATCCTACTGAACAGGTTACCGGTCATTTGGGACCAATAAAAGCAAACACCCACTAAAGTTGGGATTATTCAATAATAATCAAAAGTTGGGATTATTAAAAGCGAATGAGTTAAAGTTGGGATTATTAATACCAATTTTTCCTAAAATTATAATTTGCATCATTGCTCTTCTGGCTTTTAAATAACAAAGTAAATTAAACCTACTAATAAAGTAATCCTTTTATTAGTAATAACAATAACTAAGTATTACTTCCGATTTTTATTAGTTGTAACTTAGGAATATTTTAAATCTCATAAATAATATCCCAAACTTGCAACTAATAAAAATCGGAGGTAGTAATGTGGAGGTCATGAGAAAACCCACATGTGAGTGGTGTGTTGTCCCACATTGAAGAGTGTAGAAAGTGTTGGAAAGTGTATCCTATATTGAAAAAAAAAAAAAAAAAAAAAAGTTGTGTCCACTTTATAACGCTAAGGGGCTACTCCCCTCATTGCCATATGGTTTTGAGGTGGAACCCCCTTGATCGTATAAAGTGGACAAGTTGTATCCGGTGTGGCCCAGGCCCGTTTATCATGGATTTAGAGCCAGGTTGAGTTGTGTTGTGAAATCCTACAACAGTGACAAAGTAACTCCTTTATTACTAACAACTAAGTAACTCTTATAATCCTAGCTAGCAAAGTAACCACTTTAACACTCATCGAGTATATCCATGGTGGTTGGCCATATTATGTGGATAGTCACATATAAAAAGTAGTTATTAAAGAAAGTTGGAAATTGGAGTGCAAAATTAGATCACCGTGACAACTAGGGAATATATTATTATTTATAAATTTTTGTATGCGACTAACCACATGGTGTGGCAGGGGGTTACTTGTAGGGTGTTACTGATATAATTTGGTCAGGGGTTATTTATAGGGTGTTACCGGTTTAGTCACGGGTTACTTGTAAGGTGTTACTGTTTTAATTCGGTCAGGGGTTACTTATAGGGTGTTACTGGTTTAGTCACGTGTTACTTGTAAGGTGTGTTACTAGTTTTGGTCAGTGGTTACTTTTAGGGTGTTACTGGTTTGGTCTGGGGTTACTTGTAAGGGTTACTTAGAATACAAGTAACCCCAAAATACAAGTAATTACACCTACAAGTAGGGGTGTGCAGAAATGGACCTGGACTAGAAAACCGACCGGGACCGGATCGGAATTGGACCGGATCGGCCCGGATGATTCCGGTCCGGTCTTCAGTCCTCACAAATTGGGGATTCTGGGTTTCCGATCTGGGCCGAAATGGACCGGAAAATGTATTTTTGTAATTTTTTGGGTGAAAAATACAAAATTTAGTGTTTAAATTTCTAAAAAATTTAGTGTTTAAATTTCTAAAAAATTTAGTGTTTAAATTTCTAAAAAATTTAGGTACAAAACTTGTAATTTATAAATTTTAGGTGCAAAATAGGAAAGCACGCAAACAAAAACAAGACGTTAAAAATGTATGTATATATTAAGATACTAAAATGGAAAAAAATAAAAAAATAAAAAAATAATGTAACCGGTGCATTCATAAACAGGTCTGGACCGGAACCCAGACAGGTTGATTACGGTCCGATCCCGGTCTTCAAAAAAAATTTGATTCCGGGTTTCATTCCATTTCGGTCCCGATCCGGTATGGTCCGGTTTTGGACCGGTCCACAACCCTACCTACAAGTAACCCCAAAATACAAGTAACACTATAAGTAACCACTGACAAAACCAGTAACACCCTACAAGTAACCCTTGCCGCACCATGTGGCCTGCCGCGCTGAAAAACTTCTGATTATTGTTTAGTGTTGATAGCTATTGACTGCCATTAAGGGGAACGGAAAGACTTTGCGTCGTTTTGATTTTGGGCCCCGTGCGAGGTATGCTTACACAGGCCCAAAATCGGCCTTGAATTCTAAAGATTAATGTATCTATGTTGAAAAATTATAATCTATACTAATATATTAAATGTGTTCCTAAGAATGTCTGTGTGTCACGTAGACTTCTTTATTACGTTATAGGAAAAATGATTATTTAATCATCTAGGCCAATAATCAACTATGTTATAAATATGAAACTAAATGTATATAATTGCAAATAACAATGGCTAATTTAATAAAGAAAAAAGACATCATAAATCTTACTCCTTCTTTATTAAATTAGCCATTGTTATTTGTAATTATATATAATTACAAGGTTTAATTAAAATATCAACTCTTACTACAAGAAAATTCTCTTTTCGTAGCAATTATTTCGTAGCGATTGTACATTCGCTACAATATGCAAGTATGTTTGTGAAATAATTAAGGATGTCGTATCATTTTTACAATCGCCATGGTTTTCCCATATAAAATAGATACGGAAAACATAATAATACATATCCACACTATTTTTACACATTTATATAATTTTGAGAAATCGTATCATTTAATTTACAATCGCCACTAAATCCTAAAAATCGATACGAAAAGTCTTTTCAACACTAGATATATAAATATTGTTTGACAAAGAATACATAAAATATGTCATAGCTTATTGGTGAAACATTTAATATAAGAGTTTGAGGTTGCATGTTTGAATCTTGTAAAGATCATACGCATGTTTTTTTTTTTTTTTAAGAAAATGGGTTAAACATTTATAACGATTGTAATCGCTACAATAATCACCACGATTGGATGTAGTTTTTCGTATCGATTATTGAGGCCAACCCCAGCGATATTGGAAACCACTACTAAAGGCTAAGGCAATGGGGGATATTGTATCGAATGACTATTCGTTGGGAAAGCTTTTTGTTGCAATTACAATCGATACTAAAGGTTAAAATAATCGCTACGAAAAGGTTATTTTCTTGTAGTGTAATTTCTTCAAAAATCAAATTAAAATACCAACTCGGGACAACGTTGGAACTATACACTAGTTAAAACTTAAAATAGTGCCTCCATTATTGTGAAGTATGTAGTACGAAGTATAATATTTGACACATGTTTAATTTGTTTTTCTCTCCTCTCTCTCTCTCATTTTTATTAAATTATTAATATCAACAATTATATGCTTATTGCTTAACAAGTAACCTTGCTCTTTAATTACAACACATCTGTCACAAGACTCACCACTAACTCACTACCGCAATAGCACATGATATGCATCAAAATGTCAACAAAATTGATCATTAATCAAATCTAATAATTATATCGTGCATGTAGCAGTTTAAGCCATAATCTTACATCCTTACGCTCAGATAATATATATATATATATATATATATATATATATATATATATATATATATATATATATATATATATATATATATATATATATATATATATATATATATATAACTATGTCATTAGTTGATTTATAATACAATCCAAAGAGAAAAAAAATAATCGAACAATTTTAACACCCAAAAAAAAAAGAAAAAAACAATTGAAAACATGAGAATATTACTAAAAATATGGTCAATTATCATGGCATTAATCCCTAGTTGGATTTTAACCATGCCATTATTCCTAGTCCTAAAAAAGAAACAAGAACAAGTGCACAAAATGGCATTTGTGAACTTGTTTTCATCAACATTCAAGATGATGGATGGTAACATTGAAGGTGATGGTGAGCTACCAAAGGGGCTACGACGCAAGCTGATGCCGGGGCATGTAGCCATGATATTGGACGGGAATCGAAGGTGGGCTAAGAAGAGAGGCCTTGTCCCTGTTGAAGGCTATGAAGCTGGTCTTGGGACTCTAGGGGATATTTTAAATTTGTGTCGAAGATGGAACATTCCTATTGTCTCACTTTTTATGTTCTCGTCTGAGAATTGGCAACGTCCAAAGGTCAGTTTAGCTTGTAAGCACGACTTTGTTTTTTTCACCTACAATCCATGCTAATAATGTGTTCTTATATTCACCTAAAGTTTTAGTATGTTTTTTTTTTCTTTCTCTTTAGACTTATATTATTTAGTTGCAATTTGAACTTGGGGAAATCAATCTAATTAACTTTAATTAGCTCAACTTCATTAATTTTACGATACTAATCTGATTTGAACTTATCCGAACTTATAAGACTTGAATTGAAATATGGGGAACAAACATAATAGGATGTACGAAATACATACAATTATGTTAACAAATTCGAATAGTTAAATAATGAATTGATTCTACTATATATAGAAAGTTCGGATATTTAAAAAAAAAAATACATATATAACTACATTAGTACTCGTAAAATCAATTACCAAGTACTCCCTCCGTCCCAAAAAGAGCGATCCATTTGGCCAAAACTTTGTCCCAAAAAGAATGACTCATTTGCATTAAAACACCCACCAATTTGCTACAATATTTGTGCAAAATTAGCTTCCCCATATAAAAATTTGATTTTCCATGTTATTTTATTACTTTCTATCTCTATTTTTTCACAAACCCCATGTAAATTTATCTTTCCAATATATTTTTACTTCTTTTTACTTAACTTTCTTAATACCCGTGTAATCAACCCAAATGGGTTGTTCTTTTTGGGACGAAAGGAGTACAAGTTTTTGAAGTGATGAAAACCATGAAATGTACATGGCCTGGTATCTCTATACGATAGCTTAATCTATACCAATATACCATCATAAAAATCTATTGGTAACCAAGTTTGAATTGCTCGGTGGAGATGTCACAAATTAACGAACCTTATCATGATTACCATTTACATTTGCATGGGACTTAGGAATAGTGGATTTCTTTAATTACCTACCTCCCCTCTACTCTCAAGCGTTGATCTATGTGGCTATGTTGTATGTGTTCCCATTCAAACAACTCAATCAATTTATGTGTTTTTGTTCTTACTTTGATAATATTGTGAGAATTAGAAGAATTTAGAATTGTATTTCTTGATCAAAACATTCGACCAACATAGATATTTATACAAGTCTTGCCCCTTGGGCTCCAAGCAAGAGATCATATCAAATCCTATCAAGCTTAGGAAACTAACAAACCTTTCCTAAGATAAACTAGAAATATATCTTGCATAATCAAATAATATATCCTAAAGATATGATAATATCTTTCCTAACACCCCCCCTCAAGTTGGAGCACTAGGATCGAATGTGCCCAACTTGCTAAGAAGGTAGTCAAATTGAGGACGACCCAAGGCTTTCGTAAATATGTCAGCCAATTGTTCATTGGTGCGAACATGAGTAGTAGCAATAAGTCCTTCTTGCACGGCATCTCTAACAAAGTGGCAATCCACTTCAATATGTTTTGTGCGTTCGTGGAACACGGGATTTTGAGCAATGTGTATTGCTGCTTGACTGTCACAATAAATAGGGACTGCTCGAGAATGTTGGATCCCCAAGCTTAGTAGTAAGCCTATCAACCATTTAATTTCACACGTAATGCCATACATAGAACGGTACTCAGCCTCGGTAGAAGAAGTTGCAACCGTGGCCTGCTTCTTTGTTTTCCACGCAATCGGTGACTTGCCTAAGAACACCAACCACCCCGACAGAGAGCGTCGAGTGAGAGGGCACGCTGCCCAGTTGGAGTCGCACCAACCTTGTAACAAGAGCTCACTATCCGAGCTAAGCAAAATACCTTGACTTGGAGTACACTTAAGGTATCGAACCACCCTTAAAGCGGCATCCCAATGCTCTTGTTGAGGAGCCTTCATGAATTGAGATAATACATGGACCGAGTAAGTCAAGTCGGGTTGAGTGACACCCAAATAAACCAAGCGCCCAACAAGGCGTCTATAGGCACCCGGATCCGTTAGGAGAGGCCCTGTAGCATGCGCCAATCTATGATTTTGCTCCATTGGCGTGTGAGCAGGCTTGGCCCCAAGAAGACCCGTCTCTGATATGATGTCATGGGCATACTTGCGTTGACATAAAAATAGCCCTTTACTACTCCTAGCCACTTCAATGCCAAGGAAATATTTTAGTACACCCAAATCCTTCATGTGAAAACAAGTGCTCAAATAATGCTTGAACAATTTTATAGCATTTGAATTATTGTCGGACACAATTAAATCATCAACATAAACAAGAATGTTGAGTTGAATAGACCCCTTGGTGTATGTAAAAAGAGAGTAATCCGGGTATGATTGTAAAAAACCATATTTTTTCAAAGCGGTAGTGAGCTTGGCAAACCAACACCGCGGAGCTTGTTTGAGACCATATAGAGACTTGCGAAGGCGACAAACAAGACCCGGTTCATCTGTAGTAAATCCTGGTGGAAGTTTCATATAAACTTCCTCAGTCAAATCACCATGAAGGAAAGCATTATGCACATCCATTTGATGTAGTTCCCAATTTTTCGAAGCAGCTATAACAAGGAAAGCACGAACGGTTGTCATCTTGACCACGAGAGCAAATGTTTCATCATAATCAATACCTTCGGTTTGATGATTACCGAAGACAACCAATCGAGCTTTTAAACGCTCAATGCTTCCATCAGATTTGTACTTAATTTTGTACAACCATTGACTACCAAGGGCCTTCTTCCCGGGAGGCAATTTTTCCAAAGTCCACGTGCCATTGCTTTCTAGAGCACTCATTTCTTCTCTCATTGCTTGCTTCCAATCTTCATCACACATTTCCTCTTTGAAGGAACGAGGCTCTTTACCTGCTGTTATAGCTGCAACAAAATTTCGATGTTTTGCAGAAAACTTATCACAACTAACATAATGTGCTATAGGATACGGCATACCTGAGGGAGGTGGAGCAACTGGAGCAGGTGAAGAAGATGGACTATTTCGGGTAACCTGAGCATGAGCCACAAATCCTTTGAGTCTAGTCGACACAAATTTTTGTCGATGACCACGCCCCATGTCATCGGGGGTCGTGGCTGCTGCAGTCGGGTCCTCTTGGACCGTAGCTTCAGGTGTCGGAACAGTAGCTACAGCCGACTGTGGTGGCACAGTAACCACAGGCGGCTGCTGCTGCCTTTGGTCTTCGAGGGTGGCTTGGTCTTCATCGAGCACATATGTAATATCCAAGTCCCCTCCCAAGTGAATACTAGTATCAATGTTAGGTGTTGAAACATCAATGTTTGTAGCTTCGACATCCAAGTATAGATGCACATCCTCAAAAAAACGAACATCCCTTGAGACAAAGAACTCCTTTTTATCCAAGTCATATAAATATTATCCCTTTTTACCAAAAGGGTACCCAACAAATACACACTTTCGACTACAACTCGCAAATTTGTCACTTTTTGCCCTTTGATTATGAGCAAAACACAAGGACCCAAAAACACGCAACTCACTAAACAATGGTGGGGTGCCAAATAAAATTTCATATGGAGTTTTATTGTTTAGGAGGACAGATGGTGTTCTATTAATTAGATGAGCCGCCGCAAGGGCACATTCTCCCCAAAAATAAATTGGTAACCCCCCCTGAAATCTAAGGGCACGAGCAACATTGAGAATGTGTTGGTGTTTTCTCTCTATTCTCCCGTTTTGTTGAGGGGTTCCCACACAAGATGTTTGAAAAATAATGCCTTGAGCCAAAAAATAATTTTTCAAGCAAAAGAATTCAGTGCCATTATCACTACGGACTATTTTTATTTTCTGAGAAAATTGTCTATCAATCATGGCTATAAAGGACATAAACATCTTAAACACCTCCGTTTTATCATTCAATAAATATATCCATACGGCACGAGAATAATCATCAACCAAAGTCAAAAAATAGTGTGCACCACAAGAAGAGGGTTCGTTGTACGGCCCCCATAAATCACAATGAACAATTTCAAAAATACGAGAAGCTTTATTTTCACTTAAAGGAAATTTGTCCCTAGTGTGTTTGGATCTATGACACACTTCATAATCTTTATTTAAATGACCCCTAGAGTTGCTAAGAAAAGGAAGGAGCTTTACAACTTTCTCGGAAGGGTGTCCTAATCTTCTATGTCAAAGCTTCAATTTGGACGAGTCTTCGATAGAAACGGCCGCTATGGATGCCTCCTCCCGAAATAGTATAGTCCATCCCTTAGATCACCCGTGTCAATCACCTCCCTCGTGCGTTGGTCCTGTATAGTACAAGTGAGAGAGTTAGTTATGACTTCACAAGAGCTAGTAGAGCACAATTGTGAAACCGAAATTAAGTTACAATTTAATTTAGGCACAAAAAGAACATTATAAAGAATGATTTTGTCAGTGAGTTTGACAACTCCCTCCTTCATGGCAATAACAGTATGTCCATCCGGAAGACCAACATTACAAGGAGACACTTCACGCACATCGGTCAAGCATGAAAGATTTCCGGTGACATGATGGGAACATCCAGTGTCGATTATCCACTTACCATTCACACGATGGGGTGGGGGTTGGGTGTTCCCCATGGTGGTCTAAAAACAATAAAAAAATTTAATTTTGTTATTGAAGGAACCTTAGCTTCGATACCATGATAATATTGTGAGAATTAGAAGAATTTAGAATTGTATTTCTTGATCAAAACATTCGACCAACATAGATATTTATACAAGTCTTGCCCCTTGGGCTCCAAGCAAGAGATCATATCAAATCCTATCAAGCTTAGGAAACTAACAAACCTTTCCTAAGATAAACTAGAAATATATCTTGCATAATCAAATAATATATTCTAAAGATATGATAATATCTTTCCTAACATACTTGTACTGTTGTACAGGATGAAGTTGACTTCTTGCTCGAACTTTTCGAAGGATCATTGAAATACTACCTACTACGTAATTGTCGTAGGTATGAACACCTTTTTAAATACTATGAAGGGTATCCTAATCATACATATATATCATATCATATCATGTTACTAAAAATTAAATACGTATCATATCATGTTACTTAAAAATAAAGTCGAGTCCTACAGCCAAGTCACGAGATAGCGACACTTATAATTCCAACTTTTTTCCAAGTGTCACACAATCTAGGCGGAACTAGGTATAAATATGATATGCCATGTTAAATGTCATGCAAGCGATATCGAATAGTTTTTTAAGATTTAAAAAAAAAAAGTTAATTAGAATTTAATGTTCAATTAACATTTTATTTTTACAATCCCTAAAATAATTTATAATTTTCAATATGCACACTAAAATTGGGATTATTCTATAACAATCAAAAGTTGAGATTATTAAAAGAAAATTTCTCATATAAAGTTGAGAATATTAAAACCAACTTTTCCTATTTTATATGGAAAATGTTAAAACAACATTTAATAATAGTACATAGATTTATTAATGTGTAAGGAAATTTTATATGGGAATGGTTAAAAGGTGTGAATTATGATAGAATTATGTGATATATATATTTAGAAATAGGTACATCAATTTTATTTTATTTTTAGGGAAAATAGTTACATCATTTTGGGACACCATTTTAGAAGTATGCGTAAAATTGACAAGGGCTTGTTTGACATCGTTTTTGTTTTTAGTAATCCCATTTTTTGAAAAAAAAAAACACAAAAAAGGAAACATGAAAAAGGTGTTTCCTTTTTTTTTTTGTCAATTTTCAAAATTATCATGATTTCAATAATTTTCACCAATTTTTTCTTTCAAAAAAAAAAAAAAAAATTAATTTTCACCAATTTTTGATTCATTATATGACATATATCATGCTCTCCCCCCATTTCAAAATAATCACAACACTTTCAATTCTTTTTCATCCGTTACATAATGACTGCAATACTTCTTTAATATATTTGATAAAGACCCACAACTATTTAATTGCCCCACATACAATATTTTTTAATTATTTTTCTCTCATACTAACAATTAAAAATATCCCCACTAACTATACTTTATATTAAAAAAAATTCTCCTTTTTGGTCACCACTTATAATTTTACTAAATTTTGTGTCAACCTTACTGTTGCGTTTTTTACGAAACGAATGGAGTACAATTTTGAAAAACTAAAAGCCAAAAAATAGAAAACTACAGCAATACTAACAAACCTTTAGTTTTTAATCGTTTATATTTTTAATTACAATGAACTAGCTATTTAGGTCAAGTTATGGTATGAGATTAACCACTAGGGTACATTTAATTCATAAATCCCTATTCTCGTGATTAAATTTGTTATTCATATCATCATTAACTACATATTCCAAAGAAAATACAAAAGTATGACATAATTTGTTGGTAACTAGTATACAATGTTAAAATTAGAGATTACATGTTCGGATTTTGTATAGGTAACATTTTTGAAAAATTATAACATCAAATGAGAAACAAACTATAAGTTCGATCTTGCTTGTACAGATATGGAGGACGAGTTTCAGTGATTGGAGATAGATCTCTACTCCCCGATTCCTTAAGAAAAGCAGTCGAAGAAATTGAAGAAGAAACAAAAGACAACAAAGATATTCATCTTGTCTTAGCAATGAGTTACAGTGGTCAAAATGATATAGTGTATGCTTGTCAAAACATTGCTACAAAAGTGAAGGATGGGCATCTTCAACCCGAAGATATAACCAAATCTTTGTTTGAGGAGCATCTTCAAACTAATGTTACGGACATGGCATTGCCCGATTTGCTTATTCGAACAAGCGGCGAATTACGTATAAGTAATTACTATCTTTGGCAATCAGCTTATAGTGAGATGTACTTCACTGATACACTTTGGCCTGATTTTGGAGAAGATGAATTTGTTAAGGCGTTACGTGCATATCAGCAAAGAGGAAGACGATTTGGCAGAGAATGATTTGAATCAGTGTGAGATTGATTGAAACTACAAATTATCTGGATTTAGTTAGTTCTCACGTTATTATTTGTGAACATGATTATCACTTTTGTATGGAAAAGGTGAAATTATGTGTATAGTATATGTGTATATCAAGGAAGTAGTACTTTCTTCTCAAGAATAAAGACAGAATGTGTCAACTTTTCATCATCAATCAATCAATCAATAACATAATACTAAAATAGACACCAAAAATAACACTTATCACTTCCTGCTTTCCTGGTGTTGTTTTTTCCCTTCAAAATCACCTTTTTCTATTTTTTATTTATCAAATCTTCTTCAAATATATTTACCATATTAATAAAATATAACCTTCCTATATGATCACTATTTTTTTTTATCAAACACTAAAAAAGATGCACATTTTTCTGTCAATAATATTGTAAAATATTATTCATATTATATCTTCATATACACTCAAATCAAATCTATCCATCTATCTATCTATTGTTATTATTATTATTTTATTATTATTATTATTATATACTAAAGGTGAATTAAAATGACACATGTCATCACCTCATTAAAAAATTTCCCGCCTAAAACTCCTTTCCTTTTTTGATTATTTTTGTTTGTTTTAATTTGTTTTATATAATAACCTATAATATTGTCTTTGCATATTGCAACATAATGTATATAAATAATTTATTTTCTACTAAGTGTCCAAAGTTTGTGCAAAAAATTCAAACCAAATTTGTTCTCAACAAAAAAATTTAATATTACAATACATCATCCTGACTATCATATAATAAATAAAAAAAATAAAATAAAAAATAAACTATATAATTTCTCCATGGATAATACTCTTAAATTTATTTAATTTTTTTTTTCGAAAAACACCATACTACTCACACTACTCAGTAACAATTTTTTTTAAAAATGTTGATTTCTAATCATTATAAAGTAAAATAAAAGCAAATAAATTTTCATAAAATATTGTGCCGGTGAAAGCCTATCAATAGTATGAAAGGTATATCTATAGATGATCGAGTATTTTTTACTATGAGTACTGATATGCAATTTTCACTCTTAACCTTAACGTTTTAATTTGGCTTGGGTATAAATTAAGACTAGTTTAGGATCCGTGCCATGCACGGTCTATTAAAAAACAATTTAAAAATTGACAAAACATACACATAATATAAAGCGTGAACAAACAATTAATTGACGTAGTGTAATGTTGCAATGACCATTTTATTATTGTAAATAATAAAGTATTTGTCAAGAAAAAATCATTACAGTTTTAAATTAAAATAAATAAAATAAAATAAAATAAAATAAAAAGAAAAAGAGATCAGAGAAAGAATAATGTTTGAATTGCATATGTGTTATCATTTGCGTTGCCTTTTATTTCTTTCATCTCCGGTAGTTGTTCTAGAAACTTGAACAATTATTATTTAATCGAGGAAGATAACAATTGAATGAGGTCGTCCTTCTACATACGATCACTGCATAAAAAGGGTAATAAGGATCAGTATATCTTATGTAAAATTAGATAATAAAATAATGATAAAATGTATGGTTGAGAAATTTATTTAAAAACTGATATGTCAAGATTATATAGAATATATGTATTCTTGCATTTTTTTGTAAGTAATTGATCAATTTTTTTTTTGTTGTAACTGTTCAAATGCTTTAGTATAAAATATACATATATCATATATGTATCAACGGAATAATTATAAATATTCAATATTCTAAATTAGACATAAACACTTTACAATTTCAAAAGATACGAAATCAATCAGTAATATATGCATTACCCAATATGCATGCTTAATTGCACAGCAAATTACTAAAAAGTGAGTCTATTATATTTATACATGCATTATATATATACATATATATATATATATATATATATATATATATATATATATATATATATATATATATATATATATATATATATATATTAGGATTCCTTGTTGAAGATAATTATGATATATAATTCTTTCAAAATTATATAATTATGATATATAATAAAATCATAGTAAAATATCTCCATGATATTATTATTGTATAATAATTTTTCCATATTTAAGTTAACCATGAAATAAGTAAGGAAATAAATTTAAGAAATAAATAAAGTAAACTTTAAATTTAAACAAAGTTAAATTACGTACCTCATAATGCAAATTTTGAAACACCTCTTTGTATACTACATTGTGTGTAGTATGATATATTTTTCCTTCTTTGTCACATATCAAAACTTTTAGTCCACTTTCTTTGTGACTCTTGAAACCGCAACATATAGCTGACCATGACTGAATACCGATCTTGGGAGATATAGGCCAACATGTGAAAGAGATTAACCTTGACTTTTGTTAATAGTCATTGCAAAACAGACAACCAATGGATATTGCCTTCGTTGAAATTTAAAAGGCAATTTTATGTCAGTCGGGGTTAAAAGCATGCGAGGAATAAATACCTTATGTCCAATGTTGTTTCCTGATATGATTTAGCCTCAATTATGTGGTTACCTAGTTGAGTAATCATTAATCTAGTGCCATGAGGTTAGTCTTTTTTCACGATTAAATAAAAATAATCAATTATGTGTAAAAAATCAATAAGACAAACATATATTAAAAACTTAATTCATCATACCAACTAAAATATTGGTGTCTGGCTCATTTGAAACTATTGAAACGTAAGGTTTCAAATCAAAACCACAAATGAAATGCTTATACCTTCCACTTGATTGAATGTAGTTAAGTGCTTAAAAGTTTATATGCATGTCCCGTGGGTTTATACGATCCATTATTAAATCCAACTCCAAATTTTGAAATGTTATAAACTTGTCCCTCTGCTAGTTTAGTTTGAAATATCACAAGCAAGGATTTTTTTACGAAAGCTTGGATCTTTCCTCCCTAATTTATATATTAAAAAAATAATAAATTAATTAAAAAAATATATTGAAACTCCATAAAATGCTGGCATAACTTATACACATATTGAAAAAAAAAATGACAAACATTAGATTACATACCTGTTCATCTAGTAGAACCATCTCTAGTGAATGTACATCGTTTGCATTATTGAAAGATGGAATAGTCCATAAGCAGATTACCCTACCTTGTATAGTAATATTTTCAATCGACAGGATTGATATTTTGTATAAGCTTTAAATTTTGTGCCATTAGAAAAAATAACGTTTAAAAGTTAATTAGTGGTTGTGATTCAAAAATTTAAATTAATGCTTTTTATAATGGTTAAATAAGATGTTTTTGGAAAAAATGGGATAAAAATAAAAGGTAAAAATAATATTACATGATTTAATCATATGAGGAATGAATATTAACCATAATATATAATATTGTTAGGATATGTCAGTATCTTTATTAAAATCATATGTAAACGTTATACTTGTAGTATATGACCGAACTTGTATCACAAATGACTTTTTAGAAAAAAAAATATATATATATTTACTTTAAATCTATGGTAATATATATTAAAATAATATGATTAGCTATTTTAAGGGAAGATTGCATATCAACCGTAATAATATGATTAGCTAAGTTTTTTTTTTTTTTTTTTTTTTTAAGGGAGGATTGTATAGCAACCGTAATAATATGATTAGCTAAGGTTTTTTTTTAAGGGAAGATTGCATATCAACGATGTAGGCTAAAATAATATGATTAACTAAGGTTTTTTTTAATTATTTATTATTTATTTTTTTATGGGAAGATCGCATATCAACACTCAACAGAATAATATGATATGTTAAGACTTGTTTTTGTAAGGAAATATTGCATATCAACCGTAATTATATAAGTAGTTAGGATTTTTTTAAGGGAAGATTGCATATCAATCGTAATAATATGAGTAGCTAGGATTTTTTTAGGGAAGTTTGCATATCAACCGCAATATATGTTAGGACAATCATGGTAAGATTTATTTGGTGATTATTTAAATATATTGTATCTTTTTCATATAATTTTTCTGATTGCCGTAAGATTAGATTTATTATATTTAAATATATGCAAAATGTCTCCTTCTTTAAATAATTTTTTTTAATTAAAAAAAATAACTAAGGACACACCAGGAGATGACACGTGTCATTGCTGGTGTGTCTTTTAGTATATAGTTATTGATTATTGATTGATGATTTAAGGTTTTATTTTATTTTATTTTTTAATTTCATTTACAATATGAGTATTATTTTTTGATAGATTTGGAATTTATATAATACAAGTAATTCGTTATAAAATTTTGTAAAACCGTGCGTGGCACGAACCGCATGGGATTAATCAAGTTAATCAATAAATCTATACAAAAGGTGAAACTCAAATGACATGTGTCATTACATGATTAAACAATTTCCCGCTTACTCTTTAATTTCTTTCCCTTTTTTATGAAGTTACTTAGGGCTTGTTCACTTCAACTTAATTTCAGTTCAGTTCAGCTCCAATCAGTTCAGTTCAGTTCAGTTCAGCTCCAATCAGTTCAGTTTAGTTCAATTCAGCTCCTAATTTCCCTCTCATAAAATATTCATTTCAACTCATTTCAGTTCAGTTCAGTTCAGCTCCAATCAGTTCAGTTCAGTTTAGTTCAGCTCCAATCAGTTCAGTTCTATTCAGTTCAACTCAGTTCAGTAAATGTGAACAGGCCCTTAATCTAAATTTATCTTAAATATTACACCGAAATCTAATACTATCTTTTTCATTTATAATTAAATTAAGATAAGTAAATTTCTAATCAACAAATAAGAAAGGGTTTAAGCTATATATTAAAAATAAAATTATAATGTATAAAAAATCCTATTCAATTAATCACCTCATTATATATTTAAATGCAAGGCATACTTATGTCAATACGTGACAATTGATTTTTTGATAATTTTAATTATAATAATTTTTGAATTAGACAATGCATATATACTCCCTCCGTGTTATTTTAAGTGATATACTTTGACCTGCACATAGTGTTAGGTAATTTAATTGACTTAAATAAAAATAAGAGGTAAGTGGGGTAGTGGAGTATTAAAAAATTATTAAAGAAAGATAGTGGGGTTAATAGTTTATTGAAAAGTAATGAATGTGAGAGGAAATATATCATACAAAAGTAGTAGTGGGTTTGGGTGGGGACCATGAGAGGAGAGAGATATAATATTTTAATGTATTTTTTTGCCAAAAAAGGAAGTGTATCACTTAAAAAAACACGGCCGGAAATGGAAAGTGTATTACTTAAAAAAACACGGAGGGAGTATATAATATAAGTACTCCGTATTAATCATTCGTGCATCCATGGGACGACCTAAGCTAGTTAATTTATTTGAACTCATCTGAACATATTAAAACTTGTTTTAGTTGTAATTTGAAGTTGGGCAACCCTTATCAGAACTAATTTTTCCTGAACTGAACTTTTCAGAACTTATTTTTCCTTAACTGAACGTATCTTAACTTATCTGAACTTATTAAACTGAAATAAGTGAAAATAAGATGAATAAAACAGACCCTAAAGTACTATCATATTTGCCTGTAAACGAGCTAGACAATAAAATGTTGTCAAATTAAAGCCTCAAAGGCTTCAGATTAGGAAAAAATTATAGAAGAAGAAATTCAAATAGCGAGGAGTCGAAGAACTAATTAATAATGTAATACGACATGATCTGAAAAGGTAGAAAAATGTTGTATCATGCACACATTACAACCGATTAAACTTAAATAATGGCCCTCCAATATCCCATGGCTTACTTATCAAGTGGGTTAGTGCCATGTTTAGTTTTTCCTTTTGCTGTAAAATAAGACTTTTATTTAGCGGTGACAGTATGTGGTGAAATGAAACTTTTTATCTAGATACAGTTCAGATACAGTACTTTATTATATTCATTTTCCTTAAACATCTAGATTTGTAGTTTGTTGAAAGGAATATATATTACTTCGGTATGCTCATAATGTCACAAGATTTACAACACACAATGAGTCAATGACACATGCCTCACAAACTCAACTCATGCATGTAAGGAACACTGAAACAAATTTAAATTTCGTCGCATAATGCGCATATTTATCAACCAACCCCAAAAATATCAACCACCCCCAAAACCACCAGCCTAACCCCCAAAACCACCCCCAAAATATCAGCCACCCTCAAAAACCACCTGCCAACCCCCAAAACCACCAGTCTAACCCTAAACGCCGGCGCTAATTCCCTCCCCCTGCGCCGGTTTCCTCATTCCCCTACCCTTGCGCCGGTTTCCCCCTTCCCCCTCGCCGTTTCTCCTTTTCCCCCAATCTCCTCCACTCGAAATCGCGGCTTAAATCTAGTCTCCCACTCTCGAAAACCCCCAAAAACTCCTCCCCACCGTCGAAAACCCTAGCCGCTTAGGGTTTTGGGGTGGTGGGAGGAACGATTGGGGGTTTTTGGCGGTGGGGAGAGGTTTCGTTGGTGGATTTAGGGTTTCGTTGGTGGATTTGGGGTTTCGGTGAGGTGGTTTCGTGGGGAATGGGGTTGTTTTGGGGAAGGAGGAAGACGGCGACGCGGTGGAGGTTGTTCACGCGGCTGATCGGCGACAAAAGGGCGGCAGGTTGGCCGTCAGGTGGTGGTTAGGGTGGCTGGTGGTGGGTTTTTGGGTTTTTACGTTTTTTTTTAATTTTTTTTGTTTTTTTGTTTTTTTGGACCAATCAGGGCTTGTCACGTGTCAAGTGACCTGATATAATAGGTCATTGACTTTTGTTGACCGGTTTGGGATTGAAGAAAAAAAATACCCCCCAAAGTTCGGATTATTCCAGAATAATCCAAATTTGGGATTATTGTAGCAAAATTGATGAAAGTTGGGATTATTATTTCTAATTTTTCCTTTAAAATAAGGGTAGATACAGAAGAAGTTTATATTTATTTTTCTCCCAAGACGTACTACACTATTGGCCTGTTCTCATTGACTGAACTCAGCTGAACTGAACTAAACTGAACTGAAATGAATATTTTATAAGAGAAGGAAATTAGTAGCTGAATTGAATAGAACTGAACTGAATTTCAACGTATGAGAACCTATGTCCTATGTATGATGAGTAAAATGGCCTAATTAAGAATTAGATTTGGGATCTTCAATTTGTAGGTGGCTTACATACAATAACTAGATAATGTCCGAGCCATGTCCGGTTTTTAAAATTAATACGAAAAAGTAGTAATTGTAGAATATTTAATATACATGTAAGTCAATAGTCAACCCATACATAAATAAATAATGATTTTTTTGTTTTATACTCCATCTGTCTATCATGCCCCCTTAGGCCTCAGCTCACATGAGAGCCCGTTGGGTTAAAATCAATTTGATGTCAAATATGTCTTCTAGCTTACACCATAATTCAACTAATTGCCTTATAAACCGCACCAAATATTCCTCGAGATTCCTATGAACTAAACTAATTTGCCATTCAATTCGAATAATTTCATTAATTTTACAGGTTTTCTACAGTTTACTCAATAGCACATGACCAACTTTTCAGTTCATTTTATTCACCAACTATTTAATTTATTTACTTTACTTAACATTGAACTAATAATGACTACATATTCAATCACATCAACAATTATGAGCTTCAACCATATCATTAACTAACTAAAAGATTTTGTTTTGTAGATCCTCTAAAATAAAGTATTGGTGCGTATCATGGCCAACTAATAAATATTTTGTTATAATCTAGGGACACAAGTAATAATGACGACAGAAGAGTACTCCAATAACACAGGAAAACGTAACCACTATATATACGGATCCAAATAAAACGCCATAATTTGTGTTTAAGAAAGCTTGAGGTATTTCGTATATTATTACTACGTGTAATTAATAATTTTACGTGTAATCGTACCAAATTAAAGTACGTGCTAAGTCTCATAGATGATCTATTAAATATTTATTCAACGTCTGTGTATGTGTAGATTCAATATATATCTAAGGCTTATATTTTTCCTAGATACTCTCTTCGATTTTCTAAGGTGTTTCATTTTTCATCAACTTTACATTCACGATACTCCCTCTGATTTTATTTTAAATGTTACGAGTACATTTCTCATCATCAATGATCATAATATTATTAAGTGACATATTATTTAGTGCTATATTTCGAATGATAATAAAGTTTGTGTGTGGCCAGTCATAAGGTGTAGCCAAATTTATTTATAAGTGTAAATGTTTTATTTAATAGTAAGAGATATCAAAAAAAAAATTTGCTTCTATTATAGTGAAAAAAGAGAGAGCAAGCTCTTAACGGTGTTGGGAAATTGACATTTCGACCAAGGTATAAAAAGATCATAAAATTTGAATAATCACGAAGAATCATTAATTAGATTAAACTTTTGGTTGAGTTAGTCATCTGATATAGTAATAAGAGTTAACTTAATTAAAAAAAAAAAGTTACAGGTTTAAATCTCATCTACTCCTCCTTCCAAGAATATAAACTAATTGTGGGTTGAATCCCCAGCACAAGCAGAAGCTATTACAGCACTCAAAGCTGTAAAGAATCCTAATCTGGCTGGAAAAAGCATCACCATTCTCACTGACTCCTTGGAGCTCGTAAGAGCTTATGAAGACGGAAGCAACGTGAAAAGGGAGGTAAAGCAAGTGGTGGAACAACTCAAGTCTTACACTAAGATTTTGACCTATTTTTCAATTAAGAAAGTAAGAGATGTAAAGTAGCAGAGGCCCATAACCTTGCCGTTGCAGCAAGGAAGGGTAGCTAGTTTGTATCTCCCCCGTTTAGCTTATTTGATTGTCAAAAAAAAAAAAAAAAAAAAAAAAAAAAAAAAAAAATTCAAAGCAGTTCCTTATGTATTGGAACACACGTTTATTAGTTGATTAAGTCATATGTAGATCCTTAAATCTTCCACCTATAAGGCTATAATAATTATGGATATTAGGTTGTTGAGAATCTAGAGATCATGTAGGTAGTGCCGTAGTGGATTAGCATGATATTAATTAAATCATGTGATATAGATTTACTATTTTTTGACACAAATACATAGATTTCCTAGTTTGTAGCTCTAGTTAGTTGTTTGTTTTTCTCTTTACTTAGACTCTTCATTTTTACTTTGGTCATTAATGTTCATAATTATAAAGTTGATAGATTGAGAAATTTATGGTCAAAGTTAAATAAGTAAATAATGTCAAAAAAGTTAAAACAATGCAATGATTTTTAAATGGAGGTAGCTTAATTTTCATGACTGTATTTGATACCTCAAAGTACAAGTGTGTTTTTCTTTTCCCTCTCTCATCTCTATTAATCCGTATAATTTTTCAATATTAATGTGTTTTACAGATAACGTTGCTCTTTATCATACATCAGTCACAAGTAGGGGTGTCAATTTGAGTGTCTGGGTCGTCAAGTTTAGTGAGGTTAGATCGGGTCTATTTTAAATTTAAGTCACGTTAAATTATTGTGTTCATAAAAGTTAAAATTTGAATTTGATGTTTTTTTTTTTTTCAGGTTAGGTCAGTCCGATCAACTTTTTACGCTTCTAGTTACAAGACTCACAACTCACTATGGCACATGCCTCAAAAGGTCAACGCAACTGATCACTTAATTAAATGATGCATGTAGCAATTTTAAGGCATGATCTTATATTTTATCATTCTATGCATATATATAATGATGACATTTAGGTGATTTAGAATATAATTCTAAGAGAAAAAAACCAACCAATTCTAACACCCAAAGATAGAGAAAAACAATTGAAAACATGAGAATCTTAATAAAAATATGTTCAATTATCATGGCAATAATCCCAAGTTGGATTTTAAGCATGCCATTATTCCTATTTCTCAAAAAGAAACAAGAACAAGTGCACACAAGGGAATTTAGAAACATGTTATCATTAGCATTCAAGTTGGATGGTAATATTGAAGGTGACTGTGAGCTACCAAAGGGGCTACGACGCGAATTGATGCCGCGGCACGTGGCTATGATATTGGATGGGAATCGGAGGTGGGCTAAGAAGAGAGGGTTTATCCCTGTTGAAGGCTATGAAGCTGGTCTTGGGACTTTAGCGGAGATTTTAAATTTGTGTCGAAGATGGAACATTCCTATTGTCTCACTTTTTATGTTCTCGTCTGAGAATTGGCAACGTCCAAAGGTCAGTTTAGCTTCTAAGCTTGACTTTGTTTTTTTCACCTTAATTCTACCAAAGACTTACAATTAAGTTTGATTAAGCTTGGATAAGGAAAAAAAATAGTCCATGTGATA
Source organism: Chenopodium album (assembly GCF_948465745.1). Taxonomy (NCBI): domain Eukaryota; kingdom Viridiplantae; phylum Streptophyta; class Magnoliopsida; order Caryophyllales; family Amaranthaceae; genus Chenopodium; species Chenopodium album. The sequence goes on along the minus strand of NC_137853.1, from coordinate 10,027,970 downwards.
AATAACATTGTATCAAACACAAATAATACATGTAATGTTAGTTCGCTATTACATTAAATAAAATAAGATTTTTGTATTGAAACACCTCTATTAATACATATATTGTGTTTTTGTTGTTGTTTATCAGGATGAAGTTGACTTCTTGCTCGAACTTTTCGAAGGATCATTGAAGTACTATCTACTACGCAATTGTCGTAGGTAAAGAGCACCTTTTAATTACCAAGTTTAGCCACTTGAATTGGACATGCTAAACTTGCATGAGTTGCACCTATAGCTATAAAATTGATATGGCATGAGAATAACTTGTGTTAAGTGCAAGTGTGAGTATTATTTGTGGCATATTAAAAAAGAAATTAAAGGAAAGGGCTTTCAGTTTATAACCCAAGCGATTTAATCTTATATTGACAATTGGTTTTAGGATGGAATTTCGCTGTGGCCTCTAGTTTGTGAACTTTTGGACTTCATCCCTTGACTGTTCACCCACATTTATTATAACAACTTGAGCTATAATACGAGTACTCATGAAATGTTGCACACTACTCTCTCCGTGTTTAAATAAATGATATGTTTTCCTTTTCCGGCCGTGTTTAAGTAAATGAAACGTTTCCTTTTATAGTAGCTTCACTCTATTTTTTAATAATATTCTCTCTATTTTATTAAGATTCCGTGAAAGTCAAAACGTTTCATTTGTTTAAACACCAAAGAAATATCAACTTTCTAACTAGCCCTAATCATGAATCTTTGTTCTATCTTATACATGCAATTTTCAAAATATAACTTTGAACATGAAAATTTTTAATCCTTGGAATTTATTGTGCTAACATAATCAAATAAACAGATATGGAGGACGAGTTTCTGTGATTGGAGATAGATCTCCACTATCCGATTCCTTAAGAAAAGCAGTTGAAGAAATCGAAGAAGAAACAAAAGACTTCAAAGGTATTCATCTTGTCTTAGCAATGAGTTATAGCGGCCAAAATGATATAGTGCATGCTTGTCAAACCATTGCTACCAAAGTGAAGGATGGCCTTCTTCAACCCGAAGATATAACCAAGTCTTTGTTTGAGGAGCATCTTCAAACTAATGTTACGGACATGGCATTGCCCGATTTGCTTATTCGAACAAGCGGCGAATTACGTATAAGTAATTACTATCTTTGGCAATCAGCTTATAGTGAGATGTACTTCACTGATACACTTTGGCCTGATTTTGGAGAAGATGAGTTTGTTAAGGCGTTACGTGCATATCAGCAAAGAGGAAGACGATTTGGTAGAGCATGATATGAATCATCGCAAAAAATAATGAAACTATGGTACGAATTATCCAGAGTTAATTAATTGTTACATTACTAGTTGGGAACACAATTATTACTGTAATTTATATGAAAAAGGTAATTATTATGTGTTTATATAAGTATTACTTTAATTTGATTTTAAGAATAAAGACATACGATGTGTCACAACTTTTCATTAAATAGTTAATTTAAGTTGTAATTTGAGATGTGTACTATGAATGTGTAGTTGTGTACATTTATGTACTACTATTTGTGTTAAAAAATGTACTACTATTCGATTAAAGTTATAAACTTGCAATCAAATTCCGTGTATATCTTTGCTTTCATGATTCTCTTTAGAAATAAATGAGTATATATGCGGAGTCTAAAGGTTCTATTACATAAAACTTATAAAGAAATTTGCTGACCAACATGTGAAATAGATGCAACTATTAAAACTATATCATATTTGCTACTTGTAGGGATGTCAATGGGGCGGGGCGGGGCGGGGCGGGGCGGATGTTGGCCTTCCCATCCCCATCCCCACCTAATATTTTTATCCCCATTCTCATCCCCGCGGCGGGTCCAATTTTCATCCCCATCCCCGCCCCACCGGGTACAACTCCAAAACCATCCCCGCCCCACCCCCCACTTGGATATCCATCCCCACCTTATCCCCAACAAAGACCCGCCTAATCCCCACCAAAGATCCACCTAATCTCCGTATCTCAAATAAACAATCTTACATAATTAATACGAATTATAAAATAAAACATTCTACACACATTTTTGTGTTATAATATAAGTATTATAATTAATATTGTATTTCATGTAATTATTTTATAAATAGTATAAAAGTATGTAATTTTGCTTTAAAAGATATATAGATGTTGGTATGAGGTGGGGATGGGACGGGTATGAAGTGGGGCGGGTGGGGCGGGGCGGGGATGGGGCGGGTACAACTTAAAATCCACCCCGCCCCATCACCCATGGCGGGTATAGTTTTTATCCCCATCCCCGCCCCACCACCCGCCAAACCGAGACCCATCCCCGCCCCACTGGAGCGGGGATGGGGCGGGTCTCCTACTTGACCCGCCCCACTGACATCCCTAGCTACTTGCCCAAACATAAAGATAATAAGAGCGAAGAGGAGTATAAGATACGGAGTATTACATTGGAATGGTGATACTTCTTTGATGATAACCAAAAGTTACAGTTACAAGACCAGCTTTTGAAAACAAAATACAATACGACACGGACTAACCAAGAAAAGCATGTTAGTAACACTTTCGAAACATTGACCTAAACTAGCCAACACGAAACGACATGACACTTTTAAGTTAGTGTTTAGGAACTTCAATCCGATTATCTGTAAACGCGAACATGAACAAGACACGACACAACATGATATATTTGCCAACTCTAATTCCAATAGAGCGTGTAGCATTGGAAAAAATGACCTATCATAAAAATCAACTTAGATTATTCCCCGATATTGTCGTTCATGCACATGAAACCCCTCCCACTCTTGGACCGCTAACTGTACTATGATTAGAAGAAGAAAGAACAAAAAGTGGAAGAGATAACTCTAAATAGCTAGCTCTAATTCAAGCACCAGACCTTACATAGTAGCACAGATGGGCGAGATGGCTTAAATAATGTGTTGAAAAATCAAAGGATCAGCTAGGTTATTATCTTTAAATTCTCATAGCCCTGAAATAGCTTCAAGATTATACTTGGCAGAAGCTGCCTCGGCAGCTCCTTCCTTCTCCTGTATTTTCGGCTTTTCCATGGCCTCGAAAGCCTGTAAATATGCATATGAAGCATTACGATTCGGTGGAGGACTAGGATTACTAATTCGGCTTGCCAAGAAGCGGCGTAATATGCCCCGCAAAAATGGAGCCATCGTGTCTGGCTCATGCTCTAAATAATACATGATCCCGCCCATACAAGCACAAAATAAAGCCACCTGTTTAAAGCAAAAGGAATTGTAGCTAGTTATAAAGTGGAAAAAAAATCACCCAAAAATAAACCTCCAACCAACAACATAATTGGAAAACCAATGGCTGACAATAAAAAAAAAATCCCATGAATCGATCAAGCATGATCTAGACATCTGAATTTGTTCCAGCTAACACAATAAACATAAACTGAGGAACAAGGTTTGATAGTTTGGGGTAACATTTCTTTGACAAAAGTAGTTATAGAAGGTCATTCATCTTAAAAATGGATGGATAATAAATTATAATGGCATAAAATTCTTGATCAAAATAAAGATATACGGAGTAGAAATAGATGAAGCCATAAATGAAGAGAATTAGAGGTTGAAGCTTACCTCAGCATTCTTAATATTTGGAAGTAAATGGCGATTAACCAATATGTACCATAAAGAATCTCCAGCACGCGGAAGAACATACAAGGCAAGTTCACTCCGCCTACTTTTTCGTTCAAATAGCACAGAAAGGGCAGCAAGTCCACCTGAGAGCCAATATACAAGTTTGTGGTCTTGTGACGCCACTTTTCTGTGCAAACAAATGACAGCCTGCAAATCAAGAGCGAAATCAAATTTGTGTGCCAAGAAGATCCATAAAATACCTCCAGAGAAGTGAGCTACCTGAAAGATCCCAACAAATGCTGATAAGAATGTAGTTGAGCGAACAGCCTCTTTTGAAGCACGCCAGCTAGTTTGAGCTGGTGATTCCAAGAACTACAATGGATAGCAACTTTGTTTCAGGTAATGGAAAATTGGAAATACAACCAGTTTAATAAAATTGACCAAAACTATACAGTAACGAAAATACAGCCAGTTTTAACATGCCGCTTGAGTGCTGGTCAAACTTTTACCAATAAGTCCCTCATTATTATATTTCAAACTAATGTATCCAGCCTAGAAGATAGCTATAGTCCCTATATATTAGCAGTTTAGCATCCTGTGATCACTATATTATTGACCATCTTTATTTACGGCATGAAATAATTCGCTGATGTCCCATGAACCACAACCCAAAACATAAGAATTGTTTGTGGTACATGGTACACTCTTAGTTTAACAAAACTAGGTCACAAACTGTGTTCTTGTACCACTTCTCTTACTAAAGTGTCCCGTGACTAAGGTAGCACTGATCCATCAACAACAAAGCACTCTTCTGCAGAGGTTACACAAAATGAACCCCAAAAGATAATGTGTCAGCACCATCATTACACAAGCAAGATACCCAACTTGAAGAAGTTTTTCCCATAACTTCCAATCTATATGCTGAACAAATTTCGCAATATAACAGAGTTTAACTGGATAATAATTGCTGCAACATCTGTCTAAAGTGCGAAGGTTACATATCACAGTAATTTTCCTTTCCCATGAATTAATCACAAGTATAGATGAAAATGTGAGCTCAAGATAGAAGTACCTTTTGTAGATGCAGAACCACGTAAGGTACAAAGGTCAGCGAGAAATAGAGAGGAAAGGTTTTTTTAAAAGTATTTGTTGCTGCTTTCATATCATGACCTAAACATGACTGGCTATTTGGATGAATGATGGAACAGGGAATTATGGAAGGGAACTCTTCCAGAGACACTGGATTTTGGACCCCTCTACTTGACAAGTATTCTGACAATGAAGCCACATCCACCGCAGTACCTCTACAACAGTCCCGGACAGCCTTGTATACAGGTTTTGCCACTGGCCCTGTTTTCTGAATAAAATCTTGATAGGATTTTGGTAAGCTCTCAGGACGCATTATAAATGAATACATGACCTGAGAAGAGTATCTCCAAGTTAGATGGATTTAAGTATATTTAATGTCAGTTTTAGTTGGAAAGTCCAGTAAATATAATATGATATAAGATGGCTTTAAAATACAGATAATACAGATAAAACAGATAACAAATGAATCACTAATGCAATTACAGCATCATACACAACTGAACCACTTCATGTTAACATCCATTAACAATATTAGGTGTTCGCTACAAGCAGAGAAACAAGTCATAGAGGACATAGCTTCATTTAGAAGTCACAAAACTCACAGCACCATATCGTTGATGTACTTTACATGGTAGTGCATATGATAATATATCAGATGAATTAGCTAATGCAATAATGGCATCATATACAACTGACCTACTTCATGTTAACATCATTGCAACAAATATTATGAAAAAAATTATATATATATCTCAATGTTAAACAGAAGACCGGCAACAAATATTATGAACAATATTTGCAGGTGGAAAAGAAAGATGTAATTAGCATGCAGGTAAACCACAATTACCTGCGCGGAAGATAAAGCAAAAAGTAAAGAATCACCATGTCTCCAGTGGCTTCCCCATAGATGAAATTTGTTCTTGGATTTAGCAGAGTTGTAAGTACACTAGTAGCAGAAGAAAGAAAACATTATCAGATGTAATTAAAGCCTCACAATGTTGCAAAAATGATCACCTGAGATCAGTAACATAGATGAGCAGGAACAGCCTTTATTCAATATACAAGAATAAATATTAAGTGATTAAGGTACCTGAGCCAGCCTGGCCAAAAGATACAGAGATAGAGTACGCCTTTGGTTGGGATCATCTAATGCTAAGATTGACAAGCCTGCAATAGAGCCTGCTAAGATTCTGCTCCATCATCAGCTTTAACAAAGTTACCAATATGTAATACTTGGGAGTGTTTTACACAACACACATACACTGTACTGTTAATATAAGCAACTAAAACACATACAAAATAGTCCAAATTACAAACTTACGCATTGAAAGGAGTTTCTTTTCTCCTCAACTTCCTTAGTATACATCTCAGGGCATGATAGGATCCAGTTAAACCACCAAAAACCAACCCAACACGACAAGCTTCCTCTCTAACAATCAGATCCTTTTCTGAGACAAGTTGCTGGACAAAAGCAACCAACAAGATTCAAAATCAGGCAAGACATATATCTATATAAAGCATATAAGCAACTGCCACACAACCATCAATTAATGAGGCTCTCATTTGACAGTGTAAATGTAGAGTAGTACTACCTACTGATAAATTTACTCGTGCATAGCAATTCAGTATACAAAATGATAATAGCATAATTCCTTTATTATGAAGGTCAAACTAAGTTTAAAATAATTGGTAATACTTGAATCTAAAGCTTTTGCCAACCCATCATTCCACTGATGATTAAAATGTTAGACATAGGTTTATTCAACCAGACAATAATTTGTGAACAATGGTCAATATCTTCACACGGATATTTTGTGGAACTAATAATCAATATCTTCACATGGATATTTTGTGGAATCTTTCTAAAAGAGTTCTCCTAACTTATTCTATTTATTACAGGCTATGGTGAAAGACTGTAAGGGATCACTGGATCACTACAAGGAGATTACCAATTCACACCACAAGAGAATTGGGCTATTGAGAATTAGGAAGCAATACGGAAAGCATAGTATGTGGTACGACCGTGTGATAGAGTATAGGAGAATCAGGCAACTTGAGCAGGGTTTGATAGATATATTAGAGATGTAACAAAGCTCTATCACATGAAAATCCCAAGCCAATAGAAGCAAACAATCATGCCAACCTCAATAAAATTCCCATCTCAAATGATTTTCAATCTAAGGTTATGGACCCAATTTGTTGATGAATCCCCAATGTCTGATATATCTGTAATGCAAAGGTTTTTTTTTATAGCCAGGACCAGTGCATGATTGTAGTGAAGTTATGCTTTTGATCCCCACTTCACTAGCTGCTATGCTTGGCTGCTTTTCATGCCAAGTTCTAACAGAAACAGTCTTGCAGTCATAAGTGTGAGGCTAGAAGAGCCTCTTTGCCGTTGTATCAGTAAATTACACATATTTGACCTCTAGTAACCCTTCTCTAAATTTGACACATATTAAGGTCTCTTTAGAAGGTAGAAAATGGTATGATATGGTGGATGATCTGTAACAATATACGCAAATCTTCAAGCCTTCCCCACAATCCTCAGTTCCCCCCCCCCCCCCCTAAAAAGAACTTTATAGAGTGCAGCTCCTGCTCCAATGTTCAGCAAATACTTCTTTTAGCAATAAAACACCAAGGGTCAACCAATGCCACCATCACCATAAGCAAGTTATATCTCCTATCAATGGTTCATCAATACATGCAAGATGCAACCATAGAAATATCTATCTTATTTAGTTTTTCCAAAAGATTAACTAAAGGAGAAAATAACCAATATGAATTATGCCTTACACAGGGGGAGAATAATGCTTAGGGGGCGTTTGGTATAGAGTATTAGAAAAAGAGAATGGAGTCTACAAATTTAATGCCCTTGGTTGTTGTTCATAATATCATTTCAAATATTCCTTTTACCCTCACTATACCCCCAAAGTCCTCTTATTTGATTCCCCACCTCCCTCATGGTATTTTTATCTCCTTTCTTGATGCCACCAATGCACCACCACACCCACCAACACCAATGCACCTCCACCTCCATCCCACCACCACTAACCTCACTGGCACTGCTCCAACACTGCCTCCCTCACTGGAATGTCCTACCACTCCCACCTTAAATAGCATCCAAAATTGCCTAAAAACCCACACAAAACCAAGGCCACCTCTATATCTCTTATGTGGTGCTAATTCTAAATAAATCAAGGGTCTCTGCCCTTCATTCAGCTTTCCCCTAAAAAAAACCCAAAGGTGCATTCACATCTCCCATAGAATCTTTCAAATCACATGGCATGCCATAATCATCCATACAAATAATTAGCTAAGTCATCATTGATATAACTGACTGGCATTCCGCAGTTTGCTTGGTATTAAAAAGTTAATCAAAATACCCATTTAGTTTGTTCCTACACTTCAACAGGCTAGCATAAAACTTGGATCTTACCCAGGAACAAACAAAACTACAATCCACCCATTGAGTTTGTTACATTAATCTACATATAGCATCCAAAATATAAGCACAATAGTCACAACCAAGTCCTACATCCACATCCCCATACATTATAGGTTACATTTTTCATGCTTGATTATTATCCCGTCCAGTCCACTATCAATCCGCTATGGACTCGTGACCCACTTAAAATAGACTTTTGACCTGTCATAAGATGAGCCACTAATGACCTTGCCCACTATTAACCCAAATTAACCCTGACCTGAATCCCCAATAACCAGGTCTACTAGAAACTAAACCCACAATTAATTCTCTATTTTGATGTATAAATATTTGACAAAATTCATATTCAGCAATATAGTTTGAACCATCCTCTAATATATACATATCCACAGGACCAAGGCAAAACCTTAACCAAATTAACAAACTCTAAAATTTTCCAAAACATCATAAAGGATGAAACTTGAGGCTGATCTGATCAAGAAAAGGCCAAAAAGAGCTAGTAAAATGATATATTCAATTGACAATTCATATATACTTCCTAGTCACTACATTTCCTTTCTTCAAAGACTTAGTACTCACTAGTAGGACTTACAATCAAAAATGCCATACACTATCCGTGTTCGAAATCGATACAGAATAGCCATCAAGGATTTCTATCCTCCTATCTATGATTCGTAACCCTAATTTGAGTAATTTCAATCTCTATGATCACAAATTCCAACAAGGAACAATCAAACAATTACAATTAGAAAAAATGAAAATTGAAATCAACAAATTGAATAAATGCATAAACAAATTAATCAACAAAAAAAAAAAAAAAAAAAAAAAAAAAAAAAAAAAATCAATAATTAAGCATAATGTAGAACCTTAAGATCAAGGAGGGAAGAGTAAGAATGACCACGAGCAAGCTTAAAGGCGCGCAAAAGGATACCAATACCGACACGAACGCCATAAGAGAGGAGGAAGCTCTGACAGAGATTACCAATGGCGTGAGCAACACAGGAGTCATCAGGGTGATCGCAGGGAGGGCAGTGAGGTCCACGCGCTGCAGCCGTAGCGGCGCGACTAAGCTGGCGACGCTGGAGCTCTTGGATGGCCTCTTTGAGGCGCTCCTCCGCCTCGCGAAGGCGATGTTCGGAGGAAGCAGCGTCGGAAGGATCGGAGATGATGGGAGGAAGAGGGGATGACGGAGGTGTTGATGGAGGCATAATTGTTGTGGGAGAATAAAAGAAGGTGTTTTTTTTGGTTGGTTGGTTAGTTGGTTTAAAAAAGGTTTAATTTGTTTTGAAATATTTTGATTGATTTGTAAGAAGTTATTTTTTGATTTTTTTTTTCTGGGTTTTTGGGTAAAATTGAAGGTTAGTTTTTCAGTTGTGAGCAAAAGTTTTGTTGTATAGTTGCTTGCTTGCACGTCTCTCAATTTTTGGTTGTTGGGCTTTCCGAAAATGGAGTTGTTTTTTTACCAGAATCTACGAGGACTGTCGATTCATGAGATTTTTATGCATTCGATAAGTATATTGAGTAAGATTATCTTATTTATTTTTGTGTCATGAATTTGGTTGGATATGTTTTTTACTATTAATATCTTTAATACTACGTATGTACTTACGTAATAGTAAACATTATTTTTATTTTTTTTAAATGTTTTTTTTTTATTTTTTTAAACAATCATTGAGACGAATTAGAAAAAATCATTACTATGTATTTTTTTTTAATATGTCGAGAATAATTTAGAAAAGTACTGTATTAAAGATAAAATTCTGTGATTAAAAACACTATTAAAAACTATTATTGTAATAAACGATCTTTTACATCAACGAACAAATCTAGCTTAACACCTTATGCCACAAAGTTGTAATTAATTATAGCAACAACACTTTTTTTGAGAAAAATAGCAACAAACTACTTGAACTTGTTTAATTTAAATGCAAATCCAAAAGACTAACCTTAATACTACCTCCGTTTCATAAAATCTGCAACAATTTCCTAAAAGGGAAACTACACATTATGTGCAACAAAAAAAAACTTTCCTAATGTAGTAAATTTTTTTGTTTAAATTTACCAACACACCCTTACTTAACTTCAATAAACCACCTATTAACTTATTAACCTAAATTAATTTATTCATAATTAAACCCTAACCCATATTCTCTCTCCTCCCTCATAGCCCACATCCACCACCAACATCACCAACTTTTCTCTCTCTACCCTCTCAACCACCAGAAACACACTTTTCTCTCTCATCCCTCTCAAGAATCTCAACCACCAGAAATACAGTCCACCACCACCACTCAGATCAGCGCCACCTCGTGACAGTCGTCGCCCCTTACTCGTGACACTCGCTGGCACGAGCTAATCGAAAATTCAGATCAATGTCGCCGGCTTCTTGCTTCCCTTATCAAAGTCGTCGGTCCTCCTTGAAATTCAGATCTAATCGAAAATTGTGATGGGGTTTCGAATCGGACTTGCTTCCCTTATCTAAGTCGTCAGTCCTCCTTCAAATTCAGACCTAAGTGATAATGGTGATGGGGTAATTAGGTGGGTTGGGGTTTTTGGTGGTTGCGACTTAGGTGGGGTGGGGTTTGGTTTTTTCGGATCTTGGTGGTGGTGCGTGAGAACGTGGGGGGAGTTTGGTGTTTTCAGATCTTGTGGTGGTGCGTGAGGAGTTGTTTACACAGTGGGTTTTTTGTGGTTGTGAGTTGGGTAGGGTGGGTTTTGGGCATGGTTCGGATCTTATGGTGGTGAGAGGGTGGTTGAATGTGTCGAAGGTGGTCATGCGGTGGTTGTGTTGGTGGCGGTAATAAGGTGGTCGGATGTGTCAAAGCCTCAAAGGTGGTGATACTGGTGGAGAATGTGGGTGTTGGCGGTGCTAGGGTGGGCAGTTTGGTGGGTGGCTTGGTGGGGGCAGAGGTTTTGGTTGTTGGTGGGTGGCTTAATCAAATTATCCCACTTTTTTTATTAACCCTTAATAACCTACCCTTACTTTTGTTAAACTACATTTATCAAATTTTGTCTTGGGAAACGTAAATCCTAGTTTGTTGCAGATTTTATGAAACGGAGGTAGTACAATCGTTGTACACTACAAATGAAACCCACAATTGATCAAAAGTCACCACACTATCCCACACAAAGCACCGACACACTACCATCTTTCAACTCCCCCGGCCAACACCACTAATGACCAAATCGTCCTTTGCGGCAAAAATTTTCAAAACCTAAAAGGACTTAGAAGGCATTAAAGGCCATAAACCAGAAATCGAGCTGACACGAACACCAAGACAAGCATACCTGGCATCCAAAGCACGGGTGATAGAGAAGTAGGCAATGATTTTAAACAAGGATACAATCGTCTTCTCCACAATTAAGGGCAATGTCTTTTCAAGAATTATATTAGGGGCATGATGGTTAGTCACTATTCATAGGGAACATTAGACCACTCTCATTCATGGGTGGAAAAAAAAATGCCATTATCTCTCTACTCACTTTCTCACTCCTCTTTCCCACTTTTCCTCATGGACATTTTATTTTTATAACTTCTCACATACTCATGGGCTAAAATAAAATCCCATACCACTCTCTCTCCTACTTTTTCTCTCTCCTACCCATTATCATCATCATCTAATTATTTATATGATTATGAATGTTAACAATAAATTGTACATTGTGTATATATGCTAATGACATTATTATTTTATTCAATTGATCGACTTTTACATATCAAACCATAAAGCATTAACATTACATTTTTTTTAAATTAAAAAAAACATATATTTTCATTTTTCCCGATAATTAAACACAAGCTTATTGATTCTCGGGACCAAATTTTTGCCAAATATGCTCGATAAGGTCATATTTTAGTGATTCATGTGTGCCCTTATCACGTAAAGCATTCCTTCTTCCCAAATAAGTTTCAATATCAATATTTTCTGGTCGTCCAGTATTGAATTGAAAAGGCTCATCGTTGTTCGCCGGTGCACTTCTGCTTGTTCCGACTCCAGTGCTTCTACGTTGTGGTAGATCTTCTTCATAGAATTTTCTCAAAACATCAGCTCGAATGTAGTGATGTCGTTCATCCTCGACTATCATGTTGTGCATTATGATGCAAGCTTTCATAATGTAAGACAAAATATCTTCATCGTAAGCAAGTGATGGTTGTCGTAGTATTGCAAATCTTGCTTGCAAAACTCCGAATGCACGTTCAACATCCTTTCGAGCTGCTGCTTGTTTATCAGCAAACAACTTGTGTTTTTGAATTTGTGGGTGGCTAAATCCTTGGATAAATGTTGCCCAATTTGGGTAGATACCATCTGTTAGATAGTAACCTAAGTTGTATTCGTGACCGTTCACTGAAAAATTTATTGGTGGTGCTCGGCCCTGCAAAACATCATCAAATACAGGAGATCTATACAGGATATTAAGATCATTACATGAACCAGGAATTCCAAAGAAAGCATGCCATATCCATAAGTCTTGATCTGCAACGGCTTCCAACACTAGGGTTGCGTTCTTATTTCGCCCGGAATACTGGGCTTTCCATGCCATAGGGCAGTTCTTCCACACCCAGTGCATGCAATCAATGCTACCAATCATTCCTGGAAATCCCCTGCTTTCATTTTGGTAAAGGATCCTCCTTAGGTCATCGTCCGTTGGAGTTCTGAGATACTCATCTTGAAAATTCTTAATTACCCCTTCACAAAAATGGTGCAATGATCGTCGTGCAGTTGTTTGACCCATGCGTACATATTCATCGAAAGCATCTGGTGCCAAACCATATGCCAACATTCTTATTGCAGCTGTACATTTCTGTAATGGTGATAACCCAAGCCTTCCTGTAGCATCTCTTCGCTGCTTGAAAAATTCATCGGTTTCAACCACCGTGTTCATAATGCGATTGAACAACGGTCTATTCATTCGAAACCTTCGATGAAATTGTTTGTCATTGTAAACGCAATTCAGTGCAAAGTAATCGTTGTACAATTGATTATGGCCCTCCTCCCTCTTTCTATCTCCCCTAACTTCTTCCTCGACACCTTCATTTACATTTCGATTTAAGGGTTGTGGTGTAGTAGGTTGTGGGAACAAATGAGCTGGTAAATAATTTCTTGCAAATTCATCTACTATATTATCAAATTCTTCATAATGGTCACCATATCCATCAGAAGAACTTGAGCTAGAGCTTTTGCTAAAATACATTTGTCGGTAAATGGATGTGTTTTAATTTGTTTTGGTTTAATTTGTGAATGGTTAAAGGGTTTCGGAGTTCATTATATAGACTATGTTTCTGGCATTGCTAGTATTGTCCATGCCTCTGATGATTTTGACAACTCACTTAGACAATGACAGACCATGCATGCATGTGAAAACCAATGCTCCAAAAGATGTGTAGGACAATTCAATGACATAAAGTTGAGTTACAATTCAATGCAAAATCAGTGATAATTCACTGACGTACAATGACAATTATATGACATACAAAGACAATAATAAGTTATATCAATACAACAAATTAATACGACAAACAAACGACAGTTGATTAAAGTTACACAGCATAACAATTACACGTCCTAGGGGATAAAGCTTAGAATACATTATTAAAAAAACATAACTACATGATTAAAATCACACACAAATAGCTAGAGTTGATTAAAAACAAAAGTACATGATTAAAAAACACTAGTAACAAAAGAAATTAAAAGGGATAAAGCATAAAAATACATAATCAAGATTGAACTACACTTTAATTACCACCATATAGTTCTTGCATCAATTTGTCCCTAAAAGCTTCTTCACCGGCTGTAAGTGTTGCCTTGGACATTAAAGTTTGAAGCATGTCAAACTTCATTTTCATTTGGTCAAATTGCATCTGTTGCTCAGTTAATTCCATTTGTTTTTGCCTCCTTTGTTCCTTTGCCCTTTCCATCTCTAATCTTTGTTGGCGTGTATTGGCCTCATGAAGTCTAACTTCGGTGTTTGCATGCATTCCTCAGTAAAACTAAGAACCGCCCCCTCCATTGCAACTCCTTTACCTTTGCGCTTTGCCTTAGTTGTCTTAACACCATCAGGTCGAGGGAGTCCTCCAGAGAAATATCCACCACCAGATGAGTCGGTCATATCATCTCCATCGACTCTAGGTCTCTTCCCACTTCCACTATTGTCCTGTTGATTATCATCTACATCCCCTTGTAGTTGCATTGTCTTCCTTTCTTCTTTAGATAGTGCCCACCGAAGTTTTGGCCTCCACTTTGGTTCTTTAGTGACCATCCTCCAACCATGCTCACATAAGAAGTTCCTAGGCTTGGGACGTACAGAGTTACGAAATATCTTATGTGCATTTTGAATTCGGTCATCCTCGTTGTACCCACTCCCAAGTTTACCAGCTTCTTCATAACAACTTCCCCACAAACCAATATCTGGAGCAATTCGTCTCCAACGGTTCTCCAACATTTTAGTTGTTCTTGGTGGCAAGATATGTGGCTTTTCACCTTGAGCCAAATCATATGATGCAGAAACCTTTTGCCATAAAAATGATGCTTTTCTGGTTTGACCCAATTAATTTATCGGTGCAATGCTCCAAATAGCTAGCAATTAGTGCCTCATCTTCCGCTACGGACCAAATACGAGAGGGTTGTTGCTGTTGATTTACCGGCGATGGTTGCGTTAGCGGTTCAGGAGGGTACTCCGGAGTCTCCGGAATATGTTCTTCATCTTCACCAAACTCAGAATTGCTTCCTTCATTACCAATTGGAGATTGTTCATAGTTATCAAAAGATGGTTGTGCTACTGGAGAAATTTCTTGGGGAGTATTTTGAATAGAAGTACTACTCATTTTTTGTAAAAATTGTTGAAAAGCAGGGTGATTAATGAAGGTTGGATCTAAATCTTCAAAATTTCCTAAATTTTGTGCATAATTAGGAAGGTTAGGATCCATTTACAAGAGAATATATAATAACTTGAGAAGTAATTATAAATGTCGAAATTCTGTAGAAAAAATGTGTTTTTTTTACTGGATAAAAATTACTGAAAATTGAGATCTATTTATCGAGTAAAAATAAATGTAGTCGTTTCTGTTTTTTTTTTTTTTTAATTTAGATGAATCAGTCCAAATTGGCATGCAAAATTATTAACGGTAAGAAATAAGAGTTGTCAACCTTGGGGACTAACAGGGACACGTGGCTGCAAATAAGTGGTCGCTCTGACGGTCCCTGTCAGGTGAGCCATGCAACGGCTCCTTTTTACTCATTCAAGTTTTGTTATTCTTTTTTTTAATTAAACATGGAGGGCCCACTTCACTGTAGCATTTCACATTAGCCATAGCTATGGGCATTTGCCATTTTTCTCATGGTCATATATTTAATTGCCCATGAGTGTAGAGCTCCAATTCTCATTTTTTTCCCCTTAATTCTCCTCATGGGCAAAAATATGCCCATGAGTGAGAGTGCTCTTAGCACAAGTTTGGACTTTTCAGGTTTATAGATAGATTTGTTGTAATAAGCACCTATAATTGGAAATCATCACAAATTAGATGGTGCACACTAGTGCATAGTATTCAAAACAACAATCAATGTTTATTGGGGTCAAATTATACGAAGTATGTTTTTTTTTTTTTTTTTTTTTATTTATAATATGTTCTTTTGCTCTTCATGAACGAAAAGAGCATATCTCAATATGAAAAGAATATAACTCATCACTAAGAAAAGAACCAAAATTGATTAAAAAAATGAACCGGGCCGGACTTAAGTATACAAACTGGTGCCTAGAACAGCAAAATAGTATTGGGCTTCTTCGGCTTTTTTGGGCCGAGCTTAAGTATAGGTCTAAAAGTACATGTTTTGCTCCAATCGTTCTTCGTGCTCTTTTTCTTCAATCACTCCTTCCATGCCACCTTCGTTTGATCCTTAATTGTCATTTCTTGTAAAATTTTTATTAGTTAAATTAAAGATCCATTATATACGCCTTCAATTATATACAAGCCACCCCTTTGTTCTTTTTCTCTTTTCTCTCTCCACTCTCTTCAAGGGTTTTAGTTTTCTTAGCCATTTAGGCTGAAAACAGTTTAATTTCTTTAGAAATTAGACTATTTTCAACCCTTTTTCTTTAATTCAATTTAGTTCTTTGTTTTGTTTTACGTTTTGGTTTGTTTGTTTTTTTTTTTCTCTCCATTTGTGAGAGTCTATCCCAATTTTCTAGGTTTTTCTCAATTTTCTGGGATTTTGATTCTCATCCATGGATGGGAATTTTATTTTCAGGGTTCGTATAATAATTGGGAAGGTGATTTGGATTCCTATGGGTCTGGGATTTGTCATCAACTGGTCGATCAAAACATCAACGCAGATTGCGGAGGTCTCAACTTGGAAAGATGCAAAGACATTGAAAATCATTGCTCGCGTCAAGCTTGAAGCGGTGGAGTACGATCTATACCAAATATGCAAATTAGTTATGATTTTGATTGTAAAAGTTATGATATTTTTTCTAAATCCATGGTTTACAGATCTTTATTATTGTAGATATATACCGTATGGCTATGACTTAATGATATAATTACTTTTCGTTCAAAAATAAATAAAATAAAATACACCTTCAATTATCTATGGCCTCTTTTTACTCTATAATTATCCATGGCGAGTCTAAATCTTACTTCTACAATTTTTTTGACTAAAGCCCTAATGGCCACAACCTAGTCATTGGTAAATTTAAGTTCTAAAGCGGTTAAATACAAATTATTAAAAATAATTCGATATTTGCTCGGCCTTCAATAATTAAAACGACATTTTGATTAGTTAGTGATAGGCCAACAATTAGTCAACGTTCGGGGTGTTGGGTGCACCAAGCTATATTTTACGGTGTTGAGGCTAATGTTGCCTTTAATTATTTCACGGAGTATCAAAAGAATTTTATGAAAATTAAATAATAACTATTTATTTGATAACTTTGCTTTCAATACATCATTAATTATGTGGTCAAAGTTATTACATAATATATAGTGTTATAATTCTTTTGAAAAAGTAAGAAACTGGATATACATAAAATAGAATGATAAATTATTAAGCACCGAAACTTCAAATAAGAATAATAACTAGTGTGTCACCCCGGGCGTTGCCCTGGGATGTTACTTTGAGTAATTTTTTTTTTTTTTTTTTGTTATTTATTTTATTTTATTATCATTATTTTTTTATAATAAAGTGTTTGAAGTATTACTAATTTTAAATGTAATATTGAAGAGAATATAAAGTATAATATGTGTCTCTTTGTTTTTGAGTTTGGATGCAATTTTGTATTCTGCATTTAAATACATTTATGTGGAAAAATAGAACATAAATTATTGGTAATTAAGATGGTAAGGCATGTGGTGTTCACTCAAGAAGGTGACACATTGAATAGTCGTGGTGAATCATACCCTACGCTCCTAATTCAGAACTAATATCGCTAAGACATATGTGATGTGGTATATCGTAATCGGTTTTTGCCGATCTTAACCTACTACAAACCCCCCAACTCGATCGTTGAGACCCTCCATTAGTTGTAAACTTGTAATACAAATATACAATACCCTCGAAATATCTAACAACACACACAGATAGTTGAACCTCAAGAGACTTGTCTGACCTCACACAAAAATCTCAAACTCAGAGGAGAGAGAAAATGGAACAACCAGAGCTTCAGTCACCTGAGAACGACGATTATGGCGAAGAAGAAGATGTCGCTGTTTACGATGGCGAGTTTCCCGATGCTGATGTTTCTGACACCGCTGAAATCGATGCTGCTGAAGATCCTAAATCCCAGGTTTTCTTTTTAATTTCAATTTTTTTCCTATTAATTCCCTTTTTTTCTGCTGATTTTTTGCCCTAATTTGTTGTTGTTTTTTGAATTGAATTAATTGAATAGAATCTTGAAGATATGAAGAAGAGGCTTGAAGAACTTGAAGATGAAGCTGGTGCGCTTCGTGAAATGCAGGCCAAGGTTGAGCAGGAGATGGGAGTTTCTCAAGGTGATTGTTTTTTGGAGTGATTAATTTCTAATTTATTGTGGTTTTGCTTTCTTTTATTTTGTAATTTATTTGATTAATTTGGTTATAATTTAGGGTTTTTGCTGATTTTTTGCTTATTGGATTTATTAGCAATTAATATTAGGTGTTACTCTTTAGTATTGTTTTGTTGGGAAAATGATGTTTATTTTTCATTAAAACATAACCTAATTCAAAGGTACTTTTTATTGTTTGGGCATGCAGTTAAGGTACTTTTTATTGTTTGGGCATGCAGTTTATGTACAGTTTATTGAGAATATTTTTATTATGATTGAATTTATTTACTGATCGTGTATTCGTTTGAGCGAGGAATTTGAATTCAATTTAAGATTATGTTTGGTTCACAAAATAACAACTTGAACTGAATTTGTTTTCTAGGGAATTAGGGTCTTAACTTCATTTTCCGCTGTTTTGGTTCCGTGCTATAAAAGGTGGAGGGAAAAGGAAAAAGGGATGTGGAGGAAGCTAAGGGAAAGGGAGGAAAAATGTTGCATTCTTTCTTGAATAAGGGAAATTCTTTCTATCATTGAGAAAAACTGATTTCAACATATGACTTATTTTTTACTTCTTTACTAAACAAACTGAGGATAGTGGGAAAAGTTAATTTTCTCTATTAGGATCAGCCTGAAATTTCAGAGCTGAACATCCGTGGTTAACTAATACCCTCCAAAAGCCTGGTAACCACGAGATTGATGTGACATAAGTATTGCATCTAGTTACTTGCGGAGGATTTGATAAATACTTTGTATGTATTATTTATAGTTTTATGTCCCCTCTTGGCCTTTACCTTATCTGGACAATCTATATAAACCACTTCTAGAGCTATAATTTGTATTTCCTCCATCCCTTTCCGATTGCCCCATATTCCTCTTTGGGGTGCCCCTTTGAGATTGCTTAATGCCATATGATTTTCCTCCCACAAACTCAATAGTCCCCAGACTTCCCACTAACCCATGCACAATTTTTCCTTGCCTAAGACTTAATAAAACGACTTAATAAAGCTGTTAATTAAATAATTAAAAAGACTTAATAAAACAAATTTGTTCTATCAGAATCTAAAAGAAATGGAGTATTACATTATTAATTTCTGTGATAAAGCTGTTAGCTATCGCAAATATCTTGGGTATTTATGGACAGAACTGATCGTAATACTCCCTTCTTTATCCCAAGCAACAATACTATCCTAACAGTACTTACTATGGTTGATAAATTTGGTGTGGTTTTGGTGGGACTGGGAAAGGGGAAGATAAATTTGCATTTACTACCCTAACAAGTTGGCGGGTTTGTTGGCTGTGTGTAATCTTTGAATTTTCTTTGGAATATGGTGTAATGCTTGAACCTCACAATCTTATTTACATGCTAAATAATTTCTTCCATTGTCTGCTAAATTTTATAGCTCCTCAACCCTAAATCTACCATTTAATACCCCCTAATTACCCCCTAATTATTGCAAGTTTTGGAATTGAATTTGAGTTGCTTTAAGAAGCTCTTTTTTGGCATTTGTAAGATCAAATCCTCTAATACAAAGCTTTTGTAATACTTGAAAAGCAATCTATGATTTCTATTTTCTTCTATATTGACATGTTGGTGATCGTTTTTTTTTTCAATGAAATTGGTGAATGTTTTGAATCTTGTTTATTAATTAACTTTATTTTTCTATATGAAGAATCTACCAGTGCTAACCCGACTCAAGCTGAAAAGGAGGAGGTTGATGCCCGTTCAATATATGTTGGCAATGTGAGGCAATTTCTATCTTTTTGGTATCCTTAACGCTCATGCTATTGAAGATTATTTAAATTAAAAAATGTTGCTGTGTGCATGCCTTGGATAATTTTTCAATTAACTGTGTGAATTTTGTTGCATGTTTATCAAAAAATCTTTCTAGTTAAATGTTATCACAAGTATGTAGTTCTCATTGTACATAATTGCATTTAATGATAGATTGCGCTTAATCTCTCTAAGGCCATTGGGTTCTTTGAGATATGCATTCAATAGATTGCTGCTGGGATTATCTCTCCGTCACTTAAGCATCACTACATTTTTACATTTTCATTTTTTGACTCCTCCATTTGCAAATGATAGTCACATAATTGTTTAAGGATATTTAGAATATTGTTACATTTTGTAGGATAAAAATAGATTCTGGCTGGATTTCCTAACATATTTTCACGTCAGCTCTTTGATAGAAGCCCTAGAAGGTTAGGAAGAAATTTTAGGCATGAATATTTTGGTGAAATGGTAGTGGACTCTTTATTTAAGGATTGGGACAATGTGACAATGATTTAAAACATGACGTTGATAAATGATGTATGAGTGATATCCTATGATACTATGACTTGTGAGTATTATTGGTTACCATTGATGTGAAGGAGTTTGTTTTGTAAATGGGACTACTTTCCCTGTCATTTGGTTTTGAGGTTGGATACCTTGTACTGTATGGTAAGGACCATGGATTGTGTGATGGATTTTATGTGAGTCATTTATGGTTTTGGGAAATATTTTAATGTTCTTTTGTTAGCGATACATTCTGATAATCCTTCCAAATTTGGCTTTGTTGTCCAATCTTACACAGTATGTGAGACATTGCATCATTGAGGAACAGCTTATTGCTTCTTACTATTAAATTTGGTGTCTTCTCCCTTCTATCTTCCTGAAGATGTTATTTTTAATGGTTGACGTTAAAGTGCTGTTGTGGCTCTGCTGCTCTGCAGCTTTGAAGTCACTTTTTGTAACCATTAGCTCTTAAGGTAATGACCAATCATGGGGCGGATTTGGAAGAATATCTTGTTTCCATCTACAGTTTTTGCAAATTCGGTCTACTTTAGTTGTGGCATAAGTTACGATTGGTTGTGGGATGGTGGATACAACAAATGTTGTGTACTTGTTGCTGGAACTAATCCTATCTATAGAATTTGCCGGTTTGCATGTTTGATTTGGTACAGTTTGGATTGGGTAGTGTTTGAAAAGGCTAAGGTGATGAGGGTGCTGTATGTAACCTATTCACAAAACACAATTGTGAGGCGCGTTTCGTAAAATGAAAGATTCTATATGTAAAAATTGGTTGCAAAAAGTGGACTCTGATAAAATGAACGCAGCAACTGTGCTTTGCGGACATTCACTGAAAACTGTAGTAATGCCATCAACTTTTGAGGCGTGCTTTTGAACATATATTGAGTAGGATATTTGGGGTGGAAACTGTAATCTGAGTGGGTTCATGTACAGTGCTTTCTTTTCTAATAAGTAGTAACCATTTGATGCATGTGTATAGTTGTCTATAATGTGTTTGTGTTCTATCTCTGAAAACAAGTTTAAGGACTGTGATTCCAAAGGATATTATTTGTGGCAAAGCACAGAAGAGATTCAGCTTCATAAATGGAGGTCAAGTCACTTTAAAGTCATTGATGATAAAGATAATGGATAATCTGTACATAGTGCATGCAGCAAGCCAGCAACTGAAGTGGATTTGATAGGATTCAGGCTCAGTGTAGACCTGGCAATTTTGACCAATACCCTGTCCAAATTACCTGCCTTAAATTAGATCCAAAATTTTAAACTTGATAACCCAACATGGACATGATCCAAACTTTGTTCTTACCTAATAAAATTGATTCAGTGTTTGAATTTGCTGTATTTGACTAATCATATCAACTATTGGCAGTACACTGGAATGTGAACCGAATGGCTAATCACAAGAATTTGGCTGAATTGAGACTTGAGTGAGTTGACAACCCGAACAGCCGAACCAAAACTGATAAAAAAAATGACTGGATGTCATCTCTTTGAGTGAGAAAAAGATGAAAAGGTTTTTTCGTTTCTCGTGCTTTGCCGTGGATAATTGTTATTGGATTGTCCAACTACATTGTCTACATGCTAAAGTATGGGTAAACCAAAACATCTCTCCATAGAATTTTTCTTTTTTTTTAAAAAAAGAAAGAAAAAAAAAAAAAAGCTAAAAGCTTAGGTTTCTATGTTTCATATTTCAATATTTGACCATGTTGTAGGCATATAGCTTCTTGAACTAATTGCTTCTATAGCATTTTAACTGTCAGAAACTAAACCAATATATAAGCTGATCTTACTCCATCCTAGTTCTTATAAGGAGGCTCATTTAAGCATTGTTTTATGCAGTGGTTGCAGACTGCTCTTTCATAAAGAGTGGTTAGTTTAGTTAAACAATAAAAAGAGTTGAATGGCAGTTAGATAAGACATTCAGCTGCTTCAAGAAACTTTACTGTCTAAATTAACAAACTAATTTGGGAAAGTGAGTTATTCAATTGAAGTAGATAAGTTCATAATAGAAGTCCGCAATAGATATGAATCTTGTGGTTTGGTTTTTGTAATATTGATTTGTATTTCTGAATGCTTGAGGAATTTACTCTTACCTTTGTTCATTTGTGTTTAGGTTGACTATGCATGTACACCAGAGGAGGTTCAGCAGCATTTTCAATCATGCGGAACAGTGAACAGAGTGACCATTTTGACTGACAGATTTGGTCAACCTAAGGGATTTGCTTATGTAGAGTTCGTGGAAATGGAAGCTGTTCAGCATGCTGTCTTGCTGAATGAAACTGAATTGCATGGCCGTCAATTGAAGGTATCAATTGTTATATACTTATATGCTCACCATATCATTTTAGTTCTATTTGCAAATGCTGTATTGTAAAAAAACTACTTGCAATTTATGAATAGGTATCTGCTAAGAGGACAAACGTTCCTGGGATGAAACAGTTTCGAGGAAGGCGACCGAGTCCTTATGGAGGCAGAGCAAGGAGGCCATTCATGCCGGGAGCACCTGTTTTTCCTGCATATGGAGGATATGGGTAGGCTATCTTCTGTACTAGTAGTATACATGGATATTTTGTAAATATAAAAATCACCCTCCTTTTTTGGAGGCAATTGATATCTCTTATTTCTACAATCCATGACATGTTTTCCATACTAATTGACCAGATTAGCAAAATTTAAGAGATCTCAAAAGATAAATAAAGAACTTCAACTGTTCATTAGGGTATACCTTAAGAACCTAGAAGCTAAATAGAGAGATATTAAATGTTTAGAAAATGCCAGAGTTAAATGAGGTTTCAGTAGTTGAACAAATCCAATTTCATAAATTCAAGTGGGACTTAGGCTTTGTTCTCTCGAGCTTATTTTTGCTGAACATATGCTTGACTTGGCTTATTTTTTGCTGAACTTACTTAATTTTACTGTAACTTCTACAAATAAATTGAGAACAGATCCTTTAGCGCTTGTTTTCATCTATTTATCATACCCATCTTTGGTCAGCAATTTGTGAAGTTAACCCATGTGTTGCAATTGCTTATCCAATTTGTTGCAATTTGGAAATGTGAAATTTGTAAGCTTTTTTGGAAAGCTATCAGTTCAAGATTTGCCGTAGACTTTTAGTTGAACCTTTCTAAGTGTTATTAGATGCAGCATTTTATAGATTGAATGCAGTCGTTATGTTCCTTTTTTGGTGGGTTTATTTATTTATTTTTTTTCCTTACTGCTGATTTGGTTTTTTCCCCAACTAATTATTAGTTCACACTTCATTAATTTCATTACTTTTTCATTTTGTAGAAGGGCTCCTAGACTCAGGCCTCCAATGCGGTACAGGCCATATTGATAGTCAGGTGGATATTATTTGAAGTTGGAAACAAATTTATTTCATGATTTCAGAATACAAAATTTTACAGCAATCAAAGTGTCACAAACGAAGTCCTTGTAGTCATTATAAATGAAGTGATTGTAAACTATCTTGTATTTTAAGTTTTGGTTGTTAGATTGTGCTTCGATTGCCATATCCAAATTTCGTTAAATGACGCTCATGTAGTTAATCAAGGAAACCACATCAACTGTTGTTTTTAGTGATCCTGAAGGTGTATTGGCACTAGCAGGAAGTGAGAAAACCATTAAAACTGATTTTCGTGTAAACATCCCTGTTTTTTTGTTTTTTGTTTTTTGTTTTTTTTTTTTTAAATTTTATTTATTTATTTATTTTTTACTATCCCTCATTTCATAACTTGCTTCTGCTTGTAGGAGGTTGACATATCTGTCCCAAAAGCACAGAACACTTGGATCATCTTTCCTCTAACAAATACATAAGCTAATTGAGCCATTGCTGGTTATCCATTAATAATTCCAAATTTCCAATGCATTGTACATCCATTAATAATTCCACATTTCCAATGCATTGCGGAAAAAAAATTGGCTACAAATATTTTACAGCATAACATATTACAACAACATCACAGGCTATGCTTAGAAACAATGGTACAAACACTTTATACTTATCATAGTGAAAATGGCTTCCTGTATACATCAAATCCTTCATTCGACGACAACTGTGGTTCCTGCAAGAAAGTAAAAAAGATTAATACTAGAAAATCTAATCTAAAATAACACAATTCACGTAACATAGGAATAAGGACAGTACGTCGAAGAAGTTGATAGAACAAATTACTATATTAAGCAATCAACTCTAGATCCAACACAAGTCACATCAATGCAAATAACCCAGGTATGATAATCAAGTGCAGATTAATAAAAGAATCTAGAGGCCCTAATATATATGAGTACCAAAGTTCACCCATATTTTAAAGCTCTGGATTGAATTGATGATGATAGACGGCATAAACTGGATCTTCTAGAATTTGCATGAATGATATAGCCAAAGAGCTTTCTTGATTGTATCGTCAACATTGATATTATTATTTTTTTCAATGAGACAGTGATAAATATTACAGCTACAATGTGGCGACTCTAAAACTCATGAAATATGCATGCTCACCTTCAATGATTGCAGAATACAGATAACAGACCTAAGATTAACACTTGAGATAAACTCAAGAAACAGCATATACGAAGAGGGATTTTTGCCTAAAGAGTTTACTCGAGCAATTTTTGGAATTGAATAGGCTGCATTAAGAAATCCTTAGTGTTGCACTGTTGCTGAGGGCATTTGAAAGAACTAACAATACTATGTGATTTGCAATAAAAAGGACAAGATGAAAAATGCTAGATTGATCTGTAGTTTTAATGCCTTCAATTGCAAAAATAAGACTGAGATCAACAACAATCACATGAAACTGATTCTAAGGGAGAATCAAGGCAACAAGGCTTAGAAAACTACCAAGTGCCAAAGGAACAAAAAGGTGATGACTATGAATGGTTGGTGTCATCATGAATGAAAAGAGGAAAACAAGGAAAAAGGGGATGGAGGAAAAACTTCAGAAAGATAGAACTTTGGTTCCATGGCGTATTGGGATTACATCACGTCAATCCAAAGTTATACATGGAAAACCAATAAGAGCATTTTCTCATCGAATTGTAAAGTTGGAGACATGAATTCTGAATTCAGTCATAAAAATTGGTTCTTGTACTAACATGGTCTATTTAGTTTTATTTATTTATTTTTATGGTTCAAAAATTTCTACAGTGACTCAAATATACAAGTACTATTTTAAAGTATATAAGCTTTGAGCTTGCAGAAGTTTCTCTCAGTGATAAACAAAAATTGTTTATTACTGAGAGAAACTTGTCTTTTCTGTATAAGCTTTGATGGTTAGAGTAAAGATCATTATTTCTGACATTGGAGACTAGGAGTATACTATTTTTTTTTTTTTGGCAGTCACACCAATGGATGCATGCAACTTACTTTTTGGAAAACCACGATTTTTCAACAAGAACTACATAAAAGGGCATGAGAATACCTACCCTTTGCAACACAAGTAAAATTAGATCGCTCTTAAGCCAATGGATCCTAGTAGGCTGAATCTATAAGGCACAAAGATAAGAACAAACAGTTTGTTCTTGCATACTGAAATGTGAAAAAAGAGAGCAAGAAAAGGAGCAAATATGTGGGAACAAGAATTTGAAGTGGTAAATGCGATCATCATGTGTAATTTGACTGTTATTGTGACACAGCAACATGGTTCCATGTTCCTGCTTGACAACAACAATAGACATGTGATGAAACAATTGAGTGAAGGGTTGTAATTTTGCAGGAGATTTATGAGTGATTTTCGGCTCAAATCTGTGGCACAATCTGATTCCAAGAAGGGGAGGATGAATATGATGCGGTCACATTGAGCATATAATTGTACATGAAGACTAAGTATATCTCTTGAACTGTTACATTTTGTGGCTAGCTAAGCTAATGAACCGTAGTTTTACTTCGGCTTCATATGAGCCTATATTGGCAGTAATACATGTTCATAGATAAGAGGAAGGTTGGGAGGTAATATTGGATTGATTTGAAGTCCAACACCAGACTATACACGTTTGTGCAGAATTTTTTAGGATCTTGTTTTTCTGACTTTCTTCGCTTATATACGATAGTTTGAGAGAAAATCAGATCTTAAAAGGTGTTTTTTTTTTTTTTTTTTTTTTTTTTTTTTTTTTTTTTGAAAAAGAATTAGTTCTAATTTAAGTTTATTTCCTTAATGTTCTTAGGATTCCTACAGTCCTATTAGTATATTGACAAGAAGTTCACTAAAACATAATAAAATTTCTATAGGAAGCATGTTTGGCTTTCTTCTTAAGTTTCATGAGTGGGCTAATTTAACAATTTTTGCATTAGTGAAGGTATTTGTAAGTTCTGTTTCTAGAATTATAGATCACGGTAAGTATAACCTTAACCCAACCTGAATTGAAGGTGAGTGCAGCCTAAATATTAGAGGAAAATGAATTACTCTTGTCAGAAAAGTCCTAATTGGAAAATCTATTGTTTCTGAACACATTATGCTAGCAACCAAAAGGTAGTAGTATGGGGAAGCAACACAGAGAAATACTACCATAGTAAGTGAATAATAGTTTGCAAATCCTGAAACATCAGGATTTTGTTTTTTTGTTTTTTTTTTTTTTTTTTTTGGGTTGTTGTTGTTTGTTTGTATGTTTATCTTGTAAAGAAAACTAGTACCTGTCTCAATCCAGCACCACTTCCTCCAGTCAAAAGCATGGTAAGGAGAGATGTAACGACACCACCTCCAGAAGAAGTATCAGTATTGCGGATGGCAGCCCGCATAGCATTAAGCATGCTCCCATAGGTACTTGCATGTCCTCTCTCAATTGCCTGAATGAAACAGTAAGTCATAGCTCCAGTTGAAGTCACCTTTGATAATGCCTGCATACAGCACACCCAAAATTTAATAATTCCAGTCAGAAACGTTACTTTCTCACCTCCTATATGCGGTATTATAACATTAGAAACTTTGAAACAGATTAAAGTATGTGAAGACAGGAAGACATGATCAATGCTTCTTACCGAAGTATCAGCAGATGTTTGATCATCGTCACAGCCACTGAAGGAGTAAACCTCTCCACCACTAGTACCTTTCCATCTACCTGACCTAGGGCGATGGTCCTCCCATACATACTGCCCACTCCTGCCATAATTAACCTGTTAGATCAACTGCTTATACTACAATTTGCATTGGTTTTCGTTTGATGTCATAACTCATAAGGCCCCATTACCTCATATTTACCACATTGTTCGATATTTTCTTAAGAACACCACCTGTTATGTTACAGTTTATGATCTACAACCTTTTGTACTGGATAATACGAAGTACTATGTACCCCTTGCTTTAAAATATCCAATCTCTTAATATCCAGTTAATCAGGGCATAATAATTAGTATTATAATTGGTAAGAATACGAGGGTTTATTTATATGCAGCCTTGGCAAATTACTGTAATGCTTTATTGCTTTTCAAGTTGCGGGTGGATTCTCTGAAAATCGAAACAAATAGATGGTAAAACTGTAAAAATGACTTGCAAGTGGTTAACATAGCAGAAAGACTAACCCATTCATCCTGCAAAGAAATGGCAGGTCCAACATGGTGCCACTATGGCAAGCATCAATAATAGCATGGAGCTTAGCACCGGGAGGAAGAGGCTTAACAATTGTGTCATTAATTTCATCATCTACGATCATCCCTTTGGTTACAAAGTCCATGGGACAGAGGGTCTCGTCGTAGCCATCCACTTCATCTCCATTGTAGTTCCGCTGTTGTGAACCATGCCCAGAAAAGTGAAATACTAGTGAGTCACCTGCACGACATCCTGCTACAAGCCAAGCCATTGCCATTCTGATATTTTGTTTGGTAGGAATTCTGTACGGATCCCTCTCTTCTTCTGCAAAGTAGCTTTCAAAAGGGGAATTAGATTGTATGTTAGCAGCCTTAGCTTTCAAAAATATCGATTTCTCATTGGGTAAATTGTCTGATTTTTTAGCCTACTGCCTCTTAATCATGGAGAAATAAGGTGGTGGTAAATTGTGATTAAAAGTAATCAAAACGAAAAAGGTTACAGCAGGTACCAAGAATCCTAACTATCAAGATGCATTCCTTATCCTTTGCTAATAGATACATATGCCTATTCTCGACTCCACAAGAGATTCTAGGAGAAATGAATCGTAATACTACCTTTGTTTCATATCATGTGAAATAGAGGCCTTGACATGAACTCCTAGACAAAATTTGTTTGTGATTGTTAAAATGTTAAATGGAACGACATACACAGAGATGCATCAGCATCATGCATGTGACGAGGAGAGAAATAGAGAGAAATGACAACTTTAAAAAAAACATTTGTTGCACATAATGTTGTATAGAAGGTGTTTTTAATATATGTTGCACATAACATGAAATAGAGGTAGTATTTACTTTAATGAGTGTACAAATCTAACGCCTTGATCTTAAAAAATTCTGAAATAACAAGTTAATGCCCTAAATGTTCAGATAAGTTCTGAAACCGGCAAATCAGGTTAAAAAAAAAAAAAAAAAAAAAAAAAAAAAAAAAAAAAAAACCTTTGTTTTTCAATCTGTTATAATCATATTCTAAAGATAGTTAATTGTGTCCATTGTTGAAAGATCTTGACTAGGCAAACCCAATTTAATAATATCCTACGCTTTGATCAACTCACATTTCTAACACCTTACTAAATAAGGAAGAAACTTTTGATTTTATTTCACCAAAAATCAGTTTTTGATTTGTTCCTTGAAAATTCTCAATTACAATAGCTACTCCACAATCAATCAAATCCGAATAATCAATGATCAAGTAAAAATACCCAAATGAAAGATCATACCCCAAATTAAAAACCCACAAAAATAGCATTAAATCTACCATAATTAAACGAAAAAAACCAACAATATACAAAAATACCAAAAACAGAAAATACCCAAAACAAAATTGCAATAAGAGAAGAATAAATTGAGGGAAAAAGAGTGATACCAGTAAGCATAAGAATCTCAGTTTCTGGGAATTTAAACCGATTCATAAGCAAAAACTTCATACATTTAGCATCATTAATACAACCCTTTAGCTCATATCTTGAATTCCTATATGTAATCCCAATGATCACCGCCTTCTTCCGCCCGGCAATAGACGGCGCCGTAATAGCTCCGTGGTAGGCTGGAGGTGGCACAACAGGGGCACGGTGCGGCGGAGGATAGTAGGAATGAGGCGGAGGTGGGCCGGGTGGGAGCGAGCGAGGATCATGGTGGATGCGAGTGATTGCGTGGCAAATGGCGCATCGGATTGAATTAGCGCCAGGGGGGAGTTGGAGGGGTGTCTTGCAATTTGAGCAGTCTACTAATAAAGGCATGTTTTGTGGTGTTTGTTATTATTAGTTGATGGAATAATAACGTCGTTGGGGCTTGTATGTGGTCAGACTCTCTCGATTTTTTTTTTTTTTAACAATACGACCACGGGGGTTGGTGGGGGGATGGTGTTGGGAATTGTGGAGGGGAGGATGGAGAAGAATAAGAAGAAGGTGGTGGAGAGAGTCAACGGGAAGGAGGGTGGAAGGAAAGGAGGGAACAAAGTTTTGTAAGGTACGCATCTTATAGTTGATTTGGTTGGAATGTTATGATGTTTTGTTTTTTTGTAATATAGTGTATTTGGATTCTTTTGGGTGGGTGGGTGGGTGGGTGGATGGGTCAAATATGTTAAATAGGAGTATAATATGTGACTATGTGTGATCTAGTCAACGTTTAAAAAAAAGAAGAAGCAATGCTTGGATACTCGGTTTGTGACTTTGTGTTCTTTCCTTTTTGGACCTGGTCTGATTTACTGAACTAAGGGGTTGTTTGGCAATCGGCGGTTGGCTGTTGGTTGTTGGCTTGTTTGCTTGACTTGTTTGACTAGCTGGAAGTATTAGTTGTATGGGGTTGGCTTTTTAAGTTATTGTGTAAGTCGGCTGTTTACAAAAGTGTTTGGTAAAATTATTAATGGTTGTTAGCTGTTTATTAGTGATAAAGTGGGCTAACAAACCAAAAGCCAATCCAAAAAGCTACCCTTATTAGCTTTTGGCAGAAAAGCTAGCTTAAAAGCCAACAAAAAAGCCAACTATCAAACATATTTTTTGGCTGTTTGACCTAACTAAAAAGTCAAAAGCCAAAAGCTAAGCAAAAAGCCAATTGCCAAACACCCCCTAAATATTTTATGAGAGGAGGAAATTAGGAACTGAACTGAATTTAAGCTGAAGAGAACATGCTCTTTGTGTCTTTAAATGTTTTAATGCTTCATTCGTTTTTGATTATTTGACATGTTTGGACTTTAACGTTGTTAGAGTATGTCTTGAATCAACTAGCTCCTTTCGAATGATTATCACGAGAGTCTTGCTGCTATTTGGTAAGTCGGGGTCCAGGTCGGGACAACAAGCCTTAAGGGGCTTGGGAGTGCAACGTGGCCATAGGTTTATGGGGAATGTTCAGAAACTTATGGTATCTATTATTTCATTTTTTATAGTTGACACACTTTGACTTTTGAAATATTCACAAACAACACTTGAACTAACTTTTGTGATTTATAGCTACGATAAAATATAGTCATGTGAGATCTAGTTTGAATTGTATCAATGTAAATTTTGTTAATATCTATTTTATTTAATTTTACAATGATAAACGAAATGTCTAAAAACAACGGAGGTAGTATATAGGCTATGTTTTTTTTTTTTTTAGGACCCAACTTTGGCCTATTTGCAAGAGCACTACATAACTCTCTTAGGGTTTAACCTAGCCACTATCATGCAATCTTTACTTTCCTCTAGAT
This sequence comes from Chenopodium album, assembly GCF_948465745.1. Lineage (NCBI taxonomy): Eukaryota > Viridiplantae > Streptophyta > Magnoliopsida > Caryophyllales > Amaranthaceae > Chenopodium > Chenopodium album. The sequence goes on along the minus strand of NC_137853.1, from coordinate 9,996,752 downwards.
CAATAAAGCACTCCCCTCATTTGTTCGTGGAAGTACTTAAGTTATTGTTAGTGAACCACATAATGTGTTTTTCTTTGTTAATTTCTTCAATCTTTGTTGCATCTATTATTAACAAACACTAATTTAGAGATTTTGAAAGTAAATAAGTTTATAAGCCAAAGGCATTAGTTAATAGGAAACAAATCAAAGAGAGAAGGCTTTAAAATGGTCAAACTAGTCGTTATACTATTCCCCACAACCGAAAGCTTGACCATTAATCAAGATAAGAGGTGGTGAAATCTAATTTTATGTCTTTTATGGATGACATTTTAAAAATGTTTTCAAGGAATGGTAAAATCATAAAGTAATGTTTTAAGGGTTGGTAAAACACTAAAACCGTAAAATGTAATTAATCCATAAAATTATGACAATTGGTATAAATAAAGGTAATAAAAGGCTGTCTCTTGGTTGGGCCTACTTATCTTTGATATTAGTCCAGCCCAGCTAAAACTAATTTCGTTGAGTGGAAGACTGAAATAGTAGTGAAACTTAGTACAGGTTATAAGAAGCCAAGAAGGTCTTGGTTGGGCCTACTTATATAAATATATTCGAAATGTTTATCTTGTAATTCATGATATTGTTGGAGGGAGTTCGTTATTACTTAAACATATACAAAGTTTTTAGTACTTCGTTTGTTTAACACCTAAAAATTTGTTGGTATGTTTCATCGTTTCATGCATGTAACTATGTAAGTAATGCAGGATTATATACAATTGTTACAAAGACTTTTCAGTATGGCAAAATGAGCACAATTTAGTTGACATAAGAGATTATTATACACCTACTGGCTGCTGCACGCACATTATAAGAATCAGCGCAATTTAGATAGTTTAAGTATATACAAGAAAAGAGATGAGTAAGACTCTTGCCCATATTGTTCCATAGCTTTTGAATCTATCGCATCCAACTAGGCGGAGGGCCGGGGGGCTGATTGGGGTTGCGTTCCCGCCCCCCAACCAAAAAAAAAAAAATGTCATAAATGAATGAAGTAGTGGGATTTTATTGGTTTGGGATTTGATTCTCTATATATAATATCTCAAATAACATTCCACTCTTTTAAATTAATTAAATACGAATAGAACTTTCATGTAACTTTTATCTCTTCCACACATTTTTTTTTTGGCTCCATAATACAGTAAATTGCACCATTTATTAATTTCACAATTCCGCACACACATGCATATATTAAAACTAACAAAAAACAAATTATGAAGATTAAAATTTAAATGTAGCATATTCTAATACTTAATGGTTCGATCTATTTTTCTTCTTGAACCTAACATGCATGTTGAAAAAAAAAAGAGAAACATGTGTACTTAAAGGGCGTTGAGAATTTAAAGATGATTAGAATTACATGGTTGGAAAAAAGTTGAAGGTAAATTAATTGGTAATTAGACTATATTGAAAAAAAGTCGAAGGTAAATTAATTGGTAATTAGGCTATATTGAAAAAAAAGTTGAAGGTAAATTAATTGGTAATTAGACTAATATAGTGCATCAAAACAATTGCTAGGTAAAAATGCTTATAGTAGTCCATAGTACTTTAGTACGTATAAATGATCATAAGTAGTACCATTTCATTTCTATAGGAGTACTTACCGCCAAAATTATGATTTTCCTGTCTAAATTACAATTATTCTTCAAGTGAAAGAAAAATGCACGGAGTAAACCCTTGAAGTTGTCTAAGTAATAAAGCACTACTCCATTCATATAAATCTCATAGTTTGATCCTCGGGTGTATAATAGACATGTCCCCAAAAAGACATATATATACTTTCTTGCCACTACATAAAAGTTCACCTCATGCGTACTCGTTGTAATGCTAAGTAAGCAACTATTCTATAGCCCACCAACATTAGTCCCAAGACACAAACATCCATCCACAAATGATTGAGGCCCATTGATTTTACAGCAGGAACATCAATAACTTTGCACCATTCCCATTTTCCCATCTTCATGCAAGGGTATGTATCATCTTCTTGGTATTGTACACCAAGGAGCAACTTGTAACAATAGTAGCTATAACTCAAGTACTTAAGCCACACAATAAAAGGAGGGATTTGTTGAACATAGTAGCCTCCGGCGATTAGGAACACTAGGGTTGTGACCGAAGCCAAGGTGGTTGCCGGTTTGATGTCCATTAGTATTGCACCTATTGCAAGACCAAGGCTTTGAGCCACCAAAACATTGTAAAGGACAACAATGAGAGAAAGAACAAAGATGATAGGGTTTGGCTTTAGTCCACCCATCCAATATATTATGAAGACAAAGGCGGTTGGTAGGGCTAACTCCAAGGGTAAGTCTCCTATTGTTCTTGCTAGAAAGTATGAGGAGAGCTTATACATTCCTGATGTGCGTTCCTTGATTAGCATCCTTCGTTCTTGTGGAAATGTGAAAACCGCATTGTATAAGGGGTAAAAACCCCAAAATACGGAAAAGAAGAAAATCAATGCAACCTACACAATATTGATAAGATATAATAGTCAGATAATCATATAAACTTAAATAAATATATGGTTCATCAACGAACAATTAAAATGGTGGTGCTCATAAGTTTATGTGTGCTTAACGCTAAGCTAGTGCATTTCATGCGTTATTCACACATAGGTTTAAGAACACCATAATCGATACTCTTAAACAAGGTACACCTGGTTGTATGAGATAATTCGTTGAGAAAGGTAAATCAGAAGCACCTTATCAAAGTATAAATGATTTACCACTTTATATCTTAAACAACTTTCACTTCTAAGCTTACATAAAGTAACTTTATTGTGCTTTTTTCATATAAAAAAATTAACCTTTCAATTCCCACTACAAGTACATAAACTACATGACTTTTAGTACTGAGTAGTAAAAGATGAAAAATCTAAATCACATGCAATTAGTGGTGGAGGTTAAATCAAATCTATCAATAAGCCTAAAGTGACAAATAAATTGATGTAGAATAAAGTAAAGAAATAACAAAAATAAAATCTTTAATAGTTAATATGGAGGTACAAGAATCAATATAAAGATTACATAATCTAATACTAAAAGGGAAATTCATTAATTTTGATTATTGCTTTAACTTATTATTATCTCCAATCTTAAAGTAAGATGCTGTGTTTGTTTTAACAATAAAATTCACTAATTTTTATTATTACTTTATCTAATTTCGTACTCGTAAAGTCGTATTAAGTAAGGCATAATTAGTAGCTAGATTATCTTAAAAAGTAAATTTAATAAAATTATTATCTTATAACTTTGCTGATAAGCTTCTTTATTAGAACACAATAGTTAAAGCTGTAAATTAGTTAGACCACTAAGTTTTCTTTGTCCTATAGTAGTATAATTCCATAACAATATTAGTTTGTGGTATGTACCTAAGGGCTAAGTCCTAAGATGTAGATGAAAGAAGTCTTTAATATCTAAAAAGAAATTGGTGGATATCGGACCCTAAGTCTATTATCTAGATTAAAGTCAGTAAGAGAGCTAGTCGACTGCTCTAACTTTTTTTTTTGGTGTTTAGAGAACCTCAAGGGCGAGTAATAAGAATTGATCTCATGCAGGATTCCCTGAAACCAGAAGGGAAGCTCTAACCACCTGAGCTATCCCTCATTGCTCTAACTTCTTATACCAATTGAGTATCGAACATACTCGTGATGGTGATGTGTAATCTCTACAAACATGATATGATACAAAAATTTACAAAAATGGAATTGAAAGAAAGGTAGCTTACTCTATCTTCAATGTGGGATTCTGGGGTGTGCCACCAAAGGAGCCCACCAAGGGTGGCAACACTTAAGACCTGGAAGATTCTGAGCCTATTAAATGCTTCAAATCTCCTTTCTTTCATCCCTCTCTGTAGCAATACTTTGAATTGGTGCCACCAGCTTGTGCACCATTGTTCACCTTTTGTGTCTTTCCCTAATTATCATAATAATTTGTGATTAGATAACACATAATTACAAATAATGCCTAATCAAAATGATAGGACATTATTATTACTATAGTACTATAATTAATGTTATTATTCATATTTACTCTTTCATAATAAAAAATTTGTAAAAAAGTTAATTACAAATGTGCTATTAAATAAATAATACTGACCTCTTTCGTTCTGTTCTTTCTTTATATATTTATTGTTTTTTTTTTTTTTTTTTTTTTTTAGTTTTGTACGTGCTTATATGTTCTACCTACTTTAATTATATTTTTGCCATATCTCATTTACCATCTTAACCCCCTTCCACAAGAATTGCACCTTTCCACACATATTCTTTATATTATATTAACCTTTTTCTTAATTAAGGTGACTATAATGAGATTGTTTTTCATTCATGCCATGTAATTTAATTATATTTACTAGTTCTAACTTTCAGCTTTATAAGTATGTTAATAACAGGTTGTTACAGTATTACTTATTTGTGTCAGAAACATATATGTGTCCAAGTGTCAGTAGTCTTTCAATTAAATATTTTATAAACTAATAAATAAACACGGTCTACGACACAAGTACTTAAATGTAACTAAAAAAACATAGGGGAGTGGCTTAGGTAATATACTTCTTAATCATTATTATAATTATGCATGCCCATTATTAACTAATGTTTTAAAGGAATAAAGTAAGTAAAAAAGTTATATACTTGTTGTGTTAGATGCATCTTTCTTCCAACCGTAATTAGCCGTTTCCAAATTGCAAAGTTCAGTCTTCAATCTTGTTGATATATTCTTTTCATAAGCAGAAATTAGAGCTTCCCTCACTTGTTTCTTTTCTTGCTCCATATTTTCACCTGTCTCCATTGCATGCTTCGACTCCGGCCCAATTCCTAAAAAAAATAAAAAAATTATATTACAATTAATAAAGAAGAAAAGAAGATTAACTTTTAACACAACTTGTTAATAGTGTAATTAGCACTTTTTATTTGATTTCTAGTACAATTATGACATGTCAAGCATTACTTAGACAATCTTGGTTGAAGTATAAAGTGAAGCAAGTAAAGGTGAAAAGGAAGTTTTAGACTTAGTCACCTTGAACTTAATCATGTTGCTTGTCTATACATGTTTAATTATATATAACTAATTAAGGTTAATTAATGAGAGATTATCATGATATATGTTAGCACATTATAAACCTTAGCACCAAACAATGGGTGGGGTCACCATTATATTATTTGAAGGTAAGTGGGCTAGTCCTAATTCTTTCTTCCACTTCCACATTTATAAGTAAAGTTACAATGATGATAAATCATGATCACTTCCACCACTTTGAGGATAGTATAGTAGGCCATAAAGCTTACCCCAATCATAATACAAGTACTATTATAATTATTGATCCTCCCTTTTATCTAATATATCTACTTTAATTGTTAAGATTAGTTGAGTGTAAATATTATCTTAAAATATAATTTGTAACTAAATTAACTTAAGTTAAGTTAAAATGTACAAAAGTTTATGTTGGCTTACCACTAGCGAGGTCGAGGAGAAGATCGGCAGGGTTAATTGTCAAGGAGGTGGAAAATCCGACAGAATTGAAATATTCTAGAGCAGAGGAGGCAGACCCGTAGTAGATAGGTCTGCCCTCGGATAGAAGTACCACCTTGTGGAACATGTGGTATAGACGACTAGATGGTTGGTGGATAGTGGTGATTACAGTCCGTCCCCCCTCAGCTAGACCCTTAAGGGTGATCATGATTCTTAAGGCTGTGGTTGAATCAAGGCCCGAAGTAGGTTCATCTAATAACATTAGGCTTGGGTTAATCAACATCTCCTGGCCTATGCTAACCCTCTTTTTCTCTCCTCCAGAGATACCCCTCACCAATGGGCCTCCAATCATACTATTTCTTACCCGGCCCAGGCCCAACTCTGCTACCACGCGTTCCACCTGGCTCACTTTGACTTCGTGGGCCAGGGCGCTTGGTAGCCTTAAAAGAGCTGTAAACAATAAGGTTTCAAATACTGTGAGGTGAGGATATAGCACATCATCTTGAGCAACAAAGCCTGTACGTCTCTTTATTGTACCGGAGAAAGGTTGGCCGTTGTAGGTGATTTTACCGCTTAGTAACTTGCCACCAATCCTTCCGCCGAGGGCGCTTAGTAGGGTGGTTTTACCGCTACCGGAAGGCCCTAGCATGGCTAGGATCTCTCCCGGACATACCACGCCACTAACACCATTAAGGATGGTCTTTTCCTTGCATTTTTTACCTTGCAACTTTACCTTGTACACCACTTCTTCAAACTAAAAAAATGAAAAAAAAGGCAAAAAAAAGTAGGCTTAGTAGAAACGTTTAGTAGAAGTAATGAACACAACAAAGACATGCTAAACATACATACACAAACTATATCTATTTTTCATACGTAAGAAATTAAGAGAGACTGTTTCCAGTTGACCCGAAAGAAGGATAGAATGAAAAACCTTTAAAGCGATGGGGAAAACGGGTTCCAACATCGTGGGAAGATCTTGGAGAGTTGTATTATTGTTATTACAGCCGTTATTCTCCGGCTTTGGTGCTATGCAATTGAAGGGCATAAGTGGTTTCTTAGGATGATTTGTGTAATAAGTTGTTATTTAATTTGGAGATTATTAGTGGAGGGAATAAGAGAAAAAGGAGAGAAAGAAAGAGTTTGAGAAGGTGTTTGTTAAAAAACAAATTGGTGTTGGATGTCCAAAGTGAGGAGAGGGACAAATGTAAGTATATATAGTGAGAAAATGAGAAAGGAGGCGCCAAAGAGGATTGCTTTGTTTATTAGTTTGTTGTATTAGAGTTTATTGCTAAAGAGAGTGTCACCTAAGTTATGTTTATTCTAGTCTTGCTTATGGGTTCTAATTGGGTCCTTACGAGTCATGACAACCTTTTCGTATAATACTGTTTAAAGTAGCAACAGGTTGTTTGGATCGGGTTTGGCTCAAGTTAGTTTTCTTAACAAATTAGCTAAGGTAAAAGTCATTTACTTCAATGCCAACTAAGGAAGAACTTTATCAATTTAGTGTTCCCTCCATATTTTATTACTTGTTTTATTTCTTCAATGCCAGCTAATGTTAGGACTTCTCTAATTTAATACAATCTTAAGTCAAATAAGATTGTTCTTTTTTAATAATTATTAATTAATATATGTCGAACTGTGATAGTTTTCGGTCATGGTCATAATCGGACTTTAAATTTTGGATACAATTAAGGACTGAATCGAATAATTAGATCTGATAATGAGATACGTGGGTCACTTCTAGTTGTACTACAAAACCCATTAGTTATAGTTAGTGATGACATTGATCTCATTCCAATGTTAACTTTTGATTTTAATTAAGTCACCCTAGGACCCTTTGCTTTTGCTTAATAGGTGCAAAAAAAAAAAAATATTCTTATTCATCAACATTTATTCAAATAATCTTCTATATCGAATTTTCGGCCCCAAGAACAACACTTCTTTCTTTTTAGCCGAAAGGTTAATATTAGGCTAAAACATGTAACAATGTAAACATTTTATTCCACATGATTATTAGAATCCACTAGATTTTTTTATCTTAATCAATTAATAGTGATAAGTTTATCTCTTTGTATTTTGTTATCTTTCCTTGATCAATCACTCTACCACCTTTTGCCTCTAATTCTTTGTCTCAAAATATTCTTTTGTTTGTTCACTCTTCCATTATATTCTTAAGTCAATGTCAAAAATTTCAGCCTCGTGTTTCAAAGCTAGGTTATTGTTAAAGCTAAACCAATTCGTGTGAATGGTGTGATGTATAAGAGCATACAATGAATATCCATTGTAGTACTACTTGCTAGATATTGATTTTTATGTAGATAATATATATAGTTGGAATGCTATTTTCAAAAGAATTCATGTGAAGTTATTAGATTCTTTATTCATGGCTATATTTCGGATTCGAGTCAAGATTTGTGATTAAGGGGAGTTATGGACCATGAGAGTTGAAAAAGTTAGAAGCAAGGTGTGAACCATTGATCAAGCGAACATTTGGAATCATTAAGACCTTGTTCTTTTCAACTTAAAAAAATCAATTTTATATAGTAAGCTGTCTCGTATTTTTTTAAATGTGCGATTAATTCCAATTTTGATGATTAAGTTGAATAATAACTATATAAATCAGCAAAATATTGATATAAAATATAAGGGACATAATAATGAATTAGTAAAAATCAATTTGTTTGAGGATAACAAGACCTTACTTAAGATTGTTTGGTATCAAGCTAAGCTCCATATGAAGGCTCAAAAATCTCAAGAAAAACCTAATGATCGATGGTACACACCTATGTTTGGGAGTGAACATACACTTATACTGTTATACATATTTGGGTGAGACCACATCATTTTAGCGTAGTGGTCCATATTAATTATCTACGTGTTTTATGATAAGTTACGTCGAATAATGAGTACGTATGTTTATTATTCATTCATTGAGAGGTAACTTACTACAGGTTTGACGAGGATTTCTCGGCCTCTAATAACTTGAATGTTCAATGACTAATAATTCTTGTTGTTCTTAAGTTATGCTTAAATGGCCTGATATCATCTTAATACCAACAAAAAAGGTGTATTGGTGTCAACAAAACTTATTGCGTTTGTTGGTACTAATAAAGATATATTTGGCTACTAAATGATAAAATTTAAGTACAATTTCACTGCTAGAATTCCCTAGGTCTCACATGTAACTAAGTACGACTAGATATTATTTGGTCATATGGTGCAAGGTTCAAAAGAATAAGTATTGAAAATGCTTAAGATATTTTGAAAGCTGTTTAAACTTGTACTTATTATTAGAATGCACAGAAGATGCATGCATAATATCAGTACTCAGTAATTTGCGTGGAATGTGCTTAATATGAATGCAACTTGATTAGTTGTACTTTGTGATAAAACATCATGGTGGCTGTACCTTAATATGGTTTGTAGGAGTCACTTATAATGTATATGGTATTGGTGTGGGTTCGAGATAACATTAAGAACCTTTGTAATCACATCCGTCGAGCACATCACTATGTAAATTATGTGTTTATTTAATCCAATTTTTATATTACATATTGTTAAATTTCGAAACAATATGAAATGGGCCTGGGCAACCCGAACAAGGAGGAGGAGAGTTGGGTCCACAAACAAGGGTTTGGAGCTTCCATACTAAAACCAATTGGCAATAGTAGGAGGTACTCCTCTACCTTATAAAGTGAAACCATCTCTCCTCTTTCTCCAATGTGGGACACTCATAAGTGGGTTACAATGGATTTCAACACATACGAGTTTAATTTATAGAAAGTCACACTATTACAAATTTATTAGGAGTAAATGATGCAAACATATAACTATTGGCTTGGCGGTATCAACTTTTGAAATCACCAGCTCCGATCCCAAGTAAACCTTACCGACGAGAATAAAAAATCATTTCTACAAAGTCATCAAGTATCTACTCTTAAATGCAAAGGAGATATCTTTAAAAAGAATATAAACTCCATTCATTGAAATTCTAATTTGAAATTGGATTTCATAATCTCATACACTTCTTCACTATATATTCTCCTCCCCCTAGTTTAGAATCTTGCCCACCTTCTTAATTAAGCATTTAAGCCAATTCAAGTATTAATTCGACCGACCATGAGTTGGAAGAAATTTACATGTTAAGGAAAATCATCTATAGAAAAAATAATTTATTTAATTTAATTTAATTTTGAAATAGGTGGCTATATGAATAGAGAATAAAGAGTAGAGACGCTTTTAAGATTAAGTGTTGTATATATTTTTATAATTTGGCAAAATGATTCCTATTTTGCAAGTGGCGTTTTCATTAAGCTTTACATATACACCTCCCCACCAAGTTTTGTCCATATGGAATCCATAGATTTTACTATAATTTCATTTCACTTTTTTTTTTTTTTTTCTAGAGTTAACATACTAAAGTAATTAAATTAGTCAATGGGGAAGGTATATTTGGCCCTAGTTTCATTTTTATAATTAATCTCATATACCCACACGTACATAGAATTAGCATCTTAGTTAAAAATAATATATTTAGTACTCTCTCTTCTTAAAATTATTAAATTTTAGTCACAAAACTCACAATATACCTTATACTTTAAATAGACAACTCTCATATTCTCTAATTCATTCAGTTTAATTTTAATACTTTTGTTAAACAATTTTTTATTTAGTTAGTCTCATATTCCCTAATTCATTCAGTTGGTCTCATATTGATGAAGTCCTAAAGGACTAAAACCACGTCAATCATAAACCAACTCGATCTTGAAAATCAACCAACTAGAATGCTCACATTTGACATGGCTCATTGATAGTGTATTAGCCATGTCAACCTAGAAGAGATGTTGAACTTTCATTGATCGGGACAAAAAATTATGAAAACTTCGGCTAAATTAAGAAATTGAAATTTCATTCATATATACATCCCTAATTAGAAACAAATTAGGTCTAAAATTATTAATCCAAACAGAAAATTGTAACCCAATACAACATAAACCATATTAGGTCACACGAATCAAACGATCTATGATAATTAATCTCGAACGAAAAGGGTACATTAATTTAACTTATCAAAGAAAAAAATGTAATTGATTGAATATAAAAGAAAGCAAAAGTAAGTCTAATACCTTTTTGTCATCATAAGAACGCCAAAATGATTCTTGTATAGTCGAGCACTAGAGGAATTTAACTAAAAATGTGAGTGGTTTCTTTCTAATCCTACTAGTAAACTTTCAACATTCGTATCTTCGAAATTCGATATCATTGCTAAATGCTTGATTATTGCCTTTGCCCGCCCTTTCTTTTCTTTTTTTTCTAAGCTTTTATCATAACCCTTTTCATAGAGTGCATGTTTTCGTAATTAATTACTAGTACGTATGATATGTATTTGTTTATTTAGTTAATAATGCAAAGAAATATAACTTAGGTAGATGTTCATGTAGTATATATCCTTTCTTAGAAATTGCTACTCGAAAATTGTTTATGCGAAATAATATGATTTAGGTAGATGTTTCTTTCATATAGCATCAATTCTTAAATGTCTCTCATACGAAGTATATAATTGAAAGTAACGTAAGTAACTTCATTCCTCTATTTTGTGTGAAGTGGCTTTTTTAGTTTCTGCAACTTCTTGTGCTCTCGAAGAATTTTAATTTAATCTCCATAACTAAGAACGTAAATATATTTTTGTGTACAATCTACTACATAGACTAGGGTGCTACTCCATGATATTCACTTAGGAGTGAAAAGCAAACTTTTGTAGGTCTAGCGGCTGCCTCGATGCTTTGTCCCTCAGCCTCCTCTCTTCTCCTCTCTTTTTAGATTTTTAAAATTCCAAAAGGACAAAAATGATGGTTGATGGAAGCTATGTCTTTGATTCCAAATATATTATAAGAAAGAAATTAAAAGGCAAAAAATAATCTACTTGGTTTTGAATTTTGAAATTTTTATACTTCAAAAATCAACCATTTTTCGTTGCTCTACAACTAATGATACATGAACAGTGAGTGCACGCAAGTTGTATGAATAAACTTCAATTGATCATTATTATGATCCATTATTAATATGGATCTTTGTTGTTCTTTAACACATAGTTAGTTGATCACTTTTGGTAAAATAATTTGACTTGAATTCGGTGAGGTTTTTTTTTTTTTTTTTTTTTTTTTTTTGAAATGTAATAAACACCTTATTCAAACTAACTACAATGGTATAGGTAGTTGGTATTACTGAAGATATGAAGAGAGAAAGTATTAGAAAATGATGTCAAAAGTACAAAAAAAAAAATAAAAGAAAAATGATGACAACTCATCAAAAAGAGGGAATGTTGTCAAAAGGTACATTATTTAAATAGAAATAAGCATGTAGTTTTGAACCCCTAAATAAGAAAGTAGACATAATGTAGATAAGGGACGGAGGGAGTAATATAATGTACAATTTTGAGTGGTGCGTGAACAATAAATTGTAGTAAAACACACGTGACACTTGTGTGTAACACTGGCCAATGGCGGTGTATCAAGTCATAAGTAGAAACATCGCTTATGGTAAGGTATGTCACGAGGTTTCTTCAAAAAAAAAAAAAAGGTATGTCACGAGCTAGCAATTTTTGACATGACCTGATAACCGGACCTAACTCAAAGTTACTGAGAGAAACCTGACCTAACTCAAAGTTACTAAGAGAAACCTGACCTAGGCCAAACAACCCGGACACAGCCTGATTTGACCTATTTATCATATTTTGTAATGATATCATGTTTTTGCAATATTTGAATTAGTTTTTTTTAGCACAACACAAAAATCTAACCCGAACCAGATTCTTTGACCCAAATTGGTAGGTTTATGGCTTGGCTTATTGCTTTACTTGTACACTACAATTGGTAGGTCCTGACGTCTGTGTTGATTTGACAGGGTTTAATCCTTTGACACAATCTAGGCTATTTGACTTTGTTCCTGTACGAGCTGGGTTGTGGCTGGTGCAGCTCATCAAAAGCGAGTCAAATATGAATCTAGTTGTCGAGCAATCAGATTCCTTCCCTTCTCCTTTTCTTCACTTGGGGAAGTAGACAAGGAGGTTGTTGCGTTGCTGAAGCGGGTCCAGAAGTTCTCAACGACTCAAGACATTGGAGCTCGTGCTGCTGTTGATAATTTTTTTACTATGATAGGCTTTTCTGTAGCTAGAGGAGTGGGGGCCCATATTGTATCTCGGCTTCCCACTAATTTTTCTATAGGTTGTATTTCTTTATCTGTTTTTGAGATATAATAATAATAATAATAATAATAATAATAATAATAATAATAATAATAATAATAATAATAATAATAATAATAATAATAATTACACTTAACTAAACAACCCAAATTGAATTGCAAATAAATCCAAAAGAACATGGCCTTAGTATATATTATTCTAATCATATAACTAATATATAAAGCTAAACTTTTAGCCAGGCCACGAGACAACGATACTTGGCGTTCCAACTTTTCGTCAAGTGTCGCGCCATGTTGGATAGATTTGGATAGACTTCGTACGATAAAAAAGTTAGTTTAGAATCTGTTTTCAATCATATTTGCATAGAATTTTGGAATAAAATTGTTAATTAGGGCTTGTTTGGTATCACTTTTGGTTTTCTGTTTCCTGTTTTTTTGAAAACTAAAACCAAAAACAGGAAACAAGAAAAAGGTGTTTTCACTTTTCTGTTGTCAGTTTTCAAAATTATCATGATTTTAATAAGTCTAAATATTTTTTGATTCATTATGTGACATATATAATATACTTTTAAAAAACAAAAAACCAAAAAACAGAAAAACACAACGATGCCAAACGAACCCTTAGAGTTTTAATTTCGATAAAATACCAAATAATATAATTTTAACTAGGCCATGAAACAACACCACTTGATAGTTTTATTTAGGTAGACTTCGTAGGATAAAAAAGTTAGTTTAGAATTCTATTTTCAATCAAATTTGGATAGAATTTTAGGATAAAATTGGTATTTTAGAGTTTTATTTATTTTCGATCAAATACCAATATTTCATATGCACCCATTGAATTGTAATTTTATTTTAAAAAAAATAGATATAACTCTCAGTAATTATCATATAAATTTATTTTTTATATCATAATATTTTTTGGAGTGAAGGAAGTCAAAACATACAATATCCATTTATAATATAATCTAATCGATTAAAATACTTCACAATCGGGTAGGGTCATGATCGAGGGTTAGATAGTGTCGTTGGGTCTACTACCCCTAATCAAATTAAATATTTATAACCTAAACTACCCTAATACGAGTATAGGGGTAAGTAAAGGGTCGAACCCAAAAGGACTAAGTGTATCAATCTATGCTAATTAGACTACTAGGAAAGCTTGTGAGATAGAGAGAGATTAAATTAAACACAACCTAGAACAAATAACTAAAACTAGGGAAAGTGGAATCCAATTACATCAATGCATTCAATAACATCATACAATTAGATGAAAATGACCTTGATTAGGAACGATTAACACATTTAACTCACTCTCGCACAATTAAGCATGTTAATTATCCTACTAAACTAATTTAACTCTCGTGCAACTAGCCTAGCAAAGGTATGGAAGAATTTAGGGCTCTCAACCAACTCACTCTCGCGCAATTGATTGAAAATACAATTAAGAACATAGAATCAATTAGCTAGAAAGATTCTAATCCATAAAAGCATCATCCATACACAAAAATCAAGAAAAAATTTCATACTAATCACAATCAATCATTAAATTAATTAACATAACCTTCATCCATTTCCCTAGAGCAAAACCTAAGCTAACATGATGAACAAAAATATGGAAAACTAGGTAAAATAATAATAAAAGCAAGAATCAAACAACTAAACTAATTAATCTACTCAAAATAACAAATAAATAAGCAAAAACAATAATAAATGAAAAGCAATAAAGGTGAGAGAAAGTTAGGAAGACTCATTGAATAAATGAGAAGAAAAATCCACAAAATGCTTCTTCAAAATCCCAAAAACTACATGAAAAATCCAAGCTTTCTCTCTCTAAACTACTCCTAAACTAGAGAGAGATAATCCTAATCTAACCCTAAGAGAGAGAAAATAAAAGAACTAAACTACTCTAATCTAGGGTAAAATTAAATGATGATTCAAAGTTAGAAGAGAATAACCCCAAAGGGGGGTATTTATATACAAGTCCTAAAAATAAATAAAAGAAAAATAAATAGAAATAAAACTAAATAAAACAACTAAAATAACAAAACTACTAAAAAAATAAAAATAAAAAAGGAAAGGAAAACAAAAAATCCCCAATTCCCCCAAACACGAACCATCAGCCCCCCTCCATTTCGTGGCTGCCCTCTTCATCATCCAACATCACGCATCATCAATTATCATCTTCACAACCGTTCATCAACATCAACATCAACATCATCATCATCATCTAGCATCAAATCGTGGCCATCCAAATTTCATTAAAATCACGTGAAAAGCTCGTGATTGACCCACATTTGTGTGCCCGCGAAGATGTCGCGGAGAGGTCGCGCAAATGCTACTGTATCATTCTGTTTTTTGGAGTCCAATTGTGTGCGCCTTCTGACAGGGCTGCGCGGCCGCGGAGGTCTGGGAAGCTTGGGGAAAGCAATTGTTGTGAATTTGTGCGTTAATGGTGGTTAAATTTCTGCTGCTGTTGGTGTTGGTTGCGGTGGAGAAGCAGGGGAAGGGTGTTGCTGTGAGTTGCGTGGTTGATTGGAGTTGCGGGTGTTTGCAGTTTGCTGCTGTTGTTGTTGGTGTTGGTGGTTGGATGGTGCAATTGTTGCGGTTTGGAGTCGGTTTGTGTGGAGGAGATGGTGGCAGAGGTGGTGGTTGCAGGTGGTTTGCGTGGGGTGAATTTGAGTGTTGAGGTGCTGCTATTGTTTTGGTGTTTGGAGTTCGTGGTGGCTGTTGGTGTTGTTGGGGCTGAGATTGGTGGTGGTTGTGGGGAGTTGTGTGAGTCTGGATGTGGGAATGTGTGGTTTGTTGCTGTTGGTTTTAATGGTAAGTGGTAGAGTGCGTGGGTGAGTGGAGGTTGGAGTAGGGCAGTGTGGTGTAGGATAGGGAAATGGGGTGGTGTAGGTTAGAGTGGCAGCAACAGGTTAGTTAGGGGCAGCGGCTTGACTTAATTCTCGGACCTTGAACTCGATCAACCAAGGACCCGAAAACACCTACTACCAAAAACAACACGAGGGGATTATCAAAAGATAAAATAAAATAAAATAAAATAAGAAAAATAAAGTAAAATAAAATAAGATAAATAAAGTAAAATAAAATAAAATAAAATGCTAAAACTAAAGAAATAATAAAATTAAATGAAATAAAATAAAATAAAATAAAATAAACTAGAAACTAAAAGAAAATAAATAAAATGAGAGAAGAGGGAAATTATTAACTAAAACTACAAAAATAAACTAAAAACTAATAAAAAGGGAAAAAATACACAAAATAAAGATAAAAGACGAGAATAATAAAATAATAGAAATAAAGGATAAAAGGGTGAAATTATTGGAAAATAAGCCGGAATACGACTCAATAAACACCCTAAAAGTGACATAAAAGTCACTTATCAGGTCACAAGTCATTTTGACTCGGGTCAGTTCAAGTTACAGCTCAATAGATGTTCAACTCTAGCCTAAAGTTTTGGGTTAGGGTCAATTCAACATGCTTAGATCAATTTTTTTATTAAAATTTTTTTTTGCTAATTTTGAGAAGTTTCTAATATTTCATGCTTACTTTGCTATTTACTTTTTATGTATTTAATCGAATGTTTTCACCAATATTATTATTGGTCGTTAAATTCCTACTACATAGTTTAAATAGTCACAAAAGTACATCAATTCCTAATTTATTTTGTATCAGTGATAAATTTTAAAGTTTGACATATAGATTAAAAAATTATCTTTAAATTAAGTAAAACAACTCGAGCATCACACGGGGCACAAAAATGGTATTAATATAAGGATTATTTTTTTTAAATTGTAATAAAAAATATATGCATTGAATTGAAATTGAAACGAGATAAACTGAACTAAAAAGAACTAAATTGCAAAGATGGATATTTATTTACGGATTTTTTTCCTTTATATAAAATAAAAAAATGCAAAGTTATCATTTAAGTGATATATAACGCTATTGCTGTATGGTTTGCCGGAAGGAGACTACACGTAATTTTCCTGTCGCACATTAATTTATGGAAAATTTTCATTTTTTCTACTGGAAACACGAAATTGGTTTTTACTACTTTCTCTTTTACAAAGTTTTATTTTATTACCATAAAAATGCAAAAATTTGATCTTATCACATTTAACAGATTTCATCCAAAAATCCGCTGCATGGGCCCACTATGTATACATTTCATTAATCTATTGCATAAAAAAAGAAAAAAAAATCTATTGGGTTTAGTGTTTATTTGGTATTTATTTTTCTTTTTGTATTTTTTTATCCAATATATTAGTTACACGTGGTGAACCCGATTTTTGAATTTTATTGTGGTGGAAAAATAAAACATTTAAAAGTGTGGGTGGTAAAATACAATTTCATGTATTTTTTTTTTTATGGTAAAAATCAAATTTTCCATAATTTATACTCGTACAATTTTTTTACCATTATAGTTTTTTTTTTTTTGAAATTATTTATTTTTTCTTAAATGATTTGCTTTTGTGTTTACATTTTATTTTTCTAATGTATCTTACTATCTTAGATACTATAAAAAACATTCACTACATAATATGTAAATTTTAAGAGAAATTTGTGAAAAAAGACCTTTTAAGAGGTCAACTTTTTGTTAAAGGACCTTTTAAGTAAAAAGTTGTGAAAAATGACATTTTAATACAACAAAATAAAGCAGAGATAACAGTGCAAAACCTTTGCCTAATATAAAAAAAGTGTTGCCTTGTAGCTAAGGCAACACATATGATGCGTAATATATGCCCCCGTTGTCTATTCATAAGGCAACACATTTTTATTCAAAGGCAACAATTTTAAAAGCCAAGGTAAAATGATACATAAGACAACACTTTTACAAAGACAACAAATAAAAAATGTTGTCATCTAAGGAGACAATTCAAAAATGTTTCTAAATGTTGTCACTCCCAAGCATTTAATAGTTGGTAGGGCTCGAACTTGTGAGCTCAAAGTCACAAGGTGAGTTTTCCACCAATTCCACCAAACTTGCTTATATATATACATATATATATACACTCGCCATAAAAGCAACATGTTAAGTTATGTTGTCTTTTTAATAGCCATAAATGGCAACATAGATATTAATGTTACATTTTCAAACAATAGTTTTAATTTGTTATTGTTATCTTTTCATGCAATAATTATTATGTTTGTTGGCTTAGACAAGAAAAAGGTAACACTTTAAGCGACAGTTGCCTTATATAGTTTAGAGCAACACTTTTTTTCCGTTACTTTAGTTCAAGGTAACAAATAAATATTGTTGCGTTAGATTATTAAGAGTAACATTTTTGTAAGTGTTTCAATCTTTAGTGTTGCCTATTCTCATTTTTTTTTTTGGTAGTATTTTAAGTTGTATTTTGTTTTTAGGGAGTACTTGGGTGAGTTTTGTGGGTGGTCTACGCCGGAGCTCCGGTGTTGACTTTCACGTGTCAGTCACGAAATATTTTGGATCATCTTGGGTCTAAATTAAGCTCAAAATTGGGAAAGAGAGTAAGACCTTGTTTTGTGTGTCTAGAAATATTTTGATTTGTATTAAACTTTATAATTAGTATTTCAAAATTCATATATCATATTAACTCTACTTTTATTAAATTTGCAATTTGGAGGAAATAATTGCATAGCATAGTAAATTTTTTCTTAATGTAAAGGAAAGGAAAAATTATTATTGATGAACTCAACTTTAGTCGAAATAATCCCTACTTTAGGGGTATTAAATTTTATTAGGCCTTACAGCTTAACAAACCTGTTACATACAGCAGCAGGTCAATTACCACATGTCAACAGCCTATTCGCGTAAAAAGGTTGTTAAAAAAACTAATTTAAAAACCAAGCCAACTACCACCGACAACCAACCCCTTCCCATTACCGATAGCAGGTCAATTACCATCCCACCACCGGCAGCCAACCCCTTCCCATCGACCTTACCCTGTCCCAAACCCCCTTCTCGAAAAAGCCCCCTTCTTAAACCCCACCTCGAAAATTGTCTACCTCAATCCTTATCAATTCCCCCACCCCGAAACATCCCCCTCCCTAAATCCCACCTGAAACAATCACTCTCCTTATCTCCACCCTGAAAACAACTCCCCATCCTTAACCCCCACCGTGAAACATCCTTCCTCCCTTTCCCTAGCCGTGAAACCAGTGCCCTCTCCCTTTCATGATTTTCCTCTTTTTTAGTGTAAGGGGGAAGATAAGGGAGGTCGGTGATGGTGGAAGGGAATAGTTGTTTCGGTGGTTTAGGAAAGGCAAGGATAAAATTATAAAGATGGTTTAGAAAGGTTGTGATGAGCCGAGCCAAGGATAGCTCAAGATTGGCTCGTTAAGATCTTGTGTCAAACCAAGCTTATACGTACTGAGCTTTGGTCAAGCCGAGTATTGAACAATCTCGGCTCGTTAACATCCCTAGTTATGAGCAATAATACTTATCTTGATTGTCTTTCATGTCAAAATTATATTACAATAATAAATTTAATTTGTATGCATGAAGATAAGTAGGGCTAAAATTTACCATTATACTACCTCCGTTACATATTATTTGCAACGATTTGACATAAAGTAGAGAGGGAAAATGTCTAATCGTTGCAAATAATATGTAACGGAAGTAGTATTTACTTAAACTTGGATACCACAAATAGCCAAAATGAATTTTTCATGTTTCATATCCAAAATAGGAATTATCCCATTATTTAGAAAATGGAAATATTTCTATAATCTCAAAGCTTCTATAGAACACTATACTTGGCATTAGAGATGTACCAAACATTAAATTTCCACTTAGGTTGTTACTCAACTAGGCTGACGAAACGTGGCAATTATAAAAGTCAAAAGACATCTTTTTTTTTTTTTTTTTTTTTTTGACAATATGTAAATAAGTAGTTGAATGGTAAGTTTTGTCTCCGTATATTAACTCACCCCTTTCACCCACTAATATATTGGTTATGTAATCAACAAAATTATATATGCAAAAAAGAATTAATTTCTATTTAGCTATTGATTATCTTATCATTGATTAGCACTCTCCTTATTATAATGGAGTTTTTACCTAAATATATAACATATATATATGTGTTTGTTTGAGAGCTTTTCATTTCTTTTGTCTTTAACAAGTCTTTATAGCATGATATCGAAACAAGGAAAAGATCATATCCAAACGTATTATATACTTCCTCCATTCTATAATACTCGCAAATCGTAATATACCTTTTCAACACACATTATAAGAAAGAGATTTGAAGGTACGTAATAAGAAAATAAAAAAAGCGTGTAATAAAAAAAGTGTGTTGTGTTTGGTGAATTATTTTGATAAGTTTTCTCTTTTACACCCTGAAATATGAGAATAGGTCCATATATATATATATATATATATATAAGTTTTGATAAGTTTTCTCTTTTATACCCTGTAATATAAGTTTTGATAAGTTTTCTCTTTTATATATATATAGGGGAGGGATCCGGTGAGAATAGGTCCATATGTGAGAATTCATACTTATATGAGAATTGATTTAAAATTTAGAACATGTGAGAAAAAATTTAGAACATGTGAGTTAAAATTTAGAACATGTGACTCAAGTTAAAATTTTGAACATATGAGTAATAATGTAGAACATTTGTGTGAGTAATATGTTTAGAACATCTGATTTAAGAATTAGAACAAGTGATTAAAAATTTATAAAATTGCTTTATGAAATTTTAAACATATGAGTAAAATTTAGAACATCTGATTTAAGATTATGAACATGTGAATAAAAATTTTGAACAAATTGATATAGAATATAGAAAGTGTGAGTAAAGAATTTAGAAAATAATAGAACATACGCTTTGAAATCTGGAACATATAATTAAAAATCATAGAACACACGTTTTAAAATTTAGAACATATAAGTTAAAATTTTAGAACAAGTTATTTAAAATTTATGACATCAAACTTAACTAATTTATGGTTTAGAACATGTGAATACTAAATTAGAACATTTGATTTAATTTAGAACACCTAAGGAAAAATTTAGAACATACGAGTAAAAATTTAGAACATAAAGAGTGTTCTCACATATGAAAAATTCTCACATAAGAAAAATTCTCACGAGAGCCTTCCCCTATATATATATATATATATATATATATATACATACATACATACATACATACATACATACATACATACATACATATATATATATATAAACTAATCTATGTATTGATATATTAAAAAACATTTCTAAGAACGATTCTATGCAATGTGGGCACCCTCCTATTATGCAAAGGCTTTCATTCGTTCAACCTTCCAATTTAAAAAATAAACAATGTTATTACAAGTGATAGATTATGTAAATAATCTTTTGAAGCTCTAATACCATATGAGAATATTTCCCGTAAATTTATCATTGATAAACATCAATAAATATACAAAATTATTCTAGGTTAGACTAGAGCTTTACTAGGAAAATAAAAACTACTCCCTCTATTTTTTTTATATGCATCAGTTTGACCGGCATATTTGCCGAGACGCTACTTTGACCATAAATATTTTTAATTGTGTATTAGTAAAAATTGTAACAAAATTATATTATGAAACTAGACATTACGACGAATCTAATGATATATAATATAATAACATTTATTACGACGAATCTAATGATATATAATATAATAACATTTATTTAGTTTTTAGAGGTGAAAAAATTAAGTCAACCATGGTATGTGAATAGTGCAATTGTCAAAGTGATGCATATAAAAAAAACGGAGGAAGTAAATAATATACAAAAGATTATTTTCATAATCTATTAACAAGGTATTAAACTAAACATACAACTTTGAAATGTAAGATGAGAACATAACCACCTTTTCAATTAAACATCAATGTTTAATGATTCAAATTAAAAGATATTAAAGTTTAATTTTAATATTGTAAAAGATTTAAGTAAATGATCAAACTTCCAACGTAATGATTTAGGCTACGATTGATTATTACTCGGATTCGGGTTACAAACTCATCGCTAGAATTTTGTTTCTCACAAAATTATGAAGCAACGACAGATCCACTAAAAAACTGTATGAGACAACGAATCGAGAATGTTGTGCCGAATCATATATTTATGTATTTGGATTCTTAGCCCTTTCCCGATTAATTCTTGCTTGATATGTTAAATTCATTACCATTAATTGTCAATTATAGATGATGTATTTTTTAATTTTTTTTTTTTTTTTTTTTTTTTTTTTTTTTTTTGACACATGGTGTATTACTTTAATTAACGAAACATAGTGTTCTTTAGGAGTTCTTTCAAAAAAAAAAAATGTATTATAATTTTGTAATCCGTAGTATTATAACTTGTATGGATCAGTTTGACGGCGACGATCGAATAATTCACGATTATACGCGACCTTCGACCTTCTCATGTTAGTTGACATGAGAAGTTAATTAAATAAGGAATTAAATTTAATATAATGATAATAATCACTTAGGAATTTAATTTAGGCCGTTAGATGGTATTCGATTCCCTATCATAAAATGTATTGAAAAATTAACGTACGTGTGAGTTTTGTCAAAGTATTCTGTATTGAAAAATTAACGTACGTGTGAAGTTTGTCAAAGTATTCTCCTATTGACTATAAGGAGCCCAAGTGAATATGGATTCAAATATTCTTGTAGAAAAGTTCTCTAATTCGGCAATAGCTACATAGTCACAAATACTATTAGGAAAATATAAGAGCGTTTTGTAAGACATCATTTCATATAGCGATCAGTAGGAGAGGTACATATATAGCGTTATGATAGCTTTTCTCGCATGTCAAAAATGGTAGCGTTTAGAATAGTGCGAGTAACGTTTATATATCCCTATTGATCTGATTAAATTAGAAATAATAATCCCAACATTTACGGATTTTGTTTCAATAATCCTAATTTTGGTGGCCGCTGATTTTCTTCAATCCCAAATAGCAATTACCTGTTGAATGGATTTTTTTTTTAAGTGACACGTGTCACTAGTTAATTGGTTAAGAAAAATTTTAAAAAAAAACTAAATTTTTTTTTAAAAACCACCCAGCCAAAACCCCAACCACCCTAAGAAATCCGACAACCCGCCTAACCCAGCCACCTCCCTCACCAACCGTCATCCCTCCCCCACCACTGGAGTCACCGCTCTGGCCGCTTCCCTCTAAACCATCTTCCCCCCTCCCCTAAACCCCCACGCAACCACCAAAACACCCCTCCCCACTTCGTAAACTTCCAACTGCCATTCCCCTTACCCCGAAATCCTAGCAGCTAGTGTTTTCGACGATGTGGAAGTGGCTGTTGGGGGTTTTTGGGAGTGGGAGAGGGGGTTTGAGGGAGTTTCGAATGGTTGGAGGGTTTCAAAGGGAGTTTCGGTTGAGGAGGCGGAAAACCAATTTGGAAAAGGAAGGGATTGAGGGTGGAGGTGGGCCGCAACACCGGCACAGGAAGATGGGGAGGGGGGGAAGCGACGCAGCATTAGGGCAAGGGAGGGGTAAGTGTGGCTGGCCGGCGGCAAGTGGTAGTGATGGGGGGGTTACAGTGACAGGTAAGAGGATAAAGGTTTTTCTTATTTTTAATTTTTTTTTTAATTTTTTAAATTTTTTTAAAACCAACTACAGCTTGACACGTGGCACATAACCTGTTATGAGAGGTCATTGACTTTTGTTGGTTGGTTTGGGATTGAAGAAAATCAACAGTCCCTAAAGTTCGGATTATTCCAAAATAATCCAAAGTTGGTATTATTGAAACAAAATCTGTGAAAGTTGAGATTATTGTTTATATATAATTTTTCCTTAAATTTATGTTTGTTTTTTTAAGTTACATTATAATATTTCAATCACTATTTTTACCAAACATTCGTATTATTAACCGCTACATTCACAAATAGTAACCTATACCTATACTAATTGACTTATTTGCTACTCGACTACATACTAAAAGCTATCCGCTAACGCTAATATAATTTCATATATAAATAAAAATTTGTCTTTTTGTATAATTCTAATTGTTTCTCAATGGAATTAGAAATCTATTAAGGGTCTTTTCTCTTCGGCTTAAATTCAGTTCAGTTCAGTTCAGTTCAGTTTAGTTTAGTTCAGTTATGTTCAGTTCAAAATTTCCTCCTCTCATAAAATATTCAGTCCAGTTCAGTTCAATACAGTAAATTAGAACAGGCCCTAACTATTACTAAATCAAAACATTGTTACCTCCATCAATCTTCAAATTATCCTACGTGTCGTTCTCACATTAAAAAAATTTCCTCCAATTTTATGTGTAATATCATCAATCATCAATGATTTTATTTTTATGTTTAATCTACACTTTTAACTCCAATGCATAAATGTCTATACATCCGGTTTACACTAATATTAGTGTACATCGAGCAGTATAGGGGTAACTTTAAGCCAATTTAGGATAACTTTTTGCTTTTTTGGGTAACTTTGAACATAATATGTTTTTTTTTTTTTTTTTATAAATTGAACAAGAAAAGTTTTATAAGGGTGATAAAATTACTTTCAATCACTAATAATTGAATTTTAGTCATTTAAAATGTGATTCTTTACCAATAAAACGTAGATTATTTTTATTTGTATTGGGTTACTTTTATACATATTAGGGTAACTTTTATTCATTTTAGGGGTAACTTTTGATTACTTTAAGAGATATTTAAAATGGATGTACAATAATTATTGTACACCCGATTTTTTTAAAAGTTTATGAAATTCAATAAACCAAATTCTCTCCTAAATTATAGTTACACACTTACACATACCTAATTTGTTTGATGTTTGACCGTGGTTTTACTATTTTTTTTTTAACATTCTTTACATGTAAAATATTTTCTGATCTAATTCTAATCTTCTATATACAATGTAATGTAACTAACATAAATTACCAGAAAGATTAATTCTAATCAGTGCATCGCACAAGAATAACTTATTTTTTCCCGCTTAAATGCAAGGATGATGTCATCTTCTACTTTTTTTTTTCTTTTTTTTTGTTTTTTTGGGATGGGGGGGGGGGGGGCTACCATACTTAAAAATTTTTGAAATTTGAATATTAGAAGCTTCTACATTTCAACTAAAACCTATCAATTTATCCTAAAAAAAATTGAACTAATTGTAAATATAACACTACTTAATAGACTCCTAAATTAAAATATGTATTAGGCGACGTTGTACTGATATTATATCATAATTTTTATGAATATCTAAAATATTACAATCACAAATATTTTTTGTACGATGTACAAATTATAAATATTGATTTTATATAAACCATACATCGCACGGAACCTAGTATAATAATAAGGGCCTGTTCTCTTACGTTGAAATTCATTCCAACGTAAGTTCAGTTCAGTCCAGTCCAGTCCAGTCCAGTTTAGCTCCTAATTTCCTTCTTTTATAAAATATTCATTTCAGTTCAGCTGAGTTCAGTTCAGTTCAGTTCAGCTGAGTTCAGTCCATGAGAACAGGCCCTAAATGAGGAGTATTATAAAAAATAAAAAAGTTTTTATTTTGATTGAAAGGGCAGTGGAAATGAAATTAAAGTAAACTCTCTAGAAATATTTAGTCCAAGTCTTTTGTAAAAGGCTTTTTTAGAAAAATAAAAATAAAAATAAGAGATTCCGCCCTAACAAAATGACAGTGACCATACCTGAAAACTGATAAAATAATTAAAGAAAGGGTGGGGAAGGCCCACGTGGTGGCAAAGCCAACTAAGAATAATTTAGTGAATATTTTTTTGGCCCTTTGGGTTGTTGAAAGATGATATGCCCAGTGGAAAAGCTCATGTGAACGACAATAACTACTACCTGAAATTATAAAAGAAAGATATCCTACATAAAGGTGAAAACAAACTCACAAGCACACCTATAATATACAACTTCTCATACCGGTGACGGATACCTTAAGTAGTTAAAGCTTTTCTCCCAATAATAGGTGATTCTGTGATCGATTCTCATCACTCACCCCTTGTGGCTCTCTAAATACAAGAAAAAAAAATAATATACAACTTCTTAGTTATTTTCGTGCACACTTAAAACTAATTTGTTGATACTTTAAAAATAAGCAAAATTGATGATAAATTGAATAGCGAAAAACCAAGTGTATGTACATGAGATTAAGATAGAGGTCTAGTAAAGTCTCCTAAACCTGCACTAATTAAATTTTAATAAGATTAGGTTGAAAGCTAAATGAGAGGAATTCAAAACTCTCCCAACGAGTGTTGTTACTCCTTAACTCGCTGATACAAGTGCAAGGAAGTATGGTGGCATCCAAGGTGTACTAATAATTAACTCAAATTAGATCAAATTCTAGAAAGAAAAAAGACTCTCCTGATAACTATTATTACATTTTAACGGTATAAAATTAAATCGAACTAACTCTTTTACTATTGACCTAATCAATTGATCCAACTATGGGGGAATGTGGTGGTGACTAAGGTGCAATAATAATCCAATCAAAGCACTTAAATCTTGAAAATTGAAATTCATTCTATTCCACCTTCAACAAACAATTTTTTTCATTTATAAAGATGATCTCTGAAGGTAGTGTACTAGTGTGGTTGTCGAAAATGAAAGAAAAAAAAGATTATGTTTTTGTATCTTAAGTCCTTTTCAGCTTTTTAATTTTTGTCCACAACTTGCGTAGACTTAGTGCAATAAAAAGAGTCTTACTTGATGTCAGTATGACTTGTTATAATTGATTAAACCCAATTTAGTACTAACCATGTTCCTTTGTTTTCCTTAAAAAGTAAGTCATTCATGCTTAGTACTATTGTACTATGTACATATGGAAGAAATTGAAAGAAAAGATTGACCTAATTAAGAAATTAATATGGTATTAATTATTTATATGTTAATGTTCAAGTTTGAGTGTTTAATAGATAGTGGTCTATGTTGTTGGAAATAAAGTAGTGTTAAGAATATCAATTAACTATCTACTTTATGGTTAATAACAATTATCAACTCTATGAGAATTATAAACAACTAAACAAGTAAACCAAGAATGAAGAAGAAAAGTAAAAGTGACACAAGAAAATTATCATGAATCCAAGTTCTTCCCAAAAGAAAACTCATCAAGTTGCACAGAATGATATAAGAAAGTTATCATGGGAACACAGTACAAGTTTCAAAAGAGATCTTCCTAATAAGTTGTACAAAGTGACACAAGAAAACTATCGTGGAAACCAAGTTCTAAAAGAAAACTCGTCAACTTGCACACGCATGGAGTAACATAGGATATAGATGCATGATGAATTAGGAACATTAAATTTAACATAACGCTCCGTCAAATTGTGTATTAATAATCTCTCCAAAAACCCTAGTAAATTGTGTTTGAGTATACCTAAGCTAAGGTGAATCTACCATTACAAATTAAAATGATGGTCAAGGGTATAGATAATATCACCCATCAACATTAGAAGAGATCAGATAGAGCATGTCAAATTGTCAATATCTCAGATTTTTCAATTTTGTGATTATTCTACCTTACACACAAGGCCAAGTAAATCGTTAAATCTTGACTTATTGGTTAAAGTAAGATACAAACATAAAAGACCTTCTATTACTTAGTTCGAGCACAAAGTATTCACTTGGACTCTTGGCTCTTTCACACTTTTGCCATGCATGATTGATTTAATGACGTTCATCCTAATACTATATAGTCATGAGCTAAGTGCGTGGAGTAGCCTGTCAAATTTTATAGTTTGTGATCCTTAATTAGCTTGTGCTTAAAAGTAGTATCAACAGCATAAGGGCATAACTTGTCCTTGGTACAAAGATAAATTATTCATTGGACTAAAAAGCATGATCATATCAGAACAGAGTTTGACCACATATAAGTCCGATACAATTTCATCTTTAAACTAATTGGCAATAAGTACCAAGCAATAGTAAATTATCAAAATCTCAATTATTGGTGATTGTTAGTCTTTTTCTTTAATGTGAGACGCTCGATTTCAATTCACATACTTTGTATAAGTTATTCCTGTCGATGATATATATGTTAAAATTTATCTATGTGATGACTTAGCTTGTTTGGCATTTGATGTGTGATGATGTAATTTAGGGTCTTTTCTGATTTATTGAACTGAACTGAACTGAATTAATATTTTATGAGAGGAGGAAATTGGGAACTGAACTGAACTTAAGCTGAAGAGAACAGGCCCTTAGACTATACAAAAAGGAACACCAATAATTTAAGAACAAGAAATAGCAATTTAGCTTCTATATACAAAATTCGTTTATCAAATGGCAAAATTGTAACTAAATTAACAATTTTGCCTAATTATCATGACATATTTGTAAATAAATCAATTATTGTGGGATCATTTTCAACTCATTATGGCATGTTTGTAAATAAATCAATTATTGTGGAGTCCATTTTTTTTATTAAAAAGTTGTTGATTTATTTACAATTTTGCCATTTGATAAACATATTTTGTTTATCAAGGAGATAAACTTGTAGTTTCTCTTTTTTGATTTCATTTATTTTCATTTAATTTTTTTGTTATAATTTCTCAAAAATTATTTTTTCTGTTGGATTGAAATCTTCAAAAATTATATTTGCATTTTAGATATTAAAAGACTAATTATGCCTATATTATAATGTGAAAAAATAAACGAATCATATTGTTTTATCATTAAATATTATTGTAGTCATATTTCAAATGACCACTATAAAAACATTAAAACAAATAAAGTCGGTGCAAAAAAGATAAGTAAACAAATTTTGGAATGGAATAATAATCAAGACAAGCACTAGAAGAGAGGGATCCAACTCAACTTCAATTCACATGCAATTGACAAAGCAAAGAAGACTAGGGATTTTGACAAAGGAGTATATGTCGATGAGAATCTAATGGTTAAGCTCATTAGAGCCCTCTTTCAAAGATGCTATAAATTAGTTAGAATTTCCTAATCTTTAATTGCAAAGTCAAAGTTAGCATCAAAGTACCACAGAACGTCTAAGAAGCCGGCAAAATGATATACAAGTATACGAAGTATGTTTTAAGGAAAGGTACACAGAATTCTCTCAACATGACATACATGATCAGCAAGTACCTTGTCTATACCCGAACCCTCATGGGTTTTTTGGTTTAACTCGATCTTTGGAACTAGATGCTTGGAAGCAGGGTTAAGATGTAGGAATCTCTACCTTCAAGTACTTTCAGTTGGTTGGATTCGAACCTTCGACCTCTAAGATTTAAGGTAAATCTTTTACCAAATGAGCCAACTGACATAAATTATAAATTCACTGAGTCATTTTAGGTGCATACTGATAATTAAATTTTTTTGTAGCATCAAAAGCAAAGTAAAAGGGTAATCTATATCTATACTATCTATTAGAAGGCAATTCTAAATTTGTGTATGTGCCACATGTATTCTTTCTTACACCAATACTATGTCACATCATCATTCAACGACCTTTAACATCATGCCACATCATCATTCGATGTTATAAATTAAAAACGCATATAAAGAGTTTCGAACCTAAAACCTCATTAAATGAAAATAACATGTATTACCACCATCTTAGCTAAAAATAAATCAATGTCTTATAAATACAAGTGTTAGAATGTAGAATAAAAACAAGATAAATCCAAAGTAAGTTATTTTTGTCATTGTATTCTACTTTACCCACAATATAAATGTTAACAAGTCTTTTAAAGCATCTAATATAAAAATGAAATAATTGAAAGTATCACCCGAATTGAAGTGAAGCCCGGTTCACATACTAGTATTATATCATGTTAAAATAAACTAAAATAGGGAGAACGGATATGTGTAGCAGGGTTTAAAATGAAACAGAAAAGGGATAAAAGTTGGGTAATGTGGGGAGAGAGTGAGGAAGAGAGGGAAAGATGAAGAGGAATGGAGAGAGAAAATTGTCGGAATAGAGAGAAAAGGATCGCATATGTTTAAACATTTTTTTTGTTGGGTAAGATGAATAAGGCCCCGTTCTTTAGAGCTGCTCTGTTCTGCTCTGCTCTGCTTTGCTCTGCTGAAATCTGCTCTGCTTTGCTATGCTGAAATCTGCTCTGCTCTGCTTCAATCTGCTCTGCTCTGTCTTGCTCTGCTCTGCTTAAAATTAATACTTAATATTGAATTATTATAATAATAATGTATATTTAATGATAATAATAAATAATTAATACTTAATGATAATAATAATCAATATTTAATAATAATAATAAATAAATAATATTTAATAATAATAATCAATATTTAATAATAATAATATATAATTTATATTTAATAATAATAATTAATATTTAATATTATTAAAAATTAATATTTAATAATAATAATAATTAATATTTAATAATAATAATTATTAATATTTAATAATAATAATATTAATAATAATAATAATTAATATTTAATAATAATAATATTATTAATAATAATAATATAATTAATATTGAATAATATTAATAATAATATTAATAATAATAATATAATTAATATTTAATAATATTAATATTATTAATAATAATATTAATAATAATAATATAATTAATATTTAATAATATTAATATTATTAATAATAATTAATATTTAATAATAAAATTTAATGATTATAATAGTAGTAGTGGTGGTGGTGGTAATAATAATAATGAAATCTGCTCTGCTCTGCTTTGCTCTGCTATGCTCTACTTCAATCTGCTCTACTCTGCTCTGTTTTGATGAAATCTGCTCTGCTTTGCTCTGCTCTGCTGAAATCTGTTCTGCTCTGCCCAGAAGCTCAAAAAAACAGGGTCTAACTCTATTGGACTAGCACGCCTCATATGATGTTAATTAAGCTGGCCTAACTATGTAAGTCAACGCTTGAGAGTAGAAGGGGAGAAAAGAGGTTTCCCTTACCAGCAATTGTACCTAATTGATTAGGCTTGTAATATGAGTTTCTCACCATAGAGCTTGGCTGAGAAAATTCAAATAAATTTATTTATGTGCCATTTATAATCCATTATGCATGTAACATGTAAGCATTTGATACCGTTAGAAAGTTATTGGTGCTATAAAACTACATGACCAGGGAACTGCGAACAGGTCCTCAACAAAACAAACTGCTGAAATTCAATTGAAGCCATCAAGAAGATGGAGAAAGAAAGTTAACGCTGCCACTTGCCAAATAGTCAGCCAAATAAGGAGTTACTACTTCAAATCTTTACTACTGTGCCTGTATTAAGGTTTTTAGATCCACTATAAACAAAGCCCATCATAGCAACAAAAGCTAGAAATTATAGGGGGCCATATTGAACTGAGTTAACAAAGACCAAAATGTTTACAGTTTACCCAATGTCCCAATTTAGGGTATGTTCACATTACTGATCTGAGCTGAAATAAATTGAACTGATTGGAGCTGAACTGAACTAAATTGAATTGAACTGAACTGAATTGAATAGAGCTGAAATGAATATTTTATGAGAGAAGGAAATTAGAAACCGAACTGAACTGATTGAGCTGAACTGAATTAAACTAAACTGAAATTAAGCTGAAGTTAACAGGCCCTTTATACAAAATTTTGCCAACACCCCTGCACTACTTACACCCCCTATCCTTCCTAATGATGTCATTCTATATTTTTTCGGTTTCGCATCACATATAAAATGTTCATTTTTAATATATAAATGTTCAATTTTGTACCATTAAATGTTCAATCTTATTAATACGACCTGCTATAGTCAAATTATTATACTGTACAGAGTTAACAAAGACCAAAATGTTTACGGTTTACCCAATTTAATAGAAAAACAAAATAAATAATGTATATTATTATTATTAGTGCATAGTTGCATATGCTTAATAATGTCTCTCTCTTCTATTCATATTCCTTAATTGTCTATTAGCCTGCCCATTATTACATGCATGATAGTTTTTTAATGGCTATAATAAAATATTAGCCACCTGTAGACACCTAAAAATGTCTCCCCAAAACCAAACCCGATGATGAACAACCTTTCACCGTCGTTATTGGTCGGGTTGAGTATTTAATCTTTGGAGTGCTTAAATCCATGTTCTATCCAATATATTTCATAAACCAATCCAATTTCTAGTTTATTTCCCTAAACCATAACCTATTTTCCACTTTTCGTATCCACGTCACAAAACCAACTGAACTGATTTTATGGCTATATAATTTTGATCCAATTATTATTTGGTTGGATAGGCCTTTCAATAAGCTTTCCAACCATATATCATAAGTCTAATCCGATTTAAAACAAAGAAGATATGAGGCAAACACTAAACTCGGCCCAAAACCGACACCCTTCTATTAAAACAGTCATATCTTAAAATATAAAAATTATTTTGACCTGATTCTAATTGGGTTGGAAAGTAGATTTGATAAGCTTTCCAATGATATATTATATACCTTATTCCAAGTTACGAATCAAAAGTTATGATGATTTTTAAAACGGGTAAAAAACTGGAATCACCGCGCACAGTGCAAAAGCACCGTGTCACGGGAGTGTGCCCCGTCTGACGGTGCCTGGCACCGTGTCACGGTATTGAACATCTTGTCACAGTGCTATTTTCCATGTAATTTTTGTGTTTTCCCATACCGTGCCACGGTGGACACTACCGTGTCACGGTAAGTGTGCCATGTCACGGAATTTTCTCGTGTCGTTTTTGCGTAAATCCTTCACGCGTTTTCACTCCCCGTACCCTAAATAATTCCCGCGTCACACAGTTGTCCACCGTGTCACGGGAATTTGCCCCGTCTGACGGTGCCAGGCACCGTGTCACGGTGCCCTCTGCCGTGTCGCGGTGCAATTTTTTTAGGGTTTCGTGTGTTCCCTACTCATTTTCCCTATAAATAACCCCCCTCATCTCTACAGTTCGGGGCACCAACAATCATTCTCTCACCTTACACCAAAAATCATTCTCTTCTTGCTCTTTAACCTAATTTCTAGCCTTCTTATTCTTCCATAATATTTCCCCTTAGCACTCCAAGGAGTCCATACTTAACCCAAGGTTCCGTCCTTAAACCAAGGCGTGAAGGGTACAAATAATTGAGGGTTTGGACCAAATCAACTCTACTTTTATTTAATTTAATTTCCATTTGATTTATATTTTTTTATTGAAGTTACTAACAATTTATTCATGATGTAGCAATTTAAAGGAATGCGCGGAATGTGAGTAATTAATTTAATTACTTATTTTATTTTATATTGCTAATATCATGATTAGGGTTATTATTATTTGATTTAACTAACGCTATTATTGTTGAATTGCTTCCAATATTAATGTTTGTTCTATTATTATTTATGATCACCATATTACAAGTTAAAGGGAATATGTAATTGAAAATCACGCCTAATAAGATAATTTGGACAATCGGTTTAGGTTCCTTTAATCTTGTTATTTAATCAAGTGATCACGATATTTTAAAATAATATGTTGCATTAATATTCAACTAATTTAGCATAATAATAGTTTGGAGCAAATTGAATCTTTGTTTGCATGCCTTTGAGATCGCAGGAATACTTTTCACAATTAGAATCGAGTAGAGGCCAATATGGGCGAATGTGACTCCATGACTTACTTCATACCATCATCCCCGATCCTCCTTTCGTGGTTCCGAACCATATGGAGTTAGTAATCTCATGGATTATGAATGCAGTGTAACCTTCACGGGTCAATCGTTGTTGCCTTCGTTGTCCCTTTTTCGTGGTTGCCTTAAATGATCCGTGAACAGTTTACAAGTTCCTTAAAAAAACTTGTTGGCGGCTCCCTACTTTTCTTTGTCCCTAATCGTTGTCTCTAATCGTAATGTCAATTCCCACTTCCTATGAGTGCCAAGCATATTCACAACATGCTAACGTAGGCGCGCTTCGAACGACGCCTACACCACCACAAAAACGAAATCTACACCCTTGATTATCACTATGTAAATTAGGACCGTTGATTAAAGCTGACCATAAAAGTACCCCAAAAAAAAAATTAATTAATTATGAATTGTATAATTATCCTATCCAACTATATATCAGTGTAGTTCGTATAAAACTATCCAATTTATAAAATCGAATTCCTTTTTCAAGTCAGTTGGCAGTTTCCATTGATTGTAATTGGTTATTATTTAATCTTATCCATGATAATTTTTCCTATATACCTATTTAATGGAGATTTAGGTTGAAAGTTGAATACATGGAAGATAGATGGAATTGTATCAATGGGAGCGACGGTTATTTTTTCAGTCATTTATTTTTTCATTTTAAATAAAGTATTAAGTCAAATATATGAATGGACAAGATTAATCATTTATATTTAAACGGTTGAAATTGAAAATAGTTACAATGGCTACATTAAATGTAGCCATTGAATAATCTTCCTTATACATGACTCACTCTTGACTCATGATCTACATAACTAAATTAGTGCGATCTATTTTGCTCCAATAAAATGTGACCCTATTTTAATCCGACCTGTTATTGACCTTTAAGCTTTGACTCTACTTGTCCAATAACTAGGTTATTTTAACATTCTTCTATAATTTTGGTGATTTATCGTTAATGTAACTGTCGTTGACCTACTAATAATGATAACATCCTCTATTTCAAAACAAAAATCTTAAGTAGATTGATTGGTAAAAATTTTGGTGGCTATCTCTAAAGACACGTACGTATGAAAATGGCCAAGCCACATGCACTTTATGTCTTGCAAATCTCATGCAAAATAATTACAATTGTGGTTATTTATAAACAAGTCAAGAAATTAGAGACCAAAATAATTGTCATATATATATGCTTAACAACAAAAGGTGGTTTCTTTGCATAACAACAAAATCCAAGTAATGAACCACTGGTGATGGTTATACTTACAAGAGACAAGAAAATTTTAGATCGAAAAAAAGTTATCACGCGTGCTCTTTTTTTTTTTATTTTTTTGTTATGGTATATTTCAATTTTCTTAGATCTTCATATATAATCATAAGGTATGATGAAAATATATTTCTCTTAAGCAATCATCAAGCCTATCATATATTTTCCACTAATATATTTAACCTAAGAGTTGGATTATTTGCTGTCTTAACCCTACCATTTATATCTTTTCATTTGTCAAATAGACTTTCCTTTTTTGACATCTAAATGTTGTTTCATTTTTTCCTAATTGAGCCATTTGATTTAGTTGAACAGAATATCTTGTGTGGACCTGATCTACAATAAAATTATTTAGACTTAAGGTTTTTACACATGTAACTGGCATTATGTTCAACATAGTGATCCCTAATTTTAATATAGTAACTTTATTTTTAACATAGTAACTTTTTTTAAACTTGTGTGATCTTTAATGTTATTATGAGCTTAAATTACGACATTATGTTGAATAGTGACCTAATTTTAACATAATGATCTTTATTATTGATATTGACCATTATTTTAAAAATTTCATCAAAAAATTTAACCTCTTACACTTTTTATAATGTCACACTAACTTTATTTCAACACAATAACCTTTATTTTAATATAGTGACCTTTTTTTTATAATAAAACAATTATATTGTATCTAATGTTAGTGGTCCACAATAAATTAGTGTGAACCAGGTCCATTTAAGAATTTGTATAGTTGAATTGATTTTATATACTTCGTA
Source organism: Chenopodium album (assembly GCF_948465745.1). Lineage (NCBI taxonomy): Eukaryota > Viridiplantae > Streptophyta > Magnoliopsida > Caryophyllales > Amaranthaceae > Chenopodium > Chenopodium album. The sequence goes on along the minus strand of NC_137853.1, from coordinate 9,961,458 downwards.
TGGCATCTAAAATTATCATGAGTGTTTTGGATATGAAACAATAATCACCGAATTAAAGTGAATTTCTTGATCAATAAGAAAGATCTTAGGCTTGATTAATGCTTAACTTGCACACAAAGATAATAAAAACAGAGCTTGAGGGTTTTCAAGAACACCTACTTCGATGCTTAAGTTATTATAGGGGAAATGGGATGTAATCTTTCTTGAGCTTTGTGGGTAAATAGCTGATTTGGGCGTACCTATAATAAGTTGGATCGGGTTTCAAAGACTTTTACTCCATCCGTCTCATAATAAATGAAATGAGTTGTACCCACTTAATTCCCCAGATAAACAAAATTTGTTTATATGGGGATATAATCGTCTTTTCAAGTACAAGTGGAGGGGTACATGTGTCTTTTTATGTACCAGTCGAGGGGTACATGTGTAATTTTCTTACCAAACAGTAAAAGCAAGTTGCAAACAGTGATTGAACAGCTCACCAAAAGTACTGAATTAATGACCACGGTTTTTCAATATATTAACAAAAATGTCATCAGATTAACAAAAAATCGTTTATCTGACAGATAAACTTGTATTTGCCCAAATGAAACATTGGACTTCTTTTCATATGTCTTCATCTCTTGCTTCTACACATATACTCGTATATTTGTATGAGCCAATAGTTGTAGAGCCTAATCTTCTCATAATTTCTATAGAATGAACTTATTCTTCTAATATTTCTCTTTCAGATCAGAGCGGCAATAATAGTTTCATTGCTTATCCTTGTCAATTCATGATTGTATGTAGCATTAGATGTTAAATTACTCCAAAGTCTCTCCTATCTCATCATTTTTGTAATCCTGAATGTACATGCTTTGCAATCTGATCTTGTAATTGGTACTTGTCTTGGAGTTCTCCTTTTCACATCTTTAGCTTCTTCATCAACGATTTCAATTATTTTTGTTCTCTTCTCATCAACGTTAATACACATAGTTCTTCTCTATTATATTTCCTCCGTTCTATTAATATTGCAACAAGGAGGACATTACGCATCTCCAGTGGCAGAGCTTGGGGGGCTGGCGTGGGCCATGGCGTCTCCCATGACTTTGTATATGTATTAAAAGTAGCAAAATATTTCACATGCGAAGTTGTAGTAGAGTTGGTCTACTTTTGTTGCAATATTCAATTTCTCACTCATCTTAAGTTCGAGTCTTATACGCTGCATTTTTTTTACAAGTTTTACTTTAGTACACTTACCACCTGCAAACTTGTATTAATAAGAGTACAGTATTTAGTTTGGGGTCATTGGGCATTTGTCTCTCTATGTCCAAAATGTACTCACTTAACTCATTTTTTTTTTTTTCACTTCTAATACTTGTATATATAAATAATAATTGGGTCACGGCTCACGGTCATTTAACTTATATTGTATTAGAATTGAAATTATTGTATTTTATATTATTAAATTTTATACGAAGTATGATTAAGAATTATATATCATTTTTGTGTATGTATATGAGTACATACATGAGAGTGAGGGATAGCTCAAGTGGTTAGAGCTTCCCTCCCGGTTTTAGGAGATTTTGGGATCGATTCTCACCCCCGTCCGTGTGGCTCTCTAAACACCCCCCCGATATGAGTACATACATAATATTTGGCCCCCCTAACAAAAAAATTATGGCTCCGCCACTGCGCATCTCAAAGCACATTTTATATGCTATCTATAATTGTGTAAGAGTAAAAATTATAAAAAGTTGATATTGTGAAAGTATTTTATGAGACGAATCCAACAAGATCACACATGACTATATTTTGCTTAACGTATAAATCATATTATATGGTCAAACAAGAGTGATGAATAGTGCAAAAAGTCCATTGTTGCAATATTAATAGAACGGAGGAAGTATCAAACTAGCTATTAATTTAATATTAGTAGTAAAATTAGAAAAACTAGCTATTAATTTAATAGCATTAAAGTTATAATCTTTCTCTAATCTAGCTTAACTTTGATAATTCTAACATTGTTAACATTTCATGATCAACCATCGTCAACTAATTAACATCCTCACCACCACACCACCATATATACCCTCACCATCACTTTTACCTTCACCATAACCCCCACTAATGGAAACACCCAACCACCACCTTGTCACACCTCCCCTTTCCCCTAAACACCCAGCCGCCCTTCCGTCCCCTTCCCATCTCTCCCCCACCCCTAAAATTACCTGTTGCCCTTCCTAATCTCCTTGAACAACCGAGCTGTACTTCTTCCCCCCCCCCCCCAACCACCACCTTGTCACACCTCCCCTTTCCCCTAAACACCCAGCCGCCCTTCCGTCCCCTTCCCATCTCTCTCCCACCCCTAAAATTACCTGTTGCCCTTCCTAATCTCCTTGAACAACCGAGCTGTACTTCTTCCCCCCCCCCCCCCCCCGGGCCTCCTCTAGCTTGAAATGCATTTGCCCTTCCCTTTCCCCCCAAACAATCCATTCGGATTTCCCCCACCCTTGAAACCTTCGCCCTCCCTACAAAACCCTCATCCACCCCTTTTGTATCCCCTACCAAAGGAGCGAGGTGAAAAAGGAGAGAAGGAATGGAATAAGGTTTTGGTGGGAAGGGGTCATTGAGGGTTTCAGGGGTAGGAGGAGGGGCAGTTGAGGGTTTTTCGAGGAGGGGGAGGTAGGGGTGTCCATTATTCGGATAAAAGCCAAAATTCAATCCAATCCAAACCAAATTATAAATTCGGATCGGATCCAAACTTTAAATCGGATTGGATTGAATTTTTTTGAAAATTCGGATTTTTGGATCGTATTGGATTAACCTTGTTCAGATCCAAAAAACCGAAATAATCGAATTATGAAAGCATTATTTTACAAAATAAATATTGTTAATATTAATCATGGTAAACTATGTTCATGATTATAATAATATAAATCATGTAAACTTATGTTTTCAATACTTGTATAAATCATGTACCACTATACTTTCAAGAATTGAAATTTTATTAATGCAATTTTATTTTTATAATTGCATTAGACCTAAAAAATTATATTAGCAACGTATTTTAATTTGGATTTTCGGATTGGATCCAAATAACCGAATTATAATTCGAATTGGATCGGATTGGATTTGGTAAGTAATTCGGATCGGATTGGATTTGAAAATTAAAAACCGAAATTTATTTCGGATCGGATTGGATATGGGCTAAATCCAAACCGAAAACCAAATGGACATCCCTAGAGGGAGGGACTTCTAAGGTTTCGAGCGATGCAGCTGGGTGGTTTGAGAGGAAAGAAGATGCATCATTTGGGGGAGGAGTGCGGAAAACTAGCAGGTTTTTAATGGGAAAGGGTGTCTTTGTGTTTTTTGTACGGTGGTGGGGCTGAGGAAAAGGGTGGTGAAGGTGGATGGTGGTGGTGGTAGTGGTGTGGTATTAAGGGTATGTTAGTTTAATCGTGGTCAATTCATTTTAGGTTGATAGTCTGATAATTACTAAAATATTGCCATATTAGGAAAAACTTATAATTTAAATTATATTTAAGAGATTTTTGAAAAAGATTTGCTACCATTGAGAACACGCAAAATATATGGCTACCAATGAGAAAACCCCTAAAAAAATGGGTAGTTAAAAGTAAAATAAAACATAATATAAAAAATTCAGCTAACAAAGTAATTTTTTAATAGCTATCCATTTAGCTTTATATTTTATTTAATACAGTAATGTATTATTTCTTTCGTTTTCTAAGTTCTACTCACATTCCATCTTCATCCACTTTCCTTAATTCTACTCACTTTTACTTTATTCCTTTTATGGCTATCTTTTATACTTGTATATTTTTTTTATTATCTACAACCCACCAATAATTTACCAATTAAGCTAACAACATATATTTTGTATTAGGTAAAATGTCAAATAAGATTGGCTTATAGTAGCTTTAATTACGTATAGATAAGGTATTGTGTAGAACAGACTCATGTGAGTCCGGTCATACAAACTGAAAAAAATAAAAAGTAAAAAATTTGTCAGAAATAAGATATTAATAGTCCGAAATTAGATTATAAATATTAGATAGTAGGTTATAAATGTCAGAAATTAGATAATAATGGTCACATATTAAATTATACTTGTCATGTATTAGATTATAATTGTCAAATTATAGGTTTTAATTAATTGTCAGAATTTAGATTATAATGGTTAGATATTAGATTATATATATCCGAAATTATATTATAATGGTCAGAAATTGGGTTATATATATATATCAGATATTAACTAATATATATCGGATATTAAACAATATTGAAAATGTTGAACGGTCAATATCAGATATTAAACCAGAACCTTCAAGTTGGAAATTAGCTGCAAGTCCCCCGCACCAGAGGAGTGAGAAACAATAGAGAGAAAGCAAAAATGGCAGAATTCCAACAATGTCAAGAAGACGAGTCTACAATGTCAACATTAATTTAGTGTATCGCAATTTATTTGATTTCATATTAAACATTAGCAACGAAAAAACAAATTAGCAACGAATGTCAACAAGAAGACGAGGAAAACAAGTCGTGCTAATTAATAATTTCAAGGTTTGATCTGCTTTTCTCGATTTTGTGTCGCAATTTATTTGATTTTAGTGTCGTTTTAGGGGGAAGAGGGAGGGTGATGGCAGTGGGTATGTCGGAGATGGCGGCATCGTCGTCGGTAGGGGTGGCAATATCATCCAAATCCGATGGATAACCATCCACCCGATCCAAATATATGGATGAAAACCCGAACTTAAGCGGATGATGGATGGGTTGGGTGGCGGATCGGGTTGGATACGGATAATACATCCAACCCATCACCTGATCCATCACCCGACCCATCCATCCACCCGTTAAATTTATATATAAAAAAATAAAAATAAATATATTTTTTAATAAATTAATGTCTATTGTAGTGTTAGGAATTGACATTTGTTTTTAATTTAGTAAAAAGGAACGAGTATTTGAAGGATGTATAAAAGTTTTAATTAATTGATCATTTTTTTTTCAAATCTCAATTTTAATTATTAAAGTGCAAAGTTGTATTTATATATATATTTCACCCGAATTATCACCCGATCCACCCGATTCATCCATAGATGACGGATGGATCGGATGTGGATGAAGGAAAATTAGGTGATGGATGGGTCTGGTGATGGATGGGATTTTGGCGGATGGAGCATCACCCGACCCACCTCCGATCCATTGCCATCCCTAGTCGTCGGCGTGGAGGAGGGGGTGACTGATTCTGGGTTGTGCGTGTGGCGCAAGGGTTGCGGTTTGTGATAAGGGGTGCGTTATAAACTGGACTCACGTGAAACGCAGGGGCGGAATCAGGGGGTGGCTGGGGTAGGCCATGGCCACCCCCTCGATAATGTTGAAAGTTTAATTTTGCATATGTTGTCAAACAAATATTCACAGCTAAGTTGGCTTAATATGAGATTTTTAAGGGATTTCTCAAGTGAGATTAGGAGTTCGACTCTAGCTACTCTATTGTTTTTTCTTCCAGTTTTTAGCATTTACATAGGGGCCGTTTGGTTAGGGGTATTCAGGAAAGGGAATGGGAATCAATCACCCTGATTCCCTTTGTTGTTGTTTGTTAAGCACTTTCTTTCATTCTCTTTACCCCCTTCATTCCCCCAAATCCCTCTAACTTCATTCCCCACCCCCTAGGTATTTCCATTCCCATTCCCTACCCACCTTCACACCACCACATCACCACCTTCACACCTACCAACACCACTGGAAACCAGCCCACCTTACCACCGCAGACACTACACTGACCACCGCCGCCCCTCCCCGACCACCGCTGCCCCTCCCCCGACCCTCGCCGCCCTCCCCTCGCCCGCAAAACATCCCACGACCCCCGCAAAACCCCTCCCTATCCCCGTAAAACCGCCGCCCAGCCCTCCTACCACCCTCGCCGACCCTTCCCAGACCCTCGCCACCTATCCCCTTCCCCGCAAAAGCATTCCTCCGCCACTTCCTAAACCCCTCGTCGATCTAGGGTTTTTTCGATTAGGGTTTTTTCGGGGCTGTGGAAGGTTTTGCGAGGGGCGGGGATGGCCGGAGAAGGGAGGCGAAGGGTGAGGGAGGTGCGGCGACTGGTTTGGTGGTGGTTCGGTGGTGGGAACGTTGGAGAATGAATGTTACTGGTGGTGGTGTGGTGGTGGGATCGGTGGTCTCATTCCCTTTTTTTAAAACTTACAACACCCCAAATTTTAGGTATTTTCATTCCATTCCTTCTCTTTCCCTTTGTTCATTCCATTCCGATTACCCCGTGCGAACCAAACAGCCCCTTAATACTATTTGTTTTTCATAAAAATATACAGACTAGCTAACTTTCCAATGAAAAAAATACACGAAGTATCATTTTGAGATATATATTTTTATGTTTATAAACAAATTAGATCTTGGTCACCCTAATGTAGAATTTCTGGTTCCGCCACTGGTGAAACGGACTCACGCAAAACCTTCTCTTATGTATAATTTTTTATTTTTTTTTTGGTGTTCGACCCGCTTCACCCTTTGGGCTAATCAAAATTCGAGTATCAGTTTTGGGTGGTTAGGCTACAGTTTCCTCCCAATTGTTGTTGTGGGGGATCGAACCAGGTCCACCCCTACCATGTGTATTCTCAATCACCACTACACAAACATCTAATTGGTTAATCACGTAGACAATGTTCATACGGAAATTTCAATCTTTCAAAATTTAATTAATAATCACATCCGTCGTACGACGAGGACACAATTGTCACATTTAATACAATCTAAACTATTTCATTCTAAGAAAATATATATGCATAATTACAATATGTACAACATGCATGGTGTGACTGCTCTTCACTAAATTGGCACTCATTGCGCCTCAATAACCAATGTCATCATCACAAATTTTTAAAGAACAAAATCGGCACAATGTCTTAATTGATTAGGATATATTGTTTTCTAACTTCAAGTGGGAGTTCAACTAAATCATAAAAGAATCAAGGCCAAGCCCACATGCGCAGATTTGTGGGTTCTACTATGTCTCCACACTAAAATCTTTATGAAGGTGTTTGGTTTACAAGTTGAAATTGATTTGAAATCGAGAATGAAAACAAGGTACTTGTAGTATGAGTTTGGAGCTTGATTCATAATATCATTATCTTGGTTATGTCGACTTTGAATATTTTTCTATTCATAAACTATTGTGTCAGTCCGGACTAATCGAATATTTAGTCAGTCCATCGGGTTTTTGATATCCTCTATTGGCTGAATGATATCCTCTATTGGCTATATAATATCATGGTTGGATTATATCCTCTATTGGCTATATGATATCATTTATAATTGTGTCTATGATATCCTTTATTGAGTGGATGATATCCTCTATTGGCTATATGATATCAAGGATGGATGATATAATTTATTGGCTATATGATATCATGAACGGATGATATAATTTATTAGCTATATGATATCATTGATAATTGTATTTATGATATCCTTTATGGTTGGATGATATTCACAATTGGCTATATGATATCATTTATAATTGTGTTTATAATATCATCTATAGGCTGAACGATATCTTCTATTGGCTTTATGTTGATATCCTCCAACAAATTGTAGTATCATCTATCCTGTAATAAATTGTACCGTTGTACGTATCATCTATTAAATAATACATACATATCCTACAACAAGTTGTATATATCCTTTATCAAATATTACATATCATATATCAAATACTACATATCATATATGTTTGACGCACAGATTATTTGGTGCGGCTTGTCATACCCAATACCTTCTCTTTTCTATTAATTGATGATACTTAGCTTAAAGATTTGGCTTATGAGCGACCTCATCTTTCCTCTTGGTTTCTAAACTCATACTCTTTAGGTTTGATTGTTTGGGGCTTGAAATTAGCTTAGAGATGAATATATACATGTATATACATAGGGGAGGGATCCGGTGATAATAGGCCCATATGTGAGAATTTGTATTTATATGAGAACTGATCTTAAATTTAGAACATGTGAGTACAAATTTAGAACATAAGAGTAAAAATTTAGAACATGTGACTCAAATTAAAATTTAGAACATATGAGTAATAATTTAGAACATCAGGGTGAGTAATATGTTTAGAACATCAGTGACTAAATATTTAGTAAATTTGATTTATGAAATATTAAACATGAGTAAAATTTAGATCATCTGATTTAAGATTATGAACATGTGAATAAAAATTTAGAATAAATTGATATAGAATATAGAACATGTGAGTAAAAAATTTAGAATATACGAGTAAAAAATAGAACATACGCTTTAAAATCTGAAAAATATAATTAAAAATCTTAGAATACACGTTTTAAAATTATGAACATACAAGTTAAAATTTTGGAACATGTTTTTTAAAATTTATAATATCAAACTTAACTAATTTATGGTTTAGAACATGTGAGTACTAAATTAGAACATTTGATTTAATTTAGAACACCTAAGGAAAAGTTTAGAACATCAGATTTAAAATTTAGAACATAAGAGTTAAAATTTAGAACATAAAGAGTGTTCTCACATAAGAAAAATTCTCACATAAGATAAATTCTCACGAGAGCCTCCCCCTATATATATATATATATATATATATATATATATATATATATATATATATATATATATATATATATATGTATATGTGAACACTAAGGGTTTTAGCCATTTGAAACTCGTACAGTATATGTATGTATATATATGTGTATGAATCAAAGGCCCTAAACTGTATACTTATATACATTTAACCATTCTATAAGGGTACCTCTGATCCCAATCGCTACTTAACACTTACTTGTGCATTATGTTCCCTTAAAGTCTCATGTGAATGTTTTCACCAAGCAAGGCTTGATTTATGAGAAAACTTGCATCTCACAAACATGTTGAGGTAGTGGGATCAAACCCCGACCCCTAGAGGTTCACCACCACCCCCTTCTCAAAGTCCCTATCTCGCTAACTCGGGTCGAGCAGACTTGTAAGAGGTTCTGGCCGGTAGGGTTATTCCCCTAACCAACCGAAAAAAAAAATTTAAAAAAAATAATAATTTATATTTGTGGTTTCTCTCTACATAAATTGAAAGAGGTAAAATTAGTATCATAAACTAACTACGATTATAGAGTTGGTCATAAATCTTCTTGCTTTAATTTGACCACTAAAAATATTTGTATAGTATTACATTATTAAATCACTACGCTTTTGTGTCTATGTTATACGTATAATATATACATGTATAATTCTTGTAAAGTTTATATCAACAATTCAGCATAAACTATATATGTATATGTATATACATATATATACATATGTATATACATATGTATACATATGTATATATATGTATACATATGTTTACATATGTATACATATGTATACATATGTATATATATATATATATATATATATATATATATATATATATATATATATATATATATATACATATATATATATATATATATATATACATATGTATATATATATATATATATTCAAACATCAATTTTAAATAAAATATATTTATAAAATTAAAAGTATAAATTTTGTATTGACAATCATAGAATTATGATGATTAAAATAGTATGAAGAAATTATTAAGCATATACCCACACTATTTAATTTGTATGCAAATCAAAGTTGTACCACAAACACTCAAGGCTCAAGGCTCAAGCCCACCAGACTTCTTGTCATAATATGGGAGCATGCATGGGCGCATGGGGCCATGCATGCAAAGCACCAATCAAAGACTACAATAAGCGTGCTAATTAACAGGTTACAATAGGAAATCAAATGGACTAACCAACCTTTTTATTTTCCCATCTAAAATAGAGTTGTAAACAAATTGAGTCAAGTCGAATTAAGCTTAAAAAGATTGAATAGCTAGGATTAATTTGAGATAGTTCAATTCAACTTATTTTTTATAAGAAAAAAATATCATTAATTTATGTCAGATTTGAACCGTGGATATATCGATCTCATGTGACGCCTCCTCTTTAAATCAATTCAAACTTATTTTTTTATAAGAAAAAATATAATTTTTTTTTTATAGTACGTAGACTACAGTAGCACAGTACATAAACTAAAAAATGTCGTTGACTAGAGACACTACGCAAACCAGCATGCATATATATTCTACACGTTATATGCTTTACACATAAGAGTCTTGCAATTTGTTAAGAAACGTAACATAAAACATGTTTGCCTTTTTTGCAACTAAACCAATTTAGGCGATATACTCAAGCTGTGAGTCATTCCATCTGTTTAATTCTGTCAATTTCTCGTGTAACACATGGACGACATGGGCATGGATACTATATTCATATGGCCTAGAAGCCTCTACAACAGTAAAACACGAAATTATTCGAAGTTTCAACCATCAATTTATCGTAGCTAAGCTTTTAATTTAAGTCAATGTTAAAATTATTGTGAAATTTTGAATAGGTCTAATTGAACTTTTACCAACAATCTTAGCAATTGTGGAGTATAATGTTTCATTTGATGACTAGTGCACTGTTTGTTCTAGGTAACATATACATGTATTGATGTATTACTGTTTGTTCTAGGTAACATATACATGTTTGATGTACGTTGTATAATCGACGAAGCTTGGTTATAGATTTGAGAGCAAGTTTAACAATCGATGGAGGTAATTAATCTTGTTATTATTGTACATACCTCAATGTGATTCATGAATCCTTTTGTTTTGGGGTTGCGACAAGTGTATGTATAAAACTAAGATGATAGCTTGACTTGGGACAAGATCAAATTGAGGGACACATCGATCGATTGTGTAGGAGTTAGTGACTTACAGGGTAAACTAATGGTTGGAATCGTGGGTGAATATGTGTTATACATTAATAAATAAGATAAGTATTTTAGAATTATTACTCCTATTGTCATATGGTTTAGGATTGAACCTCGTTCGATTTTAAGAATTATTATCCATCCTTTTGATAATAATGCATGTATTCCAAGCACGTAAGTTCGTATCTACTTGACAATTTTAGTGTCAAACTAAAGAAATTGCTCCTAATAAAGAAAGAAATTGAATTCATTTCATCAATCGTATATCTTTCATGACAAAACATAACATCTAGACTTGCACTTTCAATTCTTTGATCATCAAACTAAAGAAATTGCTCTTAATAAAGAAATAGATTTCATTTCATCAATTGACATAACATCTAGACTTGCACTTTCAATTATTTCATCACCTCAAAAAAAAAAAAAAAAAAAAAAAAAAAAAAAAAATAAATAAATATTTGTGTGATCTATCATCTGTCACACTCTACATCATGGTGTCCACCTCATTATATATCTTTAACTATACATAAATATTTAATCAATCTTAGCACAAAACTTTTAAGCAAGATCTTCACATTATATTATTTTTGGCCCATATCAATATCATCACCCAATTGTATGTTTTTAGTTTGCTACCCAATCAATGAGTGATATAACACACTTCAATGCAATCATACCTCACTACATACAACATTTCGTCACTTGAATTGCTCATCTTTGCAATAACCAAAGATTTAAGTAAGTGATGCAAGTACATAAATTATATTGTTGGTGATAACTTATTCTTATCTATCATTTTGTTTATTTACATTATTATAGCACTCCAATAACTTTTGTGCTCCCCACTTTTTTTGTTATCTCTTTCATTTCAACTTGGAAGTTTCTTCCTTGCAAAATTGACAATTGAAACTTAACCTATTATCACCTCTAGCAAATTATCTTATCCCCTCTAGAAGGCATGCATGGTATGTCGACTGATGTAACACCTTTGAGTGTAGGCCCGGTGTAAAGGAATTAAATGAATCAAAACATTTCAGTTTGGTTGTATTTACGTATGGCTCATTAAGTATGGGGCTAAGGCCTGGCTAAAGTTAAATCGTATTGGTGCATTTTTATTTGTGGTCATTAATTATAAAAATTAATCAAAATTATTCACTATTATATAAGTTTTGGGGCGTTAATAATATGTTCCATTCATGTATACCTTTAACTAAATCATTTAAAATAAACTTATTCAAATTTTTTTATTAATTACAATGATATCATTGATTTGATAAAATTTTCACTATTACCCTTTTTTTTATTAATTCTTCCCTTAGCTTTGGTTGTCACCTTAACTAAACTATTTTCCTTTAATAATTGGACCTTTATATTCATTAACTTTTAATTCTTATATGTATATAATTAACATCTTATTAGGGTAGCACAAAATTAAAACATATCTATTAGCACAATAGTTCTTTCCAAGTTGCAACAATTTTAACTCTCTTTTTGATACATTCAACCAAGTAATAATTTGTACTAGTTGCAACAGTAATTACAATGATGCTTGTGAATTATAACTAACTCATTATTAGAAGTGGAAGCATTGGTATTGAACAAAACATGCATTATTATTTCGTGTTAATAATCATTAGTTTGGCCAATAAACACTTATCCATTTCATTCTTAGCCCCCACTCCCTTCTCAAATCCAAAATACAAAAACACTATAGCTTAACTGTTGTTGCTACCCCCATACATAGTAACTTACATGAAAATATAGGCTCATCTTTGGTGCCTAATTGCCTATGTTGAAAAGATTGCTAAATAATTGGTGAATTATTAGGTAACGCCTACTAGTTTCCTCATTATATCTAGAATTTGTTCCATTTGTTGACAGAATAATGTAAAAAATTTATTTATTTTCACCAATTTTACGTTTTTTTTTTTTTTGACAAAATAAGCTAATAAATAAACAAACCAAACCAAAAAAAGACCAAATTAAAAGGATCAATAAAGAAAATGTCGGCGATGAGCTCCCATAGCCAGTCAATGAGCAGGAGAAACCCAACTACGCGAGACTTTATTACAAATACGACAAGTAGACACAAAGGTTTTAATACAACTGGAGTATAAGTTGGCTCAATGGTAAGATGCAAATGTGATATCGGTTGACCTATTCCTCGATGAAGGAAGAGGCTCGAATACCCTTTAAACCTGTTTTAATTAATCTTGCTTGGTAGGTAACTCATCTTGTGACTTTGACCTGTGTAGTTGAGATGACTGGTTTTTGAGAGGTGTTGGTTCAATAGGTTTTTTTTTTTTCCTTTTTCTTTTTTACCAACTAAAAAAATAAAGATATTAGAACAATCAAGAAAAAACAGTTTACTTTCTAAATTAATTTCGATTACAGGTACACTCTTTATAATTTTAGAATCTAATTGGATTGTATTGCGAGCCTAGTGGCACAACCATAATATAGATCAATATTATGACAAAGAGGAGATAAAACATTACAATACTTTCGAAACTTTGGATCCAATACATGAATTTAACAAGGTGACTCTAATTAATTAGATATAAAAATTCTATGGTCGACTACGGACGACTATGGTCGACTACAATAAGAGATTAAATCTCAGCCATTTATTTGTTAACTGATTAATTCTAGGCGTTCAAGTCATCAAGTCTAGTCATCAAGTCATTACACAGTTATCATGTCTAGTAATCAAGTCATTACACAGTCATCAAGTCTAGTCATCAAGTCATTACACAGTCATCAAGTCTAGTCATCAAGTTATTCACAGTCATCAAGTCTAGTCATCAAGTCATTAATTAACTCTAGTTTGGTTAAATTAATTTGTTGAAAAACTTTTTTTTTTTTTCTTTTATACAATTAAATAAAAATATCTTATATTCATCTTCAACCTATATTATCTAAAACCTTCATGTTCAACCTACAAAATTCATTCTTCTGGTTTAAAAATTAATTAAATTCTTATATTTTGTTTAATTTCATAATTAAATTGATCATCATAAAATCAAAATTTTGGCTTCATATAATCGTTTTTCCCTTTATTTATGGAGTACAAAATCAATGGAAAACTTCGTTCACAATCTCTTATTGTAGTCTCTCCACCCCCACCCTTTTCAAGTTAAAGTAATTTATTTAACGATTCGAATAATAATTGTTTCAGTATTAGTCAAAATTATATTGTGCTTGAATTTGATATAGTTTCAAGATTCATCCGCAATTGTTTTTTCATTATTTTTTTTTTTTGAATAACAATCCGCCATTGTTAAATGTTAAAGTTGAATAAAGGTTGAAGATGAGTATAGGTTGAAGATGAATAATATTGTTTTATTTTTTAAAATAAATAAAATTGTTTAAATAAAAAAAAAAAAAAAAAAAAAATTGAACAGGACGTTAAGACTTCAGAGGCATGATTTTAGGTAAATTTACTTTCTTTCTTTTATTTTTTTTGAAACAGTGATTTTTTGGAATTTTTTTTTACAAGATATATGTATCCTTTTTTATCTCAAGTTTGAAAAAACTAATTAGTCAAAAAAAGATACTGTACAGTTATTTACCCCAAAAAAATTGTTTTTTTTTTTTTTTTTTTTTTTTTTTTTTTTTTTTTTGCAAATAAAAATTGAAACTTACGTTGTGTTGGTTTCAAAAAATATAGTTTCCTTTTTTTTTTTTTTTTTTTTGAGGGGAAAAAAAATAGTTTCCTTGAATTATGGTAAATTTTGTCCTAAATTTATCCTTAATTATCTTTGCCGAAAATAATTATTAAAATAATACATTGTTGAAAGGATATTCAATGGCTATACAAAAATTGTGGCCACTATATTACTTTTTGATCTAGACCAAAGGAGATCTTATTTATTCATTTGTTTGACCATGATATATATTTTTTTTTTTATCCAAAGCAAAATAATTTTTTTTTGTGTGTGTATTTGCAAAATTAATCTTAATGAAAACCACTTTTAGCATTAGATTATTAAATAATAATAATAATAATAATAATAATAATAATAATAATAATAAAATCTCTATTGACGTACTGTTTTACCATCATTCAAAACCTCACATGTGGTTTTGATGGGAAATTGGCAATAAATTTCCATACACATAATATATAATGTTCGGAGTTCAAATTAGTTATATAATCAATTAGCATAAATAAATTCATGGTAGCTTAGCATTAAATCAAAAGGCAAAAAATAGAATAAGATGCGGAGAAGGCGATGTTAAATGGAATTTAGGCAGATAGAATTTTAATTTATACTATTATTATCATATTACTCTATTGTTTTCCTCACCTTACTTCTAAATTATACGAAGTATCTCCCATACAATACAAATCACGGTTAATATATAAATCATTTCACATTTTGGGTATACCTACGTTACATTTGGGCATATGTAAAACAAATTAAAGTAGATCAATTATATCTTAAAAAATGAGTACAAACGTATAAGGTTAGTTCAGATACCGTTTTTAGTACTTTTGAGTTTTGACTAGATTAAGACCCTATTCACTTCAGCTAAATTCAGTGCAGTTCAATTAGTTTTATTAGTTCAGTTTAGTTCAGTTCAGCTCCTAATCTCCTTGTCTTATAAAATATTCATATCAGCTTTATTCAGTTCAGTTCAGTTCAGCTCCTAATTTCCTTCTCTTATAAAATATTCATTTCAGCTTTATTTAGTTCAGTTCAGTTCAGCTCTTAATTTCCTTCTCTCATAAAATATTCATTTCAGCTCTATTCATTTCAATTCAATTCAGTTCAGTTCAGCTCTAATCAGTTCAGTTTAGTTTAGTTCAGTTCATCAGCTCATTTCAGTAAATGTGAACAGACCCTAAATGTCACTTTGTCTAACCAAAGTCTCATTAGCTAAATTTAGAGATATACAAAAAACATATACTCAAGTACGTAGTAAGCAACAATGAACCCAACTAGCTAGGCGTTCCCAAACGACTACTAGTTAGTCGTAAAATATAACGTTAAAAAGTATAATGATAGCTCAGATGCCGTTTTTAGTACTTTTGAGTTTTGACTAGATTAAGGCCCTGTTCACTTCAGCTTAATTTCAGTTCAGTTTAATTCAACTCCAATCAGTTCAGTTTTGTTCAGTTCAGTTCAGTTCAGCTCATAATTTCCTTCTCTCATAAAATATTCATTTCAGCTCTATCCAGTTCAGTTCAGTTAAGCTTTGCTCCAATGAGTTCAGTTCAGATCAACTCCTAATTTTCTTCTCTCATGAAATATTCATTTTAGCTCTATTCAATTTAGTTCAGTTCAAAACAGCTCCAATCAGTTCAGTTCAGTTTAGCTCAGTTCAGTAAATGTGAACAGACCCTAAATATCACTTTGCCTAACCAAAGTCTCATTAGCTTAATTTAGAGATACACAAAAACATATACTCATGTACGTAGTACGCAACAATGAACACAACTAGCTAGGCGTTCCCAAACGACTACTAGTTAGTCCCAAAATATAACGTTAAAAAGTATAATGATAGTTCAGATGCCGTTTTTAGTACTTTTGAGTTTTGACTAGATTAAGGCCCTGTTCACTTCAGCTTAATTTCAGTTCAGTTTAATTCAGCTCCAATCAGTTCAGTTTTGTTCAGTTCAGTTCAGCTCATAATTTCCTTCTCTCATAAAATGTTCATTTCAGCTCTATCCAGTTCAGTTCAGTTCAGCTCAGCTCCAATGAGTTCAGTTCAGATCAGCTCCTAATTTTCTTCTCTCATGAAATATTCATTTTAGCTCTATTCAATTTAGTTCAGTTCAATTCAGCTCCAATCAGTTCAGTTCAGTTTAGCTCGGTTCAGTAAATGTGAACAGACCCTAAATATCACTTTGTCTAACCAAAGTCTCATTAGCTTAATTTAGAGATACACAAAAACATATACTCATGTACGTAGTACGCAACAATGAACACAACTAGCTAGGCGTACCTAAACGACTACTAGCTAGTTAGTCCCAAAATATAACGTTAAAGATCCATATGTCTTTAATTGCAGGATAATTATCGAAATTCATACACACAAGAATGCTAGCAATTTTGTTTAGTCCTATATTATTTGCAACGGGTTGATATTGCGTAGAACAAAACTCACACCCCATTGATCATGTATAAATTTCGCTTTTAGATACCCCTTATTTTATTTTGGGCGTGCCCAAAAATTGAATTAACATTAAAGACATTATAAACCTTATTGTTTGGTTAAAAGTTCCAAGTAATGATTGAGAATTCTCATTGTGTTAAGGTAGGTTATGATCTTAAACACAAATGTTTTAAAAAAACCGAGTGCATACGTACATAAACTTTTGATAGCTTATGAGTAACTTTTAATGATTTATATGTTCTTTTTTATCTTACCAATTTTGCTGATGGGTAATTTTTCGTTTTCATGTGTTATTTTTTTTATCTTACCAATTTTGCTTAATAACTTAATGGTAAATAAAATATCCACTTTTTTTTTTTACACATCTTATCTCAACTTTCACTCACATATTTGAAAATTAAAAATAGGGACCTACATTCCACTTACTACTTCATTTTATTTTTATATGAATAGAAAATGAAAACATTAAAAAAAATAAAAAATAAAAAAAACCGGTTGAAGAATTGCCTAATTTGATTAATTATAATAACTTTTAGATATTCTTTATTGGGATTTCATTATATATATATATATATATATATATATATATATATATATATATATATATATATATATATATATGTAAGATTGCCTAATTGATTGTAATATATAATCTTTAAATATTTTTTACACTTAGTTGGGACTGCCTAATTTGATTGTAACGACTTTCAAATATTCTTTATTGGGACTCTATAATACTTAATTGGGATTGCCTAATTTTATTATAATTAATAACCTTTAAATATTCTTTATTGAGATAATTGAGACTATATAATACTTGATTGTGACCGTTTAATTTGATTATAATAACCTATAAATATTATTTATTAGAACTTTATAATACTTAACTAGCATAGTGCCCGTGCATTGCACGGTTTATAAATCAAATCATTATTCTTTTTGACAAAAGCTTGATTGATCCCGTAGGGGAAAAAAACCTAAGATAATTCAATTAGTAATAAAGGGCTTATTTTTTCTTACAATTAATTATTAAAATTTTGTTCAGTTGCAATAATGGTTGATACGTAAATAAATTAAAGAAGATGTGATTTGAATAGTATTTTATGTCATTTGCAATTCTTTTCTTTTATTCCCTATTATTTTTTATAATGTTATTTATCATAATTGAAAAGTAAATTAATTATTTTTCCTCACATAACTATATAAGAGAAATAGAGGAAAACGTCGAGCTACTTGTCATACCATCCGCGCATAACTATAGACGAACTATAGAAGAAATACTCAAATTTACTTGTCATACCATATGTTCAATATCTATACAATCTAAAACTTGTTTTACCCGTCACATTCACTAAATATACAAACTCGGTACAATTATAGTCTTATATCTTATTTACCGCTATATTTTACAATTATCTAAGCTAAGCATTGTGTCAAAAACTAATACATCATATTCATATAACTAATCAACAACTGATGATTGAATATACAACACAAATATATAGATATGGTTATTGAATTGATAAATTTAATATGATTAAAAAATATTTATTGAAATTATAAGAATAAAATACATAGTGCATGTTCACTTCAGCTTAGTTTCAGTTCAGTTCATTTCAGTTCAGCTCCAATCAATTCAGTTCAGTTAAGTTTGGTTCAGCTCCAATCATTTCAATTCAGCTCCTAATTTCCTTCTCTCATAAAATATTCATTTCAGCTCAGTTCAATTCAGTTCAGCTCCAATCATCGGTTTAGTAAATGTGAATAGACCCATAATTTATCAACTAATCAATCATGTATGCAATGCATTTCTTTACGGACATATATTCTTATACTGTAACTATGAATGTTATAAAACTCATAAAATTACATATTAAATTATTTAAATTTTGAATATGAGCATTACATGAGTAAGACAATATGAAAATTTAAAGACGAAAATTATTTTGAAACTATTAAGGTGTACCTTTCCATTAACTAAAATTGACTCAAGTGAGCTAATTTATTTGGATTGGAATGTTTAGGTAGGTAGGACTATATAGCATCACAAGTCATACTTTTATTCTCCATGATTTTTTAAGAGGGGTGAGCTCAAATATTATAGTGCATGCCATAATCAATAACAATATATTAACATGTATAAGGTCCTGTTCACTTCACCTTAAAAAAAATAATATTCAGTAAAAATAATTTCAGTTATGTAAAATTAATTTCAGTTCAGTACAAATGATTTCAGTTCAGTAAAAATCAGTAAACTTAAAGAAGAAATATAATAGAAAATCAGTAAAAATAATTTTAGTTCAGTAAAAATAATTTTAGTTCGGTAAAAATAATTTAAGTTTTGCAAAAATAATTTCAGTTTAGTAAAATTAATTTCAGTTCAGCGAAAATAAGGTGAAGTGAACGGGGCTTAAATGATATAACCTTAAAATGAAAATTGTAAAGACTTATATAACAATGACTATTATTTATATTAACCTAACGTAATATATAGATGATAATACAAAAAATATTGTATATTATTTTATTATTTGAATTTTATGATTTGATTTTACATGTTAACAATATTTTATTTTTGCCGTATTTTTGTACGAAATATGTGACAATATTATGTTTGACTAATTTATTATGTAAATCATTATTTATATAGATGCTTGTATCATGTTATCATAATATTTATTGACTTTACAAATAAAATATGACATTGCATTTTACTAATTAGTAATTAAGGAAGTATATATATACACGATATGCTATTCAAAAAAAAAAAAAAAAATACACGATATCACGATGTTACCATAATATTACTAATAGTATTAAGGATGTAAACTTTTAACAGAATTAAGAAATATGTAACTATAAGAAGTGACATAGTAGTTTACTAATTAAGGAAGCATATTTATGCACGGATGCTATGCTTCCAAAATTTTACTAACAAAATTATACTCTGACCATTTACCATTATTATCACTGTGCTAGACTTTACTAATTAAATGTGATATTACATTTTTTTTTCCATAATATTTTATGTAGTCATTTAGAATAACATACTTATAATATTCTTGTTTTTATATGGAAGCATAAACGTTAAAAAAAAATAAAAAAAATAAATATAAGATAGCGAATTACATTTGTCAGGCTCACATTGAGGCGCTTCTCTTTTAGTATAATATATAGATATATAGATAGATAGATTGTAACGCCTAATTTGGTTGTAATAACTTTCAAATATTCTTGATTGAGACTACATTACACTTATTGGGACTGCCTAATTTGATTGTAATAACCATGACTTTTATATTTCATTGGGACTCTATAATACTAAATAAAGACTACCTAATTTGATTGTAATAACCTTTAAATATCTTGATTGAGATTACATAATACTTATTGGAACTACCTAATTTGGGACTACACTGTAATTGTTTGGGACATCCTAAATTCTCAATTACTTTTTTGTTATTATGTATACACTTAACATAATACTCAGCTCTATACAAATAAACTTGATGAGTATTCAATCATTAACTTTTATAGGTGGATATTAATTATGTAAATTAAAAGAAAAAAAGTAATAGCCCAAAAAAGAGAAAAGAAAAAAAAAGGGCTTTTGGAGGATGGGTAATTGGATTCTTACCACTGGGCTATCTAATCACACGTTTAAGGATCTTTTTTTTTTTATTTTTTTTTTAATTACAGGATGATAAGGTTTTGTTAACAAAGCAAATCAATCGAATTTAGGAAAAGATTAGGGTTCGTTTGGCATCGTTGTGGTTTTCTGTTTTTTGGTTTTTTGTTTTTTAAAAGTATATTATATATGCCACATAATGAATCAAAAAATATTTAGATTTATTAAAATCATGATAATTTTGAAAACTGACAATAAAAAAGTGGAAACACCTTTTTCTTTTTTCTTGTTTTTGGTTTTTAGTTTTCAAAAAAACAGAAAACTAAAAACTTAAAATGATGTCAAACAAGCCCTTAGTTATTTATTTTGTTATATATTTCCTTCTTTAGATAACTCTCCCCTTTAATTTTAATTAAATAAAAATATCTTTTTTGAATAATTAGTTTTTTCAAACTTTTTTTTTTTGAAACAGGTTTTTTCAAACTTGAGATAAAAATGGATACATATATCTTCTTAAAAATATTCCCAAAAATCACCCTCTATATTTCAAAAAAAAATAAGAAAGAAAGTAAATTTACCTAAATCATGCCTCTGAAACGTCCTGCTCAGTTTTTTTTTTTTTTTTTTTTTTACTTTAGTATTTTTTTTTTAAAAAAATAAAACAATATTATTCATCTTCAACCTTTATTCAACTTTAACATTTAACAATGGCAGATTACTATTCAAAAAAATAAAATAATGAAAAAACAATTGCGGGTGAATCTTGAATTATATCAAACTCAAGCACAATATAATTTTGACTAATACTGGAACAATTATTATTCGAATCGTTAAATAAATTACTTTAACTTGAAAAGGGTGGGGGTGAAGATACTACAATAAGAGATTATGAACGAAGTTTTCCATTGATTTTGTACTCCATGTATAAAGGGAAAAACGATTGTATGAAGCCAAAATTTTGATTAATATGATGATCAATTTAATTTTGAAATTAAACAAAATATAAGAATTTAAATAATTTTTGAACCAGAAGAATGAATGTTCTAGGTTGAACATAAAGGTTTTAGATTATATAGGTTGAAGATGAATATAAGATATTTTTATTTAATTGTATAAAAGAAGCAAAAAAAAAAAAAAAAAAAAGTTTTTGAATAAATTAATTTAACCAATCTAGAGTTAATTAATGAGTTGATGACTAGACTTGATGACTGTTTAATGACTTGATGACTAGATTTGATGACTGTGTAATGACTTGATGACTAGACTTGATGACTGTGTAATGACTTGATTACTAGATATGATGACTGTCTAATGACTTGATGACTAGACTTGATGACTTGAACGTCTAGGATTAGTCAATTAACAAATAAACGGTTGAGATTTAATCTCTTATTAAAGTCGACCATAGTCGTCCGTAGTCGACTGTAGTTGACGACTACGGTAGAAGCTTCGAATTAGATAATACCAATTTGTTTCAATAGTACATGTAGTACTCTTTTTGTGTAGAATTAGTGATAATTACACTAGGAAAAAAAAAAAAGCTTCGTAAATTATTTACATGTGAGACAACAAATCAAAACGAGGTAATCAATAGTTCTTTTTTTTTTTTAGTGTTTAGAGAGCCACAAGGGCGGATAATGAGAATCAATTCCAAGATTTCTTGAAACCGTGAGAGAAGCTCTAAGCCTCTAACTACTTAAGCTATCCCTCACTCTCTCTGATCAATAGTAATAGAACTTTATGTTTCTTTCCCCTCGAGTCTCAATCTTAAGCTAGCTTAGGAATGAATTATTGGAAGACTAAAAAGTAAATGAAAAAAATTATAGCAAATGATCAAGGCTAGTAATTTTTGGACATGTTAGGCGTAATAGCCTTAGTGCTCATGACTATTAGTCTTCGACAAAGAATTGATCAATGAGTGCATATAAGATGGTTTCAATTCTATCTAAAAGACACCATAAAATGGGGCATGCAATATTTTTGTCCTCAAGATGATGCAACTTGAGACAATTAAAAATTTATTATATTAATTTATTTATTTTATTATTATTATTATATTTATCCTGAACACGAACCACAAAAATTGTCTAAAGTACCCCAATAATTATACATATAAAATAACAATAAATTAATAAATACACTCCAATGGAAGAACTGAAAAATAAGCAAAAGGAAGGTATTATATTGGAGTTCATGTTCTGGACACCAACCATGCATTCATTCTACCCTCTCCTATTCTATTATGTAATATACACAGACATAATTTATCAAAAATTTATTTACATGATTTTTTTTCAAAAGTTTATTTTGGAAGTAATTAATTAAGTATATAAACCTAGGGGATTAGTTTTATACTTTCTCCATTCTGTTTTACTTACCCGCTTTGACTTTTGCACTATTCATCACCCCTCCTTTGACCGTCTTTTGTGAATTGTAAGGACAAACATATTCATGTGATATCTTTTTAAATTCGTCTCAATAAGTACTATCATAATATATAACTTTTATAATTTTTACTTATTGAGGATTAAACTTATTGATCGTTAAAGTTTTGCGTTAGCAAGCGTAATAAAAGAAACAGTTAAGTAAAAAAGAACAGAGGAAACAAATAAATCGAGGAGTGAAGACTTTAAAATGGTCAAACTAGCCGTTATATGGGCCCACATCCGGAAACTCGACTAGTTGACTGGATCAAGTTTTGAGGTGGTGAAATCTAATTTTATTTAATGTTTGGGTGGTATTTTAATAAAGATATTTTTTTTAAGGATTGTATTTAACTAAAGATTTAAAGGGATGATAAAAGTAAAAAGTAGTGTATAGAGGAGTAGTAAAAATGAAAAATGGTATTTTAAGCGGTGGTAAAATGCAATTTATGTTATATGTAACTACTTGTACCACCAAGATAGTATTTGACACATTGAAATATATTTTTACACTATTAGAAGTACATTCTAGGAGCATTTATTTAAAAACGGAGGGAGCTGAGTAGTTGAAAACTCCCTCGTTTCATATTAAATACCTAAACGGCTCAGTCTAACTTAGCTTTTACAATTCACATATGTTACTTTGACCTCCATTGGTGTTGTATACATAAAAATAAGCAGAGTTATATGTACATGTGTTAGGATTATGTCAACTTATAGTTTTTTAATACTAACTTTTATAATTTAACTTTTTAAAGATAAATATATTATTGATCAACATATTGCAATGACAATGTATATACTTGTATTTAATTGGGGTATTTATTTTGAAACCGAGTGATTTATTGCCAATTTTTTTTAAAAAAAAAGTAAAAAATGATAATAATTAATTTTTAAGGTCTTATTTGGTATCGTTTTTTCTTTTCTTTTTTAAAATCATAAAACTAAAAACAGGAAACAAGTAAAAGTTATTTTCACTTTTTTGTTATTAGTTTTATTAATTTGACTAACTTTTATTCATGCTAAGACATATATCATATGATTTTGAAAAATAAAAAGCCAAAAACAAAAAACCATAACAATACCAAATGAATTAAGGTTACTATCTTACCTTGCAAAGAGTGGCAAACTTTACCTTTTCTTCTCAAAATTCATCACACCTCAAAGAGTTATTGGGCCTAGGCGTTTGTAACACTCTATGTCTATTTGTATGGTCTTCTTGGATGGGTTTGGGTTGTACAAAGATAATTCGTACTCCATTTTGAGCTTAATTTGCCTTCTCAGAAAAGAAAGTTGCATTTTATCCTAGGCCCTCTATATTTATTGTTCGTGGCCTTCGTGCTGATGAAATTTTTAGATATTCTTATCGAGCGAGTCGATCACGAGTTGAGTCGAAAATCTTTACATGTGCTCAACTCGTGCTCGCTAAAGTTTTGAGCAAATAAAACCTGCTCGACTCGTGCTCGTTAAAGTTTTGAGTCGAGTCGGGTAACTCATAATCTGCTCGTTAAAATTTTGGTCCTTTTATTATTATCTTTTTTTTTAATGATATAAATTAAGGCTTAATAAGTGTCAAATTTCTTTAAAAATAGTAACTTTGTTTGCAAATTCTATATTAATAATATAGGATCGAGTTGCTCACGAGCTTATCGAGTCGAGTTAGAGCTTGCTCAACTCGTGCTCGTTAACATCTCGACTTGAGTTTTGACCGAGCGTTGACCGAGTCGAGTATGAGCTGCTCGCGAGCTGCTCAACTCAATTAGCACCCCTATCTTTAATCTATTGTAAGACCCTGTTCATTTCACCTTAAAAGAATAATATTAAGTAAAAATAATTTCAGTTCAGTTTAATTAATTTCAGTTAAGTATAAATAAGTTCAGTTTAGTAAAATTCAATTTTCTTAAAGAAGAATTATAATAAAAAATAAGTAAAAATAATTTCAGTTAAGCAAAAATAATTTCAATTTAGTAAAACTAATTTAAGTTCAGTAAAAATAATATAAGTTCAGCAAATATAAATTTGTTTCAGTAAAAATAATTTCAGTTCAGCAAAATTAAGGTGAAGTGAACGGGGCCTAACTCCGTACTATTACTAAAATAAAAGCCGCTAATATCATTATTGTTCACATGACACTATGAGAGATTCCTCAATTTTTTTTTCTATTTACATAAATAAAAAAAAAATAAAAAATAAATAAAAAAAAAAACCAGGGTTGTACGGGGTTAAAACTATCTCTATGCAAGCATACCCGATAATTCAAAGCCTAATAGGCTACTAAACTCTAACTAATCTGAATTCAAGCAGCTAGGTCAAACCCTATTTAGGGGAAAAACTCTCATAACAAGC
Source organism: Chenopodium album (assembly GCF_948465745.1). NCBI lineage: Eukaryota > Viridiplantae > Streptophyta > Magnoliopsida > Caryophyllales > Amaranthaceae > Chenopodium > Chenopodium album. Next base: position 9,936,099 of record NC_137853.1, on the reverse strand, counting down.
TTTGTGTACCAAATCCTCGAACCCTAGACCTTGGTTAAGCTAGAATATCTCTTTTACCAAATGATTTAAGCACTTGTTAGTTATGAAATTAAAGTTTTGATTGAGTTTCCTATAGTGACCTTTTATTCTTCTTAATAATAAATAATTACAAATATTAATGGTCAAAATTGTGCATTGACATGTGTGTCAGTTAAAATATTGCGATTATTATGAAATAAAGAGAGGTAAACAATTATTAAAAAAAAACTAGATTAGTCTCGTGCGATGCACGATTGAAACAAATAATATTTTTTTTTTAACATTTGTTTATTTTTCATGCCAAAATTTTAAAAAAAATCCCGAAATAAATAATGCATCAAATATTAAAAATAAAATTTAGAGTTCATATAAAAATTGAGTAATAAAAGGGCTACGTGAGGAAGGAAAATTAAATTATTATTAGATGGATAAACTATTTTCGAAATTTGACCCTAATAATAAAATAGCTAATCAGAATTTTAATTAAATCAAATAAAATATCATGATGACATCATTTATAGTTTTGGAGGGAAATTTTTTAATGACAACCTGACATGTGTCTAGTTTTAAGAAAGGATGATGTAAGCGGTTGCTACTTTAGTATTAGTTATAGATAGATTGTCAAACGACCAGTGTTAGCAAATGTGTCATGTCGTGCTCATATTGTACTCAAATATAATCTGGGTATAAATATTTTAGCAATAATTCTTGATACTAATCCTTTTTTAGGTTTATAGTATATCACATTATCGTATCGTGTCAGCTTTTGTTAGCTCTAAAAGCGACCATTGCGATATTCACATCAAACCAAACCAAACCAAAATCAAATATCTTATTTTGAATGATAACAAATTGTATGTATGTAACCCCAAAAAACAGGGTAACCCTACTGACAAAAGATAGGTGTAATTTGACCTTTTCTTAAGAAGAAATCATCCATTTCCATCACACATTTCAATCTTTCCACCCATTTTTAACACTCACATTCTTCACTCTCCCCACTTCCCAACCTTCCTCTTTTCCCGCAATTCTCTCACTCCCACGCACATTTTAGAGAGAGAAAACCCCACTTAGAGAGAGAAACCCATCATTCCATAGCTATGCCGAGAAGCAGCTTTGCCAAGGTTGACGTTGTTATCGACACTGGTAACCCTTTGTTGGACCGCACTGTTGATGGCTTCTTGAAGATTGGCACTGTAAATTTTTTTTTTTTTTGGTTAATTTCATCTTTAATTGATTACCCTTTTGTTGATTTTTGAAATTTTTGACATTTTTTTTCTGGGGTTTTTGATTTTCAGGTTGCTGCTACTAGAGCTGTTGCTGAAGATGCTTACAACATTGCTAAGAAAGGTTGTCACTCATTTTGTTGTTTTTTTTAAAGGATTTTTGATGATTGTGGTGAATTTTGATTTTTGGCAGTTTGTGGGTATTGAGGCATATGCAATTTTGTAGTACCTCGGTTCGGGTTTAGTTGTCGCATTACTAGTTCAAATTATATTGTCAATGTGTATCTATTCCGGAATGATCCTTCCTTTGTACTAATAGTCTGCAATCGTATGATTAATGTGCAATGCTTATAGATATAACCTTTATTTGTAATCACATGGTAACATTAATTAATGAATGAATTTGCTAATTAACCACATTGCCAAGATTGGTTTGTACTCTTTTGTTGTATGGATTTTATCTTTTTTGGGTAGTTGTGGTAATAATGACAGTTTGTGTATTAATGGGTTGTGAGAAATAGTTGTCACATTGTTCAAATTATACCTTCAAATATCAACAACTATGAATTCAAAATCGAGGGTGTTATCATATAAAGTTATTTGATGATTCTGCACTCCCAATTGTGTAACATGCTTGGTAATGTTAAATTAATAAGTGTGATATAATCGCACTGCTGAGAGTGCTTCTTACTTCTATTGTGTTTTGTTATTTGCAATTTCTCACCTTTGCTGCTTTGAACAGTTTTTGATATTTTTGATGGTGATGATAATTTTGAAAGTTTGTGTTTCATTTATGAATGATTCTCGCTTTTGCTGCTGTGAAATTTGAGTTTATCTTAAATTTTTACTTAGGAGATTATTGTAATCATGATAGTTTGTGTGTTAATGGGTATTGATAAATATGTACTGCTCTGTATTTTGGTTTGGATTTAATTGCATGTTACTCATCATGCATTGAAATATGACTATTAATTTGGGACCGGGGATGATATTTGTTTTAAAGTCACCTCCCTCTGTATTGATAATCTGCAATTTTGTGATGATTATGCAAAGATTTGTAAAACACTTGGTCACGTGCTAAACAAACACTCTTATTTTTTGGCAGGAAGTCTTTCAAGCAAGGATCTTGAACATTCAGTAAGCTCAGTGTTCTTTTTTAGTTGCTTGAATACTATAACCCTTGGTTTTGCATCTCTATTGACATATTTTGAGCAAGATTTCCAAAAATATTATACTAAAAAGGAAAACTATAGCTAAAAAATCTGGTTAGCAATATATTTAAATGTAGATTATTTGGCAGTTTTGGAGGGATTGAGATCTCTGTAATTCACGAAGTGCATGTTGTTATAGCTGGTCTTGGATAATGCATGCCAAAAGATCTGATAATTTTGCAGTGTAACCATCGTTATTTTGGATGTTGTGAATCAAAGTTAATCACCCATTTTTAATATCCTAAAAATTTATCCTAAAATTTAACCAACTTGAATTTTTGCAGCTGAAAAAGATGTGCAAAGAAGGAGCATACTGGGGTAAGTGCTAGATTTAGTTCTACAGTACAAATATTGTAGTAATGATGATAATTAAGTGTTGGAATCTTTGCTAACTTGACTGTTGTTATTGTTATACTCGGCAGGAACCGTAGCTGGTGTTTATACTGGGGTGGAGTACGGACTAAGAAGGGCTCGTGGAACAAATGATTGGGTAATTTTTTCCTCCAACCAACTACTAAGTTAATTATAATCAGTGTACTTTACTGAATTTGATGGAGACAACAATCTGTAATATAATGCAGCAAATAGATATCAATTTGTCTTTTCAGAATAAATTGCAGCATATTGTTTTACATTGTGTCATAGCTCACAGAGTGGATTTTTCTATTGATCTCGCATAATACATATTAGGCACAACATAGACCTAAGAGACCCTGATAGTGCATGTATCCAGGATAGTTGAAAAATGAAACTTCTTGTTATTCCATCCCTGCGTACAGTGGTAAGGTAACTTTTTGTACCTTCTAGAACATTTCTCACTATAAAAAATCATGTGTTCTAACCTAGGAAGGTTTATTGGGTATCATTACATTTAACTTTAATTGTAGATTGGGTTCTTAAAACCTCTAGCCAAGGTTTGTAAATTTTAAGTAATACTTGTATCAACATTGTGCATTGGGCTTGTAAGGCGAGGAGCTAGGTTGCTGTTATGTAATTTATGTATTGCACCAGAGGATAACAGTTTTGGAGAGATTCCCAGCTCCTCTTTTGTGTTCTCTTGTTCTGAGTTTGAAGTTATGGAAGATTTCAATCTCTTTGTTGACTTCATTAATGTGAGGTTTGTACATTGTCTTGTTTTCTCAACTCACCATGTCACCTCATGTGCTTATCAGTATTAATTGATTCTCTTTGCCAACCTTCTCTTTATTAGATCATGGTTATGTATGTATGTCAAATGCTTATCTGTATTAATTGATACACTTCACCATCCTTCTCTTTATTTGTTCGTGGTTACATATGTTTGTCAAAGAATGCCAATATAGATACAAAATTTACTTTTTTCTTCTTTTGGGGAGTTTGAGGGGGAGGGAGAGTACCATACTTCCTGATAACCACATTATTAGCATCCTAGAGAGAGTGTGATACTTCTAAATTTCAACAGGTCTACATCCTCTCTCAGACGAAAAGCTTACAAACCATAATTAGTAGTTGTCCCCCCAACTTCTCCCTAGTGAATTAAATCGTATACCAGTTTGTTGGGTATGTATTTTGTTAAATTTGGAAGGTAGGGTTGTCATCATTCTTTTTAGTGTTTGTGCTATAAGCATTGACATGGATTAAGACTACTTATTGCTATGATCTTATATCTTTCATATTGATAACTGTGTTACTTTTCTCTTTGGATTGAAGTACGTTGTATGTTACTTTTGGATTTCTAACGAGTGTATTCTTGTTTTTGTTGTTGTACACATACTCAGAAAAACGCAATGCTTGCTGGTGCTTTGACTGGAGCTTTGGCATCTGCTGTGACCAACGGTAACAAAGACAAAATCGTGACAGATGCTCTTACAGGAGGTGCAGTCGCCACTGCTGCAGAGTTTATCAACTATCTCACTTGATGAATCAAGCTACCCATATCTGTTCTGTACAGAGGGAAGGAAACATCGTGCTTCTATTCTTCCTTAGTTTTGAGGTTTTTTTTTTGAATAATTGAACATTAGAACCAGCACGAATGGAGTTTGTCAATAAAATCACCTTTTATTTTTCATATTCAATGTGAAGCCTCATAATGAATGCTGGACCATTAAGTATTACTATCGACTATCGAATATTAGAGATTCAAAGGATGGAGGGAATATTCGAATACTAGTCTTCTGCTAATTTTTCGAAAATTTTCCTGGTTAGATCACGGGGCAATCCTCTCCTCTAATGATCTATGAGGGCTATAGCGATGTATATTTACAGAGTATAATCCATGAAAGCCTAATCCTAAAGTACAGGAAATTGCATGAAACCACCTCCTCTGATGCATCGGGAGATTGATTTTGCCCAATCGGGTGCAATTATATTAGAAACTCAGAGAAATTGTAGAATCAATTGGTTGCCCCCCGATCAGATGCATAACGAACTAGTGATTACTAATACAACTCATTTGCAATAGATCATAAATTCATAACCCTCATTAAAAAGCCCTTCACATCTACTCTCCAGCCAAATTAAATGCCAAATTAGTTGAAACGTTGGAGATTTAATAATTTTTTAGAAAAGAAAGAAGAGAAAAAAAATACTCTCTTGTTGGCATCTCTCATAAAAGTTATGATCATGTTTCTTCATAAGACTATATACCTATAGGGCTAAAGAGACCCCTAAAAACCATTACAAAAAACATTAGTAACTAGATTAAACTTGCTAGTCATGGAGCAAATACAAATTGATATCCTATATCAACCAAAAACGTTGATATAGGGGCTGTATCGTCAACTCACTCATTAAAGTAAGGGTACTTCTGGAAAAGAGACATATACCCGTCATGGAGCCTCCGTTTTCGAAGGAAAAGGACGTTAACAGAAGTTAACTGTGTTACCTTTTCGTTAGAGTCAATTTCTCTCTCCTAGATATTGCAGTTGGGGTCTTCTCTAATTGATGGTGGACTGCGATAATTACTTCAAACGACGGTGCGATCTCGGCTCTGGCCTCGGTTCCCGGCGTGGAGGTAAGCTCTTAGCCGATTCATTTCATTTGGTCGTTCTTAATATCTTCGCATATTTATCCAGAGAAATACCCAAATCGATTGACAATTAATCGAAATCATCACATCATACTCGATGTATTAATCGATTCACCAATTGGGCGGACTATTTTCAGGGGGTTTAATTCGATTCACTAATTAGATTCACTAATTCACAAATTTAATCGGATCGCAAATTGCTTGGTTTTATGCATAAGATATCAATTGGGTGTGGCTGTCTGTAAGCAAAGGAAATGTCAATCGATTTCTGCCTGTAGTTGTATATAATTCTGTTGTAATTCGTTGTCATGTGTAATGGTCAAATTGACAATCAATCTTCGTGTTGGAATGGTGTACCAATGCCCTCTTCGATTGTTACACATACCTAGTTAGTAATCCTAAATGTGTTATTACAATGACCGTTATAATTATTGTTTGCTCGTATCTGTCATTATTACGTTATACTTTAAACAATTCGATCGTCCATGTCTGCACATATATTCTTGTTTACAAAGCCCCGTATAATGATTATTGCTGTTTGCTGTAAATTATTGCTGTGGTCAATAGTGATTACTATTAATGACTGCACATTTACATAAATTTCAATTGGTTCCTGCCTGTAGTTGTAAATTATTGTTTTTTTGTGAACTTTAGTTGAAGTTTCATGCTGAATTTGTATCAGAGTGTACATCAAGGCCATATATATCAGTTGCAGCTCCTCATTCAGAGAATATGACTTGCGTTAACTCAGAGTTTGGAATGGTCATATTTCTCATTGCTGCCTGACTGATTTGGTGATTATTTGCTTATTGCAAATTAGTTGAATGGCTACCTCTACTTGTGTCCATAGGGTGTCATGTATTACTGATGGTATATATATAAGTTTGTTAGGTAGTTAACATTGCTAAATGTTAAGTGTTAATCTGTAATTTTTTAAAAAGAAACTTAAAATGTGTTAATGTGATGTTCATTTAATCAAATATGGGGGTGATTCATGCTGAAGTGGAATAATTATTTACAATAATTATATAAGTTTGTTAGTTAGTTAACATTGCTAAATGTTAACTGGTAATCTGTAATTTTTTAAAAAGAAAATTAAAATGTGTTAATGTGATGTTCATTTAATCAAATATGGGTGTGATTCATGCTGAAGTGGAATAATTATTTACAATATGACTCTAGAATTGCTATCTTTGATCTTAAGAACAACATATGTTGGCTGCAGGTTGAAATGATGAAGTTTGGGGTGTTGGCTAATTGGCAGATAGGGATCTCTATGGCGGATATCCTGTCTCAGCTTAGGAAACAAATGGGTGCACCTCACAAACGAAAACCTGTTCAACCTTCACAAGGATCCTGTTTCAAGCAAGCTGACCATGTGGAGTCTGAAGGTACTTAATAGGATTATATACTATGTTTTCAGTTAACTGATTCGTGCTTCATGTGGTGTTATTTGAAAGAAAAAGATTAGTCTTATTGTTTAGTACATGTTTACAAAGGGACTTAGATTGTTTATAGATTGAGTAAAATCGTCGATGTTATATGTTTGCTTTGTTGGTTTAAATACATTTGATGTCCAATTTAGATTATGGGAACACATAGGTAGAATGCATTAAGGACGGTAGCAATTGTGCATTCAAAAGATTAGCACACATGTGTAAATAATCCTAATATCTGGTTAAGACAGGTAGTACAATCTACCTTACGTAATGGCCCTATTGGCCCAATTTCAATGGTCCAGATTTTTGGTAATGCTACTTTCTGTGGGCTTGTGGATATTTGGTGGGATATTTGGTGATCATTATTACCGGAGCAAATATGGGCCTAATGGACTGACTACAAAGACTATATGAAATATATAGCATCTACGGGAATCCATATCGTCGTGTTTGTTTCATACTATAAAATTTTAATTATGCGTATTCTACGGTGTTATTTTTAAATACTTTATTTAAATAACTAATTTTTTTTCTACATTTCATAAACTGTGGTCGTTAATTTAGATCTAACAAAGTTTGAAATTTGGTTGTGTACATATACTAAGCAACAGTCTTATGGATTGAATACCAATTACATATGTGTCATGTAATTCTCTTTAATATAAAAAAATATGTGCGTTTTTTGAGATGTAATAGTACGTTGTTGTGTAATAGATTAAAATTTGAAACCTCATTACATGTGGAGCACATATGGGCCTAATGGACTGACTTTCAATTACTCAATTCATTGCATTGACTAAACAGTTCGCAAATGCATGGTTTGTGTACACACTAGCTATGCAATGGCCCAAGAATATTAATGGCCCACATTATCGCCCAAGATCATTTTTTGGGTTTCTGTCTGGGCCTTATGGATTGTGTTTGAGATCTGCAATTGATAGAAATTTGATATAAGAATGTACATGGTAGCTAGTAATACTAATGCAATGTCAATCAGATTTTTAGGATATTACATCACATATTTGATAAGACCACATTACATCAAATTTGCTAACACATGATATGCTAAATTAAAATGATAAATATGACAAAGACTTAATAAACATTCTTAATACTAATATTTATAGTAGTTTATCAAAAGCCCAAGAGTATTCTTGAGGATAACTACTCAACAAGCTCATAGAGAAGTGATTGCAAAAGGAGATGATGGCAAACCCCCCCTCGTAGTCATTTATAGAATTTCCGTACACAGCATACGGCTTCAAAGGCCCGCAAATGAGTCGTGCCATATGAATTGAAACTCTTGTTTCTGTTAACAAAACAACATGAGGCATATGCAACTCGATTGCAGATTTGATTAATGGAAGAAATGTGTCCCTCCCCATGTCACGACAATTCCAAACCATGTATCTTAAGCCTTTAATGCAGCTGCCACTCCATATCCCTAAATTGGTATTCGCCTTGACCATTATCTTCATATCAACATTTCTTCCATCTAAGACATTGGATGTATTTGTAGTACAGTTTAACATAACTTTTGAAACAAACAATGGGTATGTCACATTAAATAACTTGAAATCATTTCTGTAACTAGGGATGTTTAGGCAATGCTCCCCATCAGACAAGTAGCAATGTTCAACATCACTAGGTATATCTGATGGAGGATCGGCAAATTGCATAACAGCCTTGGGTATAACGTGTTCGTAACCAAATCCCTCCTTGCCACCATGGGTTGAAATAAACCACTTAACATAATATTTTAAGCCTTTCGGCATCAATGCCAGGTCTGATAAGTCTGGCAAGGAGGCAGGACAGACCTTGTTGCTTGGATTTATGAGCACTAAGTCACCCTCCAATTTTTTGATTCCACACACTATTTTGGTAGCAGTGCTGGACTTAATTGGATGAATCTGAACCGTGCCATCGGCAGAGACCACCGGGTTCTTTATCACCCCAAGGACACCCTTGCGAAGCCTTATACCGGTTGGAAAGTCCGGAGTACAAGGTTTAGCTATTTTTAAACCCCGTGTTTTTCTGATGTGAGCACATGGTAGTAGATGCACATCTTTTGGTAGTTTTTTTGATGAGGATGGCTTTATTTTGTGTACTGGACATGCAAAACATTGCTTCGCCATAGTGTGAACTTGATTGTTTTGTAGAGTTGTGAGCCTCATCTATGATACATGCTCTCATCTTTATACTTTGGTTGAAGGGCGGGAAATATTTTGTTTGGCGGGGTAGCAGCTCATTTCCCTCCACTACATGTAAATTTTGTTAATGAATAAGACAAATTACATCCCACCAAAACTCATAGATGGGGTTCTATGTCAGCAACTTGTTTGTTCATATACTAGGGCACCCTATATATGTACTAGGGCACCCTATATATATACTAGGGCACCCTATATATATTAGGTGTTGGTGTTATGTAATTTCTAATTTAAAGAGAAGGATAAAATAATATAATTATGTAGTAGTTTAATCTTATAAAAACTATATTAGTTTAATCTTTCTTCAATTACGCAACGTCGTTACGGGATGTTTTATGCTCAATAAATTGTTTGTCCGTAATTTTAAACACCCCAGCCTAACAAACAAAATAGGTCTTTATTTTGCTTTAACTTGTTATACTAATTGATAACTGTTTTTAACCATTAGCATTATTTAAATGAATATAAATATATTTAGTGAGCGTACCTAATTGTTAATTTTATTTTGATTTCCACGGCTAAAACTGATTTAAGTTCACTATGAAATGACATAATTATCATGCTTCAAAATATATCCCCAAATAAGTTTTTTTTAATATTATGCGTATATATGCCTCAATATAGAGACTAATCCAACCTAATTGTCAATGTTTGGGACCGTACTCTAAGCATAACGATTGTCACAAACTAATTCAGACATTTAATGTTCTTTCTTATTTTGTTTTTTAATGTTTCACAAAATTATCATTTAATGAAATTACAACAACATAACGCCCACAATAAGTGATTAAATAACTGCTCAAATAATAAGAGCCCATACCATAACACAAGTCCAAACATTTCAAACAACACAACAAAGTTTAAACATCAAACATGAATAAGCAACTACAGTGGTTGTCACAACCATAATTCACATATAGTTTAAACATAATTAAGCAAGCATAATAGTTAAAAATAAGTTTGGTCGGCTAACAACAAGTCAACAAAAGTCATAACAAATGATTTGTGCATAGAGGGATATGGCGCATTCCCTCTAGCCAATTGCTACATCCCTCACAGTCCAGCAGATTCAGCACCATCCCTCATCGTGGATAGACGGATCCCAAGCTAGACCCGAATTTTCAAGCCATGACCCCATATAGTCGTAACCATCATCATCCGAGTAATCCTCATCTCCTAGAGGTGAAGGTGGCTTAATGAGTGGACCCGGCTGAAATTACACATGTTTACAAAATATCAAAATAAAATTTAATCACAGTCCTAATATTTGCCAACATTTTTCTAAGGTCATATAACACATGATATTTTTGTACTTAAGTCGAAGTACTTGCTAATTAATATCAAAATAAAGAATTTTGGTATTTTACACCTAATTTTGGTATTTTACACCTAATATTGGTATTTTACTAATGAAAAAAAAAATTAATGTACCCCTATTCTTTTAATTTGCGATAACTTTAATTTATAACAATTTGATTACCATTTCCAAGTCCATGCAATAAGTACTTTGATTAATCCATAGAAATTAAATACGCAAAGCAATCAATCACAGTATGATAACAATTACTTTGATAAATCCATAGAAATTAATTATGGAAAGCAATCACTCACATTATGATAAATAAACAATCACATTATTCTTGTCATAGAAATTAAATAGGCAAAGCAAACATGTACTTTGATATAGCATAATCTGTTGCCACACACGATGATAAATTAACAATCACATTATGCTTGTCGGACATAACGATGGCCAAAGTCATGACACTCTGATTTGAAAAATTTGTTGCATTAGACCATTACCTCAATTTTCACAGACAATATATGTCCGGTTAAAGCTGTTGAACGGCGATTGAAGTAGGGCTCCATGAGCTTCGTCCAGAGCAATACCACACCTCCGACTGCCCCATGTCCGCTGGACTCAATTTGGTATGGGCCTGGTAGGAATTTTGTGAGTTCCCAGAGCTGGAGATGCTTAGGACGTGCTTCAGTGATGATCACCAGAACAGGTAAGTAGCTCGCAAATAGCACGCGGAAGTTGTCGACAAATGATGGTCTCAGCACGTCTGTAGCATTCCAAATGATGACAAATTCACCTTCTTTGAACACATAATCCGAAGGAGAATCTGGCAATTCACCACTCAATGATATTCTATGGTAATGAATCCCCTTGTTTTGGGTGACCCCAGAGAACACATCGATTTTCATCGATGTCATTCTTGCCTCTATCTTCATCACATGCAATGCATTTGACTTAGCTCCAATAAAGATATGCCTCTCACGAAGAGGAAAGGCAAAGGTAAGGGTGGACTCCGCATCAAAGGTTGGTACAAGACCAAATATGGGTACTATATCCTTTGGAACCACCTCATTTTCATCGAACTCATGGTGCTTGAAGAACCACTCCACAAAAGTTGCTACTCCTTTATGTTGGATATACCCCTTTATGTCAGACATAAGAGGTAGGAAAGCTGGCCTGATCTCACCTCCTGGAAGGCGCATCACTCGCTGCACAGTGCTATTTGCGAACCTTTCGACATCATTCATCATCAGCTCCTTGCGGATATCTTGTGGACTTATGTGTTTGCCCTCAGTGGCGGCATTGTCGTGTTTGAAGTACGTAATTTCATTGAAATTAAGCTCGGGGCTTTTTGTAGGAATGTAAGGGTCGAAGTACATGATTGGTTCACCAGGATGCAAGAGAACGGTGTCCCGTATCCTTCTACGGTGGTTACTAGCCACCTTCAGCACCTCATAAGGATGAGCTCCGTACTCCATGGTTGGGATTGAGTGTTGAGCTTAATTGATGGCTGTTACAAAGGAGTAATTTGTGAAGTGTGGTGTATGAGGGTGTATAAAGAGTGCACAGCGTATGGTCAATCAACTGACAATAGCTGTACAATTGTTTGTAAAGGTTTGTTGCTAATGCAAAGAGTAGTATTGGCGGGGTCTTACATTCAAAAATCGAATTTGGAGCTTAATTTTTTAAGGATGACTCATTTATGTAATTTTGGTAAGCTATCATGTTAAGGTGTTTAATTTTAATAATTGGTACTAAAACATCTATAACATATGTTAAGGTGATTACATTTAATAGTTGGTACTAAAACTTCTTTTAACTAATGTAACTTGCACAATTTGTCCTGCTCTTCATGTTAACTTGAACAATTATTCAATCCCGAATGTCACCATTTCTGTCGAGTTTTTGGGGAATCGAAACCATCTCTTGGTATTATTAATCGATCACAATAACGAGTATCTGAAATTAAATGTATTCCTCGCAATTCGTATTTAAATTGACGTTTAGCTCAAATACGTACTACTAACATAAATAATTAGAATTATAATTAAATTATTAATGATTTGATGTTGAACTACTACAATTCGAGTGTAGGCGGTATGAGTGTCAACGTATTAGTAGATCAAAAGCAATGTATTCGAAATCGGAGCATCGGATCGTAACCAAATGACCTAATTCTGAATTCGGATTAGTCGGATGGGATCAGAGAGATAACTTTGATTGATCGGAATGTAAAAACGAAGACCGAATTGTATTTCTGGTTGGCTCGGATTTGGACTTAATTCAGTCGGTACCAGGACGGTCAGGCGGACACCCCTAGTAAGCCAATTTCACGAGTTTTCCGAAGACGTGACGCTGTAAGTACCACAAAACCCTATTATCTAAACTAGAGACTATAGAGAGACAACCGGAGGAACCCTCAGTGTATAGATGGGAATAATGACTCTTTAAGGGCTTACGCACTTCAACAACTGAGGTTGATTTGGTTGATTAACTCACTTGATTTAACAGGGTGACGTTTCGAGTTTCTGGGGATTCAAAACAATTTATTGGTTTTATCAATGGATAATTTATAACGAGTATATGTAATTAAATGTAATCCTCGCAATTCGAAATCGGAGCATCGGATCGTAACCAAATGACCTAATTCTGAATTCGGATTAGTCGGATGGGATCAGAGAGATAACTTTGATTGATCGGAATGTAAAAACGAAGACCGAATTGTATTTCTAGGTGGGTCGGATTTGGACTTAATTCAGCCGGTACCAGGACGGTCAGGCGGACACCCCTAGTAAGCCAATTTCACGAGTTTTCCGAAGACGTGACGCTGTAAGTACCACAAAACCCTATTATCTAAACTAGAGACTATAGAGAGACAACCGGAGGAACCCTCAGTGTATAGAAGGGAATAATGACTCTTTAAGGGCTTATGCACTTCAACAACTGAGGTTGATTTGGTTGATTAATTGACTTGATTTAACAGGGTGACGTTTCGAGTTTCTGGGGATTCAAAACCATGTCTTGGTTTTATCAATGGATAATTTATAACGAGTATCTGTAATTAAATGCAGTCCTCGCAATTCGTATTCTAAATCGGAGCATCGGATCGTAACCAAATGACCTAATTCTGAATTTGGATTCGTCGGATTGGATCAAAGAGAGAACTTTGATTGATCAGATAATTAGATTTTACATACATAATTACATTACATATTTAATTAGATTTTACTTTAAATTATTACTGAGTTGACGTTGAACTACAAGTATTCGAGTTCAAGCTTTATTTATGTAATTGTATTAGTAGCTCAAAAGTAATGTCTCATAAATTGGAGCTTCGAATCGGACCCAAATAACCTAATTCAGAATCTGGATTACTCATATTGGATCAAAGAGTGGAATTCGGTTCGGGACGGATTGTCAAAAATGAAAACCAAACTGTATTCCTGGTTCGATCGGATTTGGACTTAATCCAGCCGTAACCAGGACGGACAGTCGGACACATCTAGTGACCCTATTTCACGAGTTTTCCAAGGACGTGAAACTTTAATTATCGCATAACCCAATTTCCTAAATCGGGAACTACACAACGACACCTTGAGGGCTCGACGAAGTGATGGTGATTTAGTCGATTAATTATCTTTAAAAAGGTTAAATTTCGAGTTTATGGAGATTCAAAATCATATCTCGGTCTTATTCTCGATTAATTAATTTGATTTAAATTCACATTAAGATCAGATACGTACTACTAAAATAAATTAGTACAATTTTTTTCAGTTTATTTATAAATTGATGTTGAACAACGTATTTTACTCAATGGTTTAAAGACTAGTTTTTTTAGTGAAAATTTATTTTTGTAATAGTATTAGTAGCTCAAAAATAATGTATTATTAGTCGGATCTTAACGTAATTCTGAATTCACATGTTATTTTGTTCGGTTCCGATGCGTAAATTTTCTCCTTCCTAATGTGTACCGAGTACTACTAGACGCGTAAAAGTCACTTTGCCCAATAAAAAAAAAAATCCACATTTTGCCTAATCAAGCGATAATTAATGTAAATACTTGTTCTCTTCTAAACATATGCACACCTTAACTCTTAGTATTTATAACATAAACTAAATAACCTAAATAAACATATGCACACCTTAACATATGCACACATTAACTCTTAGTTTTTATACCCACCAAAAATTTTAAACCGATTTCCCTAACCACATTTATTTTACATTCTAAAAATCAAGGTTGATAAATGACAAAAACTAGCATTCATATGAGGCAAAATCTTCAACTCAAAAGTCACAATCAGCCTTACTGTATGACCAGTCATGTACTATGAACTCGAAATCAGGTTCTAGCAGGCAAGAAGCCAAAATTTCGAAAAAGATGGTTTCATTACCCATTGTATTGACCAGATTTTGAAGTTCAAAGTACCTGCTACAAGATTTTGTCATTGATTTCGAGTACATCCGGGAAAGAAGACCCTTTTCACCGAGTCTAGTAGGTACTACAACCAATGACCTTTCAACAAAATGTATACTCTGACGGCAGAAAGGTAGGGTTACTTGCAGAAATTGTTGAAGGTTATTCCAGTTCCTTAATATAAGGAACATGCGCGTGGTGCAGTAGTGTCAGACACAACACAACAACAACATTTTCTATGCGCACGTTTCTAAACCCTCTAAAAATATGCAATATACAGATCGTCAACTCTCTAGATGGATGTATTTGATCTATATATGAACGTTACAAGGGTGTCAAAGTACGGGATCAGACTAACACTTATACAGTCTTCTTATCTTGTTATATAAAACAAGTAATTAGATTTCATTTGCCGTGCTGATCGTTGTGATAAATAAAGTGAACTCAGTAATTTGAAAATATGTAAAACATCCAACTGTATAATTCAATTTGATAATATAAGAAACTTTAATTTATTATAATTAGGCAATTGGATCAATTAAATTTAATTACATGACGCTATTATCACGATCGATATATCAAATCAATAAGGATGAAGAAAACGGAAGAAAACATATGAATAAATTATAAACATAAAATAAACTAAATAAACATGTTAAAAGATCAGTGACCCATACAAATTCAGGTGAAATAATTGAAGCTTTTATTTAACGATGATATTGTTATAATTATAAAAAGTGTGGATACAAATCCAATTATTATTTTTTATTAGATTTTAAGGCAATCTTCAGAGAAGCAAACCTCATCACGTCAAGTAGATTTTTGTAGAGGTTCAATAAGACTAAATCGTTCTACCATTGACGCTAAAAATATCCTCACATAAAAAGACTTATTCCCACCATAATATATCTGTAGCACTTCGCCTTCACAGATTTGGTTATCGTTGACAAACACTTCCCAACCGAAACCGAAAGTCATACAAACTCTGGTTTGGTTTGTGACTTTTGCCATTTCAACAGCACATATCCGACTATTGCTCCCACGAAGGACGTCCACAGAGCCAGGTATACTGGTTAGCATAGATGTCCAACTTTCAGGTAGCTCCTGTACCAAATATTACATAACATAAAAGACAATTGTATAACTAAAAAGAAAAATATTAAATTAAATCCGTAAAAACCCGTTCCATACCAGCTCTTTTCGACATTCATCTTGAAACGACACCATATGGGACGGCAAATTATTATACAAGCTCATAATTTTGAAATTCAAACACATGTATTCAAAAAATAAAAACAACTCCACTAATTTAAAGGTAAGCAAGCAATTAATTGTCTTTGCATGAAACTTATCAACTCCAACTCTTATTAGAGTTACAAAGGTGTAGATGTTGACCGTAGTTAAAGAAATCAATTAGTGTGGCTCTTAAAGTCATATATGTTATTAAAAAGGTGACATTGACTATTAATTACAACTATTATATTCTGTTGACTTTATACGAGTACACACATGTATATTATGGTCGAGTGTCCAAAATCACTCAATAATCGTTTTATATTAAAATCAGTTTTAGTTGAAAATGTGATTCATAAAGTAAAATTTCAGTTTTGGGAACCCATTTATTATCTTTCCATTTGATTTATTGTACCACTTAAATTGATGTATTTATTTGTAAACAACAAAACAGATTTATTGGAATCCATCAAAGTTGATTTATAAGGCTTAACCTCAGAATTCTCTGAAAATTTATTACTAGAAATTTTGTTCCGATATAAGTTTTATTTGATGAAATTATGTGTAATCAATTTTTAATTGATAACTGGGTACTCGTTGACACAATTTAAAATAAAGACTACTTTAACTTTGACACTTGATAATATATTTTTAATAAAACCTCTCATTGTAAAACATAAACGGAATTGCTTTACTAAATGCATTAAATCGCATGCTTGCCAATTTTATTTAGTTAGTGGTATTTAATAATAAAAATAATACTTTGTGTGTTATTTGTTACATAGAGAGTAGAGAATATAATGAACTCATATCTTTTATTTGTTACAATTCTTTAATTTAATTTTATATCATGACAAACCTTGTGTGATATTAACTTATATTGTCATTGTTTGCGGATTAAATATTTTATGGTATCAAGTTTTTACCCAAAGCCCGCAAATGATCACCTCTACCTAGAAGGCCTCTTAGACAATAACAATTTATAATGAGAAGTTGAAATTGAGGGAAAAATTAATAAAGTTCTTTAACGAATCCATTACAAATAAATAGAAACGTAATTGCGTTAATAAATCCTTTAGATCGCATAATTGTTATTTGAGTAAATTAATTGATTACTTAAATGGATGCATTTCCAAAAGGTAAGTCTTAAAGGACGAAGGCATCATAATTTAGGTTACAACTCACTATAAGTGTACAAGCCACATAGGTCCCTTCACCAGCCAGAATCATGTCATAAGCATGTCAAAAAATAAAAGATTACAATAGCTGGATTTGCTCTATAAAATTGTGGGGTAGTCATCACCTGTCAAACACAAACATCGTTAACAATACCATGGCACTTGATATTGTTAACGGTCCACCCTCTAGGATTGAAAGACAACGTGTCACGCGACTTAATATCAGTGACCTTATCCAGCCTGATTTAATACCAGCCCCAGCCGTGGATCCAAACACCCCCTCTGTAGCTGATGCGTTGGTGAAGGAAGTTATTGAGGACTTAGACCTCAATGAGACAGTACCCAGTGAAGTTGGTGGTGGTGTGTTGTTTTCTATCATTGTAAGAAGCTACAACCATGGTGATCTTGGGAAGATGTATCTTATTGGAAGCCATGAAACCTTTGAGGAAATCTACAAGGACTACTCCTCACTTATTGATGTCTCACCAGTTCAAATCATGTTGTACCATGGCAATACATACGTTCCATCTACTGCATACCCAGCTCAAGTTGGAGTTGAATCTGGAAGTGTAATTTACGTCGAAGGAAAGGTGATTTTATTTATTTGGTTAATCGTACTAAACATAATCGTAATAAATAGCTATATTGTTACTCACACCTTTTTTTTGTTTAAAATGATTTGTAGGCTGGAGTGGTCAACACCAACACTAGGACCAAAAGATTCTACCTAAAGAACAGCGGACACCGAAAGAAGATTAAGCTTAGGGTTCAAGGCAAGTTGGACACCCCTCTATGTCGCCTTTTCCATGTTTGGGGAGTCAAGTATGGCGTTGATCCGTCTAAATTAGCGTTCTACCATGAGGATGTGTCGCTAGCCCCTCTTAGCACAATAAGGGAGGCTGGCATCCTAAACGGAGACAAGGTGGTTGTTGTTCCAAACATGCAAGTATTACATGGTTAATTGTGATTTGGTTACAAACATGTAGTAATCACTAATATCCCTATAACTTCCAACTATGGATTTATTTTGTTAATGTGGGTTATCATTTATGTTTTTCGGCAGTAGCTAGCACTAAGTTGTGGGGAACCTTTTGGTGTAATACGTGATGTGGCCCTTTAGGTGAAATTTGTCAAACAATGGTTGTAATGTTATGTTCTTACATTTTAATTGAGCTAACTAGCATTGTTGATTTTGATCGTGTTGTCTTATATGATATATATTGCTACTAGCATTGTTGATTTTGATCGTGTGGTCTTAAATGCCCTACACGATATTACACATTATCTAATTAATAACGAGTATGTATTAAAGTATTTATGAGATTAAAGGAGTCCTCATTAAAAAAATGCTAATATATAAGTTTATTTATTAAAAATCGAAATCGTTGATTTAGTAATCTGGAGACTTGATTTAATAAATAAAATATAATCGTCTAACTCAAATAATGAAAATCAATCACGAGATTATATGAAAGCATACACCAAACGTATTCTAACAATCATCAAATGATATAGTAATAGTAGGATTTGACTTCACCTTACATTTATTTCGTATTGAGCATTATCCCTATTGTCCTTCACCTTACAGAGATTTCTTATTGAGTATTATCCCTATTGTCCTATTAATTATCCATAGGCTAGATAAGCTGGTAGTGGTTGTACTCACGATTGAGTCTTGGGTGAAATTGTGGATGGTGACAACCTCCATGCATTAATAACTCCATGCATTAATAACTTGTCATACTTCGAATTGTGTCAATGATTGGAGCTATTAATAACTTTGCCTTCACCAATATATCCAAATAATCAATTGCTAATTAGTTATGCTTGTAAGTATAATAAATATGTCTACATAAAGTGGGGTTACAACATTCCTTCAATCATTGAGTGTGCATACCAAGCATTAAATGAAGGGTTAGGGTTTCGAAGGGTATGGGTTTTTGCAATCAACTGAATTTTTGAATATTTAATGGTTGACAAATTTTTTTAATTTTCTTTAGTGAGTAACTTGTTCTCCTAATTTGTAATTTCATAATATCTAATGTGTTTTAAAGTGTTAACCCAATAATACATCAATAACATTATAAAAGCTTCAAAATTATTATTCCTTAATTGAAAGGACATAACTTTAACATATTAACATAAATAGTGATAATTGGGTGAATTTACTTTATGCAATTTAAATTTCTCACCATCTTCAATTTTAGTATTATTCAAAAGTAATTAAAACAATAATGTGAAAATATGATAAATACAAATTATGCATACAACCATCTACTTTTTAGGTGTAGGTCTGCGTAGGTTATGGAGAGTTGACATCCACTTTTAGGGGAGGACAAATTAGAAAATCTTGACATAAGAGGATAGGACGCATGGATTCACATATATTAAGGTAATCACTAATGTGGATAACTGAATATACTGCGTGTATCTGATCCAATACTTGTAGTGCATCAGTTTTCGACTCACAAGCAATATTGACTATAATTTAGAGGTGTAATAGTGACTCTAGTAATCGATCCTTAGCAATCCTGTTGGCTCTTTTTTACTCTTCCCTATATTATCCCTTGTTATACGTAAACCAAATAAACTAATATTTTGATGTGATGTGAACCAAATTGTAACACATGAAGGTTGAAAAAAGGGTAAGGTGATCAAATCTTTATAAAGATATATTTAATAAATATAAAGGTTGGGAAATAATTAGATCTGAGGTTGAGATAATGAACTTCAACGTGTGTGTGAAATAGATATACAAACTTGTTGTTGTTAATTTAGCCATCTTAATCATTACAAAGTGTCGACTTTAAAAGACAAAGTCCTAATGTTTGGTCGAAATTGAAAGACAAATGTACTAGTCTTAATTAAAACACCTAAGTATTCCTATTTTAACCCAAATTACCCAAATTACCCATAAAACTAAAACCAAACACATGAACCATAAATATTAACAACGTTTTCAAAAATTAAAATATAACAACGTCCCCCCCAACTCAAACAAGCACCACCGTACAATTACCTAAACTAAGCTGCCCTACGAAACACTCTATTAGAAACAAGAAAATTCAGAAACATGTCCAATCCACCATGGTGCCCCATATCCCATAACCAGTAGCAGACCTATTTAACCAAAAAAAAAAATTGTCCATTAGTCTAAATCAGCCTTATTGTAAGATCAGTCATTCTCTGGGGACTCAACATCAGATTATGTTGCAGGCTACTTGACAAAAAATTTTGATAACAAGGTTTTATACACCGTTGTTTTGATCACAGTTTGGTTTATAAAGGTTCTGCATCAAGATTCTGTCATTGATATTGAGTTTATCCATGAAAGAAGACAACCTAGTTCCAAGTCTACTGTAGGTAGAGTTCCAACTAATCCTCCATATCAAATTACATTTCGACAGCGCAAATTAAAGGTATGGTGCTTGGTAAGAGGTGGTAATGGACAATGCAGCTCCTTAAAATAAGGACCATGCGCGAGTTGTTGCAGTAGAACCCCAAAAATTTTGATTATCAGTTTATCAAGATATTCCCAAAAATACAAACTAAATATATGAGCTCTACACATAACATAATCTTACCTTTTGCCCAACCCCTTTTGTTCATACTTCATATATTGTCATTTTACAAACTTGTAATTATATATGTGCTCCCGTGGATTTTAAATAACCTGTTTGAGGGTTTGCAAGACATTAGTAATCAGCTAAAAAGTCCTTATTATTTACAAATTACCGAACTACCGTAATTATTGTTTCACTACACTCGAGTCAATGTGACAGTTCGAATTAATCTATTTATAAGGGTTCTAATACATTATAGGGTCTTAATCCATATAATAAATTTACTATAATTGGAATTTTCGTATAATATCTTACCGTTAGAAAATTAATGATATGTGTTGCTGACAAGTGTACTGATTAAAATCCAATTTTTTTTTACTCTTGTCCGTAGTTCAATATAATTCACAAATTCAGATCCAATCAAATCCAAATCACATTCTCGGGTTAATATAAAGCAATATGATTTTAAATACGTATTTGATAGTAACAATGGTATTGAGATGCCCTGGGTTGTAAAAGTTATGAATCTTGATCCGAGGATTGAATGAGTTCATCGGAGGCAGCACTCTTGTACCAAACCAGTCATTTGCCAAACAAGACCAAAATATTCAGTAATATGTACCTAAAAAACAATGAACATGTAATAAAAAAAAATATGAACACGTAAATAAAAATGAACATTAAGTAATAATAACATGAACACTTAGTATTATGTACCGAAAATTGAAGATGTTTAAAAAAAATTTATCATTTAGTGTATTAAAAATGGACTTGTTTATTATATAATTATAAAATTGATGGACAATTCACATTCTCGGGTCAATATAAAGCAATATGATTTTAAATACGTTTTTGATTCAAACAATGGTATTGAGATGCCCTGGGTTGTAAAAGTTATTATTCATGATCCGAGGATTGAATGCGTTCATCGGAGGCAGCACTCTTGTTCCAAAGATTGAAAGAGATAATTATTCCTGATCCGCGGACTGAAAGAGTTCATTCGAGGACAGAAAGAGTTTATCACTCTTGATGCGAGGATTGAAAGAGTTTATCAATGTTGATCTGAAGATTGAAACAGTTTGCTCTTCATCCGAGGACAGAATCAGCGTATCACTCGTGATCGGAGGATAGAAAGAGTTTGCTCTTGGTCCGATGATAGGCAAAGTGAGTACTCGTGATCCGTGGATAGAAAGAGTTTACTATTGATCCGAGGATAAAGGCATTACTCGTGATCCGGGTATAGAAAGAGTTTAGTCTTGATCCCAGTATAGACAGAGTTAGTACTCGTGATCCGAGGATATGAAGAGTCCAACTCTTCATCGGCGGTTAGAAAGAGTTCATCACTCCTCATACAGGGATCGAAAGAGTTTTTCAATCTTGGATAAAATAAAAAATAAAAATTGAAAATTTGTTCTTCGTCGTCCATCTATCTTCATCAATTTTTTTTCCTAGTTCTTCCAAATAACCACGATTTTTTGTTAAATGTACCTTCATTTCAATCGCGCATCAATGGAGACCGAAAAATAGGCCAGATTTATAGCCATTGCGCAAACTGTGGGTGGGTTTAATTGTACAAAGTCTAGCATTGGATTCGAAAATAGCGATTTAAGGTATAAGAAATCCAAAAATTTTAGATTTTGAGGTAATATATGTTCGTCATGAAAATATGAGAAGAAACCGTCACTTATTATTTGTCAGAAATTTGTCACAAATTTGATTGATCCAAAAAATCGAACATCGAATTATAAACACTGTTTGTGATTATGGTATTGACCCAAGTTTGAATATGACATAACCGTAATTGAATTTTAATAATTGTACACAGATAATGACCAAACGTAACATTAGATTTTTCAATTACTATAACAGAATTTAATTTGATGGAAATTTATAATACGATAAACCTATACATTGATTCGAACTAATCAATAAACCAAATTTATGGAATAAATATATTTTAAGTTTAGAAACTTACCGCATTTTAATATTGGAGATTATTTATTCTAATTATGATCTTTTCCTAAATTGCTAACTTTTTAAATGTTGAATAGATTAAATATTTGCAATCAGTAATTCTACATTAGGATATTTTCCTAATTTATTGTTATATTTAATTAGAATTTTTGAATTGATAAAAATTATAATTAGGTAAAATCATTTCGAACTTAAAATAAGAATTTCAGAAAATAAATAATTGAATATTGGAAAGTAAGAAAAAAAAATCAATACCCTTAATGAACTTTTGAACAAGCTAAAACAATAAATCTTAAATCAGCCAATGTAAATTGAGTATAGTGATGGTCATTGTGAGACTGACCATACTAGAGTGTTTAAAATAACTTTCTAATTTATACATTTGGATCAATGTTTGGGATTACAAGATGTTCTAAGATATTTCTTTCAAACATAAAAAATTAGCAAAAGCTAGAACTTGGATTGCATACTACATACACAATATATTTTGAAAGAACAAGAATTTTTCATCCTTTCTGTACAATATCAATCAATACTAATTTCCTTCAAGAAGAAATCATAATCGAGACTTGAAGTCTTTAACGGGTTTAAATAATTGTTATATAACTAAGTTTGTGACATTCTTGAGGCATGATGTCCAACACATGAGATTGTAATTTGTCTACATTATTGTTAGGAATACCATAATTTACTTACTTAGTCACAATTGAATTGTGATATTTACAAAAAAGCAAAACATGATATTGCTATATAAATGCAAAACATGATATTGCTATATAAATGCAAAACATGATATTGCTATATAATTAGTGATATAATAATAGTTGCTACCTAGTTATGAAATTATTTATATTATAGTAGTTGCTACCTTCCGTATATATATTTTATTTTATTTTATTTGAGTAAATGGAGTATTTTAGTTTTAAAAAAGAAGCATTGTATTTAAATGTGAAACAAGATCAATAAATCCAAAAAATCAAACCAACAAACTGAATATAGTTATGGTGTCATTTGAACACGTCCAAGACTTACAAACCCTAGTGTGATGCTATCTCACCGACTATATAAGTTATCTCTTGTTCTCAATATTTTGTCCTGCAGCCAATTCTTTTGTTAACTATCACGAATATGAAAACTTCCAACACTATGCAAACTCGCTCTCTTCCAAAACCACCAAACGGTAAAGGGTCAACCACTTTGAAAGTCAGAAAATCTAACAAAAAAAAATCCCAAACATCACCAATGCTTACCTTCACTCTTAGGAAGAATGCCTTTGACTCAATTCACCGTGAATTTTCTGACCAACAAAATAGCCACTGGTCCAAAGGGCAGTCCAGCAAGCCCAAAGCTGATGTTATCATTGATGTCGATGGCATACCTACTGCAGCAGACTTCGAGAACAAAGAGCAAGCGAAAGGTGTTGCAATCAGCCTCGACGATGGACCCAAACAAAAGCCCTTCACTATAGGGTCTGTGTTCTACGTTGTTGTTTCTAGCAACACAACAGATGATCTAGGAGTGATGTATGCTGTTAAGGGCAACCAGAGCTTCAAGGACATCTACAAGGACTATGCTGAAAAGGTTGATTGTCGGGTCAAGGACATGGTGTTGACAAATATGAGAACAGGAGGTGTGATCTCGCCTGGTTCTATAGCAAAGTATGTTGGGCTCAGGCATGGTGACATGCTTGTTGCAAATCACATGGTATAGTACATTCTGAAATTTCCTACTCAACTCGTTGATTAGTATTTAATTCAAACCATAAACGCCCTAACACTTATCAACGTGTTTGCAGAATCCAGAAGCTAACATGAACGCTGGGATCAAGGTTTTTTACATAGCACCAATGAATGACAAGCCGAACAAGGTCAAGGTAGATGGTCGCCTCGACACATATCTTTCTAACCTTTATCATTTCTGGGGTTGTACCTTTAATGTTAACCCGAAAACAATCATGTTAATTAATCAAAGCCGGGTTTTAAATCCAAATGAGACCATTGAGTCCGCTAAAATACGAAACAACGGGGTTGTTTATGCCCTTCCTAAGGCCCGTTTCCATAGGAACCCTCGTATTTCCAACTGAGAATTGACTCTGGTTCAAGGAAGCACATGGAGTGGGGTCAAATTAGTCATGGGTGTGTGAATTTGTTTGTTGTTAATGTATGTCTGATGATTAATATTGCGTGTTGTCTTTTATTTTAGCAATGAAGGCGTTTCTGCCACTTTAAGTGTTTTCAAGGAAGTAGACTATGTGAATTGGACGAGGGGATGTAGGTGGCTAGGACTAGGCTTTGTCACAAATTATGTTTTAGTTATTGAAATGTAGATTTAAAGGCAACTCTGCCAATTTAAGTTTGTTGATTATGGGCCTTGTTCTAGCATCATGTAATTAATATTGTGCAATATGTCAGTTTATTAATTTTTATACGTGCCACAATAAACATAGAACACAACATGAGCTTGATTAAAACAGTACCATCTACTAAGAAGTATAAGTAGATTTAATAATTACCATGAACAAAATAAGAAGAGCTAATGTGCAAACAAAATGGGACTCGATTGTGTCACTGATATTAGTCGTAGGAAATCGCATTAGCTTAAAAAGTAGCACTAATAGTAGAATTAAAGTATCCAAAATACACAGGAGCCAAAATAAACAGCTACGATAGTTCAATTTGAGCCATTTAGACATATGGGTGCAGCTACCAAAATGAGAGATTATCTTGTGGACTTGTGAATATCAGGTGAACTTAAGGCTGAATTGGACGGGTTCCATACCTTCTAATTCAACTAGAACCTTTTCACCAGCTACAACTCCTTCCCCCGCAACCATTTCTGGAACTCCTTTCCGGATGAAGCAAGTCAGAATTTGGTTGTGTTTGTTGAACGTAAATCGCATTGATGCATCCCATTTCCTTGTGACGTAGAGTTCACTGACATAGAGTGCTACAGGTGTCGGGTCTTGAAGGTCTTGGAAATGTTCACGAGCAAAGCTTGCAGGAATAAACTGTACAACATTCAAGTCAGTAATTAGTTTGTTACAAGGTGTTGAGGAGTATACTGATGACATGCATTGGACCCACCTAAGCAATACCTAAATTAATCTCTACAAGTAAAAAACTATGAGGTTGCAGAAGAATCAAGGCATTATACAGCATACTTAACATGTGAGGTTTATTAATTAATTTTACTATTTGTAAATTATGAGATTTGATAAGGCAGAGACAAATGACTTAAAATAGTACTAGATATTCATTGATAAACAAGAAATTGTTATACCACATTCAAGTAATAACGAGCAAATCAGGAAACATAAATGTGAATACAAATACAAGAAACTAACTACTAGTAACCATCATCAGACCAGAAAACTTTAAAAATAACAATGTTGGATTGAATGCATTCACAAAGCTAAAAAACTTACTATCTTAGGTTTGTCAAAGTATCCTTTTGTGAATGTGAAGGTGAAGGAAGGTGGCTTGAATATAACATCCATTGGCACGAACTCAGTGGAGTCAACGTCACTTATTGAACCGTCATTCTCAATTAGAACTCGAGGGTCACGAACGGTAATTTCAGTGTCGGAACGCCAAATCCTAACTCGGTATTGCATTGTGTCAGGATCCTCTAGCAGCAACTGAACTCTGTCGAACAAGCGCAACTTGTTCGAGGTCACAAAATCACTCCACCCTTTTGCTAAAAAACTGTCAACCTTCATCGGACCCACAAAGTCATGCCATAGCCGAACGGGGTACTCTTTGTTCTCAGTACCCCTGTGCAGGTATAATGCTCCTCTTGCACGAATTTTGGTAGCGACTTTCTTATCATGTTTCTTAGATCCTGTTCGCGCCTCATTCTTATTCAATTGTTCTTGCAATTCCTTGTTCATTCGTCTAGGAATAGGCTGATAAAAGTGTGCCAATATTTAAAGTTGCCATTTTGCAAGAAAAATAACCATATTCACATTGCATAGGAAAAGAATACTCACCACACGTCTAAACATTCGATCAGATTCGATTGTGAATTCAAAACGCCTAGCAGACATTGTTAGCCTATGGCACTTCCATTGAGTAAGAACAAAATAAAAAATAAGATCAAAATTGATATGGATTAGATGATTATTAATGATTACTAATGCACATGTACTATTAGCCAATAAAATGGACAGAAATGATTAATAATGATTATCGAGGTATTAATATTCTAGTATGTGCTTACTGTTTGATGTGTGTGGTCTTAGCAAATCTAGATACTAATGCAATGGTAATGAAACTCAAGAAATAGACAAATGGTGCATACAGCCAAAATAATGTACAACTCAATGAATCAGAGTGTACAGAGAACAAAAACAATCTAAAAGCAGGAACACAATCACAACTTGGACTTTTATAATCAGGCAACAACAAGAATAATGTGTTAATCTATTTACTGACATATAATTGGTTTAAAGAGTACACTTCCAATTGAGGAAAACTTTGGTCCCCAAAGTTCTATATTTGCTACACCACACACATCATACGATTAGTAGTAATACGATTAGATCTAAAACCATAAATCCCCATTTCTAATACGATTATAACATGGATTAGTACTACCCCCATTTCTAATAATGTGTAAATCTATTAACTACCCCCAAACGAGCTCCCCCAAACCGTGAAACCAAAGACCCCTTTTTCGAAATCAAGTCACAAAGACACACCAAGCATATTTTAAATAATGACTTGAACAGAGCAATTAGTACTACCCCCCAAATTAGCATAAACAAGTAAATATATTTCATCAAAATATATGGACAACGGGAAAACAACTAATTTTTGTTCTAAATTTGACTAATGAAAAGTCGAATGACATATATGAGTGTTTTAAAATATGCATGTCTTTTCGGAGCAAACATATGCATAGCTCTATCACCATTAACTATCAAAGCAAAATAATTATCAAAATTATTTTGAAATTTAAAATCTAAAACCATAACAATACATGATAAGGAGAACCATAAATGAATCTTAAGAGCATAAGGTAAGATGGACATACCTGATCGGAGCACAAAATGACAGAGGTTGAGGTCGGTCCATCGTCCGTCAATGGGAATTCGAGAAGGTAATGTTCTAGATGAATGAGTATATTTGGGTGAGATAGGGTTGAAAATGAATTTAATGGGGGTTAATTGGGAAGAGTTATTGACTTTTAGTTTCTAAATTTAAATTCAACAATTTAATTCAACAGTTATGTCTCCCTTGAACGTTTCTATAAGAACTTGTGAATATATCGGTTTATCATAATTATAATTATGTTATGTCTAGTAATAATCTAGTTTAGTAAGAAATGAGTGTATTACTTAAACGTTTATGTAAAGGTAAGTTCCGGCTAAATGGTGACACATGATGTATCAATAAAATATCTGATATTTAAATATATCATTACAATAAATAATATTAAAATGTAATTGTGTATAATTAAATTAAAAACGCACGAGTATTTACCCCGTGAGTTATTCTGGTGATAAATTCACCGTAATTATCTTGTTTTTTCAACATTCAAAATAAACAGGCAATTTATAAGTGGTTTACACATCAGTAAATCATAAATGTTAATGCAAAAGCGATTTATATATGTAAATGCAAATGCGATTTATATATGTTAATGCAAATGCGATTTATATATGTGAATGATAATTAATAAATTATTTACTAATTTATACATACTGCTTTGATTAATTGTTGTACAAATAAAATTTTATACAGAAGTTATGTCTTTTCAAAATGACGGGGAAGAAATAGGTCATAAATTCTTAGTAATTAAAAAAAATCGATTATATAGGGTGTAGTTTGGGTATTTAGGCCCAAATATCGGCTTGCAATCACAGCCCATGTATTGCTAGCCCAATAGTACATCACAAGAACGTAACTTACAAAAATTTGCTTTGACCGTCTAATCTTTGTAGCCCAGGCTCAACTGACAATGTTTGTAAGTCCAATTAGAATTATAAAACAAGTAATCTGCCATAAGAACCTCCAAAAATTATGCATGTCATTACAACATATCAACATCTCATGACAACTTCATTTTTCTGAATCAGATTCAGGAGTTGGACCTTTTCGAAAATGTGTTCCTTCTACTAGAATTGATCTCATTCATGCTGAAATAACAAGTTACCCAAACCATATCCTGAATCAATGTAAGCGCAAGTAAAAATACCATTTAAGAATGAACCATATCCAAATAGAATTATAGATTTCAAATCCTCAACATTACAGCCATACTAATAAGTGTTCTTCAACTTACAACGGGAAGACTAAATATGCATTCAAATCAGGCACCAAGGACGTTAGAAAGTGTCATAAACCCAGTATGAGACAGCTTAATTGTAATTACATTCAGTAGTGACACGAGTTAGGAAATAAAACTCCAAAATAGTAATGGGAACACAGTTCATACACACATCAGACCAGAGTACACCATCAGAATTCATAGGAATTCTCAGATTCCTCGCCCGAATCGGTCAGCAGATCAGGGTCGATGCAGTCCTCATACAATGCACTCAGCGGTCGAGTTGTCCTTTTCCTTTTGCCCTAGTATAATCACAAAAAATCAATTAGAAAAGTTTAAAAATCAATTTAGTAAATACTAAAGGTAAGTGTAGATCGTTCGGTCTGACCCGCTGCTGTGATTTCTTTGCAGCTGCACTTGGTTTCTGGATGTTGTATCCTTTTTCGGCTGAACTCTTATACCTAGTAGTCTTAGGTCTGCCCCTAGGCTTCTTGCGGTGGATTGGATCCTTAACGTTTGCAACTTTGGGGAAGTCATTTGCAACTGAATAAGGGGTATGGAGCTGTGTAGGGGTGCTGTTTGAACCGACTTCAGAAGGGGGCACTTCATTTGCAGGCATTATCGGTAGTGCTGCTTGTTTGGCCATGAATTTTTTCCGGCTCTCTTTAACGTTTATACGGAGCTCTTTCAAGCTAGAAATAACCATATCGACCGTATCAATATCGTCAACAGCAGACGCCTCATCACATATTCCTTGAAATTCCCTCATCATTCTACGATAGTGTTGGACCTGAGGTGTATCACCGGGATCATGGTAGGCAACTTTTACTCTAGTGTGTTTGCGAGGGACATCCTTCCTCCACCTGTCAAGGATGTATTTTTTGGGTATATCCAAGAGCAAATTATCCTCGAATACCCGTATTGCGTGTTTGCACAAGATTCCAAAAGTCTCAAATTTCCGACAATCACAAGAAACATCTTTTGTTATCAGATCAAACACAACTCGTACCCAAATTCTCCTATCTGTTATAACATCCTCACTCTTGCCTTCCGGTATTATCCATACCCTGTCCTCAAGAACGTACTCCGTCTTATCATTTTCAAGTTCACGCCTTACCTTGGGATAGCAATACCCCATTCTGGCACATTCTTTTTGGACTTCCTGGAATTTAGTGTCGGTGTAGATTTTCTGAAACAACTTCTCCACTCTAAACCCACTAACTAGCCTCCGGACATATTTACCACACCTTGCATCAGCAGCCACTTCAGCTTGCACACGCTTCTTCATTGCCCTTGTGTATTTCTCCGGGAATTCGTGAAGCTTTGTCTGTCTATCTACGAAGCCATCAAAGAAACTATTAATACTTTCGACACGCTGTGTGGTCTTCATTCCAGCCCAAAAATGCTCCTTCATAAAGGCGGGAACCCACATGTGTCTTTCATCAAAAAGATCACATAGCCAATCATTGTCCTCCAATGAGTACTTTTTAATGAGTGCATTCCACCTGTACTCAAACTCCTCTACTGTAAAGCTCTCATACACTACAGTCTTCAATGGGCTCTTAAACTCAGCATAGCTTTATCCAAGTCAAGACAACATCACATGACACCATCAAAACAAAATTAGACAGACAACTACCCACAAAGTATACATAACACAGCTTGTGACCATTTCCACTTGTAATTGCAAACATCCCACATAAAATTATATCTTGGATCAAGTCACACAACATTAGAACAATGTAACCTCACACCAAAAGTACAATTCAAATATGACAACATCTACTCAACTAGGTCCCCTTGTACATAAACATTTGATACTGACAGTGAGCTTATGGTCATTCTGTTTTTATGTGGATCAACTTTTTTCATTAGTTTTTTTTAGTGTAATTTCTAAATGGACATATTTTAATTGGGCAGGGGGGTAAACAATACAAGATAACAATCTCATGACAGGACGGTTAGTGCATAATCATATAACTAATTAAAATGACATGATTACAACATTACCAAATATATGTCATTCTCTAATTTATAGTTTCTTAACCTGTCCACCTTCAGACGCAAGTAAAATAAAAAATATAAAACCACCACAGAGCAGGTAATGTAGCAGAATGCTAATTGGAGTTAGAATTTAGTCCCCTTACTGTTTGCATTTGCCCAACTTCTCCGGTATCTTCCGCATTATGTGCCAGATGCACCACCTGTGACGAGTCGAGGGCATCAGCTGAGCGATGGGCTTTCTCATTGCAGCAGCTTGATCGGTCAAGATAGCACCAGGAGCTATGTTTCCCATACAAGACAGCCATTGCTCAAAAACCCAAAAATATGTTTCAGTTGTTTCATGAGATACAAGAGCACACCCCAAAAGTATTGATTGTCCATGGTGATTTACCCCTACTAAATTTGCAAAGGGCAACTCATATTCATTAGTTAAGTATGTTGCATCAAAGCATACAACATCACCAAATTCCTGATATGCCACCCGGCTACGAGCATCCACCCATAAGACATCCTTAAGACGACCGTCTTGGTCTAACCGATGTGCATGAAAGAACTTCTGGTTGTCTGCTTGCATTCGATCAAAGTAAGACATCATTGCTACAGCATCACCTCCTTCCATTTTCAATCTCCGTTCCTTAGAAACCTCATGTTGAAGGTCTTTCACACTAGGGAGATCATCATCACCACCTGCCTCAGCAGCCATGCAACCATGGATTTGTGTCACGGGGACACCTTCGTAAAAATCCATAAGCTTCTTCTTCACACTAGAAGTGTAATTTTTCATGCGATATTCCTTCACCAATTTGGACCCACTTGGGTCTAGTTTGTGTACATGATTAAGTTCCACAGTCCTTAAAACCCATTCACCATCACAATTGACACTTGCATATATTTTAGCCATGCATTGACACTTCTTTGAGGTCCTTTTGCAACGACTTAACTCATTCTCACAAATCTCACCATTACTTGTGGCCACCGTACCGGAAATATCCATAGCTTTAGCCCTTTTCTTCGCCTCCCATCTAGCCCTCATATCAGGGTAGCCCCAACACTCACAGCGCCATGTTACAGCCCTCCTCTCCTTTAGCCCCCCCTTTTGCTTCGAGAATGAGCCTGCTTGTCTACATACTCCAAAGCCATGCTGTTCCGCATATTCTTTGTAGTACAATTCAACATCCTCCCATCTCTTGAACACCATCCCAACTCTAGGTGGCTCAACTGTGGAATACACAGATACCTTATTTGTGGACACAATGGTCTCCACCGTCTCAAAAGTCTTGATGGGAGAAGTCAAGGTAATGGCATCTTTGCTAGAATTAGAAACTTGAACATAAGGAGATAAGCAATTTAAGGACATCCCATCTTGATCGGGAGATTGTGGAGGAGTTTCATTAACTACAATCAGATCCAACGTCTCATCACAGAAACTTAAATCCTTCATGTTACTTTCCTCTTCATCCATGGTAAAGGGGATTAACACGAGCACATATACACTGCAATAGAGATTAACATTCAACCAAGAAATGAAACCAATCACATCACATATAAACCAATTACTATTATCTCATTACACCCAACACTAGCATTAGTGAACATCAAAAAGGTCTGCATGTAATTGAAATAACCAATACAGGTTAGAATTTAAAATAGTAAATAAAAAATTCTCCAGTTCCAAACTTCCCAATCACACGCTGTCTCCATTAGCACATACAATTACCAATTTCCGAATAAACTACAAAGATCCATTACACCTATATATATAGATAAAGTACCAATAACAACGATCAACCACACAACGCCAAAACTCAGTAACTCCCTATACATTAGAAGTAAATAAAATAATGTAAGTCACATTCGACAAAAACTGTTCTGCTACTGAAATCTGGAAGCATAGTTAACCAAAATGACCGAAAATCCGAGAAATTCAAAACGTGCGATTCAACAACAAAAAATTCATTAAGTTAACTCAAAATTACCTCACCAAAAACAAATAATTCTCATACAATTATGCAATTCGCATATAATTGCGAATATTTCCCAGTAAAATAAATTGATTAACATTCTCAATAATTCCCAGTAAAGTAAATGAATTAATTAAGGATAGAACAGTTCATCTATAATTTCGTACCTTGAAATTTCGGATCCACTGATCTACTCTTCCATGTCGAAATTGGAACTATCTCTATCCTTCAATCCATGATTACGGCGTTGCGATTCGAAAGAAAATGGAATTTTTATTTCGAGCTGAGTTTCAGTTGGACGAAGATTACGACGAGGAAAACCTGTTATTCTCTCACCCCATCCATCTTGGATCTCAACAAAGAAGGGGTAATGGCGTTAAACTCACCGTCAACATTGCACCGTTACAAGTTTATATTAAAAAAATTGAAGCTACGGAGTCCACATCAGCTCTTTACAAAAGCACATGTGACATTCAGCAAAAGTTCCAAATAATTACAACATTGCCATTATATCAACAGATTTTCGTTGATATACGATATCAATGGGGTGTGGCTCCTAGTCATGCCAATGCGTGTATTAAAGTTTAGCCAATCCTTAGGCAGTTTCGAATGTAAAAACATTCAAGTCGCTAAATTTCAAATCAAACAAGCTGGGCAAATCATCGCATTTGAACATTACAAACTCGGCCAATATATAAATTGGACTAGTTATGTCGAAAAATCTCAAATTCTCAACTCTACTGTAGTAAATTCTGTATGCCTGACTAAATAAACACACATTGTCACGTCAAGTCATGTTAACTCAGCTACTAGCTTTAAGCTTCTTACTAAAACAATTGGTCTACAAGTTGAGCATGACAAATTGACAAGCATGAGTGCCAGAGACTTGCTGTGACCATGATTATATCGACAACCTTAAAACAGCAACACATCAGCCTCTGTTAAGATACAAGTTACTAAAATTATAAAAACAGATATTCTCATAGTAGAATCGAAAAATTTGCAATTTATTCCCCACGGAAATCAAATTACACTTCAGAAAGTATGCAGCACCTGATGCACGGAGTTCTTATCCAGACTGTTTTGTAAATTGAAGGCTCAGCTGCTCAGCCTGCTCACCCACCCCGGCTTCTTAACCCGCTGCAAATTATGATTTCAGAGTTAATTAACCCTGGCCAAAACTTCTTCCAATCTTCAGGTGATCTTTCGAAGTCAAACTCAAATAGAAAGATATGTTGGGGCCAAGAAAAATGATAATGATTTGACTTCTGGAATAAAGACATAGAGCATTTCTCTTTGGAACTCCGGTATTCATGTGAATACTACAGATAAGTCAATAAGATGCTCCACATTTAACTTGCAAATCATGGCCCCCAAAACCCAAGAGAGGAATGGACTGAACAAGCAAGCAGAATCTAGACATATATTCTGAATGTAATTTCAGTCCCAAATCAACAGCAGATCATGTTTCTGCGCTCCCAGACCAATCATCCTGGTGAACAACATTTGCTTTCTGATTATTTTCGATAATTAGAAGTCCTTCAGAAACCCTCGCATCACATATCTGCAGCTTTGATGTAGTTTTATCTTCACCACCTAACTCAGATTCACCTTCCGAAGCACTGTTTTTGAAACTGAAGTTTGGACATAAAGTACTGTTGATAAATGAAGCAGAGGCATCAGCTTTGACATAGTGAGTTGATGAAATGCTCAATGTATCATTATTTGCGGGATAATAACAAGGTATTCCGAGTTCAGCTTGTATTCTTTCACTTAGCTTTGCCATTTTAGGCTTCTCACCATGAACAAGGATCACATGCTTTGGTGACAGAAACTTCATAAGATCCATTATTCCTTTACTGTCCGTGTGAGCACTATTTGCCAATTGATGAATCTATAATTGCATAAAAAATTTATCAGAAAAGAATTCTTCTTTCTAATGAGAAGGGAAGTAAGAAAGTAACAGCTAAGTAACAGTTAAACAAGAGAATGCAATACAGAAGAGGAGGGCATAATAAATTCCAAACAAAGACGGTTATTGTTAGACTGGGGCATTGCAAGGTAATAGATGAGCTCAAGAAATGTAATTGCAATGCAGAAAAAACATTGCAATTTGCAAGAAGTTCAAGGAAGTAAATTGACCGTTCATAGTAAACAAGTTCAAGATAGTACAATATCCAAGCCAAGTAGCTTCGCATACCAACAATGAAAGCGACCACTGAGGACTAGAGCATTGATTTATGCTTCATATACTTTGCTAGAGATCAGCTCAGGCCTCCTATATTGGTCACATACGCAAGGAAGAAGCAGGGCAAGGGGAGTGGAATCAGTTAGCAATGCAAGGGTAGAAGAGTCTTTAATGAAATAATTCTGTTAAGAAAGTTTGTTATGGATTGAGGGGAATCTTTAGGCAAGTGTTGAGCTGGCTTAGTCTATTTAAGGGGCTAAATTGTTGTTAAGTGTGATTAATACTGGGAGAGCTCCTTTCCTCTCAAATGAAAGGTGTATTGAATGTGTTTTGCTAAACATCAATACATACTATCCTTCCTCTTCTCTTATTTACTCTGTTCTTCTCTTAGATTTCTTACAGTACTATCTAATTCATAGCAAAGTGGTATCAGAGCAACACGATCCTACCTGTGCAATTATGGCTCGTTTGACTCATGCGCAGCGTTTGGATTTGCTTGAGCAAGAAATTGCTGGTGTGCCTTCTCAGGTTGCTCATGAAGTTAGCTCTGCGTTAGCAGCGTTTCGGGCTGATGTCGCAGCTCAAATCGCAGCAGTTCAGGAGAAGTCGCGTTCTGAGCCTCGTTCTGCCGCGGCAAATGGATCACCATTCCAGTGGGACAATCCATTTGCTGGAGCGCCACCACATTTGGCGGTTGGAGGTGGTGGTGATCAAGGAGGTCAATCTAATTGGAGGTTGCGGAAGTTGGATTTACCCCTGTTTGATGGAACCAACCCGGATGGTTGGATTCTCAGGGCGGAGCGGTTTTTTCATTTCTACTGACTCACCGCTGATGACCAGCTGGAGGCGGCAATCGTCGCATTGGAGGGCGACGCCTTGCCCTGGTATCAGTGGGAGCATAGGCGACACCCTCTCCTGTCGTGGGAGGCGCTGAAGAAGGTGATACTTTGCCGTTTTCGAACCACCGCCACCGGCACCCTTCACGAGCAGTGGCTCGCTCATCACCAGATTGGAACGGTGGCGGATTATCGACAGAGATTTATTGAACTCCTTGCTCCGATTGAGGGTGTTCCAGAAGAAATTGCGAAGGGTCAATACATCAATGGGTTGAAGGACGAAATTAAGGTGGAGGTCCAGATCCTTGACCCGATTTCCTTGGATCATGCTATGGAGTTATCTGGGCGGATTGAAGAGAAGTTACGTTTGGGCCCAAGGCCCTCTGTTGGACAGCTGCCAACTTGGAGAACCCCTGTTCCCTCAACCCGATCCGTTCCATCTACCCATATCCAACCTTACCAGACCCCAAACACGACCCCAGCTCACTCAAACTCTACCTCATCTCACCCAATCACCAACCGTTACAACCATAAACCCACCTGAGAGATAAGGCGGTTATCGGAGTCCGAGCTTCAGCACAAGCGAGAGCAGGGGCTATGCTTTCGTTGCGATGAAAAATGGAACCTCAACCACCGCTGTCAGCGACGCGGGTTGAGTGTTCTCCTCACCGTCGACGATGGCGATGATTTTGAGGAGACGGATGAGATTGAGACAGGGGAGTTGGCGAGTGGGGATCCTCAGCCGTCTCTAGAACCCGCACCATCCCCTTCCATAGACACGATCCCTGGTGTTTCTTTTAGCTCGGTGATGGGGCTAACCAACCCAAAAACCATGCGCATGGCCGGAATGGTGAACGGTCAGGCCGTGGTGGTGATGATCGACCCTGGTGCTACGCATAATTTCATCTCCACCCTCGCCGTTCAGAAGTTGGGAATTTCCCCATCGGATTCAAAGAGTTTTGCTGTTACTTTGGGCACCGGAGAGGCGGTACAAGGGGAGGGCGTGTGCAAGGCGGTGTTGTTGGAAGTTCAAGGCCTCTCAATTGTCGAAGACTTCCTCCTTCTTCCCTTGGGAAGTTCTGATTTGATTTTGGGTCTCCAATGGCTCGAAAAATTGGGTACTATCGAACCAATTGGAAGACTCAATTGATGAAGTTTCAGTTGGGTGATCAATCGGTCACACTTCAAGGGGATCAGTCCCTTGGTCGTTCTGGGATATCTCTCAAGGCTATGATGAAGACATTGCAGAAAGAGGGGTATGGTTTTCTGGTGGAATTGAACCACTTGGTGGGAGAGTTACCAGGGGATGCACCATCTGAGGTGGCGCCTCTGTTCTTACAGCAGGTCCTTCATAACTTCAGTGACGTGTTTGCAATGCCTGAAGATCTCCCACCCCGACGCTCAATTGAGCACTCAATCATCTTGAAGGAGGGCACGAACCCCATTAGTGTCCGACCTTATAGGTACTCGCAAAGTCAGAAAGATGAGATAGAGCGTTTGGTACAAGATATGCTCACGGCAGGTATCATTCAACCCTCTTCTAGCCCTTATTCTAGCCCCGTGTTGTTGGTGAAAAAACGAGATGGGTCGTGGCGTTTCTGTGTTGATTATAGAGCCCTAAACAAGTGCACTGTTCCTGATAAATTCCCAATTCCCATTATTGATGAACTTTTGGATGAATTGTATGGTGCTTGTGTTTTTTCTAAATTGGACCTCAAATCGGGGTACCATCAGATTCGGGTCCGCGAAGAGGATGTGATTAAAACCGCATTTCGTACCCACGAAGGTCATTACGAATTTCTAGTAATGCCTTTCGGGCTAACGAATGCCCCTGCCACTTTTCAGTCGTTGATGAATGCGGTTTTCAAGCCTTTCCTTCGCAAGTTTGTGTTGGTGTTCTTTGATGATGTGTTGGTTTATAGAAAGTCTAGAGAGGAGCATGTGAGGCACTTGGAGGAAGTATTACGGGTGCTGCATTCTCACAAATTATATGCCAATCACAAGAAGTGTGATTTTGGGCAGGAGCGTGTAGCTTATTTAGGCCACATTATCTCTGGCCGTGGTGTGGAAGTTGATCAGAGTAAAATTCAGGCTATGTTGGAGTGGCCTCGCCCACGAAATTTGAAGGAACTTCGGGGTTTTTTGGGGTTGACCGGGTACTATCGAAAATTCATCCAAAATTACGCTCACATTGCCCACCCCTTAACTGAGCAGCTTAAGAAAGACAATTACGGTTGGAGTGAGGCTGCTACTCAATCCTTTCCGACTCTTAAGAATGCCATGACAAAGGCTCCTATCCTTGCTTTACCCGACTTCTCTCAGACTTTTATTCTGGAAACCGATGCTTGTGGTCAAGGTGTTGGTGCGGTTTTACTTCAATGCGGGCATCCCATTGCCTATTTCAGTAAGTTATTGGGGCCTCGGGCTTGGTCCAAGCCTATATACGAAAAGGAGTTAATGGCAATTGTGTTAGCAGTTGAGAAGTGGCGTCACTACTTATTGGGTAGGCATTTCATTGTGCGCACCGATCAAAAAAGTTTGAAATTTCTGTTGGAGCAACGGGAGGTGGGTCAAGCCTACCAAAAGTGGGTGGGTAAGCTTTTGGGCTATACTTTTGATATTCACTATAAACCCGGTTCAAGCAACGTGGTGGCTGATGCCTTGTCTCGGGAATTGCTTCCCCACATTACTTGTGCTACGATGACTTCTTCTTGTGGGGTGCCGTGGGCTACATTCCAAGCTCATATTAAGAAGGACCCTTTGATTTGTAAGTTGACAGATAACATCAGGCAGGGACTTAAGGTCCCTAAATGGTTTGCCTTAGATAATGATGTCCTTAAGTATAAGGGTCGGGTTGTTATCCCAAAACACTCGGCTCTAACTTCAGCATTGCTTAGGGAGTACCATGACTCGCCTATTAGGGGACAATCAGGGGATTTTCGAACTTATCAAAGGCTTGCTGCTGAATGGTATTGGTTGGGGATGCGAAAGGATGTTACTCGTTATGTTCAAGCTTGTCT
Source organism: Chenopodium album (assembly GCF_948465745.1). Lineage (NCBI taxonomy): Eukaryota > Viridiplantae > Streptophyta > Magnoliopsida > Caryophyllales > Amaranthaceae > Chenopodium > Chenopodium album. Next base: position 9,897,044 of record NC_137853.1, on the reverse strand, counting down.
TGTTTGTCAGCAAAATAAGACTTCTTCTCTTACTCCCATGGGTCTTTTGCAGCCCCTGCCCATTCAGGAGAGAGTATGGGAGGACATTTCATTAGATTTCATTGAAGGGCTTCCGAAATCTGCTGGTTGGGACACAATCTTGGTGGTGGTGGACAGGCTTTCGAAGTATGGTCACTTTATACTCCTTAGGCACCCGTTCTCTGCTTCTATGGTGGCCCAAGTTTTCATTAAGGAAGTAGTAAGGTTGCATGGGATTCCTTCTACTATAGTGTCCGATAGAGATAAGGTATTTTTGAGTGTCTTTTGGAACGAGCTTTTCAAGTTACAAGGGACACAATTGGCAAGAAGCACTGCGTATCATCCTCAATCTGACGGGCAAACTGAGGTGCTCAATAAGGGTGTGGAATCTTACCTCCGTTGTTTTATAAATGGAAAGCCACGTTCTTGGTCTGCTTGGATTCCTTGGGCCGAGTATTGCTATAATACTTCTTTTCATACGGCCACCAATTTCACCCCCTTCAAGGTACTCTATGGTCGGGATCCACCACACCTTATTCGTTATTCTAAGGGTGGGACTTCAGTTGCCTCGGTGGAGGAGCAATTATTGGAGCGTGATGCGGTTCTAGATGAACTGCAGTTTCACTTGGTCAGGGCACAAGAGTTCATGAGTTACTATGAGAACAAAGGGAGAAGAGATGGACATTTTGAGGTAGGAGACCTGGTGTTTCTAAAGCTGCAACCTTATCGTCAGCAATCCGTGGGACAGAGGTCCAATCAGAAGTTGTCTCCCAGGTTTTATGGCCCCTATCATGTGGTTAAGAGAGTTGGTGAGGTTGCCTATCAGTTGCTGCTACCTGAAGGGTCGAAGATACACCCTGTTTTTCATTGCTCGCAGCTCAAGAAATCAGTTGGGCAGGGCCACACACCCTCTCCTTTGCTTTCTCAGTTAACTGCTGACATGGTCCTTGAGGTGCAACCTGAATTCGTCCTTGGGATTAGGAACAGCCAGCAAGGTGCTCTCACCTTGGTGGAGGTACTCATTAAGTGGCAGCATCTCTCAGCCTCAGAAGCGACTTGGGAACCCTTTGATGATATTGTAGCTCGATTTCCGGAGTTCCACCTTGAGGACAAGGTGAAACTTGTTGGGGGAGGTATTGCTAGAGATCAGCTCAGGCCTCCTTTCACATACGCAAGGAAGAAGCAGGGCAAGGGGAGTGGAATCAGTTAGCAATGCAAGGGTAGAAGAGTCTTTAATGAAATAATTCTGTTAAGAAAGTTTGTTATGGATTGAGGGGAATCTTTAGGCAAGTGTTGAGCTGGCTTAGTCTATTTAAGGGGGGAATAATCTGTTGTAAGGATCATGCTAAATTGTTGTTAAGTGTGATTAATACTGGGAGAGCTCCTTTCCTCTCAAATGAAAGGTGTATTGAATGCGTTTTGCTAAACATCAATACATACTATCCTTCCTCTTCTCTTATTTACTCTGTTCTTCTCTTAGATTTCTTACAGTACTATCTAATTCATAGCATACTTCTCCATCCCACATAAGTTATGACAGTTATCATGGTACATAGTTTTAGATGATACAAGTAACTTGTAATTTGCTTAGCAATAGTTATTTTATTGGAAAAGTAGATAGTATAGTACTATTACATGGGTCTTTTTTATCCCTGCTCTCCTCAAAATTGTGCATCCCATTATTCCTCTCCCCCCTCCCCAGCCACATTGCGATAAAAAAGAATGGAAGAAGTATTAATCAATCACATATATGTTGAGTAATTTCCTAGAAAGCCTTTCCCTGAAGATATTAATTTGAAAGCCTTTTTGCATATTAAGAAATACTCTGTATACTGCAGCATTTATGGGTCACAGAAAAAGTCGATCTCCATTTACTCTCCTGAGCATAGTACTTAAAGTACGCTTGAGGGGTTATAAGGTGCAAGCTTGAAGGATCGAGGCCTCAAGGAACTTAAGCTGCTTGAACCATTGAGGTATCTCACTATCTTTATTCTATATTTAAATAAAAAATGTTATGGGGTTATGAGGCATTAGAGAAAATTTTTATTCAACAAACTTAATAGGATTTTTTTTTTTTTAGTTATACATTTTAAATTAAAAGGGAAATTCTACCGAACGGCAATAAGGCCTGCTTTGTTATATGGTACAAAATGTTAGGCTGTAAAGCATTGCCACATGCATAAGATGAATGTGGCGGAGATGCGTATGTTGCGATGGATGTGTGTTCATACAAGAAAGGATAGGTGAAGAAATGAGATAATAAGGAAGAAAGTAGGGGTTACATCGATTAAGTACCAGATGAGGGAGAATCGCTAAAGATGATCTGGCCATGTAAGGAGACCAAGTGACGTGTCGTCGCTCCGGTAAGGAGACTTTAAGAATTGCAAATTGTTGGGATCGCGAGAGGTAGGGAAGACCTAAGAAAACTTGAAAGAGGGTGATTGAGAGTGACATGAGTGCTTTGGGGATTGAGGAAAACATGGTGTTGGATAGGGCGGTATGGAGGGAGAAAATTCACGTCAACAACGTGTCGTGATATTATATACTTTCTAAATTTATTTTCGTTTTTTATTTTAATTTTAGCCTACCAATTTTTTATGAACTGTATTGTTTTCTTTTGCTAAAGTTTTCTCAAACCTTTTTGTTTTAACCACTCTTTTAAAACTTTCTTGAATTAAATTCTTGATTCTCTATTAAACTACCTTAATTTTTTTCTTAAATGCTCTTTCGTTTACTTACCTTTTTTCAAACTCTTTTAAATGATGGTTTTGTTATGTCCGTTTCTTTATATTGTATGATTCCTTATGACGATTCATGTTAGCCGACCCCAAATCATTTTAGGACTAAGGCTTTGTTGTTGTTGTTATCATTGCAAGAAATTTTTTGTAATTCATACCATTGACTGTTTGTAGCTTTAACTAATCCAACTGTGTAACTCACTGTGCCTAGACATGCCCAGTCTTTTGCAGCCTAAACCCTTGACTCTAGGAGTGCTATTTTCTCAATGTGCATAAATTAAATAATGCATCTAAATCTGTAATATGGAATAAATTTGAACAATAAAAGAACAATTATGAATATATCGGTATTTGGCTTAAATCATTGCAATTTAAATGGTGTTGAAGTTATTAAGACAAATTATGAAAACTTGGTGAGACACGATGAAGCTGAAAAAAAAGACCCAAATTACTCCACAATCACCATTATTGAATGAGAAGAAACAAAAAGTAGACTTGAAATTGTAAGAAAAAGTTGTGCAATAACCTCACACCGAACGTCAATCTGAGTTTTGGAGTCCAAATAGATTTTTGTAGGTATCTTAGACATCAAGACTTTATGCCCTATGGTTCCTGATACACACTTCCTGAATCAAATCCAGAAAAAAACTGTCATTATAGTTCAACAAAAGTGTATAGCATATAAGCATATTAATAAAAATGCTAAGGCTCCAAAAAAATATCCAACGTAGTTTTTAATCCATCTTGTCTATTTAAAGTCACTTCAGTTCACGCAAATTCCCACTGCCATATTGAAAAATTTGAGGGAATCAACCGACTAACCTATTATTCTTTCAGCAGAAAGTGCAATATCTATACTAGTTCTAAAAAGAGTAAAAATGTAAACTTATACACCTAGAAAATTAAGAAAGTAGATAGGAAAAAACTACAATATCTGAATATCCCTAACACCAAAAAAAAAAAAAAAAAAAAAAAAAAAAGAGACAGCTAACATACTTTCCAATTAACATAAGAACTATAAGAAACTTAGCTTTCGTCTGTGCTTTATTACTATATTATCCACGTTGATCCTTCCAATGCTAATGTCCATACGAAAGGTTTAATCTTAAGAGGGATATTAACTCTTAAGATGAAATTTACCACAACCCAATTGCTTGTGTCTACTAATCATCCTAGAAGTAGGAAAAAGCAGAGGAGTGAGAGTGTGAGACAGAATGTTTCTGGTCTTAGATGAACAATTTGTGCTGAGCTCGTCTCGATTTCCGACTCAGCCTAGGAAATTTTATATAAGGGAATCATAAAAGAGACGATATAAGGGAAAGTAGAAGCAGAGGAGCAAAACATGGAAAATGCAAGCACAAATCAAGTCCTTCAAGGCTTCAATCACCAGGAATCAGCTTAAGGTAGCTCAGACATGGTAAAAAAGGATTATATACATAGATTAGCACAACATAGAGACACCCACACAAGCATGGCATAGTTTCACATGAAGTATCTCATACGTATTAACACATTATACCCAACAAATATAGAAATGAAGAGAGATAGTACCCGGGCAAAGTAACAAGGTTATTTTCTGAAGTTGCCCACTCCTTGAAAACATCAAGTGAAAATCACTATTTAACATCCCCGGTGTTGCAAAGAGAACACAAGGACCAGGAGCATGTATCAGAGAACGATCAAAACTGGATACTGCAAAAAAAAAAAAAAAAAAAAAAAAAAAAAAAAAAAATCATTTCCTGAGTAATAACATGAAAGAGATTTTGTTTGACAGTGACAAATTTTACTATTGATTATTGATCATGTTAAATTAAAGTTCACGACTATTCTAACTTAAAAAATGCGAGCAAACACTACTTTATGTTAATTTGAATCTTTGATCGGAATATCTAATGTCATACTTGTGCCAAGGCAAAACAGCAAAGATAAGGAACCTGATACATAGCTTTACAGTGAAATTCTTTATGCTGCTATGCGCAAAAAGTAAAGGTCAGGCAGAGAGTTAGTGCACAGAACAAAGATGCTTAATCAAGTGAAACTAATTGACTGGCATACATCAGATTGTGGAAATGGGTAAAATTAAAGATAATCCCTCCTAACTTTCTCTTCACAGAATGTCATACGGACACAATTCTTGAAGTGACATTCATATGAATGGATTTCAAGGAGTAATAGAAATTAGTGGAGGTCAGACGAAATTTTGGGTTTTGGGCGCCTATTTAATTAATTCATATTACGTTGGCAGTTTAATATATTCTTGAAAGAAGCTCATTTTACAGAATTTAATGTTGTATCCTAGCATTTGTTTCCAAATTTTATGGCAGTGTCCCAATTTCCCAAATTTGAGTTACAACTTAAAATCATTTGGAAACAAAGATAAGTTTCCTTACATCCAGCCCATGTCTAGGTAACATATAAAATAGCACAAACACTTTACCTGATTGCAAGTAACAATGCTTAAGCAACAAAGAAAGTGGGCATGATTGCCTGCAAAGAACAAAGACACATTGGTCTGCTTTTGGGATTAAATTAGAAATTCAGCACAAATCACTAGAACCAAACTGCTTGACAGATTGACAGGAAAAATGAGAAGACCATATACTAAGAAATGTTGAAGAAGATATAAAGACCATCAAGAAGCTAGACATGAAAACTTGTCCAGTAGAATATGCATCAATGATAGGAAATTATACACGCTGAATGCATCACAAGTTTGAGATCGTCGAAGAAAAGACAGAAACAGATGCAACTACAGAAAGCACATTGACATATGGTTTAAATTTATTATGCTTGCTTCTATGGAGCCTTAATAGAGAAATCAACCATTGATATACCTACAGAAATTTAACAATGGAATAAGAATGTAGTCTGCTTATTGTCGGAGCAAATTCTCCTTTACAAATTTTGGGGAATTTCATAATTGATGGAATAATTACGCTGAAAAACTTGTAAGACCTAAACTCTAAACAGTCTGCATACATCCTGTGGGAGTCTCTTTACACAAGGCCCTTTACTAAAATAAAGAGTCTCACTTCCTACTAAGTAGCAAATAACAAGGAAAAAAAAAAAGACATTTAATTCATACAAACAGCTTGTGTTAATGTTAGGAAAGCCAATAGCATCAAAAATAAATATAAAAATCACAAGCATGTAAAAGAGTAGAGCTGCATTAACAATTAGCAAACACTAAAAAGTTGTTAAGGTTATTAATTATTTCAAACTTTCTGCAGATATTTTACTATGATTTTAAACATTTCAATGATCATACCATGTTTGAAATCAAATACATTGCGTGCAGTGGATGCCTCTTTCATCTTTTGACTAGTCCAGCTGGTAAGCATCTTGGAATATGTATTGGCTTGGATTGTCAAACCTGAAAAAATAGAGCAAAATCAAAGGTTCTGCTGATATCATAAAGAGATTAAGAGGAGTTGAGAACAGATTTATGACTTAAACGAGATAAACATATTGCAGGTCCACAAATTTTGGTCAATTTGAGTTAACTTTCCAAACTTTGGAATGCCTCGGGTCCCTCATTTTGGATGGAAACCTCTAAAAGCTACTGAAACCTCTAAATTTCTGACTGAAATAGCTAACGAGCATTAAAATAAATGAAAATCAATGCACTGCACTCTCTCTCTTCCCTTAATTAAGCAAGATAACATTTTAAAGCACAAATGCCTCCTATATAAATACCAAGAGTTTATTTCGATCAACTAATGGTTTCCCTAACAGGCAATCATACATATGGATGGCAGAGTCTAGGAACCCCAGCCCTAGTCGACCCCGCCCCATTTTTTAGGGTCAAATTTCTATGACTTGTTGTACTTGGGTCGAATTTATATCCAAATGTTAAAAACCGGTTTGGGTCTGGGTAGGATATTCTCATACCCAGACCTAGTCCAGATCCGACCCATGGACCGTATCCAAAATTTTAGACAACAATATAATATAATAAAATAAAAATTTGTTTTATATCCTAGGCTTCCACTTATGTATTAAAATGGTTATTTGTGTTCATGTTTGTTGGTTGATCTTTCTTATGTGTTAAACCAATTGAAACTTGATTTTAGTCATATTGTAATAGATTTATCTAGTATCAAGATATGATGGATTATGTAATAAATGTGATAGTAATGATGATCAAGTTAGTGCCTAAAAATCTGGGATGGAAAGCAAAAAAAGTAATAATTGCTCGACTCATTTCATACCATAGACCCATTGGATTGAATATAGCTTGCACTGTTGTTTAGCATTGATTGTAGGTACATGGTATAACTTCACCCTCAAATAGGATGTATGCCTCAAGAGGCTCAAAGAGTAATAAATTTCACGCAAAGAATTTTTTTTATGAAAATTTTGTGACAATGGTGTTTTAGAAGAATAAGAGATTTTCTAATCAGATAGGTGGATTGATGATTTCGACCAAAGCTGTCGATGTTTCTTTAGCTACACTCCTATCCCTTTACTGAGAATGGATCATTGACCCAACCTGCTTCAGTCATGCATGCTGTATAAGGAGTTACGGACACTTTGTCCTCTATAATACTGTAACTTTCACTTTCTTTTCTTTAGGATAAAAATCCACACCAGTATTGATAACCTTTCTAACATAATATTGCAACAACACCCAAAAAAATCGTGTAATCTAGTGAGCTACAGTTCTAGGCATCTTGAATACAAATTTGAGTGTGAATGTAAGTAAGAAACAAACCTCCAGAAAGGTATACAGGGACCTTCAAATTCATCCGCTCCCAGTAATCTTCCAACAATATACAGAGTTCCTGCATTAAAAATTTCAATTCTCAGCATAATATAACAAACATCTCAAGATTCTCAAGTATAACTATAACTAAAGATGGAGATCCATTTATTTTTTTAAAAAGGCATGTCATCTATTGGATTTGATAAATGGCTGAGATGCCTGAGCAATGCTATCCACATTGTCAAGTGGACCTGTCTTAAATAAGCCAAGGATATAGATCTGCTTCCCAAAATGAATGAAAACCAGACACAATAGCGACTTAGTGTTTCCTGACTTCCTGTTCCCCCTGACAGTAAAAAGAACTGCTTATACATAAGAACAAAAGGTTTGTTTGATTAACATCTTCCCTAAATATTAAGAGTTTAAATTCCCTTGTTATTTTCCTTGAGTGATGATTAAAAAAGAATTACACTGATTTTGATGCATTTAAGGAAATGCAACATACACCTTTCCAACATCAATAATAGTAAAAACATTTTTTTTTTAAAAAAAAAAAAAATTACCAACACATTGAATGAAGAATATGCTGAGGCTCAGAGAACATATCATTTCCAGTATACTCCAAATTAGATGGTGACATATGCTAGGTGTAATGGCATTTTGGATCTAGTCTTTAGCCAATAAAATAAAAGGCCACAATGATACTTATTTTCATCTAAGCTAAAATCTTTTTAATCTAAAAGAATTGATTTTAAAATTTTGAAATTTACAAAGTAGTCAATGCAGGAGTATCACTAAAATGGCACCTCGACCTCAAAATAAATGACCTAATAAAAAAACTTATTTTTATTCCACTTTAAGAAATCAGAAGCTAAAGGCGTAGAAATGGCTAATGATGTCATAAAGTAGTCACAATACCTGAGTCCTCCCAACAGCAAATGTTGGGATGAGAACTTTTCCCCCTTTATCAACACATTTATGTACCTGCAACAATGGAAAGCAGATCTCAGCAGACAGTCAAATATGTCATATTTCTCCATTGAATGTGAATTACCAAACCACAGGACATATGGATACAAATAATAAATTTAAGCAGCTTAATGTCAAGTCAGAACACTTCCCACCAACAGAAAACATCTTTAAAGATTCTAAGTGATCAAAAGAAGGGAGCAATAAAAATGGCTCTTTCTAACAAGTTTTATGGAACTTAAGAAGTCTTAGACTTTGCAAATGAATAGAAAGTAGCCAGCCTATAATGACATACAACCGATCTAAAATTATATACTCCATCTTTAATGGAGAAGATTACATACTTCTATTGTTATTTCAAAACTTGTTATAGGAGCTAAAATAATCCTAGGTTGGATGGGGAGGGTTAGATAAACATGAAGCCACTTAAAACCTTCCCTCCTCATAGTTTCCATTCTTTCCAACTTTCCTTCTTTTAGAAAATGTGGGATATCGTTGAGGCTAATGTGTGTATTAATGTCAAAAGTTGATTTACAAGAAGAAATACACTGCATGATATCATTTTCTTTATATTTAAGCAACCATGCCTAGAAACAATTAAATACTTAAGACAGAGTAGCCTTTGTGCCACAATTTACAAACTTGGAAGATAAATCCTAAGTCCAAAGAAAAAATCACTTCCTCCAACCTAGATCTCAAAATGATCAAACAGCTTTATTAAGGAAAGGGATCTGGACATTAATCTTGTAGATTGTAGTTGTCGTTGAGGTATTACACTCCGTGTCTCCATGAAAAAGAAGAAAAGAAATACTAGCCGGTTTGCTCTATAATTCAATCTTGAAAAAGCTTGATGGAAATCCATTAGATAGTGGCTTTTTTTCATGATAGTCAGTTAATTTAATTATGGAGGACTATAGCTAAAGCGTGATCCTTTGTTCGATTGCTAGTAGGAAAACAAACCCTTTTGAGCACTCAAGAGGCCTTTGCCATGGTGACTTCGTGTCCCGATATTTGTTTAAAGCCCCTAACTCACGTAAAAGAAGAAAAAGTTGGAATTTTCTAGGTAAGTAGGAAAAAAGTTCCAGAATTCTTATTTCCCATCTCTTGTTATTGATGATTTACTTATCTTTGAAAGAGTAGATGTAGACAGTGCCTTCACCATTAAAGAGTTGTCAATCTCTTTCATGAAATTTCAACCATATAAGGGAAAAATTTTGTTCAATGAAATCTCTTAAGGATGACTGTGCTATGTTCAAAAGCGCCCACAACCTTTTCAAAGAAGTTAGAATTGCACCTTGGTATGCCTATCTCCCAAAAAGGATCCACAAGAACTAAAGCTCAATTTGTTGTAGCCAAAGTTACCTCCTAGCAGCTTTGGAAACTAAGTTCCTACCCAAAGCAGGTAGCTTGGGCCTAATTAATTTAACAATTTCCATCACCCCACCCAACTATATGCAAAAATCCTTTTCACAAAATGCAACTCTAAAGGAACTTGATAAAATTAGCAACAACTTTCCATGGGGGCGGGGAAGTAAGAAGATTCCTCTTGTTTTAAGGGAGCAAACTTTCATACCAAACCATAAAGGAGGCAGATATCCACGACCAAGGCTTATATGCCTAGGTTTGGATAAAAGCTATCAAGGGTAAACAATCTAGGGCAAAAATGCATTATCTCCAAGCATGTTCATCATGTCACATAATTTCTTCTATGGATCTACAATTTGGAATATTTGGGTAAGGACTGGGATTTGCTTTCTGCTAACAACACTAGGAATCTTATCCTTCAATGATTCTGCAACAGGGGCAATGACATACTACTATCTCCCTTTGTTGACAAACCCCGCCCCTATTTGAGGGATATAAAGGGCTTTGGCCTGATGGAACTCCGACATGCTCTAATTAAGACCTTGCACCATTTCTCAGAACCCCAATGAAGTAATAAATTTGGAAAAAGATTTCTGCTCTGATGTCCCACTCACTTTAAAGGTTTGTATTGAATAAGTAGGTAAATTGTATATTTGTTCACAAGGTAAGAAATAAAGTAAGAAGAGATTATGGGATTGAGTTAACTATAAAGGTGCCATCGCTTTAACTTTGGCATAGAGTTGGTTGCACAATCGCATGATTGCAAGGAGGCTTGTGAAGAACTAAATAAGGACAATTAAATCAAAGATCCTGTGTCATAGGGTATTGTACATCTTCTCTTATCTCACACAGTAAATTATACTTGTTTTCCCAATATCATGCTATAAATGATTCCCCACAGCTGTGTATTCCAAAATATTTAGCATTTCATCTTGGAATATCAAATCAGAACAAATGGGTTCCCATTAAAATCAATAATTTCTCCTCACCAGGGACATGCTACTGTACACAGTTGGCCCCGTTGCTTGTTGTTTTGAGAGTCACAATGAAACATTTGAGTCTCTAAATTCCTAGTTGTGGCCCATATCATTGCCTTCAGACATAACCATATTTGAGAATAGAGCAAATGTACTTACAGCTTTGAGAAATTCTCTTTCATGAGCAAATTTAGAACCACGGATTGTTGTGGCATAAGTTGACCTGTGACAAAAAAATAAATAAATAAATAAATAAAAAATAAAAATAATAATAATATTATTATGTCTCCTCCCTCAAACTAAACTACTTTTATGAGATTTCACAGCAAGAGAAATCTTTGTGCAATAACAAAGAAACAGAAACAAATGCATAAGACTAAAGGAAGAGGAAGAGATTAAGCAAATAAGAGGAAGCAAAAGATCTAGAGACAAGCAAACAACCACATGAATTAGGACTACCAATAGTCAAACTGAAAACCTAAAAAGCTGGAATTTATGGTCAAATCTGACCATAGTTTGGGAGTTGAGGTGGGGAGATGGTGGAAGCAGATAAAGTTAGTGAGAGTGAGTAGTTGGAATAGGTGTTAATTTAAAATTTTATTTACTCAAGCAGACAAGTGAATTAGAGCCTTAGAGGGTTTCCAATTTCTTCTCTAACCTATCCTCTTTTGTTTTCCTTTCCCTTTCACCTCTCTCCATCAAATGGCCTTTAATTGTATCACTCCCTAGTCTTATGAACTGACTTTTCTAAAAAAAGCAAATAGAACTTATTTATGCTACAATGGGAGATTATTTAGGCCTTTCAATATAAAACTAACTTACTTGTACTAAGCTAGAAAGAAACTTAAACTTTAGGAAATTTTGACTTTTACTACCAATAAAAAGCACAACTTTGATTATACTACCTATCTTTATCTATTTTTCCATACAAAATCACAAAATAAATAAATAAATAAATAGATTTTGCTACCCACTAACATTTTCAATCAAAGAAACCATTAGTGGGGCCCACTCTCCAATTATAAAATTTGTCTTCTCGATTTACGTGCCGAAAATCTTCCATTAAGGGTTGATAAGTGGTTTATTTGACCACTTATTGTTTTAATTTAAATCCGGTTTTGCATTCATTTCCCCTCTTTCTAACCCGTTTTTGAATGAAAATGTTTTATCTCGGCCTTGCCCCCTCTTGGTTCGTGTTTGTCCATGTTTTGGAGGTTTATTGACTCAATTTGGCAAGCATTCGATGCATGGATTGTGTTCAAGACAAGGAATTAGAGAAAGGAGAGTTTGCTCCCTCTCCAGTAGCGGGCGCTCCAAACTTTCTGTAAACTTTCTGCCAAGTGGACCCTGTGAGGAGCGGGCGTGCACCTATGAGGAGCTAGCGGCACTCCTCTCCAACCTCGGAGAGGGCTTGCAGGGCGCTCCTGGCTGTGGAGCGAGCGCTCCTCATTGTAGAGCGGGCACTCCTCGCTGGGAATCCATTTTCTTTTGAAGGATTTCCCTATGTGTTTTGGGGATTATAAATACTTCCCCTTTAGTTTATATGTAACCTAGACAGATATAACCTAAGTTTTAGAAACTCCTCTTAGTTTGAAACAATAATTTAGTTTAGTTTTCATCAAATTAATCATTGTAATAGTTGGTTTCAAGATTCATCCTCAAGATTTGGCACTTTGTATTCAACATTTTCAAGCTTCAATTAGTAATTTCCTTCTACTTTTCTCCATTCAATTTCTGATTTTATTTGTTCTTGCATGTTATTTGAATCTTTTTAGTTCTTGATAATTTGTTATTGGATGATAGTTATTTCAATTGTTAATCACTTTTCCCCAATTATTGAAGAAGTTAGAACCCTAATACTTGAGTGCATGTTGATAAACATGAGTTGTGAGTAGTCTTCTTGCTAGGGGTTGGATGAAGCTCAACCTTTTGGGTTAATTATGCAAATGTGGGAGAAGCATTGATGTTTGTATTGCAATTAAATTGATTAAATAAGATTGATTGTTAGTTCTTCATGATAGGATTAGCTACCCTTGACTTAGGAGCTTGATAGCATGATATGCTTAGTTTGACATGGGAATGTAAATTGAGTATGTCATTACTTATTGCAATTTGATTATGTATCATCTATTGCTAGACTAATGAGGAATCTAAGTTTAGTAGTTTGAGTTGTTTTCTAATTACATGAGGTCGATTTTACATATAGTCATTGCTATACCTTGTCTATTTTACTCCCCGTTTGCCTAATTACCTTGGTTGAGTGGATCCCATTCCCTAGTGTCTTTTATCCATCGATTTAGAATCATAGTTTGTTTGTCTACTTGACGAACCCCAATTGACCATAGACTTTGAATTAGTTTAAGTGTTAAGATCCTTAGCAACCATATCCCGTTTCTTGTGGACCGAACTCTTACTTATCATTATGCTTGGTTTGTAGGGTGTTTGTTGATAAATGTGTTTGATTGAGTGTGGAATGTGCGATCGTTCTAACGGCCATTAAGGGTCCAAATTGAGCTTGAAATTGGCAAAGAAATAAATAAATAATGTAAATGTCTTGTTTTGCGTGACACGTAAATCGTGTCAAGAAATGTATCGATTTGTGTGTCACTCTTTCTTTTGCCACAAAAAATGCTCACGTAAGGTTTTAGTGGTCATTTTAGCCCTTAAGGATCCTAACTGAGCTTGAAGTTGGCAAAAAAAAAAATAATGTATATGTCCCATTTTGCGTGTTTAATAATTTAGTCGATAACGAAAGGTAGTGGTTCACTATTTTTTCTTTATGAGGGATAGATAGTCATTAAGACGCATTACGTAATCAGAAATATATCATGGAATTCAACCTTGTCCTTTTTTCAATTCTCAACAGTTCAAAAAAAGTCAGATTTCATACAAAAACTTTAATATAAAAAAGACAGTAAATGCAACAGATTTAGAAGATTCTCACTCGGTTATGACAAGATCCAACTGCAAACGATCAATTTGAGCAGCACCGAGAAGTCTATCAGGCGTCATATTATAGTCCCCTGTGTAGACAATCGCATTATCTCCCACCCTTGCATAAAACATTGCAGCACCAATAACCTAGGAATTCTATTATATGTCAGTTTTTGGAGAGCAAAAAGAGGGGGTCTAAGCTCAAAGTAATAATTCGAATGAAGGCAAGTAAATCAAGGCAACAATTGAAAATTCAAAGTAAAGACACTTTATTTCAGTAGCAGTACAGTCAGGAGCACCCGGATTTGATAAATACAAATTGTGCAAAAATTTGATTTTGGGTTTTGAAGACACAGAATACATAAGCAGAAGAGTATTTTTAAACTAGTTGAAAGAGCCGACACCAGAAAAATGCATTAGTGCACCAGAGTTCTCATAAATAGTGAAATTTGATATAATCAAGTCGTGATGCATGGTGTGACAATCAACAAGTCTGTTATAGACAGTATAACTCTCTTCAGATTTCAGAAGGCAATTACAGGCACAAGAATGAGAAGACATCATAGAGGCAATGAGCACAAACTAAAGTTTCAACTGAACTATAGAAAACCCAATGTCCAAGCCACAGCTAAGATGAAGGGTTCTTTTCCTTCTTAATCCTGCGTCTTCTTTGAGTCTTTCATTGAACCCCTCCTCTACATCAAGCAGCTAAACAAATTTTCCAATCATCTATCACATCAAAAGGGCTTTACACCATATAATCATATCAAAAGAGCTTTAGACCATAATAATAGAAAGCAAAAACAAAAGCCTTTTTTTAATGATCATAAACAAATTAATGCTGGTATCACCCAAAAGCTTTTACAGATCTATTTGACCAACAGATTGCTGTGTAAAACCTTATCTCATCGTGTCTTAAACAAAAGTTTCTTCTCCAAGTGGACATACATGGCTTGAATTACCTATAAACAGGAACTAACACTACAACAATGGTTTTAGTTTAAATTAATATTATGAAACTTGAATCATTGAGTAATAACATACAGGCATGAGGCCATATGTCTGTCTTGACAAATAGGTAATATTTACTTCACTTTCTTTCAGGACTTACTTTTTTTATATCACATTAGACCACACTAAAAATAATCATATTAGACCTTAAAAGTTAAAACATCATGTTCCCTCCCTCCATCTCTAAACATAGCACATACAGGGTAAAATGTAAATATCATCACCTAATTTACGCTGAGCAAAACATAACCTAAACATATGAACAAAAGATTAACCATACTATATTTATTACTC
The DNA here is from genome assembly GCF_948465745.1 of Chenopodium album. Taxonomy (NCBI): domain Eukaryota; kingdom Viridiplantae; phylum Streptophyta; class Magnoliopsida; order Caryophyllales; family Amaranthaceae; genus Chenopodium; species Chenopodium album. Next base: position 9,882,033 of record NC_137853.1, on the reverse strand, counting down.
CATAATTTCAAACAGGCAAAAGGATAGATTAAATTCTCACATGACCAGCATAGTAGGCACGAATTTCAAGATCTTTATCAACCCAGATAGTTTGCTTCAAGTCCACTGCTATAACTGCAAAGATATAGCAGAAGTTATACTTGTTAAACTTGCTTACTTTCTATCATTTGGAACTTATAGATGGTGAAACATAACCCAAATATTCAACATATGTAATTAATCCCTCTAAGCAACAAGATTCAATAACATAAAGTACAAGATCATGGCAGTAATTTGCCACTAACCTGCATAGCTCTGAATTGTATTTGCACATGTAGAGCTTGCTTGGAAGATGGAATTTTAACTTATGGGAACAATAAAATTGAATTAAGGTGTTGTCAATAGGTCAAGGCGATGGTAATAAAAACAATAAGGTGGCATCATGAAACCACATCTTTTAGTAACTTTCCAGTTGCTTTTGTTTCATTTTGTCATTCTCAAAGCATAAATTATCTTAATGATCCAAATGAAACCAAAAAGTACCAATGCAAATCCATAAATTAGAATCCTTGCAAAGGAATAATATGACAATGACCATTACCCTACTAAAATTTTAGCTTTCAGAAAAAATCTATAAGTTGCCATAAATGAAGAAGCACATAAGAAGATGGACACTGTCTCGAGCAAACAAAGACTCTGTTCTTAGATTGTTTATAAAAGTAACAACCGTGTCTCTTATTATAGCCCACAAGAAAACATTTGTCAGACTTAACATTTGTAAGACTTTGATGCAAGGTTATCAGACATAAGTCTCTTGACATAAACTTCGCAACCCCAAATCTTTAGAAAAGACAGCAAAGACTTTGTTCTCAGATTGGTTGCAGAAGTAATACCCTTTTGACCTTTATGGATAGCCCACAAATAGATATTTGTCAAACTTTGGTGCAAATTTGTGAAATATCAGTGTCTTGACATACACTTGCAACCTTAAACCTTTAGAAAAGATAACTTAAGAGGTTTCCATGTCCATAATTCGTGTAAGTCTTTTCAACAACTTTTAACAGAACACGATTCACCAAGAGTGAACATCATTGACCAAAACATATTCAATAGAGTTTTATTCCTCTACACTCCATTCCATTGAGGCATTCCATAGTGTGTCAGTTTTGATAAGATATCATATTCTATCACATGATCATCGAATTCATGGCTTAAATATTCAACTCCGCAATCATAATATTCTAGCCAAGTTGATCCTCTACTTCATTCTATAATTCTTTGAGCTTGTCAAACTAGATTAATGTGACATTAGGTAGACATAGCCACATCTACTAAACACGTGATAAAATAGTAGAAACAACCTCTAGCAATGGAGCTCATAAGGCCATACACGTCTCTATTTATTATGCCTAGTAGCTCACTTGTTTTTTCTCCTAGCTTGGAGAAAAATAGCTTTGTCATTTTGCCAAACAAACAAGATTCACAATTATAAATTGGCATCAAGTCAAAATATTCCAGAACGTCATCTTACATGTATTTTATGTTTATATGACATAATTAACAATGTCACAGATATGTGATATCCAACCAATATTCTTAAATCTTATAATATTACTCTTGAATTTCACCGTGGTCTATACGAGCTTTGCAAGATGGCATTAATACCAAATGCCAATTATACTTGCTTTGCAGGATGGCATTAAATAACTAGCTAGTATATAACATTAGCAAAAAAATACCAAAAGGGCTAGGAATATTGATTTTGATATCTCATTTTTGTGGCATTATCAATTAGGCCACACAAACATAAAATTATGTAGGATGGCATTAATTGCAAACCTTGTTTGTGTGGCTGAATGATAAAGCAAACTTTCTTCAAGCTAGGAGAAAGAGCCACATTTGACTGATTTTCCTACCATCTTATATATTTATGCATAAATATGATGATGCAATCGGAATTCAATGACACAAACTGAGCCACAGTGAATAAGAAACTATAAAGCTTGAAAACAAAAAAAGGGTAAAGAACAACATCAACATAATTTATAGTTGCTTCAGAACCATATGAAAGCTAAGGACCACAAAAAACTACAGCTTAATACAAGCTTTATACCACCATTTCTAGCAATCTAACTTGAGGTCCCAGAAAGTTTTTTTTAAGAAAAAAAGAGGTCCCAAGAGGTGAAAAGTGCAAAAGGCAGTACCCATATGTATGCTAAACTCTATAATGTTGTCAATAGTGACTTTAAGTACCTTTCTCCATACAGGACTTGACATGATCTGGAGTAAATTGCCCTTCATCAGCCTCTTGATCAACCATACGTTTACAACTTTCCTCCAACATTTGAGGAGCCAATGCTTTTGTCGGATGCTGCGAGGCAAGCATTTGCATAGAGAACACATTATTAATGAATAATAGAGGGAAAGAATGGGAGACATAGGATGAAATAAAACCCCATAAGAGCAAAAGGACAAGAGGTAGGAAAAGGGAAAAAAATATCTACATACAAACAGTCATATATATTTCATTTTGCATAGCTCTTGAGGTTGGGATTTTATATTAACCGATGAGGTTCCAAAATTTTTAAAATTTGAAGTGAACGAAATGCAGCTGCCTATTGCCAACAAACTATCCTTCTTGCAATTAGCAATAAAAGCATGTCATAGAAAGCTCATCAAGCACAAACTAGTCCATATACGCTGGTGTTTATTGTTGGCATGTAAATGACAATTTGAAATAGTACAAATTGGCACCAAAACTCTAGGGTAGTACAAACAGGCCATGCTAATTGCCAGATTTTCCTAAGAAGATAATACATATGTAGAAATAGTCACCAAAACATCAGGAGAATTTTACTTCGAATCTCAGTAAAGACATGTTGCAAGAACCATATTTTTTGTGGAGATCTTTCCACTAATTGTGATAGTTGAGTGTTAAGAAGGCTTCTCAAAATAATCCCACTTGGATTATTGTCCTTATCCTATAAGACAAAGAACTTACACAACTCATGAAATAATTATCAATTGGATAAAGGGGAATGAGAGAGACTATGTAAACAAAACCCGACAAGAGGGTAATTTAAATTGGTAGGATAATCTCAAGAACACAACCAGTAGAATGTAATTTCGTACAACAGTTTCATTGCTCTAGGCATACCGTCATATAAATAGGTCCTGAAAACCCACAAACTTCAGTGAAGTAAGGAAGTGCTCCAATATGATCCGAATGACTACAAAACCCATTCAACAAAATGTCAAGCAACACAATATATACAATTTGAAGCAATGATCCATACATGTAGCAATAATACAGCAAACACAATTTGAAACAATAATCCATACATGTAACAACAATAATCCTAATATCCAAATTCATAGATTAATATCATTTTCAATGACAATAAAAAGTCCAAACATTTATCAATTTATACATTCATATCCATCTAAATACTACATTAAAGGGTCACTTCTTCCTATATGCCAAAGCCATCCTACTATACTCTTATTTTTCACGCAGAAGTTTCAAACACGGCCATTTAATACAATTGTTGCATAATGTTTGTGTAAAATAAAGTGCCCCAATGTCACACTACCAATACCCCCTTTGTTTAAATAAACGAAACGTTTTGACTTTATTTATACATAAGAATAAATATAGTCATGTGAGTACTTGTTGGAATTGTGTCAGTGAATAATTTATTAATATTCAATTGTTATAATTTTTACTTATTGGTAATTAAAAATATTTTCGGGCAAAGTTTTGAATTGGCATACGTGCAAAAGGGAAACGTTTCGCATATTTAAACACAGAGGGAGTATATCACATTTGAGATTGTGTAGTATCCAACATGGTAATTACTAAGGTGAAATGAAAAGTCGGAGTAACATAGACAAAACCCACTTTTAACACCATAAACAACAACAAAATAATCACATAAATAATCAATCAGTTAAAGATAAAGAACATACGCATGAGTAATAATAACACAGGAGAGGATATCATCAAAATGACCCGACTTGGAGAGAAGTGAGAAATCAGGGTAACGTTGAAGGTCACGATAACCCATATGCATTCCACAATCAAACATGATTTTTTTGCCATTGATATTGACTATAACACAGCTTTTCCCAACTTCTTGCCCAGCACCTAATTAGAGATTAACAACAACCATTAATATTAATTGATTGCTTAAACTAGTATAATGGCAAAGATTAAATCATATAGTGTGATGGAAGAATGAGAATACCAAGTATAAGACAGTCGATTGCCATAGTTCTTCACAGTATGAAGGCGATTAAGAAGGGGCAGCACTGCTGAAGGTTAAATCAATTATCAGTTGCAGCAAAAACAACACTAACAGATGATGTGACTATTGAAAAAAACTATAACAATAAAAGTTACAAATTCAATTTATTCGCCGGAATTCAAACAAATTCAAACCTACTATCACCGGAATTCTCGAAAATTTACTAGACGAATAACAGGAGTAATTATATGGATTTAGCAACGAAATTTGACTCAATTATTAGGCATAAAAAATCACATAAAATTTCTTCCAGCTTGAGAATATCAACGTATGCACATTTAAAAATTGTAGCAACAAACTCGCTCGTTATAATATTGAGTAATTATAATATATAACGAATAGTTCAATAGTCCACCTTAGAAGAACCCTAAATCGACTAAACTGACGATTAAATGAACGAAAAATTCAGAGTACCCGAAATTGACTATACTCATAATTAACGATCAACACTAATGAAATTGATGCTCAATGATTAAGAGAAGAAGAAGAAAAATCTTACCTCAGGATGTGCTTCAATGGAGGAATCACAGCTTACAAGACGATTCAATGGAGGAGTGAGAGTGAGAGGTGGTGCAGCGGGAAGCTCAAAGTCTCAAACGTGAAAAACTCCAAAGAGGGATACAGAAAATCAGGGGCATGTACATGTAGAGTATAAATTAGGGGTATTTTCCTCATTTTAACCAATAAATAGGGGTAGTTTTGTGATTTTATTTGATATTAAGGGTAGTATTGTTATTTGATCTATTGTTAAAACCAAAAAACAAAAAAAGCATCTCTGTATTTGATTTACGAATTCCGAAAGGACTAGCAAATTACAATGAATAATAGCACAGGTCAATTGCAAAAGTGCCAAAAACTAATTTGACTCAAAAACTCGTCTTGAACTAAGTCGAATCTAAATTGACTTAACTTGAGAAATCTTATATCCAAACCAAACCTATTTAACCAATCTGAAGTTTGCTAATGAACACTTACATAGTTACATACTAGAGTAGATAGTGTATGTGGGAAAATATGTCTACACCCTACCTTTAAGATGAGTCATTATAGTACTCCCCTCATCTCTTAATGATACTCCTATTTTCCTTAAAAGATGTCTCAAAATAATGTGTCTGTTTTTATTTCATTCCATTAATAGATTGTATTTTTGGACCATAATACCCTCATTTTTCACTTTTATTCCCCAACCTCTCTCTCTTCTTTTTTATTGAAAAATCAAAAATGCAATAAAGTACATCCATCAATAAAGTTGACAATGACAGACGACAAAATATTGGTACTATAGGGTAGTCTAAAAAATAGTCAAATAATTTGAATCAAAATATTTTGTTGATAAATTAGGTATGAAATAAATTTTCATTGTTTAGTTTTCGCTCCGGGCCCAAAAATGTCTAAGACAACACTACCCATGTTCATAACTTCATACCAAACACACCCTAAATAAGAAAATTACCATTACATCCCCAAACGTATGTACATGGTCCTTGATTATTCCTTGTTTATCTAAGTAAATAGATGATAAACTGAATATTCTCCTGTCAAACTGTGAACCATGATTTCTAACTAGTACATTCATGTTTGTCATTTCAAACTTAACCAGAAAAAATCATCCTTTGGCATTGCTTCTACTAGTATAATATATTTACTCTGCGCCAAAAAAACAGAATCATAAAGTTGCCGGTCCATGCTACTTTAGGTAGAGATGGGTTGTGTTTCCACAATATTTGAGTCCAGCCTAACCTGGTTGTGGAAGGAGTCGAAGCTAGGGGTGCACGAATGCACGATAGCATGTACATGTCCCTCAATCGCATTAAGGAAGTTATGTTCTTTATATATAGCTAATGTAGGCTAAAGGAATAGCTTGGAAAGAAGCTCATCCTTTTTCCCTGTACTTTTATCACATATTAGTCGTATAACGTACTGTAGTAAACTAGTAATTGCAGATTTCAACTGCAGTGCACTACAGGCCACAGCATTATGCGCTTGCTGATGTTGCTAGCTAGGTCGTGTCAGGTTCCCACATTCCTGGTTATGTTTGTGTTTTGATGGATACTCATAGTAATATAGAAAACAAATCTAGGATTAGTGGCTTATAGTGCTATCTTTGGTTAGTGCTTTCTGATATACTCTAAACAAGTTAGTGCATGAATGATTGTTTTAACAAAATTACAAAAGTATGTGGTCCTTTTTTGTTTGCAATAATCGTCATACATATTTTATATTTTAATTTCTAGCCACAATAATTTGCTCAGGTTATATTTACTAGCTCGGGTTAAGAGCAAGATTAATCCTCAGAGTTACTGAAAGTCTCAAATGCAAGGGGTGGCGCTCACACTTCGGATTGGCGAGTGCTCTCAAATTATTCTCTGTGCTATAAAGTTGTGTATGTAATTCAGGTCCCAAAGCTCGCTATAGATGTCCAAAGGTTCATAGCAATTATTTCCGCTCAATTAGTTCAGTTCATCAGAAAAAAGGTCCATACATAAAAATCATGCTGCTAGATTAGCAGAAGAAACTGCAATTATGCTGCATAACTTGACATTTATTATTCTTGGCAAGCTTATACAAGCAATTGCAGTGGATCGATAAGTTAATAATTTGCATATACTAGATCATAAATTACATCAGAAGAGTTCTAAACTTCACCCTTCTTTCTGTCACCCCTGATAAAGCCTTTTACAGTAATCAACAGCTTTACCATTGGGACGTGTTTGCTCTTCTTTTTTTGTTGGGGGGTGGAGGATGGAGGACTTGGATGGTTGGGTGGTTTATTATGCTCGAACAACGGTCTCTGCAGCTGCTGCCTGAAGGACTTGCTCATGGTGCTCCTTTGCCTCAGCTTCCCATATTTCAGGAAGTGCTTCTTTCATGTTGTGGATACTCCTTAATGCATAATCAGCCCCCGGAACAAGTTCTGACCTCCCCACCTACATAATAAAATTCCATCTTTTAGTTGATTCTTATATCATAAGATTCACTAAAACAAAGTTTTATGTTTAACAACTTCAAAAAATTCACATCACAACTAAAACCAAAGAAAAGTCCAATTCAAGGCTAACAAATCCAAGTTATAATCAACAACTAACAATACGTTCAGACAAGTTCAGTGTAGGGCTAATAAGCCATTTAGAAGTAAGTAAAATTCCAGCCTGATAAGTCAAGGAGTATTTGCGCTAAAAGGATACTCATAATGCACCAGTACCAACTTTCTGCTACTTGTAGACAGTTATGGGTAAATTTTAGCCTTACATACATGTGTTTAGTGCTATCTGATTAGATTTCTGTAAAATAGTATAGTCATTGTATATTTGTATTACACTCTTCTATCATCCCCTCTCACTGTCTCACATGCGAACAAACAACATAAGTATTTCGTATTTATTAGTAAAGCAAACAAAGATACTGATAAAGAATTTGCCCTTTATATCATCTTGTAGATTATTAAAGTAAAAAATGCTTACAACAACAGTGTGAAGTCCAGCTGCTTTTCCACTAGCAATATTTCTTACACTGTCATCGAAGAAAATCTGAAGGAATCGAAGAATCAATAATAATCATGTTAGCAGTGTAATTTGAACTGACAGATATTCATGAAATATTTTGATTAATCCAATTACAGACTACAGGATCAAGTAAGGCAATCATTTAAGGATTCTTACTGTTCTTTTAGGATCTAAGTTCGCGATACTAATAGCAGCTTCAATAGCTTCAACAGATGGTTTACACAAAATATGTGACTTAGAGATTGGTTCATTATTGTCTTGGTGATTAAGGGTCTCAAAGCATATTATACCCTCGAAACAATCTCCTAAACCGAGCTTATTGAGCACACGAGCTGTGTGTGCCTTATCAGAGTTAGTGAATACCTGCAGCACACCATAAAAATCAATCAAATACGGAGTACTTAGAACGCTCATACAACAAGCTAACCATACTATATCTATCAACTTAAGACAGTTAGTGTACATACAATTTTACGTTGGGGAGTCGAGAGCAGAAGGTTTCTCAGCACAGGATCAGGCTTCAGAGTTTCATAAGGCAAGTTTCCATGAACAAACTCATGAAATTCGTCGTTGTCAAATTCATACCCAAGTGCCTGAAATCATATCATTAACATCTTATTCAAGTTCAGGGGCTCCTAACAGGGATATGTAACATGTAAGAATGTAATTAAGGTCTCAAATTCGAGCCTCGGAAGTTGAGCTGTGGGACAGTTTAATACCTTAAGACCTGCCATAGTGGTACCATATTCCCTATACAACTCTAGACACATCCTTGGCACCTCAGTTTCATCCATATGCAAGAATTTTAGCATGTAATCTGTCACAAAATATCCATATTATTGCAGGATTATATAATAGTTAATAATTATAATACCTTTAATTTGGTAACATACCTTCTATATTCTTTCTGCAAGCTAAGTTGACCCCTGAACTCAATGGGTACAAAGTATCATCCAAATCTAAACATTATGTAAAACATAATTATATTAGCACAAAAATTATCAAGTCCTAGAGATTTATTAGAATAATTCATTAACTTAATTCAATAGTAAAAATAATTTTAATATCTAGTTTTTGCAACTTACCAAAAAGTAGGCAATCATACTTAGCTCCATTGTAGCTCACAACAGCATCCATTTTCTTTAATTTAGCAATAAATCTACCACATATATATATATATATAAAAAAAAAAAAAAAAAAAAAAAAAGATGTAATTTATCACTTTGTCTTAAAAAGTTCTTCCTGTTTTAACTTCTTTTATCTTGTGACAATTCCCGTCCAAACAATCAAAACTTTAAAAGACGAAACAAATATTAAAAATAAACTAATTAAAGCAAGAGCATTTATAGCAATTACCTTAATGTTAATCAAGCAAGAAAAGTTTAAAAGAATACACAAATTAAGAGTAGAGAGGAAATGGTATTTATAAGAATTTGAAGGAGGGAATCTCTTGGTTAGCACATAAAACTACAAATAAATAGGATTGGGAGTGGAGGGGTTAGGAAGAATGACATCTGATGTATGATTCCTCTATTTTATTTAACACCCATACAAATTATTTCTGTTGTCACCTTAATTTGCTTTTTAGTTAACTGTCCTTTTCTTTTACCCAAAGTGGTGCTCATTTTAACTATTTTTTATTGTATTTTTCGGTCATCTTTATTAGTGGAGGAGCTTTGCCTAGTTAATAACACTGATCGATAAGTGAAAATCGGTTTTTCTTGGTGTAGAAAGAATCACAAAGGGCGTTTGATGTAGGCGTTTTTCATGCTTTATGTGGATCCACATATATACTCATGCATGATATGCAAAATTTTCTTTGGTATGATATATTATTAATGTTTGTCGAATCATTGTCGATTAATTATCTTAATTAGTTGTATGTGTTTTAGCTCTCGATGTACTATCATTATTATTTGCCGTAATAATATTAACTCCAACAGAATTCAATCTCCTCTTTTGTTTACAATCCATGTCATGAATTCGATCTCATAAGGCCTCAAGATAATCATCTATTTAAACATCTAGAAAACATAATGGTGTAACGCATCATACACACAATGACATAATACATTAATACCTCTTCATTTTTTAAATCATATTATTTGATGATTATCATTCATATAATTGCGTCTCATGGATGACAATAATTTCATCATGAAATTAATGATTAAATCAATAATTAATTTCAACAGCATGATTCTTCAAAAAAAATTAAAAATAAATAAATCAACTGCATGTAACTCATCCGATCCTCATCTATACTTAGTATTTAAAAACACAAACCAAAATTGACACATGTCATCATTCTTTTTCACCTTTCTTTATTCATTCTCCCTCCTTATGTTTTCAAAGAAATTCTCTCTTCATCTCCCCCTTTATTTCTCAATAACTTTAATATTTTGTAATCTTTATTTTAATTCAATAACAAATTAAATTTCCTAAACCTTCTCCTCTTCTCATTATTCCATCTATCAATTCAATTTATTCACATTCATAATTCATTTCTTTAATTTGACCCCTTATCTTCCCCCTCTTCTTATATAAATACAAATTTTCAATAAAGATTTTTTCACACTCATTAAGTTTCAAAAACTAAAAAATTAGAGAAACATCTCTCAAAATTCTATGTGAAATTTCTACAACAATGAGGATGATGATTGAAAAGGGAAATATTGAGGTGGCAAGAATACTATGGAAATTCCATGGGATGACATTGTTTGCGTGTCATGGGGCTTTAATTTTGAAGATATTAAGCGCAATATAAGAGACATATATTGGTAAAGACTAAAGAAGAATATCATGCCTTCACATTTGATGTAAAAATTGTAAAATTATAATAAGTGTTTGGTATTTATAAAGTAGTTTTTTATACAAATTGTTGATTAATATATCATGCGATAGAGATATGATTTTACGATTTTAAGCCATTTTTTCTACAACTATTAGTCTATTACCACTATTTCATACAATATTATAATATGTCAAAAGACGATAAAATAATTCATTCAAATAATTTGTAAAGGGTTTTTTTTTTTTTGGTGACAAGATAATTTGTAAGGTTTCAAATAAATTTATAACTTAAGCATAACCCGTGCGTAGAACGGGTCCAAAAGCTAGTTTAAATAAAGAAAGACTTGGATAGAATTGTCAAACTTTCTTCTTTTTTTTTTTTTTTTTTTTTTTTTTTTTTTTTTTTTTTTTTTTGTGAAAGAAGAATTGTCAAACTTTCAATTCTGTGCAAACTGGCTAGCTAACTAATTAGTTATTTGTTTAATTAATTTACGTAATTAAAAGTTAATCAAAGTTTAGTGTAGAAAATTGGCGTTGGTTTCTCATTAGTCATCATTAACACGTAATTAGCTTGTTGAAAGAATGGAAGTCTTTTTCTAATACGTTATTTACTCTAGTCACAAATCTAATATTATATCATGTCATATCACTAATATAAATAGCTAGTCTCGCACCCAGGCCACGAGACATCGACACTTGGCACTCTAATTTTTCGTCAAGTGTCGAGCCACTTAGGGGACAAATGTTAAATTTCGAAACAATATGAAATGGGCCTGGCAACCCGAACAAGGAGGAGGAGAATTTGGTCCACAAACAAGGCTTTGGAGCTTCCATACTAAAACCAATTGGCAATAGTAGGAGTTACTCCTCTACTTTATAAAGTGGAACCGCCTCTTCTCTTTCTCCAATGTGGGACACTCACAAGTGATACACATTGGGTTCCAACACTCCCCCTCACTTGTGAGTGTCCTTATAATTAGAGCACACCAGAAGGTACAATATAAATCCTCTTTGGGAATGAACATCCAATAGAGGCCCCTTAACTAGTGGCTTGACAAATACCCAGTTATAAACGGCCCAATAATCCTGGGCTCTGATACCATGTTAAATTTCGAAACAATATGAAATGAGCCTGGGCAACCCGAACAAGGAGGAGGAGAATTTGGTCCACAAACAAGGCTTTAGAGCTTCCATACTAAAACCAATTGGCAATAGTAGGAGTTACTCCTCTACTTTATAAAGTGGAACCGCCTCTCCTCTTTCTCCAATGTGGGACACTCACAAGTGATACACATTGGGTTCCAACAACAAATAGGTATTATTCTGACACATAGTATTCTAAGTGCGAATCTTGGATAGATTTTTTAGGATAATAAAGTTGTATAGTGTTTTATTAACGATATACTTCTAATATTTCATACATACAAAATTAAATATAACTTTTTAATAAATATCTTATAACTCATTACTATTTCTATCATAAAATTCGTTTTAAAATGAGATCCATTTATAATATATTTTAATAAAAAAATAAAAAATCAGTAATAATAAGTATTAACCAGAAAAAATAATTTTAGTTTGGTAAAATTACCAAGTTAATAATAACATAGATATCTATTTACAAATAAAACTACAAAAAGTACACTATTATATATATAAATAACCAATATGTCTTGTTGAAAATTTTTTTTTACCAATATATGATATTTTATGTCAAGATAATTTACATAATTAAAAGGGGTTATATGTTCGTATTTATCATTCAAGCTAAAAAGTTTAAGACGGCACAAAACTAGTATATATTTAAAGGGGAGTTTTATCCGTGTTTGAGAGAACCACGTTAGATTAAGGGGTTGTTCACATTTACTGAACTAAGCTGAACTGAACTGATTGGAGCTAAACTGAACTGAACTGAACTGATTAGAGCTAAACTGAACTGAATTGAGCTGAAATGAATATTTTATGTGAGAAAGAAATTAAGAGCTGAACTAAACTGAACTGAACTGATTGGAGCTGAACTGAACTGATTGGAGCTGAACTGAACTGAACTGAAATTAAGTAAATGTGAACATGCCCTAAGGGTTTGTTCACATTTACTGAACTGAGCTGAACTGAACTGAACTGATTGGAGCTGAATTGAACTGAACTTAACTGATTGGAGCTAAACTGAACTGAACTGATTGGAGCTGAACTGAACTAAACTAAACTCAAATGAATATTTTATGTGAGAAGGAAATTAAGAGCTGAACTGAACTGCACTGAACTGAAATTAAGTAAATGTGAACATGCCCTAAATTTTCTTAACGCGCCATATAGGATTATAAGTAACGAATAACGAATATAGGAATTTTATCATAATATATAACGAATAAGAAGTTATAACTAAATACATATAGTTTACACTACAAAAGGTTCATAATCTTCGTTCACATTAAATTAAAGTATATTAATCATTTGTCAATTCCTTTATTTTTGCCACATATGAGAGATGTATGGTCAATTAAATATTTTTTTTTTATTTCTACGGCATTAATGTTGTAAATTTAAAAATTTCTTAATTTACTTGTTTTTATATTTTCAATTTTGTTGCAGTTTAAGTGATTTACGTTGTATTCGCCCGAAAAATTGTTACTCATTTAATTTAAATAGTAATTATAGAAAGTCTATAGCACAACGATGATAGTAATTATTATCCTTAGTGATGAAGCACTGCTGAAAATTGGGAAATGCCGATGGTTATGTGAGTAAAGAGATACCATAGTGTTGGAGAAAATAGGGCCAAAAAGTGTGATACTTGCCATGGCTACTTAACATTCAAACGATTCATCTAACCTTCCATAGTTTTTTTTTACTAATTCAGGTAATTTGTTATATTATTACAAACATAACAATATTTTGTACTAATCCAGTAATGGTATTAAAGATTAAAGGAATTGATGGAAGTCACCCAGTCAAACAAATTGTTTAAAGGATACGATATATTATAACAAGTCATTTTTTATTTCACGTAATTTGTTAATGTTGTTATATTTAATAGAATTCTTAACCAGTAAAAAATTGAATTTTGCTTGAAGTATAATTAAAAGTATTATTTATTATTACTAATATAATATTTGCACTACATAAAGTTTCATATATTATACTTTTAAAAATATTATCGTCAATATTAAACAACATTATTTTTAAAATTATTATTCTTAATATTAAAAAAATATTGTTTTTGTAAAGTTAGATATTTACAACTATATGAGGTTTTATTGGGTATTAAAAAATTAAAACTACATTTGATTGAATTTGCTTTTAAAGGAAAAAAAATTTGGAGGTAACATTAGAAAAATAACTCTTTTTTAAAAAAGGAAAATTTATTGGAAACAACCTTTTGAATTTTTTTTGTAACTTCAAACTACATTATAAATTTTTTTAATAAAATACAACCTAATGCAATTTTCCGACGTTGACTCTATTTTTTCCAATGTTAATTATGAGTGTGCAATGCACGGACCATGTATATTGCTTAATACACTCATTTTCCCTCCTATTCACTCGTATTAAAACCCCTCTTTTATTTTCTCTCTTTTCTCTTTGCCATTCAATTGGAAAAAATTGCAGGGTAAATTCCTCTAAAGCTATTTGAATATGGGATTTCAAGTTTTCAACCAAGCATTTCATCAATTTCGAATAAAGTATCGTGGTTTCTGTTGTTTAATTCTTTCTTCTTTGTTTTTCTATAATTGGTATTTTGAAAAATTAGGGTTTTTTCACCAAATTTTTGAAATTGAAATAATTGACAAAGGATTTATCAATTATGCAGTGTTGGGCCCGTATTATCATACGACCCATTACACTTAGGGCACCAGTCCAAGATCAATGGTTCAGCAAAAATAAGCAAAACGGCTTGATTAGAGTAAACAAGGAAAGCAGCATCATACATATCAATCAAGAGGATACTTGCCAAAGATACACCTACAGAACAGGGAAGAAGATAAATCAAGAAGATCTTCTTGATTTCGAATATATTCTGAAGATATTTGTAAACCCTAGAGATCCCTAGGTATAAATAAGTGTAATTAGACATTTTCAGCATTCATGTACACACGCATACTCTAAATATAATCGAATTACTCTACTTTTATCTACGGAACTGCATCCCTACTGAAGAAGGAAGCTTGTCCTTACTCAGTATTGTATTTCTAAACTTGTTCTCTTTACTTAATTGATCATTTATTGCTTACTTATTGTTTATTCATTGCTTTATCAATTGTTCTTAGTAGATTTATATGCTTTTGGTAGTATGATTGTTATTACCCCTCAAACCTAGCAGATTCTCATATGTCCTTGTTGAGATTTGCCTAAACAATTTGGCGCCCACCGTGGGGCTGATAATCAATTAACCTACCAATCCGCCAAAAACCAAAGCAAACACCATGGCTGGGCACCAAGTACCCTTTACCATGGCCGAAATCAATGAGGGAATGAATGCATTCCGTCAAACCTTAGACTAACAAAAAAGCCAGATTGAAACACTGTTGGCCCAAAAGGTTCAAACCGAAGCCAAACTCACCAGTCTCACCAAACAAAATGAAGCCCTCCGTAGCCAAATACAATCAGTTGCTTCTAAGACCGTTAACACCAGAAAGAACACTGAAAGTATAGCCATGCACCTTGATATGTCAGGTACTTTTCATACCCCTAACAGGGAAAAAGGATCTAACACTAGGGAAACAGCCCTGGGTCTAGACTCTTTGGATGCAGGAATTCGTAAGAAGAATAGCCAGGAAGGATCCGAGGAAGGAAAGATAGAGAAAGTGGTCAAAGAGTACCTCAAAGCAATCGAAGCCAAGATCGCCAAGATTCCTGGAATGCCAAAGCCCATGGAGGAGGAGGCATCAGATGGCTATATAGAGTCTCCTTTCTCAGAAGAGATCGTCATGGTAGAAGTGCCAAAGAGGTTCAGCACGCCCAACATGGCTATGTATGATGGAACTAAAGCTGGGCGTGGGCCGGGTCAGCACGCGGGCGGCCCGGGCACGGCCCGCCGGCAGGCCCGGCCCGGCACGATGGCACGCCCCTCGTGCCTCGTGCGGGCTGCGGTTAAAAAAAACCAAAAAACAGCCCGGCACGGCACGAGCCCGGCCAATAGCCCGCAGGCACGGCCCGCAGGCACGGCCCGCAGGCACGGCCCGCAGGCACGGCCCGCAGGCACGGCCCGCAGGCACGGCCCGCGGGCTAACGGCTATAAGGCTGGTTGTGTTTTCCCTCCAACGGCCATAAACGGCCATAAACGGCTATAAACGGCTATATTTTCACCTATAAATACCACCCTAAACTTCCAATTCTTTCCACAACTCAACTTCTCATCTCATTCTCTTACTCTCTTATTCTCATAATCTCATTATTCTCATATATTATAATTTATAAATTATAATCTCTTAATATTTCTTAATCTCTTATTCTCTTATAAATTTTACATTTTTAATATTATTAGTCTACTACCAAAAAAAAAAAAAAATACTTTGTTATATTTACATTCGGGAAATTATAATTTCGGGAAATTATAAATTCGAGAAATTATAAATTTGGGAAAGCGTTGAAGCGTCGTTGTAAGATCTAACTCAACTTTATTTTAATTTGTTATTGTTATTGTTATTATTATTGTTGTTATTATTATTATTATTATTATTATTATTATTATTATTATTATTATTATTATTATTATTGTATACTTGGAACTACTTAATTACATAAAAACTAATTTCTATTTTAATTGTGGGTTATTTGGATTGTTGAAATCTGTCTAAGGCGGGATTTGGGCTCTGGACAACGTCGATCCTAACCATAACCTACCTGGGATCTCATTGATTTAGATAATCTACTATTATTATAATTATTTTTGAAAATTTATTAACTTACTAATTAAGTAATAATTAAGAAAAAAAACTTACTTATACTTGTTAATTGTTATAATTTGTTACTTTGTTAGTGTTATAAACTTATAATTGTTAATTTGTTATAATTGTTAATATTGTTGTTAATTATTATTTATTAGTTAATAATCTTAATTAATCATGGCATCAAACCCGAACCAATCCTCCTCTAAAAAAGCCAAATCTAAACGACCATTGGAAGGCTCTTCTATGCCCCCCCCTACAATGCAAATCCCTACTATGCAAATCCCTACAATGGCCACCACCCACCCCGGGTTTTCTACCGGTTTTCCCACCGGATTAGATCAACAAGGGACATTCCAACCATGGCAAAGCACCCAATCTCCACCTTATTATGCCTCCGCACATGATATGCCTTTTGAATTTAACTATCAAACAACTCAAGCAAGCAACACACAACCTGCCGGCTCTAGTGACCCATCCGTCCAAAATACTATTCCCCCATCTGATAACCCATTCATTGAATGGTACACCGAAGAAGAAATGACCCTTTTGAAAAACCGAAAGAGTAAATGTTGGCAATATTTCTTGTTAAGTAGAGATGGTGAAAAAGCCAAGTGTAAAACTTGTGGTAATATTTATTCGGCTCCAGCCAAAGGCGGTACGGGGCACCTAAACCGACACAGTGAAAAATGTGGTGCCCCAAGTACTGACCCAACTCAACCAAAAATTTCTCAATTCCATCCTTATGGCTTCACTTACAATTATGAGAGAGATAGGGATGAACTTGGGAGAATGATAGTCCAAGCCGAACAACCTTTTCTTTTTGCTGAAAGTGATCCGTTTAACAATTACATTAAACGAGCACTACAACCCCAACACAAAAAAATCTCCCGAAAAACCGTTAAAACAGCTGCCATGAAAACTTACTTAGAATACAAAATGAAATTAATTGAAGAACTTAAAACTCTTACTTCAAGAGTTTCTATAACTTCTGATGCATGGGATGGTGGTTATGGTTTACATTATTTGTGTGTTACTTGTCATTGGGTTGATAGTGAATGGTTATTGCAAAAACGTATTATTTATTTCAAATTGCTTGAATACCCCCATACGGCCTTTAATATTTCTAATTGTATTATGAGTGCTCTTGATGAATATTGTCTTAGGGACAAAATCATGTCCATGACGTTTGATAATGCAACATCCATGACAGCTAGTGCTAATCTAATTAAACCAAACTTGCATAATGTCATAATGGATGGAGATGCATTACATATTAGATGCATTTGTCATGTTTTAAACTTGTGTGTTAAGGATGGACAAGAAGCAATTGGTCCATACTATTCCAAAATTCGAAATGCTGTTTTGTCTATTATGTCTTCTAGCAGTAGGTATCAGGAATGGAGGCGATATCTTAAGCAAAATAAGATAAAGCCTATTAGAATTAAAACGGATTGTCCAACTAGGTGGAACTCCACCTATGACATGTTGAGTCAGGCACTTTCGTATAGAGTTCCATTTTCATTGTTTTACAATAATAAGTATCCACAATTCATGATAGCAGACTCCGATTGGGATAATTGTGAAAAATATATGCAATTTTTACAATTATTATATAGTATGACTCACTGTTTTTCTTCTGTTTATGTTCCTTGCATTCATTCTTTCCTTCAAAATGCATGTTTATTTGCTCAACTTCTTTATGAACATCGATCACAACAAGATTACAATGATTATGTTCCACAAATGGAGGCTAAATGGCGTAAATATTACACTAAGCTTCCTATGGTTTATATGTTTGCTTCTATTTTAGATCCTAGATCAAAGTATGATGGCACATTTATGCTAATTGATATTTACTATGAATGCATGCAACTCGGTGATGGTGTCGAACAATATAAAAATCATGTGAAAGATAAATTTTTTGAGTTATATAGAGTTTATGAATCTAAATATGGAACCGTCACTCATTTTGCCCCTTCTCAAACATCCAAAAGCGTAAGTAAAACGGGCAAAAGTTTGGCGGCCCAAGCTGCTAACATGTTATCTAAGTTTTCAGGTAGTGGATCATCATCAAGGCGAACACAAAGCGATGTTTCGGAGTTGCAAATGTACTTAAACTACGACTTCATGAAAGGCTTGGACGAAGATTCGAGGTTGGGGATGGACATCCTAGATTGGTGGAAATCCCAAAGCACAAAGCATCCAATTTTGGCGGCAATGGCACGTGATATTTTCAGCATCCAAGCCTCCTCCGTTGCCTCGGAACGAGCTTTTAGTGCTTCGGGAAGGGTTCTAGACGATAGAAGAACAAGTTTGAAGCCCGAAACACTAGAAATGTGTGTTTGCTTGAAGGATTGGATGGATGCCCAAGAACGCATCCAAGATCGTACTTTTACGGCCAACGACAACATCGATGGTTCCGATCGTTCTGGTTCAACTAGCTCCTCCGCATTAGCTAGTGAACATGAAGCCGAAGATGAAGACGAAGAAGATAATGAAGACCTTGATTGAAGATTACCAACAACTCGAGAATTAATATTAATTAGCGAAAATTCTAGTATTTCCTATGTACTCTATTAATTAGTGAAAATGTTAGTATATCCTATGTTGGCTATGTACTCTATTAACATTAGCCGTATAATAAAATAACAAAATAAGTTATTCATCAATTATTGTTAGTTGTACACTTGTACTTCATATTATCTTTTACTTAATAAATTTTTATGAATGAATTTTTTCAACTTTTAATTTTATGGAATATGTTATATTGTTATTTAATTTTTGTCTAATACTTATATAGTTATATGAATAATATGATATATAGTAAATTATGAATGAACAATAAATATTAATATAATTTAAACAATATTTAATATAACTTAACTCCATAAAAAATTTAATAATTATTATATTCAAATATTAAATTGTATAATTATTCAATTCAATTTTTTCTTTCATAAAAAAAATTCAAGTTTTTTTAAAGTTTTTTTTAATTTTTTTTTTTAAAAAAAAAAAAGAAAAAAGGGTAAGCCGTGGCCCGTGGGCCGGCACGGCCCGCCTCCACCGTGGGCCGGCACGGTGGCCGGCACGACGGGCGGCCCGGCACGGCACGACCGGCACGGTGGGCCGTGCCGTGCCGTGGACAGGGATGCTTGAAGGCAGGCCCGGCACGGCACGGCCCGCCTCCACCGTGGGCCGTGCCAGGCCCGGCACGACACTGTACCAGGCCCGCCTAGGCACGGCCCACGGCAGGCCCGGCACGGCACGTGCCCAGCACTAGATGGAACAATAGACCCTGATGAGCACGTGTCCCTCTACAAACAGAAGATGATGACAAGCTCAATCCCTAGAGACATCAGAGAGGCTATCATGTGCAAAGGCTTTGGAGCCACATTATCAGGTCCAGCTCTAACTTGGTTCATTAATTTAGATAATGGGACAATTTGATCTTTTGCAGGAATGGTAAACCTATTCAAGATCCAGTTCGCCAGCAGCAGGAAAATAGAGAAGCAATCTTCAGATCTATACCGTGTTGTGCAGAGACACGGTGAATCCTTGAGGGATTATCTCAACAGGTTCAACAGGGAAAAGATTGGGATACACAAGTGTGATGCTCCTACAACAATTGAAGCATTCAGAAGAGGGTTGCTAGACCATAGCGAGCTCTACAAGGAATTGACCAAGTATCCCTGTACAACCTTTGAAGACGTGCAAGCTAAGGCAATGGCTCAAGTCAGATTTGAAGAAGATGCATATGCAAGAAAGACTCCAAAGCTCAGAAAAGATGAAGATCGTCCGACAAGAAGGAACAACAACTTTCCTAGAAGAGGTCATCGATTCAAGCCGTATCAGCGTTCACGCTTTGATGAGGGATCAGTCAATGCTGTCGAACGAGAATTTTCTGATAAGGAAGATCCTGAACTCCCACCCAAGTTACATGAGTATTGCTTCAATGTCAATCCTGCAGGAGTAATAAGGACCTTAAACAAGATGGGAGATATTGTACAATGGCCCAGAAGGAGCGATAGGCCTGGAGAGAAGAAAGATCCATCCAGATGGTGTGATTTCCATTCAGATATCGGTCACACTACTGATGAATGTGTCGCGCTCAGAAAGGAAGTTGCATACTTACTGAAGAAAGGCTACCTCAAAGAGCTCCTGTCAGATAGATCTAAAGCTCCAGGGAAGGAAAGAGAGTCTAAGCAAGGAGGTCCTCCTCCTCCGCCTCCAATTATCAAAACCATCTGTTTCATATCAGGAGGGTCGGAAGTATGCAGTTTAACATATTCAGCAGCAAAGCGACGTGCAAAGGAGAGTAACAAATATCAACCAGACAAGAAGGGAGAAATCCAAGATAGACATCCCCATCATGTTTGAAGAAAGCGACGCAGTAGAAGGCCAACATGACGGTCTAGTGATCTCGCTCCCAGTTGGAAATTGCATGATCAAGCGAATCCTAGTTGACAATTGACAGGCTAAAGTCGTATCACCTAATCAAAAATAATTACCTAAGTCCACTAGCTTATGCAGATAGGGAAGTAGGGTCGAATCCACAGGGAAACTAGTCTTTCTACTCCTAATTAATTAATATTAGTCTAAATTATTAAAGTAACCAATATTTGTTGTGATTATAAACTATGCTACGAAGATTATGAGTAAAGAGAATAATTAAGGAAGAAATCAATAATAATAAAGCCTAGGGCATAGGTTCACTAATAAACAATATTCTAGGGTAAAACACAACAATCAATCATCAATGCTTTAATTAATCAGATCATAAAGGGCTTTCGCTACGTATTACAATCACAGAATTAATTTACCGGTATTAAATCTCATCTCTCGAATCTCGACCTAACCATTTATAAATTAATCCGCCTATTGAAATTAAGCCTAAACATCAATTCTCATCTCTCGAATCTCGAATCAATATAGCTAAACTCATACAATTAAACCTGGCCAAATCTAATTGCATAGCATTTAAACAATCAATAGGAAATCAATTAAGCATCAATGATCAACAATCATAAAATTACCCTTTCATATTATTTATTAGATCCCCATAAACCCTAGAAGGAAAACTACTCAGACATAATTAAAACTAAGCAAAACATAATAATTAAACAAGACATGAAGAAATTGAAAGAAGAAAATACTGAGATTAATTAAGAGAGAAATCATACCAAGACGGCGGAATTACAGTTGAATTAAGGAACAAGAGAGAATAAAAGTCTAGAGAGAGAAAGTCTAAGTAGATAGAAGGAGAATAAAAACTAGAGTAAGAGAATAATGAAGAATTCTCTAATCTTGCCTAATAAAATTACATTAATACTAAGCAAGAAGATCTCCGCTAAAACAAAAGCAAAACGGAAAACTAAACTCCCTAAAACCAACACGCGCCCGGTCGGGCAGTGGCTCGCCCGACCGGCCCGCCTTTTTCTCCTCAAATGCCTTCTCGCGCCCGGCCGGGCCCGCCTCCTTCGCCTCAGATGTCTTCTCGCGCCCGGCCGGGCGCGTGCTCCGGGCGCGGGACTCTTCAAGGTGTTGCTCCGCCCCGCCCGGCCGGGCGCACCTTCGGGCGCCCCTATTGTGGTTTGGGCGAGGCTTTTGGGCCTCGAATCTCATCCTTTGGGCCTCCGAACTGAGCCCTTAGTCACCGATTGATACCTCCGATCGGTCTTGGGCTATCGAACGTGGTCGCGGTCTTCCAATACTTGTAGATGCTCCTCGAAAAACCCGGGAAAATGCTCCAAGTATGCAAATTCCTACAAAACTCAAGCAAAACTACCAAAGCAATGGAAAACACAAATTAGTAATAAAAGTGGCTCGTAGGAGCCAAAAACACTACTAATTACGACCAAGGGACGGGGATAAATATATATATAAAATGAACACATCAAACTCCCCCAAGCCAAACCTTTGCTTGTCCCTAAGCAAAGAGCTCCTCAATGAACAATAAAACATGCCTCACCCCAATATAAAAATCAAGCACAAACGATCCAAGGCAAGTCAAGTGAGCATGCTTCAAAATCAACCAATCCTATCCATCTAATCACCCTTCCTCCCCAACAATTGTCAAATAGAGAAAACCACAAGAGCATATGGAATTCAAGACTAGTGCTCACACACTCAACTCTCATTTATGTGGCGAGTAAAAGATGTACTCGATCGCTCTCCATCCCAACCCCTTTAATGTGAACAATGCCCTCCCAAACTCACAACACTCGTGTGTTTGAAAAGACATACACTCAACCTAATAGTCGACTCGGAATATGTCAAGTCATAACTTGCATTGATAAACAACACTTTCACATTTACACAACTCTATGCACAAGGTCAAAAGGTCTTTAAAGCTTGTAATGTAAGGCTAGGGAAAAGGGTAGGATATATTTGGGAATATGTGAGAGAAAAGCTTTGCAAAAAGGGAGCCAAAACCTAATAAACCCATGACCAAAATTAATGATCATAAACATCTCCAACAAAACTAACTCCAACACGAATCCACCAAATATACTCCAACAAAGTAAACAATCCCAACACTCACAATTTCACTCATAAAAATATGAAAATATGGAACAGGAGTGAATAAACAAACTTTGAACTCAAAACTCAAATATTTTCATTGAAACTCAACTTTTTCTCTTTCTTTTGATCAACCTTCACTTAGAACATCTGAACATTAAACACTTTTTTTCCTTTTTGCTTTTTTTTCATTTTTTTTCTTGAGTTCACTTTCCTTTTTTTTTTTTTTATTTTCTCACTTTTTTTTCCTTTGAACTTCTTTTTTTCCATCACACTTTTATTTTTCAAATATATACACAATAAAACTCATCAAAACAAAAATATGATCAAGAACAAATAACTTCTCAAACCCCACCTAAATTGTGCAAATAATGTGCACACTACAAACTCCCTCACCTCACTCACTAATAGCTCCCCCAAGCCAAGCTTGGGACTAGTAACTAATGGGGCAAACATGGCTTGTAATGTGGCTATAAACAATAAGAAAGTCAAGGCAACAACATGGGTAGCAAGAAGGGAACAAATGTATCTAAATAAATCTGAAGGCTACCTAAAAAACAAATGCATTCGTCCTCCTCATGTGCATAATAGTGAGTTATGAAACACTACTCATCGTTGCAAATCAATACTCAAATTCATTGACATACCAGGAACTAATCACACATTCCTAACCAAATCAACTAGTCAAGCACTATATTCACAAGTAGTTGGACAAAATTGACGCAAGTTTAGGAATCCAGGTAATTAAACTTCAAATCATGATCAACAAATCCACAATGCTCAAAATCAAATACCAAGAATCAAAACAATTTTCTCAAGTATGGGGCACAGGGAAGCATGATTTACAGTTCATTGGTTCGTATTTTTTTTATTTTTTTTTTAATTTTTCAATTTTTTTGTATTTTTCATATAGGGAAAGCAATAAACTAATCTAAAAAGTAAAAAAAATCTAAACTAACGAAAACACACCGAAAATAAACAAAAATAAAGAAAAAGGAAGAAGAAATAAATACCAAATCCAAAAATCTCCCCCAAGCCAAGATCAGACAATGTCCTCATTGGCTCGAAGCTAGCCCAGCTGGCTACTCATCCTCATCCTCGTCCATCCGTGTGGACCCACCTGCTCCACCACTGGAACCTGCACCATCTCGCGTCCGTAGAGTACCTCAAGCTTTTCTCGTTGCTCCGGTGTTGCGATCTTGATCGTTGACCACTGAGCAAGTTGAAGAGCCGGGTCATATTGTTGAGATGACCCGCTTGAACTACCCCCGAGCAAGTTTCTGCCCCTCTTTGCCGCCATTGGAAGTGGTTATCAAAAATTAATTGTTGTGGAAAATGAAAATTTTTGATATAGGAATGTAGAGGATGAAGGGAGGAGTATAAATATGTAAAAAGTTTTGGATTTGGATGAGAAATTGAGAAGTTAGAGAATTTAAGTTTTTTAGAGAGAGAAAGAATGGAGGAAAGGAAAGAAAATGAAGGAAAGAAGAAGAAGAAAGAAAAGAAAGACGGTGCAAAGGGGAAGATGGTCGCGCCCGGTCGGGCGGACATTCGCCCGGTCGGGTGATCTGATTGAGCCGTTCTTTTTTCCACTCGCGCCCGGTCGGGCGCCAATACCGCCCGGTCGGGCGATCAATTCTTCTCCAAAACTTCTTCTCGCGCCCGGTCGGGCGTCCCACAGCCCGATCGGGCGATTTTCAAACAAATTCTAAGCCAACTCTCGCGCCCGGTCGGGCGTTCCTCCGCCCGGTCGGGCCAAATAAATGTCCGCATACGTCAACTCTCGCGCCCGGTCGGGCGAAGCTCCGCCCGGCCGGGCCCGAGAACACGTTTGGACGTTCAACTTTCTTCAAATTTTGGCTAACTCTTTTCCTCAAATCTGTACCAGAAACTCATAAAACTCATTAAATTCCCTCCTCTCTCCTCTCATAAGAAAAAGAAGAAAAAGAAAAATAAAAACAAGTAAAATACGGGTTGCCTCCCGCAAAGCGCTGGTTTATCTAGGTCCCGCACGACCTTCTTACCATAGTATTCTCAATGTGAACTGGAACTAGTCAGGTGTAGTAGTTCAACTGCACCAATTGTAGCCCCTTCGTGATATATCTTAAGCCTCTGACCATTTGCCTTGAACTCATTACCATGCTCATCAAACAACTCTACAGAACCGAACTTGTTGGCCCTTTTTACAGTGAAAGGACCCGACCACCTTGACTTCAAGTTTCCTGGAAATAGTTTAAGCCTAGAGTTGAACAACAACACCTTATCACCCTCTTTGAATTCTCTCGGAAGGATCATCTTGTCGTGCCATCTCTTAGTCTTCTCCTTGTAGACTCGCGCACTATCATAGGCCATCAACCTAAACTCATCAAGCTGGTTAAGTTGTAGAAGCCTCTTTTCTCCCGCTAGCTTAGCGTCCAAATTGAGCTCCTTAATAGCCCAATATGCCTTGTACTCTAACTCCACCGGAAGATGACATGCTTTACCATACACAAGTCTATAGGGAGTGGTACCTATAGGGGTCTTAAATGCGGTTCTATATGCCCATAGGGTGTCATCCAACTTATCGCTCCAATATTTCCTAGATTTTGCTACCACCTTCTCTAAGATGACCTTAATCTCACGATTAGATACTTCGACTTGGCCACTAGTTTGGGGATGGTAGGCTAACCCTGTCCTATGGTAAACACCATACTTCTTTAGGAGGGTATCTAACTTCCGCTCATGAAAGTGGGATCCTCCATCACTGATTATGGCTCTAGGCACTCCAAATCTAGGAAAAATAGTCTTCTTGAAAAGCCTATGGACCACCTTGGCATCATTGGTAGGAGTGGCAATGGCTTCTACCCACTTGGATACATAATCTACGGCGACTAGTATATAACGGTTCCCTCTAGAAGAAGGGAACGGTCCCATGTAATCAACACCCCAAACATCAAAAATTTCAACTTCCAAAATCCCAGTTTGAGGCATCTCATGCCGCCGCGAGATGTTGCCGGTCCTCTGGCAAGAGTCACAAGCCTACACAAAAATGTTAGCATCCTTGAACATGGTGGGCTAATAAAATCCCGACTCATTTATCTTGGCCACTGTTTTAGAGGGACCATGATGTCCTCCATAAGGTGAAGTGTGGCAGCTAGTGAGAATACCATGTACCTCCCATTCGGGGACACACCTGCGAAATAATCCATCTGCACACTCACGAAACAAAAAAGGATCATCCCAAAAATAATGTTTAACATCATAAAGGAATTTCTTTTTTTGTTGGTAGGACAAGTCGAGAGGTAGAGTACCACCCACTAAATAATTTGCAAAATCGGCATACCAGGGATGTTGCTCTACAACTGCATACAGGTTGTCATCAGGGAATGAATCATCTATAGGAAGAAAATCCTTACCCTCATCATACCTGATTCGTGACAAGTGATCTGCCACTACGTTCTCTGCACCCTTTTTGTCCCTTATTTCAATGTTGAAATCCTGGAGCAAGAGAACCCACCGGAGTAGCCTAGGCTTTGATTCAGCTTTGGCTATCAAGTACTTTAGAGTTGCATGGTCAGTAAAAACAATAACTTTAGAACCAACTAGATATGATCTAAATTTTTCTAAAGCATAAATGACAGCTAAAAACTCCTTCTCCGTGGTGGCATAATTGACTTGAGCCTCATCCAAAGTTTTACTAGCATAGTAAATAGCATGTAAAACTTTGTCCTTCCTCTGTCCAAGCACGGCTCCTAGAGCAAAGTCGCTTGCATCACACATGATCTCGAAAGGAAGATTCCAATCGGGAGCACATATGATGGGTGCCGATATCAAAGCCTGCTTAATCCCGTTGAAAGACTCAAGACACTCGTCGGTAAAAACAAAAGGGGCATCCTTAAGCAAAAGCTGAGTCAGTGGTTTAGCAATTTTAGAAAAATCTTTGATAAAACGACGATAAAACCCCGCATGACCTAAGAAACTCCTAACTCCCTTAACATTAACTGGGGGAGGTAATTGCTCAATCACTGAAATCTTAGCTTTGTCTACCTGTATGCCCTTATCAGATACAATGTGACCCAGGACTACTCCCTCTGTCACCATAAAGTGACATTTCTCCCAATTTAAAACCAAGTTGCATTCTTCACATCTTTTAAGGATTTTAGCTAAATTAATTAAACATGAATCAAATGAAGAACCATAGACACTAAAATCATCCATAAAGACTTCCATGATAGACTCTATGAAATCAGAAAATATACTCATCATGCAACGTTGAAAAGTAGCAGGTGCATTACATAAACCAAAAAGCATTCTACGATATGCAAAAGTGCCATAAGGGCATGTAAATGTAGTCTTTTCCTGATCTTCAGGGTGGATCGGAATTTGGAAAAATCCCGAGTACCCATCCAAATAGCAAAAGAACTTATGGTTAGCTAACCTCTCAAGAATTTGATCAATAAAGGGGAGAGGGAAATGGTCCTTTTTAGTGGCAACATTTAATCTACGATAATCAATGCACATACGCCATCCTGTAACAGTTGTAGTGGGAATTAATTCATTTTTTTCATTCTTAACCACAGTCATCCCACCCTTCTTAGGAACCACCTGAACAGGACTTACCCATTTAGAGTCAGAAATAGGATAGATAATACCTGCATCAAGTAATTTCATAACCTCTTTCTTGACTACCTCTTGCATATTGGGATTCAACCTCCTCTGGGGTTGAATGCAGGGTTTGTAGTTGTCCTCTAAGTGTATCCTGTGCATACAAAAATCTGGGCTTATACCCTTGAGATCATCAATACTGTACCCTATTGCCCTTTTATGGGTTCTGAGGATCTCTAGAAGTTGGGAAGTTTGTGGGTCATCAAGTGCAGTACTAATGATCACATGGTGCATTTCCTGCTCATCAAAAAAAACATATTTTAAATGAGAAGGGAGAGGTTTTAGTTCAGGTTTCTTTACCTCTACAGGTTTCGATTCCTGAACTAATTTTACTACCTTCTTATTCTCTTTGTCATCAGGTTCTTCTATGGCAAGAGCTTTCTCAATAATATCCACCTCCTTGCTCCAGACACTCGCATCACCTGCAGACAAATTACCACAAAGTATTTCTTCCAAGGGATCCCTTGCAAGAATCTGTGTCAAGCTATCATCACAAATATCATCCATTATATCGATAACATCGATCAAACAACAATTTTCCTCAAGCATAGGACCTTTTAAAACCTTCCCTAAATTAAAAGTAATATTATCATCACCAACAGATAGGGTTAGTTTACCATTTTTAACATCTATAATGGCTCCTGCAGTATGGAGAAAAGACCTACCTAATATAATGGGTATTTGTGTATCCTCAGCCATGTCTAAAACAACAAAATCAACAGGGATGAAAAATTTACCAACTCTAACAGGGACGTTCTCTAAAATACCTAGGGGATATTTAACAGAACGGTCTGCCATTTGCAAAGTAATATTAGTAATTTTTAATTCACCCATATTCAATTTAGAACAAATAGACGATGGCATTACACTAACAGAAGCACCCAAATCACATAATGCTTTATCTATGAAGACATTACCAATATGACAAGGGATAGAAAAACTACCAGGATCCTTTAATTTCGGGGGAGATTTATTTTGTAACAATGCACTACACTCCTCAGTAAAAGCTACAGTTTCTACTTCATTAAAGGCCCTCTTTCTAGTCAAAATATCTTTCATAAATTTAGCATATGCAGGAACCTGTGTAATAAGTTCAGTAAAAGGAACCGTTACCTGCAAATTTTTAACAACCTCCAGAAACTTACCAAACTGCTTGTCCAACTTAGTCTTTAGTTGGCGATTAGGGAATGGTAATTTGATAACTGGTGGTGCTTCCCTACTCTTCCCCTGGGGTGCATCCTTCCCTGAGGTTGTACCCTGCAATGAATCATCAAAAATATTAGTGTCAGGAATTTTACCCTGCAGCCCTGCAGGGGAAATTGGTACAACGGAATCAGGATTAGCAATATTAATTAAATCAGGTTCATCCTCTTTGGGCATTTGGGGCCCATCGTAGTGTGAACCACTCCTTAGGGTGATTGCATTAGCATGATCTGTAGGTTGGATTCCTTGCGCTGGTAAAGCTCCCTGCTGGCGAGATTGAAGGGTAGAGGACAATTGGGCTATTTGGGTGTCCATGACTTTATTATGGGCTATAATAGAGTCAATCTGTTGGTCTCTACTCTCCATATGTTTTTGCATACTGGTCAGCATTGCCCTAATTTCTAATAAAGCAGGGTCAGAAGATGTAGTAGGGGCTTGTGATGGGGGTTTCTGGTTAGCATGAGGGTGATAATATTTCTGCTGTGGAGGGGGTGCTTGTTGTGGTTGTTGTGGAGGTGGAGGATTTTGAACATTGGTGCTACGGTAAGATAGGTAGGGATGGTTCCGGTAGCCAGGATTGTAGGAATTGGAGTATGGATTATTTTGCTTGTAGGTTTGAAAAGCATTAACTTGCTCCATTGAACTCCTGCAATCTTGTTCATAATGACCTACACTTCCACAATTTTCACAGAAAGCATCATTAGCATTATTAGAAACAGCAGAAACATTAGCAACAAAATTAGGATTGTTAGTAGTAAGGTTATCTAGTTTCTGGAAAACAGAAGTACGCTGGGCTTGCAATAGAGTTACTGAATCAACATGATGCTTGCCCTTGTTAGCATAACCTCTAGCATTCCCATATTGGGAATTATGGATTGCCATATCTTCAATAACCTGACCTGCATCATCAACATTTAAATTCATAAATCTACCGCTAGCTGCGGAATCTAAAATTGTCCTAGATGCATTTCCTAAACCATTGTAAAAGGCTTGAATCAACTGCCACTTTGCCAAATTGTGGTGGGGACACTCCCTCTGCAGATCCTTGAATCTTTCCCAAGCTTCATATAATGCTTCATCTGTCTCCTGGGCAAAATTTTGAATGGCACTTCTCAATAAAGTTGTTTTCTCTGCAGGGTAATATTTATTATAAAAATTCAAAGCAAGTGTCTCCCAATTAGTAATACCAAGTGCAGCTCTATTCAAACCATTAAACCATAATTTAGCTTTTCCACATAAAGAAAAGGGAAAAAGAATCTCCCTGATTTGGTCCTGCGTTACCCCATTCTGCCTAATAGTATTGCAGTATTGACAGAAGTCTGCAATGTGAAGATTAGGATCTTCACCCTTAGCTCCACTGAACTGCTTTCTTTCTATCATCGTTATGAACTGGGGCTTGATCTCGAACTAGACTCCCTCGAGATCAGGTGTAGGAGAAAGATGTGGAAAATCCGTCAGGGATGGTTGCGAATAATCGCTAAGCTTGCAAGGTGGAGGTGGTGGTGGTGTACCCATCTCTAGTTCTGAATCAGAAGAGTGCTCCGAATCACTAGAAGTAGGTAATGGATTTCCAGGAATATTATTACTCCCAGAACCTGCCAGGATCTGCCTATAAAAATTCTTCTGTTTATGAAACGAGCGTTCGATCTCAGGATCGAATGGAATGTAACCTGATCTGGAACACCTGGGCATAAACAAAGAACTAAAAAGACAGATATTTAAACTACCTCAAAGAACTAATGTCCTTTGAGGCAAAAAGGAAAATAATCTAAACTACAAAAACAATTAGAAATAAAAATAAAATCGTCTCCCCGGCAACGGCGCCAAAATTTGACAGGCTAAAGTCGTATCACCTAATCAAAAATAATTACCTAAGTCCACTAGCTTATGCAGATAGGGAAGTAGGGTCGAATCCACAGGGAAACTAGTCTTTCTACTCCTAATTAATTAATATAGTCTAAATTATTAAAGTAACCAATATTTGTTGTGATTATAAACTATACTACGAAGATTATGAGTAAAGAGAATAATTAAGGAAGAAATCAATAATAATAAAGCCTAGGGCATAGGTTCACTAATAAACAATATTCCAGGGTAAAACACAACAATCAATCATCAATGCTTTAATTAATCAGATCATAAAGGGCTTTCGCTACGTATTACAATCACAGAATTAATTTACCGGTATTAAATCTCATCTCTCGAATCTCGACCTAACCATTTATAAATTAATCCGCCTATTGAAACTAAGCCTAAACATCAATTCTCATCTCTCGAATCTCGAATCAATATTGCTAAACTCATACAATTAAACCTGGCCAAATCTAATTGCATAGCATTTAAACAATCAATAGGAAATCAATTAAGCATCAATGATCAACAATCATAAAATTACCCTTTCATATTATTTATTAGATCCCCATAAACCCTAGAAGGAAAACTACTCAGACATAATTAAAACTAAGCAAAACATAATAATTAAACAAGACATGAAGAAATTGAAAGAAGAAAATACTGAGATTAATTAAGAGAGAAATCGTACCAAGACGGCGGAATTACAATTGAATTAAGGAACAAGAGAGAATAAAAGTCTAGAGAGAGAAAGTCTAAGTAAAGAGAAGGAGAATAAAAACTAGAGTAAGAGAATAATGAAGAAGTCTCTAATCTTGCCCTAATAAAATTACATTAATACTAAGCAAGAAGATCTCCGCTAAAACAAAAGCAAAACGGAAAACTAAACTCCCTAAAACCAACACGCGCCCGGTCGGGCAGTGGCTCGCCCGAACGGCCCGCCTTTTTCTCCTCAAATGCCTTCTCGCGCCCGGCCGGGCAGTGGCTCGCCCGACCGGGCCCGCCTCCTTCGCCTCAGATGTCTTCTCGCGCCCGGCCGGGCGCGTGCTCCGGGCGCGGGACTCTTCAAGGTGTTGCTCCGCCCCGCCCGGCCGGGCGCGCCTTCGGGCGCCCATATTGTGGTTTGGGCGAGGCTTTTGGGCCTCTAATCTCATCCTTTGGGCCTCCGAACTGAGCCCTTAGTCACCGATTGATACCTCCGATCGGTCTTGGGCTATCGAACGTGGTCGCGGTCTTCCAATACTTGTAGATGCTCCTCGAAAAACCCGGGAAAATGCTCCAAGTACGCAAATTCCTACAAAACTCAAGCAAAACTACCAAAGCACTGGAAAACACAAATTAGTAATAAAAGTGGCTCGTAGGAGCCAAAAACACTACTAATTACGACCAAGGGACGGGGATAAATATATATATAAAATGAACACATCAACAATGGAAGCTCTGCAAATATCATCATGCTAGACACCCTGAAACATATGAACATAGATGAGAAGAACATCGTCAACAAGTCAACAATGCTAGTAGGATTCAGTGGGGAAACCAAAAAGACAAGTGGAGAGATTACATTGGCAACGTACGCAAAAGGGATCAACCTACAGGTTAAGTTCCTAGTGATCGATACTCTGTCCTCTTACAATATGATTTTGGGCAGACCTTGGATACATGAGATGAAAGCCATCCCTTCTACATACCATCAAGTCATTCAAGAAATCAGAGGAGATCCTAGGGAAGCTAAAGAAATCAGAGGAGATCCTAGGGAATTCAAGAAATCAGAGGAGATCCTAGGGAAGCTAAAGAATGTTACAAGATAGCATTGAAAGCAACATCTGCAGAAAAGAGTTCAGCATAGCAATCAGAGGGTCAGCTGGGCCAAGAGAAATTGAGCATATCAGAAGAACAAGAAGCTACAGAAGTCCAGTTGAACCCCAAACATCCAGATCAAAAAGTCAGAATAGGATCAGAACTGAAGGCAGAACTCAGACAGCAAATTTACGACTTTCTAGACGAAGAAAAAGATGTGTTCGCTTGGACCCATGAAGACATGAAAGGCATCTCTCCAGACGTAATCACTCACAGTACACCAGTAAAACAGAAGAGAAGGAAATTTGCGCCAGAAAGGAACAAGATTATCAATGAGGAAATTCAGAACCTACTGAAGACTCGGAAGATTAGGGAGGTAAAGTCTTTTGGATTGAAGAACGCAGGAGCAACATACCAGAGGTTGGTGAACAAGATGTTTGAAGAACAGATTGGAAACACAATGGAAGTTTACATAGATGACATGGTAGTTAAATCCAAGAAGGAAGAAGATCACGTCAAAGACCTTAGAGAAGCGTTTGCCATCTTAAAGCAGTACGGCATGAAGTTAAACCCCACAAAGTGCACATTTGGAGTACAATCAAGAAAGTTCCTAGGATACATGGTCACACAAAGAGGAATAGAAGCCAGCCCAGAACAGGTCAAAGCCATCCTAGACTTGGAACAACCAAAATCCAAGAAGGACGTACAAAGCTTAATAGGGAAAATTGCAGCATTGAACAGGTTCATCTCAAAGTCTTCAGAGAAGAACAGAGCCTTTTATGAAGTACTGAAGAAGAATAAGGAATTCAAGTGGGAACAAGAGCACGACGAAGCATTTCAGAAGCTGAAAGAATACTTAACCAACCCGCTGATTCTCTCCAAGCCCAAAGAAGGAGAGCCACTCCAGTTATACCTCGCAGTGTCTGAAGGGACAATCAGCGCAGTTCTCACAAGAGAAGAAGACAAAGAGCAGTTCCCAATCTACTACGTGAGCAAAACCCTACTCAGTGCAGAAACGAGGTACGCATCATTAGAGAAAATCATTCTAGCCTTATTCACTGCTTCAGTAAAGTTACGTCCATACTTTGAAAGCCACTCCATACGAGTACGTACCAATTATCCCATCAGAGCTATCATGAGAAAGCCAGAAATGTCAAGAAGGATGGAGAAATGGGCCTTACACTTGAGCAGATATGATATACAATACGAGCCCAGGACGGCAGTCAAATCACAAGCTTTGGCAGACTTCGTAGCAGACTTCAGCCCTACCCTTGAAGAAGAAGCACAGAAGGAAGTACTGGCGCTACATGAACCAAAAACTGCACATAAATGGATACTTCATACAGATGGCGCAGCAAACATACGTGGAGTAGGCTTGGGAGTAGTACTGACATCACCCCAAGGAGACAAGATAGGACAGGCAATAAGGTGTAACTTCAAGGCTACCAATAATGAAGCTGAATACGAAGCACTAATTACAGGATTAACTGTTGCAAAGGACATGAAGATACAACACCTAGAGGTAATTTCAGACTCCCTACTCATGGTAAACCAAATCAACGGAGAATATGCAGCAAAGGACAACAGAATGATAGCCTACCTGGAGGTCACAAAGAAGCTCATTAAAGAATTCAAGGAATTCAAGATAGAACAAGTACCTAGAAACTTGAACACTGAAGCAGACGCCCTAGCAAACTTGGGATCAAACATCAACCTAGAGGAATTTGGAGCTATCCCCCTAGTGCACGTACTCTCACCAGCCATAGAGAAAGAATCAACCATGAATGTCTACGAAGTTCAAACGAGCCTTACAGAAGAAGAAGACAACAGCTGGACAACACCATTGAAAGAATACCTCTTGGGCAACACGAAACCAACAGGGAAAGTAACAGCTCAAGCATTTGCTCAGAAAGCTTCCAAGTATTGTCTGATCAGCAATGTACTCTTCAAGAAATCTACAGAAGGACCTTTCTTACGATGCCTGGAGGGAAAAGAAGCTCAGCAGGTCTTACAATCCTTACACAACGGAGAATGCGGAAATCATTCCGGAGGAAGGAATCTAGCCAACAGAGCACTCAGAATGGGATACTACTGGCCCAGCATGAGAAAGGATGCAGCAGAGTTCGCCAAGAAATGCCTAGCATGCCAAAAGCATGCACCCTTGACACACAAGCCATCAGAAGAGCTACATCCAACATTGACACCTTGGCCATTCATGAAGTGGGGAATGGATATAGTAAAGCTACCCCCATCATCAGGACAGAGAGTATACTTCTTAGCAATGACGGACTACTTCTCTAAATGGATTGAAGCAGAAGCATACAAGGAAATCAAGGATAAGCATGTCATCTCATTTATAAAAAGAAACATTCTAAGCAGATTCGGGGTACCAGCAGAGATCATTACAGACAATGGATCCCAGTTCATCAGCAACAAGACCACCAAGTTCTGTAAGGAATGGAACATCTCCCTTATCACGTCTACACCTAGGTTCCCACAAGCAAATGGACAGGCAGAGTCAAGCAACAAAGTCCTTATAGGCAACATGAAGAAAAGGTTGGAAGGAGCCAAAGGAAAATGGGCAGACGAATTACCCAACATACTGTGGGCAGATAAAACAACTCCTAAAGGCGCTACAGGCCATACCTCCTTCTCGTTGGTGTACGGATGTGAAGCAGTAATCCCAACAGAGGTAGAAGTCCCCACAGCAAGGTATGGGTTAATGACAGAAGAAAGGAATCAAGCAGAACTAATTCACAACCTAGACACAGTGGAAGAACTTAGGGAAGACGCACAAATGAGGATGGCAGCATACCAACAAGAAGTAGCAAGATCTTTCAACAAGAATGTCAGAACAAAAGTCTTCAAACTAGGAGATTGGGTCCTCAGGAAGGTATACGAAAACACCAGGGAAGTAAATGCAGGGAAGCTAGCACCCAACTGGGAAGGACCCTATGAGATCACTAAGGTAGTAGGTAATGGAGTGTACAGACTCAGAAATGCAGAAGGAAAAGAGGTACAGCGAAGCTGGAATGCAGCACACCTAAAGCTATATCATTTCTGAGGAAACAAAGGTACGTAGTTATTATTTCAATTTTGTCTTTTTACTTACAAAAACAAAAAAAAAACAGAAAAGCAAGCAAAAAACAAAAAAAAAAAAAGAAAAACACAAAAACACAAAAATCTCCAGCAGCCAAAATCAGCACGAAAGGTACTCCTCTATCCTCACTCTTTGTCAATTTGATTTATGATCATTACGAGTACTGACTTTGGCATCGGAGGGTCGTTGGGGAAACCCACGGCCACCCCTCACCTTATTCTGTTTTGCAAGGAACATTACCTACACTACTAAGCAAAAATGCAGCAAGTCACCGCAGAACAATGATCAGTCATTCTTGCACAGAACAGACCAACTATCCTTACAGGATAAGCAAACGCATGTAAGCAACAGTACAACTGTAATACAACTGTAATACAACAGTAATACAACTGTAATACGACTGTAATACAACGACTGTACAATCGCAACACACAATACGAAAACACAAATCAACATAGCAGAAAGACAGAAATACTTAGTTGCATAGCAACAAAATAAACAAATTATCCAGCTACAGAAATGTAGCACAAAAGACAAAACAAATTATCCAATTGCACTAAGGCAGTAAAAACAAACATCATTCAAAGTTTTACATTTTTTTTAAAGGTGACACAGCACCACTTAAACTAATTCTCCCCCATGTTATCAGCAGGGATCACCTCCTCAGCAACAGGCTTTATACTTTCTGGAGCATCCTTGACCTCATCATTATGAGGGGAGTTCACTTCTTCATCAGCAAAACTCAACAGCAATGAGCCAGGAGCAGCAGTCCCTTCAGGAAACGCCTTCTCGAAGGATGCCTTATCACCATCATAATCCCAGGCCTCATGCTTTCCTTGCTGAAACTCCTCCATCATCTCAAGACGTGCCTTCCCATAGTAGTATGTAGCAGCATCAATGGCCTCATTAGCAGCTTCCTTCAAGGTACCCTTCAGCCCATCCCATTCAGCAATACAATCCCTATTCTTAGTCCGTTCAGCCTTCAGGGCATCAGTAGCAGCTTTGTATTTGTCAGACAAAGCATCACGTTCCTTCTTCATAGCCTCATACACCCGAGTAAACTCTGACACCTTGCCTAGAACACCCAGGCAAGACTGAAGGCTCTGCAAAACAAAGTTAAAGTGTGAGAAGCATAACTCGGTAATATTGATTTTATCAAAAAAAAATTGGAGTATACTATACCTGGAAGGACTGCACAGCAGCCTCTTGAGAAAGGTCAGCAAAAGTCATCGAGGACTGACGATCCTTGAAAGAGGGAAACAGTAAGGTTTCCACATGTGGAGCCAGAGAATCAAAAGAAAACTCAGCACCATCAACATCGATAGGCATCTCCAGCTTCCTCTTGAGACTAGCGCGAGGCAGAGGCGGAGGAGGGACACCTTTTGGAGCAACCATCTTGATAGGAACAGTTTCAAAAGTCTGAGGGGACGAACGAGACTTGAGGCGACCTAAGATGGAAGACGAGCTAATTAAGAAGATCATGGAACCTTAGTGACCTCGATGTATCTACAAGGAGCATGGAAGAATTCAAAAAGGAGCGCAGCAAGGAACACAATAAGCGTATTTAGCAGGAAACACAACAAGTATATTCAGTAAGGACATGACTGACTCAAGAAGAACAGACAAACTGGAAACCCACAAATTCATGACAAAAGCAAAACAAACTTGCATCAACCAAACACATCTACAAAAACTAATACAGTAGAACATCATAAACACACAAAAAGAAAGAAAAACAAACCTTGAGACATAGTTGGGGCAACTTTCTGCTCAGAATCAGAATCGTCCAGAGACTTGATGGGTATAACTGGTTCAGGCCGCGTCAACTTGATGAAGGATCTCTCGTCTGCACTCAACTCGTACAACTTGTCTATCAGGGACGGAGACTGAGAGCGCTGCTTCAATTTACTCACTGCAACCAACAAGCAAATAAGCCCAAATCAACAAAGAAGGAGAGCAAAACATAGAAGAATAAGAAAACAAAATACCTTCAGCCTCAACAGTGTCAATCAAAAAATCACAATCATCACCCAACGAATCAATCCTCACAAAGAAGAACTTGTGATACCACTTCTTGTCAAACGCCTTCTCTAAGTCAGTCACCAAAGGACCAATACCATCCTTCAAACGAAGACCAACCCGACCCTTACCACTGGTCCTAATAGTGTAAGGATAACACAAATCCCTCACATCAAGCTCTATACCCAATTTTTCACTCGGCAAATCCAAAATTCTCAATACCCTCCAAGTTTGGGGCAATAACTGACAAGGTGAAACCCTAACCCTAGAAAGAAATTGACGAACAAGAGCAGAAAAAGGGAAAGTATGCCCAATTACAAAGGGATACTCGAAGAAACACACCCAACCAGGAGCAGTCCAGTCAGCCCTCTCCCTAGAAGATGGGATTTTCACCACAACCCCATCAGGAAATCGCGCAATAGCAGCGATGTTCTGAACTTCCTCCTTCGTGATGGTGGAAGGATAGACATCCTTGGCAGGAAAGACGTTCTGCGCCACCAAGTTAGGCTTTTTCACACCCTCATCCACCCCAGCAAACATCACTTTCACATGATCATCCATCGCAAAAACAGAAAGAAAAATACGAAGTGAAAAACAGAGCAAACAGAGAAGAGAGAGAAAATACCTGATGAAATTGAAATTGGGGCAAAGCAATGAAGTGATTAGACAAGAGCCTGCACACCTAATAAATACCAAAGACGGAAATAAACCGCCTTTCACAGTTATCGAGGAAGTTGCCTTAAAACCGCCACCACTTTCTATTTTGCTAACTGTTAGAACAATTTCTGAAATTCAAAATATTTCTAAGCATTTTCTTTAGGTAATTTTCACTTCCAATACTTGGAAATAAAAATTAGGGGCAATTGTTGGGCCCGTATTATCATACGACCCATTACACTTAGGGCACCAGTCCAAGATCAATGGTTCAGCAAAAATAAGCAAAACGGCTTGATTGGAGTAAACAAGGAAAGCATCATCATACATATCAATCAAGAGGATACTTACCAAAGATACACCTACAGAACAGGGAAGAAGATAAATCAAGAAGATCTTCTTGATTTCGAATATATTCTGAAGATTTTGGTAAACCCTAGAGATCCCTAGGTATAAATAAGTGTAATTAGACATTTTCAGCATTCATGTACACACGCATACTCTAAATATAATCGAATTACTCTACTTTTATCTACGGAACTGCATCCCTACTGAAGAAGGAAGCTTGTCCTTACTCAGTATTGTATTTCTAAACTCGTTCTCTTTACTTAATTGAATATTTATTGCTTACTTATTGTTTATTCATTGCTTTATCAATTGTTCTTAGTAGATTTATATGCTTTTGGTAGTATGATTGTTATTACCCCTCAAACCTAGCATATTCTTATATGTCCTTGTTGAGATTATGCAGCATTCATGGTTTATCTAAACGATATCAAATGCATTTGTGGTATCCCTGTTGCTAAGAGGACCTCGTGAACTCATGATAACCCTGGACGGAAGTTTATGACAAAGCTTTCTTCTTCCCT
Source organism: Chenopodium album (assembly GCF_948465745.1). Taxonomy (NCBI): domain Eukaryota; kingdom Viridiplantae; phylum Streptophyta; class Magnoliopsida; order Caryophyllales; family Amaranthaceae; genus Chenopodium; species Chenopodium album. The sequence goes on along the minus strand of NC_137853.1, from coordinate 9,842,901 downwards.
TTATCTCTGACCATGGCAGCAAATGGAAAACAGAAAGGAAAAAAAAAATCAGTGAATAAGTGATAATATGAGGAAGTTTGAAACTTTAAAATAAATTGCATAAATAAATACTCACTCTATTGGAATCTCTTAATTAATGGAAGTAGAGAAGAACTACAAAGGGAATTGATGGCAAACATTAATTTTTTACTCCAAAATTGAATGAGAGAAGAGGGGTTTTACTACGAGTGAATTGGAGGATGGTTGTATTAAGCAATATACATGGTCACGTGCATTGCACACTTATGGTGAATATCGGAAAAAGTAGAGTCAACGCCGAAAAGTTGCATTAAATTGTCTTTTAAAAAAGAATTTTATAATATGGTCTGAAGTTAATATATATATATAAAGGTTGTTTTAAATAAAATGGACACCTTAAAAGGTTGTTTCTGACAAATTTTTCTTAAAAAATAGTTATATTTTCATATTCAACCTTTGCTAATATTACACACAATAAGTAATATGAAATTTTCCAAAAAAAATATGCATGTTTTTTAACTTATGAAATATTTTCTTCAAAAATAGCTCATGCTAATTCATCACATGAAATTCTTAATTATTTTGTACATATAATGACACTAATTCGTTAGGAAAAAATGCAATAGGTTTTTAAAGCACTTTATCAACTTAATACAATAACTTTGAGCAAAATAAATTCAACTTAAATAATTTATTAAATAAAAATAATTTAAATTCAGCAATATAATCTAATATATATATATATATATATATATATATATATAAAGGGGAGTTTTTTCCCGAGATTTTAGAGCGCCATGTAGGATATTTATTTTAAAAAAATTATTAGAGCGGCACATAGGATTAATATTTTTATAACTCTACAATAGGATTATGCCACCTAAAATTAGTTAACGTGCCACGTAGGATTATAAATTATAGTTATATCCAATAAATAATTCAAGTGCCACATAAGCATAATTGACCGATAAGATTTTAATGGTTACATTAATTAAATACGAAATATTATCTTTTGAGATTAGGAATTTTATCTAATATTTTAAAATAAATACGGAGAAAATGATATATTACATACAACTAATAAAATAACAAATGTAATCACATAAATATGAAAAATATTTTTTAAAAAAAATAGATCAACCCGTGCATCGCACGGGCTTCGTCTAGTATTAAATACGTAAAAATTAATATAAATACAACATAAATTAAGTTACTTTTAACATAAATTCATCAAAATTAAGCTAATTTCGCAAAAATATAGAGAGAAAAACAAACCTTACCTTTTGCATAAACTAAAATTTGTTTTAAAAAATTCAAACAAATTGTGCATCGCACGAACTTCATCTAATTTAAAGTATATGTAGGTGTTATATATAGCTGTATAAGTGTACTAGTTATAGATATTATAATCATATACTTCGTATAGAGTATAACATGGGTTCATAACTTGACCACAGCTCACGTAGTCAAGTATATATAATACATTCAACAATCAACTGGACAAATGACTAGAGGTGTAAATGAATCTAGTCGAGTTAAATATTAACATGTTCGAGTTAAGCTTGATAGTTAAATGGTATATTATTATTAGTAATTAATAATTAATAATATTCTCCTATAAAAAATAATAAAAAAAAAAAGTAATTATTAACAAACTTATTAGGAATTTTTTTTTTTTTTTGACCCGAACTTATTAGGAATATTAGGAAGTAGTACATTCTTATTAACAAAAAAAATAATTAGTAATATTCTCCCATAAAGATCTTTTTTCAATTCTTTTGTTTTTTTGGGTGCAGACAATGCTATCCTATATCACTATAGGAATATTAGGCAAGAAAGCACCTTGTATACAAGTATATCACACATGAATGACATGATACTAATAATATACTCTGTAATAAATTACTACTGTACTTTTCTATAATTTTCAAATATTTAAAAAAATTAAAAACAAAAAAACAAAACTTTACTAACCAAACGATTACTTTTAACTTTTAAAGTTTTAATTTCCAATCTAAACCCTTCATTCTCTAACCATCAACTTTTTGCTCGATTTCTTCAATACCCTTAGAACTTGCATGGTTATTATCCTTGTCATCATTCTCCTCAACCTCTTCAACTTGTTTCTTTGCTTGGAGAAATAGTTGAAAGTATTTAGGATTGGCTTCCATACACTTGACAATTTTTTCACGAACCTAATTGCACTTGTCATCGTTGCTTTCTACGCCGCAATGTTCATCAAGTTGTATTAATTCATCCCCGCACCCACCCGCCTCCATGAACAAGGACATCCAACAAGGCGCGCACTCTTCTTTTTCTTCTCTATCGGTTTCGAGTTTCGTGTTTTGCTCATTTTGATATGTTGAAGACATGATATAGATGTCAAATTGTCAATCAGAGGTGACAATCGAGTTATATGAGTGATAGATAGCTCTTAAAAGAAAAAACAAAACATACATAAAGGGATTTTATAGTTTTAACTACTTAAGAAATATTTAGAAAGAAAGATTTCTTGGAAAGAAATGTAAGAATCTTTCTTTTACTTATTTTTTTCATTCAATTTTGGTAATTAAAAAAAATACTACGTATATGGAGTTGTAAATAATTTGCTTATGGAAAATATATCGATGATGTTAAGGAAAAAAATCGGGATTATATATTTGTATGACCATATAGTAAGTACAATTAGCATACAAGATTGTAATATTGACAACGAGTTTCTAATTTCCTATATGTTGATTAGCGATAGTGGATGTTCTGGACTTATGGTAATAAACTAATAAAGCAAACAATATAAATGTAAATTATGATCAACAAGCAGTATTTGTATGATTTAATTATAAATCTAGATATTAACTTAACCATAAGAGAATGTTTTGAAATAAGGATACAAAAAAAATAACTAAAATTATTTTTGCTAATTATTTTTACCACTAAACCGATTTTTACGGAACTGAAATTATTTCTATTGCCCTGAACTTTTTTTTAACTGAAAAAAAATTATTGTTACCAAATGTATTTTTTAAGGTGAAGTGAATTGAGTTTTAGATGTTATTACTTTGTTTAATTTTATTACCCATTAACTACTCTATACTCTTATCTAAAACAATCAAATTTCGATCACTATCCCTAATCCGGGACTTCGTATACGCTTATCAAAATCAATTAAATCTCGTATACATCAGTCCGTCCCTCACACGAAAAATAAAAGTCGTGAGGGTACCTTTCATTCCTTGGATTTTTTATTTTTTATTTTTAGTCACTAGATGATGTTTGAACAGACTGTATTGAAGATTACCAGTAAAACACTCAATTCTTCCCTTGAAAGCTAATTCAACTGTTCTTGATCACGACATTCAATCTTCACACCCACCAAAACTCACACAAAAACCCTAAATTCCCAAATTCAATTGCATGAGACACAGAGAAAGAGGAGCTTCTGAAGCATCATTAATGGCGAATGTAGGTGGTGTTGGTATCAGCTCCATGATCGTTAATGGCGGCGAGATATGGAAAGCTCATGGTGCCATGGTTTTGGTTCAGCTCTGTAATGGCGGATACCATGTTATTACTAAACTTGTTCTTAATGAAGGTGTTAATCAGATCGTTTTCTGCGTTTTTCGAGACCTTATTGCTCTCTCAATTCTTGCTCCTCTTGCTTATGTTCGTGAAAAGTTAGTCAATTTTTCTCTCAATCTTTCGATTTCTAATTTATAGTTTTGAATTGTTACATTTTGGTTTTTGATTTGGAATTTTGGTTGATTGTTTTTGTATTGTGTTTGAATTATTGTTGCTGCTTTGGAATGTTTTGATTTGTTGGATTAATTTGAGAGAGATTGAGATTTGGAGTGACTGGAATAGTGTAGAGGGATGATTATTTGAGGACGGAGCGAGTATGAATTATTTTTTGGTATAGTTTAAGCTATAGGATTTGGGGTTTTGGTTATTGGTTTGAGAAATTGATAGAAATATTGCTTGTGTTGAGTCTGAATTAGTGGAAATTTTGATATATTAGTTTAAGCTATAGTTGAATTAGTATACACAACAATTATTGAGGCTTTATTAGAGGACACAGGGAATCTGAATGTTTAAACTGTTTAAGGTAATAAGATTTGGGAATTTTTGGAGATTTTTTAAATTGTGGATTAGTAAAGGGAATTGTTATTATTGGCTAAAATGGAAGAAGGGAATATGTAATTCATTTGGTTGATTGAGGAAAATTGAATTTTTGTTCAATGTGGAAAGTACTAGAAAGGACTTGAATCGCTCCCAATGAAACAGGGTAATTTAGTGACTCTAGCCACTTACGACTTTACAAGCACAAGAACATTTTGATGTCAGATTACTGAAGCATTGAGAAGAGAATTACAGCATTATAGTGCCTGTGTATTAATATTTTCACTGGGGCCATTTGGAACAAGTATAGATTGGAACTAGGTAACTGCAAATCTTTATTACAAACCAGTTACGTCATTTTGTTTCAGTTCCCTGCTCATATTCAACTATGTGCACTAACATGTTTACATGTGTATATGTATTAAATGACTGCATGCTTAATAAGATGGCATTGGCCGGCCAAGATTGAATGGAGAAAAAGGCTTTAAGAGAAGCATATTTGAGTGAATTGCAGAAGTTGCTATTAGGGTGTGCTTATGAATTCTACAGACCAATTTGGTACCGAACTGAGACCAATTTGGTACCCAACTGATTGTTGAGGACTTGAGGTAGTACATTTGTAAATTGGTTCCCAACTGATTGTTGAGGTGATACATGTGTAATACCCAATTGATGTCACTTTTTCTTTTTTTGATTGTAAACTAGATAAAGAAGGTAACTTTATAGTTTTTCCTTAATTGAACAAGAATTTGTATGAGGAACATTGTAAACAATGATTTTGTCTATTTTACCTAGACTGGACTAGGTGTAGGGGTGAGCAAACTACGTATCTGGTCAAAATTTTAGGAATTGGACCCAGAACTGATTTCTAAAATTCTAGAAAGGACTTGAATCACTCCCAATGAAGCAGGAGAATTTAGTAACTTTAGCCACTTATGCTTTGGTTCTTCTTTAATTGTACATACAGATCATCAATTAGAAAATTGGATTTTGCTGTTTATCTTATAATTATAGAAGCCTTGAACCACTTATTTCTTTTTTAGATTTTGGAAAAATGATAGAAAATTGTATTTGATCTTGGAGAAGATTTAAACTGTAAAAAGTTCAAAAGGAAAATGAAAACTCAAGAGGGAAATGTAAAAGGTAATTGGGGGCACATCTGTTTTCATGTGAAAAGAAGTTTGCTGACTTGAAGCTTTTTTTATTCTGTTATTTTTCTTTGAGGACCTTCAACCTATATTATCATTACAATAGACTTCTTAACTTTATTTATTTCTTTGGAAGTGACTTAAGTGGGCATTGTGACTTCTTAAGTCCTTAGTCTTAACCCATACATGTAAAATTAACATTACACTGAAACCCCATTTGGCGATAGCCTTAAACCTTGTTACCCTATACCCTAAATCACTTAATTAGCCCCACGTGGGAAATAATCAATTAGTCTTTTTTATCCCTTGAAAATTTGTTGCTTTGCATTTTTTAAAATCTTATAGAACACATTGTTATACATAGGCTTTTAATCTCCATAAATGAACATCTGTATTTCTCTTTCTCAATTTGGGTCGTTTTAGATGTAACTAATTCAAAAATATCTTTCTTTCTAACTGAGGATACCTGTATGACATTGATACTTAAATTAATCTAGTAGCAGTCAGGATGCATATGAAAAAAGAGGGCGTGATTTTCTTCTTTACAGCAAATGAAAATGAAACAAAAGGGCTAACTAGTCCCCAGAAACCTGATGTCTTTGGTCCTTAAAAGAATCTGATCTTTTGTATTTGATTTCTTCAGGCGAGTTCGACCTCCAATCACTAAAAATCTTCTCGTTGCATTTTTCTTCCTTGGGCTTACCGGGTATGTGAGAAGATATTGCTGGTTTTGTTGTTGAGCAATCTCCTGATTATTAGCTGAGGTGATATGTTAATTACTTGACTAGGATTTTTGGAAACCAGCTTCTGTTTCTTATTGGTCTGAAGTACACAAATCCAACATATGCTGCAGCTATACAACCTTCAATTCCAGTATTTACTTTCCTCTTGGCCACAATAATGGGGTCAGTTTGATCAAATTTGGTTGATTTTGTATCTTTTATCTATTCTTTGCTGTTATTTTTTAATTTTCTTATATTGATCTTTTTCATGCAGCACAGAAACTGTGAATTTATATAGAACTGAAGGGAAAATGAAGGTTGCAGGCACGTTTTTGTGTGTTTCTGGTGCTGTTTTGATGGTTGTGTATAAAGGGCCATCTATACTTGAACAAAAAGAAGAGATGGAACTGCATGGTGAAATCAGTGCCAAAGGACAGCCAGAACCAGTTGGATGGCTTGTTGCTAGGACCATGGAATTTGGGTTTGACACATTTCACCTTGGTGTACTATGTCTAATTGGGAACTGTGTGTGCATGGCCACTTATCTTGCAATTCAGGTACCATTTTTAATTCTTTGAAGTAAATTATGATACTGCTAATATATTGAGTATCTAGGAAGTAGTAGGTTGGGATTAATGATACATACATAACTTCAAAGTAGTTGTTGGGATTAATGATACATTCATAACTTCAAAGTACTAGGTTGGGAGTAGGAACTTTTCTAGTTGAGAAGTTAGACCATTTGATTTGACTTTTCTCTTATGAAAGTAATTAATGGGCTTGAGGTGCATGGACCTTCTTGGCGGCGGGTTGGCTAGGCATAGCACAGTTGTGTTATGCTGCATAGCTAACTCCAGGGTGCCTGCTTACGCTAAATTTGAGTAGGGCCGCCTTAATTTTTCTTTTTAGTCTCTTAGAAGAATGCATGTGGCAATTCTGATAATCTTATGCTGTTTTTGGAATTTTCATTATTAATACCTTACAAATTTGCTAAGATATCTGAAATATACTCTGTACAACATACTGCCTCCATTATGCTGAAGTAAGGTAAAAGTGGGAACCATACATGTGGGTTTTTTTGTATTAAAAAGGAGAGAGATAGAGCGTAAAAAAATTACTTGTATTAAATACGATTGGGCCCCACAAAGTAAGGTTGTGGATGACAAAAAATGAATAAAAAGTTGTCATAAAAGGAATTAAATAACAGTAAGTATCTAAGTATCACTTAGAAGTTAGAAAAATGGATGAAAATGGAAAGTGAGTAAGACTTGGGAAAACAGAGGTATTATTTAATATTCTATAATCCTTCTGGTTTTTAGAAGTTGTAATGCTTCTTATTATATGTCAAAACCTGTATACTTTGACTATAATTTTTTTTCTAATTAGTAAGTACTACCTATGTTTTTATATAGTTGCAACATTATTATTTCTCATATTTGCCAACGCAAAACTTCAACTGTTTTTTTTTTTATTTTTTTTTTATGTTATGTATTTCTAAAAATTATAAGGATCAAATATTACTAAAGTACACATTGAGACAAATGTAACAAGATTCCATATGAATGTAATTCTTAAGTATAAATCACGAATAGTAATTGTAGTTGTGTATGTGAATAGTATACATTATTGAAATGTTGCAAGTATTAAAAAAATGGTTGAAGTATACGAAAATGTTTTGGTGGGGTATTGTTAGATTCAAGTCGATGCAATTTATTTTTTTAAAGTTTTTAACTATTTTCTACTTTTACAATTCATAATTAAAAATATAAATGGTCAAAAGTGCGCATTGAAGACCATGAAAAAGCAGTGTTACAATTTACAAACAAGGTAGTACGATTTAATATAATTTAATCACGTGGTTTAATCTTGTGGAAAATTAGTCACGTGGATCCTTGTAGATTCATCCCAATATATACATTAAAAGTATTTATTTTTATTACTATAAACAAATTACAGTCTTACAGATATTTACAGTCAAATTTATGCTTTGGTCAGCGTGAAAGTCTAACTAGTGTAAGTAAAAGATGATGAAGGATGTATTAAACTTTTACTATTAGAATAACAAAATGCTTATAATGCACTGTCATTTTCTGCATAATGTTTTTGAGTGCATGGTGCAAAGCTTCTTCCAAAGCATAAGGGAGGTGAGATTGTGTGTGTGTGTTTGGGATATTGAAGGTTGAACTTGTGACCTCAAGGTCATGAAGTGACATGTTTATCTAGTGCTTGCTGGGTTTTGCATATGATTGTAAATTTTAGTGGAAAAAAAATTCAGGATTGTAGCTTGTCTTATGGATTAAAAACTTATCTTTGTAACATATTTTGTAGGCTCCAGTTCTGAAGAAATATCCAGCAAGCCTCTCAGTGACAGCATATTCATATTTTTTTGGTGCTCTTCTTATCGTTACTTCTTCGTTTTTTATGGCCAATGACCCGACAAGCTGGAGTATGAACCATGATGAACTGTTCGCCGTTTTCTATGCTGTAAGTTTTCTTTTACCCTTTCTATGATGTCAACCTTAGTTAGCTACAAAGCGTCAATATCACATTCCCCTCTGGTACTTAATTTGAAGGTGACTACATGAATTATAATTGTAATCTCAAGTTACTTTTTAGATACATTACTATTATATTAGAGGTACATTAGTAACATATTACTATATTACATGTAAATATAAATTTCCCATTGACTCGGGTGTCAATTTCTGTTGCCATCAAATCCAAATTAAACTCCAAATTCATAACTCTTCATCACTATCCTAACTTTGTATATAGCAGTTGCTATAACCGTGGTGATTCACACACATCTCATCAAAATTCCCATTGACTCCCTTTGTCCCTAAATTAAAGCTCTTTCTCCCAAAAACCTTGTCCTTAAAGAAGAGCTCTATTTCTCTCATTTGGGTGGGTCTATTATCTGCTTCTTTTTTACTCACAAACTAATAAAACCCCTCCATTAATTCATCTCACTCTCCTTTAAAACAATTAACTATATCCATTACCTTCTTATTTAACTCTGCTTTAATAAACAATACCTCTACTACAATTTCTCTTTAAAATACCCTTGCCTAGGAGACATGAGTTTTTTTATATAGGGAATAGGAATATGGAAAGAGTTTGAATTTGTGAGGATGTGGATTATTCTCTAGCCAAAGTGTTAAGGCATTTTTGAATTGTGTTCATCTTCTAGCCTGCTTACAATATTTGGAACCTTCATCCTCCTCAATGCTTAGGGGGTAGGGCTGGCAAAAGCTGACCCTACCCAATATTCCAACCCCAAATCGACCTAAATATAGCGGGTTTGGGTTGAGTTTTTTATTTGATTTATTAAATGGATCAACCCAAACCCAACCTGAAATCATATGGGTTAGGTGAAGACCTGAAAATAATAAATGATTTAGAATCGAGTTGGTTCAACGCAAACCCAATTTTATAACCCGAACTAAGGGGAAACCAAACAAGTGACCTTTTGGCTAATCTTAGGTTTATCACCGGCTAGTGGCTACCCTTTTTACAGCCTTTCTTTCTATCTTCATGTATTCAATGGAGGCTTTTTAGTCCTTGCTTTTTTTACCTCCTTCATCGGCCCCACTACTCCATGGGTTTAGCTTAATACGAAAATGGTAGGTCAAATGGGTTCAGGTAGATCCATTAATAATACTTAAAATTTAAAAAATCAAGTTAAATAGGTCAACCCGAACCCAACTTGGGAACAAAAAAAAGAAAGATTAGGTTGGGTTTTAGAAATTGAACCTGCATATTGTTCGGGTTAGGGGTAGTTAACCTGGTCAGAGCTACCCGAACACGAATCTGACCTAACCTGATCTAGTTGTCGGGAGGGCTCTTGATAGGTTTGCTTCTAACCAATCAAAAGAAGGAAGAAATTAGGCTGCTTTGATACATTCAGATACATGATGCTTGCTACTAAATTCGATTAATATTTGGAATCAGGGAAGAGGTGTGTGTCAGTGTGTGACTGCTTTTCGATGGTGTATATTTTTGTTTTGGCATCTGCAGATTGTTAGTAAACTGTTTCATTGTTTTATACAAGTATTTATCTTATCTGCAATAAAATTGAATGTCACTTTTATCTTTTCAGGGAATCATTGCATCTGCCCTTAACTATGGACTTATCACATGGTCCAATAAAATATTGGGGCCTGCATTGGTCGCTCTTTACAATCCACTTCAACCTGCAGCATCTACCTTTTTGTCACTAATCTTTCTAGGAAGCACCCTATACCTGGGAAGGTATGGTTTGGCAGAAAAAAAAAATGACTTTCATGGTTACTGCTATATTTAGCTTTCTATGTTAAAATTTATTTCTACATTTGCATTCACTTTATAATTTATTAGTAACGATTGTCCTGAATAAAATTTAAGCATTAAGTGTACCTTAAATGGCGGGTCTTCTCTGCAGTGTGCTGGGAGGCTCTTTAATTATTGCTGGTTTATACATGGTCACCTGGGCATCCTACAAAGAAAAGCAAGCTGCTGCGGGTGTACCTTCTGAACCTCTAATTCACAAAGATTCTTCACTCAGCAAGATGCACCAGCAAGGACTCATTTTTGCCGGATCATCATCTTCTTTATACAAGGTTTTGGATTAGGTAATATGCACAACATGGAGCTTATCCTTTAGCCATCTTATTTCCAATTTTTGTGGCCATTGCGATTATGGTATATCTTTTTGTTTACATTTTCATCAATTCCATCTATGCATTGCTATCAACATAAAAATGAAGTGATGTGTAATTGTTGTTCAACAGCAGCTGATGTTTTTTGCTGCTTAGACAAAACAGTATCTATGCAGCATAGTCCTTTACCTCAGGATATTGATCTCAGACTGCATTAACAGTATCATTGAACTCTATTAAAGCAGATACAATCATAATCTTGCCTGAATGTTTCTTGTCAATTCATCTTAGTTTCATGTCTAGTACTTCATATTGTTTATAACTCCCTTCGTTTTAAAGTTCAGGAATTCTCCTTTATTATGAGCTTTGGCCATTATTTTCTTCCAAAATATGTGTTGCAAATATATACTCTCTTCATCCTAGTGAAAATGTCCAGCTTGTTATTTCAATTAGTGTTTTCCCTTTCAGTTATTATGTGCCATGCCAAAAGTGCCGCAATTTTTTATCTAGTTTTGTCAAATCAGTCACTTATTAAAGAAGGCCAGGATAAATTGGGAAGCCTGGTCATGTTTAAACTTCGTCTATTAAGTGGATGTTGTGGTGGGAGTGAGGGACAATTCAAGAAGGAAAGGTGACCATATTTCAAAAGACTGAGCAAATAAAAATTTATATTTTTAGAACTAACTGTAAATTACTTTTTTTCCGTATCTTTTTTTTTAACTAAAAAACCTATCTTCTTTGTTTAGCTATAATCCAGCTTGAATCGTGCCATTGGAATGGCCTAGGGAGTAATAATCACAAAGACTTACCTCTTAACTGTGTAAAACGCTATACATTTCTCAAATGAACCTGTAGATGTTCTTGCCTCAGAAATGAATGTCTTACTCCTACAACCTTTTAAGTGTGCTGCCTTCACAAAATGTGTCGGGCACATGTTGCACATTTACAGAGTTTGAAAAGTCAAGGGAAGATGACTGAGTATCCCTTAGTTTTTAGTTGAAACATCATTTTGTAGACTTAAAATCTGATTAAAAAATTTAATTGTTTTATTCAGAAATGATATCAAGGGGATGTTATAGTCCATTATGCTTTTGTGATATGCAAGCTGAAAATTGTCTGTCTTTGATGTGAACTTTTATTATGCCAGATTACTTGCTTCTACCAGTGCAACTAATTGCTCATGATACAGGTGAAGAGCTATACAAATGTACAGCAAGCATAATGTTTCCAAAAGGAACTATCACCAGGAACTGTGGTTGATATTGTCTATATCAAGATCCAGGGCACATGAATTCTGCAGATAGCGCTACAGAAAATGTGTATTTCAAAGAGAGAGCACACTGGTGGTTGTATATATGCTAGCTATATTGGCCAAGTCTTCTCTAGTTTTGGCTTTTTTCAAGTGGACTTTGGAGCAAGCTTCCTATTGAAATAAAAAATTTCAATTTGCTTATTACTTTCAAGATCATTTGTTGTAGACTTGTAGAGTTGTAGCCTGTTATATGATTCTCTTTGTAACGACAAAAACAAAGGCCTTTTCTGAGAGGTTTTATCTATGCTATGCAAACCTGATTCTATATGCATCAGTATCCTGATTCACAACAAGGTTCAGTTCATATACATCAGAGGACTATTGGTATGGTAAATTAATACACCATGTCCCTTATTTTTTGCACCATTTGACCCAAAAACTCCCACCAAAAGTGGGTCTATGGTGCAATTACTAGAGACGAGAGAGTAACAGCTTTTGCACAACTATGACAGTAATGACCTATGTTGCATAAGTCCGACACGTCGGATCCTTCGACACTCCAGATTTTATAGAATCTGTACAAGGTCATTATATATTTGGGTGTCATATCGTGTCGAAGTGTTAGAGGATCCGACACCCAACGTACATGATACATCAGGGTGTCGAAGTAACATAGGTAATGACTCACCAGACCTATCAAAAAAAAAAACAAAACAAAACAAAACAAAACAAAAAAGTAGAACAAATGTAGATGATCAATGTGAAGAACTAAAGGATATATCAGCAAAGAACGGAAAATTTGCAGATGAATGAGGTTAATAACTTACATTACGCAATACTAACTTTCAAAAACCACTGCCTACAAATTTTTCAGTATTATAAGGCTTAGCTACTACCTGGATGCCAAGCTTCTTTAACACTCGGCGTTGTCAGCAAAAGCTTTTGAACTCGGAGAAGCACACCAAAACATATGACTGACCTAAGATGTTTAGTAGCCAAATGTTTTCTTTTTCTCTGTTAGCTCAAAATGCAAAATGACTATTGTATCTAACATCTAGGCCACCATTTTTCTTTTGTTTCAGTGCACAGTTAGAGCTGTCAATAACTTATGCTGGCATCAGCTACTAGGTGCAGTAGAGACATTATTGTTGAGACAAATCCTATGAAGCAAAGGCCTAGCAATAAGACCATCAGTGACCCAACCTGCTAATTCACTATCATGCTTTGCATGGTCAAATTCCCTCTGCACATAATCAAGAGATATCTGTAACTTTCCACCAGGTCTACAGTCATCAGAAGCATTTTTCGACGGTATCCCGGCATTGGTCTCAAGCCAATAAAGGAAGTTGACCTGATACACAGATCTTAGCATGTCTTGCGGTGAAGCACTTTCTTTGAGTATAACCTGTACCAATCAAGTCCAAATTAATAAGAAGCAATAAAACAAATTGAGACTATGATAAAAGGACATAACACTAAGCATACAGCTTTATCAAATTAAGTATTCTATATTTTTTCAGGAATTATTAATAAAACATGGGAATACCGAGAATTGAGTAATGAGGAGGTTAAACCATTCTAGTAGTACTTATATTGACTTCGGGTTGACAACAAAAAATTTAGACCATGGCTCAAAATAATTTACTATCTTAGTGAGGAACAAATAAAGTACAATAATTACTCTGGTTCCCAAATTTCTGTTGTATTCTTTTCAGCTTAAAGACACCTATCTTCAAGTCTTGATTAAACTACACTTATGAATTATGAGAAAGCAATCAAATCATATAAAATTTCATCAGCTCACCCCCTCTCCTTAGACCACCCTAATCTTCATTCAGCAACTAAGGCTATGTTCACCGTTCAATTTATCTAAGCAAATAATTGCTTATGAGGTATTTCAGAGATGTTCAAGTTAGACCATATATTTCTATCTGCACGTGGTTATTGCTAATTATTTTAAATACCGTAATCAAAATAATTATGAAAATTTAAAATTTTGAAATTACACATTTATGCAAATTTAACGACATCTCACTTGATAATTTCACATCAAGTGAACTGAACATACCCTAATTACTTTATACTCCAATTTGAAATTACTCATTAATTCAAATTTAACGACATCTCATTTGATAATTTCACATCAAGTGAACTGAACATACCCTAAACTAAAGGCAGTGCGTCAGCAGTATAATTATATGTAAATGCAATATACAACATCCAAATCAGAATAGATCAGACAGAGAGGTTCTATCTACAAGAAGCTGTCAAGCTGAAGGCTGCAACTTCTGAACCCTTCATTCCACAGTCAAGAATCTAAGTCTAACAAAAAAAGAGGCACATTCGACAAAGGCTACTTGAATACACAAGAGGCAGAGACACATAAGAGAGAAGGAGGGTTTTTTTTTTTTTTTTTTGGGGGGGGGGGGGGGGGGGGGGGGGTGAAGAACTCAGTTTCATACAAACATGCAAGAGTTACTTACACAAAACTTTCCCTTGTGCTCGGCTAAGATGTAGCCTTCATTTCTATAGAGATCAAGAAGTGCAACTACATCCTCTCTTCTCTGAATTACATCACTTAGTGTGGATCCTAGCTTGAGCCGCTTCTCAATTTCTGAAGCGGCGTTCTTGGCTTCAATTGACAGATTTGAAGAAATTGGCTGAAAACATAAAGATACGGTTGAATAATTAGGCATAAATTCATAACATACATTACAATGTTTTTGCAGAACATATAAGATTTTGTATTACAGAAAGATCTTACATTACCATCAAAACTTCAATTAACCAGTCACTAGTCAGCAATCCAAGGGAATACAAGATATTCCCCCCCCCCCCCCCCCCCCCCACCACCACCACCCACAGACACACAAAGAAAGAAAAATCTACGATCATCCTAGCCTTAGTGTGGAAACACGCCTAATATCTTCAGTACATGTTTTGTCTTGTAATGTCATGGAGAGTTAGGCGTGTTTCCATACTGAGACTGGATATGACAAATAAAAAGGTGATTTCTAACAAATTTTCAAAAACTAAATGAATAATTTCTTTTGATACTTTCCCTTTGTCAAATACACAATGCTTGCAAAGTTACACATCTCTCGGAAACAACTTCTAACAGTCCTCAAATGGAAAAGGGTATGGCTATGTACATTTGGATATCCTAAGATTAGTCGAATATGGGTTTGACTCTAGAATATTGTTCATTCTATATAGATAACCAACAATGCGCAGCAAACTAATTATAATTAGGGGAAAAGGAAAAGGATGGGAAGGAAACCCCATATAGTGTCCCGTACAAGCCATGTTTCATGCAGAAAATCAGAAATGAGAATTAAAATAAAACTCACTTTATCAGCCGGCCTCAAATTCAGATCTGGTAATGCTGGAAAAAGAGGTTCCTCAGCATTGACGTCATTAACAGAAGGCACCTGACCACTCAACAAATATTCACTGAACACTAAGCCTGCAACAACATGTTTCA
This sequence comes from Chenopodium album, assembly GCF_948465745.1. NCBI lineage: Eukaryota > Viridiplantae > Streptophyta > Magnoliopsida > Caryophyllales > Amaranthaceae > Chenopodium > Chenopodium album. The sequence continues at coordinate 9,827,524 of NC_137853.1, read as the reverse complement.
GCAAATAATTAGACTATTACCATGATTAATACTTAATATGAGGTTATTTCCAAGTTAGATTAAAGCTTAAAAGAGATGTGGCCCTAGTTATTAGCTGAGACCTCCAAATATTAGTAACTAATAAGAATCAGTAAAAAAGTGTGGCCTTAAGACAAAATTATTGACATGTCATTTTCAAAGTATATTCTTTGCAGAAAATTTTTGTGATTCTAACTTGAAAAATTGATTACTTCTAGGGAAAAGAAGTACTTGCTCGATATGGATTCAAAGTCCTCAGCTGAATGGATTGATAAGACTTCAGATTGCAGTACATGTGAACGCACGTTATTATACCAAAACTAGCAAGAGAAAGTGGTGTAGAGGAGCCTATGCAATTAGCTAAAGCTATCCCAAGCATGATGCCAATTGATTTGCTCACCATTCCTTGTGCTTCACCCTTTGCAATTACCTGACACAATCCATTTAGAAAAATCACACAATGTCGTATCATCTTAGTAGCTAAAGGAAAGAAGAGACTCCTCAACTTTGACGATTAATTACATGTAAAACCCATATCTACCTCTGCAAAATTCCTCTTTGCAGCAAAGCCTGCATAGAAACAGCTTCTTGTGGCAGCCTACAAAACCATTATATCAAATATTAGCACATAAAGAACAGATTGAGCTTTTAAAAGGATGTGGTGAGTATCACTATAAATCAATTGAACAATTAAAGTATTGTAATTCCATATAAACCTGTAATGAGATGGAAGTGATGACTGATGAAATGGTCAGTCCAAAGTCTGCAATCCCGGCCGTCACAGATTTCTTTTATTTTTTTTAATGATTATAATTGTCATCAAGATGAAAACTGAATAGAGTATAGACTAACTGCCCATTTCTATACTTTACCAAAAGAACTTGAAGGAGTAACAGCTAATTCTAAGAGATAAGTCTTTATTTAACTCAACAAGAAATACATGCAAACACTTGTCAACATGTGAGAAATTGATGAGTATAATAGAAGCACCAAAGAAGAAAATGTAAAAACAGATTTTTCAAAGTAGACTATGATGCGAGAAAGAGACAGAGACTAAGAGGTATCAATAACAAAATAAAACATTAGCTAAAAATGAACAATTCAACATCAATGCAAATTGATCATTTCCTTAAATAATTAATACCCAGATCCCAGCATCTTCTTAGCCTCTAAGATACCCATGTATTTAAGGGCAGAAGGGTAAGAGCAGTTTCTCACTAAACAACATATAACAAAGATAATAATTCAAGCAAGATACAGACTCTACAAAAGATACTGTAATCAGTAACACCAATCAATTAGTATTAATGGACAAACATCTACTTGGAAAGCTATGGTCTGAAACAAATTGAACTATATGTATATAGAACAATTTACTTCAAAACAATTTTCAGACGCATCAAATATGTTGAATGTGTTATGCGTAAGAGATTGTTTGTGCACATGGAATAGTTGGGCTAATGTAGCCACCATCAGCATTAATTAAGAGGTCTGAATTTTCTTTTTTGCTCTTTTAGCCGCCAGAGTAGCATTATCTTGGTCAGTTGGTCGTAAAGCATTCTTTTTTACCAAAACTAACTCAGAAGTTAGAAAGCACAGAAAGTTTTATCTTACCTGGATCAAGGTAGCAGCAGATCGTCCAGCTCCAGCAGCAGCACCAATGAAGACGAAAAGATGAGGAAAAGCTGGTGTTAAAATCTCCAATCCAAAAGCACTATTCTCCAAAAGATCAGCAAACAACCTCCATCCTTTTGGATGAACATCAAAGTGTCGCCCATATTTTGACAGCATGATCTTGCTAAGATATCCAATTCCATCCTTAAGCACCCAATTTATTGCCGCGGCAGTAGGAATCGCCCCCTTTCCCAGTCCAACAGCAAGAAGCAAAGACTACAAAGATAGGCAACCAAAAACTAATCATAAAAGAGAACACGTCAAACAAAATCTTTTTCTGAAGTTTGAACCCATCAACATAATATTTTTGCAAGCAATTAAGAAAAAGTTTTACTCAGGCTAACCTGTGTGGCAAGTACCCCACTGATCTGACTAGCAATACCCTGGACCCCTCTCCACAAAGAGTAGTCCAAATAATCGCTGGTCACGCTGTCAGGAAAATCTTCTGGTAGCATCAAACGAAATACTAACTCTTTGCACAGCAACCATAAACTAGGAACTCTTGCTGAGAGATTTCGAATTCCATCATCCATATTCCCCTTTCCTGATGTTGATGAAGGCATCATAGATGATGACGGAACCGTTACAAATTCGTCTTTTGAATAATCAGGAACTAGTTTTCTTCTCTGACTTCCTTTGATCTCCCATACAACCTCCTCTTCCTTTATGTCTCCTTCCTTGTCAATACTACCTAAGGCACCGGCAGGATCTAAATGGAACAGGCGTATGAAACCTAAAACTGACACCAAGCATAGCAGAAACTGCCGAGAAGAAAATATCCTCTCTCCCATTTTGAGGTTATCGTCCCATATGTGGCCACTGAGAAAGGAAGTCAACTGATAGGTCCAAAACAATGCAAAGGTACGCAATATCCCACCATGACTTTCCTCATGGTTACTATCACCATCGTTATCATTCTTATCATTGTTTTTTCCATTGCCATTGTTGTTATTATTGTTATTGCCATGATTCCCATAATTGCCATTATCTAACAAAAAATCAGATCCTAATGACGGAAGAACATGTCTCAACTCAAATGCTTTAGTTGCAACAGAACGCTGCAAGTAACTAACTTTACTCGTAAAAGCGAATTCATGTGCTTCCAACCGAGCCTTGAGATTTCTATGTTGAGAGACTACTTTGGGTTGAAATGCAAAAAGTGACAAATTATCCAAAAGCAACGCCGTAGAAGTGCAAGTGCAGCCCATGGGTCAATTGTGCAGCTTATATCTTTCCACAACAACAAATGTAATCCTACAAATCCAATATCATCGAACGTAATAAACCCATGAGTTGCAAATTGCACAGACTCAATTCCTTCCCATAGGTACAAAGAAACCTGACAAATAGAAACTCTAATTACTTTCATTTTCCGAAAGACGAGGTCAGACATTGGCAAGAGAGGTACCCAGCCTAACATTTCAAGGTTCATAAAGGATGTTAAACCATCGAGCCGAGCTGCCACTATTCGGGCTCTAATAGCCTCAAAACTTTTCAGCTCAACTCGGTTCAATTAAGCTCGAAAAACGCAACACATAGCAACAAAATTTGACTCAACTATCAAATTGAGCTCGAAAAATCACATATAATTTTTCTTCTAGCTTAAGAATATCAACGTAAATTGCCAAAAATGCACAAATCAAAATTCTAGCAATATAATCGCTCGCTATAAGATTTCATAATTTGAGAAATCATATAAACTATAGTTCAATAATCTACCTAGCATAAATTGACTATACTGACAACAAAATTAACGATAATGTGAAATGAAACCCTAGATTATGAAATTGAAATTCAATGATTAAGAAATAAGAAGAAAAAAAACTTACTCAAAACCTGCTTCGATGTAAATAGAGAATGCTTGGAAGGTGTTTCAATGGAGAACTCAGAGTGCGCTTCAATGGAGGAGATAGAGAGAGGTGTGCAGCGTAAGAAGTGAAAAGGTCAGAAGATTAATGTCAACAGATAAATATGACTGTTAGTGTTAAACGTGCGGGGCTCATGTATTTCGGGGGTTGGCTAGGCTAGCCCGCGAAATCTACAAAAGGTCCGGCATATGCACGGCCTAAGCCCACGTGTCATTGGTGCCAATTCAAGCCTAGGCTAAAATTTTCATATTTTAGCATGCTTTGTTGTGTTAGTCAGAGGCCATGTTCTGTGACTTTTGTCGTGCTTCATCCAAATAAAAGATGCACAAACAGTAATACGTTATGGCGTGCTTTTCTCATGTTGAGGAGGGTCATGCAGTGTCATTTTTATTAATGGATGGATACCCGAAAAGCATTAACGTTCGGAAATTTAAACTATTTTATTGTATTTTGTGATTTATACGTTGGAAAATAGTCATGTGTAATCCTGTTAGATTTGTCTCGAATTTTTTTTTATTTTTTTTTTTGTTAAGAAATAAACTTTCATAATATCATTTCTTTTTTTACTTTTTTAGCTATAATACAACTTAGTTTTCAAAAAAAAAAAAATTACAATACAACTTAAGATATTTAAGTTACAAAATCATTAGCAAGCGTGAAATCCCCAGTTAGAGGTCTTGATATGTTCGCCTTATGGTGTTCTTCTTATTACTTTTTTTGTTATAGTACGAGGGTTATTCCATACTATACAAGGTACTTACAATGTTTGGTAGTAAGAAGACGATAGGGTATTTGGAAAATATTAAAACCTTGAAAATGACACTCTATATATAGAAAGTCAAAGGTTAAAGAATATATAACAAGTAGTATAATATTAAATGTTCTATGAGATCTTGAAGAGATTATCATGTATGTTAAAATATTATCGGATTATTTACATTGTTTTAGTGTTTTGAGAGTCATATGAGATGATGATGAGAATCGATCATATCATCCTCTGAAATTGGAGAGTAGCTCTAATTAACTGAGTAATTCTTCACTTTCATACATAATTTTGACACCTAAAAATAAATAAAAGTTCAATGATTACAAAAATAATAATTTAGAAAACTAAAAAAATATTTATAGAACATTTACCTAATTTAATTGTAAACTTTTAGCAATAACCAATTTTTTTTTTGAAAGACAAGATCCAATATACTCCCTCCGTTTTTAAATACTTGCTCCATTTCTCCATGCGAGCAGTTTTAGGAGAAATTGGTGAAAGTAATAAAATATGGAGGTAGTGGGGTAGTTGAGAAAATAAAAAATTTGTAAAAAGTAGTAGAAGAATAGGAGGAGAGAGAGTATTATGTTGAGTCCACTAAATGTAAGAAATAAATTAAATATTGTAAAAACTTTCTAAAAAAAAAAGAAAATGGAGCAAGTATTTAAAAACGGAGGGAGTACAATATATTTCAATTTAAAAAAATAAAATAAAATAATAAAAAAAAAATCCAATATACTATAAGGTTATAAGTTGTAATATAAATTAGGTAAACTTTGTCAAAAAAATAATAATAATAATAATAAATTAGGTAAGGGAGGGATTTTTTTTTTTTTTTTGACGGGAAGGGGAGGGAATTTGAGGGACACAAATATCACTCATCATGAGTATAGTGAAAAGTCTGAAAACCCAAAAAACGTCTGGCCCAATCTAGTTCTTCAAGCCCAATAAACCTGACCTAAGGCCACACATGGCCCGACCAGTCCATTTTCTCACCTCTATTTATAACACATATTGCACGAGTGCATACCAAGCAAAGTTTAGCCTAGTAAAAAGAAGAACACCTTCAAATCTAAAGCTTTGAAGTTCAATCCTCAGTAGACGTACTTTGAGGGTGGGAATCCCGTTACCCTTCCCTCTCCCCCCACTCTCTATTTTTTTAATAAAAAGTATAATATACATACATACGTACAGCTACGGTACAAGGTACAGTTGAGTTGCATGCTGATTCAGAATCTTGATTAAGCATTTAAGCAAACATCATCCAGATATACCACTTGGCATTGTACCCTGAATCATGCTGCCAGCTGATTGGGTGGACGGGTGGTTGTCTTCCTTAATCCTAATTATTTGTTAATTATTTTCATTTTTTAATTACTGATGACTCATCAACCCACATTATTACATTAACATATTTGCATAATTGTCGTACTCCATACACTCCATCATGCACTAGAAGCTTATGTATAGAGTTATAGCCCTTATATAAGCATTTAGCCTTATAGGGATGAATTATTGATGCTAATTATATAATTAATCAACAACTAGCTACAGTAGTTTGATTGGTTATGTAATGTTTTCCAAGTTGAAATTTGTCTTTATTAATGTTTTTATGTACCTCGTAATTATTTTAATTGTATGTCTGCGTGTTAAAGATAATTAAGAGTCATCATAAGACCTTTGTTTGCAGTATTGTACCATACTTCCTCTGGTTTATTAAAATTACATTATCATTGATTCATTTATCTATAATTTTCATCTCAATATATACTAGTATCAAAATTTCTATTTTTAATATTTTTAGTTGTTGTTAATGTTTTGTTATTAAGCATAAAAGTCTAAATGCTGCAACTTGCAAGTCAAAAAAAAAAAAAGTCTATAAATAGTGCCAAAAACAAAGTGTGGTTACATAGTGTGGTCAGCTGCATATAAAACGCGCTGAATTTCATTCATTTTCCAAAGAAATAAACCTTACAACGTTGGGGTGTGATTAGTATGGACATCTTCCTTAAAACATCAAAATCAAATTTTAATGACTAAGGGCCAGTTCACAATTTACTTAATTTCAGTTCAGTTTAGTTCAGCTCTAATCAGTTTAGTTTAGCTCCAATCAATTCATTTCAGTTAAGCTCCTAATTCCCCTCTCTCATAAAATATTCATTTCAGCTCAATTCAGTTCAGTTCAATTCAATAAATATGAACCGGCCCTAATTTCCACAAAGTAACGTGAGCATATATTCCAATAAGTCACATCTAACATCACTCAATTTCCAAGTTGCTGGACCTAATCTCCAACTTATCCCCACGGCCCACCCCGTTTTTTCCTACTCTCTCTTTTGCCGTCATCACTCATCATTGTCATGCTTCATCCAATGCAATCTCCCAATTATTCATTTTTTCGAACGAAATCTTCCAATAACTTATTTTGTTTCTTTGTTATTTACGTAGTATTTATTTTAGCACAATCTCTCAAATCTAATATATATATATAAAGGGGAGTTTTTCCTCGAGTTTTTAGAGAGTCACGTAGGATCTAATTTTCTCAGCACGCCATGATTACAAATTTTTGTATTAGCCAATTAAATAAGAGATTATTAATTTCTTTTAGAATTAAATAATTCAAATGTCATGTAAGCAAAATTGGCAAATGAGATTTTTAAGTTTAAATTAATTAAACATTAAATATTATCTTTTAATAATAGTAATTATCTAAATATATAACAAATTTTAGCTCATAAATACAAAAAAAAAAATTAAAAAAAAAATTCAAACAAACCGTGCATCGCACGGGCTTCATCTAGTAATTCATAACATAGAGTACTGCTACTTCGTAGAAGTTTCACTCTCTCTATCCTTAAAATGTCTTAATCTCCAATCTTTAATTTCTGAAATTATTTAAAAAAAAAAAAAAAAAAAAAAAAAAAACAAACAAATTCGTGCTAATTATTAACGAGGGTAGTGATAGAAAAAGTAAGTGGGTTGCAACTTGCAAGCAAATTTTTAAATCAATTAACGCAATCTTATAACAATATCTATTTTAGTGTCTAATAGGGATTGAACCCCCAACCTTAAGGTTATAAGGTGCTATCTTTCTTATTAAATCAAGCTTAGCTTGGTATATATATGATTTGATATTTTGATGTATTAATTCGGCTAATTTTAAACTGTAAAATTAGACCGAGTTAGATTGCTCTTATCATGTCGAAGTACTCCTTTCGTTTCGTAATAATCGCAACACTTTGACTTTTGCATTATTCATATATTAACTTTCACTACATTTTTTTATCAATATATTAAAAAAAAACATATATTATCATGTAAAAAAAAAAAAAAAAACATATTTTATCATGTAAAAAAAAAACATATATCATCATGTAAAACATATATTCTCAAATTTTTATATGTGGTTGACTACACCGTGTGGCAAGGGTTACTTATTCACAGGTTACTCTTACACAGAATACTCGCTAATAATCAACTAAGTAAATTTAGAATAAGTAATCCCTGACCGACTGAGTAACCCTGGAATAAATAACCTAGGTGAAAACGCGCTAACTGACTGAGTTCCCCTAATAAAGTAACCGTCGACCGGCTGAGTAATCCCTGAATAAATAACCCCTATAAATAACCTCTATAAGTAACTCCAGTCTTGCTAGCCACACAGAAAAAGTCGCGTTTATTTTTATTAGGGCCTGTTCTCATTGACTGAACTGAGTTGAACTGAACTTATTAGAGCTGAACTGAAGTGAATATTTTATGAGAGAAGGAAATTAGGAGCTGAACTAAACTGACCTTATCAGAGCTGAACTGAACTGAATATTTTATGAGAGAAGGAAATTAGGAGCTGAACTGAACTGAACTTATTAGAGCTGAACGGAAACTAATCGTATAAGAACATACCCTTACTCCCTCCATGTTTTAATAAGTGTTATAGTTTGATTTTTTTTACTATTCACATAATGGTTTTGACTTAATTTAAATAAAACAAATGTTATTTATGATATATTGTTGGATCCGTCATAATATACACTTTCATAATATCAACTTTTTTTTTTTATAATTTTATTAACATATAATTAAATAAATTAAGAGGCCGTTTGGTTCGCACGAGGGAATCGAAATGGAATGAACAAAGGGAAAGGAGAAGAATGGAATGAAAATACCCTATTTTTACTTTGTTGTTTGTTTTTAAAACAAGGGAATCATTCCCCCACCACACCACCACCACCATAACCACCACACATTTCATCAATTTTTCACTTCCCACCATTTCCAGCACCGCCGCACCTCCTCCACCACTCGCCGCCCTTCGCCGCACCTCCCCCTCCCCTCGCTGCGCCAGCCCCGATCTCCCCTCCCCCGAAAAAACCAGCCGTAGTTTCGAAAACCCTAGCCCCGATCTCCCTCTCCCCCGAAACCGTCGCCGACGAATGAGAGGCGTCAGTGTTGTTACTCGAGGTGCCAACTACTAGTCAGTTCATCTTTGCTTTCCTCTTCCCATTCTATCTTCTCGCTATACTGTCTTCATTGATTCTTGAATCGGTGATAGACTTGACCAGAAATTCCTTGAGGAGTCATTTACAATTTATGTTTGTACAATTGCTTGATAATTGATAAATTTGCTGAATTCTTGCTTCGTGTTTTTAGTAGTGTTAATTGGTTTCTAGGAAATGGGTTTATTATGAAATTAAATGGGTTTTTTGCGGGGCTAGGAGTGGTTTTTGCGGGGGAGGGGGGTGCAGCGGTGGTCGGGGGAGGCTCGGCGGTGGTCAAGGTAGGGGCGGGGGTGGTCTGGGCTGGTTTTCCGGTGTGTTGGTAGGTGTGAAGGTGGTGATGTGGTGGTGTGAAGGTGGTAGGGAAAGGGAATGGGAAAGTCTAGGGGGGTGGGGAATTGAGTTGGAAGGATTTGGGGTAATGAGGAGGGCAAAGGTAATGATTAAAAATGTAAAGCAAACATCAACAAAGGGAATCGAGCCAATTGATTCCCATTCCCTTTCCTGATTACCCCCAACCAAACGGCCCTTAATGGTCTAATTTATACCTCGACATACGTATTTGGTTAAACCGTAACACTTAAAAAAAATATAGAGGGAGTAGCAACAAAACGAAATAGGAAGACGAAAATTTTAATAATGTCATCATCCCCTATAAATTTTCTCTCTCCTCTCTTCTTGCTCTACAAGTCTACAACTATCATCATTATCATCATCTCACTATCTCTCTCTATAATCAGTGTCACCATTTTTTAGAGAGAGAAAGCTTCTATCCAAAACCTCTCTCTCCTAAATTTTTGAATGTTATCGAGTTGAGCTGATTGAATAATGGAATTCAGCTTCTCATCACCTGATTTTTCTGTAAATTGTTCACACTCTTTGTTTTCTGTTGCCGATTCTTCTCCTAGAATTTCTCACTCTTCTTCTTCTTCAATTCCAGAATCTTCGCCGAAATCGCGTGATTCTGTTACTAATAATTGATGACTGCAAATTAATGTGATTAATTTTTTTTTCTATCTAATTGTGCCTGTAAATCGGGGGATTAATTGTACTAATAATTCAAAAATTAACAAAAATCAGTAGAAATGATGATGATGATGAGTGCTTCTTTGCCGTTGTTTACTGCTACTACTGTCTCATCTTCCATGGCTGCGATTTCATCAAGGAATTGTTTCAATGATTTTTGGAATTTTAGGTAATTTTCTGATTATCTCTCTTACTTTAATTTGTAAGTGTACTTTTATGTTCAACTTTTGGTTGATTTTTTTTTTAATTTTTGTACTTTGCTTTGAAATTTGAATTCGATGATGTGTTTGTGGTTTTTTTGATGCATATTTGTCCTCAATTGTTCCACATTTTATAATTAATTATTGATTTAAATAAATTACTCACTTTTTGTCCTATCTAATGATGTGTTTGTGATTTTTTTTGTTCTTTTTGATGCTTATTTGTGCTCAATTATTCCACATTTTAGGTTAAATTATTAATAAAAATGGATCACTTACTTTTTTGTGATTTTTTGTTCATTTTGATGCTTAAATGTGCTCAGTTATTCCACATTTTATGTTAAATTATTAATAAAAATGGATCACTCACTTTTTTGTGATGTTTTTGTTCATTTTGATGCTTATTTGTGCTTAAATTATTAATTAAAATGGATCACTCACTTTTTAAACCATGTTATGGCCAATCTCCTGAGAGATCTTCTTAATTTGTCACATCTAACCAAGTTTTACGAGTATTAGTTGTACTAGCTTTTAAACCCGTGTGATGCACTGAACTGAAGATGAAGAATAACAATACTCATAAGTTGTAACGCGTTATAAGAATACATTTGATTCAGACTTTTAATGGTCTATGCTTTAAAAATTATACATGGAAAGGATGATGGAATATTACACTTGGAATAGAATTATTGGTAATGACTTGAGGAAATCATATACAAGTATAATTGTTTGCTTGCTGAAAAGGATAAGTATTTGTTTATTACTCACTCTTTTAAATAATAAAAAGTGGTTTACATCTGGCTTTTGGATTAAAAATTGACCATGAATTTCTAATCACTATTTGTATTATAATTGACTACAACAAATTTTATGCAATTGAAATTTTCAACAAATAAGTAGTCAAATTTATTGAAGTATTTGGAGCCAATGTTTTAAAATAGAAGTAATAATTTGTTTGTTGGACCGCTTTATTTCTATTGCTTGTGTTAATTATCATATATAGTATTTTATGTAATAATATGGACTAGATAACACTATAAAGTCCTAAACGTTCGGTTAAGGGTGGTTGCTGACTGCTGAGGATTTGAGAATGAATGCATTTATTATGACATGAAGTTCAGTGATTGCTTGAATTTCCTTGTATCAGAAAAATAAGAGGAAATTTCTCAATTAGTCGATAAGATAGTGGTAGCATATAGTTTTACAATGTTAAAGATGTTCTAGATAGGAGGGACATACTTGGTTTTGTAACTATTCAAGTGGCATAAATTTAGTTGTAGCTATGCTGACTTGGTAGCTGGTTTAAGCTTATATGATAACATGCCTGTTTAGGATTCTTGTTTTAAGTACTCAAAATTATGATTAGGTGCTCTGATGATAAGGCTGGCTATCTTTCGAATGTAAATGGGATGAAGATATCATTCTTGAAATCACTGATGATGGCAACAGCCCGGCACCCAAGGAACAGGAGGTCTAGCACCATTTGTCCTAATACCATAGCAGCTGCTTCAGCTTCTCCACTTTTCAGTGGTCAAGTGACAAGCGATTCTTATGGCCCTAATTTTTATAAGGATGTATGTAATTCTCTCTTTTGGTAGTATGACTTTATGGAATTCAACTTCCATGCTGCAATACAGTCATATTGCCAATCTTTATAAATTCTGATCTAATTATGGTGAATCATAACCTTCCTGGTCTCTATTCTGCATTGATGTGCTACTCCCATACTCCCATTTGATGATTTCCCCCTATGACCCCCCTGTATTGAAACTACTGAGTTACTGTTAGTCCCAGAGTCCCTGGTTTAACAAATTCATCATTATATAGTCATTTACTGTCATTTTTACTAGAGTACTATTACAGCCAAAAAGGTGTGTGTGTGTGTGTGTGTGTGTGTGTGTGTGTGTGCGTGTTTTTTTTTTTTTAAAAATTATAATCTTTATTGGAAAAATGGTGCTGATAATTGAATTAATCTGAAGAGAAGATGATTGTGTGAAGCATTATGTTTCTTTCCGACTGTGCTTGTGCTTGAGACAGTTGTGTCTGACCTTACTTTTGTGATTTGTGTGGTTATGTGAACTTCAAGAAACCACATGTTTCTTATGAACATGCATATCTATTATCTAGTAGTAGTCAGATTTACTCATATCAGCTTTTTGAGTGCATGGTCTAACTGCAACTGTAATTTCCAGGCTCTAAAGGCTGCAAGAGAGAAGTTTACTGAGGAGATATCTTTTCAGTCAAAGGACAAAGATATCTCCCTTGCAAAGGTAAATTCTGATGAGCAATTTGGCTTACTCGCTGCTCATCCTTTGAGGTGAGAAGCTGATAGTATAGATGCCATAGATATTTTCCCAAGTAGAGTAATTTCTACCTTTCTCTGCTGAATGGGGTTGCTATATAAACCAATGCCTATATTAGTTTATCAATTGAAAGCTATATTCTCATGTTTTGCCTTTGGATTAGCAAGCTCAAAATTTTAGTTATTCTCTGTTTTATGCTTTGTTTTTTCCATCACGTATACTATCACAAGTAATTTAGACGTGTGTCTTTCTGTTGTCAACAATGTACAGGCTCTTCTGTATGTTGCTGCTGAAGATGAAGCTTTTATGGCCTTTAACAGAGAGATGGATGCTCGTTCTGTTTTAAATGAAAGGAAAGATGTTCCAATAGCAGCCAACGATCACGAAGGGGATTGTTTGGAGCTTATGCTTCTTGCTGGAAAGAGTTTAACAGAGTGGCTGAATGAATTGGATGCTATTGCTAGAGAAGTTGAGGCCGAGTTAGTTTCAAGAGATATAGGCTGCCATTTGGTTGAAGTTATAGAGGCTGTAAATGTAGTCCTGTTTGAATCTAGACGCTTCAAGAGGGTATCAATAGCTGTGGAGCCAAAGTGTTCTTACTTGCATGGGGTTCTGAGTTCTGGAGATGGCAGTGGTATATCTTTTCATTCCATTTCCCTATCCAAATCTGTCCTCTGCTCTTTAGTCTTTGCAATACTTTTTCCCTTAAAAGTGAGATACTGAGATGTCATTTTTTCCCTGCATTCATCCTAGAGTCTCAGGATATATCTCTTTATCCCATATATTTTGAGCTGATGTTCAGTGATGCTTAGGATATGAATTTTTCTATGAACAGCTATATTGCTGAGCATTATATACATAGAAGTCTGTAAGAGACTGGGTTTGACCATGTTGGGATCTCGTGTTGGAGAGGACTTTTTGATATGGCCCCAAACCGAAAACCCAGAGGTATATATACTCCTTTTTTGTTTATCTTTAGGCCAATTGGTCAAGTTGTCTTGATATATTTTCTGAACAGGAGCTCTTCAAAGTAACTTCAGGGCATAGTTTGTTTGCCATAGTTAATGGGAGGTGTGTGGAAGATCCAAGATCAATGGCCTCAGACCTAAACAGCAATTCACTTCTAAGTCTTGATGTTGTTACGAACCGCGATGTTATTGGGATTGCTTTGGCAAATTTGATTGTAAGCAAAATTTCCAAAACATCTGATTTGTAATGTTACAATCGGAAATTCCATTCTTATTGAAATCTTTTCTAAGGATACATTTCTTATTTGACATACACTTGTCCATGATGTTTAATCTGGAAACATTGTTGGGTGCAGAGGCTGCATTGGAAACGTGCTTCAAGATCAAGTCATGGGTTGATGCTAACATCAGCTTTAAGGCTTGTTCATGATGCTGACAGGAGGTTTGAGAAGATAGATGGATCAAATCAACCGTTGTTGCGTCCTCGAGATTTGAGGTTTTATACCATCTTGAGTTCTTGATTTCATAATATTATTGGCTGTTAGTTTGTTGTTGACAATAGATAAGCATCATAAAATGCTGACCTCTAGATGCCTTGGTCCTTTCCATGTTGCACAGCTTGCAATACCAATTAATGTGTTCGGGATATTCTATTCTTGGCATTACTGTGCTCAATTAGAATTAGACTTCTGGATAATTCCAGAGGTTTTTGGCACCATTCAGGCATTAACCCTTCTGAATAGTTACTCCTAACTTGACTTTAACTATGTAACTTTTGCTGGTGGTGCCATTCCTCTATTGACTTGATCTGCTGATGCAATTGTTTCTGACCAGTTTAGTCTATATCTCTGAATACTGGAATCTTTCTCCGCCTGTTGAGCAACTAAGAGTTGCTTGAAATTGGTTTAATATGGCTTGATAGTCTCATGCCAGCTATCATTTTATCTATATCCCTTTTCTCAAATTGCATATGCATGCACATAACCTTGGATGATCAATACCGATCATCTCACATTCATTACTTGGCTGCAGTGAGGTCATTGTCAAGATTACTTGGCTGCGGTGAGGTCATTGTCAAGAAGATTGTTGCAGTAATGTGCAAGACTAATTTGTGTCGTATATTCTTACTGGAAAATGAGACTAGTGTGATATTTTTAAACTTTTATTTGTTATATGGTTCTATTTTTTTATTGATTCAGCAGTTTACCTTTTCCAAAATTGTTCTTTTTCTTCCCGATCCCTCCTTTTTTCTCCATTACTTACATCATCTTTTTCGGCAGGTTGGCAATTACGGCTTCAGAAAGGCTATTAATTTTACAACCTCATAACTGGTCTTTAAGGAGAGATCATGGGCTGATGTTGTACTATAATAGGTACAGACGTACAGTATTATATTTTATTCTGTTGTGTTAAATTGGTTGCTTATTGTGTAAGATTCATAATACTGACTTCAATTGGCAGGCAATATGGAGAAGCAGTCCAAGAGCTGAGTATTTGTATGGCCTTTGCACCAGAGGAAGAGGCAGCTCTCTTGGAACCATTTGTCGAGAGACTTCACCTTATGCGTCTGGAGTCATCCTGGAAATCTTTGGGACACGCAGGTCAATTGACTGCCCTTTGATTTGTTTACATATGTATAACTGTTAGTCTCCTTGGACTCTTCACTACTGGGGCATAAAACGAAAATTTGGAATGATCAAGTCTACAGCTCAGGTGTACGAGTTCACCTATTCAACCCATATGACCATTTTAGATGTATCAAGTAGAATCGATTTAGTGGATAAGTGCGAAGATGTCTACTTTGTCTATTGTGATAGTTTTTTGCAATTGCATTTTTATGGAATCGTTCGGTTCCTTGTAGTCAGTTGCACCGTTAATTCGTTGTTGATTAGATCTAATCAAGCCATATGCTCGTATCATATTAGAATAGATCAAATCTCCGCTGTTATTGCTTTTGTGTATCTTCAGAATACTATATTTAGTAATGTATGCTTAAATTTAATCTTCACATCATATTGATGGAATTAATCTAACTGCCAACACTCCAACAGTCTTATTTATGAGTGTTATGACCACTTTTTATAAAAAGACTAAAGAACATGTTCTCTTTAGCTTATTTTCAGTTCAGCTCAGCTCCAATAAGTTCAATTCAATTCAGTTCTTATCTTAATTTCATCTTCTAATAAAATATTCAGCTCAGCTCAATAAGTTAAGTTAAGTTCAGTTAGAACAGACCCTAAATGAGTGATCCTTGAGGAAAATCCCTTAGTGTTGTTTGGTTGCTATGGGAATTTACTTCCCATAGGAATTTGTATTTCATGGGATTTAAATTCCTACATCAAATTCACGGCAATTGCATAAAGTTTCCATTTTCAAATTCTCATGATTTTTCACTTCCCACATTTTCTTTATGTAACCAAACAACAATTTTAGTGAAGGTCTAAAATATTGGTCTTCTTAGCAGGAGTCACCGTACGCTACAAGGAAGAACAAAAGATTAGTGGACTTGGTTCTTGACATACGGAATTACGGAGTATGATATGGCAAAACATACTGCGAACTGAAAAGCCAACGAGTGAACTGAGAAGACCAATTTAGGGTCTGTTCTCATTGACTGAACTGAACTGAATTGAGCTGAGCTGAGCTGAACTGAACTGAAATGAATATTTTATAAGAGAAGGAAATTAGGAGCTGAACTGAACTGAAATGAAATGAATATTTTATAAGAGAAGGAAATTAGGAGCTGAGCTGAACTAAACTGAACTGAACTGAGTTGAACTGAACTGAACTGAATTTCAACGTAAGAGAACAGACCCTTAAAGCATGTAGTGAGGCTCTTCAAAATGATCAAAGCTTCCTGGAGGTGGACAAGTGGTATGTGTGCATGTGTTGAATGAGTGTTGTAGGATAATTTGATCTTTTGTTAATAATTTTTGTATTTTTTATTGTTTTCGTGAAGGTAATAGAGTACTCCGTAGTGGATAAGTTAGTTAATTTAGGTGTTATTCAATTGGAGAGAGTTACCTATTTCGTAGTTCCACCTATCGAAATAAAGAATCTTCTTCGTGAGGATATCATAGTACGACACGTTTTATTGCTTAGCTTATTTTTGTTATTTTCTCGACTTGACCCTCCTTTGCACCAAAAAAAAAAAAAACCCAAGATGAACAACTTTAAACTACGAGTAGTTATTTTTGAGCCAATACAAGTTGAACACATCATCGTTCAAGTCAGATTTGTTTATAAACTGACCCTAAATATTTTGTTCAAGCTGGTTTATTTACCTTTTGGTCGAGCTTATTAACAATTTGTTCACGAGTGTATCAACTCATTGACCTCCCTAAATATCTTATTATTCCACAAAGATAGTAAATAAATTTGACAAAAATTTCTGCATTGTACCATCAAAAAATAAATTTTATGCACTTTCATATAAATAAATAAATAAATAAATAAATAAATAAATAAATACTTGTACTTGTAACTATTCTCCATTTAATAGCCATTAAAAAAAAAATGAAAAACCAACTTCACGTGATATGCACGTGCAAAGTTAGAGGCTTAGCAACAGCAACAGCAAAAAATCAACTCGAACACAGAAACAGCTCAACTCATAGAATACAAGAGAAGAGTATAGAAGAGAGAGACTCAAACTCACCTTCAAAAAGCTTCATCAATGGCGATTTCTTTCCTTCCTTCAACTTCCATTAATGGAAAACTCAAGCTCAACCACCATCATCAACACCCCTACTTTCTCTCTCCTCCGCCGTCTTCTCGCCGTCTTCCGCTGCGCGTGGCGGCGTTTCAGCGCGGAGACTTCGAGTCCCTAAAAAGGCGCGTATTATCCGGTGAAGCTTGGAAGGAGGTTTGGCACTCTGCTAACGACGGCTTTGAGCAGCTTGTTTTCGACGCAAGGAAGGCCGCTGAGCGGTTCGACCGTCGGTATTCTGTCTCCCGTCGTCTTTCGTCTGCCGCTGAAGCTGCTTCTGTTCGTGTTCGTGAATTGGACCGTGAGTTTGAAGTTACGCAGAAATGGCGGAGTTTTTCTCTTGATTTCTCTCGGAATTTGCCTAGGGTTCGATTTCCCGCCTTATCTATTTCGTCTTGCTATGTTATTTCTGCAATTTGATTGAATTATTGGAGCTTTGTTTTGATTATTGTTTGCAATTTGGTTAAGTTTCTTAAAATCATGGAATTTTGGGAATTTTGTGATTTCAATTTGTAAAATTGGGGGTATTTTTTCCATTGCATGAGTGAGTTGCTGACTGAATTAGGGTTTAAGGCTCATAATGACGAAAACGAACACAAACACGGTCTGTTTACTCAGAATTCCAGTTTGTGAATGGGTTTCATTGGAAGATATGGATATTGTTTGCCTCTAGAAGATAAAATTTGCAATTTCAAATTATCAAATTGGGAACATTTTATTCATTGCATTTGAGTATGTTGCTGACTGAATTTGGGTTAAGACTCATGATGACAATTTATTGAATTGGGAACATTTTATTCATTGCATTTGAGTATGTTGCTGACTGAATTTGGGTTAAGACTCATGATGACAAGAACGAACGCAAACACGGCTCTTTTACCTGAAATTCCTGTTCGTGAAAATTGTGATAATCGTTGGGACATGTGGATGTTGTTTGCCTTTGAAAGTTGCTATGTCGTGCTGTTTGGAAAATCATAAATGACCCAGTGCAAGTATAGATGATAATTTTAGTAGGAAGTATGTGATGATGATGATGATGTAGTTTTATGACTATCATGTGTTGAGTAATTCTATTGTACTTCTTCATTCTTTTTTGTGGAAGTTGACATAATGGTTAATGCTATTTATTAAATGCTTCTTGCAGTACAGGAAGCAGTTCAATAGTTTTATGGATACTCCCCTTGGAAGGAGTTCTGCGGTACGTATCATCTAAATTTATGCACCGTTTTGCATTTGTTCTTCTCTACGGAGGTTATATTTTCAGTGTGCCTGCCTTCAATTATTCAAATTGAAATTTGAGCTTTGTCAACTTTTTAGCGGGCTACCATTACTCATACAAACTATTCTTATTCATTGGTATCGGACCTAAATATTTTGAAATTGTTGATAAAAGTCAATGGAGCCTCAAGGTGAAGAAATAAGACTGATTTGGTGAATTGACTAGCTCAGTAGGCTCTTGTTGTTAATACTTGGGAATTTGGATTTACATAGCTGCATAGATAAACATGGGAGACATGACACACATGAGTGTGGTGAAATTGCATTTTTCTCTTTTAATACCCCTCCTTAGCTGGACTTTCATTTTGAATGTGAATGGGAGGCTTTAATTCTAAGCATATTACCGGATGACTTTATTTTGTAATTCTAAAGGAGTACCCCTCAGCCAAGATATCCGTTGTTTTGTTAAAGGAGAACCTCTTGACTAATGTCTGCCAACTGAAATGAGAACTTTGTTTTGTTAAACTATTCATACCCTTACTTTATCTTATACAAGGAGTTTACCACAGGTTATAAAATTCATTCAATAACATAAATTGCAATATTGAAGTGAGTGTCATTATTAGTATAACATATCTAAAGAGCTAAGCCAATTAATTCACCTTAAACTTTGCACAAAGATAATGAAGATATTCCTGCAGGACTGGAAAGTAATTCATTACATCTAATGGCTACTCTACCATAACTTACATTCAGGTGCCTTTTTTTTTCACCATTTTAATAAAGTGATGGTAGATCAGTAGATGCTTTCAAATCTTGTGACTGTTGGCAAGAAGCCATTTGTATCATAGATCTTTACTGCAGGAGAATTCTTCTAATATCTGTATTGTTCCCCAATTCCGTCTTTGCATTTTGACTTCTATATTGTTCTTGTCTTACCATGTTCTTATTGTCTCTTTTATCTGATATGAAGCCATTTTCCTTTCATCTTCATTCTTTTGTGGTGGATCCGTTGGTTATCCACCATGAAGACATGGAAAATATACCCTTCCGATTTCTGTGTTAGTGATCTTAAGTTCTATTCACTCCATAACTTTATTTAATAACTTTCATGTTCATATTTGACATAGTTCAATAGTTGGCTCAATGCTCTAGGTTTTGGTTGTGCTTACTTTATATGTTCATTTCCATTTCAGACAATCTTCTTCTTATGGTTTGCTTTGTCTGGATGGCTATTTCGGTGTTTGATAATTGCCACTTGGGTACTGCCAATTGCTGGTCCTCTTCTGATCACTGCTGTTGCTAATAACATGACCGTGAAGGTAAGTGCATCTGCTTGCATTAGTTGTTTTGTGATCAAGACATCAATTTTTTCTTGAAATTGTCTGCGAGTAAATAGACACCTTATTCTGATAATAGTCTAGCTCTAGCATATTGAATTTAGTCCCCTTTATTAATGGCTGGTTAGTTCTTTCCATTAATTAAAACATGAAAGTCCATGAGTATGTCTGTGAAGAGACCATATGTAATGGTTTCTTATACACTCAGCTGCACCAGGGTTAGAACATAGAATCCAATGGTTTGTCCAAAAAGTATTGATGGTAAACCTGGTATTGGGGTCTGAGTACTTTCCGATTTTGTTTAGCTTGGAGTTTTTGTGAGTCTGGTGATAGATGAAAGGAATGGGTGCTTTGAACTTTATATGACTGAGTAATCTAGTTGAAAAATGCTTTTTTTTGGTGTGTGTTAGATTTGAACTTGCAGTTTACAGCAGTCAATAGAAGTAAAAAGTAATATAGATATGTGACCAAACTTCATTCTTTTGGTGGGTTGTGTGGCACATGAACTTATCCTTTAAAAACTATGTATAAGGGAGATGATAAGTTGGCTTGATCTCAAGGGCTCTAGAAGCGGGGGATAAAATAACAGAAGGGAGAAGTATGTAAACTACTGTTTACAACTCTAATTGTCTCTTCTACATCCTGTATCAGTCCTCATATACTGAGGCATGTGAAGTCTGACTTACTGGGTGATCTCTGTGGTGTGGTAAGAGAAATATCAGAAATTTATTGTTGGGGATAGAGGTTTTTTTGTGGTGAATCGTTGTTCTCTGGTGACTTGGTGAGGTCGGTTAAGAAATGTCTTTGGTGATAGATGATTTGTAAAGGAAGATGTAGTAAGGTATGATTATACCATATTTATAAATTTGAGGCGTAATTGATCTCAGTTATTACTCCATGAACAGCAGGCTGTTATAATCCCAGATACTATGTCGCATATTACTGGAATATTTCTGTTCTCCTTCTGAATGGGGTTTGGTTATCTTGTCTGTTGCTGTACTGCCAAGTATATTGGATAATATTGCCTCGGTTTTTTTAACTTACTTGCAACGCTTGCCGACATGATTTCAATTATTAATATCTGCAATTGTCGATAAGTAAAATTATATAAAGTTGATATTTTGGAAATATACAAAGTATAATGGGAAGAATCTAACATGATCCCACATGACTGTTTTACCATAACTTTTAATCATCATGAATAGTCAAAGTAGAGTATGTGGTTGATGTAAAAGTCAAAACATTGCCAGTAAAATAGAAACGGAGAAAGGAAATTTGCCTTTTAGCTGCCTACTTAAGTACTTAGAGTGGAAAATATAGTCAGTTGCTACAAATCTACAATATGCTGGTAGAATAAATAACAATGAAAAATATTGACAGCTGCTGTAATATGTTGGAAAAACCCAGGTCTTGTAATGCCAAGTGTAATATAGCTGCCAATTTTCTTCGTGCGTCAAATGTTCTCATGCACTTTTTGTGTGTTTTAAACCAAATTATTTCACAGGGTGCTTGCCCAGCATGCAAAAGACAGTTTATAGGTGTCAAGAACAGCGTAATACGCTGTCAAGGTTGTGGTAACATCGTCTGG
Organism: Chenopodium album; assembly: GCF_948465745.1. Lineage (NCBI taxonomy): Eukaryota > Viridiplantae > Streptophyta > Magnoliopsida > Caryophyllales > Amaranthaceae > Chenopodium > Chenopodium album. The sequence goes on along the minus strand of NC_137853.1, from coordinate 9,806,353 downwards.
CAGCCAAAGAGTGATTTTTACTCAAAGGGGGGTGACAAGGGAACCCGGTCAAATTCTAACCCTGACATTATAGACGTTGAATTTGAAGAGAAGTGATGAAAACCGATATGTACTCAATTCGGATATGATATGTTTACTAGTTCTCTTCGGGACCAACAAGCTGTGAAAATGGGAGTGCAAAGAAGCTGGTGAAAGGAGAAAATGTCATATTTATTTAGGATGGTAAACACATTTATGTTGTTATATTCTGTATCTTGAGTCTGATTAGTCACATTGAGAAGCAAAATGCTGCTGTCTCCTTTTTTGGATCATGTTTTTATGTTTAGAAGGCTGATATGTAATAATTTTTTCTGTTGGTGCATTCAGTGCCCTGACTTTGTCGTTGTACAGTAAAAAATCTCATCATACCTCGTGTAGATAATTTGGTTAAAGTTCGACTGTTCATCTAATGTGCTAAATTTTCTGATGTTACCAGTTTCTTGTTTGCTTTATTTATTTGTTTACTACCTCCGTTACATATTATTTGCAACGATTTGACATTAAATAGAGAGCGAAAATGTCTAATCGTTGCAAATAATATGTAACGGAGGTAGTATTTATTTTATTTTCACCTTTTCTTGATTAATGTAGATAGTATGTATTTTCTTCACCACACTAAGATTTTCTGTACCTTTTCTCTCAATTTATAAGAGTCGGTTCATTTGAAAGCACGGAGGCGTATTTTTTGTCTATTGGTGGTTAGGTTGTAGAAATTTACTAAAATAAGATAGGTTGTCTACATTGATTTAAAGGCATTACATGAGATATCTGATTTACTTATCAAATTTTTATTATTAAGCTTGTTGGTTGTTTATGTAAGTAGAAAATTTAAAACTGTACGAAAAGCATGATAACCAATAAAATACAAGCTCAACAACTACTGAACTACCACTAAAAAGTTAACTCATATAAACCATGACCCTTTGATTTGCTCCTTTGTGAAGCTTTCTTATTAGGTTCCTTTCAAGCTACTACTTGACAGACAAACATAACTCTATCTTTTTCATTTCCTAGGTTTCTAACAATTAAATCAATTACTTAATCTCTAAACTAATCTTATTATTATAAACTAAGATGTGTAAATGAAAATCACATACCAAACATGCAGATCTACCAAATATTATGTGTAGTATCGCTTCATCTTAACTCAATAGTTGCTCAATAGTCTTCATCACATAACCAATATGCTCATCTCATAAAAACCCGTTTCCTTGTCTATGCAACACCAACATTGGCTTCTTGCATTCATCATATCCTTGAATTTAGAGAGCGAAAAACACTGGTCATTCGATCTCTACCATCATCGGAAAATTACCATGAGGCCTAAACCTCAAGGCCCTCTCAATGTTAAGCTCCTCATTTTAGGAGTTACCCTTGCTTTTCTCCTCCTCTTCATCTTGAGATCAAACTTGTCATCATCTTCTGATCAAAGTACTTCACAAACCGTAAGAAGTAAAGACTCGGATTGTTCATCATCTTGCACGAAACTCCCATCCTCACTATCTCATGCCCTCATTCACTACACAACCTCAAGCATCACACCACAACAAACACAAAAGGAAATCTCAGTTAGTGCCAAAGTCCTACAACAAAAGTCCCCTTGTAACTTCCTAGTTTTCGGCCTAGGCCATGATAGTCTAATGTGGAGCGCGTTAAACTATGGAGGCCGGACTGTTTTCCTAGAGGAAGACGAGTCATGGATTCAACAAATCAAACGTAGATTTCCTATGTTAGACTCTTATCATGTTGTCTATGATAGTAAAGTTAATCAAGCAGATACTTTGATGGAAATGGCTAAGGGAGAAGAGTGTACATCAATAGGTGATGCTAGGCATTCAATGTGTCAACTTGCATTGAAAGGTTTACCTAAGGAAGTGTATGAAACTAAGTGGGATGTGATCATGGTGGATGCACCTACAGGGTACTACGATGAGGCTCCCGGTAGGATGACCGCGATTTACACTGCCGGGATGATTGCTAGGAATAGGGAGGATGGAGACACTGATGTGTTTGTTCATGATGTGAATAGAGAAGTTGAGGATAAATTTTCTAAGGCATTTTTGTGTGAAGGGTATATGAAGAAGCAAGAGGGAAGGTTGAGGCATTTCAATATACCAAGTCATAGGGATGGGTCAGAGAGGCCATTTTGCCCTAATTAGTATTTTTTTTTTCTATTCTTTTTTTGAAAGATTTTCTTGAGTTTTACACATTATTTTTCAATTATCATAAATTTCATATAAGGCCATTATTTTATACTCTTCTATCCTATAAATGTTGTCTCAATTTCTATATGATTTGTTACTTTGAGTTTGCGTCAATTTCTTTTAGACTTTTAGTTAACATGGTCCCTACAATCTCTCTATTTTAACATCTACCAATTAATTTGTCTCTCATCAAGTTATAATGAGTTGATTGAAACAGTTTTTAAAAAACGGATAGAGTAATGGTTATTATATACAAGTAATAGTTATTATTAATAGCTAGGACAAAGTACAAAATCCAAATTTGGTTAGTCCGATTAATATGAACCAAGATTTTTAATTACTCCCTCCGTCCCCTTTTGATAGTCCCTTATGGACATTTTTCACGGGAATTAATAAACACAAAAATAAATAGTTAAAATACATTGAAAAAGTAAATTGATATTGGGTATGTAAAAAAGTAGAGGGAGAAAGTAATAAAAGTACATGGGAAAACAAAATTTACATGGGAAAGTTAAATTTGCACATATATTATTGCAAATTGGAGGGAATTTTGGTAAAAAATTAATATTAATAGTTGTTGGAAAAAACAAATGGGGTGAACATTTTGGGACTAAAATTTGTCCATAAGGGACTATCAAAAGGGGACGGAGATAGTATATAGTAAAAATGTCATCCTTGGCTCATATGCACTTATGCAGTACACATTGTACTAGAAAAAACACAGCTCCATTCTACATTTGTACTAGATATAACACCTCCTATGTGCTCATCATGTCACCATCTTTCTGGCATTTTCGATTGATTATCATATTATTCATGTCACAAAAATTTTCCACCAAAATAAATAAATGTGTCAAAAATAGTGAGGGAATGAGGTCTAGGTTCATCCTTCACCATAAAAAATTTACATTAAAATCGAAAACGTATATTGTATAATTGTATATGAAGTGTTGAAGTGTATGCTCACCTTAGTTTTTCATAATTCTTACTTCAAATTACATCTTGACCAACGATTATGTATGCACTCGGAACAAAACTATGTGAATTCATGAATACTACGAGTATTAAAATGAAAATAATTTCCTTTATACAATACTTCGGTTAAAAAATTATTTTATCCATCCACGTAAGATAGATAGTGAGCTTCATAAAAAAACAACTGCCTATAAATCCCACTTTACATGGACCAAAGCAAAAAGTTTACAACTACTGATAAATAACATCTAATATTAATTAAAAAAAAAATAAGGATTTTGAAGATTTTTTACACCGTGTATGAGGACTTGAGGAGTGTTGATGTATTAGTAGTACACTTTATTATTTTCAATACTATTTAATTTATAAACAGAGAAATTAATAAATTTTCAATATTAATTTCAAAATTTATTTTCTCTCTAATTTTATTCATCAAATTACTATTTGTCCTTTAGTAAACACCCAAGTACCTATATACAAGAGTCAAGACTGAAGAGTGTGTCTGGCACATTTCTAGAACCGTTTAGAATATTTTGTAGCTCAGAGAAACAATGTCCGCAATTGCTGCAACTTCCTCAATTTTCACTAATGAAGGTTTGTTTGTTTGACCCTCTTCATTCAATCATTTTTTTAATAATTAAATTAGATTGAATTTCGTTTGAATTAATATACTTGGTGATTTTTGCAGGGTTTAAAGGGGGCCTAGACACTATCCGCTTCTCACCTTGGAAGCTTAAGGAAGTGGGTATTCTTATTTTATTTTATTTTTTTTTAATTATTAATACTATTTTGTCTAAATTTTATGTTATTATTATTGGGGAAATTGATTGTGGATATATTTATTGTTAATGGGTCTTAAGCTGCTTGAACTTTCATGGTTTTTTTTTTTTTTTTAAAAAAAAAAAAATTATTTTATTTTACTTATTTTATTTATGTTGAAATTGCTAGATGACATTTATGTGTAATTAAAGATAGCATCAGAATTTTCATTCGATAATTAGCTTATAAAGATGTTTGGTAAGATTAGTTGTGAGGCCGAACAATTAACCAAGGATTCTCAACTTGGAAAGTCATTTACTAAACATATTTTTTTTTGGTTGTATGACGAGATTAATGACATGGATAAGCAAGAAGTCGGTTATAACTTATAAGCCAGCGAAAAGCCATATGTAATCAAAAGGCTAGTTATAGAGCTTTGAATTTTTTTTATAAAAAATGTGGATGGGAGAATTGGTGTAATATCTTGCATTGTACATTGTTTAAGATATAAAATTTGCGGACTTTGTTTAATCGAGTGACTTAATAAGGCTTTCTGCAGTAGATAGTCTCTAAGCAGCAGATTGCTAGATGAGGTTGACAAATAAAAGGCCAAGTGATGCTAAAGTTATATGTGTATGATTTACATTAGTTCAATAAAGTAATTAACCATTATGAGTAACAAAAGCTAACAATGATTCATGAAAATGAATTAATATATAACTTCAAGGTATTTAATTTAGTTGTGATATGAGGCTAAATGTACAAAATCTCCATTAGGGGAGCAAAAAGGATCATGCAAGTTTCTAATGTGAGCTAGCCTTGCTAGGTGAAATTGCATTGCTAAACAGGAAGACTAGTTTGTCGGTTATGACTTATGATGTGCCTCTTCTCTTCTTTTATTGTATTGGAAACTTTAAGAAGTTGTAGTAAATTGCCATCACGAAGCTCGATCTCTTTTCAACACTAAAGGTCTAGTTATTGATTTTGAACCCCTCTAATTTGATTTTATTTTGTGAAGAATACTTACATTTGTTTTTCTGACGATATAATGCTGCAGACAAGAGTAAGAAGAGCCGGTGCTGGTGTTGTTACAGCCAAATTTGACTTGAAGCCCCCACCTTATCCATTTGTAAGATTCAAATTACTGTAAAGCTCTGTATCTGATATTAATTCTTGCTTAAACTTTTTCTACCTTACGTTACTTAAGCTACATGATCTATGACTCGAAAGCACTCAAAGCAGTACCCTCTGAATCTCGAAGTTTGCTAATCTCTTGGCAACTCTATGTTAACTGTTGATAGGATGCCTTGGAGCCGCACATGAGCAAACAAACATTTGAGTATCATTGGGGGAAGCATCATAGAGCATATGTGGATAACTTGAACAAGCAAATAGTTGGAACAGAATTAGATGGAAAGCCACTTGAAGAAGTCGTACGAATCACATATAACAAAGGGGACATGCTTCCTTCTTTTAATAACGCAGCACAGGTATGTGTTTGTAACTTTCTTCAAGTGCAGACTATCGTTGTTAGAATCTCAATGTCTTCACAGTTGCACTTTTAATATAGGCCTGGAATCATGAGTTTTTCTGGGAGTCCATGAAGCCTGGTGGTGGGGGAAAGCCTTCTGGCGAGCTTTTGGCACAAATTGAAAAGGATTTTGGTTCTTTTGAAGCATTTACTAGTGAATTCAAGACTGCTGCTGCCACACAATTTGGTTCTGGCTGGGCTTGGCTTGTTTGTGAGCACTCTATATTACTAATATCTTTGGTTTCCTAAATAAATTTCACAGGATGGCCTTACCATTTTCACCTTAATAAAGAAAAAGGGAAAAATAATAATCAGCTTCTGGTATATGATGTATGCTAATCTACTAATTTCTTTTTGAACACAGACAAAGCAAATAAACTGGATGTCGGAAATGCAGTAAACCCGAAACCATCTGAAGATGACAAGAAACTTGTGGTTGTTAAGAGCCCAAATGCTGTGAACCCTCTTGTTTGGGATTATTATGTGAGTAATACATCTTTAGGCTCATGCCTAGCAATGTTGTAGTGAGCTGATAAAGTGACAATGGTTTGGTAAGAGTCGTAAGACCTTGTTTACTTAAGTCTCAATTTTGATGTATGGCATGTCTTATGTTGCAGCCACTTCTTACTATCGATGTTTGGGAGCATGCCTATTACTTGGATTTCCAGGTGAGGCTAACCTTCAGAAGTCTCAAGACACTTGCAAATGCTCCCCCCACCCAAAAATCTCCCCCCTTCTATTTTACCTCTATGAAAAAAGGAAAAACTGCAAATGGATTTGGTTGAATAGGAAAGCCTCTTTTTTCTGCTTTCCTTCTCAGAATATGTTAAAGGTGACTCACAAGTCGACCTCGTATTTCTCTGTTTTGCAGAATCGAAGGCCTGATTACATCTCAATTTTCATGGAAAATCTTGTTTCCTGGGATGCTGTCAATGCAAGATATGAGGCTGCTAAGTCTTTTGCTACTGAGAGAGAGAAAGAAGCAGTGCAGAATTAAGAAGATTTTGGTTAGAAAGTAAGTAGTGAAATCACAGGCATTCATTTTTTATATTAATACAAATGTCTCAGAATTAAAATAAAGTGACCAAGTTCAGGGCAATTTTTGGACCAAGTCCTGATTATCAGCGCAATAATTAGACAAAGATTTATGATAGTATATGAACCTTGTTAGACATGTTTTCGAGTGCAAGGGTTTTAAAACTAGTATCGTGCGGTTCGTGCCCTAAGGCTGGTCATGGTAAATTTAAATGACTGCTTTCTGGTAATTTTGTTCAATTAGATTTTGTCATAGGTTGTGTTCTAATTTCATTTACTTGTCTTCTTGATAGGTGTTAATGGTTGTTATGTGATCAAGTTAGCTAGATATTGGTGCAGCAGATCAAAGCTGGAGTTCCTTGTAGTCTTGTAGAACCGGGCCAAGCTGTTGTAGCTGAGCTTATGTGTTCCTTCTACGGGTTGTATGAGGGTGCTTTTTAGCTTGTTATACAGTTCTGATTGTAATGCCAGCAATAGTAAAAATAATGAGCATCTCTGTGAAAACATGGTTTTGGAGAGGCACTTGAACCAGATATAAAGCATTATTATCGAGAACATTTTATTAACGCTGTTGATTTTATGAACTTTGCATGATTTCTGAGAACTAAGCCTACAGGCCTACCTCCATAGGTTAGGTTGCCTGGTTTAGCTTGAATCAAACTGAGGGCTTACATACTTGATTGGCTCAGTTACACCCTGAATGCTATTTGTCAATTGTTCAAGGAGCGAGCCTTCTTATTCTTAGGAGTGATAAGGGTTATTCAGCAGTAATTTAAGTAATGTGCCTTGCATTTTTTTATTTTTATTTTTTTTTGAAAAAAATGCTCTGTAGTTGAATACTCCTCTCACTTTCTCAGTCATTCAATCCCATGTTTATTTCTGAAAATCTATTTTCACAATATCCAATGCACATAATTGACTATTAATATAATCTCTCTTGTTTAAATTCAAGAAAAAATAGTATTCTGAAACAACTCTTGTAATGAATTTTGCAAGATCCTACATAACAATAATTCACTTCTACAAATAAACCTAGACTTGTTCTCAATCACAGCATATACATGACAAGGGGCTCTATCTATCTGCTAGCTTGACATCCACAGGCACCACAGCTACATAGTCTACATTACAAATAGCCCCCACCCAAACGACCTTTGGAAAAAATCCTATTTAAAACTGTGGAGTGTTGTACCTTAAATCACCCAGAAGACAAACAAATAATAGAAGTCAAGTTGTGCATATATCTAGACTTCTTTTTGACAGTCAGGTAAATTAGACTGCAACTATCATGCCAAACTCAAGGTGATGGAGGTTGGCTGGCTGCGCAGGCTTTCTCTGCAGAAGAATAAAAATGAGATTCAAGTTCTTTGAGACTAGCTGCTGCCTCTTCCCCAACTCTACCCAAAGTAACGTCTGTTTTTTCTGTCAGCTTATTGAATTCGCCAATACGTTGTTCTACATGGTCATTGAGCGATGCAAATCCAGAAAAGATAGCAGTCTGCTTCAATTCTGACACCAACTTCAACAATGAGTCAGCTGCTTGGACCTGTTAATCAACCAAAAACATACAAGTGGAATAAAGACAATGAACATGTATACAGAATTACAGAGACATTGTACCTGAAAAAAACATGTATACAGAGATAAAGGAATTGAGTGGCAATTCAATGAAGTTAAGGTACAAGAAAAAATTGGGAAGAAAAAGACAGACTATCTACCAGATAGTTTCTCAATTACATCCAGGAGAGAACTAGTCAACTTTCTTTGCTGTGTTTCTTACAACAGAGATCTCCACTCAAGAGAACTAGTACTTGCCTAAAAAAATGAAATTAGAGATTGAGATTATTTGACATAACACATAATGACAATTATGGTATTAAATCACAACCATGTCACCGAATCAGGACCCCATCGTAAAGGTTTTTGTGTGAGTCCATGAAATTTTAGGCTGCAAACCATCTGCATTGCCCGACATGCTTGCAAATGTAGTTCTGTGACCCAAACTGAATTCGAGATTCGAAGTCATGATAGTTCCTATTGCCTAGAATGAATAAAGCGGTTATATACTCCGAATATGGCAACATTGCTCATCATCCAGCAGCTATCAAGGTTTCTAACTAGTCTCTCAAATGTCTTAGGCCAAAAGCTAATGAATTATTGTGGTTGAGTCCTAGGATCTCACAGCAAAAAATATTACAAAAAAGCAAAACAAGAGGTCATTCTCAAATCTCAAAGTAGACTAATGCCTCAAGCAGGAAGATTATCATGAACTCTATTACGAAGGAAAGAGCAAATTGTTAACCACATATGGGTCATGGCCGTCATGCAATAAATAGTCAGAGTGCAAGTCAGCTTATGTTAAACTCATGCACTAATCAAGCTCAAGCAGCAGGAACAAGAACAAAACTGCAATTGTATAAAGGGACACAACAAATTTCGCATATGAATATTATGCTAGGTGAATATATTGATCAATATAGAGGAGAAAAAGGTAACAATAAGCTGAACTCAGTACAAGTAAAAAACTTGAACAATCAGCTGTTGATTGCCATCTTAAAATCTAATACTTCATTCTAAAATTATTGCAATGTATTTTTTTAATTTTTTTTTAAGGAAGTTCCACAAATACTCTCCTATCACAATTCACAATGTATGTATCCAACACACCCTAAGAAATCTCCGTAAGTTCCTTTCTCATCTGGGTTCTATGGGTAACACAGACGGTTTTTCAGAGTAATTCAGATAGTTTTTCTGGTCCTCATAACCGCTTTCTTAACTCTTGTGCCTCCCCCCCCCCCCCCCCCCCCCCCAAACACACACACACACACACACACACAAATAGAAAGGAGGAACCATGGGACAAACACACACACACACACACAAAAAGAAAGGAGAAACCATGGGACAAAGTAAAACTTGGATAGATTTCCACAGCAACTCCAATCTAAAAGCAACATAGTCATTGACAGCCATGCAGCTTGGAAAATGCTGGCAAAATATGGAAAAATTACAAGTTCTAGACGACATTGCAATCCAAAGAAATTTGGAGACAGACAGTATGCTGAAGCCTTGTGCCTTAATATTGTACTGCATATAACTAAGATAATAAGATTATGCTCTCACCATCCTGGCTGCACGCACTTCCATCATGAAAGCTTCTTGTTGATTTCTGACGGGTGGATCATTTACCTACAGATTTAAGAGATTCAGAGACTTCAATAGATACTAATAACAGTGCCTTACTAATGACATAGCTAATGACACATTGTTAGCAATTCAAAAGGAAAGTGAAACTTAGGCATAGCTTTCATGTTTGATAGTGAATGCTGGATGATTTTATCAAGCTTGGCGCTTCTATCAGGTACAGATTAACTTTACAAAGCAGGCATGATATAAGCTAATTAAGAGTATTAAACAAAAAAATTACAAAAGAAAGCCGTATCCAATTACAAAGTAGTAAAGGTTCTGACTTATGCCACTGCAGAAGCAGACATCCTGAAAAATGACCACATTTCATTACTAAAAATCAGTATAGAAGCAGCAGCAGTTTGGTTCGTAGAGTGGTATGGGTTTGGAATCAGAATTGAGATAGGAGTGATATGGGATTGGAACGTGGTACTTAAAACTGAGTGGTTGGTTTTGTTCAGGAATGGACTTTTTTTTATATGATACCTGAAAGTATGGTACTTTGATGAACCATACCCCCCCTTCCCCCTTTGGTTTCTAAACCCCATACAATGTGTGTTTGAGCCTTTGAGGTATAAGTTTGGACATTGGTATTTTGTTAAACAAACACAAGGTATATCTATTCAAAACCCATACCTTATACCTAAGTTACTTGACCAAACACCCCTATAATGGGAACCTTTTGGTTCACAAATTGACATGCAACATAATCGAATGAAAACCCCAAAACAGGGAAGCATAGATTGAAATTTACATACTAAAGCTTCATGTATTTCTAATGTTTGGTTCACACTTGAAATAAAATCGTCTTAAATTAAACTAAAAATTGACAGCCACCCAAATCAGGCAAAGCACAGCTCTGAAACTAAGCATGCATATCTCGAAACAAATCAAGAGTATATATATGTTAAATAAAATCCACAACTTACTACATAAAAAGGAGGTGCAGACAAACCCGAGAAACATTGACAAGAACAGTGAAATTGTCAACAAGATTGGAAACATCAGTTTCAACTCTTTGCAAAAGAGCCTTCTGCTTCTGTGTGGCTGCAGCAGCAGCGGCGGCTGTAGGTCCACCTCCGCCACTTCCTTTATTCATTCTAGACAATAGGAAATACAATACACAGTCTTAGGTTAGACAGAGTAAAAAAAACACTACTTCGATAGCAAAATCATTGTTATGTGGGAAGGGAATTGGCTAGACATGTATTCTATCATCAAACTGCGATTTTGGGAGAAAACTAACAAAGCATGTTTTGTCCGAAAGCAAGTGTCAACATTTCCCTACACATCGGAAATTCGAAATAATATGGCAAATGTATACAGCATTCAAATTAAGAATCCAAGAAGCAAATAATTGCTTCAAAATTCACCAGTTTCTATTACTTCTTCTGTCACTTTACAATTCTCAAGTAAATGAGAAAATTGTGTTAATTTCCATACAGTAGTTTTTAATCTAATGAACAAGAAGTAGTTGATCAATGGTAAATGCATTAATTATATTAATTATTACATAAATACACCAAGGACAAATCAAATACTTATATTTGCTGCTCATGATCCAAGGAAAAAAGCACAATTCTTTTCGAAACACGAAAGTAACAAAATTAATTCTATTTTTTTTTACGAACAATCACGGCGAATCCGATACTAAATTGAAAGAAGACAGCATAACATTCAAAGCAACTAGCAGCACTCCTAAATTGTTTATTTTCATTATTCCAATTTAACAATAAAGGGATATGTAAACAAAAGGGCTGCAACTTTAGCAATCAAATTTGAGTCAATTATCTATTCAAATTCTTTTTGCTTTAGCACATGAACAACAAAATTCTAGCAATGAATAAATTTTAAGAAATCGAGTGATTATAAGTAATAGTTCAATAATCTACCTTAGAAGAAACCTAAATTAAATTAACGATAAACCCTAGATTTTGGAATTGATATTTGGTGATTTTAAAATAAAGAGAAAACATCATACCTCAGAAACTGGTACAATGGAGGGGAGAAAGCTTAGAAGTAGCTTTTAATGGACGAGTGTATTGTTTTGTGATCTCTCTCAACTAAACAGGATTTTCAAATCCTTGAGGGGTGTTTGGTTCCTTGAATTAGAATAGGTGGTATGTAATATCATACTAGAATCTTAAATCTCATACAAGTACTAGTTTATAGTTGTTTGATTTTATTCTTGGAATGTGTTATACTTTCTAGGAATGCATTGTGAATTTTAAGAGGAGAGATTAAGGCTTGTTCACTTCATCTTAATTTCAGTTCATTTCAGTTCAGCTTAGTTTCGTTTCAATCAGTTCAGTTTAATTCAGCTCTTAATTTCCGACTCTTATAAAATATTCATTTCAGCTCTATTCAATCCAGTTCAGTTCAGCTCCAATTACTTCAGTTTAGTTCACTTCGATTTAGTTAGCTCCAATCAGTTCAGTTAGATCCAATCAGTTCAGTTCAGTAAATGTGAACATGTCCTTAGTATGGTCAAATGAAAAATTAAAGGTATGTGGTGAAGTTATAAGTTAGAAACCCTTTAACATGAGAATCTATGATTGAAATGGAAGGTGTTTAGGGTATTTTTACCCTTGACAAGTGGACCAATGAGGAGGTGCCACGTGTCAGAGGCTGGCAGGTCATCCTTGACCAATCTCCAGCTGACACGTGGCCTCTCCAGATACTTTCTTAGAATTACGGCCTTCAAGGGCCCAATTCCCCAAAAATCCGCTATTTGGTGGCGCAGCCCATCAGTCCTAGGTCAGAATGACCTAGGGAGGGGCACTTTTCCCAATGACCCTATAAATAGGGAGATATTCCCCCAAATTGGGGGACATTCAGAAATTTACTATCATTTATTACATCCTACTTTCTCTCTCATCAGAGAACTCCTGAGCTTGGAATCCAAGCAGATCCCCATCTAAATTTCCGCACTTTTTATTTTCCTTCAAGTTACTAACTTGAACGTTGGAGGCGGAGCACCACCCAACCGGTGTCTCCGTTGTTTTTGCAGGTACAGAGTCAGCGGGACCAGTCTTCGAGTTGTAACTCTCCCAAGGGACAAAAACACCCAAAACATTTGGCGCCGTCTGTGGGGAGAGTACCTCAAGATGGTCAAAAATTCTGTACCAATTCTCAATTCTACTTCTCTACGTCCGGTTACTCAGACGGGTAACCAAGAAGACTTGCAACCGGTTATTCAACCGGAAAATTTTGAAATCCCTCAGCCTCCGCCTCAGCCTCAGCCAGAGGTATTCACTGAGGAGGAGGAAGAAGAAGAAGACAATGATGTGGAGACCTACATAACCAAAGATGGCTCCCTCATCTCTAAATCCATTCGTTCCAGAGATCAACTGGAGCGAAATCTAGACCAGGCGGGTCCAAGCAGCTGGCCCACTGGGAGGTCAGACGGGGAAACCCGGAAGACCAGAGGAGAAGCTCCAGTCACCCGGAATGAGCTCCTGAAATTCATGAACTCCTTCAAGGGTGAAATCAAGGAGATGATCAACAACAAGGCAGGCTCTAGCAAGAGTCCGCCGGCTAAAAAGACTCCCAATGATGGGAAGAAGAAGCCGGTCAAGGACAGGCAGCCAACTCCTCATCCAAAGGAGAAGGCAGCCGCAAAACTTGACTGGTCCAAGATTCTGATGCCCCAGAGGCAGCCCCGACAACCCCATCCGGAGGCCAAAAAGACGCCTACCTTCGATGCTAGAGAATTCATCAATCGAAGGAGGCAGCAACAGTCTGAGTCAGCTTCTACCTCAAGCTTTCCAGACAGCTTCAAGGAAGCTTCTGCAAGGAATTCTATGTCCTTGCATGAGAGTCGGACAGGCGGTAAATCCGTCAACACCGAACCTCAGCTGATGATAGGGTCTATGCCATACGCACCCCAGGCGCAGTATGGGCAATATGGCCTCCAGTTCATGCAGCCACCCTCATTCGGAGGTCAGGCGGCATATACCAATGTCCAGCCACTAGACTGGCAGCTCCGGCTGATGAGGCTAGGCGAACAACCGTCTGCCTTTGCAGCCAATATAACCGAGGCGGCTCAGCCGGCCAAGGTTAAGAATATTTTGGTTGGTGCTTATGATGGAACCACCAACCCAGAAGACCACCTGATGGCATATACCAACCTAATGTGTTTACAAGGTTGGGACGATGCCACCTGGTGTCGATGTTTTCCGGCTACATTGAAGGGCATTGCCCAACAATGGTTTGGCAACTTGCCAGCCGGATCTATTGACTGCTTCAAGAAGCTAGCCTTCTTGTTTGCCACCAACTTCTCAATGAACATCCCTGCTAAGAAAACAAGTTTAGACTTGAGCACCATTAAGCAGGGAGAGAGAGAAGGGCTACGCTCATATGTCAGACGGTTCAACCTGGTCAGAATTCAGATCCAGGGGCTGTCTGACGAGGTAGCATTTACAGACTTCTTCAAGGGTCTGAGAGACGGGTCGACTTTTAAGTTCGACCTTGTCAGAAAAGGGGCATTTACGCTACAGGCGGCCCTGAGGGAGGCGGAAAGCTATATACAAGCAACCGACCTCTGCACGCCTGGTAGCCAGTCGGACTCCAAGAAGTCTGACAAGAAAAAAGAGAGCCGGTCTGCTCAGCCGACAAAGAAAAAAGAAGAGAGCAAGAAAAGAAAAGAAGTCTGGGCGGTCAGTGATTCTGAGCAGCCGTCCCAGAAGAAGAAAAAAGAGTTTAAACCATACGTTCCCCGGTATGAGTTTAACAAAGACTGCAACTCCATCCTCATGGAGGTGAAGGACCGGCTGTCCATTGAGAAACCGAATCCAATGAAGAGTTTCGTCCAGTCACGGAACAAAAATAAATTTTGCCAATTCCATGAGGAGGTTGGCCATGACACCAACGACTGCTTCAGTTTACAGCGGACGTTGGACCGTCTGGCTGACAAAGGACTTCTAAAGTCCTACATTTCTAAGTCCCCAGCTGGGGCAAAGAAGAAGAACAAGGGTCAGTCCTCCAAGGCAACCCCCCAGCCTACTAGTAGTTCGGATACCAACAAGGATCCGGTCTACACTATAGCAGACGGATTTTCATGTGGTGGCCCTACCATCCGGGGCACCAAGAGCCATCTTCGAAAGATGGACAAGGATGATGATGATGAGCAGGCGTCTGCCAGTTCCACTTTCCCAGACGTCCTCATAACTGAGAAGGACAGGGGCAGCGTCCGCCGTCCGCATGACGACCCGGTCGTCATTGAATGTAAGGTTGCCAACCAGCTGGTTGGACGGATCCTTATTGACACCGGCAGCTCGTCGGACATTATCAGCCTCCGGTGCTTGCAGAAGCTGAAATACAACTCCAGCAGCATGCATCCGGTCACCCACCCCTTGGTTGATTTTGGGGGTGGGATGGTCTATCCAGCCGGACGAATTGACTTACCCATCCGGTTGGGTGAGAAAGGCCAGGGACGACATATTGTCGTCAGATTCTTGGTCATTGAGGAGTTGACCGCCTACAACATCATTCTTGGGAGGCCAACCCTCAATGAAGCCAAGGCGGTAATCATCCCGTCTCTCATGCTCATTAAGTATGAGAGGGATGATGGTTCTGTTGGTTCCCTGAACGGGGATCAGAAGACGTCCCGAGAGTGCTACCTCTCAGCCGTCAAGGATACTGTGGCCTCAGACGGCCAAGGGAAGGAACCAATAGACCTTGATAATGTCAAGGATGCTCCTTCACCCCCACCAGCAGCCGGTAAAAAGAGAAAAGCTGCAGAGCTGGTGGTGGTGAAGAAAGAAAAGAAATAGCAATCACTGACTGGTGAACGGTCAGAGGAGCTCCGTCCCCAACCGGCTGGTGAAAGTATTGATCTTGTTCTGGACGACAGCCGTCCAAAGCGAACTGTTAAGGTTGGGACGGTTGCTAATGCTGTTCTGGGTGCAGACTTGCATCTTCTGCTGAAAGAATTCAAAGATGTGTTTGCCTTTGAAGTGGAAGAGATGCCAGGCATCAGCCCGGATCTCGCTGTCCACAAACTCGCCGTGGATCCAAAAATGAAGCCCATCTGGCAAAAGAAGAGGAACCACGGTGAGGAAAGAAGTCAGGCGGCAGCTGCCGAAGTAAAAAGGCTGTTGGATGCTAGGTTCATTTGGCCTTGTAATTTCCTCGACTGGGTGGCAAACGTTGTGCTTGTAAAGAAGCCGAATGGTACCTGGCGGATGTGTGTAGACTACACAGATCTCAACAAGGCATGCCCAAAGGATAGTTATCCACTTCCAAAAATTGACAACTTGGTCAATTCAACAGCTGGTCATGCCTTGATGAGTTTTATGGATGCCTATTCCGGCTTCCATCAGATACCTCTGTGGAAAAAAGATCAAGAAAAGACGGCCTTCGTCACTGATCAGGGGTTATTCTGTTATACTGTGATGCCGTTTGGCTTGAAGAATGCGCCGGCTACGTTCCAACGGATGATTAATACAGTCTTCATTAGTCAAATTGGGAGGAACGTAGAGGCGTACATTGATGACATGATAGTCAAATCCAAGCAGCAGGCGGATCACCTTGCTGATCTCCGAGAAACCTTCACCACACTCAGGCGGCATAAGGTTATGTTAAATCCTAAGAAATGCGTCTTTGGTGTTGAGTCTGGGAAGTTTCTCGGATTCCTGATTGATCAAAAAAGGATAGAGGCTAACCCTGAGAAGATACCGGCGGTAATTGACATGAAGTCACCCCGCACTGTTAAGGAAGTTCAGAGACTCACCGGTTGCCTGGCCGCCTTGGGGAGATTCCTCAGCCGGTCAGGTGACAAATGCCTTTACTTCTTCCAAGCAATCAGGAAGAAGACTAGATTTGAATGGGGGGATGATGTTGAGGCGGCATTCCAAAAATTGAAAGAACACTTGCACTCTTTGCCAAGGCTTGTTAGTCCTTTGCCTAGAGAGAAGTTGTACATGTACTTAGCCGTCTCAGACCATGCCCTCAGTGCCGTTCTCCTTGCTGAACGAGACGGTACCCCATGGTGGAGAAATTTGGTCTTGCTCTATATATGGCCTTCAAAAAGTTGAAGCCATACTTTCTGGCACATCCGGTTGTAATCTACACCGATCAGCCCCTCAAGCGGCCAATGTCCACTCTGGAGTCATCCGGCAGAATGTTGAAATGGGCTATTGAAATGCAAAGTCTTGAAATCTCCTACGAACCAAGGAAAGCAGTGAAAGGTCAGGCGTTTGCCGACTTCATTGTTGAAATGACTCGTCCGGTTCTCCCGGATAATGTTGATCAGGTTTGGAAGGTGTATGTAGATGGGAGCTCTACAAAGAACGGTTGTGGTACAGGCATTGTTTGTGAATCTCCAAAAGGAGATAAATATGAGTATGCACTACGGTTCAAGTTTCATGCCTCAAATAATGAGGTGGAGTATGAAGCCCTGCTAGCCGGAATCCGCATGTGTAAGGCAGCAGGGGCAACAAGATTGACGCCCATTCTGATTCTCAGTTGGTTGTTAGCTAGTATGAGGGCACTTATAAAGCGACCCATCCGGCTATGATCAAATATCTTCAGGCTGTCAAAGATGAGGCTGGGACACTTGAGGAATTCAGATTGAATCAAGTGCCCCGGTCAGATAACCACCCGGCGGATGCGCTGTCAAAGTTGGCATCATCCGCCTGCCATGATACGCCTCGGTCAGTCTTTTGGGAAATTCTTGAAAAAAGAAGCATTTATGAAGAGCCCATTGGAATCCTGGATCGAAGTTCTACTTTGATGGATGGCATCCGGGCGTATCTTGTAGATGGCACGCTCCCTGATTCACCTCAAGAGGCAGCCGTCCTGAAAAAGAGAGCAGCTAACTTCGAGTTGAGAAACGGAGAACTCTTCAAGGCTGGTTTTCTCAAGCCCTTGTTGAAATGTGTTACCCAAGAAAAGGGGAAAGAGGTACTCGAAGAGCTTCATGCGGGATTTTGCGCCTCCCATATAGGCGGCAAGTCCCTAGCCGTTAGAGCCAGGCGGCATTATTTTTGGCCTACCCTTGAGGCAGACGCCAAAGAATTTGTGAAGAAATGTGATAAATGCCAGAGGTTTGGCAAGCTGATACATCGCCCGGCTACTGATCTGACGGCAATCCACAGCCCAGTCCCGTTTGCTAAGTGGGGCATGGACATTTTGGGTCCTTATACGCCTGCTCCAGGCGGAAAGCGCTATATCTTGGTGGCTGTGGACTATTTCACCAAATGGGTGGAGGCGGAGGCAGTTAAGAATATCAAGACAAAGGATGTCATCTCTTTCATCTGGAAAAATATTATCACCCGGTTTGGGGTACCTATGTCTATGGTATTTGACAACGGCCCTCAGTTTGAGACGCCTCAGCTCAAGACTTGGTTAGGAGATCAGGGTATCTCAAGTTACTTTGCCTCAGTCGGCCGCCCTCAAGCAAATGGTCAGGTTGAGGCATTCAACAAACTCATCTCAGACGGCATAAAAAAGAAAATTGAAAGAGCCGGTGGTTTATGGGCTGAAGAGTTAATTCATGTCCTTTGGGCCATCCGGACAACTGCCAAGGGGTCAACCGGAGAAACCCCATTTCTCATGGTATACGGAGCTGAAGCCGTTTTACCCATTGAACACTATGAGCCTACGCTCAGAGTGATGCTCTATGATGAATAGGCAAATTGGGAGGCCATGCGGCTGGCATTGGACTCCCTCCCGGAACGCAGGGGCAACGCTGCCCTGCAACATGAGATATACCGTCTGAGAATGACGAGAGCCTACAACAAAAGAGTGCACAAACGTCCTTTGAAAGTGGACGATTTTGTGTTACGGAAAATGGAGGCAACCGGTAGGGCCAATGAGCTTGGAAAGCTAACTCCTAATTGGGAAGGCCCCTACCGGATCTATGAAGAAGTAAGGGATGACACATACCGCCTGGAAACCCCAGACGGTAGACGCCTGCCTAGAACTTGGAATGTAGATAACTTAAAAAGTACTACTTCTGAGTATTGTAAAGTTTTTTGTAATAAGAAGTATTAATGAGAAATGCTTTTGTTTCATTTATTGTCTTTTTATTTCCGTCTGGGTTTACCCATACAGATGTTGTAAAGTTTAGTAACAAATTTAATATGTGAATAACTTGAGGCCAATGGCCAGATAAAAAACTAAGTTTGATACTTAGTATATAAAATCAAAAGTCCATAGTGACAAGAGGCTAATGGCTGGATCCTTAAGCTAAGCACAAAACCGTTTAGTGGCTATGCAACTGGTCTCCAACTAGACCAGAAGCCAAAGGTTAGATGGTTGTCTTTTTTACAAATTCGTCTATTCTGTTATGGATATAGGCGTCCGGCGACACCCTTCCGGGTGCAATCGTCGCAGAGAACAGCCATCTTGCTCGTTCTATATACCCATGCAGGCGGCAAAGATTGAGTGGCTAGACCAGCCAACTCATAGCTGTCTGACCATGTTATTTCTCCTAAGTAATTTTTGGTTGTGAAAACTCCGGCTGCCTGCAAGTATCATCCGGAGTACCATCATAAGTTTTTACTTAGTAAAATTTTCTTCAAGTTGCGCACTTATAGGGCAAACCCTTTTTTGCGTAATGGCTATAAAGAATACCAAGGAGGTTTGATACCGACTGGGGTAGAGGTTGTATGCCTGTCATTTGACCGGCTGTGTACTTGGTTTGGGGCAATCACTATTGTGATTGATTGTCTTACAAACATCCCATACTCTTTAAAGTATGAGAAGTTTACAAGACAATCAATCCTTTTTCAGATTAAACCAACCACACAGCCGTCCAGGGGCAAGGACAGCCAGATTTGTACCTGCCGCATGCTTTTCATAAGATAGGCAAAATCACAAGTATATATATTGAGTATATATGCAAAAGTGAAAAAAAAACTGAAAAAATTGAAAAATTGTGCAAGTATAAGAAAACCGACTGAGTCGGTATACTTTAATAAATTAAACTGGCTCAAGGCCAGGAATAATTGTCAGCCGAATCCACATCCAGTATACAGAGAAACATAAAAAAAAAAGAAGTTACACAAATACTCGGCGCACAGGCCGGAAAAGCAAAGGTTGGCACACAGCCGCTTAAAAAAGAGAAAAGTGGTTGGCATACTGCCGCAGAGAAGGAGGGGAGCTACGCTTGGGGCTGTTCTGGTTGGGCTGGAGTGGTAGAAGGAACATCATCCGAAACCACAACCTCTTCAGGCTGGCTGTCCTTGGTGCCAAGTTCCTTCATTATCTCATCTAAGTCTGGCTCCTCTGTGTCCGAAACCTCAGCATCATTTTCCAAGGCCCAGTCCTTGAAGCGAGGCAGAGCAGGATCCCCAAGAACCTTGGCATCATACGCATCAGTGGCGTAGTTGTACCTCAATTTGTAGACTTCAAAGTCTACCTCAGGGTAGAGAAGCCCCCAAGCCATCTGGAGGCGGATCTCATTATCCCGCTCATTCTCCTTGATGAGCCGTCCCTGCTCAGCCTTGAGCTCTTCTTCATGCTGACTTTTCAGAGTGGCAAGCTCAGCAATCAGCCGGGACTTGTCCTTCCTTAGATCAGCATTTTCTTTGTCAGCGCCTTCCAAGGCTTTGAGGTTTGAGCCGGCAGTTTTCAGCTGGAGCTCCAGGTCGCTGATCCGGCTGTTAGCCTCATCACTAGCAGCCGTCAAGGTCTTGAACAGCTCCTCCTGTTTCAACTCTAGGGCTTTAATCTCAAGATCAAAGTTAATATATGCATATTCAGCAGAGTTGAGATTGGCTTGAGCCCTTTTCTGCATATTCAGCAGAGTTGAGATTGGCTTGAGCCCTTTTCTTGGCATCAGTTACCTCTTCCTGCTTCTTCCGGAATGGCACGCGGAGCCCATCCACCTGGACCATAACCTGAGCAAGGTCATCCGGGAAATTACATACTTAGTAAAAATGAAGAAAAATGAAATGAATTAAAATGAAAAAGATAAGGGGCAAGTTTCACTTACCTCCGCCAGCTGCCCTAGAATCTGGTCGAAGTCGACCTCATGGCGGTTGGGCATGGAGTTCTTCTCCGTTTGGGTGAGAGTCCTCACCATCCGTTTGCCAAACCCCGCCAGGTCCAGGGGCCCAGAAGTAGCATCTGCAGCATAAGAAGGACTTGGTGAGAGACTAGCAGCGTATTTGGCATTCATTCTTTGCCGGCTACTCACGGAACCCCCAGAAGGGTCAGTCATAGTCTTGACGCGCATAAAATCAAGCGGCCAAGGAATCTCTATCTTACCTTTGGAGACGACCCTCGCCGGCTCCTCCCCTGCGGCTGCAGCACCACCTGCAGCCCTGGATGGCTCGCCATCCTTCGATACTTCAGTAGCATCCGGCTTTCTCTTTGACTTCTCTGAGTTTTCACTCAGAGTTGCCATGGCTTCGGGGCCTTTTCCCCCAGTTGTTGGGTGGCCTTTGGCATTAGTGCCGGAGACCGTCGAGGTTGCCTTCTTCCCGGCTTTGGCAGCCGGCTTCTGAAGGTTCTCATCCCCAGGTCTTTTTAAGACCTTTGTTACGGAGCGGGGGAGGATGCCAGTTGAAGCCTGCAAAAACGCAGGGAAACCGTAAGTCATCCGGTATCAGAAAGAACTTGAAAAAATTCAAGAAAAGTTTGAAGATTATCTTACCCCGCCTTTTTTGGCCTCCTTGGCCTCAATGGTGGCCTTCTTGGCCATAATATTTTCCTTGCGGAGCTGAGCCGCAGACTTAGCCGGAGTCTTAGCTGGGTCAACCATTCTCCTTGCTTCCTCTGCAGAAAAACATGAAAAGTGTTAGAACAAGAAAAAGTTCAAAGCATTGAAATTTAAATTGCAGGCGGAAGACCGCCGGGTGGGTGAGTGTATCTACCCTTTGGAAACATAGGGCTCAACCCGCAGGCGGACAAGAATCTCTCATCCGCAAAGAAATCCGGGTGGGGGGATCCAGTTTCTTGGAACAACTATGTGAGTCCCATCCCCTAAGGGCTCAATTGTTGTCTTGAAGAACTCCGGCTCTATTATTTGCTCCCGGGCTTTGGTAGTAAGAGCTGGGCGTATACACTTTTGGCCCACCAAAGCCGGCTCTTTGTTGTAGCGCCGGAGGATCTTATTTATTCTCACTTGAGGGGAGGAGACCAAGTACCACTTGTCTTTCCAGCCTCCCCACTTGGACACCTTGTCCAAGGTCATCAGATATTCCGGGAGCGTGAAAATAGTGTACCACGCTCCATATCCGCCTGGGGCACTCTTGAGGTAGTGCATGTGGGCGAATGTAGTGAAACTGGGCTCAATGTCCTGGAGCTCGCAGGCGGCAATGTAGCTCAGGATATTGACCCAGGAGTTGGGTGTCAATTGCCACACCCCCAAGTCGTACCCCTTCAGAATCTTCCGGATGCCGCGGTGAAGGGGAAAGCGGAGGCCGGCTTCTATCACCGCCTCGTAGCAGACGAAGTAGTTGTCTGCATTGTCTATGTCATCCCCCCAGGCTAGAACAGCATCAGCCGGAGGGACGATGATATCCCAGTCATCCCCAAAGGGATGTTGTTGTTTGAAAGCCTCGAAGCCGCTTTCAAGAAGAGCCCTGTCTCCAGGCTTCATCCGGGTCTTGGTAGGATCCGGGTTTATTTCTTTCTTTGCTGTCTGGCGATAAGCCTCAGTAAGGTCCTCTCCATCAGAGCCGGATCCCTCTTGCTCTTCAGCAGCCTTTTCGGTTGGGTTATTTGGTTGGTCTGGAGAGGAGGCGGTCTCCTCACCGTCTCCCCTCGAGTCGCTGTTGCTGGAGGTAGACGGGGTGTCCTCAGCTGAATTACTTTGCTCTGCCGCCTCATAGTCCTCCTCCCTCACAACTTCACTTGCGGGCACTTCCCTAGTGCGCCGCCTGCTGGGCTTGGTAGCCGTTTGCTTAGTTCTGGCCATTGTGTCCTGCACAGGCACAGAGAGGGAAGAAGCCGGAGATGAGCAAAGTACTCCAGAAACTCCAGACAAGGCACCCCCGGTTCTAGACTCAGCCGTCCCTGGTGACCGGCTGAGCGTCCTAAGCAGTGCCGTGTGTGCAAATGGAGAGTTCATTTTATTTTTTGAAAAATTAATGTATACAGCCGGAAACGAGTGTATACAGGCTAAAGAAAAAGAAAAAGAAGAAAACTTAAAGAAGGAAACGGATAGTTACCTTACTTTGAGTTCTGAAAATCTGAAAACGGCAAAGTAACCGGTGACCGGGTGACTTCGAAAGAGCACACGGAAATCTTGAAACTTGCTTAAACGCAGCCGGGATCAGAGCACCTCTCTCTAGAATACTCTCTTTCTCTCTCTAAAAAGTCAAGAATGTAAAAAGTGAAGAGGAGGGGGGGTAAATTCCTATTTATAGGGGGTGAAACGGCACGAATCCCAGTCACCACTGTCAAAAAATAGCCGTTTTCACTGTTCACCCTTCATGGGCTGACACGTGTCACAAGCGCCACGTGTCCTGCCATGTGCCACCTGTGAGGGGCAAATGTCTAGGGTATTTTTACCCTTGACAAGTGGACCAATGAGGAGGTGCCACGTGTCAGAGGCTGGCATGTCATCCTTGACCAATCTCCAGCTGACACGTGGCCTTTCCAGATACTTTCTTAGAATTGCGGCCTTCAAGGGCCCAATTCCCCAAAAATCCGCTATTTGGTGGCGCAGTCCATCAGTCCTAGGTCAGAATGACCTAGGGAGGGGCACTTTTCCCAATGACCCTATAAATAGGGAGATATTCCCCCAAATTGGGGGACATTTAGAAATTTACTATCATTTATTACATCCTACTTTCTCTCTCATCAGAGAACTCCTGAGCTTGGAATCCAAGCAGATCCCCATCTAAATTTCCGCACTTTTTATTCTCCTTCAAGTTACTAACTTGAACGTTGGAGGCGGAGCACCACCCAACCGGTGTCTCCATTGTTTTTGCAGGTACAGAGTCAGCAGGACCAGTCTTCGAGTTGTAACTCTCCCAAGGGACAAAAACACCCAAAACAGAAGGTACCCTATTGATCTTGTAGGTTAACATTTTTTGATTATCTATAGGCAAAATCACTAATTCAAGTAGCAGTTTTATTTTTACACTAAATCACTGCTTCAAATAAGACGACTTTGCACCAATAGTGGTTTTTCTCAAAAACAATAAAACAAAGAGCACGTATTTACAATATTGGCACTAGACAATCAATTTTTGTTTATCATGAAGATCACTCTGTATTTGCTCGTTGAAAAGCTCAACCAAACAAAAAAAATAGATGAATAGCTTAATTCATTATGAATAACAAGGTGATTCATAAGTATGATTTTTGTTATTTTGTAATGGGTAATGTAATTACTAGTATGAATTGTGAGTAATTATTTATGTAACACCCCAATAATTCTCTCTTTAAACCTCTGAGGACCCTGAACAATATTTAAGAGAATTACTGGCGTGCTACCGCCACGTGTTCAAACGTTAAGGCTTTATCAGAAAATAGCAGCGGAAAAACTAAATCAGTTATAAATAAGTTTCAAAACCAACGAATGAAACCAAATTAAGTCATACAACTTGGAACCATTAAGGCCCTTATTCAAAACCCAATAAAAGTAGTAAGTGATTAAATTCAGTGTTCAAATAAATTCAAACCCAAAAGAAATAGTGTCGAATAAAATCGAATTAAAATAAATTCAAACTTGCAAAAGAAATAAAATGCAAACAACCAACTCTCTACTCAAGATCCCACAACCCTGATGAATGCTGCATGTGTAAGAACCTGTGGTAATTCTGCTCCCCAATATTACAAGTGTAAAAATTGGATCGTCACAGGGTCATTGAAAGGCGAAGGCCATGACCAAAGAAAGACACACAAAGCACGCAATCAGCAAAGCTGAGTACATACAAGCTGCAAAATAAATTAAGAAATCCATAACATGCTACTAATAATCAATCATCATGCATCATTAAATTATAGACTCAACACACGACTCAACTATTTATATTACTAAGACTCCATTAATTAATAATAGGTAAATCATTATTTTTATTCATTGGATTACACAATAGACAAGGTTGTCCAACCCATGCTCCATTTGGAACATCAATAAAAGAAAAACCCCATGCCTCCTTTCGGAAACATCAATAAACATCCAACGACCACGGGCGCGACTCCGTGACCGTAGTTAGTATGAGATCTCACCTAACTCCTAGTTTTAAGAAAAATATTTGAAATAAGAGACTCGTAGATCAGACGGCCTCGAGAAAAGTACACGGCTAATACCCCATGTACCCCAACCCCTGATTGTCATTACTCCAGAAGTGCACCAATCCAGAGTTTTATTGCTCATCCATCTTGCACTTTACGTGATTTACAGGTTTAGACTTGGTGATGACTCATATGCATAACAATACAATCAATCCAATATTAATTCAATCAAGTAAAGCAACTTTTCAATTTCAATTCTTGATTTATTAGTGGCAAGCAACATTTATTATTTATTCCTTTACTACCTCGGTGTATAAACACCTTGAGTGCATAAGACACCCCAAACTCTTAACCTTGTCTTATAAGACATGAACCATTCCTTTACTCATCCTATTTCATTAAATCATGAATGAGTAATAATTAAGTCATTTCACCAATCACATACCTTTGCCTCTAAGCGCACCTTGCATAATTAGAACATAACCAATAATTACAATAAGGAATAGTGCACGTGAAAGGAAATTCACAATGTATAACCAAACAATTTAACCCAGTCATCCCTAGACATGATACTAAGTTCTCGATCCGTCCTTAAACATGCACCTAAAAGCAAGGTTTTGTAACTTGTACGTACCTTGAGCAAACGAATTGGTATGCCACTTTACTAACTAGAAATCACCTTCAATAAACTCCTCTCCTAAGACAAATAATAACATCTCAATCAATACCCAATCAATCAAATTTACAGCAATACTAACTTACTTTAAAACCTTCAAAATCCAAATCAAACAACACTTTAAAACCTTCCCTTTAGTTAAAATTAAAGGCTTATATATAGTTCTTTAAATTTTTCTTCATAAAAACCTTAAAATACACTCTTATACATGAAATTACAGCAAGTTCAAAGTCTAATAAAAATCTGAAAATTATATAAAAACCCCTAAAAATCTCCCTTTTTAATGGGTGATTAAACCCTCTTTATAAAACATCAAAAGTAGTACTTAGAAACTATTTTCAACACTTAAAACTTCAGTAAAAACATATATTTATGCTTAATTAACTTTAAACATAATTAATTTTATTAATCAAACTCAAGGATAATATTTTAAGTATAAAAAAACTTCGTTAAAATCAAAAACTGCCCGAAAATCATATTTAGAGGCTGAATTTGGCCACGAGAGGGTGGTGCTCACTACCAAAGGTAGTGAGTCTTTCTTAAAACGTTGTTTCCACATGGAAAACACTACTTTTTCATCAAAATCGGATGAGTTCAGAATCTGATCGGGATTAAAACGGGATTAATATTAACGAACGAAAATCTAAAAATTAAAACACGAATCTATGTGTTCAAAATAATCTGGAATTAAGTTAAACTAATCAGTAATTATAATCACCAAAATTTCAAAACATCATTACTATAAAATCCCTAAATCAATTGTTCATAAAAACCCTAAAATCATGATTTTCAATAAATTAAAACCCTAGGTTTATAATTCATAAAATATGAAATTTATAACATAAATATAATCTGAAATTTATAATCTTTATACCATTAAAATATAATTTGATACTAAAAATATAATCTTTATACTAAAATCAAAACCCAAAACAATTAAATTAACATTAAGCAAAATAATGAAACAAAGGAGGATGAAAATAAGACTAACCTTTTTGTGTGGGAAATTTTTTGGAGATTCATGGGATATTTATAGGAGAGAATTATTGTAGGGTAAAAAGAAAGATTGGGCCTCATAAAAATAATGGGTTGATTAAGTAAACAAATGGGTTAGGCTTGTGTGATTGGACATAAATTGTAGAATAAAGGTGCATAAAATAATTTGTTCAAATAATTTTCGACCCAGATTAATAATTTGAAACTTTTCAAATTAAATTATGAAAAATAACAAATAAATATTATAAATAAAATAAATTTTCATTTACAAAATATTTAAAAATACAGGGGATTACAATTTACTAGATTAATCATTTGATCTATAACATAGGGAGTAACTTCATTTGTAGACCAGATAAGAGGGTCATTCAGATTGGTTATTTCAGGTCAAGTCAAGTTTGGGTCAACATGTAACTGAGTGAGGTTTGGGTCGACTTCAGGTCAAGTCAGGTCATCTTAGGTTTCAAATTAAGTTTGAGTCAACATATAATTGAGTAGGGTATCGGGCTTTGTGTCAAGTTCGAGTCGATCGTGCATGATATTTTGTGCACTTGATGTAGAAGTTTGTGCCGGATGATTTTATCAAAGTTCGTTTTATTGATGCCAATTTGACCTCTTTTGTGATGGTGAATTTGTCTTTCAAGTGAATGTTTTTTTTTTTTGAAAGAAAAGTGAATGTTTAAAATGTTACAACCATTATTCCCAACAAAAAAAAATCCAACCATTATAGTATGGTACAAAGCTACACAAATAACCCAAATAATAGGTCCAGTGGGCAGCCAGCCCAATAACTCAACCGACGCGAATATCTCGCATCATTGAAACATACCATCAAATGGATTTTCACCGTCACATATATATGCGCTTTTCCACCGCCGGCGAAAATTCTCCGGTCGCCGGTGTTTGTTGCCGGAATTTTTTCCGACGAAATTTTAATTTATTTCTTCTTGTGTTTTTGGAAATCCCAATTTCAGTTTCGAATTTGAAAAAAAGATGTCGAATTTGAATTTGGATGAGGAAGAGGAAGATCTTGCTCAATTTCTCGAATCTGAGGTTCTCTCCGAAGTTTCTGATCAGGTTTTGTTTTCTCCCTCTTTTGTTGTTTGATTTCAATTGTAAGAAATTTGTGAAATTGTTCTGATTTTTCCTGAATTTAGCTCCTGAATTTATCCTGATGAACCCTAATTTCAATTAAATTATATTTTATTCATTACATTTCAATATATCATTATTTAAGCAATCGAAATTAATGATTATCGTATATTAAAGATACTTAATTTGGGTTTTTTTTTTTTTTTTTTTTTTTTTTTGGTTACTTTATTTATCTGGGAACTTGTCATTGCCATTTGCTAAGTTAAGATTTTATGAGAGATTTATCAAATTTTTATGATTGTGAATATTTCTGTTGCATGATATATTTTACGTTTTATTGTGAAAAGTTTTGGGTGTAATGAATGTTTAATTTTCCAACGATTTTACTTGTTAAGTTTGGTAGTGAAGTCAAAGCATTTATGTATCAGTGGAATTTCATGCTGTTAGCTATATATGAGAAATGAATTGGATTGTGGGTATGTTGATGTACAGGATGAAGACACAAAGGACATGGAGAGACCAATGAAGAGGCCGCGTACAGAGGACATCATCAGAGAGACTGAAAATGATGCTTGTGATATCAATGGAGATTGTGGGTCGAAAGCTGAGAGTTCGAGTTGTAGCACTGGTGCCGGTATAATTGGCGGGTTGAGGATTGAAACTGGGATATTAAGCAAGATACCTCCGGAGTTATTTCAGCATGTTCTCAAGTTCCTGTCTTCTGAAGTATCTGAATCTAACTTTCAAATTGAAATAATGTTTCTTCTTAGTTATAAGTTGGGATAATTTGTACTTACCTGTTTTTATGCAACTTGCAGGATCTTATTTCATGCTCGCGAGTGTGCAAGTTTTTGAATCATGCTGCATCGGAAGAATCCTTGTGGCGTCGTTTGTGAGTATATTTAATTTTGTTTGCGTCTTGCTTATTCATTGAAGATCAGGCCTTTGCTTCTCATTGATTGGTTTGCTGGTATTGTTTTGTGGGTATACATGATGTATCATGTTATTGCTACTTAAATTTGACTGAGTAATTATAAATATCAATTCTTTACAAAAAGAACCCTTGGTGCTTGTATTGTCATTGGTTGTGCACTTGCCTCTTTATATGTAGAACATTGCCATAGGCCATTCACGTTAGTGTGCCTTAAGTTTTTTTAATAAATTTGGCACTTCCCTTAACCTTCCAAAAGTGTCATTTTTAAGAGCGTGTAGCACTAGATAAAAAGATGACTACAATAAGGGAAGTTAAGGATGACATGAAGAAAGTTGGTTTGTATGAGTGTGTAGCACTAGATAGAAGCGAGTGGAGGAAAGATCTTTGTTGATTATCATGAGAGACAGACTCTTCATTCTTGTCTCACGCAACCAAGATCATCCTTATGAGAATGCTTCTTTTTTATTTTATTTTTATTATTATTTTTTTTTTATTTTTGTTTGGCCATCCACTTCATACCAAGTAAGCTGCAAAATGTAATGCGGAGTAAATTCTAGTAGCAGGCTAAACATTCTGCGCTTGAGTCTTTAAAAAATTTAAATGCTAATATGTAGCTTAGCTTCCCTTGTTATCAGCCTTTAGCATTAAAGTTTTGGTAAAACAAAGAGTTGAAACAGTAACTGTCATTATGAGAGAGGAAAAGGAAGATAACTTGGAAATGGAAGGAGAAGTGACAAGAAGATCTGTTCCTGCTCATGAATTCAAATCTCAATGCCGATTTTGTATTCACTTTTTATCATTTAAGTTTAACTGTCCTTGAATAGCTTCTTGTCATATGAAGTTGCCAGATTATTTATAGCCCACATTATACAATTCCTGCAGGTATTGCTTGCGTTGGGGGTTGCTGCCACCAACAAGAAATTTACGGGACTGTGCTTGGAAGAAGCTGTATATACAGGTAATATTAAGTAAATCAGAGAATACTCTGTTTCTACCTACTTAGATGGGTGAAGTTTGATGGAATCTCTTTGCTCTTCCAGCGTGATGAGGAAGATATGGTTCAATCTGTGACAAATTGCCAACCTGAGTTTAAAGAATATTATCTTCAAATGTACGCAGCTAAGAGAAGTCAAGCTCCACTTCTTTCTCAGGTAATCTCTGGACAAGATGTAAACATTTTATTTATCTCTTGAACACATGTTTATGCAGAACTAAATATTCAATGAAGTTCCCCTACCAGAATATACAGCTTTTTATGAATTAAAAAGGCCTTATATCACCTTGGAACCTCTTTCCTGTTTCGTAAGAATCTCAAGCAATTTCAACCAATAAAATATTTATTTGTATAAATCATAGTGTGATTTTTAATTTGCTATGCCAAGTGTGGGATACTTGAGGATCACTGGATCAGACCTTAAGCTACAAATATCTCTGATTGCAAATATTTGACTGCCTTAAAAGTTTATTAACAAACATGTAAGCCATATATTATCATTGTTAATTTGCTACACCAAGGCTGAGATAATCCTGTTTCCATTAAGGGGCATGAAAACAAATCATTTTGGAAGTTTAATAATGTTTATATTTTGTGTTCCCATATTTTAATTCCAAAATTTTTATTTTTGTGCTTCTCATCATGTTTGGGATCCATGGTGTGAATATTTATTTCTCTTTGTTTCATGTGTATTGTTTACTTTTGGAGCAAAGAAAACTTAGTCCTTTAAGCGCCTGTTCTGAAACTGTCTAATATATTTTTTTTCTATGCAAGGTAAATGACGATCTCATTATTCTTGACAAAACGGTTGCTGATCAAGTATCTTTGTGGAAGAACAGTAGAGGCCTCAGTGATAAGGTGGTCACAGACCATACTTGCTCTGGGGAGGTTTGTTCTTTCTTTCAAATTGGGAATGTTTTCATTTGTGAAAAGACTGGAAATGTTCATGGTAAAATTCCTGTTGGCTGTGCAAGACATCACATATATGAGAAGCTTACTGCAGTTTGTTAATTTATTTTGTTGTGATTGCAGTCTGCGATGATACATGCAAAGAAGCTATTGCTGATCCTGCAAATGAGCTTTTGGTTTGTACAATATCTGGACGTTGCTTTGACAGACTTCTTTCACCATCTGAAGTGGAAGGAGATGGGGTACGTAAATATTACTTTGTATTTCTTATGTTCATGTCTGTAGTGGTAGAGTCTCTCTTCACCCCACTCACCTCAGAATAACAAAAATTGACGTCTTCAGTCTTTTTTTTGTTTTTCCTGCCCCCCCCCCCCCCCCCCCCCCAAAAAAAAAAAAAAAAAAAAAAAAACTATGTCCCCTTGTGAAACTGGTTGTTATTCTAACTAAGTCCATATATTCCCTCACTCCCCTGGTCCCCTCCCTAATCTAATTGTATCCAGCTGAGTCTGGAATTGAGGTTGAGTGATTAATTGCTATAATTCTACATGCAGTCTTGTATCTAGCATCCCCTACTACATTTTTTCCCATTTCTATACTTTGTTGTAGTCCCTTTTTGTTATTCCTGCTGTGTTATTATGTTGATGGACAATGACAAATGCCTAGTTGTAGAATAGGCAGAATGTGACGTTGCATTGTCTGTATACCTATTTTTGTACATTATTGTTGTGTTCTGATATTAAGGACGTGTTATAACAAAATGCAGGACCAGGAGCAACAGCAAGATGTTGTAACTGATGAAGCTGAACCATTCATGGGAGCTGGTCGTTTTGGTATGAATTTTTACCTTTTATTATAAATTTACGCATTATATTCTTGTTAGCTTTTTTTCCAAATCTTATGCTGTTTCTTTTTCTCAGCACGAGCTTATTTGTTGGGATATAACTGTGATGACGAGAAAGAACTTGAAGCTGCCTTGAGGTTTTGCTGATTTAAGCCATGCCCTACTCTTAGCTTTCATATTTTCTTTTATCTTGTAAAGACCTGAGAGGTTATGCTATCTACCTTGATGCTGGGAAATGCTTCGAAGTGGTTGTTCAGAAGCCATGTTCTTGAGATGTTGTTAGGTTATACTTGTATCATTGAAATTGCATGCTACAAGGTATGCATTGTATCAATGCTACAATGTATTGCATGCTACAAGGTGTGTTGTATCAATGCTACAAGCTTATACTGTATCAATGTATGTATTGTAGGATCCCCTCTTTAGATTTGAGATGTATTTTCTTAAATTTCAAAGCTTGTAATAATAATACCTTAATGTAGATAAATATTATCTGTACCTTTACCCAACTAGCTTGCTGCTGGCTTAAATAGCTGCAACAATAGTGAGTTCCTTTTCTTTCTATTCCATTTTTGTTACTGTACAAGTTTGTCCAACCGATAGTTCTCTTAAGTTAGATGAGTATTGAGTGAGGACCTTTTGGCGTAGCTATCTGCTGAATCTGCCTAGCGGCCTGAACATGAACGCGAATCAAGTGATACTTGCGATATTAGATTAGGATACCAAACATGAGTTGGTCAAACCATTAAAACGATCCCAATTTCCCAAGTTTAGTCCAAATATTACCAATAATCAAGATCTTGATTCAAGTCTTCTTGTAGAATAATCCAACAAAATATTAAGAACGAAGACATTGAAGCTGTCATTTTAAACAATTATATAATCAGGAGTTACAGAGCTTGTGTCCAAAACCTCTTGTGCCATTAATTTTCTATCTTTCTTCGACTTTCTCCAATGCTTCGGACTTGTAATCTATATACGTAGTAGTACGGAGTACTTTGTGTTTGTCTCATTCAAGAAATATAAAAGTCAGTTTTATAAAATTGGTAGGATATTTTATTCTGATATGAATATTCTTAATTATCCAGAAGTATATTATTCTTAACAGTTTATGCCCAATTACTTAATTTTTGGGGTTTTTTTTAATTTTTTTTTTTTTTTTTTTTTTTTTTTTTTTTTTTGGTGTGTTTAGAGAGCCGTAATGGCGGGGTTGAGTATCGATCTCAGAATCTCCTAGAACCGGGAGTAAAGCTCTAACCACTTAGCTATCACTCTCTCTCATTTATGCCCAATTATACTTCTTGGGCACTAATCTTTTTCTTAAGGCTCTCAATGTTTTAAAGTGAAAATTTTGTTGTCAAAATTCAACATGTTTATGGTTTTTTTTTTTTTTTTTTTCCTAAACAAAATAGCAAAGGTCTAATAAAGTCCTCAAAGCAAAATGTTTAATACGGAGTACAAGATTACTTATAAGTTATAAGTATTGTATCATAACAAAATGCTAAAAGTCCAGATATATTATTGGTCATGAGTCCATCTCCTCTTATGCAAATACTATTAATATACTTGTTCGAGTTCTGTCCAATTAAATAATTTTTTTTAAAAAAATTTAAATCTTGTGTAATGTACAAGGCTAATTTATTCAAATATGACGAGGGGCTTACAAAGTTACATTACTAAGGGTCTGTTCACATGTACTGAACCAAGCTGAACTGAACTGAATTGATTGGAGCTGAACTGAACTTAACTGAACTGAACTGAGCTGAAATGAATATTTAATGAGAGAGGAAATTAGGAGCAGAACTGAACTGATTGGAGCTGAACTGAACTGAACTGATTGGAGCTGAACTGAACTAACTGATTGGAGCTGAGCTGAATAGAACTGAAGTGAGCTGAAATGAATATTTTATAAGAGAATGAAATTAGGAGTAGAATTGAACTGAACTGAACTGATTGAATCTGAACTGAACTGAACTAAACTGAACTGATTGGAGCTGAGCTAAACTGAACTGAAATTAAGCTAAAGTGAACAGGCCCTAAGTTTATGTGCTACGTGACACTCTCTTCTCATGCAAAACACTTAGCAAAACAATCCCATCATTGTTTAATAATTTGATCGCTTCAATTTCTTTTTTGCACCATCTAAATTCTTGAGCACTCTCCTCTTTTCAAAAGAAAATTCTTTTTTTCTCGGTTCAAATATTTTTGGGAAATTATCAATGGTACACCCAAGATTCAGGCTTTTATCAATGGTACACCAACTTAGTTTTTGTTAATCAGCGGTTACCCTACTTTTCACACGATTATCAACTATACACTTAACGTTAAACAAACGTTAAGTAAAGGTTAAGTTAGGGTTTAATTCGATTTTTTTAACTTAAAAAATTCCCTCCCTTTTTTTTCCCTCTTCATTTTCCCTCCTTTATGTACTCTACCCCACCCACCCCCTCATCACTTTGACCACCAAATAAACAAAGTCAGCAAATTCATTTGTTCTCTGCATAAACTCATTAAATTCTCTTCTCAGAAGTTGAACACTTGTAGCTTCAGCTGTACGTACTAGCCACTTTACTTGCTGTGTCACTAACATAGGCGGAGCCAGGGGGGGGGGGAGGGGGCTGGTGGAGGCCCGACCCCCCGTGGCCCAATTGGTGATATAAGTAATATATAGTTTGCCCCCCCCTAAAATAACTAATAAATAGCTAATATTTGTTCTTATATCATGATGTTAGTAATAGCCTAGTTGGTTTGTTGGAGTTTTTCATGGTGACTTGGTGGGAGAGAGGTCTCAAGTTTAATTCCCACTATGAGTGTTTTTTTAATTTTTTTTCAAGATAACTTTGTTTCTTGGCCCCCATAGATTTTTATTCCTGGCTTCGCCCCTGGTCACTAACCACATGATCCTCCTTCACCCACATGAAAAATTCACATAATCTGCACTTTTAATAGGGTCTTCCTGGGTTTGAAACAGAGCTTGAGAATCTGACGTTAGCAGATCTTGAGGGGTGACAATTGCAATTAACTGATTTGAACCATAAACCCCTCCCATTTCTGTTGCTAGAGGAACCCATGCAAGAAGAAGACATTGAAAAAAAAAAATAAATAAACACAAAAGAAAGAGTGAAATTCGAAAAAAAAGGGGAAAAAAGTGAAGGGGGAAGATCAGAAAGGAGAGAAATTATATATAGAGCAAGAAGGGGTGGGTGGGGTAGAGTACACAAAGGAGGGAAAATGAAGACGGAAAGTAAGGGAGGGAATTTTTTAAGTTAAAAAAATCGAATTAAACCCCAATTTAACCTTTACTTAACGTTTGTTTAACGTTAAGTGTATAGTTGATAATCGTGTGAAAAGTGTGGTGTACCGCTGATAAACAAAAACTAAGTTTGTGTACCATTGATAAAAGCCCGAACCTTGGGTGTAGCATTGATAATTTCCCAATATTTTTCAACCCTTTTTCCTAAGCTAGAACCCACAAAATTGCACTTTTTACTTCAACTACAAATTAATCTCCCACATCTCTTTGATTGCGAGCAAAAGCAAGACTCCCAAAGGTTTGATATTCTTATTAGACCTTTCATTATGAAACAATATCAAAGCGCAAAAAATTCTGCCAAGATGATATTTTTGATAAAAGATATTATCTCAGCAATAGGTCAATAGTAAAGGAGCAAGAACAAAAAGAAGAGGATAAAGAAAAATGTGCACACCTAAAAGCTAAGCCCAACTTGATACATTTTAGGAAAATAATACTTTTTTGAGCCTAAGTGTTATTCTTATTCATAAATTCTTATACGTAACTGGCCATATAGCCAATCAATATAGGGGAG
This sequence comes from Chenopodium album, assembly GCF_948465745.1. Classification (NCBI taxonomy): domain Eukaryota; kingdom Viridiplantae; phylum Streptophyta; class Magnoliopsida; order Caryophyllales; family Amaranthaceae; genus Chenopodium; species Chenopodium album. The sequence goes on along the minus strand of NC_137853.1, from coordinate 9,771,214 downwards.
TGTTAAGGGAGTTACCCGATCAAAATTACAAGGGCTACTCGATCAAAATTACAGGGACTAGAGTAAATATGCCTAACTTTGACTTTTACACTGTTCACATCATCACTTTGATCTTTCGTTTTGCTTTATACTATACATAAGATTAAAATCTAATCAGGTGGGTACAATACTTATTAGAATCACCCCAACATATAACTTACGAATGTCAACTTTAATAAATGCACCAATCAAAACGGGACATTTAATTTGAAAAAAGAGGAAACGGAACAAAGTGAGGAATACCATATAATTTAGATTAAATGAATGAATTTATAATACACCCGAGTGTATAATAAAAATTGTCGACAAGGAACAATAACGTGGCGTAGCCCGTGTGAAGTGCGCGTTGAATTACCGCGTGGAATCGAATTCCCAAAGAAATGAAGAAAGGGTGATTATCTTATTAAATCTAATATTATCTCTCTTTTATAAATATCCATTCTCCTATACTATTTCTTCTTCCTTCCTCTGTTTTCTCCTTTACTCAATTTCTTCATATCTTCTCTTCTGATCAATCTCCGATATCTCAGGTCCGATATCTCTATCCTCAAATCTTATTTTCTGCAATTTTTTTTAAAATTTCAATTTTATTTTTTAGTGGGTTTATTTCATTTATTATTTTGTGCATTATTTAAAATATAATTGCGAGTTTTTGACTTTGATCAAAGCTCTTTTACAGATTTTCAATGCTGAGATCATGTATTTTGATATATTTTAGGGAACCCAGATTTCTTTCTGCCTTATTTTTATGATTTTTATTGTTATTTATTTTTTATGAAATCCTGTGTTTGACTTATGAGATTGATCTTTGATGTTAATTTGGTATATGATCATATATTTTTGTTTGATCATATAAAATGTAAACTTAACTTCATATAAATTGTTGGTTCATTTTCCCTAATTTTAGGGATTATTTGTTGATTACTTTCATGCATGCAATCTCTCTTTGATATTTTGTTTCTAATTTTGATCTGGGTTATTGTTTTTGAATGTGGATGAAAATTTATGAATTTTTTCTATAAAATGCTCATTTTTTGGTTAGATAGAAACACATTAACTTCTTCACGGTCGATGTTGCGTATTGAATTGGAAAGATTGTGCAATTTGCCTTGGTTTTAGTTTAATATTTTTGGTGTATTTGGAGCCACAATGAGCAATGATGTAGACGGGATTTGATTCTAAGTCTTCGGTACCACCTATAACGGCCTTAAAACTATGATCAACTATGTTAGTTGGCATCTATTGTTAGTATGTTATTGTGCATGTTTAATGCTTGCTTGTATGTCTAATTGTTCATGGACACATCTATTTATTGTGTGCATTGGTTGAGTTGCTTAAATTTAGATTCAACAGTTGAAATTTTATTATTCTTTTCCCTAGTAGACTAGAAGGGTGTTTCATGCAAAGATAACATACTTCTATTAACCGATACAATGGTCTATTCTCGATTAGTGTCATTGTAAATGGGAATTATTGCTAGATATATTGTTAGTTTTTGATTTTGTGTTCTATACTGTAGTGTATTGAAGCAACATGGGGGGTGGAAAAGACAACCACGACGAATCTGACAGAGGACTGTTCTCAAATCTTGCTCAGGGTCTTGCTGGTGGGCATGGTGGTCATGGAGGGTCTGGATACCCTCCTGGGCATTACCCTCCACAACAAGGTGGCTACCCACCTCAAGGAGGCTACCCGCCTCAAGGTGGCTACCCACCGCAAGGCTATCCTCAACATGGTGGTGGCTACCCACCACAAGGCTATCCTCAACAAGGTGGCTACCCACCTCAAGGCTATCCTCCTGCTGGTTATCCAGGGGGCCACGGTTCACATCAATCTGGGGGTCATAGCTCACATCATGGAGGTATATATGCTTAAATTGCGGTGCTTGAGTTATACCTATTGATCGTTTTTTTCGCGTTCTTATATATTTAATATGTTGGTTTGGCTTTTATTGTTCAGGTGGAGGCATGGGAGCCATGGGTGGAATGCTAGCTGGAGGTGCTGCAGCTGCTGCAGCTGCTTATGGAGCTCATAAATTGACACAAGGCTCTCATGGTTCTCATGGTGGTGGTCTTTTTGGAGGTTCCCACGGAGGCCACAGTGGCGCTCCTTTTGGTGGTGCCTATGGTCATCACGGAGGGAAGTTTAAGCATGGGAAGCATGGGAAGTTCAAGCACGGAAAGTTTGGCAAACATGGGAAGGGTCATGGTGGAATGTTCGGTGGTGGGAAGAAATTTAAGAAGTGGAAGTAATTCAGCTGTGCCCTTCTCAGCATCAGCATACAAACCTAATAACTCTAATGGTTGATTAGCACAGCTTAGCTTTACTTAAGCTGTGGCTTATGTACCTCTTGTGCCCAAGGATTATTTTGGATGTAGTGTAATATTTCTTGTCTTGTATTTTTTTCTTTTGTGGCCTGACTCAGTTGTGTGGCATCCTTTTGACCATTGCGATATAGATATATACATAAATGGCGTGTGGCTTTTCCTGTTTGCTGTTTTCTATTTTCTGAGAGTAGCATGGCAGGGCAGTCACGGATAAGCAGGAAATGTGTAGTATAGCAAAAGAAATATGCTCTAGTGTGAAGGCTTCGTATTTAGAATTGCTGCAGTAAAAAAAATTCAGTTTGTTTATTTAATGGTTTAGTCTAATTGAGTTTTGTTGATGATATGTCAATTTTAGTTTATCAAAGATATTTATTTCTGTTCATCTCAACTATGATCACATTGTATGCATACTTCCATTTGATTAATTTCTGAATCCAAAAATGATCTAATTTACTTGTTTTGCTTGGACCAAACATAAAACTTTTGAAGTACAAATTTGTGTATATTTCCAAAAAAGACGCCAATTCTTTCACTGGTAATTTTGTTCGTCATGTTTGAGTGAGAATTGGTACACATGAACATAGGATACAACTTCATACAAAACCGTATTAAGTCATGCCCAGATACAACTTTTGCACTGATAAATGATCTTTACAAAGATCATTGATTCAACAAAATTTCCTACAACATTTATTTCACATCCAGGATCGTAAAAAATTTCTTTGCTGTACCCTAGAACAGGGCAGCACATATCTTCATATGCCTGAATTGCAGCAAAGTCGTTAGCCCTGCAGCAATAGTTGAAAATCTCTCAGTTGGAACTTGGAAGTTGGAAAGCACTGCCAATTGCCTGTAGCAATAATCAAAATCTCTCTCTCAGCTGGAGCTTGGACGCACTGCCATTTACCGATGGAGATTGCAGTGTGTTTTCTGTAGAAGACCTAGATTTATGTCAGCTGATTACAAGTTGTGCTTCTTGGTGTAAGCCTTTAAAGTTTTCATATTGGAAGGAACGGTCCACGCAGTTATACAGGAGGGTGATCATCCTCTGGCTTTTGTGGTGGTAATGGTTTCCACCCAGGTTTTTCATCCCAATACATGTCATAATATATATGGCCTGGAGTGTTATTCATCACACAGCACCAGATGCCTACATATCGCTTAACACGATTCTTGAACTTCCGCTCTCTCTCCTAAAAGAGCATATTAAAAAGTCAGCATTGTAAGTTGTAGCAAAGCATACAGTCCTATGAAATATTTTGAAGCAAAAACTTGCCTTGTCAGCAAACCCAACAAAGGCATTTTGGATTGATAAGAAGTTTATAACTTTGATATCCTTGAACGAGGAGAACACTGTCTTGAACTATCAAAAAGATTAAAAATAAGCTGATCAATTGCATTGCTGAAGAAATATACTGCTATAGTAAAAACAAAATGCTACTAAAAGCAGCACACTCACAAATCAACTAAACAAGAAAGTTAAGATAACAAGCAAGCACCTCCTCATCTTTTTCTTAAAATTGTGCCTTGGGGTAGAAAGGTGTGTATTGGGAGTGAAAAGGCCACAAGGACAATATGCACTTTGTGCAATTTTCCTAATTTCTCCAACATTTGCCTCAAACACTGCCTACCTCTAATATAGTGTGGTGGACATAAGGCACATAACATTAGTGCTACAACATTAATCAAAAATAACGAAACAATACTTTTAAAATACCCTTTCCTGTACTTCAGAAAAATTTACAAGATATCAAATAAAAGAAAGTACCAAGCAGACAGACAACGAAAACTTTTAAGCATGTTGGCACCTTAACTCTCTATCATTCATCATGCAAATGAACACCATTTGAGAATATCCTTCCTGTACTTTGAGAACACTAAAACAAGAAGATACCAAATCTAAAAAGCACCAAGAAGACAGACAATCAAAACTTTCAAACATGTTAGCATTCTATCTCATCATTTATTTAGCAAACTAAAAACATTAATTATTCTTCATGCTTCTTTATGCAACAAGCCCTAGCTAATGACAGGTGAGGAGGTCGAAGCGCATTTTCAAATTCCCATTGACCTATAGTACATTAAAATCATTAAAGGTCCCAAACCGTGGGCCTGGCATCTTCGCAGTCCCTTAGCCTTATAATGTATTTAGTTCTCTCATCTTTGGTCAATGTGGGACACTTACCTGTGTTGTCTGGGAAGGCTATGCCTCAACAGCATGAACTTGGAAATAACAATCAAGATATATAAACAGGTCTCAAGATAACTGGAAGAAAGAGCATGTTATGCATATTATCAAGGGGTAAATTCCAACTTAAGAATAATGCAAAATAAGGTAGCCAAGGGCCTAAGATCAAAGTCATCAAACTAGTTCTATGAGGTAACACCATTGACAGAATGGCATTCTAGAAATGATTTGGGAGATAGAGGTATTTGGAAAAGGAGCACTATTGGTGTAAACAACGCAGTGAGGAAGGAGGAAAAAATAGGATGACCGTCCATCACCCATAACTTTGTCGAGGGTGGGATTGTCTCTGTTTGTGTCTACATTGTGACCAATTAAGGTATGCTTAACAATTTAAGGAATAAAGTAAAAGTGCCAATAAGACATGATGAAGAGTAGCATCTGATAAATAAAAATAATAATAACAAAAAAAAAAAAAAAAAACAATCAGACAATTCTAGGTTTTATGAAGCACCCACACTGATTTCATATACACACTAGCTTCTACTACTGCTTGTTATCTGTTCTTGTCGTTTTCTTCTTATATATACCATATAGCCCTTCATTTATAGGGCTTCTTGTGTTGGGCTATTACTACTGTCTACTGGAGGTGGAGAAATTTTAAGGAAAAATATTCACCAGATGGGTTGCTGTTTGACGCGACTTCTTTAAGTTATCAGCAAAAGGCGCAAGCTGATGTGAACATTTAAAGTGAATAAATTTTGTAATACCAAGCATGTAACAGCATATTGACCAGGATGCAATTACTTCAGATATATTAATTGATGGTTTATCCAAAAACCCAACTATCATAAATGAGTACCGTTTCTTCACTGCCATGTTTGGGAAATCTGAGCAATCCGGCAGCACTAACATTTTTGGTAACATGATAGTCTTTTGATCCTACTTGACAAAGATGCACATCAAGCCACGATTTTTTCACCTGCACACAAAGAGTTCCAGGTAAATGATCCTTTCAAATATGCAATATTTGTAAGATAAATCACTCAAGTCCCTGTGCTAACAGCCTAACATACTTCTTTCAAAAAAAAAAAAAAAAAAGCCTAACATACTTCATGGGACAGTGCTGGATTATCAAGGAAGGAGTACTCCCTAATATCAATATGTGGACCAAATTCTTGCTGTGACAAGTCTTGCAGCATCACGTTCACCTGCGAATAAATTATTCAAATAACAATATTAATTGTCAAATACTTTGTATAACATACAAAATATCTGCAACAAGTTTACAATAGACAGCTGATACAACTGCGCTTGAAGTTCAGCTTCCCCTATATAAAAATGGAACACTCAATGAGAAGAATGGGTATACATTGTCTCCCAGAAGAACCTACATAATAACATAAATTTACAGTTCAAGTGAAATTCTGCGAAATGGGAAATTTTTAACCTCAAAAAGAAACACCCTACTTGACTTTTTTTCTAACCTATAAAAATAAAAAAAAAAAAAAAATAAATAAAAAAAAAAAAAAAAAAAAGGAACAGAAACCTAACTTCTGATTGAAAGTGCACTTAAGTTTCAAGTTCTGTATATAACATAGCACCTGGAATTGCCATGAGATTTAACAGATCATCTTGCAACTAAGAAAACAACCTTTAACATTGGAGAAGTAGAGAGAGACATAAGTAATTCACATTGAAACAGTAAATACTAATGCACACCTTTCTGCAATATTAATTGTCAGATTCACAACCTTAGTAGTCTCTTTTTAATGGAGAGAAGGAAAGAGAAAAAAATATAGAAACTTTGTTTTCTTTCTTCTATTATTTTTGTTCTAGTAAGTGATCCCCAGATGTAATGCAAAAGAGAATTGAAAATAGCTGAACAAGCATGTATAAGGTTCTCTGTTGAAGATAATAATAGTAAAAGGAGCTTCTCATATAACAATAATTATTTTCCAAAATCCTTGACTAATATATGAACTCTAAGGTTGAATAACCAAAATTTTAAGCCTCGGAGAGCACAATCATTAAAGCAGATGAGATAAAGCTGAATAAATTTCACCCTATGCTTTACCTCGAAAACATGATCCAGAGGGCATATAAAAGGTTGCCTTGTCATGGTACCCTCCAGGATACCAGGATGACCAAACCAAAGCCTATCCAACCTGCACCATATTGGCGGCATGACCTACAAATCACAAGTAAATAAGATATCAGCATAAATAATTCACAAGGCAATCCCAATCCTGCTTTTCCAATTTCAAATAATGTCTCAAAAATGCATACAAAGAATTTACAAATTCTTCATTGATGCAAGACTAGAAGAATTACTAGACAAGGCAACAATATCCTGCAAACCTTCATAATTATTAGAGTTTAGACTTTAGACAAATGTACTATAGAAATGCACAAAATGCAATTTGAACAACCATTCTACCCTCAAAAGATGGGGATCGTTCTTGTTCAGAACTAATAATCAGTAATAGAGGTATAATGGTCATCAAATCAACAGAAGGCATAGCAAAAGAATGTATGTTGAACTTGAGTTACATATTGAGTAACATTCAATTAAATTCTGGGGAAGAGGGTACACAAAGAGAAAGGAAGGAAAGCAGACAAATAGGGACTGATAAGGGCATGTTCTGATTGACTGAACTGAACTTATTGGAGCTGAGCTGAACTGAACTGAATTGAATATTTTATGAGAGAAGGAAATTAAGATAAGAACTGAACTGAACTGAACTAAACTTATTGCCTTATTGGAGCTGAGCTGAGCTGAAAATAAGCTGAAGAGAACAGGCCGTAAGTCTAATGGCTGACAATTACTTGAGTGAAAAACCTCTGGCCGCGTGGCCAAAAAGTATACATTTATGCATTTCTGTCCCTTACCTTCCTTTTTGCTTTATATACTCTAATATATATTAGTTCTTGTTTAATCAATGCATGATGTATTGCAATTGACAGTTATAAACTTACGATGAACAGAATTGAGTATGCATATTAACAACCACAGAAAGAATTGCATTTACAAACAGTCAAATGCTTTGTTCTCACCAGGGTCCGATTTAGCAATGACGCAATAGCAAGCGCAGTTCGTATCTGCTTCATCTGAGAAGAACCATTAAAGTATCATTGAGTAGATGTCACATATAACAGCAACTACAGACATCAGCAATTTATATTATACCTGATAATTAACAAGCGCAAAGTGTGACTCAACATTATGCTCTCCATCTAATAATAAGCTCCTCGGAATGGATGGCTTAAATGACAAGAAACCTCCTGCATTAGATTCAGCAGAAGTGGTAGATCATCAATATTCCGAAATTTCTAATAAAAAGCATAGAATTTATGCAAATCCTGATAAATGGACATGAAAATTGCAAAATCCCAATTATTGTTACTCTCTCTTTAGTGTATCTAAATTATATCCCCATAACAAAGGAATTATCTCTTAGTTGATAAAAAAATCTCTTATCCTTCATGTCACTATTCTTCAAACGTTTCTAGATTCTATATTATTCAATTTACAATCATGAAGAACAACACAGGACTTCTGTCACTCCATCAAATTTTAGGAAAGATTTGATAATAACTAACATAAGATCAGTCCATAGCTAAGAAAAACCCAAACCTTAACTTGAATACACATGTAACTATTGCATAATTAATTGTCAATTAACTCCAAAGAAAGGCTTTCACACTAGGAATTAATGGGCATGTTTGGTAATTAGAATTTTGACCAAAAAATGAGCTTGTTTGACCAAGTTAGAGGTTTGACTACATAAATCATCTAATTTGGTTGTTTGGTAAAAGAGCTTTTTAAATGAGCTTATTGAGGCAAATCAGCTAATTTGTAAAAAAAACTAAAAAAGAGAGCTTTTTAGATTTAGCTTTTTGAGTAATGAATGTCAAATGACAATCTAATCCTAAAACGTTACTCTAATTTACATTCTTGCCCTCCCACTTTTTTTCCCTTTTCAAGTAAAAATAAATTGCTAATGTCATTTCATGTGTTCAACTAACAAACAACTACAACTAATAAGCTAAATTTACCAAGCAACTCTACATAATAAGCTTTTACCAATCATCTAGCCAAAACAGCTAATGCAACCAGCTAGTCAAACCAGTAATGCAATCAGCTCTTACTAATTAGCTAACCGCTAATTATCAAATAAGGCAATAAGGTAAGGTGTAATGCTGGAGACAAAGCTCTAAAGGTGAAACCGATTACTCCAATTGAGTATGTTACAACCTAACAATTTTAACTAAGAATGTAGGAAACCCTAAAGGAGTAAAGTGATCCAAAAGAAAGCGTATTAATTATTTGAGAAGTTTCATATTATTCATTTGCAAATTGAATTAATGTTTTTCACTGCCATCTAAAGGCCCACAGATACCCAAATCAGAAAGGCCAATTACTTCACCTGTTTGACAAGAGAAATTCTCTACTTAAACAATAGTCAATCATTCATCATCACATATGTCATGTGAGCCATCCCTGAATGTCTTTGAGGATAAAGAGTACCAGAGGCCCCTTTATTTTCCAATTGATAACATCATAGGAGTGATATAGACAACAAGTTCCACCCAGTGACCCAGTATTACACACTCCAACTATATCACAGTGTCTATCCTAAGTTCAAGAATTCAAAAGATGGAAGGCTAAAAATCAACAGAAATATATAGTTTCTGGAACAATACATCAAACTGATCAAAGGACCACAAGGAAAGTCAACATAGAAAGTAATAAGGTCAATCACTACGAAATGGAGGGAATACAACTAAGCAGGTGGAAATGCATGCAGTATTGCTACATCAAATAAAAGAGGATTATTGCTAAACATTAATGAGAAGAAAAAGAAGAGGTACATAGAGTAATTTTGCTTAATGAAATGACGCACACACATGGGAAGTCAAGTACCTGGAGAGTTATAGTACTCTGGTGGATCATAAAACACCATGGCTTCTCGTAATCGATGGCGCTTTCCTTCAGTACCAGCATATTGGAATGTGGTGTGCACTGCATATGGCTCTAATTTAAATTGTTGGTACATCGCCTGTCAATCAGATATCACAGTATAAATCACTCAAAATTATCCTTACATGATACAGCTCAGAAGTTTAATTCAAAGTCGTGGAGTGATAACTTGTTATTTGATATGATTTTAGGGTGATTTTGAACCTTGTTTACTCGATATATTAGCATTTTAGTTCACTTCTATCCTATTTTCGTTTAATTTTTGTGTATCCCTTGCTTCACGGGTTGTTAGTGTTTTTGTTGAGTTTTTAGGTTCAAAGACGATCATTTGAGGCATATGGATGATAAACCGAGGTTAGAAGCCGTGACAATGAAGCAAAACCGAAGAAAATGTGAAGAGAAGGGCCTAGGAGACCCTACACGGCCGTGCCATGTCCTACACGACCATGCAGGGGTGTCCCAGCAAATCTGAGCTACTGCCTGGCACGGACGTGCAAGACTTCAACACGTCCATGCAAGTTATCCAGCACGCCCGTGCCACTTAGGCTGCCTGTGCATCACACTTGGCCCAAATCAGTTTCAAAACTGATTCTACTGTTCAAATTTGCACGCCCGTGCCAAATGTGGCACGTCCGTGCAGATATTCTTGGCCAAATCAGTAGCAAGACTGATTCAACCCTCTGCATCTGCACGGCCGTGCTTAGGGTGGCACGTCCGTGCCACTTAGGCTGCACGTCCGTGCCACCCCCGGCACGTCCGTGCGCACCTGTAGCCGTGCCCGACTCTTGTTTTCTCCGTCCTTTTTATTTGAGGGTCATATAAATACCCCCCTTTGCTCAATTGTACGGCATCCAAGTTTTTAGTGCTTCCTCTTAGTTTGTAATTGTAGAAACACAAATACTCTCAAATCATTAGTTAGATCTTAATTTTTAGCTTGGAAATTTCAATCCCAATCATTGTTGAAGACAAGTTCCACCATTGTTAATCAAAATTGAAGCTTTCTAGTAATTATTTCTCACTCTTTTCTCCTATTTCTTCTTGCTTTGTTGGTAATTATTTGCTTAATTCTTGTATGCTTAGATTGTTAATTAGCTTAATTCTTAGTTTAATTATGCTCATGAGTTGTTTGAAATTCTTAATTGCTTTAATCTCCATGGATGGTGAGTAGTCTAATTTTCTAGGGTTTGGGTAAAACCCTCAATGTAGTCACTAATTACTTGTTGCATGTGCTAATTTGGCAATTGTTGGGTGTTAATTAGTTGAGCTTAAGTGGTTTGATTGCTTAGTTCTTGTATATGGCCATTGCTAGAACTATTATCCAAGCTTTCTCAACGAAGGATCGAGAGATGAACTTGAGTTAGCTCCCTTATGCTTGATTGACTTGAAATGCCATGAGAATAGGAATTTCTAGTCAAGGGAATGTTTATGTCATCATGATTATGCTTTAACACTTGTTTTATGCTTTGTAACCACGAGAGTAGGTTGTATTCATGATTAAAGTAATCCCTCTAGCTTGAGAGAGTAGTTGGGTGCCTTAGATGATTTCCCCTATTTTACCCCTTATTTTACCTTGTTTGTGCATGCTAATCGTGATTTGTGATAAGTTGAGTGGTATAACCCGAGCCCTAGAATCCTCTAAATATTGTTATCTCCCCTAGCTTTAATTGACTTGAACTAGTACTTGTTATATAAAACCAAACCAATTTCGACTTCATTTAGCTTATTTATGCGGTAGTATTTCGGTGGTTGATTCAACGCCTCTCTTGGGTTCGACCCTTTCTTACCCTTGCTATTAGCTAGTGAGACCAAGATAGGACTTTATCTTTGGTAGGCTCGACGACGGCCTATCAAATTTTTGGCGCCGTTGCCGGGGAGGCAAAGTCACATTGAATGTATTATTGTTGAATGAGTCTAAGTGTGTGAATTTTTATATCATAATTTTTTTTATTTATTTTTGTATATTTGTGTTTTCAACTTGTGATAGTCATTGCTAACGTTTTTCTTAGTTTTGTTTGACTTTGCATGACACGGAAGAGTAAGCAATCACCGCTTATCCCCGTTGATCCTGAGCTAAATAGGACTTTGAGAAACGTCAGGAGACTTTTGCAGGGCACACCCGAGTTCTCCATTGTGTATTCGGATTTGGATCCGGAAAAAATCTTTTCAACCAACGAAGAAGAGAACATGGGTGATGACAATCCTCCTCCACCATTGCTACGAGATTATGACCACCCCAATGCCTTCACACTTCGGAGTGGCATACGTCTCCCCACCACTAATGCAAACAATTTTGAGCTATCGCCTCAACTCATCCGTATGATACAAGGTGATCAATTTGGTGGTAGTTCTCATGAGTGTCCTTTTGCTTATTTGGACAACTTTTTCGAATTGTGCACCACCATCAAGCAAAACAACATTACGGAAGAGTTCATCCGTATGCACATGTTTCAATTCTCCCTCCGTGACAAGGCAAAGCATTGGTTGAGAACGGTAGAAGAGGGATCATTGACCACATGGGATGAAGTCACTAGAGCTTTCCTTGGAAAGTATTGTCCACCCGAAAAGACCGCCGAACTAAGGAGGAAAATCACCGATTTCAACCAAGAGATTGATGAGACTTTAAGTGAAGCTTGGGAGCGTTTCAAGGACTACACTAGAAAATGCCCACACCATGGTTTCACATCATGGATCATTGTTCAAAGCTTTTATGATGGTCTTACTCCTACTTCAAGAGCCAACCTTGATAACGGGGCCGGTGGTAGCCTTAAAAAGCTATCGGTGGATGAAGCATACAAAATGATTGAAGAGGTGGCAAAGCACTACGCATATGGAGGTGATAGAAGACAACCTCAAGCAAAGAAGGCCGGAATCCACGATCTTAGTGCAATAGACCTTATTGCATCAAAGTTTGACATGCTAGCTCATAAGCTAGATCAAGCCACTCTTACGTCTCCAAGCTCTTCCTCACAACAAGTCATGTCTTGTGAAACTTGTGGAGGAAATGATCATATGTCCTCTTGTTGCAACTCAACTAACCAAGAGCAAGCGGCGGCAATTGGGCAAAGAAATGAGCCATACCCCCAATCTTACAATCAAAGTTGGAAACCCCAACAAAGTGCGGGATGGAAGCAACAAAACCAAAGGCCCCCACAAAATAGCTACAATCAAAGCCAAAACCAATCCCAAAACCACTACAACCAACCTCACTCTCAAAACCGACAAGTTTCATATCGCCATCCCAACCAAGACCAACAAAGGCAACAATATAACCAACCCGCTCCTCCACCTCCTCAAAAGTCTAGCCTTGAAGCCGCACTTGAGAACTTCATTGCACAACAAGGAAGAAGCAATGCGGATATGCAAGCGAACATCCAACAACTTCAAGCACACAACAAGATAATTGAGAATCAATTGGCACAAATAGCACAACAAGTTGGGAGTTCATCCTCAAGTCCTAGCGGTCACTTCCCAAGCTCAACGGTGGTAAACCCAAAGGAGCAAGCTAAGGCCATTACTTTGAGATCGGGGAGAGGTTATGAGGGGCCGGTCATGAGTGAAGAAGAGCCTAAAAAGGGAGATGAGGGAGTTGTGGTGAGAAATGAGGATGACTTTGAAAATGAAATAGTTGATGTTGAGAAAAAGAAGCAACAAAAGAGTGACGAGGGAGTCACAAAAGAAAGTGAGGGATGAGGAAAGAGTAGAAAAGCCCCCTATGAGAGTATACAAGCCTCCAATTCCATTCCCTCATAGGATTGTAGAAAAGAAATTGAATGGAAAGTTTTCAAATTTTCTTAAAGTCATGAGAGGATTTCAAGTGAACATCCCCTTTCTTCATGCCATGTCACAAATGCCTACGTATGCAAAATTTTTAAAGGATCTTCTATCCAACAAGAGTAGGCTTGAAGAGAGTGCAACCATCTCCCTTCCTAAGGAGGTGAGTGCAATCATTCAAAATAAGCTTCCTCAAAAGCTTGGCGACCCGGGTAGCTATGCAATACCGGTGAAGATTGGAGATATGGAAGCTATGGATGCTTTATGTGATCTTGGGGCAAGTGTAAGCTTCATGCCCTACTCTATTGCTAAGAGTTTGAAAGTTGGAGACTTGAAGCCAACAAGAATATCCTTACAATTGGCCGACCGCACGGTTAGGCTACCTTGGTGAATTCTTGAAGATGTGCCGGTTCAAGTTGGAAGAGTATTTGTACCATGTGATTTTGTGGTAATGGAAATGGAAGAAGATACTACGGTGCCCCTAATCTTGGGAAGACCGTTTTTGAACACCGCGGGAGTGGTGATTGATATGAAGCAAGGAAGATTGACCTTGAATGTGGGAGATGAGAAAATATCATTTTCATTCCTGCAAACATTGAAAAAGCCATTGTATGATGAAGTTTATAGAGTTGATACTTTGGAAAGGGACTTAGAGAAGTTTCAAGAGAATTTGTTTGAAGGAGATCCTTTACAAGCTATCCTAACGGGAGGCTTAGTTGAGGAAAGTGAAGAAACAAGGGGGTATGATCTTTTGCTCAACCAACCTTTAGTCCACAACAAAATGAAAGTGGAAGTGCTTAATGTGGAGGTAAAAGAGGAGAGGACTACGCCTCCTCATAAGGTTGAACTTAAACCCCTTCCCCCTTTACTTAAATATGCTTTTCTTGATGATAGTGAGAGTTATCCCGTTATTGTCAATGCTAAGCTTGATGACACCGCTCTTGGGAAACTCCTAGATGTTTTAAGGGAGTATAGAGGTGTCATTGGGTATAAAATTGATGACATTAAGGGGATAAGTCCTATATGCATGCATAAGATTTTACTTGATGAAGATCATGCTTCCTCGATTGAGCACCAAAGAGGCTCAATCCAAACACGAAGGAAGTTGTGAAAAAAGAAGTTTTAAAACTTCTTGAAGCGGGCATAATCTACCCTATCTCCGATAGTAAGTGGGTTAGCCCGATTCAAGTTGTGCCTAAAAAGGGAGGCATGACCATCATCAAGAAGAATGATAAGGGTGCGACCATTTCTACGAGGTCGGTCACCGGGTGGAGGATGTGTATTGATTACCGAAAATTGAATAAGTCCACCCGGAAAGACCACTTCCCACTCCCCTTCATTGATCAAATTTTGGAAAGACTAGCATCACATAGTCACTATTGTTTCTTGGATGGATACTCGGGATTCTTCCAAATCCCAATCCAACCAGAGGATCAAGAGAAGACTACATTCACATGCCCTTTTGGCACCTTTGCTTATCGAAGGATGCCATTTGGACTTTGTAATGCACCTTCCACATTTCAAAGGTGTATGATGTCTATTTTTTCCGACATGCTTGAATCATCAATTGAAGTATTTATGGATGACTTTTCTGTTTTTGGTTCATCTTTTGACATATGCCTTTCGAATTTGATTAAAGTGTTGAAAAGATGTCAAGAGGTGAACTTAATTTTGAATTGGGAGAAATGTCATTTCATGGTAGAGGAGGGCATTGTTCTTGGTCATGTGATTTCTAGTAGGGGCATTGAAGTTGATCATGCCAAAATTGAGGTCATTGAGCGTCTCCCACCCCCTACAAATGTGAAGGGGATAAGGAGCTTTCTTGGACACGCGGGTTTTTACCGCCGGTTCATAAAGGATTTTTCAAAAATCGCAAAGCCGCTCACTCAATTGTTGGTAAAGGATGCCCCTTTTGTGTTTACTAATGATTGTTTGCTAGCATTTGATAGGTTGAAAGAGGCATTGATTTTGGCTCCTATTATTCAACCCCCTAATTGGGAGCTTCCTTTTGAGCTCATGTGTGATGCTTCGGATTTTGCCATTGGGTCCGTTTTTGGACAAAAGAAGGATAAGAAGCTCCATGCTATCTACTACACTAGCAAAACATTGGATGATGCACAAAAGAATTACACGACCACGGAAAAATAGTTTCTAGCTATTGTTCATGCAATTGAGAAGTTAAGGTCCTACTTGTTGGGGGTCTAAAGTCATAGTCTTCACCGACCATTCGGCCTTGAAGTACCTCTTGTCAAAGAAAGAACCGAAGCTAAGGTTGATACGGTGGGTCTTGCTCCTACAAGACTATGATATTGAGATTAGAGACAAGAAGAGTGCCGAAAATGTTGTGGCCGATCATCTTTCACGGTTGCCTATCTTTGTAGGTGATCTTGATAACTTACCTCCCCGACGGAGTCTTTCTCTTTGGTTCTTGTATGTGCTTGTTGATATTAGCTTTGCATGTTGTTTGGATGTTAGGGGAAGGAACAAACAACATGCAAAGCTAATATCAACAAGCACATTCAAGAACCAAAGAGAAAGACTCCCCCCCAAGCTATCATAAACATTGTCCCCAGTGTTAAAATAATTAAAGCACAAGAAAGGGGAGGAAGAGGACTAACTCATTGGCTCGGGCCTCCTTGGGAGCTTGAGCCCCCGGGGTACCAATGTCGGTAGACATTCCGAAATTCACCCAATTCCGACCGAAGACCCTCGAAGCTTGTCCTCATGTTGTCGTAGTAGGACCTCATGTCTTCGTGAGACTTTCTCATAGTCTCGAACTCGGTGGTCATCCGGTTAAACCCGTCGTTCATCATCTACATTTGTTGCTCGAAGGTGAGGGGTGGGTTGCCCTCACCCATGCCTTGACTTTGGTACCCTTGTTGGTACCCTTGTCGGTGCTCGTATTGTTGTTGTTTGTTGTTGTGGAGGTTGTTGTGGTGGTTGTTGATGTTGCTCTTCTTGCTCTTGCTCCTCTTCTTCGTCTTCACCGGGAGCCCAAGGGTGGTCCCTCTTAAAAACCCGGTTGGTCTCATCGTAGATGAAGGTCCGCTCCGGGTCGGGGAGGTAGGCGTAGGACCGCCCACTCACGTGCCACAAGTAGGGGTGCGGCCCTTCCACGTCCTCTACCCACCTCATCGTCATCAGATCAATCTGCGTCGTACCTAGGCAAACAAACCTCATGATTTGCAAAATCAAGGTTAAGAGCAGCAGCAATAATAGTGAACATACCACCTATGGTGATGTTACCGGACCCGGTGGCAACATCTTCTAGGTGGTCTACAAACCAAGACCCTACATCTAAGGCCGTGCTACCCTCACTCACGTGCCATAGGAAGTGAAGCTCCCTAGTGGACACTACCCCCGAACTATCACCTCTAGCGAACGTCGTGTTCGCTATGGTGCGCTGTGACATCCTAAAGGCGGGGTGGATGATGGCCGTGGCCTTATCGGTCCTAGGGTTGTAGTTGAAGAGGCCGGTGATCTTCCTCCAAAACTCACCCGCATTATAGCTACGGGGTGACCTATCTTTTGGCCTGATGGTTCCGTTCGTAGGCCACCCAAAAGCTTGGTTCACCCTATTAATGGTCATGTTCTGTTGGGTGTTCATGAGTTGAAAGGTAATGCGGCGGGGGTTCTTGTTGGTTAATCTCTTAAAGGTCGGGGCATGCAAGTCTAGCCAACCACCTAGGCCACATCCCTCAAATAGCATTCTAATGTCCTCCCCTACCCCCAAGGACTCGGCCACATCCTCATTGTAGAATTTGGTAGGCCTAATTATCCTCCTACTAATTCTCAGGAAATTGTTCGAAAAGGTTTGGTTATTGAAGATTATTCCCATTGTATCCACTTGTGGTGGATCAACGGGGGGAGGAGGAGAAGGGTTGCGGTACCTAGCGTCCGTGTTTCTAGGTCGATTTCTTCTAGACATGGTCGGTTATTTGATATGATTTTAGGGTGATTTTGAACCTTGTTTACTCGATATATTAGCATTTGCTTCTAGACATGGTCGGTTATTTGACATGGTCGATTTCTCTTTGGTTCTTGAATGTGCTTGTTGATATTAGCTTTGCATGTTGTTTGTTCCTTCCCCTAACATCCAAACCCCTTAACATCCAAATTTGCTCCCTTTGAAATCCAACACCTTAAATCCAAATCTCTTAATGTGTGAATACTTCTCTTTTCTTTTTATTTATTTAGATGTATAGTTGTGTTTTAATTTTTTTTTTTTTTTATGCTTAGCTTAGTTTTCCTAACTTTCTATCTTTTTTTGCTTTCTAGTAACCTTAAACAAAAAAAAAAAAAAAAAAAAAAAAGAAAAAAGAAAAATTAGCCCTGGAATGAGACTCAAATGACGATGCTTATATGATTTGCTTGCTTGACTCTTGAGTGATGAGTAAAAGTTCTTTTAGAAGGGTGTGTGCAAGAATTGGGGTCATTTAGAGGCTTATTAATCTTGATTGCACTAGTGTATATGAAATGAAAACCGATGAATGCTCAATTGCACGTCTAGCATAGGATATTGTCAAATTTGCCCAAAGTAGGATATGTTTGAATCAAATTGCGGTCCCTTGTGCCCTTGGTGTGTCTCCCTTCCTCCCCAAAATGAAACTCTACTAATAAGCCACATGTTTCGAATAAAAGAAAGAGTCGCTCACAGTTAAAAGAGGCGAGGGCAATGAAATTAATATATATATATATATATATATATATATATAGAAAAAGAAGAGGAAGTCAAAAACTCCTCCAAATTCTGAAAAAGATTTTCACTTTTTCTTTCCTAGAGGTCAATTTGTGGATGCCTCCCACGCACTATCTATTGTGATGTTTCTTTGTGTAAATTCCCGAATTAGAGCGTAGTTGAAAGGGCTTGGGAGTGCATTTTGGGAGGTGGACTTGCATTTTGAGATTTTATAACCGAAAGAGGGCTTTGCAACTTTGGAATATCTAGACGTGCTCTAATGAACTAGTAAAAGGTATAAGGAAGTATCCTAGTGCAACCTTGATTAGTTCGCCTCTCTACCCCCAACTCATGTGCACATTTGTATGAATGGTAATTCTTGAAAGTTGCTCACTTGTCTTGCTTGTGATTTATATCCCGATGAGTTGACTTGGGCAATAAAAACATTGGTTTGGTGTGTTTTGACCACTTTGATGATAACGATGTGTTATGATAGTTTGGTGTGGTTTGTGTGAGTTGTGGGTTAAGCTCA
The DNA here is from genome assembly GCF_948465745.1 of Chenopodium album. Taxonomy (NCBI): domain Eukaryota; kingdom Viridiplantae; phylum Streptophyta; class Magnoliopsida; order Caryophyllales; family Amaranthaceae; genus Chenopodium; species Chenopodium album. Next base: position 9,752,698 of record NC_137853.1, on the reverse strand, counting down.
AGGGAAACCCCCACGAGATAAAAACTCGTCCTCTTAGGCGACTTAGGGGTTTAAATTGCTTTCACTTGTGCTAAAAGTGTTTACGGTTCTTGCCATGCGGATTTGTGTTTGTGTTTTCTCTCCTTGGTTTGATCATTGCCAAGTAATCTTCCTTCTTGGTTTGACATGTTTGTTTTGCTCGAGGACTAGCAAAAACTTAGCTTGGGAGGATTTGATAACTTGTTATTTGATATGATTTTAGGGTGATTTTGAACCTTGTTTACTCGATATATTAGCATTTTGGTTCACTTCTATCCTATTTTCGTTCAATTTTTGTGTATCCCTTGCTTCACGGGTTGTTAGTGTTTTTGTTGAGTTTTTAGGTCCAAAGACGATCATTTGAGGCATATGGATGATAAACCGAGGTTAGAAGCCATGACAATGGAGCAAAACCGAAGAAAATGTGAAGAGAAGGGCCTAGAAGACCCTGCACGGCCGTGCCATAGCAAATCTGAGCTACTGCCTGATTTGGCACGGACGTGCAAGACTTCAACACGTCGGTGCAAGTCATCCAGCACGCCTGTGCCAGAAGCAGACGCCCGCACACTTGGCCCAAATCAGTTTCAAAACTGATTCTACTGTTCAAATCTGCACGCCCGTGCCAAATGTGGCACGTCTGTATATTCTTGGCCAAATCAGTAGCAAGACTGATTCAACCCTCTGCATCTACACGGCCGTGCTTAGGGTGGCACGTCCGTGCCACTTAGGCTGCACGTCCGTGCCACCCCCGGCACGTCCGTGCGCACCTGTAGCCGTGCCCGACTCTTGTTTTCTCCGTCCTTTTTATTTGAGGGTCATATAAATACCCCCCTTTGCTCAATTGTACGGCATCCAAGTTTTTAGTGCTTCCTCTTAGTTTGTAATTGTAGAAACACAAATACTCTCAAATCATTAGTTAGATCTTAATTTTTAGCTTGGAAATTTCAATCCCAATCATTGTTGAAGACAAGTTCCACCATTGTTAATCAAAATTGAAGCTTTCTAGTAATTATTTCTCACTCTTTTCTCCTATTTCTTCTTGCTTTGTTGGTAATTATTTGCTTAATTCTTGTATGCTTAGATTGTTAATTAGCTTAATTCTTAGTTTAATTATGCTCATGAGTTGTTTGAAATTCTTAATTGCTTTAATCTCCATGGATTGTGAGTAGTCTAATTTTCTAGGGTTTGGGTAAAACCCTCAATGTAGTCACTAATTACTTGTTGCATGTGCTAATTTGGCAATTGTTGGGTGTTAATTAGTTGAGCTTAAGTGGTTTGATTGCTTAGTTCTTGTATATGGCCATTGCTAGAACTATTATCCAAGCTTTCTCAACGAAGGATCGAGAGATGAACTTGAGTTAGCTCCCTTATGCTTGATTGACTTGAAATGCCATGAGAATAGAAATTTCTAGTCAAGGGAATGTTTATGTCATCGTGATTATGCTTTAACCCTTGTTTTATGCTTTGTAACCACGAGAGTAGGTTGTATTCATGATTAAAGTAATCCCTCTAGCTTGAGAGAGTAGTTGGGTGCCTTAGATGATTTCCCCTATTTTACCCCTTATTTTACCTTGTTTGTGCATGCTAATCGTGATTTGTGATGAAGTTGAGTGGTATAACCCGAGCCCTAGAATCCTCTAAATATTGTTATCTCCCCTAGCTTTAGTTGACAGTTGATTCAACGCCTCTCTTGGGGTTCGACCCTTTCTTACCCTTGCTATTAGCTAGTGAGACCAAGATAGGACTTTATCTTTGGTAGGCTCGACGACGGCCTATCATGGACCAAGGTTGATAACAAATCAGAAGCAATCTTATCCAAAGGGTTAAGAGACTATCATAATCCATCTTGGAGTCTGACATCAATAACAGCCCACTTCAGTCATCCCTTCCAAAATCACCAAATAACTCAATACTAAATATTCATTAGCATGTAGCCTATACTCATTAGCATGTTATATACGTTCTGTGAACCCTTAACACTGTGCATAAACCTCTATAATGAATCCTGTTAAAATTCCGAATCCACGATTCCACGTAGTCCATTCACACAGATAGGAATGTAAGGCATGATCCCAACCACTCCAACACTCATTCATTATTAAAATCACCCAACTTCCCATCCACGTTTTATCTAAGAAGCTAATAAACTCTTCCTTCAAGGATCCACTCTTAATTTACCTGTCTCTATACTAGGAATGGAGATAATGTCACAATCTGCAAACAAAGAACTGAAAAAATAGCGTACCTGAACAAAGTAAGTATGTCCACTACAGAATATGCTGGCAGGAAGGAGCCCAAGCTTAAGATTCCCATCATAAGCATAAACTAAACCACTTTCATCATCAACAGAGGGCCCAAGCTGCCTTCGTACAATATCATTAAACCCATTCTGATCCCATATCTTTTCATCAGCAAGAAGCAACTCTTTCCAATGTTTAGCCAACTTCTTCGAAGATTCTGTCGGTCTCCAGTGAAAGATCCCTATATTGTATGCACCACTAACTGTTTGACAGATAATAAACAATGAGTACCATACATATCAGACAAAGAATGTATTTCTATGAATCTTTAGTTGTAAACAACGGTACATGTATTGCCATTTTTGAAATAAGAAAAACCCACTAAGATTGAGGAACTGGCTCATTGCCTCATTGGTCATAAGGAACAGTAAAAACCCATTTAACTTGGAGCTCATTTAAGGGAAGATGCATACTAGCATCATCATGTTTATAGTTAAAGTACCGTTCGAACAAATTGACTAACGGTACAATGAGACTGAGGTACACAACATGCCCTATACGATCTTGTGGAAAGCTGTGGCCTGTGGGGCATTGATGCAGTGGCTAAAGGCAAAAGGCTCTTTCTTGATGTGGGTAGAACTGAAGGGAAAACACACATAGCTCTAGCCTGCCTATAGAGAAGAGAATTGAAAATGGGAATTACAAACAACAAATTCTTCCCAAGGAGGCCAAGTTGTAATGCGAGTGAGATGCTGGTCCAAAAAATGCTCAACATAAAAATATGTTGTTAAAGGCTTACAGCAATGGGAATGCAGATGATACAAGAAGCTTAACTCAAGGAGGTTTCTATTACACAAGGAAGTCCCTAACAAATGTACAAACAAGAACCTTGTAAATCATAATTAAAGCACATATATTACATGATCATCCCAGTAAAAGGTGCCAAGATTTTCTGTTTTAGTTTTATAGAGGATAACTTAGATCACACTAGTATCATCACTCCATAACTTCAAAAACCAGACAACAGCCAAGAAATTAAGGGGGCTGGTTATCCAACTGATGGATCCTATTAACAGAGGTGCCAGAAAAAGATAAAGCTCAGAGGTAAGTCGAAAAACACACTGGAACTTTTGACGAAAACTTGAGGAAAAGATATAAAAGGTGCAGAATACAAGAAAAGCTGTTCCTACTGCCACATACATGTATGTATGAGAATAGGGAATGTTTTTATGTAATTAGAAATTGCGGAAGGTACCCGATTATGGATATAAAGAGTTTAGAATATTTTTGGCATGATGAATACTGCTTACTCTGTTTCACAAACATTGCAACATCTTGACTAGCACACTTGCCAATACACATCTTTGGTCATAGATGTCGTAAGTTATCCATCTATTAAGTAGGAAAGAATTTAAAAAGTTGATATCATGAAAATATGCTATAAAACTAATACAACAATAATTAAATTAAATATAATTGCTTTTAGTAAATTAGTATAAATACATGGTTAAACTTAGTACTTCTAATAAGTGCACAGCTAAAATAATTGCAATTATATTGAAAGGGAGAAAGTAAGACATAATTCAGTTGACACTAAATCAGATACTAACAGGCTCACCTTGCTGCCAAGCATCCAACCTATCATCAAGCACTGTTGGCACAACTTGATCAGTTGAAGTCAAAACATCTGCTTCAGGAAAACGAGCAAAATATGGAAGGGGGTTCTGTTACATGAACATGGAACGTTACCAAGGAGCAGATAATACATAATATAAAGAATAGCAAACCCAACAGACAAAACAACATAGATTGGTTCATAGAATTTAATTCTGGACATTCTAACAAGAAAAAAAAAGGGTTAAATGTAAATATTTCAAGTCTTTACATTCATGTGAACTGATGAATGTAAATAATAAAGCAGAACCCAATTACAGCATGATGATAACAAACTCCATGAAATTATTTAAATGGTTTGTCACCTAAATCTAAAAGACTAAAATTATGGGTTTGATGAAGCAACCTAGATAATAGTTTGGGGAGCTTGAATTTATAATGTTTCATGATGGTCACATTTGAGTTGTGTCTAAAAATAAATAAATAACTGCAGAGTAAAAGTCAAGGGCAAGTTTAACATGTTAAGTTGAACCCATACCATGACACTTGAATTGGCCCTTGTCGTAGACCATGTTCAAACAATAGAAATATAGAATAGTCCATAACTTAGAGATAATGAACTATCCTTAAAACTAAAGACAACTACACATCCGTAACAAAAGTCTGAATTCTTGAATCTTGCAAAAGCAAGACAATCCAAGCCTGAAATCCCATCATGGTAGTGGACTAGTGGTGGTAATGAGGGGAGGCAAGGCCCTTGACTATGTCTGTTGAACAATATGTGATGGATCAAACCAGCCCTCAAGTGGTCCTCACATACACTGGTAGAAGAAGACAAAAAAGAGATCAACAAGAAAAGGTGCAGCAGCAACCAACCACAACAGAGACACAACAACAAGCTGCAGCACACACCTTAGTGGAGCAGGGGAAGCAGTCACCAGCTGGACACTAAAAGACAAGCTTAGAAATCACCTTTGGAAAATTGTAATATATAATCAAAGAGAGGAGAGAGAGTAAGCAGGCGATGATTTGAGTAATGATTAGAGAGTAGTCAGTAGTGAGTTAAACTCATCCTAGAGCTTGATAGGCTAAACCTATCACTTGTGTGAAACTTTGTTTGTTAATGAAAGCTTCAATCTTTCCCTCTCAATTCTGTTAGTTTCTTAGTATATCTAGGTTTGAGCTTGCTGTGTGTTTGAGACTATCACACGATATCAACATTAATTACTTAGACACAAGTCACACAATCGATCAACTCCTAAAAAGATGGTTCACATACAACGTTTAATAAAAAAAGCCTTAATTCTTTTCCAGTTGCAGAACAACTACTTTGTACCCACAAATAAATCTAGAGCATCAGTCTGATGAACGAAAGCAGAAAAATATGTAAAAGCAATTCAATCAAAACATAAAAAAGGACATTACAACGAGTGAAGAAGAGTACCTTCAACCAAACCATGTCCGTGTCACACATTAGTAATTCATAGCCAAACGGCAGAATAGAATCGATTAAAATAACCTTTTCTCTTCCCATTTTATGAAAAGTTGGTGATCCCCATCCCACATCTATAGTGCTCATGTGGCTTCCCATATCAAAAACTGGAATACCCTTCCAATACAATGCTTCCAACAATTTAGTATCCATTGCACCTACAATAGCAATATCCAAGTTACATAAGACTTTTATTTACCTCTATACATGTACCTATTTCTGTTTTAGTTCATATTCTCCTGACAGTGCTTATGGAGAGGGAAAAAAGGTCCTCCATGATGGGTTCCATAAACGCACACAAACCACACATCCTCCCCCCCCCCCCCCCCCCCCCACCCCCACCCCCCAGGCCCCAACACATATACCTAATATTGATGAATAGACCATTCCCAAACATCAGTATATATTCAAGCTAGCTAAAATTTATTAATTCACATAAATTATACCCTTTTCAATATTCCTAATTGTTTTTGGTTAAATGTCTTAATCCTTGACTAGATCAATGAAAAGCTAAATCTATGGCCCGTTAAATGCACAAGTTACAATAAAAAATGTGTGTGTCAATATACATTTGCATTACTAAAAAAATTTGTCAATTCCAAATTCCACATTAGCTATTACAATTTAGCAATGTACTCCCTCCGTCCACAAATAATCTTCCGGTTTTCCGTTTTAAGATGTCCACAAAAAAAAAATCTTAATATGTGTGACCAAACTTAAACGGAAGACTATTTGTGGACGAAGGGAACACATAGGTAAATGTAAGTAACTATTATAGTTTCCAATCATAGCACACTCAGTTATACTACAATGATGAGTGACCGAATAATACTATAGATAGATTGTACCTTTTATAATTTCCAATGTTTTGTAACTTCCTAAATGATTATTTTGTTAAAGAAAAAGACAACTGGCATGAAAATGGGAAGCCACATTAGGATACGGATTTAATATTATATAGTACTACCTCCGTTTCATATTATGTGCAACAATTGGTATTTTTTGTGACATATAAAAAATTCAATTGTTGCACATAATATGAAACGGAGGTAGTATATATGTTTCTAAGTTTGGGCTTGAGCCGCACCATCATCAAGAGATAGATTTTACTTTACAAAGCCAAGGAAGGTTCACCATAAAAGCAAATAGCAATAAGGGAGTAGCTCCTTAGCCTTGTAAAGTGATTAACTCTCTCTTATTTTATCAATATAGGATACTCACATGTGATTTTTGGGATAAAGCTATAAAACCTTCAACACTAACCCTCACATTTGAAGTCCCTTTTATTACAGAGCTCAAATGTGATGTTTCATAGGGCTGAAGCATGCTTTTAACTCACAACCTCACATGTAAGATCCATTTAATTTGACCTAGTCTGGGCCCAAAGGTATTAAAGGTCCACATCTACGGATTGTCATTGATATCATGTTAGATATAGGCCTCAAGAACACCCAGCATCAACAGAGAGTCCACTTTATGAAACTGAAGAAGGTTTTATGGCAATAAAGGGAGTTGCCCTAGATCCTTAATGAAAAAGTTCCCATAAATATGTGAAATTTTATTTATTTAGAATGGTCTTCACTGAAAGTAACAAGAATTCACTTAAGCATATGTTTTGCAATCAATAGAATAGAAAATACAACAATAAATCATTACACCAGTTTATTTTTAGCATGGGGTCACGAGAGACTAAAGAAACTGGTTCACTAACTAGTCCTTAGTCTTATTTCTAAAAAGTAGCAGATTAGTCAAAAGGGGTATCTAATCAATTTACTCTAGGATTATATGGATCAAGCAGCACAATGTACATTTGAACTGTGAGATCTTTACATGTGGCACCAGGGTAGTTATGATGAGTCAAATAGAGATCATGAATATGTTTAAATATGCTTAATAGTGAGGCCACATAAATAGCAGCTGAGAATCCTACTTATTGAATAAGGATAGATGTTTAAACAAAGTTCCGGAAGATTCTCTCCAAGTAATTCCAGGTTTCAAGAAAAGTATTCAGATGGTGTTGATCCAGAAATAAGTTTTAAAGCAAGAACTTGAGGTTGAAAGAACTCACCAACTAGGAGATTTAACAAACCCAAATCAGTCAAATGTTTAACCCAAGTCAAGATAAAATCCATGAATGCATAGTTTCCAAATGTGACTATAATAACATTATCCTTTACTCTCTCCTCCACCAACTCTTTCGTCAACCGAAAGGAATCCAAAGGTGGCATTTTCTTTGATTTAGGAGGCTCCCATATAGGCTTCAAAGATGTGCTCTGAGGATTGACTGCAAAAACTGAACCTGTGCTTAAACCTGTCGGCAGGGAAGAGTTTGGTGCTTCTAGAGAAGAATCTCCTCCTGAAATAGAATTCATAACACCAAAATATCTAATTCAGTTATTGATTCACCTTTCATAAAATTATATGCTTTTTCATGAAAGCATAGAGCACACAATAATATACGTTGGATAGAAAAGATTCTTTAAAAGCACTCAAACCAAGGTATTCCACCAATTGTCAATCAAACCGGCTCCAGAAGATGAGAATAAAAAGGTTTTGGCTCACACCTCCATTAAAGATTCTTCCCCTACCCACACCCCTCTCCTTCACCATAGAAACATTTTTCTTTATATTGAAATTTCTGATACCTCGCACCTGCCCAAAGATAGAGGATAAAGCCTTCACCTTACACATTCAACCAAGTTATGCATGTTACTTATTTTTCCTGACTAAAGTAAGCCTGTGTCACTTCTATGTACAAAGTTACTCTCAACCTGACCCTTTCTAACGGTGAGGTCATTCATCTATTCTATCATACTCACTTTTATAATCTGTGTATCACGAACAAAAGCAAATTTAAAACATAGTGCCCAAATATCATTCGGTTTCAGTTCAACATGCCTCTTCAATTATCTGTCTAGTGTATGACATGAAAGCCTAGGTTTCTAAAACATACTCCGGGAATATTTCAAATTCTAGTAACTTTTTACACATTATTGACCCACAATAAAAACCAATAAAGTTCCAATATATCTCTCCTTTACACCAATTACCACCCTTTTTTAAGTTCATCTCTCAATAGAGCATAGTCCAAAATAATACATCCAAGCATGGTAATAAATTTACCAATGTAAAAATTACCATCACTCAAACTCGCTTGATACATATAGATTACACGTAAACAGAAGATCAAGTGAATGCCTCTACTAATACAAACAAAGTGACTATAAGAGGAACTACATGCACAAGTGAACTCCAACCAATATACTTCTTCTAACAAATAATGTCTTCTTCTATACAAGCTCATACGAGGCAGCCACAAACAAAGCATAGTCTAATTATACAATCAAAGGGATATTCGACAACCAAAATCCAAAGCAAAAGCATTATCGAAAATCTCATTATCGATGCATTCCTACCCTCAAACTCGAAAGAGCGCCCCTCATCACCCAATTCACATATCCTAATCACTCAAAATACATTCCTTAAAACCACATCAATTAAAACTCCCTAATATCAATCCCTAATTTAAAAGATCACGAATAACACAGTAATAGCATATCAATAATCACCTCAAGTATATACATTAATCTAACACATACTACACTACACTAAATTCATCAAAGCACAAACATAACAAAAATGGAAAAGTATTAAATTCTTAATCTTATAATATACATCAAAGTAATTCAAAAACTACAATGAGCTGATAAAATAAACCCAAAAAAATCAAAAGAGAGAAAATTACTTGAAGTTGAAGAGGAAAGAGAAATTCGAGCATCAGGAGACTCAGTCGAGTAAATAGCAGAGAATACATAGAATGAAGAGAAGATGATTCCGATTATCACAGTAGCATACATAGTAACAAATAATGGCTTCGATTTCGTAGCTTCTTGACATGGATTATCCCACGCCATTTTTACACTTTCTTCTTCAATCAACAAATCAAATTGATCAAAAACAGTAGTTTTCTGCCCAGATTATTACTAGTATTAATTCAATTAGTTTTAAAATCAGATTAGTAATGAGTTTATGGTGATCATCGTGAAGAAATTGGGGAAGATCATCGAAAAATAGGGTTTGCTGGATTTTGGTTGATTTGTGAAGAAGAAGATGAAGAAAAATTGGTCGGAAAAACTGTCTCAGATTAATTAGTAAAGTGAGTGTGTTTAAGGGTTTGTTTGGGGGTAAATTCAAGTTTATCTCTAAGATAAATATGTGAATATATCTCCTCTCACAATTTATTCATTTTCTTTTATTATTTAAATGATAAAATGAAAATAATAAAGTGGCACAGAGATCAATGCATAAAGTTGTGAGGAGAGATAAACTAAAATGTTAATCTCCGAGATTAATTGGGGCTCCCTCTTTGTTTGGATAGGAAGAAATGGAGGGAAAGGAAGAGAAGGGAAAGGGAGGGGGGCTAAATCCATTGTTTGGATAACAATTTGAGGGAGGAAGGGAAATGGAGGGGATGGAAATGAAGGGAAAATTTTTCATTAATTGTTAATGAATAAAATCTTTCCACATTTGAAAGGATTTGGAAGGAAAACATATTATACAAACTGACTTACTGTAAAAAGACCGATGTACTCTTCTATTTTCCTCAATATGATATATTCAACTACAGTATTTTTCTCTCTTTACTGCTCTTCAGAATTATCTTTCCCCCAAATTCTAGGGTTTGGCATCCCTATTTCATCAATTTCAATTTCTTTCAATCTTTATTAATCTCGAATTTGTTCTTCAATTAGCAATTGAGTTGAATGTTTGCTGCAAATTCTGAAATTCAACCTCGATTCTGCATATTTTCAATTGCGAAAACCTAATTGTCGAGGTTCTCGTCAATTTCAATCTCTTGCTCAAGCTGTTTGTGTGAATCAATTCATCAATTGCAACTTACAAAAATATGTTGTAGTTATGTATTAACACAACACCTTTGATTTTTCGTGTTTCTCATTCTAATGTAAGTGATTTTCATTAATTTTTTGCTTTTTTTTTTTTTTTTTTTTTTTGTATTCTGAAATGATGCAGCAAATTGGTGAATGGTGTTACACTGCTATCCCTTCCCTTCTTTTCTCTTCTATCCAAACAAGGGAGGTGAATCTTTTCTTCCCTACCCTCCCTACCCCTTCCCTCCCCTTCCTTCTTGAAATCGTATGCAAACAAGCTGTAAGTGTTTTGTTCAAACGTAAAAATTAAAAATGAAAAATGTCTGATGAATTAAATATAGTGTTCCTGTCAAAAAATAAAAAGTAGTGTGGTTAGAAACTTAGAATAACATTAATTAGATCATGCCAAAAACTACCAAATCAACGTTCAACAAGGTGGAGTAATAAAGAAATAACACTCTCTAACTAGATATTCGTACTTTAGATTTGGTTTTTTTTTTTTTTTTTTGAAAAGATACTTTAGATTGGTTAAATACTTTGATATATAAAAATGGAAATAATGGTATTTGTTTGGTTGAATTGGTGTGTTGTCGTCGTCTTGATACTTGTAAATTTGGGACAATTATCCGAAATTTGAGATTTTAATTAAGCTAAAATTTATTAAAACAAAATTCTTCACAGCAATCTTTTATGTAGGAGACCTTTCCCTAAATATTGTTGGGAAAACGCGCAATTTCCAAAATACAATCAATTTATTTTTAATTCCCATCGTACCGTCCACGTCAGATGAGGAAAACAAACCCGTTTTTTTTCTCGTCTAGCAACGAACCGCTACTTCAAGTAGCGGTGTTCTAAGAATAAACCGCTACTTAGTAGCGGTTTTAATTTCATACACCGCTACTTCAAGTGGCGGTTTGCCTCAAAACACCGCTACTTGGAGTAGCGGTTTATAAAATAGACACCGCTATTTGAAGTAGCAGGTTTTAGTTAGCACACCGCGGTTTTCTAATAAACCCGCATTAAAAATAAATTCCCACTGAATCAGTGACGTCGACGGTACGGTGGGAATTAAAAAAAGATTAGCTGTAATTTGGGAATTAGATAATTTCCCAACATTATTTAGGGAAAGGGCTCTTTATATAATAACAAATCTAGGAATTATTTCCTCTGTCTTTATTTGTTTGTCTCATAGGAAAAATGTGTTTTATTAAGGATTAAACCAAAGTTTGCTAGTGGGTGGGGGTAACTTTGTCTACTGTTTTATGAGTGAGTGCAAGTGGGGTTGATGGTGGGGACCTAATAAATAATACTATATAAGGAAATGGAACAATCTTTAAAGGACATCCAAAAATGGAATATGGAGCAAATATATATGGACAGATGGAATAAAAGATAGAGTACGAAATTAGACTCAATTAAAAGCATGTGGAGTTATACATAAAGTAGTATCATTTTTTGCCAACTAATATTTGAGTTATTAATTCATTCTGGACCCATCCTTTAACAACGAGGTGACAAGATCTCTGAAAAAGGCATACCCATAATGAGATGACAAGCTGCACCCAGTTTTCTCACCTTGATGATGTATATTAAGGGTTAAAATGGTCATATCCACAGTAAAGTGAAGGGTATATCTAAAAAAGATACTCCGTAGTTGATGTGAATCAAGAGGCTGATTCTTTTGAAGGATCTAATACACTTTTAGAAGGTCTAAACAACTCCTATATAGGCTGGCCAAAATAAGAAAGGTTCAATAGCTTGATTGGGAAAGAAGGAAGCATGATTTCCAAGGACAAATAAATGACACATCCGGCTTCCACGCAGTGATTGCAAATGACACGCACCACTTCAAGGGTCACGCGAGGTAATGGGGGCGAGCATATCCACCTAGACATGCCTAACTTTCAATCATACTTATCATTTTGCACGCGCCACTCCAGGGTCACGTGTCGAAGTAGTGCTACACATACAATGGTTGTATGTGGGCCAAGTATACAACACCACTTACAAATTGCCTACTCACCATAAGCCATAAAAATGAGAGGGAAAATTTGGGGGGGGGGAATTTTTGGTGTTTGGCGCCATGTAGTACAAGTAGGCGGGAATTCTTGTTGGCGATTTTTATTGGCGGCATACTACTACGTTACCCAAAAAATGTATTACGTTACAATCGTTATCACAAAAATATATTATGTGACCAATAAACACAAATTTTTTACCAAATGTGACGATGTCCTAGTCAGCGTCAGAAATGAAGAAAGATGGTTTTTATAAAAATTGATTAATATTTCATTTGACGATATTCCATGAACTACTAATCAAAAAATTATTATAACCAACTGAATAAAATTCTATTTTTATGCTCTTTCTATACACATCCATATCGACATACTTTCAAAAATGTAATATAGTTGAACGATATTAACCTTAATAATTTGTTGTTTTTCTTTATCTTTATCCCATAGTTAAGAAAAAATATTAGAGGGTTAAAAAAATGGAGGTCTACTGTAAAATATTGGACGGTTATAAAAATAGTTGATGTGGTTTCAAAATTTTAGTTACTGAAGTTTATTTCAATGTTGTCAAAATATAGTATCTAAAACACATGACAAGTAAAATAATAAGGTATGTTACTTGAAAATTGTCAATAATTTGTGGGGAAAAAAAATTTTAAGGAACGAGAAAAAATATTGGAAAAGTATGCCAACATCACATGAGGAAACAGATTTGAACTCGAGACCAAAGACAACATGAAGTTCACTATGTGTAAACAAAATCATGTTTACGATCACCATGTCATCCTTTTGCCAAAATATATAAATAATAATCTAGTCATTAAGATTTTAAATCAAAGAGTAGTGAGGTACACACAACTACATACAGGTATCACTTACTCATATAACACATAATAATCAAACAGTGGAAAGTTAAAATCAGTATAATCTCGTGTGTTTAGATTTTATTTCCTTAATCAATGCTTGGGTTACTACGAAATTTTAATTTTTTTGAAATTGAATTCGACACTGTAGGCGTCGTTCGAAGTGCGCCTACGTTAAAGCATGTTGTGAATATGCTTGGCACTCATAGGAAGTGGGAATTGACATAACGATTAGGGACAAGGAAAATAGGGAGCCGCCAAGAAATTTGTTATTGCTGATGCTTTGATTGGAAGAAAAGAAGAAAGGAATGACGTTCCCCTTATTCTTCCAACTCTTGCCTAGTGAATCTTGAACTCGAGTACTATGGAACAAAATGAGCTCACTTAATGCATTGACTCAATAAATCGGATTGGAAAGGAAGAGTGTATGAAAAAATTTTCAAAACCAATGTGAAATACTCTACTCATTCCTATTACGACGAAAAACGACGCATGCATGATCCTAGTATACAATCATAAGCAATATAGTGCATTACTCGAAGACAAAGTATGTGCAACAACGACTCAACATGTATGATTAGGTGAGTTTATAAGACTCGTGGTATGATCGCATGGCTAGACATGTGGACATTACGAAGAACCTAAGGACCTAATAACACGGAAGACTAAAAGACAAACTAACTTGATTAATTTTGTCCAATTTTAATGTTTATGCTATTTACTAGGTGAAAACGGTCCATTGGCAATCGTTAGTCATAAATAAGATCAACCATAATCAACGACAAAGAACACATGTTAAGGTTAGCACAAAAAATCACAAGAAACTAAAAAGATGAGTGGAATTCTAGAAGAGTTAGGACTCATGGGTATAAATAAATAAATAAAAATAAAAATCTATAGTCCTATGTTATACGAGTTGACACGGATTAAAGGACTTGGCTAAGACTAGCTTGACACAAAAAGAAAAAATAAAAATAAGAGGTTGCACACTAAAAAGACACCTAAACTGGACAGGCTGTAGTATATCGGTTATAATTTTTGTTCTGTGACTCTGATTGTGGCGAAACAAACGCCAAATAAAAGATAAAACTTGGGGCTACAGATCCACAGGTTGCACGACACGTAACTCTTCCTAGAACTCCGGCTATGACCAAAACAAGTTGACTCTTATGCAGGATACGGGAATAAAAATCCGGGTTGACTCAAAATAATTAAAAAAATTCTATGACTCGACTCTAATAAAAAAAAAAAGGTTTGATAAGAGAAAAAAAAAATGCACACATAAGCACATTGTCACGAATGATGCAATGAAGTTCGCAACCTAAAGTCAAGATCTATGTTCCACTATGGTCAAGCTTATTTGGGTGTCAAAGGGTACCATGGTTAAGAGTTTGGACGCGTTAGCAAGGCAGCCTCCCTTGAGGGTGTATGCCAACGGGCGGCTCCGCGAGTTCGTGATTAAATCGAACTCGACTCCATGGGTTGGGTGGATTTAAAAACTCGGATGAACCCTTATTGCCATGAGCGTTTTTGGGTTAATAGAGCTTAAATCCCCCGGGCTAGCCACATACGTAGAACACGTACTATTGTGGAAAAATAGGTAAGCTAAAATGCATATGCATATGTGACAATGCCAATTCAATCGCATGAATACAATTCAAGAATCTTTCAAGTCTCATCCACTCATCTCAATTAAATACCGATCACTCAAATCGATAAATAACCAAGAATCCTCCCCAGTGGAGTCGCCAAATTGTAGGCGTCGTTTGAAGTGCGCCTACGTAAAAGCATGTTGTGAATATGCTTGGCACTCATAGGAAGTGGGAATTGACATATACGATTAGGGACACGATTAGGGACAAGGAAAGTATGGAGCCGCCAACAAGTTTTTAAGGAACTTGTAAACCGTTCAAGGATCATAAAAGGCAACCACGAAAAGGGACAACGAAAGGCAACAACGATTGACCCGTGAAGGTTACACCCCATTCATAATCCATGAGATTACTGACTCCATATGGTTCGGAACCACGAAAGGAGGATCGGGGATGATGGTACGAAGTGAGTCATGGAGTCATATTCGCCCGTATTGGCCTCTACTCGATTCTTATTGTGAAAAGTGATTCATGCGATCTCAAAGGCATGCAAACAAAGATTTAATTTGCTCCAAACTATTATTAAGCTAAATTGGTTGAATATTAATGCAACATATAATTCTAAAATATTCGTGATCACTTGATTAGATAACAAGATTAAAAAGGAACCTAAACCGGTTGTCCAAATTATCTTATTAGTCGTGATATTCAATTACATATTCCCTTTAACATGCAATATGGTGATCATAAATAATAATAGAATAAACTTTAATATTGGAAGCAATTCAACAATAATAGCGTTAGTCAAATCAAATAATAATAACCCTAATCATGATAATAGCAACAAGAACAAAAATAAGAGTAATTTAGTGATTAATTACTCACTTTCCGCGTTACCTTGAATTGCTACATCATGAATAAATTGTTAGTAACTTCAATAAAAATAAATCAAATTGAAATTAAATTAAATAAAAAGTAGAATTGATTTGGTCCAAACCCTCAGTTAATTCTACCTTTCACGCCTTGGTTTAAGTATAGAACTTCGGGTATTATATGGACTCCTTAGAGTGCTTAAGGGATATAAAATGAGAGAATAGGGTGGCTAGGGTTTAGGCTAGAGCAAGAGAGAGAGGAAAGAATATTTTTGGTGTAGGGAGAGAGAATGATTTTTGGTGTAGAAAAGAGGAAGAGAGAATGATTTGGTGATCAAGCTTGTTGATGATTGAAAAAGGGGAGATATGACCTCTATTTATAGGGGAAAAAGAAGGGTCGAAGAAAGAAAAGATAAGAATTCAAATCGGATAAAACTCTTCCGATAGACAGCAGTTTTTGCGGTTTTTGTTTTTATCATATCTTTTGATCCAGAAATCGGAATAAAATGAATAAGATATCGTTGGAAAGGTCTTGAAGTCTACTTTCTAAACCAATTAGAATCAGATTAAAATATTTTGTAGAATAAAAGATATGGCCGAAATAGTAGGACGGTGTCAGTTTTGGATAGAGTTTCGTATTTCGCTCATATCTTTTTCGTTATAGCTCGGAATTAATATTATAATATATCATTGGAAAGATAATTTCAAGAGCTATCCAACCATATAAGAAAATATGAAGCACGAAAATAATATCTGATAATCATTGAACGTCTTTCAATTCAAATAGAATTAGGACTTTCAAAAAGAAAAGTTTTATTCAATTTCAAATGCTTTAATCTTATCTTTTCAAAAAGGATAATTAAGATATTTTAGAAACTTATAGAAGCTTCCAATTAATCCTAATTGGATTAGGAATGGGATTTAAGCCTTTGGACCCTCCACATGATCATTGGGTCGTAGGTAAGGTGGGCTTAGGTTCAATTTAGACTCAGTTTAGTATTTTGGCCATAACTTATTCGTTATAACTCGGATTTGGGCTTATAATATATCGTTGGAAAACTCTTTTAAAGGCCCATCCAAATATTTAATCATTGGACCCAGATTATGGACCAAAATAAACTGGTCTAAACGTTTTTATAAAAAGGACACGAAATGAATGATTTTAATGGACACGAAATGAATTATTTTGGGTTTAAAGGCACGAAATGAGGAAAATAAGTTATGGTTTGGTGAAATGGGTTAGGAATTGGGTTGGTTTATGAATTTTATTGGGAATGAACATGGATTTAAGCACTTTAAAGATTACATACTCAACCCGACCAAAAATGGCGGTGAAAGGTTGTTCATCATCGAGTTTGGTTTTGGGGAGACACTTTTACGTGTCTACAGACACAATCATAATGTACAACTTAAGATACCATTCTTTAGTCTTTCCTTACCATTTAAGCTAGATAGCATCATCATCATCATTTTGTAAATAAATTAATAGATTCATATATACATTAAACATTATGTTAGACCTGACAAACCGTTCATTCCAGTCGAGTTTGGGTCGGGTCACATTCAGATCGGTTACGGGTCAATTCGAATTTCAGGTATGACTCGAGTCAGGTATCGGGTCGAGTTTGGGTTGGGTTATCAATTTCAGGTCGGGTCTGTTCAGGTTATACCATGTTTGGGTCGAGTATGTTTGGGCCATATTCGAGTCGGGTCATGTTCGGGTTGTTTCATATGTGGATCAAGCTCAAATCGAAAATTATTGTATTTGTTATTATTATAATAAAAACTATCAATTCGGTTTATGAGCTTGGCTACGTTTGGAGATAAATAATTTGAGTCATTTTTTTCAGCATAATTTATTAGTTCAGGACATTTCATGTATCGAGTATGTTAAAGTTAAACATTTCTAGTCAACTTTAGGTCGGGTCAATTTCAAGTCGGGTTAATTATTCGGGTATCGAGTCAAATTCTGGTCGGGTAAAATCGGGGTGGGTCAATTTAGGTGTCGGGTCAAGATCGGGTGAACTCCATTTAGTTACCGAACTCTCCATTTTCTTGTCGTATGGCAGTTCATGGGCCGCTCATAGGGTAAATATGGCAAGGAAATAGTTCCGCCTGGAGCATCTTTAGCCATTATTACGGGATATAATTTAAGCATCGGAACCATTTGTGAATTAATCGATAAAACTTTGATGTGGCCTTAAATTTTAAACCAATTCCTTGAATATGGATACTAAATACGAAGTTGTTGCTACTATGACTAGGCCTATAGCCATCTAAAGTGCACAAAAGATAATCAATTTCGTTGCTAGTGTAAGTGATTAGGCATGTAGTCATCTAAAGGGCACGAAAAATAATCCTTTCGGAATACGTACAACTATCTGCTTCCTGCAGAATACACTCACGTTTATAGTATTCGAACCAAGTGCACAAGTGTTTACTTTACGCACTTGAGGGTATAAGTCGATTAATTAAGAGATTAAATCAATTTTATCTACCAGCGCTCGCATAACCTAAGTTTTGAGTAATGATCTCAATACTTGTCTCCTCCAAAAAAAAAAAAAAAAATTGAAATTATGATAGTTAGAGCACAAATCGAACAAGGTAGGGTTACCCTACACTTATTATTGGCTATTTACAAAATACTCCTCTGTGTTAATCGCCTATTTAATTGGACAATTTCTTGTGTATATTATTGGCTATAACATCTGTAGCCAATATATATTACGGGATATTAACATTGGAACCATATGTGAAATTAATTTATAAAACTTTGTTGTGGCCTTAATTTTAAACTCAATTCATTATTGATAATGGATACTAAACCAGATTTGCTGTTACTATGATTGAAACAAACTTCCCAGATATAGAACGTGTGATGATAAAATTGTTATCTCATCATTTATACCATCCATTTTTTTAAACAAAAATAAATATTATGATTTAAGTTTGTAATTGTTACAAAATTTTATAGTAACAATTTATCAGTGGTCAACCCAAGCTATAAATCTTAGCCTTACTAAATTTCTAGTTTTTGTTACTAATTAATTTTTAAATTACAGCGTTTGGCTTATTCTTTTCGTAGTCTTGCCTGCGAATCTACATTTCTGCAATTTTTAATCGCTTGAATGTTCCTTCAAGCTTGAATATTTAATTACTAAGATAAAATATAATGTTATCGATTAATGATGAATCACATGTTATTTTTATCTACAATATAAAAACAGAATTTATCTTTCAACATTTGGGGAAAAATTTCTCCATTGAATTTGAATTTAATGGATACAACAAACAAATAAGACAAAATATTTACAAAACCACAATAAAATTAAAAAATTAACCATAAGTCAGTGTTCAAGATGAGATTCAATTGTTATTTGAAATGTAAATTTCGTTGATTAAACACCAACAAAGCTTCAATTATTCTGAGTGAACATTGAAAAGGAGACGAGCTGAGTATTTGGCAAAAAAAAAAAAAAAAGGAAAAATGCACTTTAATAATCCCAACTTTGCCCAATTTACTTTAAATAATTCCAACTTTTGATTATTGTACAACAATCCTAACTTTCACCTGCATTTCTTTCTTCAAGCCAGATTATCGGTTACCTAAAGAAAGGTTTAAAATTTTTTAAACCATTTATTTGACACGTGTTGCATGCTAATTGCTTCACCAAAATAAAAATAAATTAATTAGAATTAAAAACAAAAACAAAAACAAAAAAAACCAAAGATCACCGGCCACCAAATGTTGGTGGTCGGCCTTCCCGAACCAGCAACCTCTACTCCCGAAGCGCCCTTTTCGATCCCCTAAACCCAATTTTTTCGACCGACCGACCGACCTCCCCACAATGGAAACCCGCCCCTCACTCCGTTTATTTGCGTTTTACGGCAATTAGAGGAGAAAGAAAGTGAGGAGCTACATTTTTAGTGGTTTTGGGGGTTGAGAAGTGATTTTAAGGGTCAGGGTTGTTATTACAGTTGGTTTTGGGGGTTATGGGTGGCAGTTTCAAGGTTGTCGGCTTTGGTTATGGTGGTTTCGGGGGTTATGGGTGGCGGTTTCAAGGTCGTCAGCTTAGGTTATTGTGATTTCGGGTTTTATGGGTGGCGGGTGCAAGGCAAGGGTTTCGACTATGGTAGAGCGATTTCTAAGGAGGTTTAGGGGGTTGGGGCTACGGAGATGGTGGTTTAGGGTGAGTGACCACCGCCAGCGGTTGTGAGCTGGTGGTGGCTTGGCTGGGTTTTTTTTTAATTGAATTTTGCTTTAATATTTTTTTTAGTTTTTGAACCAATTACAACTTGACACGGCTCTAGTTACCTAGAATAAGAGGTCATTGACTTTCGTTGACCGATTTGGGATTGAAGAAAGAAAACGCAAGTGAATGTTGGGACTGTTGCAGAATAATCGAAAGTGGGGATTATTTAAAGTAAACTGGGCAAAGTTGGGATTAATAAAGTGTATTTTTCCAAAAAAAAAAACATCAAAGAAGAAAAAAGCTTGAACAACCGGAAGAATGGGGGATAACATCCATGCGAAAAAGATGAAGATTAAAAAAAAATTTCAAATTTTGGATGAAATTTCAAAGGAAATTTTGGTTTTTGGTGAAAATGGGCCCTTAAATGCAAACCAATCGAATGCTGCCACCACATACAACCATTGAATGTATAGTCTTTTCTCCACGCGCCACCTCCCTACAACCACCTTGAACTTGGCAACACCATGAGCCGGCGCGTGTTGGCTTGTTCGGTATGATGTCATTTTTCTTACAACTAATATGAAATGGATGTAATAGTTTTCCTTGACAGCTCAATTTCTATTTATTTTAAAAATTTATCACATTTGGCGTCACTTTGTATAATTTTGTAAGCTGTAACCCTAATATATACATCACTATCGTTGCTACCTTAAAATCAAAATCATCATTGAGTTAACAATTTGTTGTGAAAGTTCGTTGTGTATTAATCTTGCCCCCCTCACCCCTTTTTTAAAATGTAATATTCATTTTTTTTTCTATCAATTGCATCCCTCCTTTGCCTAATATATCATCTTCACAAAAATCCCTCTTTTTTTCTTTTTATTTTATTTTATTTTATTTTATTTACTACCTCCGCTTCACATTACTCGCAACAAAGTACAAGTTCGCGGAGGCCGAGGCAAAAGATCTTAAGTGTAGTTATTGAAAAATAAGGGCATTTACTTAACTATTAATCCAACCCCCCAAAAAAAGAAAAAACAAATTTAACAATAATTAAAATAATTAACCCACCACCACCAACAGCACTGCCAACACCACCAAGTCACCAACAGCACCGAAACCACTCACGACCACCACCACCAAAACCACTAACACCAGCACCACCAACCCAGCGAACCCACGAAAACCACTTAAAAATCAAGGGTAATTTTGTAAAATTATACAGAAAAACTTACTAAAAAAGGAAAGAAATCACTTTGTTGCGAGTAATGTGAAGCGGCCGTTTTAGGAAATTGTTGCGAGTAATGTGAAGCGGAGGTAATATTTTATTTTATTTTTTATTTTTTTTTATTTTTGTCAAAATCCCATCTTTTTTTTGACAAAGAATTAATTCGCATATATTGAAATAGTTCACGCTAAAACAATAAGAAGTAGGCCTATTAAGACCTTTACAACAAAGCTACGAGCAACACTTGCTCTTATGAATGCTACAAAACAAAGCAACTTATTAAAAGAAACTGCTTTCACTGTGTAGGTAGCCTCGGCATGATTTTAGTGAGTCAAAGCCTACATTACATGTTATTCCCGGTGTCCTTTTTCCACCAAGAGAGAAGCTTGGGTAATTGACCACAATAGAAACTCTTTGTAACATGTGGAGCTTGAAAAACAAAACCAAAGCAAGAAACGAAAGGAAGGTAATATCTCGGTAACCAGTAACTTGATTTCTCTTTTTCAAAAGAAATAAGGAAAAAAGACCTGACAAAGTCTCCCGGTTTCGCCCCATTAGTTTATGCAACTCTTCCTACAAGATTATTGCTAAGTGTCTAGTCAACAAGCTGAAGCCATACTCACCAGACATAGAGGGTGAGTTTCAAAGTGCTTTTATTCCTGGAAGACTTAGGAGTGATAATAGCTTGCTTGGTCATGAGTTACTTCACTGGGTGAAACACAAAAAGAAGGGTAAGTGTTATGCTGGCATCCTCAAGGTGGACCTCAGTAAGGCTTATGACCATATTCGTTGGGAGTTTCTCCATGTTGTTCTTATCTCAATTAAATTCCTCTAAAATGGATACAGTGGATTATGTAATGTGTTACAACAGTGTCTTATTCTATGCTAGTCAATGGAGAACCTACTAAGCCTTTCACTCCCAAACAAGGGTTAAGGCAATGAGATCTTCACTCTCCTTATTTATTCATCCTCTGCATTGAAGTTATCTCTACTGGCATCACCAAACTTTAGTCTCAGCCCTCTCAGGGTAAGCTCAAATGACTCTTTATAGCAAGAGGTGCCCCCTCAGTGACACATTTGTCATTTGCAGATGACGCTTTGTTCTTCTTTCAAGCTTCTTCTCTATTCTATGCCTCTCTACAAAAAGGTCTGGATCATTTTTGTCATATTTCAAGAGAGACGGTTAATTTCTCCAAATCATACTTAATTTTTAGTCCCAACACTCCCCTCTTTGATTGAGGAGTTCAAGGCCCCTCTTTAAGTCACTCACAAGGATTCCTTGGGTACCTATTTAGGATGTCCCATGGATGTTATAGGTCATTCGTCAGCTGCCTTCAACATCCACAGTAAACTAGCTTCCAAGGTCAACAGTTGGAGATTCCATCATCTATCTCCAATGGCTCGTTTAAGGTTGATAAATGCAGTCCTGGTAACTACCTCAGTCCACATCATAAGCTTTTATTTGTTACCAAAAAGGTGGAAAGTACCCTCTCTTCCCTTCTACTCAAATTTTGGTGGAAGCAAAATACTTCAGTGACCCCTTTATACTGGAAAATTAAACATGTTCTCCACTAACATTAAAAACAAGGAGGAATTGGCCTTTGAAACTTGGAAGCCATGAATTTGGCTTTTTGTGCCAAACAGGCCTGGAGACTGCATTCCAATCCCCAACTCCTAGTCAGTAGAGTCATTCAGGCTCGTTTTAAGGGGTCTCCAATACAATTGGCTTGGCAGGCCATGGAAGTTTCTTTCAGTAGCATCTTAGGCCATGCGCAGTTTAGTTAAAGCCTTTTCTGCAGTACAACCTTCCTTGGGAATCCTCATTGGCAATGGTTGTTCCACCAACACCATTAGTGAAAATTGGGTTTATGGTTCCCCAACAATACTTAAAGATCCTGCCACTTCTCCTTTCTCTATTACCAGCACAGTTGCAGAGTTAATCACCCCTAACTCACATTGGAACTCACAAATAGTTTGGAGGTATTTCACCCCCAGCTTAGCCAAAAGGATCCTCTCTCTACATTTGATTTGAGTGCTAGTGATCTTCAAGATGAATACTACTGGAATTGGAAAGATTTTGGTGCATTCTCTTTCATATGCTCTTATTGGAATATTCTTTCCAGTAAGACTCCACCAACAACCCCTTCTCCCCCTTCCTTTGCTTGTTGGAAGCACTTATGGAAAATGAAGATTTTTGAAAAATGGAGATTTTTCCTATGGAAAATCCTCCACAACTATTTATCTACTACAGATACTTTGGCCAAAAGGAACATCGTTGTCTCCCCACAATGTGCATTGTGTGCCACCTCTCATGAAACTGTAGCTCACCTATTCCGAGACTGCCCCATTGCCCAACAAGTTTGGAAAGAATAAAATCTTAACATTGATACTACTTGGGATTTTCACATACCTCTACCCATATGGATTAGTAACTGGAGCTGTTACTTTACAAAAGAAGATAAGGAAGATTGGAAGAGAATTACTCAATTCATCTCCATTTTGTGGGGTTTATGGCTTACAAGGAATGATGTCATCTTCAAGAATACCCATAGTTCCACCAATATGATCCTAGATTGTAGTTCACATTGGGCTCATAAGTGTTCTCAAGCTCTATCTCAAAGCGTATCAAAACGAGTAAATTCACCCCTCCACCACCCCCCTTTAGACTTCTCTAACAATAGTTGGTCTATTGGTGTTGACACACACCTGCCTATGGTGGATGTCTGTTTTGATGGCGCTTGGAAGAAGTTAGATAAACCGATGTGTTGGGTGGCTGCAATAGCTTGGGTTTCAGCAACAGATCAAATATCGGCTCCCATTCAGGCCATCTACCCCCTTCAAGCTGAAGTACAAGCACTACTACGTGCTGTTGAGGACCATATTAGTTTGACCACTCACCTGTTACTTCGTACTGATGTAGATCATGGGCCTTCACAACCCACGTTTAAACGGTCGTAATAATGATTTTTTGCGACCACGTGAATAACGACCACCACCTTACGACCGTTGACGGTCGCAATTAATAATTGCAATCGTTTATACTATTTCTGCGACCGTTAGAGACGGTTGCAATTTGGCTGAATTTTAATAGTGTTTGGCCCCCATCTCTGTACGCAGAAGACTGGAGCATATCATTAATCTTTGTCGAATTCATTTTCTTTATGTTTGTTGTCTTAAGGTTCTTAGACTACAAGTAGATGAAGCCCACCGACTAGCCCAAGCTATGAGAAAAGCTGGGCAGAATCGAGGTAGAGTTAGGTTGTAATTTCCTTTTCTTAATATAGTTTATCCATTGCCAAATTAATAATAATAATAATAATAATAATAATTAATAATAATAATTAATAATAATATTTCCACTTTGGATTAAAAAAAATGTCGGTCAATGAATAGAAGAAAAAAAATATATTGTATATACATATACCCATGAACCCATTATTGTATTTTTTAATGAAAGAGAGCAGAATACACAAAATTCAATCAGAGATCTTCTTTTTCTCGTTAATGGCGGATCTAGTCTTCGATTTCGTAGATATCGTCTCCAAATTTGCAATTTCTGGTTTATTGCTTCAATTCTTCATATTTTCAGGCTTTCTGTTTTCTGGTTTTCCGGATTTCTCTTCAAATTTCTTCGGTTTTTCGATCTTTCAGTAAGAATTTATGAACCTTTACTTCAACAATATCATAATAATTGCTTCAATTCGCTGATCTTCCTTGTTCTGCTTTGCAATCAAAATTCCTGATCATTTGCTTTCATTTTTGGATCTGTGATTGTTTTTTTTGAGTTCTTTAGTTTCCTACGAGATTTGTAAGTCATCATGGAAGATTTGGATAATCAGTTGGCAAATTTAAGGTTAAATGACCTCGAATACATTGGGCGATATGTATGCCGATGAAGTGTTTGAAGCTGACCGTACTACAAGGGTATCCAATCTTAAAAATTTCTTCACGAATGTTTGCTAAAAAACTTTAAGGGTATTAAATTGCCCAACATGACAAAGGAACATGGAGTTGTGTGTGTGTGTGTGTGTTTTTTTTTTTTTATTTATTATTTTTTTTTCTCATTCTCAATTGATACAACAATAACCTTATTAGCCAAATTTTGCACCAAAATTTTCTCTATTCTCAATTTTTAATTATTTTCCTACTTTCTCTCTCTCAATAATCATGCACAGTGGTTATCTGCTTTGCGTAAGTACAGTGAAGAATCTAGCATTTTATATAAGTGGGTTAAAAATTTAGTTAAATTAAATACATTGTAATATAATTAATTAAAAATTAACAAATAATAAATTATTGACTCATAAAATTATTGGTATTAACTACTAAAGATTAATCATAATTTTATATCACTTTTCTCATATTACATAATTTTATATCCATCCGTCCCTAAATTATCAGCTTATTTTTTTATTATGTGAGTAATAAATGTTATAATTAGGCTTCTAATAAAGGGACGGAGGGAGTATTAAATAACTTATTATATCTTATCTTTCAAATATTTGTAATAGTTGTTTTTTTTTTTTTTTTTTTTTTTGCAAAGCAAGTGGGGCTCGCCACATTATTAGTCATTATAGTGTCAAAATTGTCAAATCCAACCCTATTACCTACAACTCTCTTCTTACGCATTCTGTGTTGATGTTCCAATAATGCCAACTTGCTTCATTTGCGGCAACAGAAACTTTACAGAAAATGGATTGCTTAAGCATAATTATGATAAACACAAGGTCAAATTTATATGTGATTGTGGGTGTAAACTTAAACACCTTGAAGAATTGCAAATTCACCAACAAACCAATCACCCCCAATAGTCACAGGTGTTGTAACAATCACAAGCATCGTAATCACATATTACATTTCTTGAAATTTTGTGATACAATTGAATTTGTTGAGATTCTTAAGATTACTGTTGAGATTCTTGAGATTACTATAATTTTATGGATTGAATCTCCAACCCCTTTTTCGCAATCAACAATTTGAAGTAAACTTATTGTTTAAATATTAGTTTTCACGTAATTTTCCTACTCCATATTATTGATTTTCTTAAAAAGAAAAATGAGGTTGAAAATAAATTTGATATCGGCATATAGCAAAATAAAAGGAGATGGCGTATTTATTAAATTTTAAAATGTCAAAATAATGTTTTAGAAAATATAATAACAAATTGAAATAGGAAATTTGAAGACTTTGTCGGGAAAAAACTTAGATTTTTTGGTCTAAATGTCGCCTGAAATTATTTTTTACCAAATTGTTGCTTGGGGTTAATTTTGTTTACCATATTGTCGTCGGAGTTTTTTTTTTTAACCAATTTGTGGGGTCTTTAATAAGTTCGTTCTTTTGGGTTGTCATTGTCTGTTTCTAGATTATGATCAATGATCTTTGGCTAGTCAAATACTCCAAAGCCCACTAGAATGGATCCTATGAGGTTACACAACAAGGGTATTGGGCTAAACATGTAAGAAGCTCATTAATGGGCCTCATTAGGATACCATGAATAGGATTAGGCTAAAGTAGTTAGATTAGAGTTGGGAGTTTGGCTTGACATGGACTCTTATTTAGTGATGTGATCTATAAATAAGATCCATGCCTAGGGTTGCAGTCACAATTAACTTACAGTAAATTGTGTATCAAGGCAACCAATCCCAAAAACCCTAAGCTCTCTCTCTCCTCACACACGCATGCCCCCCCACTTCACCGTCCGTACACTCGGCCACCACCCCAAGGTGGCGCATGGTGTTTCGTGGTGGTGGTTCTTGGTTGGTTCGTTCCTCTCCTCTCCGTAGAAAGGTTGATCGAAAGGTTCAAACACGACTAACTAGCATTAGTGGAGGTTTAACTTGTGCCCGTGGACCAAGTAGAGGAATCACGGTTGAGGTTCTTTATCTCCCATTATTCTTGCTCGATTACACGTGGAATCACGCTTCAAACGTATAATTATTTGTTCTTTATGTGTTATGCAATGATCTTGGTTATTAGATGCTTATGAATTTGACTCATGAAATTCTGCATAGAGTATCTAAAGTCCTACATAATGAGCATTACGGAGTATTCATTTTGCTCATGATCAATTTTGTTTTCGCTCATTGGTGCAAGTCATATTTTATTTTAATTCACCCAAATTTATGTAGATGAATATTCAAAAGTATATTGATTAGCTTAATGTTTGCTCCCTCCGTCCCATAATTACAGACAAATAAACCATTTTGGTTATCCCAAAATGTTCCTCCTATTATTAAAAATAACATCCAATTATTACTTACTTTTTAGCTTTTCCGTACAAATTACACACACACACCTAAAAAATCATTACTTACTTATTTTTTTATACAAAATACACACATACCTAAAAAATATTACTTACTTTTCAACGTTTCCGTACATTATTCTCTACTTTTTTATTATCCCATATAACATTCTTCACTTTTTATCTTTTCCATACAATATTCCTCTAGTTTTTCCATCATTTGCCTGTAATTATGGGACGGATAGAGTACAATATACAAAGTAGAAATTCATGATTGGTAGCATACTATGAACCCCAAATAATATGGGAGCATCGCACAGATTTGAAATTTTGAATGTAATGAGTACAAAATCCATCACAACTTAAAGAACTCCAATTATAAAAATTAGAGTCAACTAACGATGAAACTAAACACCAAACCTTCCGGTCGTACAATCGCAAACCTAACAGATGAAGAGCCATTAACAAATGACATTCACCCAACTTGTTCTTCAAAGCAAACCCACTGCCAAGGAAGTGTAAGCCAAAACCTGACTACACCCAGGAGACCAACATCTCCAAATCAAAGAAACAAAGGCAAGGGGCAAGGCATATATTCCTCCCACCACCCAATACCTAGAGTCTAACCCAAAATTACTTCCCCTTACTTCTTCATGATTTGACAAGCCCACCATGGCCATCCACCCAGAAACCAAACAGGGACACATAACAAGGAGAATAACAATCCAACAAAACAAAAAGGGAAGACATCCAACCAAGGAGCAGAAACTTAAACTAAAAACAAACATACTAGCTTCAAAAAAAGAAGAACTAAGGAGAACGAAGACTTACAAAGCCAAAAACAGAGCACCAAAAATCAAAGAAGAAACCAAAACAAAGAATTTCGAAATTGGTCGCAAATCTACAAAACCCTAACCCTAACTTCACCAATTACCGTCGCGATTTCCTTTTTTCCGACAATCCCTTAACGGCGGCGTTATAGTTAGCACAAGACCCTTAAATCGTCAATT
This sequence comes from Chenopodium album, assembly GCF_948465745.1. Classification (NCBI taxonomy): domain Eukaryota; kingdom Viridiplantae; phylum Streptophyta; class Magnoliopsida; order Caryophyllales; family Amaranthaceae; genus Chenopodium; species Chenopodium album. Next base: position 9,724,428 of record NC_137853.1, on the reverse strand, counting down.
TCGTCCCCTGAACACACGGATCTGTAACCAAGATCCTTCTTCTATGCGACGAGAATTCCCGGTGGAAAAAGGCTTCCTCGTCTCCTTAACTAGCGGAAAACCAATAGAAACAACTAAACTTTCCGGTGAGAAGAGGACTAAACGGAATTCGAAGCTCTTCGTGGAGCTTGTTTTCACTTCAACTTCACCACACGAACACGAACTATAAAAAACTAGGAAATAAAAGAAAGAGAACTCGCTAGAGAATCGGCCGCAGTGCCGAAACTCCGCTGAGTTCTAGGTTTCAAGGGCTTTTTTTTTCTTGAGGAGAGAGAACGGAGCGTTTATTGTGGGACTACTTCGTTGAAGCATGCATTCTCCCTTAATCTCATATTGAAGTTTTAATTCCTTTTCGTTTTTTTTTCTTTTTTTTGTGCTAATTAGGTCCATTTCATAATTCATACTACTCCCTCCGTTTTAGGCGTTTCTCGTTTAATCTTTAAAGGTTACGTTTTAATTAATATTTTGACACATTTTCCCAATACATACATACTTTCCATACTACTATCCCCATTATTTATCAAAATATTTACATAATCCCAATGTAAATATTACTATTTCAAAGATTTTAAATTCTCCCAATACTAAAATTTCTCTCTTCAAAGTTAATTAAATGATATAATACTTGATATATGTGACATGTAATTGTATGTTGATTTTCACTATTTTATTTTCCTCATTAACCGTGAAGAACCATCAAACGTAACCTTTTTTTTTGAAACGAGTAGGAAGACATGAAAAGCAATAATAAAGGGTGTTGATATTGCCAAGGCAAAAAAATTTCTTCCAAGGAAAAGTTATCTTCATTTATGAAAATTTATACATACCAAATATATTAATTCATTGAATATTTAGTAACCTTTTTATAATTTTTTTGCCAATAATATCAAAAGCTAAATATTACAACTAAATTGGTTGAACGTTGTTTAGCAATAATCTGCCAAAAAAATAGATGATTAATATGGTTAAAAATCTTCGTCTACTGAACATGTTTTGAATTTTTAAGAATGCCCAAAAGTTTAATTTTAAGAGTGATTGTTAAAGTATCCCACATAAATGTACAACAGTAGTACTAGACTTTTTTTTATAAAAATAATAAAATAATTCATGTTAGAGCCTGTTATGATTTATTAAACTGAGTTGAACTGAACTGAACTGAATTGAACTGAACTCAACTGAACTAAATTGAATTGTTTATGAGAGAAGGAAATTAGGAACTGAACTGAACGAAGCTCTGCTGAACCGAATTGAACTGAAATGAAATTAAGTTGAAGAGAACAGAGTCTTCTTACACCAAAAAAAAAAAAAAAGAAATACAAAGTATGAAATTGGAAATGGAAAGCTTAATCATAAAGCCTAAAACATCAGCAAATATTGATCACATGAAAAGACCATTACTAAAAGCTAACTCTAAACTTATTAAGGACTTGATAAATAAATGAAATCAAATAATAATCAAATTTAGAAGTAGTTATGTAAAGCTCCGTTAATGGTGTCGCCTCCCTAAAAAAAGTACTAGCGATTCTAAGAGAAATTTATTGATGACACTATGATGGTGAATAATTAATGGCATATTTTGACGAGAATAATCAATTGTTGGGGTTGGAATGATTTTAATTGATATATTTAGCTACTAAAATTATAGGTAATAAAATATTACTCCATACAAAAGATTATTGGCTATAAATGATTATCAAATGATTGGAAAAAATTTCATTGCATAAATAAGTTTAACATAAATAGATTCTCATAGATAATGGCTAGCAGGTAGATAATTTGGTCTTAGATGTGGCTTTTTGGCAATATCAACACCTATAATAAATGCTCATACTAATTGAATAAGGCATCTATTGGAAGAATTTACATATATAAAGGCTACAAAAACAAAATGGTCTTTATCAAGGACCAAATACAAAATTTACAACGACTATTTAAGGGGTTTTTTTTTTTTGACAACAGCAAAAGAAACAAAGAAACTAAGTAGCAAAGCTAGTAAAATTAACTCTACATCAAATAGCGATCAGGTGTGCTCTGTGAACTTGGTCTCTACTTACCTTCCACACAACGCAGATTTGTAATTTACTTACCTCTCTTTGGATATCCCTAATAGTCCACAGAATATTGATGTCCGGATGGTGGAGGTTGCCCAGGATATTGACAAGATTAGCAGAGTCCGAGAACATAACAATTTTCGGCTAGTTTTTACCACTAGCCCATCGAATGGCCATGAGGCAAGCAAGAGCTTCTGCATGTATAGCCAAGGCCGCTTTACAGTAATGCCCTCCTCCTTCTTGAAACTCACCATTGTCATTGAGTACGTCCCAACCCAAGCCCGCGTTTCCGGTATTCTTCTACCAGGAGCCATCTAAAAGAATTGTAATCCCTTGAGAGCGCACCCCGGTTGCCTGGAGCTGAAAGACCTCCCTCCCTAATGATGCATAGAGAAAGCCTGGAGGTTTAGTTGCTAAGACAACTTCCTCTCGATAAACCACCTTGTTTCTAAAAATCTCAAGATCTTCCCTTGCTTTGTCAAAATGTCGTTGAAGAGTTGAAGTATCACTATTATCTCCTCTAAAAACCTTACCATTTCTATTAATCCATAAGCACCACAAAGTCACTATAAAAATAGAGATTATGTCACTTTGAATACCGTCCTCGCTATAAAAGAGCAGGATATATCTCTGAATCCATTGTCGTACTGGAATAGATTCAGCAAATTCCAAGTCGGAGCCAAATATGCTATTATCCCACGCGAACTGAGCTATAGAGCAACTGCGAAACAGATGTTGCATATCCTCTTCCTCCTCCCCACACAGTTCGCAAGTAACTTGTACGGGTATCCCACTATGGTGCAAATTTGCCTTTGTTGCTAGTCCATTCATGACTAGCTTCCATATAAAAAGGCTCCACTTTAGAGGGATATTAAGGCGCCAAAGAATCTTACAAAAAAACGGGGAGAGCCCACTATCAATCCCAGAAGCTTTCTTTCCTTGAAGAAAAGCATACCATGTCTTAGTAGTATATTTACCTGACTTGTGATGCTTCCAATATAAAGTATCATCCTCTGGTGCTTCTGATTTCTAAGTTCAAGATTTCCTTTGCACTCTCCCATACAAAAGCACTCCCTTACCCCTTATATGTCCCACCTCTTAGGCCCATGCATGATCATATCACTAACCAGGCTTGTTCCTACACCTCTCAGGGCAGATCCAAAGCAATCACAGGAACTTTACCATTTACCCATTTCATATTTTCTGACTTAATTAAATTCCTGGAGCCTACTTTCCAAGCAAAGCCTTCTAACAGGGAACTAGTAACCCTTTGTAGACCTCTGTTGCCCCATGAAATATTACCTCTTACCATAGGGGCCTGTTTTCATGTATGCAGGGGTCTTGAATCCTTCTTGTACAACACTTTAGAGGCCAGGAGTTGAGGGTTGCAATGCATTCTTTGAACTTGTTGAAACAACATTGCATCATTTTAAGTACTTGCTGATCTAATCCCCAATCCTCCTATTCCCTTTGGTAGATGAATGATATCCTTCTTAACCCAGTGCATACCCTTTTCCCCTTTTGAGGCCCAGAAGTATCTAGCAATTATGGAATCTATAGCATTAACAATATAGATAGGAAGCTTGAAACATTTCATCACATGAGAGGAGATACTAATAAGGACTGTGTTGATTAGGATCAACTTTGCCGGTTGTGATAAATTCAGAGTGCTCTAAGCCAATTTATCTACTAGGTATCGAAAGGTTCAGCTCTGGAGCGCCCAAATGAGTTCCTAAATTATCCTTACTTTCCATTCGCAAGATACTTTTATAATTTGTCGCTCCTGCATAGTTGTGGAATTACTAAACTTTATGAAGGATTTATTAAGATTCAATTGCTGACCTGACACCCTTTCGAAACGAGCCAAAAGATTCGCAATATGTTCACACGAGTGATTAGTAGCTTTGAAGAAGATCATAGCATCATTTGCGAAAAACGGGTGAGAGATAGATTGGGACCTTCTCGTAACCTTGATTCCCTGAAAAAGATTTATGTCCTCTGCTAGTAGGAGCATACGTGACAGAACATCCATACAAATGAAGACTAGATAAGGAGACAACGGGTCTCCCTGTCGCAAGCCGCAATCCGGCTTAAAAGAATCCGTAACCCTGCCGTTTACCAATGTCTTGTAGGATACAGCTAGTGGTAATGCATTTCTCCACCCGCTTAACCCACTTATCATGAAAACCATAAGCTCTAAGGATTTTGAGAATGAAAATCCAATTTACCCGGTCATAAGCCTTAGACATATCAATCTTAAGAGCCGCCATTGGTGCTTTGTGTCTATGACTATTGATGACATAAGTTAACTCATGACTAAGAAGAATGTTATCTTCCATATATCTCCCAGGCACAAAAGCATGTTGATATTCCGTGATGAGAGACGACAAAGAGCCTTTCATTCGATTAACCATACATTTGGTTATGCATTTGTAGATCATGTTACACAAACTTATACGTCGGAAGTGGGATGCTATTTCTGGGCACTGAACCTTGGGGAGCATAATAAGTAAAGAGGCATTAAACTCCTTTAGGAGAAAACCCGTCCTAAAGAAGTGTTGAACCGCCTCGACCACCGAGTCCCCAACTAACTACCAATGCACATGAAAAAATTCTGCAATGATCCCGTTCGGACCTGGAGACTTTAAATGGTGAATTGAGAACATGGCATTTTTTACCTCTGGAGAAGAGAAAGGCCTAACCATTGCATCCGCATCCCCTTTTTCTAGTTGTGGAAACGTCATCTCACAGAAAAGAAGATCAATATCATCTTCCAAGTTCTCTCTTGATTCCATACACGGATTAAACACCTTTTAAAGAGAGTCTTGAATAAAAGAGGCTACCTGTTCTCGCCCTGTTACCCATGTGTCATCATCAGTTCGGAGAGTAAGAATTTCCCGCCTCTTCTTAGCACAATCCCATAGACTACTTTAAGGTTTAAGGTCTAACATAAGACCAAATGCCAAAAAAAATAAAAATAAAAATAAAAATAAAAAAATAAAAAAAAACACTTGTGAGAAAGTACTACCAAGATAATGGTGTTATCATTAACATCTATCTATTAACCTATACTAAAAGCAAATTCTTCCATGACACTTATCATTACCTTGTGATAAAATTTCCCGTCTTTTAGGGTTTTTTTTTTTTTTTTTTTTGGCAAAATCTTTAATTAAACTATTAATACCTTATGATATTTTATTTACAGTTTGACAATCATATTCCATATATACCTAAATGAAATATTTTTGAATATCTTTTATACACTTTATATATTATAATATTATTACTTTCAAAAATATTTAACATTCGTGCATTGCACGGGATTTTAACCTAGTTTATACTAATTTTGAACTTCGAGATTAGCAATAATATAAGTGTATAAAAGAGGGTTAAACAAAAATAACATCCAAAACACATTAATTTATGTGCTATAAAATTATAAATCCTTTCATTTTATTTGTTAAGTACAACTGTACAAGTGTGTGAATAATATATGTTCCACAAGTTGTTCACTAGTCCAAAATCGGTTTGAATTGGACCAGACTAAAGACCAAAAATTTATTATTCACGACTCGAAAATCAGACTAATTATTTCAGCATTGAACGATAAAGCTGTTCCAAAATCCGAGCTTTATTAATGGTTTATTTTTTTTCCTCTTATAATAGATGTTGTTTATGTTAGGGAAACTAAAGTATACTACTGATCTACTAGCCAAATGGTTTTAAAAACCAACTTCACTTTGGGCCTTGTTACTGGGCTTTTCTTCCTTGTGCCCTCTCCATTTGGTACAACACTATTTTTGGCAAATACTTTATACAGTATTACCTTTTTTTAAAAAAAAAAAATTTTAGGGAATAATACTTCATTACTTACTCCACAATTTTTTTTTTTTTTTTTTGAAGAAAAGGATTACTTACTCCACGATATTTGCACCTTCCCATTCATTTTCTCCAATCCAAAATTTTCTTACACCGCCCATCTTTTTATACGCTAAATTAACCTACAAACATGAATCGTAACTAGAGGTGTCAATAATTCGGATGATCGGATTGGGTCTGACGAGATCGGGTTGAGTTGGGTTAATTTTTAAAGTACAGTCATGCTAAATTATAATATCCACACGAGTCCAAATATGAATCGGTTTAGGTGTGTTTTTGACACCTCTAACGTAACTGTTTACATCAAAAGAAAACGGCGGGAGTATCATTATTTTATTCGATCAATTAGTTTTGTTACCCCACTAACCCTATGGCAAATGATTAGGAAAAAATATAACAAGGATTGATGTGAGTTGCATTTTGTTAATGGATCCCATCCAAACCATAAAAAAACAGCCCACCGTCCTTCCAAGAAATAGAGGCCAGTTTGCAAGCTCAACTTACAAAATAGCAACAACTCATAAGTCATAAAAGTATATTTCCCAAATTGCAAACGATACGTCGTACGAAAGTTCTATAATTGACGTTTCATGCTAATTGTACAACGCATATTGCTAATTAAAGTAATTATATTTATCCATTACCTTATTATTATATAATTACATGATCCATCACTTGAAACACTAAGCTAGTTGACAAATTAATTAGATATAATTTATCATATTATAGTATGATTAAGAAAATCATACAAACTTTAGTACGTACGTAGTAACAAATAATTGGTTACACTTCTTGTTAGAGGGCCCCTTAGTTGAATAAAAAGCAAAACAAAAACACGTAAAAAGGCAATAATTTGTTTTAATAATATTGAAAATATCACTATCATGGTAGCAAAAAAAACATCAAAGTTATATTTAGCCTTTTTGGATTAGGTTTTTGTGCATCTCTTTTAAAGTAATAAATATACTTTGATATTTGATTACAGCCGTAATTTGCCTCTTGTGAGGGGATGTGTTATGAAAGAAGAATAGACTAATACTAATAACCTTTCAATAAAGAAATGCTTGCTTTATGATATGATATAAGTACATTTCACACGTTAATGCATGTTTCTAGCGATATTATTGTGAGTTTTCAATTTTGTATTACTTAAAAGAATATCCGAAATTTAAAAGTAAATTGTACGAGTAAGTATTGTGATGAATCTAATAATTTGTTGTTAGTTTTTTAATATTATTAATATAATTAGTAATTAAGTAGGAGTCAAACTAGTTTTAAAACTTGTTATGCAATCCAAATTACTAAGTAAAATAGATCACATAGTTCCTTTTAATTGAAAAATCATACCTAGTTATATCAGAGACATTTTATGCTAAGTATATATTATATTGCTGGTCAAAAATATTCGTATAAATAGGTCAATATTTATGTTAGTTATTTTATTTGTTCAAGTGTTAACAACTCCCTCTTATCTTTCTTGTTCTTTCCATCTGAAATCTTATAGTAAAGCAATAAAACACATAGTAGGATGAACAAGTAATTAAGATAGGAGAAAATATTGGAGCATCTCCAATGGTTCAATTATAAGGACTTGCTTACAATTTAAATAAAGTTCCTAGCTACATGCTTACCATTGGAGAATAAAAAATTGAGCAACATGCTAGCAATTGTAGCCCAACCAAGCTACATGCTTGATTGAAAAAGAGACAAATAATCTCCATTCATATTGGAACATGTGTATAATTATCTATTATTTTTTTAAAACTTTATTTTTTTTGCAAACTATAATATGTTGTGGCTTACCATTGAAACAAGTTGTTGCTTAAAAAGTGTTGTAGCTTAGAAATTTATGTCGAAAAGCAAGCTACAAAGCATTGTAGCTTGCCATTGGAGATGCTCAAAAACCTTTTATTCTTCTTCTTCTTTTTTTTTTTTTTTTTTTGGGTTTTTAAATTTATTTGGTCCACATTTGCTATTACACAATTTCAATGCAAACTTTTCAATTCTTTATAGTCATTAATTAACCGATTGTGAATTTACTAAATTATATACAAGGCTACTGTAGCATGTTAAGACGGATTTACCAAAATAATTTTACATGATACCATATGACTATAGTTATATTTTACCCCATATATATACATCGATAAGGATATGTATAATGTTTTGACTTTAATTATGATCGAAACATTCCAAATAGAAAGAACAAAAATAACTGAAAGAGTATGTTCGATTTACTTTACTCACATCAAATAGTGGAGTGTTACATGCATGCGTATATTATAAAAAATTAAATAAATAATACTAGTACGTGCATAATGACGTGGAGATGTGATGTATATTTGATATTTGTCTATTATTGTAGAATTAAAGTAGCTGTTATTGTGACTAGGCTAGATTCTTATCCTTCTTTTTTCTCCTTTAGGTTATACACACAATTTGACACAAAATCATATTTTTAATTTTAACTTGTCACATAGTATAATAATTTAAACTTTTACAACCTTTTGGTATGATAATAGTATGATTTTATAAACTTTTCATGATGTACCAAATCTTTGGAAGTTGGCCATCACTGTTTAAGGTTGGAAATTCCAGCTATATCACACCGTGCGCACCTTTTTCTCATTGCAAATCTTTGTATATCAAAATTGGAGTGGCTTATATGCCCTACATGATGAGGATGTTAATAGACATTTCTGTTTTTCATTTACCAATAAGGCAATAATCACATACTCTGTATTAAACCAAGCTAGGCCGTGCTTAGCTTAGTAGTAATTAAAGTGTTTGGCCTAGTGGTGAAGTACATACATATTAAAGTGTTTGGTCGATTATGGGATCAGATTTCAATATGGGCTCTTTAATTTGGAAAGTGATCGGGATTCTCCTTATCCTTCTCCCTCACTCTCGATAAGTCTGACCTATAAAGTTGAGTTGACCTGTAAATACTGATTCAGTAGAGTTCCTCATCTTACCAATTTCTTTTTTTAAAAAAAATCACATATTACAAGAAAATTATGAGTTAAATTAATCGTTAATTCTTGTACATTTGATCTGTTATAGCTTTATTTTTATTTTTTTATATAAAAAACCATTAAAACTTTAATATGAAAATATGGAGCATATATTTATACTTAGTATTTTTAAGGAATATATATATATATCGAATCCAAACTTCACCTTTATAAAAATCAGTTGAACAAAAAAAAAAGAGTAGGATAAAAACCAGTTTCTCAAAATAGCTTTTATAAAATATTGCTCAATCATAGATTGGTTGACAATTTGACATATAAGTGCACAAATAAATTAATACGGAGTACTCCGTATTGAACTATGGTACGGTGCATGTAGTTATCTCTTATCTGGTTCACAAATCACAACAATATGTCTATAAGACTATAAGTACAATTTCATTGGAAGTTGTACTTCCCAACATATAATGGACGAAGTTCCTAGCTTAACTCCCTCTTAGAATGTACCAGTACTTTCCGAAAAAGTCAAAGTTCTTGTATCTTGCCAAAAAAAAAAAATTTGGCAAACCAAACAACATGTCACGATTCTTTATCGTAGTAATCAATACTTAGATTAGTTGCTTAAATTATTTTGACAATATTAATTAGGATCACAATTATTAATAAGTTCTACATTAGATAATATAGTTATAGCAACATAACTAGATTTGAATTTTAACATTTCCAATCTAGGCTATATAAAATCATGGATACAAACATTGGTACACCGTACAAGCAAGAAAAAATTGACAAATTATTTTTAAAGAAAAAAAAAAGAAAAGAAAAAAAGATCATAAAGTAAACATGTTATGTTTTAATTTTGTATAATTCTTGTGTTCCAAAACATTTTTTTTTTGTATATTTTAATTATGTTTTTATTACTATTTTTTTATTTAATATGCAGGTTAGGCCTATCAGATTTAAAAATTCATTTAATTAGAGCTTATTAGGCAAGAAAGGATTTTGAATTTGTATATATGCATGCGACATACAACTTTGATGATGATGATGATGGTGTGTAATAAAGTACATACGAAGTACCTTTTTTTGTTGAAAAACAATCATTTTTAGCAAACTTTATTAGAGTAAATCATAAAGTTATTCTTTGAGTGTCTGAGTCACGTATAGAAATGTCTTAGTTAGATATTTTGATTCTCAAATAGAAAAATAAGAAATACGTGAACATAGATGATGTTTAAATTGATAAGTTCAACACGTTTTTAATGTGTATGGCGTGTATATCGAGCTGTTAATTAACCATATGCATACATACGTGTCACACACAAATTAAATACCCTATATTGGGTGGTTTGGGTGAAACTTCTTGGGGTTAGTGGAAGTATGTTTGCCTTCTGATTCCAATATGTTGATTTTGTGTTGTTGATACATGTGTAATTCCTCTTTTTGGAACTGCTAAATAGGGAAAATTATTCAAACACTTTTAAAGCAATAAAAATGATTTACTCTTGAGGGGGCTGTGAGAGTCGAATTCAAGCCTCATTCTTTGAATTTAGAAATTAAACCTATTCAACTTTAATTTTTTTATAGACTTTTTATGAATCTGGATTCAAACTTGAATATGACATCGTAGCTTGCACGTTAATGCATGATGTTTGTACCCCAAAACAATTAACATATATAGTTATTCTCTTTTATATATGAAAATGAAGTATTATTATGCTCACTCATCGTCCAATTTTTAAAATTTGACATTGCTTTGCCTTTGGATTGATGTTGGGAAGTAGTGATGTGCATGGCGCAAATTATGTCACTAAGTCGTACATACGTAGGTATTAAAAGAAATAGCTAGGTTACTTCAACATAGGAGCCAATTTCTTTTTAAAAAAACCAAGTAAACGCTTGTTTCATTTTGGATCAAAAACATACAAAAAGTCAACCACCCTTAAATACTTTTTTAATTAGCAACTAAATCATAGTACTACTTTTCTTTAAAATACATGAAAAAACTTCAACGGTTAAAAAGTCTAAGTAGAGTGATACGTGTAATACTCTCAAGAAGCCATTTGTAGGCAATTAGTCAGCCATTGCCAGTTTGCAACAACATTTAATTATGTCTATAATTGAAAGTCAACCAATAAGGAGCTTCATTCTAGGTATAATTGCATGTGTAATTAACATTTTATGGTACTTTCGTATACACTTAAAATAGGGTTCTAACAATTAAATATCATAATGATTGATGTATAAGCTGAACCACAAGTGTAGCTTTTGTAGCTACTAAGAGTCTAAGATGGGCATACAATGCCAAAGAGGCAAAGATCTAATTAAATATTACTAGACAATAAGAGTTGATTTAATAATTAAGATGATGCAAGAATGAGTAGACCTAACACTCGAGTGTGAAATTACACTGTCTTTTTATTCTTTTTGTTATGTGCTCGACGCCTGATGATTACTCGATGAGCATGTTAAAACACCGTAGTCTCAATGAATATTGTAAAGCTAGATGTTTGTAATTGGTATATTAATAGTTTAGCACCAAATTAAGCTATAGGTTATAAATTTCCACCATCCCTTAACATCTTAACACCATCTATCTACACTATATATTAAAAGATGTTCCCTAAACAAGCCTACATGTCACGTGGCACTCTCCTCAATTAATCGAGTTTAAAAATATGAATTGTACAAGATTTGAATCCACAACCTTAAGTTTAAAAACTAAAGTGTTAGCAATAAACTATAACCATATAAATAAAGATTTCAATCATGAAATATTATAGTAACTTGGGCATTGCCCGAGTCTTAAAACTAGTTTAGTATGATATATGTGTAAGGAATAAAATGAACATGTGAGGTCTTCGTATATGTACTTTTAAAATATCTTTTTTTTGTTTTTATGACTTTTACTCATTTAAATTATATACTATGAATGATTAAAGTAGGTGTAAAAAAAGCATGAAATTTTATTGGAAAAGCATTCCTAATTATTCTCCTAATTTGACATACCATTTGTGTGTGTCTCCAATTGGTTAAGATATTTTAATTTGTGATAAATTAGGTCAAAAAAGTATATTATGTAATGGAGGAGTCTATCGTATCTAATAGAAGGATCGATTACATTTATTGGTAGAATAAGAGTTCAAACTTGTATCGTTTTTTAAGATATGATTTCTATTAGGCAAGATTTTCATTGTTATTTGGCTAATTGGCTTATCACTAATTATAGTGATCCTTTATCTATGAGTTGCAAAAGCACACTGTATAGTTAGAGGATTTAGAGCAAGACATGGACTAGGTTGCGTACGAAACGGGTCAAGGTAAATTTGTGTTCGTTGTTGGGTCAAGTTCTTACCGATCTTCCATTTGTGAGGTCCACGCACGATCTGACCCACATGTAATGCCATGTTGAGCTAATATCTGAATTTGAATATATGAAATATTTTCAGTTCAAATTCAACAATTAATTTTGTTGTCCAAGATGTAATATCTGAATTTGAATGTATGAAATTTTTAGTTATTTGGTGCGGCTATATCTAAATTTGAGTACCCGTCCGGCCGTCCCTTCTAGTCAATAAACCCATGCATGTGGCATATTGACAATCACCAAATATCCAATCCTATTGGATTAGATTGTGCATACGATTAAGAATAAGAACCTATCCCTAACAATATAAAATCGAACTCACACCTCCAACTATTAAGCCAAATTTCCAATTTCACTGGATCAAATACAACTCACATACATTACCCATTGCTAGCTTAAATCATAACATTTGCCCCAAACTTTAAAACCTAACCAAGAGCTATCCCATTTTGCCCATTCTTACTCTAGCTCTCAACCAATTACTTACAACTTCCTACCAAATCCAAAAGATTGAAATATCAGCCTCCTAATAAAGTCGGTCAATGTTGAAAGTATGGACTAAGTAAAATAAATTTTATAAAAAGAAATAAATAAATAAAAAATAAAAGGTAGGCATGATATTGGGGTACGGAACTATACGTACCAAATGAAACTACTTTTGGGGCCCTAAAAATAAAAATGCACCAAACAGACAAATAATCGACAATTTAAGCCCCCACCATTTTTTTGTTTTGGCTGTTTTTCAGCCCCAACTAATTTTTTTTTTGGCTGAGTTTATTAGTTTAAGCCCCCACTTTTTTACGCGTATCAAACGTATGTAAATAGAGTATCTATTCTCCCTTTGTCAAGTGAAGGGGTCCTCACTTTGTAACACTCTAATAATTAATGTATCGAATGTAACAATGGCTGTTTAGATAACAATGAATATATCCCCATTCTAGTCCTTTTAGCTCTAGTCTTTCTCAGATGTGCAATTGGCCGCGCATATTGTCCTTTTGGTATTGATGGGGGGCTTGGGGGTTGCTCTCATGATCATGAGAAAGGGGAAGGGGCAGGGATCACTTTATCCATTTGTACTATGGGCGTATGAGTTTTACCTTGACTCGTGAACGGAATTTTATTAACGGGCTTTTATTTAATCAAGCTTAAGTTTTGCATTGAGAATTTTATTTAACTTTTATATGCCCCTGCATGTGTTATCTCAGTTATTATGTTAGCATCTGAGTCTTGATCATGTTCATGTTATAGACTCATAGCCTTTATGTTACTACCAAAATTTATACGGAGTAGTCGTTTCAAATTATTATTACACCGAACTAATTTTTATCTTTACATCTTTGATCACTTAACACTACTAAACCAAAGATGAATTTACTTAACTAGTTCATTAACTTTATACATTAACTAATTGATCATCAAATTAAAAAGTATGTGCACAAACTTATTAAGTGCACTAGAGTTAATTAACCTAGAATAGCTTGTTGTACCATTAAAGAGTACACTTTTTTTAATTCCAAAATTTCTTGCATCAGTAATGAAGCTCAATGAATATGAAAAGATGAGTAGGTGACGTACCACTCAAGATGATTGAGTATGATAGTACAATTTGATGATGATGATTTATTATTATGGGTAGCAATTGTGATGTCTCAACTGTTCTTTTTGCACTAATATGGAGGCAAAAAAAGCGTTTTTTTTTAGCAAAAAATCATTCTTCATAAATGGGGGACTTGGAGGAAGGTGTTAGGTGAAGGACAAGGTCCAAGACATGGTGACGTACTTACATAGTTACATCCTCTAAATAAGTACTAACCTTTTTCTTCGATAATGACTATTAACCTAATCAATCCTTTTTAATTATTTGCTTTTATATTTGAAAAATGATATAATATAGCCCCTAGGGATACATATAAGGATTAAGGAGTTAAAATTAAGAGAAAAACAAATAAAAATATAATTAACATTAATTACATTGATTTGCGCATGATTTTTTGTGCATTTCTAAATTAATTAATACCAAATTACGAAGATGTTAGTCCTTCCGTCTCTTTATTAATGTCCACTTTCTATCATTTATTACTCACATAATAGAGAGAAAGTGGACATTAATAAAGAGACGGAGGTAAATGTTTATATTTAGCCCTAGAAATTATATATAGTGAACTTTTGCCTTTATTACTACACCTGTTTTTCATATTATTTGCAACTTTAGAATATTTAATATTTCACAAATAATTCCTTCAAAAAAAATATTTCACAAATAATATCATTAAAGTTGCAAATAATATGAAATGAAGATAATATTTAATTATTTAAATAATTTTTTCTGCTTCAAATAATTCTTTGAAACATTGTTAAACACTTGGCATAGCCTTGCTTGTCAATTTGTCATCATGCGTAATTTAACAATAAACATCTTTATTTATCTATTAGTTAAAAATATAAACTTAATATCATAAAAATTTCTAAGGATTTAAATTCAAAATTCAATAAATTTAGTAAATAGGTCAAAACTAGCATTGTTGCAAATTTTGTTTTTGTTGCAATTTCTTTTGAAACAATCAATGACATATGTTTAATTGTTTTTTTTACATATATGAAGAAAAATATAGTCATTTACAATACGTCATACTCTCTCTTTCTTCCCCTCGTTTGCCTTAGCTTGTCATTCATGCCCAAGGAAGCCAATTCATCAATGTTTTAAACCTAATCAATGTATATTATCTTTCTTTTCCCCAAAGAATCAAAGATTGCCCATTTGCCCCATATTACTAAGTTTCTTTATTAAGAGATCAAGCAAGGCAAAGCTAAGACATGTAATTAACACTTTGTTTGGATTGAAGCAAATGAAGTTGGATAACAAATAAGGGAAGAAGAGAATTGGATAGACGAGAAAAAATGGAGGGATTCAATTGTAAGAAATTGATCTCTTCAACAATAGAGATCTAGATTATGGAATGAAATCTCGTCATCCATCCCTCCGTTTCCCCTTTCTCTATCCAAACACATCATATGTTTCTTTATTAAGACCAAAGCTAACGCTAAGGACTAAGCTATCGTTAGAAATAAAATTTGTGAGAATAAAGTTATTCTGAACTCATGGTCCCTCATACTCATTTATGGTATGTGACATATTTAAGGGGCATATTCAAAAATTGAAATTCAGAGCAATATTTAAGGGACGGAAGGAATATAGTAGTAGTATTTACAATTTTACAACTAGATTTTTCAAAGTATGTAGTTTTATATATCAAAGTGAATGTTGTTATCTACCCCTTAGGATGATGCTAACAATATAATATCACCATTTGACACATCTAAAATTTCAAAAATATAAAATCAAAAGGTGATGACATCCTAGAAGAGTAGAAGGCCAAGTATTGAAATTAGTAAACATCAAATTAAAGGATCATAAATTAATCATTTCTCCTGGTGAAATGTTCAAACAAGGCATGCATGCTAAGACATCGATGCATGAATTTGGCACAAATTCTCAAGTTTGTATGTATATCTATATTTCATAATAAACTTAAACAAAAAATGACTTACACTATACTTTACATTGGTGTTGTCGTATCAACTTATCAAGGACAATAATGCTTGATATATAGTGCATGGTATACAATTATCATTTTCTTCCAACTTTTAAACCATCACAAACATTTAAATAAAACGGATGTTCAGTAAATTACTGAACATCCGTTATAAAGTGACAATAAAATGTGCAAAAGTTACACTAAAACGCACAAAAGTTACCCTGACATATATAAGAGTTATTTATGCTTCATTGATAAATTTGACAAAAGTGACACTAAATTTGACAAAAGTAACACTAAATCTGACAAAAGTGTACCCGATGTACAGTAAATTACTGAAAACCGGGTGTATACAAAAGTTTTCCTTAAACTATTTGTTACTTTCTTATTTCGAAAGTACGAGTAAGTTTAAATAAACATCTTTTTTTTATAAATTACACACTACTTCTTACAGTATACACTCAGTCTATCTAAAACTAATAGTCACATTGACATGATCCCCAATCAAAATAAAATTTGTATTTATAAAAATAGTCTTAACAGCTTGTAATTTTGCAAATGACATGATTTATCCATAGACACCTTAAAATGACTAGATCACATTTCCATATATACTCTTCCTATTCAAAATTAGTAAAAAGACATTTATTTATCAATTACAAACATTACCTTTTTTTTTTTTTTTGAAAGAAGTCCCAAATGACACTAAATTTCATTAATATAAGCCATACGGCATCTACAATTGACAATGAACGATAATGAAAACGAATTTAATAAAATTAAACAAGAATTAATCGGGGAAGGGCTAAGAATCCAAATACATAAATATAACAATTCGGCATATTCTCGATTCGTTGTCTCATACAACTTTTTGAGTGGATCCGTCGTCGCTTCACAATTTTGTAAGAAAGTTAATTCTTGTGCTGATTCCGTAAGCCGAATCCGAGCCCTAATCAATAGTAGCCCCGCACAACCAGAGACCAAATTAAGCACAAATAAAACCTTGTCTTTCGAAGGAGTACAAAAAACCTTGTCTTTCAAAGGAGATCGAAAAAACCTTGTCTTTCGAAAGAGATAAACCCTTTCTTTCGAGGGAGACATTATTGTAACCTAAAACAAAAGGTTTAAAAGAAAATAAAGATTGGGGCTTTCCACCGGTGAAATCCGATGGAAACCCCTTAAAAATTGACAATGGAGACTAGGTTTATGAGAGAGAAGAGAGAAAAGGAGGCTAGGGTTTTTTTTTTTTTTTCTACAATACAAACATTACCTTTTTAAACTATGTGATTCTTTTTTCTTTAAACATTCAGAAAAGAAATACGAAGTATGTGACAATTATTTCTGAATACGGACAGAGTATTGAGTTTTAAAAATAATAACTCTAATAGGTCCCTACTAAGCTACTAACCACTTATCACACAAATTTGACTAATTTAATTCAAAAAATAACAACGAGACCTCTTCATTCAATCTTGCTTTCAAACGATTAATTATTAATTAGGTTCATTACTAACATAATTGACTAAGAAAATTTTATGATATTGTAGTAGTCTAATCAATGGTGGTCGAAAGAATAATAACGTGTCACTACGTGACAATTTTATTAGCAGCCTTGGAGTATAAAATTAATTATTTGATGGGAAATTAGTGAATCCAGCATATTTTTCACCATTTTTGCAACTTTAAATGCAATGCTGCTTAATATGACTATAGATACGACATTGCTCACGTGAATGATTGATTGCATGTTGGAAAAATTAAACATGTTAATCAACTATCTTATTAAAAAAATATGTTTGCCATGCAATTAACAAAACAATTACCAATTGGTTAATTTAATTAAAATTTCATGCTACTTTCATTAGGCACCGAAATTAAAGAGTTAATTACTACATCAAAAAAATGGACGTGTACTAAGTTGCCAAATCATTGTTTTAGGAACATTATTGATATTAAATACATAATAATAAGTATATTATGAACTTATATGATCCATAAGAATATTCAATGTATTCCGTCGCTAATTAGAAATTACGTGGTTAGTTTAATTTCAAATCCTGCAAGATCCTCGTCGCCAAATAGATTTTATTATAAATTCAACAACCAACAATTTTTTACATGGTCATTGTTGGACCAATTTTAGAGCCAGGCTGGGTGACAACATTGTAAATGACTATAAGCTGCTTTCAAAATCGAATTTTCGACCATAATATTTGACTATGGTAGTTTTTTATCCTTATTATAAACCAAGAAGTTGTTAGTTTTGAATGATCTTCCTTAATTTTGATTATGTGGTAAAATTTTATCCTAACAGCTTACAAAATGTTATTGGGTGTTGTGTTATATTATAATTCGTAAATAATTCTATAGTTGAATTTCTTCATTTCACATATACGACGTTGGAATTTGCCACCTTTAATCATTTGGATATTATATTACATTATTACGTATGTTGTGCTCTAAATATGTATTGTTAAACTTATCTTCAGAGTACTTACTTTAACAAAGATTAGATATTTAGTTTTTATTAAGATAAAAACAATAGATTATTCCCTCTCCGCCGTACAAGAAAGTTGGGATTGGAGTTTTTAATGTTATAATAATAAAGAACAAATGTACAAAACAATGATGAACTCGAATTGCATGACATGCCATGGCAATTTAGGACCATTGAATTAAAAATAATATGCCAAGGTGTTAAATTGTATTCGCTCATTCTTTTATTATCCTTATTTTTTTCCTTATTGTAATTCATTTTACACATTGCATTACTCAAAAGCTTACTTGTATTTCCTTCAAAAAAAAAAGCTTACTTGTATTTCATTTCGATCTTAATACTTATAAAATTACGACTTTTGTACAATACGAAGTATTATATACACAAACTACCTTTGGTGTATTATTATTAAATGTAATACTAATAAAGTAGGACCTTGTAATGATCATCTCAATGTGCATTTTCAAATTAAACTGACAAAGTATATATATATATATATATATATATATATATATATTGAAAATAAAGATAATAATGATTAAATTTATGTATTGACAAGCTAGGAAAATAAAAATGTTGCCAATATTCAGAAACGAATGAATGAATATTAAAGTGGTCCTAATTTCATCTACCTTAGCTTGGTTAACTTGGATGCCAAGTTTGATAGTCCAACCTATTGTCGACCATAAACTAGACTCAAAGTGAAACTCATCCTCTTGCAATTTTTGATCAAGCATTGTTACAGTTGGCATTATTGCTCCTTTTATTTGGAAATATATATATGCATGAACAACTTATAAGATAGTGTATTAATGGTGACTACGGTTGTCGAATAGAAATTGGCTAAGCTTCTTCTAGAAAGTTTTGTTTGGCTGGCAATATAATGTATGCCTAAGCTATCTACATACTCAAACAATGCCGTGAACACTTATGTTTCTTGTAACCAAACTTGTTGGCTCGCATTTTACAAAATACATTTGAAAAGGTAAACAAATCTAAATAAACTTAAACATTTGTAAGAGAGATGTGTTTCTCTTCTTAAATCTCCATCACAAAGTACAGACGTGTCAGATATATTGATACTGTAACAAGTAAAGTGTTATATGAAACGAAGTACATCTAAAAATAGTTAATTTTTTACATTTGAGTAACTCAATAAACACTACTTTTCACTTATAATTCAAGATTAAGTGAGAGTTTCCTAGAATTTATTTATTCTTGATTCCCCTCAAAGTACCTAAAAATTGTTCCAATAACTAGAAGACATGCTCAAATGCTAGAAAGTGAGGAAAGAAAACAATTGTACAAAAAAAGTGAGAATTAGAATCAAAAGAAAATCAAGAAATTAAAAGGGAAAATGAAACATGATGTGTTAGTGTTACCAAAAAATTTCAAAAGTCGTAGAATTTTGCATCCCATGCAAGCTACACAAATGACGAAGAGACATGTGAGTCATTAGTGGCAAATTTGCATGGTTGTGACACTTGTAAAAATTTAGGACATTCAAAAAAAGAAAATGTCGAGTAAGAAAAACAAAACAACATTATGCCCATAAATATATAAGATAAGATCAATTGACGCGTGTATAATATTATAAATATATGGTTTCTTTTTATGTGTAAATATAAAATAATTAAAGCTGCAAGAAGATCTGATCTCCCATTAATGTTTCATACTGTATAAATTTGTAGTTGATGTTGTTGATGAATATGACATTTGATAACCACAAACTTTTATGTATGTGTTTGCCTGATAAATGTGCATGGATTATTGCATCGTTGAATATTATGGATCCACCGGTGAATGTTCTCATAGGCAATACGAGTACTCGTTTCTTTTGGATTCTAAACAAACGTTTTTTTTTTTTTTTTTTTTTTCTTTTTCCGAAAAGCAAATCAAGCAGCGGATGAATATTTAAAAATTTTCATTATCAGGATTAATAAAGTTTTGGAAGATAGCTTATTGGGATAAAATTAGCTTATTTGACCAACATTATCTAATTTGTTACTAAATAAGCTAATTCAAAGAGCTTATTCTACTTATTTTTTTTTTTTTTAATTTAAAAGAAACTCGTATTCAGGGCTTATTCATTAGCTTATTCAATTTCTTAAGGTGAAAGTACACTTATAACCCCATTTAATTGAAACCCTAGCCTATCTCAACTACTACCTCCACAATTAGCTTGCATTGTTAGTTATTTCGCTCATTCAAACAAAATTAAGCAATTAACTATTTATCAAACACTTTTTATATAAACAGTTAGTCAAATCGTTAGTTAATACAATCATCTACTCAAAATTAACTAACAAAATCAGCTTTAATTTTCAGCTTTTAGCTTTTCATCAAAGACGGCCTGGTGTTGATATATTATTAAAACCAATCATGATCTTCATCAACATAAGAATTTGGTTGAGTTAGCCGTTGGCATAGGTATTAGAGCCAATGTATGAAAAACCCTAAAATTGTCAATTTCATATTTCATTTACACCTTTTATTTCAAGTGTAATAGTTAGCACTATTCCATAGGAAAGGTAGGTTTATATATGCTATATCCACATGTTAACCCAAATGGCTCTCAATGTGAAGGGATAGTGTGGCATGATAGTGTTCAACATAATGTTTGTATCACAGAAAAGGTTTGCTAGAGTCCTATTTTTAGTTCGAATTTGATCTACGACAAGATCTAGGTAGGATTCAAATGAGAAAAAACCTTATCATCATCATCATCATCTTAGCGTAGTAGATGTATTCATCAAATTCAAACCCTTACCTAAAACGAGAAGAATATGACACAAAGTTTACGTTGCTACATAACCTGTTGTTATTAATTTAGATACGTTCTTCAAGTTCATATTGAAAATCTCTTTAACCTGAAACAACTCCTTTACCTTATAGTGGTCCAAGCAAGAATTAGTATGCACAATGTTGTGCGTGTTAGGATACCGGTGCAAAAATGTCGTACTTAGAATTGTGAAAATTAAAACTTAGAAAAGTATTTGCTCATTTTGGGGAACATCGTAATCCAACTTCGTTAACATCATAAATGACAAGTTGCTTATCCAAAAAGGTGTTGCTCATCTTTTTCTTCCATCTCAATATATATTTTGAACGGTTTCCTAATATTGTGGGTCTTGCTCATAACAATTCCAAAGGACAATAATAAAAGTCGTTGAATTACACAAAGACTAATAAATATATTGTAGGGTCGCAAATTTAGTGAAGTGATTTATGTAGATATGTCACTATTATCTGTTATGCAATTCAAATATATCAATCTTAGTCCATGATAGTTGTAATTTGTAAATTTTTAATGTTTTAAGGAGTAATTAGTTAGTGATATATGTGTAGATGTGTCTAATCATGCTTTAAAGCTATTTATTAAAGTGATTTAGAGTTAATTTGATCCATTACTTAGATTTAAACTTTATTGTATGATTGCCTATTTCAAATCTCCAACTAGTTCCCATTAATTTTATGATACATTATATCATCATGAATCTTTCATACTTCTAAGTATTGCAAGACTCATTGGATTTGATACTAGGGTGGAAATTTGTAATCTATTGATCATTGATAATTTGATATGATGTTATTACATATCAATTCATGCATTTGCATAAAGATAACTAACCAGTTTCACGAAGGATTTACCTAATTTACCCTTCTTAATTGTAGAATGTTATTGAGGGAATATGACCAAGATTACAAGAAATATGATTAAATTAAGTTAAACTAGATTATTTATGATCTACATACACTAACGACCCAATATAATAATCAATTGCTTTATTTAGTTTGCTTCTATAGCTAACAATGTATATAATAACCCTAATAGATTTATAGAGTGAGTAATTACTAAATTTCTAGCTAACAATGTATCACATTAGTGTATTTTTGTCCAGCCTTTGTGAGAAGAATTGAATTTAACTATCGAATATGTATAGTGATTTAGCGAATAATGTGTTGAATTGCTAATTAGTTTTAGATGAAATACATATAAAAACTTCTATGTGCTTGTAATTATGTATTGCACTATCTAATACTTATAATAAGTACTCAAAAGAGATTGAATCGCCCATATGATGACTACCTTCATTTTTTTCTTTAAAAAAAAATAAAAAAAAAATAAATAAAAGAAATAACTGAAATGCCAATTTTTACTCAAAAATTGTTGTCCAATCAACAAACTAATTAATGCCAATTTTTACAAAGTGATTCTAGCTAGCAGAATTTGACATTTTCGATTCATCACCGATTTAAGAATAAATTTATCTAATTGCAGCAATTTGAGTAAATAAGAGAAAGAACAGTAATAAAAATAGACTTCAAGTGATTCAAACTCTCGGGATGACTACGTTAGTACATTCTTACTCAACCTAAATAACCAATTTAGATTCAATATCGATTATTAAATTGATGGCTAGATATAATGTAGATCCTAATTCTAACTCTACAATTAGGGTGCAATGCTCCCACAACTTAACATAGTTATACAAACTTCCAAATTCAAGTACAATTTTACAATATTAATAATATAGATGCTAAATCGAGCACATTAATGTAGCAACTAACAATGCCTAGATACTAATAAAAATGTACTTTTGGCCATTCACAAATTTAAAACGAGACACTTTTACATAAGATGATCTCGCTATAACTTTAAACGAGACCACAATAAGGTCAATAACTTAGTAACTCCGTAATATATTTCAAAGGATAACTGACTTTCTACTTTTCTAAGATACTATATTCTGTATTTACCATTGATTATGACCGATTATTGAAGACTTACCATGTAAAATTGTATCATTTTGGTGGTGATAATTCAAATAGAGGTAGCTATCATTGTGCACTACCCAAGCCATTGATTAGGAAATAAAATTATAAAATTACCTATGCAATATCCACATTATTGTGGTTAGTAAAAATGTAGCTAATTTGAGGTGTTTAAAGTAATTTTTTAAAAATAGGTCAAGATAATCCATATTGCATTAAAACGAAACTTTTTCAAGGCTAGTCCTTGAAACTCAGGAAGAATAAGAGAATCCCGACCTCTAAAAATCATAGATGCATTACATCAAACCTGTAAAAGTTGTATCAACTATTTCAAGTACTAATTCACTTTAAGAAGCATATAAAGTAAATGTTGTACTTCTAAAAGTCATCAAGTATATAATTCTATGAGTGGAATATACACCGTGGAATTCAAAGATGCTATAAATGCTGCCAAAACTCAACAATAGTTATATAAATGTTGTAATGTTAACATTGCACAAAAGATGCTAAGATAAACTTTTTTGACAACATATAATAACTTCACTTTACAATATGTAGTACTAGATTGTATTTTGAAGATTGTGGAATATATATTGTGGAATATATACCAACTTAGTGCTAATAAATTAAGCTTCTAGATGAAAATGGTCCTCAAAAATCTTTGAAAAATTCTGAACTTACATTTTATTGTTAAATAATTTGAATAATAATTAAAAAGTTAGTGGATTGATCTTATACTAAATAATTTTTATAGCCTTCTTGTTATTGCTCCCGCCATTTTTTACTTGTTAAAAAATTCCACTTGTTTCCTGTATTAGCTTTGAGTGATGCATATTAAATAATTTCATGTGTTAACTTTTTGACCTAAAAGGAACACATCATAGTGACCATACTCCACAATATTAGCCATCACATCCTAGTGCTATTGTACAAGAATAATAACTTGGCCATGTTTAAAGTAAGATCATAGCTGCCTTTGGTTGAATACAACTTTAGAGATTAATAATTCCGAGTGTATTATATCAGACGGTCTTTAAATTGCAATATAATAACTATGTTAAACTATGTGTGTTACTGTGTAAGTTATACATAAAACTGTTGTTTGATCTAGCTAGTGAAAAACGCAGAGATAAGTCTTGATTTACCAACTCAATGTTGCAATAAGATACACCCAGCGTTAATGGTTTACTTATACAGATAGAGATAATCGGCAAAATATTGTATGACTAGGGTATCTTAGCCGGCCCTAACCCCATCTTTGTAATGCAAGATCTTCTTGTTTCTTAATTGTCCCATTAAAGTAGACGAAAGTGGATAGATCTTTTATCTTTACGCTATTTATTTTCATATTAAAATAAATATCTTATACATCTAATATACTAAATTAAACCATATATAATCGATCCCTCTATTGTTGATGATGACTATATATATGAATTAACTTTAATTTGATATACATCTATTTTTACATGTAGAACTATATGATTATTTTTTAGCAATCAATCCAATCATCATAATTCATAACACAACCTAGAAATTAAAAATACTTGAATACTTCAATTGTATAGTACTAGAGTACAGTACGTATTTGTACAATTATACACACACTATCAAAAAATTTTATTTTAATTTATCTTGCTATTTAATTTCTATTATTGGAATTGGACAGAGTATCAAATTAATGTCACGTGCTTTAACCCTTGTATTGAATGGTCAAACATGAAGTAATGCAAAAATAAGAGTATTAAAATTAGGAAAGATCTACGTACCACGGAATACTAATTATGGTATTAATTTCAGATTTATTATTGGTTTTGTAAATACCGGAAATATGCGCCAATAGAATTCTTGTATTAAGCCCACAGAAGCTATCCCTATTGGTTGGCATTGCATGTTATTATGTAATTATGCATGAAAAAATATTTATTTAAAATTATAAGTTTGTTAAGACTTTACTTGACTTGTCACGTGACCTTCTGTTAATGTAGTTAGAGTGTTAATTCTCTCTTAATCCATCAAGCAAGTTGATTTATATCCTCAAAGTACAAGTAGTAGTACAAAGCTAAGAATAAGGATTGAAACATTAATCATCAATTATGCTTGATTTATGGAAAGAAATTAGGCCAATAGTTTAGGTAAACCTAAGAACAAGTTGTTGTATGCTTTGACTTACTCTTAATGAGTTTTAAAACCTCATAGTTTTGTTCTTTACATATTTAATTAGAGATTGACACGCTTAGACTTGTTTATTTCATCTGATTTTAATCTACCACACGTACGATAATTGTAATTATAATTGAAACAATATTAAATGATAAAATTATATGTAAAATCATTTTATACGTTTGTTTGGTGAATAGGGTTGTTGATTAATAATACTTTTAGGGAAAATATATTTTTATTGAAAAAGGAAAAAAAAAAGAAAAAAAAAAGAAAAAAAAAGAAGCAAATAGCTACTTGTAATTAATAAAAAAAATTCTATAACTTATTAATGTTTAATTAAAAAAATATTGATGAAAGTTTTGTTTAAAATGTATCTTTGTTTTGATATTTTGTTTAAATGTATTATCAGTATAATTAAAAGCGTTATGAGGTAGTCAAAGTCAAATGATATTACTTAGATAAACTTTGTCATTAAGTATTCATTTATCGATGAATTATATACCTATTATTTTTTGCAATCGTTGTTGTTGGTTATGTATAAGTTTTTACAAATTATTTTTGTATTAATACCAATCAACATGTGTAGTAATTGGTAATATCACATACGGAGTAATTTGTTTGTGATTGTATATATGTGATAGGTTTTCTTCTCATAAATATATTGCTTGAAAATATTTAAGAAATCAATGCAACTTCTATGATCCTTATTCTTATCCTTATGCACATATAAGATATAACTTCATTCTTGATGTGCTAAATTAGTGGACAATAGCCAAGTGTTGAGGTAAAATTGGTTTGATGTTTCTTTAAACCAAACACTTGAAATAATGAGCTTGAAAGTCTTGGAACAAACTTCTGTTTTTATTTGTTTAAAAATAATTTTTTTTTAATTATTGTTTTAGGTTTTGGATTGGAACAAACTGTGGTTTAATAAAATTCTTGCCAGTCTTGCCACTTGTAGCAAGTTATTATGAATTGCGCGCCTTCATGCAACAAAGTTTATCACAAACCAAATATTTACAATTATTCCAAATAAATTAAAATAGCTATTACTTAATACTCAATGATGATTGATGAATAATGAAGCTTGCTCAGCTTATGTCAACTCTTATCATGGAACAGTATATCACATTTTCGAATTCGACAACATCTTTAAAAGAAAAGGAAAAAGGAAAAGTTTGACAAAGATTGAATCAAGAAAGAGAAGAAGAGAGACAAAATGAGAAATACTTCCTTTGTTTTTTTGGTCGACATGTTTTGATTTTTACCATTTTCCACAAACTATACTTTGATTAATTTTTGTGATTGGAAAAAGTTAGTCAAGTGAGATTTTGTTAGAATTGTATCAATGTAGTTCCTTCGTTTGTTAATATTGCACTATAAGCATTAGATACAAGCTTTTAGGTACTCGTAGTGAAAAAAAGGATGAGAGAGAAAAGTAAATATACAAAAATTGCTCATGTGCTTGTAAACATAAACTAATATCAAGTGTTGAAATGTAAGGATATATATTAGGTACTTGCTGTGTGAATATAGATATTTCTTTTCCAAAATAAATGGTGCAATATTTGTGAAATTTTTTTAAAAGGCAAATGGTGCAATATTAAATAAATAAAAAAAAAGACAGAGCAAGTAAATTTTTAATAAATTTTTTTTTTTTAACAAAATTAGATATATCGTCAATCATTGAACTTGTGCTTTTATAAACATGATAAAAAAAACAAATAAAAAAAAAGGGGTGTCATATCAGCTTAAAAAATAGAGAAAGCAATAAGGATGAATAGTTTAAATATTTGGCTATATTCCTGCCACAAAAAAAAAATAATAACTGATGATATTGTTAAGAGTAATCAACTAAGGGTCTGTTCTCATATGTTGAAATTAAGTTCAGTTCACTTCAGCTCAGTTTAGTTCAGTTCAGATCCTAATTTCCTAGCTTCTCTTATAAAATATTCATTTCAGTTCAGTTCAGTTCAGCTCAGTTCAGTTCAGTTGAGTTCTGTTCAGCTGAGTTCAGTCAATGAGAACAGGCGGCCCTAAGAGTGTATTTCAATCCACCTGATTTTAACTTATCTAAACTTATTAGAATTTTTCTAAACTTATTACACCTCATATATAAAAACTTTTTATAGTTGTTTGTAAATTAAATTTGTGTATGTAACATTTATCAACAAACCTGAAATTATTTAGAATAATTAAGGTGAAGAGAATAGGCCCTAAGTGGCCTTAAAATATGTATAGCACTCATGTATCACAATTTAGGCCTTATTCTTTTGAGCTGAATTAGATTGAAAGAAACTAAGCCAAAACAACTTGAATTGAATTGAATTAATAATTAATTAAATAATAATAATAAATAATAATAATAATAATAATAATGGTAATAATAATAATGGTAGTAATAATAATAAATAATAATAATAATAGTAATAATAATAATAGTAATAATAATCGTGGTCGTGATGTCTGTGTTGATTTGACAAGTCTTCTCCTTTGACACAGTTGGGGCTATCTGACTTTGTCCCTGGACGGGCTGTGGTTGATGCGGCTCATTGGAAGCGGAACAAGTATGAATCTAGTTGTCGAGCAATTGGCTATGGATTCCTTCCTTCTCCTTTTCTTCACTTGGGATTAGACAAGGAGGCTGTTGCGTTGCTGAAACGGATTCAGAAGTTCTCGACGACTCAAGACATCGGGGCTCGTGCTGCTGTTCATATTTTTACTAGGCTAGCTTAGGCTTTTCTATAGCTAGAGGAGTGGGGGCCTAGATTGTATCCCGGCTTCCCACTAATTTTTTGTAGGTTGTATGACTTTTGTTTTTGAGATATAATAATAATAATAACGTGTTGTGTCGGCGGCGGCTCAGCGGAAGCGGGACAAGTATGGGGCGTGTTGCAGGGCTATTGGCTATGGTTTTCTTCCTTTCTCCTTTTCTTCGTTGGGGGAATTAGAGAAGGATGCTATTGCGTTGCTGAAGCGGGTTCAGGCGTTCGCTAAGACTCAGGATATTGGTGCTCGTGCAGCTGCTCACATTTTCAGCAGGATCGGGTTCGCTATAGCTAGAGGGGTGGGGGCCCAGATTGTATCTCGGCTCCCCACCAATTTCTTGTAAATTGATTGACTCTGTAGGTTTTTTTTTGATATAATAATAACAATAATAATAATAATAATAATAATAATAATAATAATAATTGATTTGAATTGAACTGAACTAAAACGACCGAGACTAAGCTAAGCTTCACTACAAATAAGTCCAAAAGAACAAGACTCGGCCTTAAATTAATTTTCTATTTCCCTCTGAGGTTCCAAAATGATTATTTCATTTTATTTCCCTTTAAACTATAAATACTCTCATTATAATGAAAAATGTGTTATTATTTTCTCAAAAAAGAAAGAAATTAAAGTTGTACTCATAATTAATGAATAAAATATTCATTTGGAACAATTTCTTTATCATGAAATATGCATATGGTATTTTGTTCATGGAAACAATTATTATGAATAAAAAAAAAATTACTGTACTGTACTAATTATGTAATCTTCCACTATTCTTAATTACCGTGAAAGATTCATAACAGGATCGAAATACAATATAATATAAAGAGTATGAAATATATAGCATAATTGTGTGCATTGAAACAAATGGAAATTGGTTGATAAATTTGTTGAGCAATCAAATATAATATATTAAATAAGCAATTTCATGTTCAATCAATGGATATACCCATTAAATAATACTCCGTACTTCATATAAATCTAAATCAAAGTTTGCTTATGCAACATTGTAAAGTAGCACCATGCTTGTGATGCTCATACACCCATTATAAACCTTATGGTGGGTTTTTCTCATGATGTGACTTTGGTGCTATAAATATCCCCTTAATTTAATCTAAATTCCTTGATAACATTTTGTCCATGAAATGATACTATAATTAAACCTATATTTCCAAAAAAAAACTTTACCAAAAACGCGCCAACAAATATACATGATGTTAACAACCTTATCTTCAAAATAAAAACAAAAATATTATAAACAAAATAAATAAATAAATAATGATATAAATCAAAAAATCCAGTTGTAATATTGGGTAAAAACAAAGGATAGAGCCAAAATGAATAGTCCCTACACTCTACTTCCTAGTTCCTACTGGTATACTTAAAAACCTTTTTAAAAGTCAGTAATTCAGCCCTTTAGCGTTGCTTAAGGGTCGTTGGCTCTTACCACTTTCATGATCACCTTTAAATCTTCCCATTTATTTATATAAATATATACTTAATATCATTTTCTTTTGCTAATCCTTACTTTATGATTAAAATATTCCTTAGATTATACTTGTAACATTTCTTATCTTCTTGTTATTCTTTGGAATTCTCCCTACTTTTCGTCTTCATTTCTTTTACGAGGTTTTACCTACAATTCTGTTTTCTTGATTCATCTATTATTATAAATTATGTACATGCTTTTGAAAATTTATAAATTCATCTTGTGTTTTCTCAAAATTGCATGTTACAATTAAATAGTTTACTAAATTTATACTTGTATAGATTTTGTAAGGATATCTAGATATTTCCAAGCTTGAAACTAGTTTATCGCAAAGAATATATATACTCTCTCTGTCCCACTAATATCCTTCCATTCAACTATAATTCTCCTGTACACAAAAATTGATCAAATGAGATAGTTTTTGTAGGACCGTTGAAGTAAGGGAAGTGACTGAAAAACGATTATTGTTATTATATCAAATGATAATATGATATAACCTTATCTTATAACTCTACTAACTCTAAAGGCACTAAATGTATGCATGGAATATTAAAGATCATGTTTGCAACTGCAAATATAAAAGGCATTTAAAGAAAATTAAAAAAAAAATATATATATATATATATATTTCAGCCATGGTGTACATTATAAACAGTTGTAGGTATTAAGAATATTAAACATTTCGTAGGTATTATAAACGTTTTAGCCATGGTGTACATAACAAACATAACAGGAAGTATGTTGACCCTTATGAGGTTTTGATGATGATGCTAAGAATTGAGCAAACTTCCTTTTAATAAGGATTTTCTAGTGTTGTGATGTTGGCAGGTTCAGTAAACATAGAGGGCTGAAGTAGGAACTGGGACAAAGGAACTTTAGAAGATCCATGAGGACAAGTAAAAGACAGAAGAAGAGTTCCAGCGATGGAACTTCCCGAAGTTTCTCATTAGGAACTTCAAAACGGGTTGTAACGACCTGGTTCCGGTGTAATGATGGGGCAAGCCTCAACAACCAAGGATCAAGGCAAAGATCAAGATATCAACCGAAGAAGATAGACTTCATAACTTATAGTTGTGTAAAAGATAAGTTTGTTTTCGTAGGATGATGTAAACATATAAATGATAGATATGCATGAAACTTATTAGAAATCAGATAAAGCTTGGCAAACTAATTAATTCGTAAAAGATAATTATAAGTTTTGTGAAAAAGTACTTAATTGATTTTATCTTTTAAAATCTGGTTTAACTTGGTTTTATCTTTTTCATAAAATTCTATCTTTTAGCAAAAACGAATTTGATAAAATCTGGTTTTCATAAAAGCGAAATTAAATCTGTTTGGTTTCGGTTTTAAAGAAGATAAGATCAGATTTCTGTTTGATCTATCTCGTTTGCGAAAACCCTAGTTTGAGAAGCTGAGAAACTCCTATAAATATAGAAGTGTTTCAGCTTAGCAAAATGAGAGTTTTAAGCGTGAAAACCACTTAGTGCTTAAGAGTAAGTTTGCCAAAGGTTTAAGCTTTATCATTTTGATTTCGGGTTTCATGTGTAGCTTTCCATTTATGTGTTAGAGTGTGTCTTTGAGTTGTAATTGGTTTTGGGGTGAGATTGTGAATTCTCTTAAATTCACGTTTGAGTGTATGAGTTTGAATTCTCTAAAATTCGAGTGGTAGTCAGTCACCCCGAGTATGTCTTGGGTTGCAAGTGGGAAAAAGGAACCTGAGTGTGTCTTAGGTCGAGAAAGGAACCTGAGTGTGTCTTGGGTCGAAAAAGGTGCCTGAGTTTGTCTTAGGTCTGATAGGATAGGTTCCTGTCAATTAGCAAGTGTCTTAGGAGGAACTTGCGGAGCAAAGGTCTGTGTAATAGGTTGTACTAGGAGAGTTGCCTATTATAGTGGAATTTGTTTATAAGTCCCAATAGGGCCGAGGTTTTACTTCCAGTTAGGCACTGGATGGTTTCCTCGTAAAACTTGCTGTGTGCTTTAAGTTTCTTTATGTTTTTATTGCTCATTTCCGCTTAAGTTCCGCGATTGGAACCTACTACCATTCACCCCCCCTTTCGTAGTAGTTCATCTAAACTAACAAAGTAGTTTACATAATTGAACTAAACAAATAAGACGGGATGAGACACATTGTCTATTGCTTAAAATCAAAAGTGATAGAGTTTTGGTCCTTTAATTTAACAGAAAGCAAATGAAATTCTAAATTTATTTATGTACTTTACTAAGAATATAATTAACCGAATATACATGTAATATTTTTGTTGTATTAACTTCTTATCTAATGATATAAGAAACTAAAAAGAGATATATATTAAGAAAAACTAGGGGTGAAAGTTCGATTTGCACATTGGATTATAGCCAAAATCGAATCCAATCCAAATTATTTCGGTTTTGGATTTCTCAAACCGAATTAAGATTCGATCCAATTTAAACCAAACCGAATTAATTCGGTTTTTCTAATTAGAATCCAATCCAAACCGAAATTTATTCCCTTCTTTTGCAGCATTCAAACCCAAAACCTAAATTTCACCCAGAAAATTCCTGCAATCATTATTCAAATGAATTTAATTCGATCTACGTTTTACCACCTCCTTAAAAATTACTAAAGGAGAAGGTAACGTAAAATATAGAATAAATTTAATTTTTTAGTGGTGTGGTATGTAGAATATAGGTTTTTGTTTGGGTGGTAAAATTAAAAATTCCTTTTTAAATTCCAACTATTTATGTATTATTATATGCACATTTATTTAAATTAAGTTTCACACATTGCCTTTTTTTTTTTTTTTTTGAGTTTGCCCCACCCGGTTCACTGGAGCTTTTGAGTTTGCATGCCCCACCCAATTCACTGGAGCTTAGCTCCAGCTATATTCAAATCTGACCTGGGTTGGACATCTGGCTTATGATGAATGAGTCTCCCAACAAGAGTTTTCTACAGTTGGTGAAGCTCGAACTTGAGATCTCCCTTAAACAACATCAAGTTGATAAGCACTTGAGTCAACTCTTGTTGGTAAGTTTTACACCATCTCAAAGTGTAGTAATGCACATCACTATTCCAAATTGTATTGAAGTTTGTCTTTTCAATATTTTAAATGAAATTTGTAAATTCATTCTTTGTTATTATGAAATAAATGGATAATGCCTTTGTTTAATGTTTTATTAGTTCCTCCCATGATTTTTAAGAAAAAAAGAACAAAAGAAAATGGAAGGAGTATTATGCAAGTTGTCCTTAAATTACTTAAATCACTCATCATCTATTTCCCTAAAAATAAACATAAAATATACACATTCGACAAGTCTTGTGTGTGGTTAGCCACATGTTATGACCATATTTAATTTTTTATAAGAGTAATGTAACCTTTTTTTATCCATACGAGTAAGGGTAACCCTAATTTATGGTACAAGTAACATCAATTAATTACAAAAAAGTAACTTTGTCCATATGTTTATTTGAGTAATAACGTTTTTTTTATTTGGTTATAATTACTCCTTTTTTTTTTAAGTGTTACACTTATCAAATACGGTTTTTTTTTTTTTTTTTTTTTTTACTGTAGTCCCTATTAATCTATTATACAATTAAGTTGTAATATAAGAAGTATATCACATTATCACATATAATAAGAATTTTCTATATATATTACAAATAAGAAATAATATCTATGTCAACAAAATAAAAATAGGAATAAAGGATTAGATATATACACGTATACCAAATTTTATGACATGATTTTTAGAATATTTCTCAAAGATCTTTTTGTGTAGGTGTAAAAACTAGATTAGCTCTAGAAAAGAATAACAAATCACAGTAATTTGTAACTATGAAACTGGAAATAAATCACAGTGGGAACAAAATTTACAATAAATTCAGACAGCACAACGATCAAATCTCACACTGATCTAATCTTACCATACATAACAGAAACTCATATCCATTATCTTAGGTCCAAGCTTTAAAAGGAAAACTCTATTTATTTCATGATAATTGATACAGTCAAAATTATTACACGTGTCAATGTAAGACTTTGACCATCCATATGTAATAACATTACTATAATAAAAATTACTTAAAAGATATAGTCAATGTTATCAAATGAATAGTAAAAATAGGTCAAAATGTGGCGATTATTATGGAATAGAGGTAGTATCATCGAACAAAGTCTCGTGATTGTAAATACTTCCTCAGTTTTTATTAACTGTACCATATTTTCTAGACTCGAAAACCAATAATATTTTTTATTATCAATAAACAAAATCACGGAGTATCACAATTGAATATCAGTCATAAGACCATTTTTTTTATGTATAAATCACTAATATTAGTCAAATTGAATTAGATAAATAGTGCAAAAAGTCAAAACATTACATTTAAAAAAACGGAGGAAGTATAATATTATAGCTAAGCTAATACTTACAAAGTAGTTTCTAGTTTTCTACTAATTGTTGAATTAAATAAATGCTAATTAAATTAATGATAGTCAACCAATAGCTCTTAAATGAGGTCTATAAGCTGAAGAAGTGACACGTGCAATTTCTCTCACTAAGTTTTCTCTCTCTAAAAGAGAGATGACATGAGCTGGAGGGAGAATCCGTGTGTGGAATTCGAGCTGTAATTGAAAGACTCATTCACCTCTTTCTTCCTTTCTTTCGTTCCCTATAAATACACCTTCACATCTTCACAATTTCATCGCAAACTTATTTTTTTTGTCTCAACCATTACTACTAGTAATAAACTTAGTACTACTTACTAGTTAATTTTATCATCATTATTATTATCATTCTTATTCATTCTTATTATTCTTATTCTTATTCATTATTTCTATTATACTATAGACAACAAAGCTCACTACTAAATACAATACAAACATTTAAAAATGGTGATCATTTTGGTAGCTTTTGTTACATTAGGTGCAATTTTGATCCTTAACTATGCCCTGAAATCCCCTGTTTTCGCCTTCTCCGGTCGCCGCTTTCCTAAACTATCCCTTCCTCCGGGTACCTTAGGATGGCCTTACATAGGCGAAACTTTCCAACTTTACTCACAAAACCCAAATGTCTTCTTTGCTAACAAAGTTAAAAAGTATGTCATTTTTTCTTCTTTTTTTTAGGCAATATGTTATTTTCGGGTGATAATTAGGTGCTAAACTTCTCTGTTTTATTTTTGTTATAGGTTTGGTTCCGTGTTTAAGACACACATATTGGGTTGTCCATGTGTGATGATTTCTAGCCCGGAAGCGGCGAAATTCGTTTTATCAACAAGATCAAATTTGTTTAAACCAACATTTCCTGCTAGTAAAGAAAGGATGTTGGGTAAACAAGCTATCTTTTTTCACCAAGGTGATTACCATGCCAAACTTAGGAAACTTGTTCTTCAGTCCTTCATGCCTGGGGCTATCAGAAGCTTTGTTTCTGATATCGACTCGATTGCCTCACAATCCCTTAAGTCTCTTGAAGGATCCTTCATCAACACCTTCCAAGAGATGAAAACTGTAAGTTCACCCAGAAAATAAAAAATTATATCGGATTTAGTTGTCACATTACTGAAAAGTTCAGAATACATTCTGAACACGACATGACATTTACTGGTTCAGATTGTATTCTGAACGTGACAACTAATTCCGAACAGTAATCATTTACGAATTGTTTTGTATTTATGTAAATTGGGATATTTATTTTTTTAATTTTTGTTGTTTGCAGTACACATTCAATGTGGCTCTGTTGTCAATATTTGGAAAGGATGAGGTGAACTACAGAGAAGATCTAAAGAGGTGTTACTACATATTAGAAAAAGGGTATAATTCAATGCCAATCAATTTACCAGGAACACTTTTCAATAAATCCATGAAAGCTAGAAAAGAATTGGCCCAAATATTGGCCCAAATCATATCAACTAGAAGAGAGATGAAGAAGGACCACCAAGACTTGCTATCCTCCTTTATGGGTGACAAAGAATCCCTCACCGACGAACAAATTGCTGACAACGTCATTGGTGTTATTTTTGCCGCGAGAGACACTACCGCGAGTGTCCTTACTTGGATCCTTAAGTACCTCGCGGACAACCCCTCCGTACTTCAAGCAGTCACGGTACATACTACATACACACTAATTATTATTTTCGACGTACTTCCAAATCAATCATATTTATAATTTTATCGACTGTAAATGTAATCCTCTTCTGACAACACTGTAGTTAATTAAACTACAGTCGTCGGTCCAGTAAGAGGACTACATATACAATACGTGGTCGAAATTGATCTTATCTAACAAAATAGGAACTAGTAAAAGTTTTCCAAATGTTAAGGTTATGTGGGGCTAATAAAAAGATTTGTACAATGGTGACATTTTTTTCAGGAAGAACAAGAAGCAATAATTAAAGAAAAAAAGGAAAGTGGTGAAGAAAAGGTACTTTGTTGGGCAGATACCAAGAAAATGCCCTTAACAATAAGGGTACTCCAAGAAACATTAAGGGTAGCATCAATTTTATCCTTCACTTTTAGGGAAGCTGTTGAAGATGTTGAGTATGAAGGTCAGTATTTTTGTTTCCTTGCTACCCTAATTAGTTTTCCCACTTTTTTCTCTCTCTAAATCTATATATTTTTTTTCTCTCTCTAACATTTTTTTTTTTTTTTGGATTATAGGGTACCTAATTCCTAAAGGGTGGAAAGTACTCCCATTATTCAGGAATATTCACCATAGTCCTGAAAATTTCCCTGAGCCTGAGAAGTTTGACCCCTCTAGATTTGAGGTAATTAATTTTCAAAAGTTTCTCTTTTATTTTTACTTTTTTCTAAATTAAATACTACAGTACGTAATTACTCGTACATACTTGAAATAAATTCCTTACTATATCAAGGGTGTGTTTCACCAACCCCTTTAAAGGTTGATAACACGGCTTTTGTTTTCATCTTTTTAGATTAAGTTTACCTTTTTGAATCAACTCGAAAAATTACTTAATCCGATGTTATATTCTCATAATAATCTCAAACTTTACTGTATGATAAAAGAATATTTGAAATTGAATACGTATTTTTTAATATCATATACTTTGTGTTTGAATTTTAGCAAGTTGGTTGACCAATCTTGCTAATTAGTTTACTCATGATATTCATGATCTACCTATGTTGCAAATCTTTATATTTCCATGAACTTTAACTAATACAATCAAGTCAAATCAAGATTTTGTACTCAAAGTGTTATTTTTATTTTCTACAGGTGGCACCAAAACCCAATACATTCTTGCCATTTGGCAGTGGGATCCACTCATGTCCTGGCAATGAACTGGCAAAGCTAGAGATTCTTGTTATGTTACATCACATAACCACAAAGTACAGGTACATTTTTATCACTATTCTCTAACTTAAATTTTTCTTACATAAATAAAAATAAAATAAAATAAATGATTAGTTTCTATAAATAGTGTATTTAATGTTAGTTAAATAGTTATGATATTTTTCTGATCATGGGTTTTATTTTTTTGCAGATGGTCTATCATTGGCCCACAAAACGAAATTCAGTATGGCCCATTTGCACTTCCCCAGAATGGCCTTCCCATTAAATTAACCCTCAAAAGTCAA
Source organism: Chenopodium album (assembly GCF_948465745.1). Lineage (NCBI taxonomy): Eukaryota > Viridiplantae > Streptophyta > Magnoliopsida > Caryophyllales > Amaranthaceae > Chenopodium > Chenopodium album. The sequence continues at coordinate 9,687,319 of NC_137853.1, read as the reverse complement.
GATTAGCTTAAAAGTCCTAAAATTGGGATTCTAAGCTACTTTGATCAAGAAGATAACAAAACTAGATGATATTGGATTTGAGATGAGAAAAACAATCTTTATTGATATCCAAAGTATTTTCGAAGTCCGGGAAAAAAATTATCGGATGAGAAAATTAACGAGTAAAGTAGAGCTGATAACTCTCAATTAAATGGATTGGATCACGTTCTTTATTTTATGATATGAAGTAAACGGAAGAGATCAAGAAAGGAACCAGCCTTCAAGGAAATAAATAGTAAATGGGAAATAAGAAGAGAGGAGCCACAGCAATTGTACAAAAGGTTTTCCTCATAGCAACAAATTTTGAAAGGAACTTTCATAGTTTCAAGCTATAGTAGTTTAATGGTAGCCATTATATTTTTTATTGTTTCTTTGTTTTACCCCTAATTATTTTAGACTTTAATTCTTTCCTAAGGGTAGGGAAAAAAACAAGAAGTCCATAAGGATTAATTCTTGGAAAATTGTAAATTTAGATTAGATCGTATTAATCAGTGTAGTATGATTTTTACAAGATGCCGAAGGCAAGTGAATGAGAAATTCTATTTGACAAAGTTGCTTACCTTTGCATTTTTAATTTTTTGGTAGAATGACTATAAGTTTCATGATTACGTAATTTTAATTAAAAAAAATTAGCCACCCTAAGTATGTGATTAGTATTATTAAGTAATACTCCTGTTATAGTCTCCTATTCGACCAAAAAAATCATGGCAGTAACGACATCTTCTTTATATAACTAATTTTTGTGCGGAGTTCATGTCTACAAAATTTTATTTTTCTCATAAAACTTAGTTTCACTAATCAAACTTTTTTCCTCATTGATACTTAAATTCTCACTAATATAACTTATATTTAATTTGTTGAACCAAGTGTTTTGTCATATGTGAAAGTAAAGTTCTGCAAACAAAAATGACTGTCTTTTGCCTTCAAAAATTTATAGATATGAATTAACATAAACTTGCAAATCAAAATAAATATTAGTGATTAGTCCATACAATTTATGTTAATGGTTTTTTCTAAAAATTTAAACATAGAAAACTGTAAATATGTTGACAAAAATAGGTGGTATAATTTGCGCCACTTGTCCCACAATCATAGACGAGACAATATATGTATAATAAAGTCTTATCCTACTTCGTAATTACTTAAGGTTTTACTAAAGTAAAATTGTGATTTTTGATTAAAGCTAATAACTATTGACACCGTCTCCAAATAAAAGCCTCACTTTTCCAAAAACATTTCTCTAAGAGGTCTCATCATTTTGCCTTTGATCAATATAATCGAACACCAATGTCTTCTTTTTTATTATTCAATTTCAATTAGCCAAACTTCACTACCTTATTTTATTTAATCACTAGATGAAAGCCCGTGCGATGCACGGTTTTTTCATGCATACTTTTCATAAAAGGATAATTTATAATTATAAAATAAATTATAAATAAATAAATTAAATCCTAATTATAAATAATTTAAGGATGATTTTTTTTTTTAATTTTGCTTATGTGGCGATTGTATTTTTTGCGGTTTGAAAGGATTATTTTCTTAATTATATCCTATAATATTTAATTAACTTGCTATCAAAGATTAGATTAGGATAATTATTATTTTTACGTATTTTAAAATGTAACCAAATGTGAAAAATCCTAAATCATATATACTTTTTAATTTTAAAATAAAATGTGTATTTCATATCATTAATTAATTATTATGTGGATTTATTTTTAAATTCTAAAATAAAATATAATTTTTATTTATTATGTATATTATTTTCTTCGTTAGATATTTGGATAATTTTTGTAAGGTTGTTTTTCTAAAATTATTTAAATCCTAAATCATTACTCATGGATTTTTCTTAACGTCCATGGCACATAAATTAAAATAAAATCATCTCAAATCTTATTCATAATTTTCCTTATGTGGCGATTGTTTGCAATTATTTTTTTTTTGATTAATTGATCTAGGCTATGATGATTTTTTGTAATTAAGTTATAAGTTTATACATTATATTTATCAAATATCTATATAAATTAGAATCTCTAATATCAAAAGATAAATTTTTTTTTAATAATTTGAATTCTCAATCATTATTCTTCGTTTTTTTTAAATACGATGACAATTAAATACAAATTCTTAAATTTCATATATACAAAATTAAGCCTATGCGATGCACGGGTTTCTATTAATAATTTAAAGTTAACATTTATTTTTCAATAGTAATAACAAATATTAATACAAACTAATTTTTTTAATCTTATACAATTAACATTAGCACATGTATAAGGGCTACATGTTTTGTAAAATTTTCGTTTAAACAACAAAATAAACTAATTCTTGAAGAAAAAATAGAAAGAAAATAACTGTATGAAACTAATTTTTTTTCAAATTGTATACAGGATGAAATTGATGATTGACCTTCCACCATCCTTTGTAAATCAATTGCAAATTGTATTAGTTGATGGATTGCATACTTACTATTCATCTGATTTTCACTGATCTGAACTAATCTGAACTTATCTAAACTAATCTGAACTTACTTGAACTTATCTGAACTTATTAGACCTTATTAAAACTTATTTTAGTTGTAATTTGTACTTGAGTAACCCTTATCAGAACTTATCAAACCTGAACTGAACTTATCTAAACTTATTACACCTGAAATAAGTAAAAATAAGGTGAACAGAACATACCCTTAATCTCGCCCCTTGAAAAACTAACATTTATGAAACTTGCTAATAAATCAGCAGCATTGCGTCAAACCCCTTGGCTAATGCTTGCACCTCAAAGTGGCAATATTTATGCAAGTGAACTACTTATTATACAGCTTCTACAACCGCAACATCAATAAGCTAGACTTGCCGACTCCAGAGGATGATCTTGATGGCATGTGGCAGTACATAGTTTAATTTCTCCGTCTCGTGGGTGGCTAGTTTGTGTAACCGATATGGGTGAAATGAATATTGTGATTAGTTTAGTGTAGACATCTAATTAATAATCAATAATTAATAATTAATAATCAATAATTAATAATTAATATTTTATAATTAACAATCAATAATTAATAATTAATATTTTATAATTAACAATTAATAATTAACAATTAATAATTAATAATTAATATTTTACAATTAATAATTAATATTTAATAATTAATATTTAATAATTAGTATTTAATATTTAATATTAATAATTAATAATTAATAATTAATAACTAATAATTGATAATTAATAATTAATAAGGTTTTAGACAAAAACAGAATTACAATAAGGTAAATATATTCACAAGTTTATAAAAACAAAATAAGTTAAGTTTAGAAATATGTTAAGATTATCTTCAGCTTAATTTCAATTCAGTTCAGCTCCAATCATTTCAGTTCAGTTCAGCTCTTAATTTCCTTCTCTCATAATCAATTCATTTCAGCTCTATTTAGTTCAGTTCAGTTGAGCTCCAATCAGTTCAGTTCAGCTTAGTTTAATAAATCAGACCAGACCCTAAATTCGAAGATAATCCTATCCTCTATGAATATGCAGATCACATAAGAGAAGTCAAAATTGCTCCGTAATAAACATGGAGAGTAACATACTTTCATCACCAAGCTTACAATCAACATCAAACACCAATAAAAAAATTCTCTCTAAGCACACAGGTCAAATTCTCTCTAAAATTAACTTCTTTAGAGTCGCATCCCTAGCTCAGTTCTAGGGTTCTTGTTCTTGAGTTCCTATTTGTTCTTGGTTGGGCTCTACGATTACACTTGTCGGGATCTCAGCGTGGATTGATGTCCTCTATATCTACTCCTAAGGTAAACTATAGGTACTGTTTACCATAGCAAGGTGTTTAATTCTGCTTCAGTGGGAAGCTAGGTGTTTAATTTTGCTTTGTTCTTCAGTTTGTTGGGCAACATCTGTCCTCATACATGCAAGTTCTTTCTTAATCCTTAATTAATTTATCTCCTTTTACCCCCCATCCCTTTTCTCTATAAATTGAGTCTCCTTTCTCAAATTTTTATTGCTATCTCCTCTGTTTTTGCCTTTCTTAAAATATATTCCTCTGTACTCGTTATTCTCTTGGTCGTTTCTTTATAAGAGCATGGAAGATTATTGGAGGCTTTATCGCTCGGGAGTTATTTTAGACTCTTCAATTGCGAATAGTAGGGGACCTAGTCAAAGTTGGAATCTGGCAGTTATTGGGGTTTTCTTTGGCCCTAATCCTCCAAGTCGAGGAGTGGTCCAAGATGTTATCTGCTCTAGATGGTACAAACGAGCTCCTATAATTGTGAAAAGGGTAGGTCGTTATTTTGGGTTCTTTTGTGAACACCCTAGAGATAAGAAAGCCCTGCTGGAGAAACATACGACCATTATTGATGGTCGTATCATCACTTTTCGTTGCGGACAAGGAGAATTGGTTCCTGTAAATGAAAATTTCTGTATTGCAAGCTTATGGGTAAGGGTTTGTGGCTTACCACTAGATTTTCTAGATCCTGAGTGGGCTTTGGAGGCACTTCGCTTGATTGGTTATGTTGAAGAGCTTGATATTGAGGGGCCTGGAATTAATGACGAACCAGAATACAGGGCAAAGGTACGTCTAGATCTTTCTCAACCCTTAATCCTAGGATGCAATATCCCGTTGGCAAATCATAATGCGGCCTGGATTACTTTCGATATGAAGGGATTTTTAAATTTTGTAAGAAGTGTGGCTGTGTTGGTCATTATACTAGTAATTGTATGCTTTCTGCGTATCGAGCTAGTAGAGGAATTAGAGCGAGACTAGAAGGCTTTGAATCTTCTGGGTTTCAACTTTTACATGGTCCTGCAGATTTACCCTTCTATACCAATCGTATTGAAGGTTTTCCAGATACATATTGCAATAGAAACACTAGAGTTAATCTTCTCCATCTTGGTATGGATGCTCAAGTGGAAGATAATCCTAATGTTCCAGGAGATGATGATGATGATGATGATAGTAATCCGGATGATGGGGCGTTGGGAGCTAATGGGTCTTTCCATAATCATGTAATTTCTTCTGAATCAGAACCAGAGTTTTTCAATGCATCAGACTCACCTCAAAATGTTATGTTTGAGGATTTAACTTCATCTGAAGAAACTATAAGTCCCGTTGTTTCTCCTTCACCAGCGCATACATATGCTCAGTTATATCCTGGTACGAGGTTTGGTTTAGGGGAAGATCCTTATGCTCAGTATTTCACTAGCCCAGCTTACACTCAGGGCAACCCTAATGCTCATAGGCCTTTTTCTCAATCGTCAGTTTATGAGATTGGTGAATCATCAAATGCTCGTCAAGATGCTTTTCTGAAAAATTTTGAGACGGCAACTCAATTATACCGTGTTGAGGAGCAACATGTTGATAACCCAAACAATTGTTCAAGGCAGAAGCTTCCTATCAGCTCTGAGATAAGAAATCCCAATCTATGGTGGAACTCGCCACGTACAAAAGGGGTGTACACAAGTGGTGGGGATCCTTTCATTGAAGGAAGGCCTAATGTTTGTATCGATGGGATATACTCACCAATTCCAGCACAACCTCATGGCATGATTGGGAACAACTGTTCCTTTAGTGAGTTAAAGTCGAACCTTTCTGAATTTGTACAAGCATCACCAATTTCACCAGCTACGCATCATGACCATGCCTCAAAAGGTCAGGATCCTTTTAATGAATTAGCAGCAGTGGTTCAATCTTCTCCAGGTCAGGCAACTCGTCAACAACAAAATCTAGAGGCTCGGGAATTTTGGCCAGGTAAGAGAACAAGGGTTAACAGTGATTATCGTCCGCATTCTGTTGATTCTCTTTGCTCTCTTGATTATGCTCCTTCAGACTGGTTCCATAAGCGTCGCAAGTTACGACTAAAAAGCTGGGAAGAAAATGGTGGACTAGGGTTATGGCGAAAACGTCAAGGTGAATCATCCATTGCTTCGAAATGCTTCACAGATCTCACTCTTGAAAGGGATTATGGGGTTGAGGAGAATCATATCTCACCTTCATAACTTGATAACTCAGAAACTAATAGGAAGCGCAAGCAACTTGAGATGGCTGCTACAAGTTCCAAACGTCAGAAAAAAGTTCAATGGAGTTCTTCTGATGAGGAATCCTTTTCCGAGTAGCAGGATAATCAAGATGATATGAATGTTGATACTCACTTGGGTGGGGTGGCTGGCCTTTCACAGCCCCCAAGTGATCAGTGAAGTTCGTATCTTTTAATTGTAGGGGTACTAATGACTTAGAATCTCCAAAGTTACCTTATGTATTTTGGTTAATTAGGTCTTTTTTGCCCATGTTTTTGTTTCTCTCAGAAACTAAAACTGATGTTAACACTATAGCTAGTAAACTTAGTAGTAGTAATCCCTCTTTTGTGTGTGGAGTTGATGCGGAAGGTACTAAAGGTGGCATCTTAGTTCTAGCTTGGACTTCCATGGAAGTTTTTTGTGTTTATAAGTCCAAGCATTTAGTGCTTTGTACAGTACTTGATGATGATAATAATAAATGGAGTGTGATGTTTGTGTATGGTGCTTCTGTTTTACAAGAAAAATTAGATGTTTGGTCGCAAATGCTTACTCTTTTAGCTAGCAATCCAAACTGTCTTATAGTTGGCGATTTTAACCAAATTGAATCACACTTAGATAAGTTAGGCGGGTCTCCTTTGATTTTGGGATGGGAGGAATTTTTGGATTGGAGAATTAACTCTAATCTCTTAGAAACTCCTTTCTTGGGTCCCCGATTTACGTGGACTAATTTTAGAGATCCTCCTGAACTTATTCTTGAACGTTTAGATAGATCTTATATGTCTCAAGGTTGGTTTAACCTTTTCCCATCTACAAAGGTTTTAAACCAGCTAATTTTAGTGTCTGATCATGCAGCAATCATAGTGGATACTAATTCAGTATCTTTTCAGAAGAAGAGACCATATCAATTAGAAAATTGGTGTCTTAATTTTCCAGAGATAGGGGAGATTATAGGCCAAGTATGGAAAATAAACTTTCCTGGTTCTCCAAGCTTCGTACTTTCCCGTAGAATGAATGTAGCTAGGAATCGTCTTCGGCACTGGTGCTTAGATAATAAAAATCTTTGGGGGATAAACTGGAACTACATTTCTGAGGATTTAAGTGGTGAAGGTGAGAAAGTTTCAGGCATGACAACGGCGTCGAATTATGTTTCTAAGATAAGGTCGACATCAAGTGAGGTAGCTATCATAAACCAATATTGGAGGCAGCGAATGAAAGAGCAATGGTTAATACAGGGTGACTGTCCTACCAGACTACTCTTTTCAAAAGTGAAACAAAGACAAGCAAAAAAGGAAATTTTGCAAATTAGATAGCGGAAAAGTTTTTACAGGTCAAGAGAACATTCAGGCCACAATAAATCTCTCCCTGAAGTCAGTGTACAAGTCGGATTTGGTTGCTTCTAATGATGAAGAGGTCGATTTAGTGCTACGGGAGCTTGCCCTTCCTCAAATTTCTCATAACCAAACAACTCACTTAATGCGGCCTTTTACATTTCAAGAGGTAGAGAGGGCCGTGTTTAATTTGAAAGGGTCAACTTCTCCGAGTCTGGATGGCATTACTACGGAATTTTTTCATAAGCACTGGAGGATGGTGGGTCTATCAGTGTTCAAAGCGATGGAACATTTTTTCGAAACTGGTTATCTTCTTCGGGAATGGAATCATTCTATTTTGGTTATGATTCCTAAAATTGCAAATCCGGAGGAGGTAAAGCATCTACGCCCTATTAGTTTGTGTAATACCATCTATAAAATTGCCTTAAAGTGTTTAGCGACACGTCTCAAGAAGGTTCTCCCTGGTCTTATAGGGAACTCGCAACATGCCTTTGTTCAGGGACGGTATATGAGCGATAATGTTATTTTATGTCAGGAACTTATAGATGTTATTAATAAGAAAAGGGCAGGAGGAGTTAATTTGGCCTCGATCAAATTAGATATGAGTAAGGCTTACGATAGGATTCATTGGGGGTTTATCCTTAAGGTACTTCGAGCCTATGGGTTTCCACCTCATTGGATTCAGCTAATTGAACAGTGTGTATCCACTGTCTCATTCCAATCCCTGGTTAATGGTAAGGTGTCAACAGGGTTTTCTCCTCAGTGTGGTATTCGTCAAGGTGATCCGTTATCTCCGTTCCTCTTTTTGTTCTGTATGGATATCCTAAGTAGGATGCTACAAATAGGGGAAGATATTGGTAGTTTTCAGGGAATCCGAGTTGTCAGACGGGCACCAACTGTGTCTCATCTTTTCTTTGCAGACGATGCAATGATTTTCTTCAAATTGGATCGGGCTTCTTGTATTTCTATTAATCACATTGTATCTAGGTTTTGCTTGGTTTCGGGCCAACAGTTAAACCTTAACAAATCCTTCATAAAGTTCAGTCCAAATACATTAGAGGAAAATCAGTGCGAATTTAAGAACGTGTTTGGAATGACACAGGTTGAGGTTTTTGGTCATCATTTAGGTGTTCCAATCAACATGTTAGGAAAGAAAAGTACGCATTTTACGTGTTTGATTGACAAGGTTATGGAGAAGATTATTTCATGGAACACAGTTTTCCTATCACATGTTCAGAAACTAGTTTTGATAAATTCCGTCCTGGTATCTATGGTCTCACATGTCTTTTCAACAGTGGATATTCCGGTTTCTATTTTATCGAAGATTGATGCTCTGATTATCAAGTTCTTTTAGGCTAAGCAAGGGGAAAGGGGTATGCATTGGATACGAAAAGGAATTTTGCATAAACCTAAGGGAATGGGAGGTCTGGGTATCCGTAGTCTACAGGTCCTCAACACATCCTTTAGAATGCGACAGGTTTGGAGAATGCATCGTAATCCGAATTCATTGGTGTCAAGGATCTACACAGCAAAACACCCCTTTTCATTGAATACAGGTACACAAGATTTACTCAGAGGTAAAGTTATCTCTCCAGGGATGAGGGGCCTTCGAAAGGCAGAAGGCAGGTTACTGGAAGGGTGTGCTTGGAAAATAGGGGATGGTCACAAGGTTACAGCAGGTATAGGGAAGTGGGTGCAAGGCTATACTCCAACCTTTGCTTCATCAGTTACGCTTGCGCAGGCTGCTACTTGGAAAGTCAAGGACTTCATTCTCACCTCTTCTAATTGCTGGAATCTTCCCCTGATCCAGCAATCCTTCGATTTCAAGGACGCTAGGTCGATCATCTCGATGGAAGTTCCTGATCACCCTAAGCCTGACTTTATGTACTGGATAGGTCATCCATCAGGTAATCTTTCAATTAAATCTGCGTATTGTTTTCTTCAGAATTCAATTCCTGATGGCCTTGAGCAAGGAGATAGACATAGTAAGAATGGTGTTTACAACATTCTTTGGCGCCTTAATACCTTGCCAAAGTGGAAACTCTTCCTTTGGAAACTTTCGTATGAAGGTTTAGCAGTCAGATCTCAGCTTCAAAGTAGGGGGTTAGATATTGGGACTTCGTGCGAGGGCTGTGGGGCAGAGTCTAAATCAGTGAACCATATTTTTCGACTTTGTGAGATTACAAGACGGGTTTGGATTAATGGTCAATTGAGTATTCACTCAGAAATTAATGGGGAGCTACCCTTCTGGGATTGGCTTTCTAGTTATATCCAACTTTTTTATAGCATGGATGGTATTAAGAGTATAAGGTAAATTTACTTTCTAATTACCTTATGGGAAATATGGTCATCGCGTAATGATCTGGTCTTTCGAGGGACCTCTTCCTCTAAAAGTGTTATCCTTTCTAGAATATTGTCCTCGTTGCATTCGCATGAAGTTTTTCAGGGTGAGGATGATTCGTTATTAGCTTTTCTCCATCCTCCAGAAGTTTCTTACTCCCCTCCACTGGGTCTTCACTTGATAAGCCTGGGTTTGGAAAGGAGTTCGATTTCGCACCATATTATTATCTCGGATGCTGCTTGGAAGAATGATGGGAATCGTGCGGGTTTGGGTTGGTCTTTGCTCAAAACAACACACGATGTCAATGTTGGGAAGGGGGGATATGATTTTGGGTCGGCTGGTTCAGCAGTCCATGCGGAGGCTCTGGCTTGTCTGAAAAGCCTCAAATGGGCGTTAAAGGTTCATTTAACTTCTGTTGAAGTTTACACTGATTCTTTTAACTTGGTTAGTATGTTACAGGATGAGTGCACAAAAGATATTCGGCTAGTCTGGACGCTTCAGGAAATACGCAACAGGGGCAAGTTGTTTACAACTTGTACTATTCGGAAGGTGGACAGGGATATGGTGGTCGATGCTCACAATAAAGCTCAGTTAGCCATTGGGTTGGCTTTATCCTTTGAAGATATAACTGTAATTTAGTTAGTTTTTTCTTTTATTGTTTGTTTACATGATGTCAAAAAAAAAAAAAAAAAAAAAAAAAAAATACAATCAACATCAAAATCCACCCAAATCAATTAAAATCAAAATCACTATAAACTCCAAAAGTAGCAGCGACATAATTGACCAATTAATTCTTGGTCTCCTTCAACGGATTGAAAGTAAAAGCTTAAATTTTGTTGACAAAATGACTTTTTTGAATCATTTTTTTCATTATAAAATAAAAATAATTCCATAATTGTTGTTTATAGTCTAAGATTGTGTTCCCAAAGTAGAACCTGGTCCCTTGCTACTTGCTACTACACGTAAGTCCAAGTTGATGCCGTGGACCTTGAATTTTGTGCCCTTGCCTTTCTTTTATATTCAATAATTATACCCAAATAATTATATTTAAAATATAAAATAAATAAATTAGTGGCCCATCCAGCTAAAAACCTTCGAAAATGTTAAAAAATTATTTGTTAAATACATTTAGTAAGGACAAAAATAGGAATGGTCTAGAAGAAGGAAGCAACTAGGATCTAGCCTATAGGACTAGGAATAAATTGCATTGATAAACTCCCACTTTAGCTACTTGCAACTTAACTAAATGATTGGAAGTGATTATGGATCTATGATTTTATGTATCAAATTATTGTTAGAAAATAAGCAAATTAAACGAAAAAATACTTATCTCAATGTTGTGTAGACCAATTGAAAATTGCCGCGTCGTGGTAAACCACTGACCTAAAAGACGATTTCGCGCTACCCCGGTGCAGTAGACATCAAGCGGTCGCCCTCCAGGATAAGCACGGCGCCGGAATTTGTGTGCACTCACAAACCCGACTGGAATTCAGAATACTTGCCCAAAAACCAAAAGAATATTTTTTAAAAAAGAATAAGAGAGTGTTTTATTTTTGTGTGTGTCATCTAGTAGTCAAGGAAGCTTGAATATATGTAAGTATAGAAGAAGGCAACGGCCAACCTTAATAAGTGGAGTATTAAGTGCCATTGACCAACTATTAAAATGAGTAATCAAGGAGGCAACGGCTAGGCAATAAGTAACAACATTAATCAGCAATAATGCCCATTAAATTAGCAATAAGAGGAAGCTAAAATCAAGGGATTCCAATAGCCATTAAATCCCAACAGTCAAAAGAATAAACATCGTAACTTTCTTGGTTTTACTTCAAGAACTTCCAACAATTATTTCATATAATTGGCTATGAACCAACATTTACTAGCTTATGAATCACTCGTCTAATTTATAAATTTATCTTAGTTAATATTTTACTTTTTATTTCAAAGTTCAATGAACCATTGATTGTTAGGCACTTAAGTGTTTAGTCAATCATGTTGAATAACTTATGTTTATATTTTCTAATTATATTGTTTTACTATTCATAATAGTAAACCAAATTATTAGTCTCTCTATATATTGTTGTACTCTTTTCATATTAATCCCTAACAACAAATTAAATGACTATAAATTTCTCACCCTAGGTAGAATGTAAACTGAAGTCTCGTATTTTTACAAAAGAATTCGGTGTCTAGTAATGTCGATTATTGATAATATCTTATCTTTGTTTTTGTCTTAACTAACCAACAAAAAAACGCAAGGAAGGAGAAAGTGATCTACTAGCGGACACAAAGATATCAAAGACCAGCTAGCAAACAACATATCCACTTACAATCCTTGGATTTAGGTGGTTGGTTTTTGGACTTAAGAAAGAAGGTTTTTCTAGATTAAAACTAGGTGAAATGCACATAATAAGATGAATACATACATAAAACTAAGGAAGCGAGTGGCCTTTTCTACCAACATATAAAATCAGTAAATCCACATTGCTAGGTGTGATTTGTGAATCCCTATGTAGGCTATGTTCAATTTATAGGAAGTACGATTTGCAACTTGACTTAATCATTTATGCTTAGTTATGTTGTTCTTATCACCTAGGACTTAGAATACTAATTTCATTATTTATTGATGTAATAGTATCTAGAGTATCTACAGTACTAACTACTGATAAGTTACCATATTGTATATTTATACGTATTATGTAACTAAAGTTTGTAACTCTTCCTTACTCTGTATTCTTAAATCTAGATGAGGTAACACTACCTACATATCTTAATAGATGCATCGTTTTGACTTTTTATATTATGTATATTCTAACATTGACCATTTTTACATACTGATATACATTGATAAGTCAATGGAAAAACACACACACACACACACACACACACACACACACACACACACACACACACACACACACACACACACACACACACACACACACACACACACACACACACACACACACACACACACACACACACACACACACACACACACACACACACACACACACACACACACACACACACACACACACACACACACACATATATATATATATATATATAATTAAGCTGAAGTGAACACAAGCACAGATACAAATGTAAGTATATATATATATATATATATATATATATATATATATATATAAGGAAAGGTACGATTGACAAACACAAACACAAACACAGATACAAATGTAAGTATATGATATGATTTAGGGCCTGTTCACTTCAGCTTAATTTCAGTTCAGTTCAGTTTAGTTCAGTTCTGTTCAGTTCAGCTCTAATCAGTTCAATTTATCTCCTAATTTTCTTCTCTCATAAAATATTCATTACAGCTCTATTCAGTTCAGTTCAATTTAGCTCCAATCAGTTCAGTTCAATTCAGCTCCAATCAGTTCAGTTCATTTCAGGTTAGTTCAGTAAATGTGAATAGGCCCTTAGTTTGGTTTTATGAATTTGATCAATTGCGAAATACAAATATAAAAGATGATATTTGCTTAGTTAGTTAAATTGAACAAAGTGTATAACTTAGGGCATGTTCATTTCAGCTTAATTTTCAGTTAAGTTCATTTTAATTCAGCTTCAATCAATTCAATTCAGTTCAGTTCCTAATTTTCTCCTCTCAGCTCCAATCAGTTCAATTCAGCTCCAATCAGCTCAGTTCAATTCAGCTCAGTAAATATGAACAAACTCTTAGTCCTTTAAGGCAAGAGATTATATATTATTAACCCCTTTTCAAATTACCATACTAAATCCTATTATACTATAGTAACTTTGAATGTTTGTGTTGTAACTAGATGTTTCGATAATCAGACCGTATGATACAAGAATTGCTGTCATAATAAATACGAGTATCAATAATTTTGGAATGCAATGCAATGCAATGCAGCGTATTCGTACAGGCCGTATTGTACAGATTGTGGGGACACGTGATACCTTAGAAATTGGCTGGAGATGACTAACGCAAGTGGCAGACCGTACGCTTTACATGTAATTATGATATTATGTTTTCATAATAATTATTATAGTAATAACGATAATAATCAATTAATCATAATAATAATGACTACTTAATCATAGCCATCTATGCTTTAGATCTTTCTTTGACTATCTTTGCTCTTTGATACTCCTAAACCGTCCGTACCTCTTACATCTAATTATTGTTTTATGGCTTTAATAATCACATTTTTTTTATTATTATTATGAATTATGATGGCCCTCCATAACCATCAAGTTGCATTGATCTTTCTTTGACTTGATTAGTGCAACGTGGAGCGCTATTTAAATATCTGTACCAAATCAATTGTCACATTTGACTTTTGCAGTTTTTAAAATACTATCTAATATTATACGTATTAAAATAAATTATAAAAAAAAATTGACATTATAATTGTATTAACTAGATCTCAATTAATAATGTTGTTTCTTGTACATTAGTTTTAAAATATGGTCAAAGTTTATAAAAGAATTTAACTTAAAAAGTCCAATACGTTAATTATTTTTGAAGAGGAGATTATTAAGGACTAAGCAGTAGGAGAATTTGAAATTTCACTAAGCTCTAGGAAATAGCTAGGTAAACTACTCTAGTGTAACTAAAACATGGCAAAAGTAACCCAAACTCGATTATCCAATCTTCAGGTGCGAATTAATTCCACTTTAAAAGGAGGGGTTGATGAGATTCGAACCCATGACCTTTGTGTCACGCCGGCCCTGATATCATGTTAGAGGACCAACTCAACCAAAAGCTTAAGCTGATGGTTGAGGCCCAAGAATATGTTATATACTCTATCAATATCCGATCCAAATATTAATGTGACCCTATAGATCGAAGTAGAGATAGGGAAAACATAGAGTGCAAGAAAGTCATGGAGATGTAATCAATCATCCTATGAAAGAGATAACAAGTTGAAGAAGTATCAAGAGGACAAATGAATCGTAAAATCATTGCGTATTTCTTTACTACAATGGATTCCTCAATCAAACATCACTTAATTATTTTTTTATTGTTAACTCTAATCGTTGCCCTTAAAAACAAAATTGATATTTGATATAAAATACTAAAGCATTGACAAAATCATAACATATTTACAAATTACAAGTCAAATCGACAACTCTTATAGCTAATTATTATTTTTATTAACACTATGTGTTGCGGCTAATGCCCCCCATACCGTTGACTTTTAAAGGCAATAATATTATCATAAACAATAGCAAAGGTTAAAAAAGGATACTTCTAGGAATGTTCTTATATATAGACTATCTATGAATCTCTATAACAACTTCACTTGAATAATTCTAGGGATTCAACTAATAATATCACTCACTTTTATTGGGTGTACTAGCACTAGCTTTAAGAATAATTGTAATTTTTATGAAAAAAGTGAATTAGAGTAAGATAAGTGAAGAGGATGTAAACTTAAAAATAAAAAATATGGAATTATTGATTATACCTCTCATTAATGATCTAGATTGCGAGATTGGTCAAACACTTAATTAGAGGGAGGAGGTAAGGAATCCCCTTGGTTTTTATTTTTTTTTTCTTTGAAAACCCGTTAGGGTGAAATCCCCTTGGTTTTAAGCAAATGTAAGCTAATATTATTCGAGTTTGTGACCTCAAAATTACAAGGTAAGTTTATCACCAAACTCTACCAAGCAAGTTTGATGTATAAGTGTCTTCTACAATGATTGCTTTATTAATTATCTACAATTGGATCATGTATATGATTCGCTACTATATCTTTTGATGAGAAAAGATTAATGACTCAACTAGACGTGTAATCATATTTATTGGTTCCTTGGATGTGGGGGTTGGGGGGGGGGGGGGTGGTTAGAGTGAAGTATGAGAAAAGGTTCCAAAAATCCCTAGACCCTAGTAGGTTTGAACTTATACATTGAGGTCGTTATGAGACGATCGTTATTGTCAGTGAATAAATTCAACGATCAGTTTAACTTTGTGGTACGATTAAAGTGATGATTATTTTATATATACTATTACGTCCCTTTACATGAGAGTTTATTGAGTTTAAAGTATGGATGAAGCATGGACCTCACCACACTCGCCGCTGTTTTTTTTTTTTTTTTTTGAAGCTTAATATTTTACTTGAAAGGTGAGGGTGTATGAGATTTGAACTTATGATCCTTGTGTCGCATTGGCTATAATACCATGATTAAGGACCAAATTAACCAAAAATTTAAATTTATAGTTAAAACTCGAGATTGGTTAATATACTCTGTGAGTTACCATGAAAGATCGATGTGATATTTATCAACACTATGATAAGAAAATATAGAAGATTTGATTAAAGGAAAATGCATGGATATTAGGATAAACTTTGTATAAAGGAGACTTCATTACGTCATACTTCATAACATACAAATATCATAGGAGTGAGTGGAACATGTAAAATGTTCAAATACTAATCAATTTCCTGTGATCATTGCTTCACGTTTGTGCTTACAATTTTCACGTATTAGATGAATAAATATATAATTTTTAAGAGAATAAACTTCTTTGATACAAAATGCTAAATGTCAACTAATTAAAAAATGCTTATTGACTTAATTCTAGAATATAGACAAAATACGCTACATATTAGTTAAGCTAATCAATATTTTAATGATTTTTTGTGTGCAAATTAAAGTCAAATCGTATAAGCTAATAAGCAAGTCACAGTACGTCATTCACACCGTCATCACTATAGCTGTAAATCACCATTGTTTTAGTCTTACATGTATGATCGTCGATTAAATTATTACCCAAGTCATTACCATATTACCTCATTCCACTTCCTTCCTTTATTAGAAATAAAATAATACAAAGTATATACGTATTTAAGTTTGGAGAGACTGGTGGTTATACTATCTTGGTATCTATAATGAGTAACTATTACTAAAATAGGTGAAGCTAACATTATTAATACACATGTTAACTAAGGACCTGTTCTCATTTACTAAACTGAACTGAGTTGAACTAAACCGAGCTGAACAAAATTGTTTATGAGAGAAGGAAATTAAAAACTGAACTAAACTAAAGCTGAAGAGAACAAGCCCTAAGGGAGTGTTTTTCTAGTTCCCTCTAAGATTTCTCCCTCCCCTGAAAGGGTTTTTCTAGCCTCCATTGTTAGATTTTAATCTGATTTTTGAAGGTTTTCCTTCACTTTTCTCCTTTTTTCTCTTTTTTATTCATCTCTTTTCTTCTTGTCTCGTTTGTGAATATTTGTAGGGGCATCCAACGGTGTTTTTACCGGTAATCAAAAAACTTTTTAATTGCGTTTAATAAATGGATCCCATCTTTGAGATAGTGGTTATTCTATTAAAGTTAATTTCTTTTTTTGTTTGTCTGCTAAAGATTGAAAATTTATGGCTTTATAATCTCTGGAATTATCTAGAAAAGCACATTAGTATTTTCACTTTAACAATAATTCATTAGTTGATCTCAAGCCGAATTATTGTTAACTCACATATTGTATTGCTTTAGATGAAGTTTTGATTAAGGTGATCGTTGATCGAATTTGCGATGTATCTAGTTCTAAGGTGATTTGTACTTGTGTTGAAATTCTAATTTTCCTAGGAATTGTTTGTAAGTGTCGGTCTGGCTATAAAAAACCCTTCACATAAAAAAAATTTCCATCTAAAGTACTTGTTCTAAAGTTAAATAAATACTTCTTTCAAAAAAATGAAGAATAATGCACGCTTTAAAAAAATACGATGTAGAGTACTAAATCTATTTAAATTGTGCAATGCACGAAACTAATCTACTAATATGCTACAAAAAAGAGTACATTTTGATAGGGAAAGATGCATTTGGTTCACATTGAATGGTATGAATTTGGAATAAGAAATAAAACCAAGGTACATTTTGATAGGGAAAGAGCTTTTTTTTTTTTGGTGGAGCACTCTTTGCTATGTAACCCCATACCATTAGTATTCCCCATTCCAAACCCCTACAATCTCATACCCACTTTACCCTCTAAGAATCTAAATATATTCCATCCTAAATACTACCTCCGTTACAGGTTATGTGCAACGATTTGACATAAAGTAGAGAGGGAAAATGTCTAATCGTTGCACAAAACCAGTAACGGAGGTAGTACAAATTTTAACTAAAACATTCAATCCTGTTTAAGCCAAACAAATTTAGCATAGTATTCCCAATCCATTCCATTTAGTTTGTTGAGCCAAGCAACTACTAAAAGTCTAAAACAATAACAAATGCGAGAAAGATCATTGTATATTTTTGCAACGCACTAGTTAGACAAGCCTACTTAAAAGTCAGAAGCTCCTTTCACGCCTCATCTATGATCAGAAATCCCTTTGTCACTGTAACTCCCATAGCTAACCATCATAGATCTCAACTGCAATCATCACAGAAGTTACGGAACATCAAAATTTAATTAAACGTTATGTCACTCTAGGAAATATAACAGAAAAACCAGCACAATAAAGTCTGTTAGAGAGGAACCAGGTCGAAAAAGTAAATTCTACGGAAAAATTGAAGCAGAAGCAATGATAAATTAAAGGCTCAAAGCAAAGAACAAGATCAGGGATCTGGTCTATATGTGGCAGCTGGGTTATGCAAATGAATCAGTATTGTCCAGTAATTCAAATTAATTGCATTCATTCACCTGACTATTACATGTTTATTTTCCTTAAGGATATCTATGGCATATACATAGTATAAGAGACATAAATTGTAACTTTCTAATGTCCACAGTCTTTCACCTGACTATTACATCTGTAGGTTTGAGGTATGGGTTTAACTTATAAAAATCATCAACCAAACACATGGTAAGGGTTTAAAGACTTTAAACCATTCTAAACCCATACCAAATACCTAGATTTTGTGAGCCAAACACCCCCTTAATATGTTACATGAGGAACATTCCCTGTGTTTTACTTCTTCCATCAGAAATACTTTCTCCAGTTTCAAATTATCATTTATGTTCTTCAAGCTGCTATGCTGGTTAAGAGAAGAATGTCATAAATGACTGGCCAGAAAGTCGTTTAATATCTAACGAATTTGTAGAAACCTCCTTATTAAGAATATCATATATCAGCTAAAATCATTTCATAAATGCAGAATGAAAAAAATAAGGTAGTAAATTACACCACCACCACCACCACCACCACCCCCCTTTTCTCCAAACAAAAACTGCCTGTTTATGGTGTCCAAGAATTGTTATTGTGCAACAAATTCCCACTTTGTCATTAATAACCGGTCTTGGTTCCAGTCTAGTTCCAGGTTCGGGTCTTAATCTGTACACCCCTAATAAGAGTTGCCAATGGTCTTTTTAAAACTTATAAGGGGCAATTCTAACATGGTCAGTTAAATGGTCACTCAAAAGCATAAATGGCCTCTTAAACCCCCTTCTGTATTATGATTATGATGATATGCATTTATCACATTTACATTAAATACCAAATGAAATAATACAATTAAATTTCTACAAATTGTCAAACAAATTGTCAAATTCTAGTGGCATGACATAAAACTTGCATAAAAGTGATAGGTTAATAATTCAGAAGTGCACCTTTTCTATAGTTTCTTTAGGGGCTGATGTGTCATCAGACTCTTCACGTTTCTTTTTGAGAAGTTTGATCTGCGCTTTGATTTTATGTTTCTGATCTTCAACCTGGTTACAAGATATATATTTTTTAACTATTATTCGAATCAGTAAAAAAAAAAAAAAAAAAAAAAAAAAGAAAGAAAAAAAAAAGAAAGAGAAAAAAAAAAGAGTAGCTGCGTTTAGAAAACATGAGGCAAAGTCTTAAGCGAAACTAAAAGGTGCAAAGGCTAGAGATAAGAAATAAAAATAAAATAAATAAAATAAAAAAAAAGAAAGGAGATGAACATAAGACTGTTATGCTGAGAAAATGAACAGTAACAAAATAATAGAAAACACGAGGCAAAATCATATGTGAAACTGCAAGATGCAAAGGCTAGACACAAATAATAATTTTAAATATTTTTTTTTAAAAAAAAAAGAAAAAGAAAAAAGAGGAGATGAACAAAAGATTGTAATGATGAGAAAATGAATGAAACAATAACAATACAAACAAGAAGAATCAGGAGGAATAAGTGTCATGCACTCATTTGGTGCTGCAAAGTGCAAACGAACTAATTCTAATACAGCTTTCAAAGTTTATCACACAATTTGACAGTGTGTGCACAGTGCAAACATCCATTAAAACATCCTACCGAACATAAACTCTACTAAATCCCAATGTAGGTATTGAATTGCAACTCCTCAGACAAGCTGACTAATCTATAACAAACTGAAATAGATAACTCCCTCACAACAATTACTGCTAATGCAGGCTTTGCTGTTATTATCATATAGCTGTTGAAAGCTTGGAGCAGGACATGTTCAAAAGTTGTATTTCGAACTTCTATGAATCAACATATAAGTTGGATGAATGAACAGTGGACATAGAAACAAGTTTATGGGATACATGGACCCATGTTTGATCTGCCTATCACAGCAAAATTCCCTGGCATAAAAACTAAAGATTGTATTCCTAAAATTGCCATTAATGAGGTGAAACCATGAGAAATGTAATTGTGCACAGCTATAGATTCATTAATTATAATACTACCTCCGTTTTCAAAAGTTCAACTCACTTATTGTAACTCTTGTTTTTAACAAAGTTTGGAAAATTTGATTGGGAATAAGAAAAAGGTGGATGATGTAAGAGAGAGAATAAAGATGAATAAAGTAAAAGTGATTGGATTTGCGATGCAGGGGTGATATTGGCACTAGTCCGGGTAGCCCATGAAACATGGACCAGCACGAAATGGGCACGTGGTAGGCAAAAGGGCCGCACATGACATATTTCTACTGTGTGTATCCTGGGTAGTGGCCAGGTTTTTTCGGAAAGCGCAACAAGACACGGCAAGATAAAACATACTTTAATAAGTTAGAATTGGCTTAATTACACAAGCACGACACGACATGCATAAGCCATCCTTTTTAAAATTTTAGCACGACACGTATTAGACCTGGCAAGTGGGTCGTTCAAGTCCGGTCAATTTTGGGTCTGTTAACATTCAGGTCGGTTACGGGTTGGGTCATTTCGGGTTTTTGGTATGACTCGAGTCAAGTTCGGGTCAGGTCGATTTCGGGTCGGGTCAAAATTAGGACGGGTTATGTTTGGGTTTCATTTGTGGATCAAGCTCAAATCCATAATTTTATATTTTGTTATTGTCATAATAAGAAATATCAATTCGGTTTATGAGCTTACCTACGGTTAAAGATGAACAATTTGAGTTAGTTTTGACACCAGAAACTTTTAGTTCAATTATAAGGTAATTTTAGATTGTGACATTTCAAGTATCGGGTCTATTCGGGTCAATTTCGGGCATCATGTTCGTTCGGGTTAAACACTTTGGGTCAATTTTGGGTCGGGTCAACTTCGGGTCGGTTCGGGTGTCAAGTTAGGATCGAGTCAACTCCATTTTCGTGTCAGGTATCGGTCAAGTCCAGTTCGGATTTTGGATCATTTAAAGGTCGATGTTTATAGATCAATTTCAGTTCATGTCGAATCCTCGGGGTCTGAGCTAGGATTGCCAGGTCTAACACGTATAATAGGCTCAGCAATGGGCCCGGCTTGGGCACTTGGCCAACTACCATCTTTAGCCACCCTTATCAACACCACCCACCACCAACCTCATATCACCGCCCTAACCCGCCAAAAACACTAACACCCCAAAGGCCCAAACATAAGGGGAAAAAAAACCCATAAACCCTTAAAATCTGGAAAAAAAAAAGTCACGAAAGAAGGAAAATTCTTAACGTATCATCAATTGTGATTTTAAAAATACGATCATGAAAATTCCATATCAAGAGTTTTTATGTTCGAATTTGACCTTTAAAATCTTAAATTCACCATATTCATGGTGGTAAACTTTAAAAAAGGGGTGACGGTCATAGAGAACGGTAGGAAGGGTGGCAACAATTTAGGGGTGGTGGCGGCTGCAGCAAGGGAAAAGGAAAAGGGGACAGGTGGTGGCGACGCCAAGGGGAATGGTGCTAACGACGGTAAGAGAGAGGGAGTGTGGTGGAAATTGGTGAAGGAAGGAAGATAGGTGAATATGACCATACACCATATTACTTTCCTTTCCCTTCATGATGCTAGGAACTAGTTACAGAACAGAGGGAAAACACACAAGCACAATAGAGAAATAGCCAAGCTAATGATATGATGTATTGCTAATCAAAGTAATCAATAATTCAACTCTCCTTCTTTCGAGAGGAAGGAATCTCTCCCAATACTGCTCTCAATATTTTTCTGGATAATCATCACCATCTACAAGGCCTCTATTTATAATCAGTTACTAACAAATTCTTACAGCTCATAAGGAATAACAAACTAATTACAAAATGACTACATTACCCCAAAACCCACTAACAACCTCATAACAGATCCAGCTCAGCATCAAAGAATTCTTTTTAGTCTTCTTGCGAGCATAAGTGCTTTCACCTTGTCCTCAAGGTGGAAAGAGGGAAATCAGCAATCCATCTCATCAAAGTGCTCCCAAGTGGACTCGAATTCTTGCAGCCCTTTCCATTTGATCAAAACTTTTGTGGCCTGCTGAGAAGTCCTAATCCCAAGCACGGATCCTGGTTCAACTTCGAGCACCATATCTAAAGTAAGCTGGGAGGAAGATGGGTGGGGTGCGTTCTGTTCCCACTGCCTTCTTGAGCTGGGAGATATGGAACACAGGCTGGTAATTGCAGCCTACCTTCCTGATCCTTTGCACCACTGTGTAGGGCCCATAAAACCGTGGAGAGAGCTTCTCATTCTTTCTCTTTGCCGGGATTGTTGCCTGTAAGGCTGAAGTTTCAGGTACACCATGTCCCCTTCCTGAAAATGGCCATCTCTCCTACTCTTGTCTTCATATTGCTTCATGTAGCACTGAGCTTGAGTTAAGTGGAATTGTAGCTCATCCAATATAGCATCCCTCTCCAATAACTGGTCCTCTGATGCAAACACATTTGTGCTTCCAGGTGTGAATCGCACTAGATGGGGAGGGTCCCTTCCGTACAAAGCCTTGAAGGGTGCACAATTTGTAGCGGTGTGGAATGTTGTGTTGTACCAATAATCAGCCCATGGTAACCACGAGGCCCAACTTCTAGGCTTCCCATTCACAAAGCAACGAAGATATGATTCCACAACTTTGTTCAGTACCTCCGTTGACCATCAGTTCGGGATGATAAGTTGTGCTTCGTGGCAAGTGTGTTCCCTGGAGCTTAAACAATTCAGACCAGAACACACTAAGGAAGATCTTGTCTCGATGTGAGACAATGGAAGAAGGTATTCCGTGGAGCCGCACTATCTCCTTCATGAAACTTTGGGCAACCCCGTGAGCTGTATAGAGATGTTTTAACGGAATGAAATGCCCATACTTCGTGAGCTGATCAACCACTACCAAAATCGAATCCCATCCCAAAGACCTAGGCAAGCCTTCGATGAAGTCCATGGATATGTCTTCCCACACCCTATCCAGAATGGCAGCGGCTGTAACAACCCCAAGGGAGAGAGAGTTGATACCTTGTTTTGTTGGCACACATGACATTGCTTGACATAGCTTGACACGTCCTTCCTCATGCCCAACCAATACCATTGCGCTGCCAAGCGTTGATATGTCTTCAAATCTCCAGCATGGCCCTGTCACGGGAAAATTTAAGGACTAACTTTTTTTCTCTAAGTTAGGGACCAAGGAGGTTCCCGTGATGGCGTCTAGACCAAGCCTAGACTAGCCTACTACGATAAACAAAGCAAGACAAATAAACAAAGGCAAACAAAAGACTACTTATTACTTTGAGAACGAGAGTACAATACAAGGCAAAGAGCCCGAATGAGTGTATGCCCAACGAATGGGGCAAGTCCTCTATTTATACTATTATTCAAGGGTTGGCCACATCCCGGCCAAATAGGAATAACTTCCCACTACTTTGTTAACTGCCCACTACATGGTAACTACCCACTATCAAGTAACCGTCACTTTGCACAGGTGTCTTGCATGCATGTTTGCCACTTCAGTAGGAGTAGTGGGCTTTGTGGGTGGAAACTATAACCGCCCACTTCCCCCACTAACCATCCCTCCTAAATTTAAAGGATGAATGCCACGTCATCGCCATGCATCTCAACTAGAGCTGTCAATTCTGGTAAACGGGTCGGGTTTGAGTTGGGTTAGTGTGAGTCGAGTCATCTCGGGTCGGGTCGGATCAATACGGGTTAATGTCATAACATATGTGGGTCGGGTTCGGGTTGGGTCATGCTTGACTCGGGTCACGTCAGGTCTTACATCTTATCGGGTTTGGGTCGGGTTACATTCCGGTCAAGTGAAAAATAGGTCGGGTTAAATTTGGGTCTTTACGGGTTTAAACGAGTTAGGGTCGTTCTCGGGTTCGGTTCAAGTCAATTATTTACGGGTTATAATCAGGTCGGGTCATTCTCGGGTTCAAGTCGGGTTCTATTCAAGTCAATCATTTGCGGGTTATAATCAAGTCGAATCATTTCCAAGTCGGGTCATTCTCGGGTTCGGTTCAAGTCAATAATTTGCGGAAAACATGTTTCGTCTCTGAAATTCGTCCCTAAAAACATGTTGTGAAACTAACCTCTTAAAATTCAAAGTAAAATATTGAAGGAATAGAGTTAGGATTCAATTTCCGTTCTAATACCAACATGAGATAACGACCTATACATATTGATTCAATAACAAGTCGGGTTGAATTTGGGTTAGGTCAATAACAAGTCGGGTTGGGTTTGTAACAGGTCGGGTTGAAATTCGAGTCGGGTTTGTAGCAGGTTGGGTTAGGAACAGGTCAGGTTGAATTCGGGTTTTGACGGGTTAAAACGGGTTTAGGTCAATTTCGTTTCAGGTCGGGTTCGGTTCAGGTCAATAATTTACGGATTACATTCGGGTAAGGTCGTCTCTAGGTCGGTTGATGTTCGAGTTCGGATCTCAAATACTCGGGTCTAGGGTTGGTTTCAGGTCGGCTTAGGTCGGGTTCGGGTCAGGTCAAGACAGGTCGGTTAATAGGTTAGGGTCGGAATTTCGGGTCGGGTCAGCTTTTGACAGCTCTAATCTCAACTGCCGGTGATTACCACGGGGTGGTAACTGTTTCCCATGATCCCAACTAGATGAGGTAACCGTCACCCACGTCCTCCACTGCGCCATCAAAGTAACCGTCAAGTAACTACCCAACTCGTGATCCCTATAAATAGGGCTCACCTCATATGTCAACCACACAATAAGTTATGCTTAGACTCCTGGAGCTTTGTAATTCTTAGCCATCGTGTTTCAGCCATAGTGCACCGTTTCGAACCAAGCCGTAGCACAAGCCAACCCCTTAGCCAAATCTCATCATGCTATAGCCCTCATAGGCAATCCTATGTCCAAGGCTACGCGTATGGCCCATGGCCATGAAGCCAACCAAGGTTGGCCACCAACTCATGAGTGAGTACCTACCCCCTAAAGAGCCTTATATTGATTTGGTTTAGTGATTCTAGTGAACACCCAAATGACAGAAACACAATAATGGTTCCATGGGCCATTCTCGTACCTATGGTCCCATCGACGGTAGGGTAGAGAGGTTACTAGAGTGCCCCGCCTTTGCGGGACCGGACCGACGGGTTACTAGGCATACCTAACACAACGAGAGGAAGATCGTACTTGGGACGAAACATGGCTTTGCCATGCGGCTGATACGAGGTTGTGGCCACATCGGTGGCGGAGGCACTAGCCCCCGTCATTCACCGTGACAACCCCCCACTGGAGAGTCGTGATACTCCCTAAGCAACCGAGCAGTGAGCTCAGATTTTTTAAGGGATGAGCGGATGACCACCCCTCCTTTGTATTTTAACACACCATTTTCCTAAAAAAAACCATTTAGGAATCGGTCGCCATTGTTTGAGAGATCAGTTTCTATAACCAGACATCTTGATCGATAAAAGATTTGACAATTCCCAACTAACTCCACACGAGGTGACCATAGCAACACATTCTACTCCCGGGGATTGTTGTGTTAAGACAAGCATCAGCCACCCTATTAGCGGCTTGTAATGTATGTCAAAAGTGTAGCCTAACAGCTTGCTTACCCATTTTTTAAAAGCGTGGCCTACCTCCCTTTGCTCCAGCAAGAATTTTAAGCTCTTCTAGTCAGTACGCACTGTAAATTGTCTCCCGCCATTTTTCTATTGCAAACACGATCGCCATAACTCCTCATAAATTGGCTTTACTCGAAATAGGCTATAGGATGAATGCCTTGTAGTAGCACCTATGTTGCACGAGGACGCCTTCCAGCCGGTGTCCCCCGTCCCCGGGACGCTACGGGTACGGATATGCCTCGGGGACGTCCCAGAGACGCGTTGACTTATTAGGGACGTTTCAGGGGCCACGTGTGAGGCTCAACGCCGTTCCCAAAGGTAATTTTGGGCTTTTAAAATTTTAAAAAAATGCAAGTTGTATTGAGAAATGAGAATGACGACCCATTTCCTCCAATTCACAACTTCTCACTTCAAAACTCATAAATTAGGGTTTCTAACTCTCTTTCTCTCGGCAATAGAGTTTGGGCGGCGGCGAGGCAATCGAAGGCTATAAAGGCTGTTGCGGCGGCGATGCTTATCTTCTTCTCTTTCTCACTCTTTGAGTTTTTTCTTCTTTTCTCTACGGGCCTTTGATAATGCTCAATCTTGTACTATTGTTTACACTTATTTTGTTTTATGTTACTGATCTTTTGATTTTCTTTTTCTTTTATTTTTTCCTATTTTTTTAATGTTTCTAATTTCATGGTTTGCTTTTATGTTTTATGATTTAATGAATTTTTATTTTATTTTTAATGTTATGTTAAATATTGGACTAAATTATTTGAACTATCATTTTATTTTATTGCATTAAATTTTTCATATGTATGTGTGTATACATATACAGACATGTATATGTGTATACACACACACGCGCATATATATATATATATATATATATTATATATATATATATATATACACACACATATATATATATATGTGTATATATATACATATATATATCTATATATATGAGTATATATATATCACTACATATATGTGTATACACACACACACACACACACACACACACACACACACACACATATATATATGTATGTATAAATTTACATTTTAAAAAATCATCGTCCCCAAAGTTGTCCCCGTACCCTGGAATTCTTAGATTTGCCGTTTCCCGTCCCCATATATGCCCCCGTACCCGTATTGGTGCAACATAGAGTAACATTGCCCCAACCTATTACCAAATGCATCGATAACAAAAGAATTGGTGCCTTGGTCATTGCTTTCTTTAAGGCCTCAAAAACCTGTGTTGCTTCTGCCATCCACCCCTAACACTCCTTTGAGCTAGTGAGTCAATGGCCGTGCAATTATGGATATCCTTGAATGAATTTTCTGAAATAACCGGTAGGGCCTAAGAATCCACGAAGTTCTTTGAGATTCGAGGGTACAAGCCAATTGATCATCGCTTGAACCTTTGAAGCATCAACTTCCACCCCCAAGATATGTCACCCTCTCCTTTCCAATTTCACACTTCTTTATGTTAGCATATAACTGGTGTGATGCTAATGTTCGCAAGACTTGCTGTAAATGCAAGTAATGCTCTTCCATGGACCGACTGTAAACGAGTATATCATAAAAAAGAAAAAAAAAACCAAAATGATTTTTCAGAGACCTGAATACCTCGTTCATTAGGGACTGGAAGATCGCGGGAGCATTCGTAAGGCCGAAGGGCATCACGAGAAACTCATAATGTCCTTCGTGGGTGCGAAATACAGTTTTTGGCACATCCACCTCCTTAACTCGAATGAGGTCCAGTATGGTGAATACCCTTGCTCCGTGGAGTTTGTCTAGTAACTCTAAGATCACTGATATTGGAAATTTGCCACGAATCGTCTCCTTGTTTAGTGCCCTATAATCGACACAAAATCTCCACGATCCATCCTTCTTCTTTACTAAGAGTAGGCACTAGTACAAGGTTGTATAATCTCTGTTTGTGCATCATGTCCTGAACCAACTTTTCAATCTCGTCCTTCTAGCACCGGTATGGATGCACACTAGTAGGGTTAGTCCAACTCTTTAAGGTTATGACATGCTCAATCTCCCTAGGAAGGGGTAGTCCATCAAGTATATGGAACACCTCCTAGAACCCGCAAGTGAGAGGTTTGAGTGCAGCTAGAACCCGAGACTCGTTCTCTTGCTGACCTTCCTGCTGGTTAAATTTAAATTCTAGTAGAGCTCCATGTCCTTTTCTCTGTAAGGTTTTCACCATTGCCCTGAGAGAAATGCTATGGTATCCAATTTCTCGAGCCATTGGATACCTAATATTACATCTAAATTTCCCAGAGGCAGTATGAGAAAGTCCTCAGAGACCCCTTGAAACTCTAAATAACACTCCTTTGCTCAACCCTTCTCCCTGTTTCCGCTTCCCCGGTTCCAAGGTAACACCAAAACTCTTCGAATCAGTGATCGGCACTTGCAAGTGGCGTGCCGCTGCGAAAGAGATGAAATTATGGGTAGCTCCTGGGTCCACCATCACTACCACCTTGCTCCCGTTAATGGTACCCACCATGCGCATGGTCTTTGGGCTGGTAATGCCAACTTCTGGGCTTAGTTCAAGAGTTAGGGTAATCGGAGGTGGTGTGGGTCCAGTAATTTTGACAGCAGCGAGTTCACCTATGTCGCCCTTTTCCTCCTCATCGTCATTGACGGTAAGCTCCTGACGACAACGGTGGTTAACATTCCACTTCTCATAATATTAGAAACATAATCCTTGTTCCCTTTTCTCCTGGACTTTGATAGCCGCCTTATTTCCCCGGAGTTTTTGTGGTTGTTGTAGGTGGTACGATTTGGGTAAGGCTGGTTGGTAGTGTGTAGATTTGGGTTTGTGGTTAAGGTCATATTATTTTAGGTAATAAATAGTGGGCAAAGCGGCAATTCGGGTATGGGGTTTTCCAAGTGGACTGAGCTTCAACCCGCATAGAGAACTCCATGGCCTTGTCCAAAGTAACCGGATCGAACCTCGACCTGTATTTCTTCCTTCAAGCCATTTATATATTGGCCCTTCGTAATTTCCTGAGGAGCTAGTAACACAATGAAGCGGCGTCAATATTCGGTCACCGTGCCGGTCTGCTGATGGGCTAGCCACTGCTCATGCAACGTGCTGGTTGCGGTGGTCCTGAATCGCAGGAGTATC
This sequence comes from Chenopodium album, assembly GCF_948465745.1. NCBI lineage: Eukaryota > Viridiplantae > Streptophyta > Magnoliopsida > Caryophyllales > Amaranthaceae > Chenopodium > Chenopodium album. Next base: position 9,658,347 of record NC_137853.1, on the reverse strand, counting down.
AATTTCTTCAGCGTATCCCACATAAGCAATGGGTGACGATGGTGCTCCCATTGATACCATCGATAGCAACAACGGCAACTTCTAGTTGATCTTCCTCGTTGCACCGATAGAAATGGAAGAATCGCTTAGATGGTTAGTATCGTCAAAGAGAGGTAAATTGAGCTTCCGCAATTTCTACTTCTACTGTCCTCCTTGAAAACCACCTTCATCATAGTTCAGATGCGGTTGCACGGAGAATGGGTTGTCCCACTGATGCGGTGGCCCATTCATCATTAACGAGTGATTTTCCTATCGGAATTCCTCCTACTGAGGTCCGTTTTGAACGCCGCTAGTGCCGTAGGGTTCTCCTAAGCTACACGTGTAGGCACCTCAGCAATCTTCTGCTCCAGCAAATCCTGACGTTAATCAAGAGTCAAGCGAGCCATCGTCTTCTCCGGCGAGGATCGTGATGGCTCTGATACCACTTTGCTAAAAACTAGGATCAGAACAGAGGGAAAACACACACAAGCGCAATAGAGAAATAGCCAAGCTAATGATATGATGTATTGCTAATCAGAGTAATCTCCTTTCGAGAGGAAGGAATCTCTCCCAATACTGCCTCAATATTTTTTAGGTACAAGGCCGAAGAATTCTTTTTTGTCTTCCTGCGAGCATAAGTAATTATGGGCTTAGGCTGACTCCTTACACTTGATTTCATTCCCTTTTACCAAGTGCAAACCAAATGCCCCCTAAGTGTCACTACTTAAAATCTAAGGAAAAATCGGCTTCAAGCCTTCAACGACACCAAATATGACATGCTCAAGGACAAATATACCAAGGAGCCTTGTGTCAAATGTTAGATGAGCTTCCAACTTCTCAAAGGAGATCAAAGGAGGAATAATGTGCAAGGGGAGTTGAGGGATGTGCCTTCCTAATTTTGGGCTGATAACCCTCAGATTGGGCAGTCCGACTTGATCCCTAAATAAAAGTCCGACTTTACTTTAAAATTGAACAACACAACAAAATGATAGCATTGACATGATAAGTTTAGTAACGTCAGCCACCACTCAAATAATCACTACAAAAAAGTGCACATTTACAGAATATTAAAAGCTATATATCCTTTTAAAATTCAGAATAATTTGAATTTTACCTTATCTAGCAACCCCTCCAATGCATGGACCTCATTCTCCTTTGTAGCTAAAAGATCATGCTTGAGATGAACTACATTTGTTCTGCATGCATGAACAATAAATACCTAAAAAGGAGCACAAACTGACAAGCACAGCTTCTATAAAAATAAAAAAAGCTTTCTTTTAAAAAAAACCAAAAAAAAATCACTATAATTCATTTAAACCAGTACTATGACAATTAATATCAGATTAAGGTTATAGCTTACAACCAGCATCTAGGCATAAATCCTGCACACTTAGAGTTGATGGAGACAAGGTAATCAAATTCTCAATTAGAATAGAAGATTAGAAACCAATAGTCCAGTAAACACATGAGAGAAAAAGCGGTCATACACCATTGTCAGAAGCATACAGGGACAACGCAACCCCTTAAATCCCCTCCTCCCCCACCCCCCACCCCCAACCCTCTGCACAAAATTAAGTACTTTACAAAGTTCCACAAAATTTATTTAATAGCCTAAGCCACATAAATTTAATTTTTGTGGATGACTATACGGAATTATCACTTTTGGTTCATGTAGCCGACCCCACTTAAGGGATTAAGGCTTTGATTGATTAATTGATTAAGCCACATAATAAGCCAATGATGACTAAATTGACACTATCTTAACTACAATATACAAAGGAAAGGAAAACAATCTACAAAGGTTGAAAGATCTCCTAAATAACTAGCCCCATAAGAAGGAAAAAAAAAACTCCAAACACGTCCTTTTCCCGAACATAATTCTTTTGTTCATCCACGTGAATGTGAAGTGTGTGAATATTTATCTTTCCCCAAATGATGAAAACCTACTCATGAAAGTTTGAAACTCTACAATACTAAAAATAAAAACTATATTAACCAATGTCTTTGTCTCTACTCTCAATGCTCTAATTTTATCACTTGCTTATTTCTTCTACCACTCTTCCTCATTATTGCGAAAATATGAACTTCACAATGTTCATTTTCTCACTCTTAGCCCCAACCCAAAGTTGGTCAATACGCAGTCGTATAGTCATAGATTCAAATGCATTTCATTAGAAAGATCATAATGAAAGAGCTTGGTAAATAATTATCAAATTGATTTTAAATAATAAAAAAGAGATATCATCAACCAACTCCATTAGATTACAAATGGAAGAGTGCCACGTTTATGGAATTCAAGTCTTCAAGGATACCATTTGGATTTTAATATTTTATCATCTAACCACATGCCTCCTCAATTCATCATCTTCTCACTCCTCTTTTATACCGTATACCAGCTCTCTCTCTTGTGGCAAAGCAAGTTAGGAAATAGATGAACTCTAATCCACTACTTTAACCATATTGTCCTCTGGAACAAGATTTGGCAATGAGTATCCACAGAGATCATAGCAGGCCAATTAAAATATATCTATGAGAAAATAAAAACCAGATAAGGCTTTCCTTCCCTCACCTTTTTTTTTTTTGGGTACTTCTAAACTGGATAACTGGAGATTCTACTTAGTTAAGCCTCCTATACACTTGTAACAGTGTAAGCTACCTAAGACCTGAGTAGACCTAAAAACCCAGTCTGTTATAAATTTATAACCAATAGGACAACATCAAGAGTGACACTGGATAATTATCAAGCTCACACCCTTAGAAAAAGTCTACACAATGTCTCATGATCTCAAAGTGACAAAGTGTAGTTATAAACACTAGAAAAATTGTATAAGATTGACCATTAAGAGCTCATAAGATAAATCGTTTCTTAGAAATGCATACTTCTTTGAAAACAAAGGATCCAGACTTTGCTGCTCCACAAGGTGCTCAACAGTGTCCAAAGTGGTACCCACCTGCAGAAGTGCAGATCAAAGGAAGCATGTAAATTCATGTTGCACTAATACAGATGCTGTGGAAGCAATGGTAAAGCCAACTGCCATGAGAGTTGCTCATTGGCAAAAGCTGTTCTTTTTTTAATGTACCACAGGGACTAGTTGTTTCTTCAATTTAAGATTTATTAATAGAAGGAAAATTAGGGTAGACATGAAACACAACCTCCCATCTTGATTAAGTATTAGGACTTGAGAACAAGGACCTGTACAAGTGTGGATCCAAGAGACCAAATGGCTATTTCTGAAAAATTTAAGTGCTTGAATCTAATTTGGAGTTTCTAAACATTAAATCCTATCCTTGAGGATACTGTCTAATGAAACACAAAGTAAACCTACTGTCCACCCATCACTCTTAATGTTGATTCTAAACTTTGGCTTTTCAACTCCACACAAAAAAAAAAAAAAAAAAAAAAAAAAAAAAAAAAAAAAAAACTCCCCGTGGTTGAACCCCCTCTCCAACACCTCCCCTAAAAAAGAGTAAGCAGATTATAATTAAGGTATACGGAGTAGTTGATTGCAAACATAATTTAGTTTCAAGGCTCAATTAGAAAAAAACTGTTAGAAAGGAGAATATTGCTAGTTCATCAAAGTAGACTTAGTCCACAGAGATTTCAATAAGCACAGCAATATAACAACAACAACAACAACAACAACAAAAAAAAAAAAAAAAAAAAATCACAGGAAATTCCTGGTCTCTTATCACATAGGCTCTGTACCAGTTGTTTGTGAAAGACATCACCATCATGCTCTCTATTGTATCAATCAGCCAAATGAGAGCAATAACTCATTGTAAGTATTTATCAATCAGCTATCGACAATGCAAGCTTTGTTGTAATTAGTTTGGCAATAGCTATTAAATTTAAAAGATATTATAAAGCATACCTGTGTTTCATGACATATTAAATCGAACTCATCCTGAAAAAGTGCAACATTTAAACTAATATCAACAGAAGCTTGAGATGTTTCACACAAAACTTCCAACACTAAACCAAATGCATAGAGAGGGTTTCCAGTTTCCAGATTTCCAGAGTACTTATAGATGCACATGGCTTAATAATTTAAATAGTCCTCAATCACATAATAGTTCAAACACTTATCAATGCATCAAGTTTTAGGAGAGCAGTTGTGGTTGCCTTATCTATTGTTATTTTCATGAAACTGTTGATATGATAGGAGACAGTGGGATAATCAAATTCTTTTTATAATGGAAAAGTAGATGTAAAAGGAGATGGTTGGTCCAAAAAGGAAAATAACATATAAGTGTTAGGACACTAGGACCGCAAAAGTAAGGGTTGAAACTATTATGAGACAGATAGAAAAAACAAGTGCTCAAAATGTTATGGGATGGAAGGAGAATACATTAGTATGGCAACCATTTAGAGACCAACATGCTATTGATTTGATGAGAAAACATAGTATCTTGAGGGAAAGGGGGGAGAGAAGGGAGGTTAACTAGAGAAAGAAAATTGATAAACATAGGTAGATGAATTAAAATAATGCACAAGCTTATTGCATAATTGAAAAAAATATTTGTTAGATTCTATTTCTTTGGGAGGAAAAAAAAAAAGGTGAGGAAGGATGTAAATTTTTGAATCAGAATCAAGTAAGAAAGCATATGGGGGATAAAGAGACAGAGACATAACTAGAATGAATCAAATAATGCAATCTTGGAGACATTGATACAATCCAAGGCATAGTGGAAAAGTGAAGGATCAAAGGGCACTCCTTTTCCATTTAAAGAGAAATCTTTAGTTAAATTCAATAAGAAGGCCATCATGGACCAAGAATCAAATTTATCAATCTTGTTGAAATAGTTAGAATATTGAGCAGAAGAAAAAATTCAAATTAATGAATGCATGTTTGCAAGAGTGTGGTGGAAAAGAATACTTTAAAAACAGTGAAACAGTTACAAAAAGGAGAGCTGCTGATTTTTTGTTTTAGCATTCTCTAAGCAAAAAAATTCTTTTGGCCTTCTGAGTAATAAGAGCCATGCCCTCTAGAGCCTCTACTCCTCTTGCTTATGTAAAATATGTTTCCAAGTTGGGAAAAATTTCAATTTCATCCATAAGGCTTGCAATTTAACAAGCATAAAAGGGAAGATGATGAGCTTAAATAAAATAAATTAATTAAAAAAAATTCCATTTGTCCTTAGAAAATCCATTTTCATACCATTTTGTGCCGAACTCCCATTGAAAAATTGTTATTTAGCAAGATCATTAAAGAAGAAGAGAGAGATTGAAAAGCAGAAATCTTTCCTACTCAGAAAGGAATACCACTCTTATACTGAAGCATGAAAGGAAAAATAAAATAAAATAAAAAAAGAAGTCAGTTTCATTATTGGGAGATTTGGGACAGTAAAGTAAATGATTTGCACGTGAAATAAAATGGAACTGCAAATAAAACAATTGAAGAAGAAATGAGCAAAAAAACAATACCTGCATATTTTCATGTAGTGATGTAATGACCTGTTAAAAAGAGAGAGAGAGAGAGAGAGAGAGAGAGAGTGAATATGAAAGTCAGCCAGCTCAATCTAGCTTAAGGAATAATAGAGGACTAAGCCAATTCATTTTAAACCATATTGTGTTTTCTTCCAGTAAACAAAAATGTCACATACATGTAAATTATGCATTCTATATTTGAGGTATATTATACAGCATAAAATGTCACTCTAATATTGAGATATTCTGCTTAGTGACACTCACTCATAGAATGAAAACTTTATTTAGAACCAAATTGTATTTACTATTTAATAATTGTTATGCGGATATTGAACCATCGTTTGTGGGTCGACGTTGATTGACAGCTAAACCTTTTACAACTTTTCTGCTATTCCTCTAAAAAGTACTTGATTTGATTTCACATGTTAGGGGATTTCAGGAAGCTAAAGGGCCATGTAAACTTTCACTAATTGTAAGAGACGAGATTGGGTTGTCCTAGCAAATGACTTGAGCACTAAATTGCAACAAATTTGAGACTAGAGTCCACCAGACATGTTTGTGGAGGCAAAGCCAATTAGGGACCAGATAGAACAGCAATTCAACTGATATTAGAGTTAGCTATTTGCGCAGAAGGGCAATCAATTGTACTTTGGCGCTGTTGCTGAGTAAGCTTACTTATGAAGTTTGATTGTTTCCTTTTCCTTTGCACTAGTATTCTAGTAAACAAGATTTTGATTTAATATCATGTGATTCAAATATGTAGTAATCAGTATCCAATCCTATGGATAGAAATACAATAGAAAGTGTAAACCATAAACCTCTAATGAGCATGTTCCTGATCTAAGGGCTAAGTTGACATCCTAGTGAAGCATGGGTTTACTCACAGATTTACACACCTGTGCTACTATGTTCTTTCTAGTCTCTTAGAGAGTTATGAACTTCAGAAGTAGCCTCCAACAACCAATAAAAAGAGGGCCAGATGTTATACAATAAGTAAAGCTGCCTAAAGAAAGCTTATGGCACAATTCGATAATATGGTGCAAAGAAGATGACAAATTGATTATTTGCAGCTTCGTTTTCTCACTCCAGTACTCCTTAGATTCTCCAAAAGCCTTTAAGTAGCAAAAAGTAAACAAAATTCCTTTTGACTAGATACAATAATCTAACAGGGCACCAATATACAAAGCTCAATTTCAAAAAGTTGAGGAGCCACTACAGGCTACAGTCACCACATGTTTGACGTCAAATGAATCACAGAAAATATCAGGGACAAACAAATGCAAAGTTGTAATAATAGTCTTAGTAGATGCTAAACCTGAAGTCACAATTAACAATGCAGGTCTTCCATTATTATAGAGGATCCTCAAAAAACACTAAACCAAATTATTATTAGTACATAAATCACATTGACACCGAACTGATACCCTTTAGTGACTCCTGCAACATTTTCTCAGATTATAAAACCAGGCACATCATCCATCGCATTCCAGCAACTACAAGTAAACATGTCCTAATTTGGAGTAAGTTATGCAACGCCAATCAATGCTACCATCAGCAGATTTATGAAGATCGCACAATTGATTTGACTGGACTTGCGATATCACCTAGGTGCTATGGAAGAACTAAAATGAAGGAGCCTGTGCTGCAAGTAGTATGCCAAATTTCCAACAGAACTAAATTTCCCGGCAAATTGCTAATCAAGTTCATTCACGTGGAGGATCTAACCGACATCTTTTTTCTAACCTAAACTATGTCATGTGACACTAAGTATTTTATGATCTCATTTGAACTCCATAATAATTGATATGCAATAAGCAGTAATCACTGCCAATCAATCATGTCAGTAAATTCTTCATAACACTTCTCGCTGTATTATACATTTCAATTTACCACTATACATATAAATTGCAACAAACAGAGTACATTACAACCTAATAATACAATGTTGAGAAAATTACCTGAATATATAGCTGATAAAGCCGATCGTGCTCTGCTCCGGTGAACCTTGGAAATGCTCTACAAAAATCCTAAAAATAAACCAAAATTAAATAAATTTACCATTACACAACTTAAATTTGAAACATCATACATATAACATATACAAACGATACTGAACTCCATCTCTAACTCCGGAATTAGTTGTCACGTTACAAATTCAAATTACAACATCAATCAAAACAATACGAACTTGAAATCGAACTCGAACTCGTAAAACAGTATACACAATCAAAAACAGAAAATTAAAAAGCAAAAGAGCTCTAATTAATTAAAAATCACCTCGAAAGGAAAAGCCGTAAGCAGAAAACCTAAACAATGCTTAAATGATTTCTTCAAATTGGAGTGTCTGATTCCAGGAATTGCAATTTCAACTGATTTCTCCATTATTCTGACCCACGAGCTAACCCTACACAATAATTGCTGAATTCCAACTTACAATTAAAGAAAATTCATTCTCAAATTTCCAAAAACCCTAAATTTGCAATGTTTATTATGCAGAATTTGAGGCGGTTAATCGCTAAAATGAACTTACGTTTCAAATTAAGTAAACTAGTTACGGAAATTAAATTGCAAAAAATAAAGATTGATGATAAATACGTAGTATTTGAATTTGACACCATAGTTAAGTTGAAGAGAGAGTAAGAAGTAGGAAAAGAATTACTACTGTGAAGAGAAATTACCTGAAACGAATTCAATTTTCTCCCCGCCTTCACTAGTTTCTGGGGTAACAATTAAACGGCAATCCCCACCAACTTCATCCTCCTAATTTTTTATTCCCTCCATTTATAAATACTTGTTCCACTCTCATTTTGCGGCCGCTTTTAAATACTTGCTCCATTTCCTTATTTGGAAAGCTTTAATAATATTTAATTCATTTTTCTCAACTATTGGACCCAATTTTATTATTTTTAGATTTTTCCTCCTCTAAGAGCAACTCCAATGGTTGTAGTTAGGGACTTGCTTGCAATTTCAATAATTCCCTAGCTACTAGCTTGACCATTGGAGCTAGAAAACTCAATTAGCTTGGCTTCCAAGCTAATTTGCTTGGGAATTAAACTTTCCAAAATAAAATGCTCATTGCACCAATTAAGCCCTTTCCATGTATTTTCTATCCAACAACTACTACTAAACTAATAGCTAGCCATTGGAGCAAAAGGTAGCTAAAATGATAATTAGCTTAAAAGCCTATGTGGCATGGCAAGCTAATTGTCAAATTAGCTTGTCATTGGAGTTCCTCTAATTTACCTTCCATCAACCCCACTATTTCCATATTTTAATACAATTTCCAAATTCTCCTAAACTCCGCGCATGGAGAAATGGAGCAAGTATTTTAAAAATCGAAGGGAGTATTTAAAAGTAGAGGTGATCAAAATTCGGTTGGTCAGTGCAAATAGGTCGTTCAGGTCTGATTTGGGTTGGGTCAACAAATATTTGGGTCGGATACAGGTTGGGTCAACTTTTCAGGTCCAATTGTTGGGTCAAATTAGAGTCGAATCAGTTTAGGTTAAACCTGGAAAACGGGTCATTCAGGTCGAGTCAATATCGAGTCAGCAAATATTTGGGTCAGGTTCAAGACGGGTCAATTTGGGTCATGTCAGTTTTTAGGACCAATTTTCGGGTCAATTTCGGTTCGGGACAATTCGTGCCAGGTCCATTCGGGTCGGGCAATTTGGGTCGGGTCGACTCGGATCAATCAATTCGGGATTAAATCGTGTCGGCTCACTTCGGGTCACTTAGGTCGGGTCAAGTTCGGGTTTTGAGTCATTCGAGTCGGGTTATTTTGGGCATCGGGTCACGTTCGGGTCAACTCCATTTCGAGTCAGGTTGGGTTAGTTCGCGTTCGGGTCACGGGTCGGGTCAGGTTTCAAGTCCAATAATTGTTATAAGTAAACAAATACGAGTAAATCATAATCAAGTGGTACTTTTTGTGAATTGCAAAATTACACATTATTCGTACCGTTGTTACTTTAGAAACACTGTATGATTTGAATAGTTAAACAACAAAATTTGAGTCTATTCGGGTAAATCAATTTTAGTTAAAATCGAGTCAGGTCAATTCGGGTATCGAGTCGGTTTGGGTATTATCGTACGTTTTTGTCACAAATTCTCAACTATATACATACCATACGAAGTATTAGACAATCCATTTTATGGTTATGCAATATGCATTACCCTCCGAGAGCTTTAAGGGTGAGCTACATACACTAAATCATTTTATTCATGCACCCTTTTTCACGTTTTCTATATGAAAAGTCAATAATATACCACCACTTCTAGCCCATTTCATCACTCCATTTGACTTGTCAAGTCCACACTACAAAATCGATTCGCATATGTGATAACTACCTTACTTCTTTCCCTTCTTGGACTACTTTTCCATTCTAATGTCCTTTTTTCTTTATACATGGTTTTAAAATCAACTTTGGAATCAGTTGTTGTCAATGATGAAGGTTTCACAACCAATAAAGTAAACAAAAGTATACTTATTCCAAAACCCTTCTAAGACGACAAGATTTGGAATACTACTATTTTATTTTTCTTTAACCAACTCTTAGCAATTCATTGTTAGCAAACAAATTAGAAACCAACAACTCTTGCTTCAAAGAAACTCTCTACTCTCTATTATTCAACCACCACATTCCCTAAACACCAAATTTGATCCACGCGAGTTTGATTAACACTCAAATCACAACACAGATAGTTAATTTACGTGGTTCACCAACAATGCATCAGTTAAGTGGCCTATATCCATAGGCCGTACGTAGATTCAAGGCGATAACACAATTCTACTCCTCTCAACAAATCAATGCTCTGCTTTTATTCACCCTTTTAAAAGAAAAAACAGAGCAAATTCATAACCATATGGAAAAAATACACATTTTGACATATTCATTATTACTATGCACTATACTGTCTCTTGCTCTTCTTGCATTCGTTTTCTGCATCCTTGCTGAGTTCAAGAAGTCGAAGGTACAACGACGTTTCGGCAACGATCCTTCATCAATCTCCCACTTTTTTCGATCTTCGAATGTAACTGATTATCTGTTTGTATATGATGGCAGGTTGAGGATGTGAAAATAGATGGGAAATTGTGTGAATTACCAGAAAATGAAGCGTTTTGGTTTGGAACAGCAGCTTTGATATGTTTTACAAATGCTCAAATCATAGGAAATTTCATCATTTTCGTAAGATATTGGTCAGATTCAAAGGAAACAAGATCATGCTGTTTTTTTAGAAGGCTGAATGTTGCTACCGTACTCTTACTTATTTCCTGGTATGAGAAAATACATTACAGTTCTTTAAATACAACTTCTCTCTTGTTTTTTTTTTTTTTTTTTTTTTTTTTTTTTTTTGCTTAATGTTCTACTAGGTTATTGTGGATGTGCAATAAAAAAATATTGAAAAATGTGAGTAAATGTAAGATAAAATAAAATTAAACAAATATTAAAATGAGATGAGTTGGTGTAAGAACAAAAAATATTGATAAAGTAATAAGAGAAATAAAAAGGATAATTTAGATTAGTTACACAACTATTGTAGGCATTATAAATATTTATAATACATAGTACGAAGTAGATAGTAGATTTTTTTTTGAATAAATAATAATATATACAAGTAGTAGATTAAATCATAACATTTTCGTTAAATTTGACTAATCTATATTAAATTTGATTAATCTATACCGTTACATTAGATGACTTGTAATTTTAACCTAAAAAAAATGACAAAAAAGAAAAAGAAACCCCGCATTTAAAAAATAAATAAATAGATTCTTCTCTAACAATTTCAATTTGCTATACAATGTCTTTTACAATAAATTAAATATGTATGGACTATATCATAAAGTGTAGCCAAATTAAGCTTGGCCTAGTGAAAAAGAGAGCATCATCCGACCATGAGGTCAGATTTTCAATTCCCACTATTGACAATTAAGAAAGGGATAACAATGGAAAGAACGGAGTATTATTGATCATTTAGAGCGAGTAATTTTCTTAACATTGTTATATTGAAAAATATTTGCATTGCCTTCTATATAAAGTGCAACATTGGAAATTTATATTCCCATGTAATTGGATTTCCTAAAAAATGTTAAATATTGTTTAATTAACATGGAAAATTTCCTAGAAATGCTTACTTTCCATGAATTTGTCAACTAAAAACCATTAAAAAAAAAAAAAATTTCCTAGGAACTTTTATATTCTATGTTTTTTCTAGCTATATCAAACAAACATCACCTTGTTTTTTTGTTTTTTCTTCATATACACGTCTAAATATTTTACTCTGTATAATTATTTTATTTTTGACTAACTAATGGCCGACAATCATTTCTAATAATCCACAAGAAAGTGATGCAGATTAATTACTTTGTAACAGGATCACCTTTGGAATTTCAATAATATTAATTAGCACAGCAACAAGCATGAATAGAAGGCAGCCTTATGGAAAAGGATGGCTAAATGGGGAATGTTACATTGTAAAAGATGGAGTTTTTGTTGCTGCATCAATTTTGGTTCTTATTACCTTGGGATGCACTTTAGCATCTGCAATTGCAACATTGAGGAAACAATATCAAGTCTTATCTATTGAAAAGACTTAAAAGGTGCATTCACAAAGCAAAATTTAGATTATTTTAAAAATTAATCCAACTAATTAACTAAGTGCCAAAATTTTTTCTAAAATATATCATTTGTATAATATGTTTTGCTATTAGCATTCAGTTGGCTATAGTGTGTTCTTTTTTTCTCCAATTATTGGAAGTGTATATACTTGAGGAGAAGTTTCTTAGCCTATACTTTATTTCTTACTTCTTTTCTCTCTTGAGTTTCAATTTCAAAGAAAGTTGGTTACCTTTGACACTTTTTTTTCCCCGATTAGCTTAGTTTATGTACATGTTTGATTATCAATAATTTTGTGAGCTATAGTTTTTTTTTTTTTTTTTTTATTATTATTATTATTTTTTTTTTATGTAAGCGTGTATTGCCTTTTGAATGTGATTGAGTTTCATTTTTATTTGTTATTAAGTTTACTGTATAGGTGGAGTTATAGTGAATTTATTATGGAAAACTCTAATTTGTAACCCTGCACTTTTATTGATTATATATCTTTGATTAACACAAAAAGTTCATAATAAATAAACTTATACAAAGGTTTGTTTTATTACTATTAACTAGACATAGAATTATGAGACTTTTAATGTTAATTAAATTAGTTTAATTAACTACAATTCAAAAAAATAATTTAGTTAACCACAGTTAGCTGAAGGGTTTACAAAAACACCCTTCCATATTGACCTGAATTTTGTTTCTTTCATATGTTCTACCTCTATCCTTTTTATTTGACACACCTAAATTATACCAAGTATTATGCAATTTAATTTACTTCTTTAGTCAATGTGGTTGATTACATGGGGTTGATAATTCATATACGTTTCAAATTATGACTCAATTTTCTTGTAGTAAATTTATTAATCATATAGTCATTCGTTACGCATTAATATTTTGTATTCCAATAATAACATAAAATACTACATAGCTTGGTAAGACAATTTTAGAATTAGAGGTTACATATGTTCAAAACTTGTGAATTTTTTTTGATTTTATTATTATTATAAATGCATGACATGCAATAATGAGAAACAAATAGAAGGGAAAGCCACGCGACATAATAAGAAATTGAGTGGGTGATGTAACATAATGAAATGATCTACGACGTGGCACATTGACATTTTTAGAAGTGCTTTTTAATAGATTAGCATAGATTAAGGTGATACTATGACATATATTTTTATTATAATTTGTAGATAATAAGTTCAAAATGAAGTGGATATGTGTCAAGTATGTAAAGATTGAAGGGACTAGGAAATTGAGAAGAAATCTATACCTAATATATAAAAAAAATACAAATCGCTTTTTCCTTTTACAAAAAGGAAAATTCTCTTTGGTAACACACACCTAACTTTTAATTTTTTTCTTTGGTGAATTGGAAAAAAAATTTATTATCTTTGATAATCTTAGATTATTTGACTATCAAAGATAATAACTATCAATAACTTATTTAATACTAAAACAGACACCGGAAGTGACACGTGTCACATCTTGGTGCTTTTTTTTTTCCCTCCGAAACTCCCCTTCTCTTTTTAACCTTTTGATTCTATAATAATATAATTCCAAACGTTTTATTTGATGTTATATTTATGATAGCCTTTTTTTTTGTTAATAATACCATTTCAAATATTTTGTATTGTCTTTATGACAAATATATTCTTTTATTTTACCTGTTGTTCATAATTTTTCTATAAACATTTGCCTAAATAATTATTCCAAATCCTTTTTAATTGTCTTTCAAATGGAGTATTATTAATTTTTTTTCAAAAAAGTAATAACAAATTGATTCATATAATAGATGTTAAATAAATCACTTTAAAAAAACACTTCTTTTTTTCAATTTCAATATAATTATATATTCAAATTAATTATAATTTTGTTTATGAAATTTACTACTACGTATATATTATTACAAATTAAAGACTTATAGAGTATAGTATAACATATAAAATAAATGTTCTGTTTGACAATTATATCATATATCTAATAACTTAATACTAAACCAGACACCGGGAGTGACACGTGTCACATCCTGGTGCTGTTTTTTCCCTCCAAAACTCCCCTTCTCTTTTTAAATTTTTTTTATTTATTTTATTTTGCTAACATTTGATTCTATAATTATATAATTCCAAACATTTTATTTTATGTTATCTTTATGATAACTTTTTTTTTTTCAATATTTGATTTTGCTTCTACAATAATACCATTCCAAATATTTTGTATTGTCTTTATGACAAATATATTCTTTTATTTTATTTGGTGTTCATAATTTTTCTATATACATTTGCCTAAATAATTATTCCAAATCTTTTTTAATTTTCTTTCAAATGGAGTATTATTAAATTTTGTCAAAAAAGTAATAACAAATTGATTCATATAATAGATGCTAAAGAAATTACTTAAAAAACACTTCTTTTTTTTCAATTTCAATATGATTATATATTCAAATTAATTATAATTTTATTTATGAAATTTTACTACTACGTATATATTATTACAAATTAAGGACTTATAGAGTATAGTATAACATATAAAATAAATGTTGTGTTTGACAATTATATCATATACCTAATTCTTGGAAAAGGTAAAATATCAATTAATTTTAATCTATTATTTGATTAATTTTTGATGTTTATTAAAATTCATTTATAAATAAGTATTTACTAATATGACTTGATCAAACCAAGCCCCGCCCGAAAAAATTCTCGGGTTTAGGCAGTCCAAAAAATCCATTTTTGTTTAACTTTTTGCTTGCCTATTAATATATATAGATTATGACATTATAATTTCTATATTTGATGTACATGTGTATGTTTTATCAAATTTTATTTGTTGGGTATTCCTACAAAAATTAGACTTACCGTGCATGGCACGGGCCTTAAGCTAGTTTTAATTAAAAACATTAACCATTGTTAGTTTTTTCAAAATTTTTTAACAATTAAATTATTTAAAAAATAATTTTTTAAAAAGGCATCCTGTCCCCCATCAGCTACCCCACCCCCAAGCAACCCAACCCCTCCTCCAGCCAGTGCCTAGCTCCCCTCCCCCACCGAAGCCCAATTCGTCCCTGATCAACAACCAACCCTCTCTCATTTTCCATTCTAATTCCATAAACAATTCTTATTTTTGGAATAAATTCTCGTTAATTTAAGATATGGGGGATGTGATTTGCAAAATATTCGGGATCTCATCTTCGCTAAGGCGGTGGCAGAATCAGGGTTAAGGTACTATTCTTGCCTTCAAGATCGTCGCCACTATGGCTAGGGGTAGGGGGAAAGGGAGGGGCTGGGGAAGAAGGGGAGTGGTGGGTGGGTTGCAAGTGGGGTGGGGGTTTGGCGTCGACGAGAGAAAGGGACTGGGTTGACGGCAGGTAGAAGTGCTCAGGTACCTGTAGACACCTAAAAATATCTCCCCAAAACCAAACCCACAGTTAATTCTACCTTTCACGCCTTGGTTTAATTATAGAACTTCGGGTATTGTATGGACTCTTTAGATTGCTTAAAGGATATAAAATGAGAGAATAGGGTGGCTAGGCTTTAGGCTAGTGCAAGAGAGAGAGGAGAGAATATTTTTGGTGTAGGGAGAGAGAATGATTTTTGGTGTAGAAGAAAGGAAGAGATAAAGATTTGATGATCAAGCTTGTTGATGATAAAAAAAGGGAGATATGACCTCTATTTATAAGGAAAAAAGAGGGGTCGAATCAAGAAAAGATAAGAATTCGAATCGGATAAAACTCTTGCGATATACAACAGTTTTTGCGGTTTTTGTTTTTATCATATCTTTTGATCCAGAAATCGGAATAAAATGAATAAGATATCGTTGGAAAGCACTTGAAGTCTACTTTCTAACCCAATTAAAATCAGATTAAAATATTTTGTAGAATAAAAGATATGGCCGAAATAGTGGGACGGTGTCAGTGTTGGATAGAGTTTCGTATTTCGCTCATATCTTTTTCGTTATAGCTCGGAATTAATATTATAATATATAATTGGAAAGATAATTTCAAGAGCTATCCAACCATATAAGAATTAGATAAAAACTATGAAGCACGAAAATAATATCTGACAATCTTTGAACGTCTTTCAATTCGAATAGAATTAGGACTTTCAAAAAGAAAAGTTTTATCCAATTTCAAACTCTTTAATCTTATCTTTTCAAAAAGAATAATTAAGATATTTTAGAAACTTATAGAAGCTTCCAATTAATCCTAATTAGATTAGGAGTGGGATTAAATCCTTTGGACCCTCCACATGATCATTGGGTCGTAGGTAAGGTGGGCTTAGGTTCGGTTTGGACTCAGTTTAGTATTTGGGCCATCACTTATTCGTTATAACTCGGATTTGGGCTTATAATATATCGTTGGAAAGTCTTTTCAAGCCCCATCCAAATATTAAATCATTGGACCCATATTACGGACCAAAATGAACTGGTCTAAATGTTTTATAAAAAGGACACAAAATGAATGATTTTAATGGACACGAAATGAATTATTTTGGGTTTAAAGGCACGAAAAGAGGAAAATAAGTATGGTTTTGGGAAATGGGCTAGAAATTGGGTTGGTTTAAGAAGTGTATTGAAATTGAACATGGATTTAAGCACTCCAAAGATTACATACTCAACCCGACCAATAATGGCAGTGAAAGGTTGTTCATCATCGGGTTTGGTTTTGGGAAGACATTTTTAGGTGTCTACAGAAGCTCCCACTTTGACTGAGTTTGTAGAAACGTTAGTTTCGAAAACGATAGTCAAAGTAGTCGATAGGGACGGAGAATGATTTAAGACGTTCTGCGATCCTAAATCACTCTATATACGCTGAAACCTGCAGATAAATGTTTTATTCGAGTACAGTACCCGGGTTTCATTCGAGTACCCAAAAAATTTCATTTTTATTCGAGTACAGTACCCGGGTTTCATTCGGGTTTTATTCTCCTGGGGAGACATTTTTAGGTGTCTACAGTACCCGGGTTTCATTCGAGTACCCAAAAAAGCGAGTACCCGGATCTTCGGCTAGTTTAAAACTTGGCCCGTGACCTAACCCGGGATACCTGGAAACCCGATTTTCTCAAATCGGGTCATAGGGTAATCGTATTTTATTAGTTTCCGTCTTTAAAAAAAAAAGTTACCCATCTTTCATTGTTTCATGTGAGATTCATTGCTTAAATTAATGAACACCTTACACAAAAATTATAATGGATAAAAAAAAAAGGATGAATTAACAATTTACATTTTTCACTTTAAATCACAATTATCAAGTACCATAAGAAATTTTTGACTGTTAATTTGCTTATGGCAAGAGGTGAACAAAAAGGGTCCAAATTGAGCTTAGATTTGGCAAAAAAATAACGTAAATACCTCGTTTTGCGTATTAAGAAATAATAGAGAAAGTTATTAAAATTGGAAGTCTAGCTAATACAGATGAACACTACAAGAAAAAGATCAAAGAGGGCGATATACATTGATCAAGGAGGGCGAGTTTGATTTTGCCTTGTTAGTTTCTATCAAGGAGGGCGAAATAATAATTGCCCTTTTATTACAGAGCAAAGAGGGCGAATGTTACTTTCGTCTTTGTACTTCAAAGAAAACAGGGCAAATTAATTTTTCGTCCTCTATAATTAATAGAGCTAAGAGGGCGAATTCACAAAATCGTCCTCTATAATAGAGCAAAGAGGGCGAATTTCATTTTTGCCCTCGTTGTTCAATAAAATAAATCAACAAAGTAAACGTTTTGGCCATTTTACAAAACAAAAAAGAAACAAACAGGGCGAATGTTACTTTCGTCTTTGTATTTCAAACAAAAAGAGCGAATTCCATTTTCGCCCTCGTTGGTCAATAGCAAAAAGGGCGAATTCCTTTTTTGCCCTCATTGGTCAATAAACATTTTAACAAAATAAAACAAAGGTTTTTCTCTATCAAAACAAAAGGACATAAAAAATTAAACGTTTCTCTCTGAACGTTTTTCCCCAAAATATGTATGAACCCTAAATCGCAAATCGCAAATCGCTAATCTATGATTCTTCGCTCTATTTTTTCTACCTAATTCTTCGCTCTAATTCTTCACTCCTAATCCTTGCTCTTAAGGTTCAGATTCATTGCTCGAAGTCGGTCAGATTGCAAGACAGATTTCGCTCCAAATCATTGCTCGAAGTCGCTCTAATTGTGTCGCAAAATTTTGGTAAATTTTGGCTCAAAACTATGTGATTAAGCTTTTGATTTGTACGAATTTGTTGTTCTCGAAATCCTTGCTCTTAATTTGTTGATTTTATTTTGTCAATTTGTTCCTGCATGTTAGTATTGCTCTACATTTGTCAATTTGTCGATTCTGCAAGTTTTTGGGAGTTGTTATTTATGCTAGTAATGTCAGATAGATTATGGAGAAGCAAATTAGAATTATTCGTATTTTATCAGCGGTTTATCGATTTAATTGCTTAATTGATCGTATGAGCTATTGATTACTGTGAATTGGGATAATTGTAATTTGTTTTGATTACTATGAATTGTGATAATTGATAACTCTATCTGAAAATATGCGCATGTGATAATTGATAACTCTATCTGATAGTTTTATACTAGCTAGTAGTGAGCCAGTGAGGTAATATTCACCAAACAGTGAGGTAGCAGGTTGTTGTTATTGTTATTGTTTAATTTGAATAGCAGTGTCTAATGAAGACTTGGTCAGCAGTCTGAAGAAAAAACTTCATGATTCCCATTTTATTCCCTGCATTTCATTTAAATTGCTTAGTTGGATGGCTACTGTAATTTGCATGCTTCATTAGTTTCAGACTTGCTAGAGCTTGTGTTTTTGAAGGTGCAGCCAACAATGTAAAAAGGGATTCATAGGAGGGATTCTTATAAACGATCCTCCTCCGTATGCTTAATTGATTTGATTTAGAGCAGCAATAACAATGTAAAAAGGGATTCATAGGAGGGATTCTTATATTATTTAGCTCCGAGTAGTTGCCTCTTATAGTAATCATAGTCATTATTCATCATCAAGTTCCTACATTCCTACTAATATTTTCTTTTATTAATTTACATTCAGCTTGTTTCTGTCATGTTTGCAGTTAGGGGATTAAGTCAGTGTGCTGATGTTTTGGGGATGGAGGACACCAAAGGCTGGTTGCATTTCTTGGAAAACTGATCAGATGGAAAAAGGGGATGCTTGAAGATGCAAGGATGAAAAGATGTCCTAGAATTATTAAATAATTGCTATTTAGGAAAACTTGGTTAATACTTTTGTATATATAATGACAAAATTAGAATATATAATGACAAAATTAGAATTTATATTAACTAAATAAATACTTTTGTTAATACTCCTAGAATTATTTTTTTTAAAAACTGAAAATTGAACAAGGAGGGCGACTTTGTTTTTGCCCTTTAAAATTTGATCAAACAGGGCGAATTTTGAGCAGGGAGGGCAATATTAATTGAATTGTTTGAGTTGTTTACAGAGGGCAAAAAAAACTTTTCGTGAGGGCGAAAATTTTGCCCTATTTGATATTGATCAAAGAGGGCGAAATTTTTTGCCTTCTTTGATATTTAACAAAGAGGGCGAAACATTTGTATGCCCTTTGAAGCTAATAGGGCGACCTGGGGGCGATTTCAAAATCGCCCTCTTTGCCTAATAGGGCGAAATTTGAACCTAAGAGGGCGATTTAAATTACCCTCTTTGATATAATATCTTGTAGTGGAAAAGGAAACTGCCTATAAATAAAACACGGGGAGAGTATTACCAAAGATGTTTAGTTTTTACAATTCATCAGATCACCAAAGAGAAAATTAAAAAATAGTGTGTTATCAAAGAGAATTACTAGTCTTAATTCATTATGTAATCAGGTTGTTTAGTTCATTCCACCCCACCTTAATTTCTTCAACTAGTACACTCAACTCCCATACACCTCTTCATTTCCTTATAAACTATTCGCTTTTTCAATAAAGACATATTATAAAAAAAATACATTATTTATTTATGGAAATTTTGACTTTTGCTACCTCTAAAACACATGCATTTCACTTTTGTTACCTTGGAAAATTTTTTATTTTATTTTACTACCATAAAAATGCCACTTTGTTAACGATTGCTAACACTTAACGGAATCCGTTAGAGTTTCGTTAAGTTTATTTTAAAAATAAATAAATAGTAATAAAATAAAAATAAAAAGTAAAAAAAACACACAAATGCCCAGCCCTCCCGTTAGCCACCCTCCCCCCTGCCGGCGACCAGCACCCAAATCTGCGGCCGGCGCCGGCGACCCCCTTCCACACCCTTTCCCCCACCAACGCAGCCCAGCCCCCTCCATTTTCCCCTTCTTGCTGCCCCGACCTCAACCACCACAACGAAACCTTTATTCTATTATGGCCTTCAAATAATGTGTGGTCTTCAAATAATGATTATCATTAGAAAATAATTATAGGCATGATATAAATATCACTTAATTATTTTGTTAAAGAATTTACTAAATCTTATATATATATATATATATAAAGGGGAGTTTTTTTCCCGAGGTTTTAGAGAGCCACGTAGGATTTAATTTTTTCAGCGCGCCACGTAGTATAATAAATTTTAGTGGTAACCAATTAAATACGAGATTATTAATTTCTTTTAGAACTAAATAATTTAAATAACACGTAAGCAAAATTGGCTAATGAGATTTTCCAGTTTATATTAATTAAATATAAAATATTATCTTTTGATATCAGGAATTTTATCTAAATAATTACAAATTTTAGCACATAAATATAAATATAAATATATATATTTATTTATTTATTTATTTAAAAAATTTCAAACAAACCATGCATCGCACGTGCTTCATCTAGTTAATTAAATTTGAAAACCTAAATTTGCTTTAAAAAATAAGTTAAAATAAATAGGTTATTGATCATAACTATACCTAGAACGAATGCTTCTATATTATTAAGTGGTGTACCTTTATGTAGATATAGCTCAATAATGAAGAGTGTTGGCAACAAAAGAAAAAGAAAATTGTATAATGGGTGTTGAAAATTAACCAAAATGAATTCGTTGTAAAACTAAGAGCAAGATTAGCCCTAGGTCTTAAGATTCTAGATGACATCATCATTTTCTAATCTTGCGGTCTTAAGACGAGACTTTATTATTTGTAAGCATTTATGAAGTTTGGTCTTAATAAAATCTGAAGTGGAGTCTTGAAAATTCAAGACTCAACTTCAGACTCAATTTAACACTCAATTATTTTTTTTTTAATTTTTAAAAAACTTTAATAATTTTATTTATATGTAAAAAATGAGTCTGAGCGATTGAAGAGATAAATTTTATCGAGTCTTAAGGAGTCTTAACATAATTATAAATTAGAAAAAAAAAGTAAATTTAATCTAAAAGCTGATGTGGCAATGGATTAAAGTCTTAAGATAAGACTGCGCTAAACTTGCTCTAACAAGGCATGATTTTGTTGAGGCACCAATTTTTTTGCTAGTTTGATCTAGTATGTTTTATAAAACCGATCATTTTATAATGCATATATGAATATGGCAATAGTTTGATCTATTCCTAAAATTTAAGATAAGGAAATTTATCTTTCCATTTGTTATCGCTTCTCCTCTAACAATCCTTTAACTCAAATATATTTCCCCATCATAAAAAACAGGTTCATCTTGACTTGAACCCATATTTTGTCACTTGCAAATCAAGTGAATTGCAAAACTTAATTATGAGGTCTTGGTCTAGTTGCAAAGTTAAGTGTTTGTTTACGATAGGTCACTGTATATTGGAATCCCCTTCCTCCATTATTTGTAATATGTAATTCTATTGTGGCTCTTTTGCATAAATAAAAAAGAGTATACAATTTGATGTTTATTACTTTATCACACCAAATTGTATATCTGACCTAAATATAAACAAAAAATATTGTTTAGAGTTTCATATTGTATTACAACATCAATAAAGTTTACACAAATACCATATCCAAATCATTAATCAACTAAGCTAATTGGAATCCACAAAATGACAAATTTTAAATTACAAAAGCTTTACATTGTCGCATATTATTTTAGTCCTTACCAAAAAAAAAAATCAATAAAAAAAAAAACAGCATTGGTGTAAAATTGTGGTATGTAAGGAAACGAGGAAGTATGTCCCTTAACTATTTTTATAAAATCATAGAATTGATGATATAAAACATGATACATAATATATAGGATACAACAAATAAAATTTGAACTTACAAAAAAAGTTAAAACAAGAAAAACTTTTAGAGATATTAATACATTTTTTAAAATATAATTTACCTCTATTTTATCCTTTTGAGATACTCTAAAATTGATAAAGACGTGCAATAAGCAATAGCTTGGACAGTGACCATAGGATTTACACCCAAAGCAGTAGGAAATACACTAGAATCAACTATATAAAGTCCCTCTACTTCCCAAATCTCACCCCTTTGGTTCACCACAGAGGTCCTTTGACTGACCCCCATCTTGCAGCTTCCCATTTGGTGGGCTGATGCGATTGGCATAGATAAGCCTCGTATATCCCTAGAACTCTCTCTTTTCACAAACTTCTCAAACTCATGATTACTAGTTTTCTTCACATTAATACTTGCTCCACTGCGATGGTGGGTGCCGATTTCCTCAGCCCCTGCAGCTTTTAGTATCCTAAGTGTCTTCTCAAGGCCTTTTTTAAGATTAGCTTCATCTATAGGATCTATCTTGTATTTGATGTCCAATGGATCAGTAGAAATGGTGCCTGATCCAACATCACGAGCTAGGGCAAACAAGTGGGTTGTTCGCGAAAACTTTGTCATTCTATGCTTTATATTTGAACCAGAGGTCCAAGGCATTAAAGTTGCGAATATGCCTGGGTGTATTGATGGGGTTTGGATCACAAATCTGTACCTTGACTCGTCTGTAGACATGGTTGTCATGATACTTCCCTCGTAACTCTTTCTACCTTTTTCCGGCCATATTTTCTCCTCCTCTTCCAACAATAAAGATGATGATGATGGCTCCTCTGGGAAATATCCCCATGCCATCACCACCGGGTGAAGGTGCAAATTTTTACCAATGTTCGGGTTCTTTAGTCCACTCTTTTTCAACAATGCTGGTGTGTTGAGTGCACCACAAGCTATTATTGTTGCCGTTGCCTTAACTACACATAGATCATGATTACCACTTCCATTGGTTTTCAACTTGAACACCACTCCTTTCGCAGTGTCACGGTCTCTCCCTCGTTTTCTTTCATACAATACTTTCTCTACTTCACATCCAGTAAGTATAGCCCCATTTCCGGAGTCTACCACGTCTTTAAGCCAAGTTTCACACGTACTATTTTTTCTCCCATCTTTACACCCAAAACAACACCAACCACAAAAATGATCAACAGGGGCATTTCGAGGAATATCCACTGTAGTGTACCCTAATTCCTTACAACCTTTCCTTAACACTGCATTACTAAACCCTTCCTCAGTTATTTCATTTTGGACCTCCATCTTTTTACAAACCACATCTAAGGCCTCCTTAAACAATGTACTATTAAAAATCTCTAGTTCTTGTACATTAGCCCACTCTTGAATCACATGTGGTGGAGTTCGTATCGAGGCCGACCAATTTACAGTTGATCCACCCCCAACTGTTGATCCAGCCAAAATCATAACCCCTAAATCTCTAGTCGATAACAAACCACCACCTTCATACATTTGATCCAAAGTGGGACCCTCTAAAAGTGAAAGATTTTTCCTTGCATAATATTCTCCTTTTTCCAAAACGAGAACTTTATATTCTGCTGAAGCTAAAACTCCGGCAACAACTCCCCCACCGCTACCAGAACCTACCACAACGACGTCGCATTGGATAGTCAATACTGGCTTTTTACTTATTTTCTTTTCGGTGTTGACTGACACGTGGAAGCCTGTGCGCTCGAGAGATTTAACAAAGATTTCTCGAGGGCTATTTACATTATAAATACCTTTGTAAAGTGGGCCGTAGAAATCTTCTTTGGACTGATGTTGGACTTTCTTTTGGGCCTTTTTATTTGGGCTTTTTTTGAAGTCTGGGTCAGGTCCACAGTAGCCTATTGCATTCCAAGACGGGTTCATTTTATTCTCGTCTACCTGAAATTAAAAATGAAGGAAACATCCATAAATCATTATTATTGACACACACCAGATTTTATAGAATAAGAATAGCAATTAGACGCCAAGGGAAAAGAAAAACTCCCATTCAAATTGCAATAGTTGATAATATTACAAAATTACAAAGTACTCCTGAGTAAGTTGTGAATTTATCACAAATTTGTTGTGAATTTATGTCAAAATTATGGATTATAAGTGTATAACTATATAAGTTGCGAAAGACAATTTTGCAAGTACTATTTCATCAACACTGGATAACGTAATCGGCCAAATCATTTGCTAGGAATTTAACATTAGATAAAGTATTAGGTGAGTTTGTTTCATTAAGAGTTCATCAACCTAATATATAAAATTTCAAAAATTGATAAGCCCGGCTAATAATTTATTTGACATTTTAAAAGTTCAAAAAATATATATTTATACAATAAGTTCAAAAAATTGATAGTCAATTAGTCAACATTGTGAGTTGACAAATATGTCCAAATGCGTGAATGAGTAGAATTATTAATCATTTAGCTATCTAAAAAGCATTAATTATTTTTAAGGTTTATTAAATACGAAGTACTGTCTCTATCCGTACCTTTTAAAAAGTTTAATTGACATAATTTTCATGAAGAGTGTTTAGACAATTATACCATCAAAAAAATTTGCCCTCATTAATGTTAATTGTCTTTATTCTTTAAACTCTTAAGAATAATGTGCAGACATTTATGCCCTAAATGTACTCCCTCCGTTTTTAAATACTTGTTCCACTTTCCTTTTTCGACCGTTTTTAAATACTTGCTCCGTTTCCTTATTTGGAAAGCTTTATCATATTTAATTAATTTCTCTCACCTAGTGAACCTAACATATATTCTCTCTCCTCCAATTCTCTCCATTACTTTTTTACATTTTTTATTCTTTCACCAACCCCACTACCTCCATATTTTATTACTTTTTTCAATTTCTCCTAAAACTCCGCGCAGGGAGAATCCACGCATGGAGAAATGAAGCAAGTATTTTAAAACGAAGGGAGTATTTACTTACATATTTACCCTCATTAATGCTACCGACAACTAAAATTGTGACATAAGGTCAAACCGAAAAAGCTCCCCGAAATGTCTAGCTATGGCGTGTGCATTGTGCGCGTTTTGTTCTAGTTTCACAATAAATGCAATAATTTGAGTTGCCATATTTGTTAGCATATAAAATTTAACCATGTACATTTAATTGTGTGGAAAGGGTTTAAAAAAACTTAATAAATGTATGCAAATTTGAGAAAATGTCTAGATATTTTAACTCCCTCTAGTCCAGAATACTAACGTAGTCAACCTTTACACACATGCTAATGCACTAGTTTGATTTTATTTTTATATAATTAAATATTAATGAAAATTATAATAAAAGTTATAATATGGAACTTTATATTAATACCTATGAAGTAACAACATATATTATGACAAAACATGTTTTTATTATGTAGGTAAAAAATTATAGTCAAAGTTGATAATGAATAGTGAAATAAAGTCCAACGTCTTAGTTATTCTGGGACGGAGTGAGTATGAGTACAAAAGTTTGCATTATGATAAATATATATTAAAAAAAAAATTTAGAAAGATTATAGCAACTTCAATGGGTGTACCTAGGGACTTTATTGTAAATTTAAATAATTCCTAGCTACTAGCTTAACCATTGGATCTAGAAAATGCAATTAGTTTGGCCAAGTAAATTAGCTTTGCCAAACTAAGTTTCTTGGAAAAAAAAAAACTTCCAAAATAGAATAAATAAAATGAAATATAAAAAGGTTAATTAAAGATGTTGCTTCAAAAAAAAAAAAAAAACAAAGGTTAATTAAAGATGTTGCTTCAAAAAAAAAACAAAGGTTAATTAAAGATGTGATATTCATTAAATTTAGTAAGATAAATTAGCTAGAATGATAAGCTTATGTGGCATGAATTAACTCGCCACTGGAGTTGCTCTTAGAAATGGGCCCAACTGTTAAAAAAAAAAAAAGAAAGAAAATACAAGCCCGACACAACATCTATATTATTATTTGGGATGAGGAGATTACATTAGTAATATATTTAAAAATTCATATTATGATAATATTGTGACTAAATAAAATTTACGAAAACTTTTGTATACATCCAATGTATAGTTGAGGTAACTTTTATTGAATTTAGGGTAACTTTTAGACTTTTTTGGGTAATTTTATCAATAACTTTATTTATATTTGTGTAACTTCTATATATATTAAGTAACTTTCATTTATTACAGGGCAACTTTTATCATTTTAAGGTAACTTTATACCGGATGTTTTATTGTACATCGATTTTTTTAAATGTTTGTCTTAAGTTTTATTAGTTACTTGTTTAAATTATATAAATAAGTACTATTAAAAAGTAATTGTATAAATAGTATATGCACATAGTTAAAGTGGTGATGCAGTTATTTAAAAACTACAAAGTATACTACTACCTCCGTCCCCTTTTAATAGTCCCTTATGGGCATTTTTCACGGGATAAAAAGAGTTAAAGTACATTGAAAAAGTAAATTGGCATTGGGTATGCAAAAAAGTAGAGAGAAAAGGTAATAAAAATTCATGGGAAAACAAAATTTACATAGGAAATATAAATTTGCACAAGTATCGTTGCAAATTGGAGGGAGTATATTTATGGTTGTTGGAAAAAGCAAATGGGGTGAACATTTTGGGACTAAAATTTGCCCATAAGGGACTATCAAAAGGGGACGGAGGGAGTATAAGAAAAATGTTGGACATATTTTTTTCCACTTTAAGCTCTATCAACTTTAATATGAAGTACCTTGTCAAAAAAAACTTTAATATGAAGTATGAAGTACAAAGTAATACAAGATCACTTGATAAAATTCAAGCATCACGTAGTTTGAGTAATGTATGCGATGCATATTTATTACGGGTACATATTTTAAAGTGTATTTACTATTTAGGGAATATTGTGTGTAATGTTGAGTAGAATAAGCATCTAGAAAAAGTATAAGTTTATAAAATAAATAAAGAATGAGGAAAAATAAATATACCTGAGTAAAGAAGGCCAGTAAAACAAGGAGTTTAAGGCCAACAAATCCCATTCGAATTAAATAGATCCAACTATTGCTCAATGATAGAACAAATCGTTGCCTTCTTTCAATCGATAATTCTGAAAACTTGAGGAGAAATGGAAAACGAAGAGAAAAATTTCGTATTCCTCCTCCCAGAACAAATGTTCCTATTCTTGTTGATAACACGAACAATAGAAGTCGTATCAATGGTGCGTGATATCGAAGTCTATGACTTATCATCCCGCCGAGCTACAATCCGTACGCCCCCGCCCAAAAAGACAATACAGAATGTTAGTCATATATGGTACACAAAAAGTGTGACAGAAGATTTTAATTAAAAAAAAAAAGAAAAAAAAGAATGGTACGTACATGGTCTGGAGTCCCTATCATGGAGGCAGAAGTTTTGTAAAATCGAATGATAGACTCATCCGTAATAGTTTTTGAAGGATTAATAGGCGGTACGATGGCATCACAAACGGCGGTAAGAGACTCCATCTCCCTTGCAGACAATTTATTATCATAAGTAGGGTTTTTCCATTCATTTATAAAGTTTTGTGTATCAATGCTTCCATTATCTTCAACCAAATGATCATCCTTTTGGGTTTCAATGATATCTTCATTCTCACAATGCGTTACATCTTCATTAAACTCCGTACTCATTTTATCCTTAGACATTATTTTAAAGTAAATAATAGAAGAGTTTTGTGTATCTACACAAAAAAAAAAAAGGTAATTTATAAGAATTCGTCGAGAATAGATCAAGACGAATCCTTGTAGAGAGGAGAAGATAGAGCTCAATGTGATGAGCTCACTTAAGATAAAATTGAAATGTCACAAGGAAGCAATATTTATCAAAACTACGAAAAAAAAGGAGTCAAATTAACAAACATTTTTTTTTGAGGGGAAAAAAAAAATGTTTGTTAACATTTGTTTACACCTATATATGCATTATATTATGCTTGTTTATATAGAACGTTACATGCTTGCTTAATTGTGTGGTGTTCGTTAATTTTAGTCGATTTTCGGGAGCGTTGACAACTAATTTATCTACAGAATTCTTGGTAGTTCGTATAGAATTAATATGGCGTAATACATGTGCATTTTATTTTTTCTACTAGACATGGCACATCTACTTCCACTAACTACTTAACTAGTAGTCCCAACTTAATTAATTAGTAGTTAATTTGTGTCCCAACCCCCGAATTATTTTTTTATAAAAATAATATTGCACAATTGATGTGATTATTAAGGGCGTGGTTGGCAAATTAAAAACCTCGAGTACATGAATTGGAAATTTTGGCATATATAGAAAAAAAAAAAAACCACAACAAATGCATAAAAAAATGCATATCTTATGTAGTTTTAGTATTAGAAAAGTTTAGGTAGTTAGGGTTCTAATCTAGTTTTTAGCCTTATATAAACACATAAATTTGAAAAATCCATACCTCGATCAATCTATGCCAATAAAACTTGAACTCTTCTTTTTTTAATTCAAGAGACAGAAGAAATTAACATGAGTTACTAAATCTAATGTACCTCCTTTGCTTTTATTTATTTATTTACAATATAACATGTTTTCAGTACCACATGTTTTTATTAACAGGTTTCGATTTTAATTCTAATTAATTCTTTAATTTTTGCTCACCTCGAGTAAGAAGAGAATAGAGATAAAAGTGAGAATTTTCTATACCATAAAAAGGATCGATTAAAGTAAAAATAGGATGACAAAACATAGCAGATCGAAAGTACACAAAATCAATAATCTCTTCCCATATATGTTGTTCTTGGATCCCAAGATATGGATTGTAAAATACTAGAGCTGCTAATGTTACAAAAAAATTCATTCGATTACTAAGAGTACTTATTACAGACTTGTATAATATTATATTACAGCAAACTACATGCATATAAAGTAACTCTACATTAATAAAACAAAATTTTGTCATTCTAAATAAACGTCAAAATTTGTTTTCATTATTAACAAGAAATTGTATATATATATATATGATATAAACTACACCTTAATAATCATATATAATTCACCTTTTCTTTTTCCTTTTGAGATACTCAAGAACTGATTGAGAAGTGCAGTAAGAAATAGCTTGGATTGTGACCATAGGATTAACACCCAATGCCGTAGGAAAGACACTCGAATCGGCTAAATAAAGCCCCTCTACTTCCCAACTTTCTCCCATTTGGTTTACGACCGAGGTCCTTGGATCGATTCCCATCCTACAACTCCCCATTTGGTGAGCAGATGCAATAGGTGTTGAGAGATTTTGTATGGCCTTAGAACTTTCTTTCTTAACAAACTTCTCGAATTCATGACAACTAACTTTCTTCACATTAATACTTGCACCACTTTTATGGTGTGTGCCTATCTCTTCGGCCCCTGCTCCTGCTAGTATCCTAAGCATCTTCTCTATTCCTTTTTTAAGGTTTGCCTCGTCAAACGGGTGCAAATCGTATGTGATGTTGTTTAGAGAAGTCGAAACACTGCCTGATCCTACATCACGAGCAAGGGCAAAGATGTGTGCTGTTCGCGAAAATTTTGTCATTCTATCCTTCATATTTGCGCCTGAGGTCCATGGCAATATGGCCGAAAATATACCGGGGTGTAACGATGGTGTTTGGATCACGGCACCGTACCCTGATCCGTTAAAATCTGCTACCACGGTCGACATGGCCGTCATGATTCCTCCCTCGTAACTCTTTTTCTCTTTTTCCGGCCACACTTTCCCTTCGTCCGACAACAAAGTCGATAGTGGTTCCTTATCCGGGAAGTACCCCCATGCCATCACCACCGGGTGAAGGTGCAAATATTTTCCTATGTTGGGGTTCTTTAGGCCGCTCTTTTTTAGTAATGCCGGTGTGTTGAGTGCACCACAAGCTACAACTGTTGCCTTTGCCTTGACCACACATAGATCACCAGTTTTTAACTTGAACACCACTCCTTTCGCAGTGTCTCGATTTCTCCCTTGTTTCCTTTCATACAACACCTTTTCGACTTTACACCCAGTAAGTATAGCCCCATTTCCAGAGTCTACCACATCTTTAAGCCAAGTTTCACACGTACCTTTCTTCCTCCCATCCTTACACCCAAGACAACACCAACCACAATAATGATCAGCAGGGGCATTTCGAGGAATATTCACTACAGGGTACCCTAATTCCAAACAACCCTTCCTCAAAACAGCATTATTAAACCCTTCATCACTAATTTCACTTTGAACTTCCATCTTTTCACAAACCACATCTAAGGCTTCCTTAAACAATGGACTATCAAAGATCTCAAGTTCATGATCATTAGCCCACTCTCTAATCACATGTGGTGGGGTCCGTATCGAGGCAGACCAATTTATTGCTGATCCACCCCCAACCGTTGATCCAGCCAAAATCATTACCCCTAAATCCCTAGTTGTTAACAAACCTGCACCTTCATACATTTGATCCAAAGTGGGTCCCTCTAATAGAGAGAGATTTTTCCTAGCACAATAATCTCCCTTTTCCAAAACTAGAACTTTATATCCAGCTGAGGCTAAAACTCCGGCAACTAGACCACCACCACTTCCAGAACCTACCACAACGACGTCACACTGGATAGTCATCAATGTATTTAGGTAATTATTGCTTTTCTTTTTTCGGTTTAGTGACACGTGTAATCCCGGGCGTCTCAGAGCTTCGACAAGAATATCTTGAGGATTGTTTATATTGATAACGCCTTTATAAAGTGGGCCGTAGAGATCATCTTTGGTGGGTTGTTCTTGGGCTTGCTTTTGGGTTGCCGTATCTGGGCTATTTTGAGACGGTTTAGGTGTGAGATATCCAATGGGCCGGGTCGACTCGTTTTGCTTTCTTGATTTAAATTCCGGGTCTGGCCCACAATACCCAATTGCTTTCCAAGATGGGTTCTCGTCATTATCATCCACCTGACAATATTCAAGAATCATTTTTAATACATTCACCAAAATACACAATTTGCACTTGAACAGTTAATAACAAGAACAAGAAATAAATTCGTCAATATTTTTAGTTGATACAATTTAATTTTATTATTTGCCAGCTCAAATTTGTCAATTGTTTATTATAATCCTTCTTGATCAATTAAGTTATAATCATCTATCACTTTTTTTTAATTGAAATATGATGCGATATACAGTATCAACATAACTCATAGAATATGCCTAATAATTAAGTGAGCACATTATATAATTAGAACGGAGGAATTTTTTTGTTATTAATACGGGGTAAGAATTTACAAAAATAATGTCATTTGTACAATACTATCAAATTATCTCAACGTATGTTTATTTTAAAATATCATTTTTTATAAATTTTATTAATAAATACTTCGTTATATAAACCAAAAATGATCAATTGTGAATAAACAAACATATAAAGTCAAAATAAACCATTTTGTAACTTTTTCTTCTTTAATTTTGATACTATAGTAGACTTGTATGTGGTACTATACTCATTTATTATCTTACCCTTGTGCCATGTCATTTTATAATAAATTTATCCTAGTTATCTCTTGTTTTTTTTTTTTTTTGGACACATATTATATTTTTTCCCTATATGGCTATAAAGTAAGTTATCGGTTTTTTAAACCTAATTACTGACCATAAAAATAAAAAAAGAGATCGAAAGAGGAAGTACAAATAGGTTGAATGGTTGATGTATAGTATAATAATGTAAAAAAGAAGGTAAACGTGCTTAAAGATGAATAATGTGAGTGGGGGCAGCAGCATTGAAGCATATATGATTTGTTATATGATTTGGTTATCTAATGTGTTTTGAGTTTGAGAAGTTGGTGCATAGCTTTTAAGTTGAGTAATGATCTTGTTAGGTCTCTTGTAGTAAATGTATGTCACCCAATTTTTGGCCGACAACAAAGTTTGTTACAATGTCAAGTGTCATTGGTACCGTACTTAAAATGTTGTCATTTCTTTCTTATTTATTATATTACTTAAAATGTAGTAAATGCATGTAGTATACTAGTATATATTTTTGAAATTATATCCTTTTATAGCAGGAAGTCAAGGAACTAAGTGTTTTCCTTTGTATATATAATATACACTAGAAGTCCGTGCGACGCACGGTTTGTTTGATTAATTTATTTAATATTAATTTTTTTTTTTTTGTATTTATAAGCTAAACTTTGTTATATATTTAGATAAAATTCCTAATATTAAAAGATAATATTTAATATTTAATTAATTTAAACTTAAAAATCTCATTCGCCAATTTTGCTTACGTGGCATTTGAATTATTTAACTCTAAAAGAAATTAATAATCTCTTATTTAATTGGCTACTACTAAGATTTATAATCCTACATGGCGCGTTGAGAAAATTAGATCCTACGTGGCTCTCTAAAAACTCGGGAAAAAACTCCCCTTTAAATATATATATATTAGATTTTTAAAAAAATAAAATTGATGAGAGTGAGGGAGAGCTCAAGTGGTTAGAGCTCCCTTCCCAATTTCAAGTTATCATTGGATTGTTTCTCATCACTCGCCTTTGTGACTTTCTAAAAAAAAAAAAAAGTTAAAATTGATAATATGAGAACACTCTTATCACAAGGAGAATTCTGAATGTGAAAAAAAAAAAAATAACGAAAAAGACACTCTAATTAGTTCCTTCTGTAGTTATAAAAAATAAAAAAAATGAAAAATAAAAAAAAATTAGAAAGATTGTAAAATTGAGAGAGGAGAAGGATAATGGAGGAGTTTCGATTGAAGAGAGTAAACATTGTTATATATTTCATAATAGTTATATTACTAGGTAAACTATTCTTCATACTTTGTATAATGATAAAGAAATGGTGGTAACTAGTAAGAATGCGTGACACATTGACATTTTACTATAACTTTGTGTTACAAAAAAGTCTCTTGCCACTTTGCCAGATGGTTTCTAGAATTAATTTTTGTTAATTTTTTTTTTTTTTTTTTTTTTTTTTTTTTTTTTTTTTTGTAATTATAAGAGAGATAGATTTCTATCAAATTCTGATTCGTTGCATTATCAAACTCTATATAATAATAGCACTATATATATATATATATATATATATATATATATATATATATATATATATATATATATTGACAAAATAATAGCACTATATTAATTTCTTTGACAAAGACATTTTCCCTAATTTAGGTTTCCTTCCGTGACCACTTTGGTATTTTATCACTTTTAGCATTAAAGAATGAAACTGGCAGTTGGAATGTTTCATCAACCATTATTACATAGCCAAATATTAATCATAAATTTTTACTAATACATACCAGCACGTATTTGTAAGAAAAAAAATATTATCATGTGGAATTTTGATATATACTCCGTATTTTAATGTTTATTTTTTAGGATTAATAATAATTATATATTTACATACATACACATACGTTATAAAAGATACTCATTTTTTTTTTCAAAAAAAATAAAATAAAATAAAAGATACTCTAATTAAATTTGCATTGAAAATTACGGAAAAAGCAAGATAGTTACATATGGGCAGGAAAAAAAATTACTTATATTGCTAATTTTTTTTTTTTTTTTAAAAATAAAAAAAAGCCCTTATATATATATATTTTTTTTTGAGGAAAAAAAGCCCTTATATATAGTTCCTCTTATGGTCAGTTTTACAACCTTATTAAAATAAATGATAAAAAAATCATCAACACTGGTAAAAAAAATAACAAACAAGTAAAATGATGTAATTCATGAGTATAAAAACATGTAAAGTTTCCTTCAAAAAAAAAAAAAAAAAAAAAAATTTGTAAAGTAAAAACTAGTAATGTAATCCATAAGTAAATAAACATTGAATATTACAATTACTCATAGGGTTTTTTTGTTTTTATTTAGTCGAAACGTTTACATTTTTGACACAATTACAAACTATCTACAAAGTAGTTTTTCAAATTTATAATTACCCATATTATAAATTCATAATCACCTGGGATTTTGTTAGATTTGTCTCTACATGCATTTTCAAAACATTAGTTATTTATAATTTCCACTTGTTAATTATTAGATTTTATTACTGTTAAACTTATATATTGGATGTAAAATGTGATGTGGTAAAAGAAATTAAATGTGTCAATTAACAAAGAACAAAGGAGCTAAGGTAAGAGCAACTAAAGGTATACCTGTGTGTAGAAGGCCAGTAGAATGAGTAATCTTATGCCAACAAAGGCCCACCGATATAAAAAGAAGCAACTATTACTCAGTGAACGAATAAACCGTTGTCGTTTTTCCAGTGATAATTGTGAAAACTTGAAGACAAATGGGAAACAAGGAGATAAACTGTGTATTCCTCCAAATACAAAGGTTCCTAACCTTGTTGACAACATAAATATAAAGAATCTTAGTAGGAACACATGATGTCCAAGTCTATGGCTTATCAACCTTCCTATCTGAAATACATGCACAAAATTACACAAAATAATTAGCCATAGAAATATGTCATAACACGTACAACACATGCATATATAAAGGGCTTATTTAAATTCTTTTTTTCCTTTCCAAATAGAAGAGTTGGAGAGGAAAATATTATTATTGTATGGTCTCGAATCATAATATCGAATTTTGGACATTATAGTATGTACTATGTAGTAAACTTTCTAAATACTATGTATGGTAATTATATCTTTGTGACGAGAAGGAATTTTTGTTTGGGATTCAAAAGGATCATGCAATATAAATTTATCATGAGATGGGGATGAAAGGAGTTAAATATATCATAATTTTCATTGTTTTGTACAGTAGTATTTGAAGTCTTTTGTAATATCGTTTAAAAACATAATGATATTATAAAAGAACTTGAATACTACAAAATAACTTATATTATTCCCTTTGTATAATTCAAACATTTTACTTTCACTACATATTTTAGGAAAAACATAGTCATATAAATTTATGTATTTAATTTATTGATAACTAAAGATACACATAAATCAAATAAACCAGATCAATAAACATATATTTTACCATCTATATAATTATGCATAGATCAATAAGCAAAGGATAGTCCATTAAAATTAATAATGAATGTAAAGAACAGAGGACCCCTCCTGTGATAGGAGGGGCACACCCAGTATCTTACCGTGTAATAAAAATGTAAAAAAACAGAGGAAATATTTTATGTTTCTGTATGCATGTTAGAAAAACTTAATTTTAAAAATTCATACCTTATAATATGTATAAGTTGATGAAAGTATGTACTTCATGTTACTATAATAAGAAAACTTATTTCATATTCCATATTACCACGTACATAACCAAAATAATGTAAACATAAATGAAATAGCCGCAAAAGAAATAAGAAAGGACATACTCAACCATAATTGTTTATATAGCAAAAATAAAAATAACGAAAAATGCATGGTGCCTACATGCTCTGGACTTCCAGTCATAGAGGCTGAGGTTTTGTAAAATTTGATGACACACTCATCCGTGGCCGTCTCCGGTGGATTCACGGCCGGTATGATGGTGTCACAAAGGGCGGTAAGAGACTCCATCTCCCGGGCGGACAATTTATTAGTATAAATTCGTTTATCTCCCTCATTCAATAGGCTTTGTGTATCAATACTTCCTAAATCTATTACCAAATGCTCTCCTTTTTTGTTTGTAACGACATTCGAACCGTCGAGCTCCATACTAATTTTGTGTGATTTTTTTTCTAGGGAAAGATGTATTAAAATCTAGGGATGCATGAATAATAATCTTTCTATTATATGTTATGTTTTCATGTATATGTATATATAATACGTAAGCTTGTATACATGTGTGGTGCTCAGTAGTAGCAAAGATGGCAAGCTAACGCAATTACTCTCAAGAAAGCAAGAGGAGCGTTGTCAACTAACTAATAACTAATAGGAGTATGATATACTTGTGAATTTAATGTGAGTGACATGATTATTCTTACTTACTAGTTTTTTTAAGTAAAGTGTTATACAAAGTGGTTGGCCATATGTGAATTCCTTTTGTGTATTTTTTTAAAACTATCTTTTAATTTATTTATTCCCTCTATTTCAGAATGATCGATGCAGTTTGACGAAATACACATGACAATGCATAAGTTTGACCATTATTTAAAAATATTCATCAATAGAATATACATATTAGACAACATTTATATTATGAAAATATATAATAATTCTATTTTAACAACAACAATCGTACATTGTGATTTTTGAGTTTTTTTTTTTTTTTTTTTTTTTTTTTTTTTTTTGTATTGATATATTTATACGGTTAAAGTTAATAGATAAATAAATACAAATTTTAAATTTTGTCAATTATTTTGAAACGGATGTATTATAATTTATATATTTATATCTTTTAATGTAAATTATAGAATATTAATACTTTCAATTCTACAAATGCAAAACAATCATTTATATATATATAATTACTTTGTGTAAAAATTATTGATATTTAAACATAAATCAAGGTGAATCTGATAAGATCCCAC
The DNA here is from genome assembly GCF_948465745.1 of Chenopodium album. Lineage (NCBI taxonomy): Eukaryota > Viridiplantae > Streptophyta > Magnoliopsida > Caryophyllales > Amaranthaceae > Chenopodium > Chenopodium album. Next base: position 9,621,662 of record NC_137853.1, on the reverse strand, counting down.
TAGTATATATATTTTATCTTACATATAAAACACACAAAAAAAAAAAAAAAAAAAAAAAAAAAAAAAAAAAAAGATCAGAGTGGGATAGATGATATGTGTCAATAGTGTGTCCAAATGACGTGCTCAAAAAATGGAAATATATATAGTTAATGGAAAATTTTTAAAAAAGGGAACACGTATAAGAAGCTAAACAAACATTGATTATTAAATAACACAATTCAAATGTAGTTATGTATGGATGTAAAATTTAATTTTCTCATTTTTTTTTCGAGTGATGCTACACATACAATGGTTGTATGTGGTAGCTCACATACAACACCATTGTATGTATGTCATGTCAGAAGGGAGGAAAAAAATAAGATGGAAAAAATAAGGGAAAAAAGTAAGCCCAAAATACAAACCAATTAAATGCTGCCAACAATGGTTGTATGTGGGTGGCCCACATACAACCATTGTATGTGTAGCATTTTCCCTTTTTTTCCCCTTAACATTGAGCATTGTTATCTTCAACTTAAAACAATAGTATTTCAATGCACTAGCTAAATATTTAACATGTGGCAATTTTAACTGGTTTACCCATTGAAAATAAGCTAGGGACTGTTTTAAGAAGCCCCTCTCCTCTAAAGTTAAGACCACCATGAATTAATCGAGAGTTAGAACCTATTATAGAAAAATATATATATATATATATGAGAAGTTCCTTAAAATGCGAAGGATGAGAAGGATTTTATGTGCATATTTCAAAAAAAATCTGACCAAAATTGAATGTGCATTTTTTTTGCGCATAATGTGCATAAGTTCTCGTTTTACCAAAAATTGCAAAAAAAGTATCAAGTCCAAGATCAAATATGCACATTTAGTTCAAAATTAATGCACATTTCATCTTTCTCATTCTTCTCATTAAAAGATCCTTCTCATTGGATCTCAATCCTATATATATATATATATATATATATATATATATATATATATATATATATATATATATATATATATATATATATATATATATATATATATATATATATATAATCTATGGGCCATTTTAAAATTTACTCCCAACAAAAAAGCTACCTTACCAATTCTCCTCTCCTCTTGGTCCAACTAGCCTATAAGGTGGTCATATAATAGTAAGATGATCCTATTTTAAAAATTTGTATTCCAATTATATTTTGAGAAAAGTAAGTTAAGATAAGTTTTAATAAGAATTGAGAAATTCGAATTACAATTAAGATAATTTTTGAAATGTGATTAAAAGACATATATATTGTGTCACAAACACCAATAATTTTCTCCATTACTAGATTTTGACTTGGTTAAAACTCGGACAACACGTTTAAAGATGGTAATAATGGTAGTAATGAGAATGCATTTGTATATAAATTTGACTATATCAACCAAAAAGTTTAAAATAATTGATTATGTCCTAGGAATCTAGTTATACTCTATTATGTCTCCTCAATCACATCTGAGCAAGTTAAGGCTGCGATCTTGAACTATGAATACAACACCATATTAAAAAATCAACTCAATCTAATAACAAAAAACTTAAGCTAATAATTGAAACTGAAGGCTGGTTTTCATACTCTGTCAATCAACTCCTACATATTACACACCAAAGTATCCATCCTATAATAAAGAAAACACTAAAACAATCCCATTTATTACCACTATAGGTGATCCATCCCATAATAATAAAGAAAACAATCCCATTTATTACCACTATAGGAGATACGTAAAACTTATAACTATACTCAAAAGCCAAGACAAAGAAGTACTATTTTACATGCAGCACAATACTACTTTGTCTTTAAATCATATGCTCCTAAAAAAAATAAAAAAAATTAATAAATAAATAAATAATAAAAAATAAAATAAAATTACCAACCTATCATTAGTAAAGCCAAGTCATTACCGACTAATCCATCCGAATTATTTCTCATATATTTTCTCCGTATTTTTTAATCACATCATTTGTCATTTTACGTTTAACAATGCAATACTTAGGCCATTAAAAACTTTAATTTTATTTAAGTAAAGATTAAAAAATTTAATATTTGAATAGTATGCGTCAAGACGAATCTGATGACTACATCCAGATAAATAACAAAAGTTAGTCAAATGAGGTTATGTGAATAGTCTAAAAGTCCAAAAGGTGCAATTAAAAAAAGGAAGAAGTACAAAATATAATGCTATATACTTCCTCCGCGGCTCTAATATTCCACAAAGGGGAAAGATACGGAATTTAAGATGAGGAGGGAGATAGAAAGAAATAATGATATAAGGACTCATGTGATGAAGAGAGAGATATAGAGAAAACATGTGCATGCAGCATGCATAATATAATAATGTTGTAATATTTATTAAACACAAACTTTCATATATCGCTGCCAACCATCATAGGGGTTATTTCCATAGTGTTATAGTAGTTACCTGATTAGCGTTACAAGGGTTATTTCGTCAGTGTTATAGGAGTTACTTGGTCAGTGTTATAGGAGTTACTTGGTCAGTGTTACAAAGAGCACTCAATCAGTGGTATATACAAGTACAAGAGACCAGGGGCGGTTCTGGGCCGGAGCGGGGTAGTCGACGGAACAGGGCCCTCAAATTTGAGGGGCCCCAAAATTCAGATATATGTAATTAAGTTGTACATAATATCACAAGATTATAGTTGGAGTATTGGTTAGAACACTTATACTTTGTGTACGAGACCCAGTTTCAAGCCTTGGGGCCAGCATTTTTTTTATTTTTTGGGAAATAAAGTGTAGTAGTGTACGAAGGTTGTGAGTGTCAGTCAAATTCAATGAACTAAGTCACTTTCTCTAGAATCCTCCGCCCAAACCTTTCCTCTTCTCCAATATTTTTCTCCAAAAAAACTTTCAATCTATCATTCTATTTCCCAAAAACACTCTATGTTTCCAAAATTAATTTCACACTTAACTATTTTAACATCTTGTTTTCAACATTTTTAATTTACTTTTTATTAGTATCTTCAATTATTCAATTAGCCCAAAAATATTTCATCTTCCAAAATAATTTTGCCCCATTTTAAAAAGTTGAACAGGGCCCCAATTTTTTTTTGCAATTTTAGCCCCGGCACTGCAAGAGACTACATAGTGTGGCCAACCGCACACAAATTAAAACGCATTGTTTTATCTACGGTACTTGTATTTTACATGCAATAACTTTTACTACCCTGTTAGCATTCTTAGCACTACTTAAAATTTTGTTGCCTGTAATAATCTTTATGCAGTAATACAATAGAGACTAGATTAAGCAAATTCCCAAGACTAGTAGGCAAATCATCAGAGATTAGACGCAACCAACTTAATTAATTTTGTGGCCCTGCCAAATTATATTTTTATTCAGAATTTGGTGTGACTGATCGATCTTTTTCCAACAATGCTGATATGATGATGGTGAGATATATTAATAGGATTGAATACAACTCATCTACCAATTGTTATGAGTCAATTGAGATATCAATGTTGATTTTTTGTCTAATTCCAAGTAATTGAATTTAGTCATTTTTGCATTACAAAATTTTAATTATGTTTTCCAATTCCAAGTAATTGAATTTAGTCTTTTTTGCATTTTTAATATGTTTAAATTCGGTTGAATGTTTGATTTATGTCTAATTTGAAGATACGGATGCCATTTTTTCTTCCATATTTTATTAAAATTTAGGAAGATTTTGTATTAGTATAGTTCGTTGTAACACAATTTTTAATAGTATATATGTGGCTAGCTACACCGTGTGACCGGCTACTCGTTTGGTTAGGGATCACTTGCAGGGGTTACTCGTTTAGTCAGGGGTTAGTAATACTGGGGTTACTCGTTTAATTTGGTCAAGAGTTATTTATTCATGGGTGTTACTCGTTTAGTCAGGCGTAAAGTATAGGGGTTACTTATTCAAGGGTTACTTGGTTGGTCATGGGTTGCTCTCACACAAAAAACACGCTAACCGAGTAAGGAATCAACCCCTACAAGTAAAACATGAATAAGTAACTCATACAAGTAACCCCTATAAGTAATCATATCCCTGCCACACGATGTGGCCAGCCACACAGAAAAGTTGCTCTGACTCGAGCAATGACTGTAATTATTTTATGTTTAAGTCTCGTAGAATATAACTAACTGTATAAAAGCTCCAATACAAGATTCCACGAAGGATATGTCAATTAGAAATTGCTAATATAAACTTCAAGATGTTAGGAAATTCAACATATGCCCCAATATAGTATCGGGATATATAGCTAACTGTTATTAATATTTTGCAGGGAAATTTCAATTGCCCTTGGAAACTGCATTTGCTCATGGCCGACGTCATGGGTGTAGAATAGGGAGTGCAAAATGCTCCCTAGCACAGGCCCCGATTATTAGAGGGCCTATTTTTTTTTCATATTTAATTTTTTTTAATGCTACAACTCTCAAGAGCCTCCTTATTTGTAATACACAACATATTACCTCTATTAATCCAAGCTCCCATATTAATTTTTAATACTTTTCATATTCTTCTATCAATTCAAATTAGTATATATTTCTCCATTTTAGAATTTTCGATGTAAAAAAAGTTAATTTAAGCCAAATTAAAAATTAAACGATTCGTATTCGGTACAATGGCAAAGCATTTAAGCAATTAATTTTGATTATTCATAATTATTCTTATCAAGCTGCTAAATATCTTCCCATTACATAAGGGTTATCTAATTGTGTATGGCGTAAATAATAGGTTAAATATTAAAAATTTGTATGTTTTCAAATTATATGCGCCATTTTTCCATTTTAGAACAGGGCCCTAAAATCATTCCAACGGCCCTGGCCGACGTCACCAAGATTCTCAAGTCATTTGTGGCTTTTGACTCCCTTCCACAATTACCGTCAAGGAAATCGAGCAGCAGATTATGTTGCTTCTCTGGGCTATTCTACTCTGACACATCAAGATATTGACCCGTTTATGGATAGCAAGTTTTCTTATTTTTTACTTTTTAACAAATTAGGTTACGGTCTTGTGAGAAGACGTTCCTAATTTTCCCAACAGTATGACACAATTTAAATTATAAAAACATTTAATTTGGATACACCTGGTGTATAGTAACTTTACATAATACTTCATCTGTTTTTTTTTAGTTGACACCTTTCTATTATCACGCTTGCCAACACATGTTTTTAACGCTTAATAACCTTAATTATCAACATTGTAAAATTATAAAAAGTGAATATTAATAAAAATATATATATAGACGATTCAAACCAAGATCCCACGTGATTATATTTTATCGTATCTATAAACCATAAAAGCGAGTCAAAGTGTAGTCTATGAATAGTGTAAAAGTCAAACGGTGTCAACTAAAAAAAAAACGAAGGAAGTATAACATACTTCCAGTTGGTCATCCTAAGCATCAACACTGATCGATCATGGTATAATATTATACTATGGTGTAAAAAATCCCCCAAAATCATAAAAACATTTACTACACAGCTACACTCATGCATGGTATAAAATTATACCATTTGATAATTAAGGGTATGTTCTTTTCAGCTTATTTTCAGTTCAGTTCATTTCAGCTCCAATAAGTTCAGTTCAGTTCTCATCTTAATTTCCTTCTCTCATAAAATATTCAGTTCAGTTCAGCTCCAATAAGTTCAGTTCAGTCAATCAGAACAGACCCTAATATGATGGTATACCATCATATGGACATATGGTATAATCTTGCATTGGTCTGTATATACGAAACATAAACCAACTAAGTCACGCTACGTAGCCTGGTTAGCATATATATAACTTTAATTTTTTTTTTCAGTTGCATTAAGAAAAAAATATTATAAAGTAAAAAAACCATGAAAAATACCACTGTTTATAACTTTTCAAGATCCACATATAAATATTCATATTGATATATTTTCACATATTTTAAGAACTAGGTTAAGTCCCGTGCCATGCACGGTAATTTTTAAAACTTAATATTTATCATTAATTTAGCATTATTATTTAATTATAAAAAATTAAACCTAATTGCAGAATAAGATAAAAGTTTTGTAATTACAAAAAAATTTAAAAAAATTGATCACACTAAAGAAAACAGAGAGAATGCGAGTGAGGGATAGCTCAAGTGGTTAGAGCTCCTTCCCGGTTCCAGGAGATCTTGGGATCGATTCTTACCCCGCCCTTGTGGCTCTCTTAACTACACAAAAAAAAAACAGATTGAATAATGTATACACAACTAATAATAAAAATAACTATGATTTACATCATAAAGTTATAGATAGAAAACAATTATTGCATAATATTGTATATATATAAAAAATATATATATATCTTTGTTTGATGGTGTACAAATGTCAAATGGAATATACTTATAAAAGAGGAAGTGAAATATTATTGAATAGTTTTTGGAGGGAACATTTTTAGCCAGGAGATGACATGTGTCAGTCCTGTTTTCGTCTTTAGTATAAAGTTATAATATTTAATTATAAAAAATTAAACCTAATTGCAGAATAAGATAAAAGTTTTGTAATTACAAAAAAATTGATCACACTAAAGAAAACAGAGAGAATGCCAGTGAAGGATAGCTCAAGTGGTTAGAGCTCCCTCCCGATTCCAGGAGATCTTGGGATCGATTCTTACCCCCGCCCTTGTGGCTCTCTTAACACACACACACACGCACACACACACAAAAAAAAAAAATGTATACACAACTAATAAAAATAACAATGAATTACATCATAAAATTATAGATAGAAAACAATTATTGCATAATATTGTGTATAAAAAAAAAAATCTTTGTTTGATTGTGTACAAATGTCAAATGGAATATACTTATAAAAGAGGAAGTGAAATATTATTGAATAGTTTGTATTAAAATACTTCTCTAAGAAGCTTTGGCCCCAAAAAAAAAAAAAAAAAAAAAAAAAAAAAAAAAAACTTTTGGAGGGAAAATTTTTAACCAGGAGATGACATGTGTCATTCCTGGTTTCGCCTTTAGTATAAAGTTATAGATTACCAAAACTGTAAATTTTCTTTCATTGATTTAAAAATGTTAATTATCTATTACCGATAATAAAAGAAAATATACGTATTCTATACCTATAATTAAATTAAATGTGGCAGTACACTTTCTTTATACACCGTAGGTGGTTTGAAGGAAAATATAATGTTTTGAGGTATAGATGATGTGGATGTACGAGAGAGAAAGGGGTGGTATACAATTTTATACCATGAGTGTTAATGGTTAGCGAAATAGTTGATGAGAGAAGGAGGGTTGGTCCAAGGGTAGGAGGGGGTGGTGAAGGTATCATTCAACATCATTTAATTTTCAGGTTGGAGGGCTTACTTTACAATCTGTAAAGAAAATGTACTTGGATTTGAATAAGATCAAAAAGGGAAAAAAACTTTTTTTTTTTTTTTTTTGTACGGAGTACCTTTGTTGGCTTTGTATCTCTAAACAAATTAGTTACTTGTACCATTTAATTGTTAGGTATGAATTGATATATGTATTACTGTATCTCAATTCATGAGTGAAACGTAGTTAATGAAAATTGATTTTGGCACACCTTTTATTGATATTGGCACATTTTTATGTGAGATGAGCATAAAAGATTGTGCTCTCACATATATAGGGGTGTGTCAAAATCATTTCCCGTATTTAACATGCAATATATGCACAGTTAGTCAGTTAATAAAGAAAGATACAAGGGATGTATCAAATAAATTGAGACATTATTATCAATCATTTGTTATAAAGAGATTGCATTCACAATTTTTTTTTTTCTCATAAATATATTGATAGGGTTGTGGTAGACTGAAATTCAAATTTAATTTTTGATTTCAACATTTAAGCTATATAAATAACTTAACTTGGAACATTGTCAAGCCATCACTTATCGTGTGTGATTTCAACCAATAATATGGAGTGACATGACACAAAATGTTTGAATTTTTAGAAGTAGTATATATTTTCGTTAACTTGTATATAATGTTTCAATGTGATTGAAACTTACGTCTATGATCATCATGAAGAAAGAATGAATGAACATTAAAATTGAATGCTACGTATGATCGCTCACCTTCCACCAGTAGTATTATTCTCAACGGTTTGTGTTTTGATTTATCATATGGTCCAAATTCTAAACACCCAATATGGTCCCAAATTATGTAATTAAAAAAAATATGAATGTCTAAAAAATTGAGGGTGGTGGTTGTAAGTTGAGGAGACTCTTTTTGATTTATTGTGTATTAACACCTAATTAATAAATGATTAAGATAATTAATATAATACTCTATATGACTAATGTAGGACATGGTGACTTAATTAGGGTGTGTTCAGTTTACCTAAAAAAAGAGTTTCAGGGCTAATCAGCTTTAATCATCACTAATTAGACCTAATCATGTGTAAATATAACATAACAATCAAAGGTAATTAGGTCTAACCAGAGCTAATAAGTTAAGTTTAGAGAAGTTCGGGTGAAGAGAACACATGCACCCTTAGACCATTCATCATAATTGACCTACAAACTCTTTTATTTTACTTCCTTCATTTCATATTAATTGATACATTTTATTTAGGCACGTTTACCAATGAATAATATTTTCAATTATGGGCAATCAAAACTTATAAAACTTTGATACCTGGAAAATAGACGAGATTATAAGATCCCACTCTGCCACTCGACTATGTTTTTTCTTCAAAATAAATCACAAAATGTGAAAATTTTTGTTTCATCACTTTTGTTTTCACAGACTCCTAGGCAATTTTTGGAGTAGAGAGAGGTAGACTGGAAAAATAAATAGGGCCCATATGGTAGGAGAGAGATAGAGAAAATTTATTAGTTAAAAAGAAAAGTGATACAACTAAAATAAAAATTGCTTTTTAGAAGAGTGATGCAATTTAAAAACAAAAAGAGGAAGTATTAAAATGTTATGATTTTTTTAATAAGTAATTTAAAATACACAAATTTTTATACGTGGCTGGCCACACCGTGTGGTCGGGGTTACTTGTGTTACTCGGTCAGGGGTTATTTAAGGGGTTAAATTACTAGATCAGGGGTTACTCGAGTTATTTGGTCAGGGGTTACTTAGGGGGTTTGGTCAGAGGTTACTTTAGAGGTTGGCAACGTGCCGTGTCGGGTCGTGCCTGGTGGTGGCTCGTGCCGTGGTGTGCCGGGCTAGGCCACCATTTGGCATACCCCAGCCCACGGCACAGACCACGTGCCAAGCGTATCGTGCCGTGCAATGGGCTGCCCATAATATATATTTTTTTCAAAATGGATATACTATTTAAATAATTATATTAATTTATGTTTATTTTTAAAATTTTTATATTATTATTGTTCTTTTTATTATTCTTATCTTTATTATTATAGTTCTTTATTATTATTAATGTTATTTTTATGGTCGTGTCGCCCGCGGGTTCGTGCAGTGCTCGTGCCGGATTTTCAAAATTGTGTTCACGACACGGCTCACGGCCCACTCCTCGGTCACCGTGTCGTGCCGTGCCGCTGGCGGGCTCGTGCTGTGCCGGGCCATGCCCACCTCTAGGTTACTTGAGGGGTTCGGTCAGGGGTTACTTGAGGGGTTTGGTCAAGGATTACTCGAGGGGTTATTCGGTCAGGAATAACTCAAGTAACCCCTGACTGAAAAACTCGAGTAACCCCGATCACAAAGTGTGATCAGCTACATAGAAAATTTTCCTTTTAAAATATTGATGGTTGAAAGTACGTCTTATACCCTGTACCAAACAAAACAGGGTACTATATTGATTTTGAATTGTACTTTTGTAATTTTGTTGTTCATTCCTTCTAGTCTTTTTGTCTTAGTTTAAGTAGTACCAATCTGAGTTTACTTACTTTAAGGGCGTGCTTGGATTGGGGGTAATACGTTAAGGGGGTAATAAAAGTCAAACTTGAATATACAAAAGTAATTAGAGGTGTAGTTGTAGGAGACATGATGCTTACAAATGAAATAAGCTAGTTGTGCCATGAGGAAAAGAGAGAGATGGAGGAATTATTACTCTCATAATGAGGGTAATAGTTACCCACCCTCCCCCTAGTGTAATTATTACCCTCAAAATGAGGGTATTGATTCCTCTTTCTTCACCTCACACCATACCATCACTACTTAATCTTCTTACAATCACACCATCACTATCTCTTTTTTTCCTATTTTCACATTCATTTTGCTTAGTTTGACTTTTATTACCCCCTTAATGTATTACCCATTTACCCCCAATCCAAGCATGCCCTAAAAGGGCACTTATGTGCCTCCTTCCGTAGCAATTGGCGGCAGCAAGCAAACCTTGTATACCCCACTCCTTATTTATTACTTGTGCTTCTTTTTTTTTATTGACATAAAATAGGATTTTCTTGGTAAAATATAGCCAAATGGCACCTACAATGCAAATAATTCTTAAGAAATCTACACTCCCAACACAAAAATAAATCACTCGTAAAATAATATATATATGTATGTGTGTGTGTGTGTGTGTATGTGTATGTATATGTGTGTATACACACACACACACACACACACACATATATATACACAGTGGCGTATCCAGGAATTCCGAACTGTGGGTTCGGAATTTTAAAAAAAATGATGATCATATATTAACTAAATATTCAATACATAAGTTCATTTTTTTTAATTACAAATGGATGGATTTTACAAAAAAAAAAAAAAAAAAAAACACCTACAAAAGCATTTTTCGAGTTTTCATAGTTTGAAAGCGTGCTAATACATTACTACTTTTATAAATCTATATTTCTATTGCAAAAAAATCAATATTACACATAAAAATAAAAATAAAAAATCTCAAGCCCCCAATAAACACAAATTTAACAATGTAAACTTCTTCTAATTATCAATTAAAAGACCAATAAAAATTTTAAATTCTAAGTTTCTACAATTCAATTTGTCAACAATTCAAGTATTCAACAATATATCAAAACCAATTAAAAAAATCAGTATGTAATTAACTAATTATCACTAATTTTAATAAAATCAACCATTAAATAAAGATTTAAGAATTAAGAGGAGTAGAGGAATAAGAGGTCTCACAAACTCACGAAGAACGGAAGAACTCGGAAAAAAAATACAAAAAAAAATAAAAACATAAAATGAGATTAACCATTAAATAAAGATTTAAGAATTAAGAGGAGTAGAGGAATAAGAGGTCTCACAAACTCACAAAGAACAGAAGAACTCGGAAAAAAATATCAAAAAAAAAAAATAAAAACATAAAATGAGGGCAGCAGGAATCGCACCCAAGACCTAAGGAGGAGGTTCAATGCTCTAACAATCACTTCCTTACCAATGTGCCAGGCTTTAACATTTGATTATTTATCTCACATAAATTAGTTTTAACCCTTTTTTTCTTTCTTTTTTTTTTAAAAAAAAATTAAAACTTATAATTTTTTTCCGAAAAATCTGTGGGTTCAATGAACCCCCTATATATATATATATATATATATATATATATATATATATATAATCTTCATGCCATGCACGGTAATTAATTTAAGTATTGTTTATAATTCAATAAAATATTTTTAAAAAACAAAAATAAAATATTTTGTATAATACATGAGGACAAAATATATAACCATAGTATTATATGTATATAATGAAATGAAATATGAAATATAATAAATGTTTAAAATTCTAATGATAAATTGATATCAATTTTCTTTTAATTAACTAAATAATTAAGTATTTTAAAACTGTATACTTGTATTAAACACTATGAGATTGTTATTTAATACAATTTTGGATTTTGGGTTAGTGGAAAACATATATAATTTGTCGTGCTTTTGATATATAAATAACTAAAATTTAAAAATAAATCAAATAAGATTCATATTGTCAAATAATAATTAAGCTATTAGGAAGTCGCATCCTAAAAAGAAATGAAAACATTTGGAAATTTCTAAATAGAGAATACATGAATAACAAAGAAAGCAAAAGGAATTATAGTAATAATAATAGTAATAGTAACAGTAATAATAAAGTATGAATCAATTATTTATAAAACACATCATTTTTAAAATTTTTGTTACAAAACTACTGCATATATAATATATTGAAGTCTTGAAGGAATAAAAACTACATGAGGATTAGAAAATAATATATACTCCATATGAATACAAAGTAATAGACATTAGAATAGTATTTTATGGAAAATATGATAATCACAAATAAAATTGTGGTTAAATAAGTGAATGATTTGATGAATATTTTTAGTATATTTTACAATAAGTAGTTGTTGTCACCGTGGAAAAAAACTTATTAGAGGAAAAAACACTACTAAATTATGAGACATGTAATTTCTACAGTTGATTTCTTCCTAGTGTTTGTTTTAATATTACGTTATATATATATATATATATATGTGTGTGTGTGTGTGTGTGTGTGTGTGTGTATATATATATATATAACAATATTACGTTATAGATTGAATAGTTTAGATATAAAATATACAATAAAAGATATGAAAATACTTGAATCACAAATATATTTTTTACTAGGAAAGTGAATCACAATAAAATGGTTTGACAAATATATATATATATATATATATATATATATATATATATATATATATATATATATATATATATATATATATATATATATATATATATATATATATATATATATATATAATAGATTTACAATAAAAAGGAAAAAAAAAAGGAAAAATAATTTTGAACACTTGGAAGTGACACATGTCATTCATAGTGTCTGTTTTAGTATTATGTTATGTTATTGATTGATATATTCGTATTATTACGAAAATAACAAATCTATTTTATATTTCCCAAAAAATAGTATTTATGACAACATTATAATCTACTACTCCATAAACTTAAAATAACTATATTTTACAAGTATTTTTTAACAATTGATATTAATATACAATGACTGTTCTGTTTACCTTATCTTCATTTCACTTATTTCAGGAAAAATATGTCAAATAATTGAGATAAGATCAGATAAGTTCAAGGGAAAATACGTTTAGATAAGTTGTGATATATAAGGGTTAATCAGGGCTACCCAAGTTCAATTTATAACTAAAATAAGTACTAGTTAATAAGGGTTAATAAGTTCAGATAAGGTCAAATAAGTTTAGATAAGTAAAAATCAGGTGAATAGAATGCACCCTCAATTACATTATACAAGTGTATAACCAAGTATTATTTTTAAGATTCGAGCACAGCTCGAGCACTAACTAGTATACATTAAAAACCACACACCATGCAAATAAAGAGGGAGTAAATGGAAGAAAAAAGTGGAAATTTATAATCTATATCTATACTTAGTATTTAAAAACTCTAACCATGATACACACATGTCTTCATCCTATGTTCACTTCTCCAATTCAATATTATGCCAAGTGTACACTATTCTAATCAAATGTGCCACATGTTCAATATTCTCTTTACAATTCATATATACATAATCATTTTCCTTTTTTTTTTTTGTAATTTTTTTTTTTTATTTTTATTTTGGTATGAGACACATAATCATCTTCTACCTTTATTACCTTTTTAATTTTAATAATAAATTTTTAAATACTAAGTATAGATTAGCAAAATTCAATAAAGCACATAATAGATAATATTACATAATATTAAAATAATTGAAATATCACATAATATTATTAAAAAAATATTGATCGGATAATTATAACAAAAATTGTAGGTATAATAAAAATATTACCTTCCACCTGTTCAATTTAGAGGACATAATCATTTTCCTTTTTTTTTTGTAATTTTTTTTTTATTTTTATTTTGGTATGAGGCACATAATCATCTTCTACCTTTATTACCTTTTTAATAATAAATTTTTAAATACTAAGTATAGATTAGCAAAATTCAATAAAGCACATATGTTAAATAAATTTACGTATAACCAATTTTTGCAATTTATATACTCCGTATTCGTTTATGTTATTTGGAGGAAAAATAGAAGGATCAAGTCTATTACGGATTTACTGTAATACACAAAAAGTTTATCACTGTAGGACGTGAGAGACACGTCACACCAAGCCAAACCCAGGATTCCCAAAATGGATCTACTCCTTTTGTTTTCCAATTTTTTTTTGACGTGATCTCCTCTCTCTCTGTCTTTTTTTTTTTTTTTCTTTTTTTCTTTTTTTCTTTCTCCTCTCTTCCTCTTCATAATCCCCTAGCTGCTCATCAATGTTCATCAGCAAATCTATACCCACAAGGCCACAACTCTTCCTCTTCATCTCCCCTCTTCAATTCCCACAAATTAAATTCCTTAAATCATGTTTTCGGTTACAAATTTCGCCCATAATTATAATTATTATAATTATAATAATGAAAATAATTTTAGGGTATTTATTCACTCATCTCTCAATGCAATATTAACTCTATATATAACATAGAACCTCCATCATTAAGTTCAAATGCAGATTCACATTCACATTTGGTGAGTGATTATAATAATTTTTATTTTTATTTTAATTTTTATTAATTAAATTAATTTTTCTTATTATCGTAGAATCTATATTGAAACCCCAATTAACAAAATTGGGAAATTGTTGTAGGCTTTTGTAGAGAGCTTGATGCAAATTGAAGGTGGTAGCTTGAGGTAAAGCTCTTTGGCCAATTATTCTAATATTTGGTATAAGCTTTAATATTTTTGGGAATTGAAGTTGTGTGTGAATTTTAATTAAATCAGTTTTGTTTGGGATTGTTCTCAACTTTACCTGTTTTTCTAAAATTCTGTTTCGTCTAAAGCTAAATTAAAATTCCCTTTCATCTTTTGTTCTCAAATTTATACAAAACTGTATCACCTCTCTTGAAAATTGATTAACTTGATATTAGCCTTCAGTTCCTATTCTTAAGATGAATGGTAACAAATCCATCAGGATCTTTTGAGCAGTAGTACGTTGTCGTTGTAGCAGTTATTTGGTTGATGTGGGAAAAGCCTGAAGTTGTACATGGGAAGTTAAATGTAATTATGTAAGAAGCACTTAAGGAATTTGCGAATTTCTCAGTTCCCACAAGATAAGTGGCTGACCTACCTCCCTTAATAGTCGATTGATTTCCTAAATTTTGAGCTTAATATGGACCCTTATTAATATGAAATATTTAACACTTATTAATCCATTTGTTTTTCTCTATTTAATTTGGTATAAGCTCTAATTTGTTTTCTCTCTTTTTCTGTTTTCCCACCTATTTGATTTTATGGACTCTGCTGTTCTTGATAGCATTATTAGCAGAATGCTTGATGTTAAGGGTAAACCTGGTGATAAGTTTAGTGTGAGTTTAATGTATATATATGTGAATGGTGAATGGTGATGTGTCATATGGTGATGTTAAATTAAGTTACGCCTATTATATAATATAACTCTTGAAAAACCAAATTACCATGTGTAAATGAGGACACATACTGAATGTATGCTAGGGTCTTTAGTCATGTGTCATGTGTCATGTGTCATGTGTCATATATGAGGGATAAAATCAATGCAGTCACATAAAAAACATATGCCAAAATTAATGCAAAACACACACCTGAGTGGCCAATATGATAATTGGCATACTTTAAACTATGATAAGTTAGGCACAGGATAATAGGATAACAAGTAGAAAAATGCAAACTTTATTAAGTGGCAAAGATAGGATTTCGGCAATTTGGTACAATGCTGCAGAAACTATGGCCCAATAATCTTTTATTTATTATTTTTTTGAATATTACACTATATGCATTAGCATAATTGTTAACCTATTACATCTTCAATTGAATCATATTGGGTTTTGCAAAAGAAAATGAAATATGGCAGGAAACTTTTCACCATTAGCTTCACAACTTTGCTGGCAAATATCGTTCAATGGTATGGTTTAGCTACACCCCTATATAGACAATACTACAAAGCCAAGAAAGACAAGTACAAGGTCTTTGTGAAACTGAGACTGCAAGAAGATGTACCAATCAAAGTGTGTAGTAAACTAAACAAGACTATAGCACTAGCCACAGAAGACGCGGCTAAACAAGTAGTCAAAGCTTTACAAAAAACTCACAATTTTGACGTAGTTGACCTAAACTATGAAGTTTGCATGAAGCAACGGAGGAAAAGGCGTTTAGCTGACATCAAATTAGCCACAGCCGATCTAAATTTTAGTGATCTTAAGCGAAGCTACTTTGAAGTTTGTGATGAGAATAGGATAATCAAACAATATCTACAAAATGTAAAGCATAAACATAAGTAGAAATATATATTATCTACTGTGTTTGCAAATTGTGTTTGACATGTACTCAAAAAAATGCTCATCTGTCAATTAATAAATTATCTACCAAGTTTGTGACTCATGTTTGTCATGTACATGTTTAAAGTTGTTATAGTAAAATTAAATATATATACATATATTCTATTAACATAGTTTTTCTGACCATTAACTGGGTACTCACAATGTGCCCCTATATATCTTTACCATATGGTCAATATTCATGTCAAATGCATTGCACGTAGACTAATTTTGGTGATTAAATTGTACATAGTTAACAATGTATCTTCGTACTGGAGAAGCTGCGAGGCAAGCTCGATTGTTAAGAAAGCATATACTTACCCAAAGGAGAAATAGGAAAGCATCCTTGGACCATGCTAGAAGACACACGATTGGAGTCAATAAAATTGGTATCTCTAAACTAGATTATTATCACTTTTATAAACAGGAAGTTTTGTTATATAAATATGTATTCATTTCCATTTTTAGCTTCTTATAACATATTTATATATTGTTAATAGTATAAATTATTCCTATGTATTCTGCACAAGGCTTTCAGTATAACATAAGAATAATTTATTGACTGCATCCATGATCTAAGGTAACCTGAAATCTGTCAGCCATTTATGCAGACTTTAGATTAACATGAAATCTGCTAACAATTTATGCAGACTGCAGATCAATGGATCCTAGAGATTCTGCTAGACACGCTCGGCTATTAAGAACAAAGATACTTGCAGAAAGGAAAAAACAAGTAGCATCAACCATAACACAGTCCTCGGATGGTGCTACAAGAATAAGCAGACCATCCTCAGAGCATGTTAGAAGAGCCTCTACTGGATCTAATTTGAGTGGTAAGTGCCAACACCAAGTTTAAGAAAAGTAACAGCTGAACAACCACATTTTTATTGCTATAGATCATTAAGAAAGTATGGCTAAAGGTAATTGCTTTAATTAACCAAATACCCACTATATATAGACCTAAAGTAGAACTTGCTTATGTTTCCCACATTTATACTTTAATAGCAAAACTTTAATTTGATCTCAAACACTGTATATAAACCTTTCTGGTTTACAATTTAACTTTTAGTTTAACAAAGTCAGAATTTAATTAGTAAAGCACTAGAGTTTACATGGAATAAGTGACCAATTTATGCAGGTTTCACAATGCGAGATCCTAGAGAAAACGCCAAACAAGCACGACTATTAAGAAAGCATATTATTGCCCAAAGGAAAAAGCGTCCCGTAACAATCTCAAACTCTGCTACAAAAGCCATGACCAGAGACAGTGTAGTTGGTAACGCTCAAAGACCTTAAAAAATAATATCCTATACGTTGAACAATTTCTAATAATTGTGAATTGTATATTAGATGACCCATGCAGTTCAACAAGTATACCATCTATTCCAAGTAAGGGGAAAAAACGTTCCCGACAGATTGACAATGAACAAATTGACATACCAATGACACTCTCAACAAATGGTGAACATAGAAGTGAGTACACTAAGTGTCTCTTCTAAAATCATATTGTGTATTACAATTACAACTTCTAAATAATTTAATGCACCTTCATAATTCTGAAGGAAAATACACCCAGCCTTGGAGTTTTGGCGGCCCAACAGGCAGATGCTCGGATTGTGAAGCTATTGTTTGGTTTGAGGAACGAGCAAGGAAAGATAGAAACAGCAAATCTCCAAAATACAACATATGTTGTCAGAAGGGAAAGGTGAAGCTACCCCTATTAAAAGACCCACCTGAGTTCCTGAAAGAGCTTTTGAACTGTAATGACCCAAGATCAAAACAATTCAAAGATAGAGGAAGGGTGTATAACTCAATCAATGCTTTCACTTCAATGGGTGGAAAGGTAGATAACACCATCAACCGAGGAAATGCACCATATGTGTTTAGGCTAAATGGCCAGAACCACCATAAGATTGGGTCATTACTTCCTCCCGAAGGCAAGCAACCGAGATTCAGCCAGTTATATATTTATGACACTGAAAATGAAGTGGAAAACAGGATCCACAGCATTGGAAATGGCGAAAGCACTCCAGATTTGGACCCTGAAATTGTTGCAGGATTATCAAAAATGTTTGACGAGCATAACCAGCTAGCTAAGGTGTTTCGAATGGCAAGGGAAAGGTTTTCTGAGACTGATTTACAACCAGTGAAGATCAGATTAATAGGAACAAGGGCCAAAGATGGCAGGCAATATAACCTACCCAGTGCCTCTGAAATTGCAGCATTAATAATTGGAACAGGTGATGCTGAAAAAGGACCTCGCGATGTCATAATTGAAGACAAACATTTTGGCTTGAAAAGGATATCAGAACTTCATCCGAGTTTCATGGCAATGCAATATCCATTACTATTTCCATACGGAGAAGATGGATATACAACAGATATCCCACACAATGATGTAGATGCAACTGGGGGAAGGGTGCGGACAACTGTCACAATGAGAGAATATTATGCATTTCGCTTCCAACAGAGAGAAAGGGAGGCAAAAACAAGATTCCAATTGGGAAGATTGAATCAACAACATCAAGTTGATGCCTTCACATGCGTGCAAGAAAGTAGATTAGAATGGGTAAGAGGAAACCAAAAAAAAATTCGCAAGGATGTCCTACGTGGATTAGCCGATGCAGTTTCACGAGGGGATACCGAACCAGCATCGATAGGTCAGCGTGTTGTGCTGCCACAATCATTTACTGGCTGCCTCAGATTCAATGTCCAAAATTACCATGATGCCCTAGCAATTTGCAGATGGGCTGGCCCTCCAGACCTCTTCATCACAATGACATGCAATCCAAAATGGCCAGAGGTTAAAGATTTCTTATCTTTGATTCCAGGACAGAAACCTGAAGATCGACCTGATATAATCGCTAGAGTGTTTAAGATCAAGCTTGATGAGTTAATTGATGACCTTACAAAAAAAAATCTCTTTGGGCGGACAAAAGCAGGTTAGTAAAAAATAGTCTTCAACAATCAAATGGGGCATTTGTTCAATCTTTACTAACCTGACATTCAACTATCCTTCTTTGTATTTTATTAATTATTAAACGCATACAGATTAAAGTTTTTAGTAGTATAGTGCACCAACTATCAATCAATATAATTTAAGCCAAGTCTAAGTGGTTCATTAAACTACTTGCACTTGGTATACAAAGACTGCAATTTTTAATGTAAAATTACCTCTTCATATGTATTACATAACTTAAAATATTGACATACACTCGCACCTTCTTTTGGTTTTCGCAGTAATATATACAATAGAGTTCCAAAAGAGAGGACTACCACATGTTCATATGTTGTTATTCCTCCATGAAGCTGACAAACTGAAAACTCAAACAGATATTGACAGATTGATTTCAGCAGAATTACCAGATCCAGAAAAAGATCACATCGCATTTGAGGCAGTAGTTCAATACATGACACATGGACCATGTGGGGCCTTGAACCCAAAATGTCCATGTATGCAGGGAGGACGGTGTTCAAAATACTACCCTAAAAATTTCAATAGTGAAACATCAATTGGCGAGGACGGATACCCGATTTACCGGAGGAGAAATGATGGAAGGACAGCAACAAAGAATGGCATCACAATTGATAATACTTTTATTGTGCCGTACAATGTTGACTTGCTGGTAAAGTACCAAGCACACATAAATGTGGAGGTGTGCAACAAATACACATGCACCAAATACCTCTTCAAATACATGAATAAGGGCCCAGATATGGCAACTGCAACAATACAACAACAAAGTGAAGGGTCAGGCATTCAACAACAACCACAGAGGGATGAAATAAAAACATATTTGCAATGCAGATATGTTTCAGCTGCTGAGGCGTGCTGGAGAATGTTTGGATTTGAAATACAATATAAACAACCACCCGTCGAACGCCTCAGCTGTCACCTTGAGGATGAACAAACAGTAATGTTTGAAGATCATGAGCTGCTAGATGATGTCCTTGACAGAGTGGGTCAAGCAAAAACTCCTCTCACCGGATGGATGGAAGCCAATCGAAAATACAGAAAAGCACGGACCTTAACCTACCATGAATTCCCCACTGAATGGGTATGGCTAAAGAAGGAAAAGAAATGGAAAGAGAGAGATCGAGGGTTCAAAATTGGCAGAATATACTTCGTCCACCCAGCATCCGGGGAGCAATATTACTTGCGTATTCTTTTAAATATTGTTAAAGGAGCAACTTGCTTTGCAGATATAAGAACTGTCAACGACGTCGAATTCAGCACATTCAAGGAAGCATGCAATGCTTTAGGGCTTCTAGAAGGGGACAATGAATGGCACGAAGCACTACAAGCTGCATCAACCTGGGCAACTGCACCACAATTAAGAGACTTATTCGTAACATTATTGATTTTCTGTGAGGTCACAAATCCAACAGAATTATGGGAGAAGAATTGGGAGATGCTAGCAGATGATATCCTATATCGACAACAAAAGAGATTGGGTACAAGAAACATTGTGCTAACAACAAACCAGTTACAAAATTACGCACTACATGAGATAGAATTGAGCCTAAACAGAAATAATCGAAGCCTGAGGAATTATGCCAACATGCCATACCCAGACATATCTTTGGTACAACAATCCTCAAACAGGCTTATACTCGAAGAGCAAATGCATGATGTTGGCACACTAGCAAACCAGGCATCTCATTTGGAAGCAGGACTGAATCCAGAACAAAATGATGTTTACCAACAGATACTTCAATCCGTCAATTCAGAAACAGGAGGAGTCTACTTTATATATGGAAGCGGAGGTACAGGGAAGACATATTTATGGACTACCTTAATATCAAAACTACGCTCAGAGGGACAAATAGTGATTGCAGTTGCTTCCTCTGGGATTGCAGCTCTATTACTCCAGTGTGGAAGAACAGCCCATTCACGGTTCAGCATCCCGATAAATTTGAATGAAAGTTCATGTTGTAGGATATCCCAGGGTTCCGACTTGGCAAATCTCCTGCAAAGGGCAAGCTTAATAATATGGGATGAAGCCCCGATGATTCATAGACATGCTTTTGAGGCAGTAGATCGCACTTTGCGTGATATCATGCAAACTGAAAACGCAAACTCTGGTGACAGACCCTTCGGAGGCAAAACAGTCGTACTAGGAGGAGATTTTAGACAGATACTACCTGTGGTCCCGCGAAAAGGCAGGGGAGATATAGTTGATGCATCTATTAGTAGATCAGCGACAATATGGCCTTATTGCACTGTGTTAAAGCTTACAACAAACATGAGATTGAGGGGAAGCACATCCGTTGTAGGACTACAACAAATGCAAGATTTTAGCAAGTGGGTGCTAGATGTGGGTGATGGAAAATTACCAACCATAAGAAAACACGGGGAAGATGAAGCCACTTGGATACAAATACCAAGTGATTTGTTGCTACAACACCATGAAGACACAAAAGCAGCCCTTGTGAATGAAATATACCCCGACATTCAAAACAGATGTACAGATGTAGCATATCTTGCTGAAAGGGCAATCCTAGCACCTAAAAACGAATGTGTAGATGATATCAATAACTACATACTCTCGATGATTAATGCAGAAGAAGGAGTATATAAAAGTGTTGATAGAGTTAGCCCCCTCACAAATACATCAGCAGTAGATGAAGACTTATACCCCACAGAATTTCTAAACACACTGCAATTTCCAGGGATCCCAAATCACGAAATACAACTAAAGGTGGGCTGCCCAATAATCTTACTCAGAAACATTAGCCAAGTGGAGGGATTGTGCAATGGCACCAGGCTCATTATAACACGGTTGCATCCAACTGTGATTGAAGCACAAGTAGTGACAGGATCAAATGTAGGAAAAAAAGTGCCCATTCCTCGAGTAGAAATGTCACCGTCAGACCACACATTGCCGTTCACTATGAAGCGCAGACAATTCCCGGTGAAGGTATGCTTCGCAATGACAATAAACAAAAGTCAAGGCCAAACATTTGATCGAGTCGGTGTATATTTACCAGAACCTGTGTTCAGCCATGGCCAGCTGTACGTTGCCGTATCTAGAGTCACATGTCGATCAGGCTTACGAATTTGTATAGGATCCAATGGAGACACTACGGAAGATTCCTCAGTCACAAAGAATGTCGTATACTCTGAAATTTTCGACAACTTATAGATAAACAATATATATTGTAACTATTTATTATGCAAAAAATAATAGATGAATTGTTAAAAGAAGTGACAATTTCAACTGCTTCCCATGTATCACATACAAATCAATACAATATCTAGATCTCAATAAAATCTACAATAGATTCCTCTGTACGCCCATTCAAATTCTTAACAACTACATAGATATATGGAAATTAAACTACAATACCCAGATGCAATGATTAACAATACTCCAGAGGTACAAACACAAATCTTATTTAAAAAAAAGCCTGTACAACTGAAAACCAAAACTTAAAATTTAGATACAAATTCCTAAAAAAAGGAGAAGTTTAAACCTTTTAATTACAATCACAATTTAATAACATTTTTTTTTAAAAAAAACCATATAGTACGAAAAAATAAACCGAGAAATTAAATATTAAATATACACATAAATTAAAATTTTAAAAAAACTAAGATTCTATATTACATTAACATAACTACAATACAAAAAATGACCCAAAAGCAGCTCAAAAGGCCCTACAATGAATAAATTAATACACATTAACCTACCACTAAATAGAATATACAATTAATTAGATGCAATGCCGGCAAAACCACACATAAATAGCCATAATTCTAAATCCATAACTGACAAATAATTAGCAAAGGAAATTAAAACCCGTTACCAATAAATTCACAATAAAAACCTCACTAAATAAAATTAAATTACACAAATAATCCAACATTAAACAGGAAAAAAAAACATTATAAATAACGAGAAAACAACTAAAAACCTAAACAACAACAACCCAATACCACCACAATCAAAATATTCAACAAAAACCAAAGGAAAAAAATCAGTAGAAGCCAAGAAGAAATCACATATGGAAGAAGCCACAAACGCCCAAAAAACCAAGGTATCACAAAAATCCATTAACATAAATATATATATATATATATATATATATATACGAAATTATACACAAAAATTCTGATATAATTAGCTACACTCTAAATTTATGAATATGTCAACTGACCACACTACACACTTACTGAAATACAGGAAATGGAAGAGGAGAAAACATATATTGCAGATTTGGATCCAGCACTCAAAGGAGATTGGAAAATAACTGCACGGATAACCCGAATGTGGGAGGTCCGGTACAATGCAACAAATAATTCAGCAGACGCAATAGACATGGTTTTGCTCGATGAAAAGGTATAGTATTACAAATACACCCAAACTATAAATTTAGTGAACAACAGTGCTAATTCAAAATACTATCACCTACAATCTATTGATATTAACTGGGGTTGCAAATGTACAGGGAACTCAAATCCAAGCGGTGGTTAAAAAAACACTAATAAGGCATTTTGAGGACAAACTACAAGAAGGGAAAATACATACAATGACTCATTTCAATGTCGGAAAGAATACTAGATCACGAAGACAAGTAGACCATCCCAACATTATATGGTTCACATCATTCACATCAGTTATTCAACAAGACGAAACAATAGCTTCCATTCCAAAACACAAATTCAACTTACACCCCCTCAACCAACTAGCAGACCGCAACAACAAGGTAGACAAACTCACAGGTAAAAAAGGCCCACCAAATACACCTATCTTCAAAATTAAAAAAAAAACACACACACACAATATACTAACCAATTTAAGGATGCAGAGGTCATTGGACAGCTTATAGGGGTTGAAAGCAAAGTGGAAAAGACTCAAGACAACTCATCAACTACACGAAGAACAATACACATTCAAGATGAAGAGTAAGACATTAAAAAAATAAAAAAATAAAATAAAAAACAAAAAATTGCAACATAACTGAATTACAAAAACGATGCAGGTTTAACAAGGTGGCCGTGACCCTATGGGGTAACGAAGCAGAATTAATCACAGACGACATAGCGGAAAATGTAGCCAATACAAAAATAATAATCATAACAGCTACTCGAGTCAGCATGTATCAAGGTGAGAAATAATTAAGTGCAAATCTTCTTTCAAAAAAATATTATGGGAACCTAATATTTACTATATACTTTTGCAGG
The DNA here is from genome assembly GCF_948465745.1 of Chenopodium album. NCBI lineage: Eukaryota > Viridiplantae > Streptophyta > Magnoliopsida > Caryophyllales > Amaranthaceae > Chenopodium > Chenopodium album. Next base: position 9,597,202 of record NC_137853.1, on the reverse strand, counting down.
GAACTATCAACTAAATTCCACAAGTGCCACCAAGATCTACATCAATTTAGATATCCCGGAGGTGGAAACCTTTAGACAAGGGTAACAACAAACACACAACAATACAACAGTATGATACACTACAACCACATTATCTAACCACTCTCTTTAATTATCTTTACTCCATAGCCTGGTTGATGTCCCACAACAACAAATACAACATATACAAGCCACCCAGCCAGAGACTTTAGAGGAGGCAATGACCAAGAATCGAAGGACCATAACAGAATTACAGCAACTTTACATGGAAGAAGAAGACCAGGTACGAAACACATTACTAAAAAAAAAGACACAAAGAAAATCAACAAGATTAACTAATATAACAAGCATGCCAAAACCAGGAAACAAAAAACACATACACATGTGTAGCAAAAATAACAGACATTCATGATGAAGACTGCGGCTGGAATTATATTTCGTGTGCTAATTGCAAGTCAAAGTTGGATGACCAACAATACTGTAACAAATGCCAAGCTACTTCAGAATTTCCAATACACAGGTCAATAACAAATAAATAACATGGAAATTCCTGTAAATACAACATATTAATCACAAGTTTTGCAAAAAACAGGTACCGATTGATTGTCACAATTGCAGACGAAGATGCATCAATTACTGCAGGAATATTTGACAAAGATGCGGAAAAAATCATTGGAAAACCAATCACAACAATGCTAAAGATTCATGAACAGGTAACACTCCCAACCACATCACAAAACCCAAAAAAAAAAAAAAATTCAATGTATAGGCACCTAACTTGAATCAACAGGAGAACGGAATGGAAAAGGTATCAAACGAACTTCGACAAAGCATTGGGAAAGAATGCACACTTAAGGTTAAAGTCAACAAAAAGGGATACATACAAGAACTAACAGCAATAAAAGTTTATCATGTGGAACGAAAGGTGAATCACATTGAAGCCGATGGTAACAACAACAACAACAAAAGAAAAAAAGAAGAAGTCAAGCCCGATACCACCACAACAAGTTCAACACCCAAAAAACAAAAACCAGAAAGGTAAACAACCATGATGAACACAAAGTTTCTTGGTTAAAAAAAGCCCCTTATTCATATCACTATTACTAATTCACAGGAAAGACGAAAGCAGCCAAGAAATACAAGAGAGTCAACAGCAAAAATAGCAAAAAGAAAACACAGATGCTGATGCTACACGACACAAAATGACATCTGATTCTCATCTATCCTATGTAACCATAGTCACTTCAGACATATATTAAATAATAATTTCATCTACAATTTGATGTAATACAAAGTGTCAATTTTCCCCCAATTTCAGTAAGATTAGCTTACACTAGAATTAATTTAAATATAATTAGATTACCTAATTAAATATAATTAGATTACCTAATTAAATTAGATTACCTAATTTAAATTCAACAACGTTTTATTGTTAAATAATAACATTGGGTGTACAACAAATTTGAAAAAATAATTGTTCTACAAATGTGTTCACATATGCAATCATGGACAAATATTGCCTAAATTAGATGATGCAATCATCTTTTCTCAGGGGGTTTGTCAAAAATTGTTTGTCAGGTTCATGCTCAAGAGTAAAATTAATTGCATAATAATTATAAAATCCATACCCCAAAAAAAATCAACTAAAAACAAGCCCGTACATTGTACGGGCCTAAAGACTAGTTGTTTTTAATACTACTTCCATTTCATATTTTTTGCAATTTTGAAATATTTTATATTTCATAAATAACTCAAAGTTGTAAAAAATATGAAATGGGGTAGTATAAAGAACAGAGAAAGGTGTTGAGTAGTGAGCGTGCATATCAAATTAACATAAAGAAAAAAAATAAAAATTTGTCTTTGAAGTTGGTAGTACTCGTACATGTTATTGAGGTTCAAGGGTATAAATTACTTACTTCGGTATTTCATATCTATTTATAACTAATATTAAAATAATAACCGATGTCTGCTGACATTATCCTATCTTAAACTTGTGCACATGTTATGCTGACATTAATAATAGGAAAAATTGATGGAAATAATCTCACCTTTTGAGCATCAGAGATTAATAATCCCACCTTTGGAATTCTTTTTAATAATCCGACCATTGATATCAATCTGCTGAAAATAGTCCCAACCGGTCATGTAACCTGTTATAACAAGTTACATGACACGTGGCAGCCTGTGATTGGTCAAAAAAATAAAAAAAAATAAAAGAAAAAAATTAATAAAATTAATAATTATTTATAAAACCACCACCTGCCCAAGCTTTCCCCGCTGCCGCTGACACCGCTGCCCCGTGGCTCCGGTCACCGGGACCCCAAGCAACAGCGCCGACGCCGGCGTTGGTTTGAACCCCTCGCCTGAAGTACCAACCTGCCTCCTCCCTCACGAAACCAAGCAGCGTCGCCCTCGAAACCCATACCCCGACCGTCGTACCCCCTTCCCCTGAACGCGCCCACCTGTATCCCTCCCCCTAAACCACCAAACACCTTCGAAACCTTCGATTCCAACCTGCTTCTTCTAGGTCTGGTTTGGTGGGTTTCGATTTTTCGAAATCCCACCACTGGGGTTGGGCTGGCTGTCGTGGTTCAGGGCAGGGGAGGGTCTGGCGCTGGTGGGTTCAGAACCTCCGTCCCAATCTCGGCCTCCCTCCCTTTTCTCTGGCTTTGATTCATTCCGATTGGTGGTTTTGGGGTTGGGTTGGTTGGGGTAGATTGCAGTACGGTGGTTTCGGGTGTGGCTAGTGGTGGCGGTGGTTTTGGGTCTGGGTAGTGGGGTGGTGGTTCTGATTATGGGTTTGGATGGTGGTGGGGATGGTGGTGGTTGTGGTGTGGCTGAGGTTGTGTTGGTTTTTTTTCTTTTTTTGTTTACCTTTTGTTTTTACTATTATTTTTTTTAATTTTGGACAAATCCAATTGTGACACGTGTAAAATAAACTTAATAATAAAAAAATTACCTCCTTAACCGGTTACTGGTCACCCGGGACTATTTTCAGCGGATTGATATCAAAGGTCGGATTATTAAAAAGAATACCAAAGGTGGGATTATTAATCTCCGATGCTCAAAAGGTGGGATTATTCCCATCAATTTTCCCTTAATAATATTCATACCAAAACTAATGTATGATTTTCAATTCCTAGGCTTTGAAGTTTACTATGTTCCCAATTTCTTTATGTATTCCATCTATACGCAGTGTATTCTCTCTAACAATAGTAATTTAATTTTTTTTCGATACCCCAACCATCATTCAATTTTTCTATGAGCTCTAATTTTTTTTTTAATTTAATATTTGATGCATTATTATTTATTTTGAGATTTTTTTAAAATATGTTTGGTATGTAATTATAAACAAATTTTAGAAATTTAATTTGTTCAAACCATGAGTCGTACAAGACTAATCTAGTTTTATTATTATTATTATTATAAATAAATGACTCACCATTTCACCAGTACTAAAATCATAACTCAACCCAATCTTTGAAAAAAAAAATTGACTTTGAAGTTGATAGTAGATACTTTTGAAGTTCAAATATATGAATTATTTATTGGAAACATTGATTTTAATAATTTTAATTTTGTGGGATTTTCTTTTAATAATCTCAACTTTTGACTAATTTGGAATTATTTCACCTTTAGGGTGCATTTTTTCCTATTAGGTCCAAGCTGCCCAACCAGTCAACAACTTGTTATACCATGTAGCCTCTACACATGTCAACATGTGATCAGTCCAAAAATATAAAATTTAAATATTTAAAAAATGTAAAAATTAAATATTTAAACCATCCCCACCCCACCGCCAACAACCACCCATTCCCAGCCCCACATCCGAAACTACCCCTTCCCATCCCCCTTCCATAGCCCCACCAGATTCCAATCCCAACCACATGATGAGAAGGAGAGTAAAAGGAGAGGGTGAATCGGTGGTTTAGAAGGAAGAAGCGATGGTGGGGCTGCAGTGGTTTCATTCGACGGAAGCTAGGGAGGGGTGAAAAGGTGGTTTCAGGGGAAGGGGGAGGAGCTGCGGTTGTTTTTGGGGGAAGGTGGTTTCTGTTGGGGCTAGGGAGGGAGGGGGGGATAAGGTTAATGTGGTTGGTGAATGGTGGATTTTATTTTTTTGATTTTAGTTATTTATTTATGATTTTTTTTACCAATTAGCATTTAACATATGACAAAGTTTTTTTAAAAACCCTTTTATTAGGTCATCAACTTGTTTATTGAAAAAAAAAACGCGCCCTAAAATTTGGATTATTATAGAATAATTGAATGTTGGAATTATTAAATGAAAACTGCCTAAAGTTAGAAATTAAAACCAGCTATTTATTACTTTTTATTTCAAATCATCAGAAATGAATCATAAATATTCATATATCATAATTACACAGTGCACTTTGAAACATCATATTGAAGAAAATATACCTCCTAATATGTTAATGATGTTTCTAATATTTTCAAAGGTACTTTTATTAATTTTATTCCCCACATAGGAAACACGTACAATTGTTGATTTGATTAAGTACATGATTGGATTTAATTTTTTGAGGCCACATAAAATGATACATACATTCATCATATAATTTAACATATAATCACAACTAAGAATACGTTAATTATTGAACCGTATAGTCAAATATGCTCTCATTCTTGTGGTTACCTACTTGCTAGGGTATGAGAAAACATTAATAAATGTATTGCGTAAGATAAGCTTATACGTATTACTACCAAAATGCATTATTTGTGTTCTTACACACCCACCTATTTAACTATTGAATCAAATGCCCCACCAAATCATCTAATATATATTAGTCAAAAATTATCACAAGAACTACACATCATGTACTATTGAGTTTAATGCAAAATTGGCTAGTTAGCTATACAACGCAAACTTTTTCGTGATCAATTCATAGATAGGTTTCATTCAAATTCAATAGTATTTCGAAAGGTGGACAATTTTGGTTCTCTAATTCATTCTAAAGTCAAGGTCCCATATATTTGTTGCTACATTATTGGTCTCTAATACAAGTTGGTAATTGATTTATGTCACATTCATTATTATTATTAGGGTTACGTTCCTTTTTCGTGGTCCGGAAGGTGACACACCAACACTCTCTAGACCAAAAATTATTCACAAAACATGTTCATGCATAATACATAGTCCAGATACTATTAGTAAAATTATAGAGAATTACAATTATATTAAATTCGTCAAATAAAGTGTGAAATTGGTAATGATGTTAACGGTTCTAAGGTTACTATTCTTTTGATTAGCTAGAAACTTAATTGCTTCATTTTAATGAGTAGTCGTTGTTGGTTATCTATGTTAGTTATGAATTATGATGTATTGATGTGAAATTAAACAAGTCAATTAAGACAGGTTTAACTTTAATATGTTTGGCATGGAGATTTGATTATTTTATGTATATATAGGAAAGATGAACGAGTCACTATTGATCAATTTGGTGTTATGAAATATGGGAAAAGAGAGAGAATTAAAAAATTGAATAAGTATATCCTATAATTCATATATAAGGAGGTATTTATATTTTATACTAGTAGATATCATGTACTTGATCATATACTAAGGGTTATTATATTATCACATACACAAGAGGGAAGAGACGACTTGTTGGGGTACTGTAGACGTCGTTTGAAATGCGCCTACGTAAAAGCATGTTGTGAATATGCTTAGCACTCATAGGAAGTGGGAATTAACATAACGATTAGGGACACGATTAGGGACAAGGAAAGTAGGGAGCCGCCAACAAGTTTTTAAGGAACTTGTAAACCGTTCACGGATCATTATAAGGCAACCATGAAAAGGGACAACGATAGGCAACAACGATTGACCCGTGAAGGTTACACCCCATTCATAATCCATGAGATTACTAACTCCATATGGTTCGGAAACACGAAAGGAGGATCGGGGATGATGGTACGAAGTGAGTCATTGAGTCACATTCGCCCGTATTGGCCTCTACTCGATTCTTATTGTGAAAAGTAATTCCTGCAATCTCAAAGGCATGCAAATAAATTATTCAATTCGCTCCAAACTATTATTAAGCTAAATTGGTTGAATATTAATGCAACATATAATTCTAAAATATTAGTGATCACTTGATTAAATAACAAGGTTAAAGGAACCTAAACCGGTTGTCCAAATTATCTTATTAGGCGTGATTTTCAATTACATATTCCCTTTAAACATGAAATATGGTGATCATAAATAATAGAATAAATAAACATTAATATTGGAAGTAATTCGACAATAATAGCGTTAGTCAAATCAAATAATAATAATCATGATATTAGCAATATAAAATAATAATAAGTAATTAAATTAATTAATTACTCACATTACGCGCGCTCCTTAAAATTGCTATATCATGAATAAATTTTTAGTAACTTCAATAAAAATAAATCAAATTGAAATAATTAAATTAAATAAAAGTAGAGTTGATTTGGTCCAAACCCTCAGTTATTTGTACCTTTCACACCTTGGTTTAAGGACGGAACCTCGGGTTAAGTATGGACTCCTTGAAGTGCTTAAGGGAAGAATAGTGTAATTAGGAATATAGGTTTGAGGCTTAGAATATGAGAGAAAGAGAAGAGAATGATTTTTGGTGGAAAAGAGAGGAAGAGAGAAGGATTTGATGCCTCGAACTGTAGAAAGGGGGTCCTATTTATAGGGAAAATGAGCAGAGGGAACTAGGGATGGCAATGGATCTGGACCCGACCCGGATCCGTGGATCCAGATCCGTTTTTCACGGATCTGGGTCTTCAAATTTTGGACCCAACGGATCCGGGTCGGATCCGGGTCCTGCTGACAAAAAACGGATCTGGATCCGGGTCTAGCCCCAGACCCGGATCCAGATCCGTTTACCCGTTTTTTATTTTACATATTAAAAAAAAAAAAAATTTGTTTGTTTCTTTATTTAAAATGTTGATGATGTTAGTAATGATAAAGATTAGCCCTTTCAAGAGATGAATATTTGATGCTCATATTGAATATATCATCGTAGATGTAGCATCGTACTTTTTTCCGTTGTTTATAATTTTTATTACAAAATATAAGTGTATAAGTTAGTTACTTTGTGTTTTTAGATTAGGTGTATAACATTAATTAAGGTTGAAATTAAATTAATAACCCCCAACGAAAGTTTAAAATAATTTTTTTGACCCAAACATTACATTTATTGCAAAATATTAGGCAAAATATATTGGACCCGTTTTGGACCCGAATCCGGACCCGGATCCGTGGACCCGTCGGATCTGGATCCGGGTCTTCATTTTTCGGACCCGACGGATCCGGGTCGGATCTGGATCCTAGATACGAAAACGGATCTGGATCCGGGTCCATCCGGACCCGATCCAGATCCGACCCGTTGCCATCCCTAGAGGGAACACACGGAACCCTAAAAAGATAAAAATCCTAAAAAGGGCTACCGCGACACGGAAGCTTCTACTGTGTCACGGGGAAAATTAGTGTGACGCGGGGAAAAATAGAGTGACGCGGGAAATATTTGCCCTACGGGAGTAAAAACGCGTGAAGGGTTCACGCGGAAAAGACACGAGAAGATTCCGTGACACGGCACAGGTACCGTGACACGGCAATATCCACCGTGTCACGGTACAGTATACCGTGTCACGGTATGGGAGACGCGGAAATTACTTGGAAACAGCACCGTGTCACGGGGAATCCCACCGTCAGACGGTGTAAATTCCCGTGACACGGTGGAAAATGCCGTGACGCGGGAGTTGCTTATGTACGAAGTACGCAAATAGGACACAAAATAGCCCCGCGTCACAGCAAGGGCACCGTGTCACGAGGATTCCCACCGTCAGACGGTGCAATTTCCCGTGACACGGTGAAATTGCACTGTGCGCGGTGATTCCAGGATTTTATCCGTTTTTAAAATCATCATAACTTTTGATCCGTAACTCGGAATGAGGCATATAATATATAATTGGAAATCTTATCAAGTCTAATTTCCAACCCAATTAAAATCAGGTCAAAATGATTTGTAAATTTTAAGATATGGTCGTTTTAGTAGAAGGGTGTTGGTTTTGGGCCGAGTTTAGTGTTTTGCTCATATCTTTTTCGTTATAGCTCGCAATTGGGCTTATAATATATGGTTGGAAAGCTTATTGAAAGGCCTATACAACCAAATAATAATTGGATCAAAATTATATAGCCATAAAATCAGTTCAGCTCGGTTTTGTAATATGGATATGGAAAGTGGAAAGTAAGTTATGGTTAAGGGAAATGAGCTAGGAAATGGATTGGTTTATTAAAATGTATTGGGTAGAAACATGGATTTAAGCACTCCAAAGATTAAATACTCAACCCGACCAACGGCAGTGAAAGGTGTTCATCATCGGGTTTGGTTTTGGGGAGACATTTTTAGGTGTCTACAGGTACAAGACTCCTTTTTGTGCCAGTTGTGTCCCATTGCGCAGGCCAATTTTGTTACTCCCTCCGTCCCAAAAAGAACGACCCATTTGGCTAAAACTTTGTCCTAGAAAGAATGACCCATTTGCATTAAAACACCCACCAATTTGCTACAATATTTGTGCAAAATTAGCTTCTCCATATAAAAATTTGATTTTCCATGTTATTTTATTACTTTATCTCTCTATTTTTTTACAAACCCCATGTAAATTTATCTTTCCAATATACTTTTACTTCTTTTTACTTAACTTCCTCAATACCTGCGTAATCAACCCAAATGGGTCGTTCTTTTTAGGACGGAGGGAGTATTAGTACTCCGTGTATTTTATTTCCATGTTTAGATAAGTGAAACATTTTTCTTGTACACGTATGTCAATGTAAAACTTTGACCGATAATATTTTTAATTAGCAATAAGTAATAATTATAACAATGAATATTAATAAACTATTCGCTAAGACGATTCCAACAAGCTAAGTACCCACAAGACTATATTTATTCTTCTGTATAAATCATAATCATTAGTCAAAGTGAATTAGATGAATAACACTAGTATTAAAAGTCAAAATATTTCATTATTTAAACACGAAGGAAATATGAGTTTTACGTTAATGATGATCATTTAGTTTGTACTCCCTCCGTTTTTAAATACTTGTTACACTTTCCATTTGCGGCTGTTTTTAAATACTTGCTCCATTTCCTTATTTGCATTGGAAAGCTTTTATAATATTTAATTAATTTCTCTAACCTAGTGGACCTAACATATATTCTCCCTCCTCCAATTCTCTCCACTACTTTTATTTTCTATAATTTTTACTAGATATAAGCATGTGCGATGCGCGGTTCTTTAATTCAAGATTTTTTTATATGAATATCATTCATTATATATTTGGATAAAATTCCTAAAATCATAAGATAATTTTTTTTTATATATAATTTTAACACTAAAGTTATCTTTCGTAGGTTTATTTATTTTACGTGGCGCTTGAATTTAAAATCCCAAACCTTATTCTTTAATTTTGCTTAGATGACAATTTAATTTTTTAATAAAAAATAAATGACAAATCATTTTATTTATTGGTTAAATTAAGTCCTTTGCAAATGCGTTTTTTTTATATACTTGTTAGGTTCAAAATGTTAGTCTCATCTACAATCTTTAAACCATTAAAAAAATTAGGGGGAATCTTTTAAATTTCTCTCTATATATAAGGAAAAACATAGTGATATGAGATTTAGTTTTATTCGTTTCGATGAGTACATTATTAATATCTAATTTTTATAATATTTGCTAGGGAGAGATTAAAGATATTTACGATCAAAGATTTACATTCATATTTGTAAAAAAGATAAATATTAGTTTTTCAAATAATTTAAATTTTAATTGTTCACTATTCGTTATTTTTACTTAGGTGACAAAATTCTTAAATCTTATTCGTCACTTTTTCTTACGTGGGGAGTGAATTTTTTAATTCTAAAATAAATTATTAATCTAAAATTTCATTGGTCTTTTTCTTATGTGGCGCGCCAAATACTCCCGAAAAATGCCTACTTTATTTAAATATATTAGATTCTTACACCTACCCCACTACCTCCATATTTTATTTCTTTATCCAATTTCTCATAAAACTCCGCGCATGGAGAAATGGAGCAAGTATTTAAAAACGGAGGGAGTAACATATTTTAAGGTAGCTCAATTTTGATAAATATTTATGGTTAATGTGTTGATGAAGAATACTTAGATTTGTTTGTATTAGGACAACTAATGTGTGTGCTATAGACACTACAAATAGCCATACCTAGGGTGCTTTTTAAGTTTTTATGGTTTGGCCTTTTGTCACAACTTTAGTTGTTAGTTTGTTAAAAACATTTAAATAGAAAAATATGTAAATTAATATTTTAAGCGTATAAATGTTCGCACACTATTTTTAGGAGTTCAAAAAAAATCAATTAACATTAAGGAAATTTTGTCAGATAACACCTTTTAAAACCAAATTGTTGTGAAAAAACACCTTATAAAATTTTTCTTGTTAAAACACACTTAATACCAGAATTTTTTTGCGAGAACACACCTTAAAGCGGTTTTAGGGGGATTGACTCGGTTTTCCGGCGTTGACCATCACGTGAAGGGCATGTGCCGACAACTTTCCTTTCTTTTCCCCCTTTTTTCTCCAATTATTTTCTCTCTCCTCAAGACCACCAAACCACAACCTAGCCAACCCAGCCGCCAACACCGACACCACCGCCTAGCCAACCCGACCGCTGACACCACCACCCACCAACCTAGCCGCCATCACCAGCTACCCAAATCATTCTAAACCCACCACGTACACAATACATCACCCATCAAAACCACTAGATCCACCATGAAAACTACCTAAAAAAAAACCTAAGAATCTCCGTAAACATCCCTAACCACCTCATAAACAACCTCAAACATCTTGAAAAAAACCCTTAACACCCTAAAACAAAATAATAGAGAGAGAAGAGGGTTGGTAGTGGTTTTTCCCCCTTTCATACCTCCAATTGAAAACCCTAAACTAAGGTAAATAAAAAAACGATGAAATTAACCATCATTTCATTAAATTTAACAACTTATCTGCCTCACAATTAGGTTAATTAATTAAGGTTCTTTGCAGCAATTTGAGCAAAAAATGGAGTTTACCCCTTCAATTGATAGAATTTGAAGGTTCGTTGCTAGGAAGAAAAGAGGAGAGAAGAAGTAGTCTAATTAGAGGGGAAAGGGGAAAAAAAGAAAGGAAAGGGTTTTCTCAAGTGGCTGGTGATCAAGTGTTGGCGGCTAGCTTGGTAGGTGGTGGTGTCGGCGGTTGGGTTGGCTAGGCGGTGGTTTTATTGTCAGCGGCTAGGTTGTGGTTTGGTGGTTTTGAGGAGAGAGAAAGTAATTGAAGAAAAAAGGGGGAAAAAGAAAGAAAGAGTGTTGGCACGTGACCTTCACGTGATGGTCAACGCCGGGAAATCGAGTCAAGCCCCCTAAAACCGCCCTAAGGTGTGTACTCACAAAAAAATTCTGGTTTTAGGTGTGTTTTAACAAAAAAAAATTATAAGGTGTTTTTTCACAACAAAAGGGTTATAAAAGGTGTTATCTGACAAAATTTCCTAACATTAATGAGGGTAAATAAATAAATAAAAACATTAATAAGGGGCAAAAATTTGATTATCTCAACACTATTCATAAAAAATGAACAAATAATTTTTTTTTTTTGAAACCAAGTAGCTGAGATTATATTAGGTGAGGTCTAAATCTGTCAAAGCTTGGAAAACTTTGAGGGCAAGGACCCAAACAAATAAATTTGTTACAACCTCTTGAGTCCCATCTAGCAACAAGATGTGCAAGAATATTACCACTTATATTGATTTGTACATAAATATTTAAGGGGCATAAGTGTCTGAACATCGTTCATTAAAATATGACAAATATAATATAATCGTAAGTATGTAAATACATTTTAAAGGGTATAATTATCTCAACACTATTCATATATAGTTAGAGCTGTCAAAAACCGACCCAAACTGGTAAATTCGAACTGTTTTGAACTATTTCGAAAAGGAACCGAACCGCTAAGAACCTGTTATTTTAAAACCGTAAACCGATCCAATCTGATTTTTCAAAACCTGAAACTGAACCGATCCGAATGTTTGAGAACCGTTAATGAACCGTACCCGTTATCAAGCCGAACTGATACAATCCAAAACCGAGAGCAACCCGAACCGAGTACTTTCGAACCCATAGCAACCCAACCCATTATATACCGAATCCGTTTAAACCCGACAAAAACCCGATAAACCCAAATTTCTTACAATCTGTAATTGGTTAGGATCGAACCGTTTATAACCCCTAATAAGTTATGACCGAATAGTTTACAACCCGTAACTGGTTATAACCAAACCGTTTATAACTCATAAGTCCGTAACCCATTATGACTGTAGAGGTTTTTTTTTTTTTTGGTATAATTTGTCGATAGTAAAACAAAAAGGTTTAATTCGAATTACGAAGTATTTACATTGAATAGGTTAGGAATTTTGATGTCATTGAAACTCTTATGCTAAAATATTATCGTCCTTTTACGAGTAATGGCTTATGGAACACTGTATTGTATTTAATAAAATCAAAATCAAAACCTAAATCTAAATTTGTTATTATCATTTGATCCTGAAAATCATTATACAAAAAAGGTATATAAAACTAAACAATTAAATAATCCTCCGTATGATCTATTGGAATAACTAATTAAAGAATGTTGAGGATATACTAAAAGATATATGTTAATGAAACTCTGGCAAAATTAGTTGTCAAATCGACTGAGTTCAACTTGAACCGATTATGACCTGAACTGATTACAACCCAACCCGATTATGACCCGATATGTTTCAACTCAATACCCGCTTTAAACTGACAAAGCCCTTTTTTAAACCGAGCGAATTTAACCCGAACCGATTATGACCCGAACCAATTATAACCCGACCCGATTAGAATTCAACCCAAAAAGAAACTGTGATAAAAATAAACCAAACCGAACCAACCTGAAATTATTTAAAATCGACCCGAACTGACCCAATAATAATTCCAACCCGTTAAAAACCGACCTGTTACAAATCAAAAACCGATTAACCGAACCGAAAACCCAATTGACACCACTATATATAGTATTTAGTCGTATTTTTAAAAAGATAAAGAAAGAAGTTAGGGATTATACTTGTACCTAATCGCTTATGTTAGAAATGTTCATTTCATTTCCAAAATGTTCATTTCATTTACAAGTTCTAACCAAACATGGACCGGAGTTGACTCAATTCCAAAATTTCCAACCAAACACCCCTAGTTGTATATTGAACTTGGACAATTCATGTCAAATTTTTTTAAAAGTTATCTTATCAGAATTTATTGGCCCTTATCTAAAATAATTTTCTTTTATATAATATTGTTAAGGTGAACAAAATATGACCTAAGAGTTATTACCCTCTAACTTTGTATATTTTTTTATCCTTAACTAATGTGTGGAAAATTTGACTGCATACTAAGTACTACTTACTTTATTCCATAACTTATAAAAATGTACTTTGATATTTCACATAAAGCAATGTTCATTATAAGAGGTCGATTTGTGTGAATTGAGATTGGGTTGTTTGGTATAGTTTTGATTTGGATCAAACATATCAAATGAAAGGTGCGTTTTGTTTCCATAACTTATCTTAGTAAAGGTTTGTTTTGTTTACTTGATTCTCAATCAAATTTAATTCAACATATTTGAATTGCATGAATCATAACTAAAATTATTTGAACTAATTTTGATTGTAAACTTAATTTTGGTTTTATTTTAAAACTTCTTAAGTTCTTACCCTATGTTTCTCCAACATATGGTACATTAGTGGAAATGCATGAAGGAAAGAGCATAATCTAAGAACTTTGAAACCGAGCACGAGTTAATAAGCCAAATAATATATGTGATATGATTTTATATCATCGATTCTTCGTTAATTAATAATAGGGAGCACAAGTGCATGTTCCCAAGTTTTTCTATATTGCTTTATTAATGTATTTATTTATTCGAAAAAAATCTGGTGAGTCAAACTCACGGTGAATCTAATATATCTGACAATAATATTTTAATATATGACATTAATATTCTAATATATGATATTAATAATCTAATTAACGAAAATAAAAGCCGCTTCTAAAGTGTTTTTAGTGAGATTTAATTTGATCATACAATTCTCAGATTGACATGCTATATTTGATTAAAACAATAAAACCATCAATTGAAATGATAGAAATAGGACAAATAAGGCATCATGATAGGCCAAGCACAATCTAGTGTGTGCTAGATTTTTTCTGTCCATGAGCGCGCGTGGGCTAAAGGGGGCCTAAAGTCTTACTAACACTAGCTTTTTCATGATTGTTTTGAGGTTTTTAAGGTTTTGCAAAACTTGAGATTCCTCAAAAAATGAAAAAAGTTGAATTGAATGATAGTGACTTGATCAAGCTAAGTGTAAGTGTAATGGAGAATATATACTAGTACGAATTAGTAACTTTTTTCATAACAAACGACAAGATTAAAGTGCAAAGGAGGTTAAAAATATGGTTGGTTTGTTCTTTTTCCATTGGAAGAATGACGAATATCTATATCTATAATTGACCATAGCTACCATATGTAGTATCTCTCCATTATGTTTACACAAATTCTTATACGTAGTATGTAATTAGCTAAATGGCGTATCCATTTCACATATAAGATAATTAATTCAAAATAGGGGATACGATAATCGACAAATAGAGTTACTTTAACGTATGTAGGTTACTTAAATGAGAAAATGAGTTTACAGTATTATTAGAAAGTGAAATCTTTCTTTCATTATTTAAGTGAATTAAATTAAAGAATAGAGGGTACTCGAATGATGAACAAATAGGCTTACTAATTTTTTTTTTATAATTAGGGGCATAATTTAAGTACTTGATATCATTCATATAATGAATTTGGGTTACTTATTTTATGGACAAAATGGAATTACTATTATGAATAAATAAGGTCACTCATACAAATAAATAAATCTTAATCTTATCAACTAATTAATGAGGTTACTCAATTATTTTAACTTTTATTTTTACTGAATTAAAATTATATTTACTAAATTAAAATTATTTTTACTTATTAACATTAATTTTTATAAGGTGAAGTGAATAGGATCAAATGGATTAAAAAACAACCAAACAACATTTTGTGTGTCTTATAAAATTTATCTTCATGGGTGAAAATTAAGTTCTTAAGCATTTTGCCCATTCCATGTGAAACCAATCAAAAACTTAAGTATTACACTAAGGGCCTGTTCATATTTACTAAACTGAACTGAACTGAACTGATTGGAACTGAACTGAACTGATTGGAACTGAACTGAACTGAATTGAGCTGAAATGAATATTTTATGTGAGAGGGAAATTAAGAGCTGAACTGAACTGAACTGAACTAATTGGAACTGAACTGAACTGAACTGATTGGAGCTGAACTGAACTGAAATTAAGTAAATGTGAACAGGCCCTAAGTATTGCAAATTTGCAAGCCACCATGGCAACGCACAAACTTAATACGGAGTAGCTAGTAATTCATCTTTAAAAAATTTATATTCCCTCCGTTTCAAAATGATGCTCATGTTTCGTAAATCGATGCAAATTTTTACCCATCTTTGACTGTACATATCTTTAATCTCACACTAGCAAAAATTATAAAACTTAGATATTAATAATCTACTCACCAAGACGAATCAAACTAGATCACACATGACTATATTTGTTCCTAAAGATTAAGAGAAACTTAGAAGATTCTCTCTTTTTTAAAAAAAGTCAAAGATTCCAAACAAGAATATCATTGTGAAACGGAGGGAGTACTGATTAAATATATATTCCCTTGTCTCTTAATAAAATTCCAATTTGTCGAAATATGAGTTTTTGGGAATTGAATTGTATAATAGTATTTTAAAAGAAAATTGGAAACTAATAATCCCACCTTTACCTTTTCTACTCAAAACAATCTCACATTTTCGAATTCTCAGAATAATCCCACCTTTAACCCCATCTTCTTAAAACAGGTGTTTTAACTTAAAACCTGTTAATCAGGGTTTTTTTTATTTTTATTTTTATTTTTTTTTAAAAAAAATTCTTTTAGCTTCTTCAACCTCAAGTCTTCCATGGCCACCACCATACCAACTCCCTTCCAGAGCCACCACCACACAACCTTCCATATCCGCCACCACACCAGCCCCCCTCCCCACCACCTTGAAACCCCCTAACCTTATAACCCAACCACCCATTGTTAGAAAACCCCATAACCCTTAAATCCTACCACCCCTTACCCGAAAATCGACCACTACAGCCACCTTATCAACACCACCGTTCAACCACATCACCACCTGACTGGTTTAGCTGACCTACCACGCAAACCCCTTCCACTACGTACACCATCGCTTGGTCTAGCAGATCCACCCACTTCAAAACCCTAAATCCGGCCACCTTCACGAATCCCAAATTTCGAGTGTCTCTAATTCACAAATTCCGGCCACCCACAAAACCTTAAAATCCTACCACCCACGAAACCCTAAAATCCGACCACCTTCACGAATCCCATAATCCGACCACCCACAAAACCCTTAAATATGACCGCCTCCATGAAACCCTAAAATTTGACCACCTTCACGCAATTCGAACACTACAACAACGAGGATCGGTGCAATGTTATAGGGTTTTGTAAGATAGATAAAGTAGGCTTATGATGGTAGTGAAACCAGAAAAGGGAGATGGGGAAAGGGGGGACGGGGTGGTGATGCGATGGTGGCTGATACGGTGGTGGGGAGTTGGGAATGCAGTGGTGGGGAGGTGGGAAGGGAAATTTATTTTTTTTTTAAATTAAAAAAATTAAAATTGGACCAATTAAGGTAACATGTGGCAAGTCACCTTCTAAAACAAGTTACCAATTTCACAAACTGGTAAAAGACCTATTTTAAGAAGATAGGGATTAAAGGTGGGATTATTTTGGGAATTCGAAAAAGTGGGATTGTTTTGAGCAAAAAAGGCAAAGGTGGGATATTAGTTTCCAATTTTCCTATTATTAAGCGTACGTTCTATTCACTTATTTAAAGTCATTTGAATTTATCCGGACATATTTAAACTTAATTTTAGTTATAAATTGAACTTGTTTTTGAATGAGCTAGAGTAACTTTACTCCTGAAATTATTTGATGTTATTTTCCTTAAAATCATCTTATATAAACTAATCAACCCTTATAATTATTTTTCCTTAAGTAAGTGGACATAATTTAAGGTAATTAAATTATTTGATGTGATTTTCCTTAAATGTTGAATGAATATATAAATAAGGAAGTAGAAACATTGTTTACTCTGAATCATTTTATGGGAAGTGGGAGCAAATATAGTTGGGTTATAAGGCCATGTTCACTTCACCTTAAAAAAATATATTTAGTAAAAATAAGTTTAATTCAGTAAAAATAATTTCATTTTTGTAACAATAAAGAAAAAATATAATAGAAAATCAGTAATAATAATTGCAATTTAAAAAAATAATAAGTTTCGCAAAATTAATTTCAGTTCAGCAAAAAATACAAGACCTAAGACTCAAGTAGTCGGAGATGGAATATATAGGCTAATACGACTACTGGTTTGGATTTGTTTATAATATTTGTGCACACCCTATAGGCCTATATATATATATATATATATATATATATATATATATATATATATATATATATATATATATATATATATATATATATATATATATATATATATATATATATATATGTAGATCTTATATATGCTAATATGTAAGAAGTTTTATGGATTATAAGTGAATAGAGAAAACGTTAGTGTATAATGAACAAACCCACTTAAATGCATGTAGATGCAACATGAGTCTTACCTTACCCATCAGGCCGTCACTACATATTCACTTTAAAAAAGAGGTACAGTGGAAGAGATGCACTCGTGACCTTATTGTCACACTAACTTTTGATACCATAAGAAGACTAATGTCTGACATCATTCCTTCCACCTACTCTGTAATGTGCAAGATGATCATCCTTACTTCCTTAGTATGTTGCAAACTAAAATAATATAGTGAAAAAGAAGTGATGTTGCAACATTACAGAATTTGCAATAGCCGCAAATCTATTAAACAACTAACATACAATAATGATACAAGTAATGATTTAATATAACACCAAGATTACAATCAAAGCCATAATTAATTATGATTAAAATTGGCATTGGTCACAACATTGCAAGAGAATAAATTCTAGGAAGGGTCCATCAAGATCAAGAGTATCAATGTAGGAGCGTTCTTTTCATCAATTCTAATCTTCCTAATTAGGGAAATAGAATAGCACAAAGGGTTCTAAACAGCTAACTATAATCATAAATTAACAATACTTAAGATAAGGAGCTTTTGCACTAATGAAAATTAATTAGAAAGCATTACGCCATTACCAACAATGTATGTTAGGAGATTAGAACTTCTTATAAAAGAAATAAAGAGGTTTTAAGACAAATGCTTAATTTCATTAGTGGAAGAAGCATTTTGTTTATCTATTTGACAGGTATCTTTTTGCATTGTAAGATGTTTCTTTCTTTCTTTATTTTTTTTTTATTTTTAGTTTCATAGCAAAGGGTTTGTTATTTTAATCCTTTTTTTTGACACAATAATTTAAATTATTTTAAACAAAATAAGTTCTGTTAAGTTCAAAAATCAGTAAGTTTGTTTAGACGGTGTAAATTTATCTTTAAGACAAAAAATAAGAGCATATTTGAAAAAAAAAAAAAAAACCCATAAATTTTTTCTAAAGAAAATAAGTTAAATAAAATAAATTCAGACAATATAAGCTCAAATAAAATAATTTATGACAAAATAGGTTGAACAAAACAAAACTTAATTATATATAGTTAATCAAATAGGTTAAGCATGTTTGTACAAGAAATATGCAAATTGATGCACTTTAAAAACAAAAATTATATAGTTAATCAAATAGATTAAGCATGTTTGTACAAGAAATATGCAAATTGATGCACTTTAATAATTCTTTAAAGTATAACATAGTGTTGTCTAATCAATGAAAGCCAGTCCTTTCCTAATATATTCAAGATGAATGGCTCAGGAAATGCTAACGGTCAAGACTTAAATCCTTTCCAAATATGGAATTATTCGCATGTTTCTTCCCATAATGTATTAATCTCATTTTTAATCAACTCTTAAACCAATTTGCCTCGTTACATGGCCCCTTAAGCCCTTATATATCATCTTAATTAGCCTTCAAATTTCATAATTTATTTTGCTTCACACAATAATCACTCTTACACATAGCCAACTTCCTCTCCTCCACGGAGTAGAAGTTTGGCAAACTTTGACAAGAGTTTGAGTGTAATAATCCTTAATATACATCTATCTCATGGCAAACTTTCATAAGAATAAGAGTGTTATCATGATATATATGTTCATAATCTTGTTAGTAATTCAACAACAACCGTTTGTAATGGTAGCAAGTGCAAGGCCGCCTCCAACACATGATGGTGTCAATTACATACAAAAACCTCCTTCGATGAAATTGATTGTAAGGTCGCATCCTCCCATCCTGAGTGGTTACAAGGTGAACCGTCACAAAAAAATTGAGATAGAGGCTTTTCGACCAACTGTGCCTGGGCCTAGCCCAGGGGCAGGGCATGGAGGACCGCCAGGTTCGCATTGAAGATATTTTTTTGCATGAAAAAAAAAATACAAAAAAATAAATTACTTCTCTAATAACAATTTTCATGGCTTTATTAATTCATTAGTTTTATGCTTCAGTTTGTAGTTTGAACTTAGGGTGTGAGATAATTGTATACGAAAGTGGCTCATCTAGTAATTGGTATACCCCATGTTATAATTGGGAATGGCCGCATAACCCATGCATGCACTAGTATACTTAGCTTGTATGTGGCATAGTAATTGCATTTCTTATTGTGAATTTGCGAATAGTTCAATTTATATATATATATATATATATATATATATATATATATATATATATATATATATATATATATATATATATATGTGCCTTTATTATGCGCATGCAAACTTTAGTTCAATCTACTTTCCTTCGGTACTTTAATTTTTTATAGGTATATAACATCGTTTACTAGTAACTAGTGTTATCAATTGTTATACTTGTATATGTTAAATGAAAGTTAGGTGTGAAAGGAGATCATGTTTTAATTTTTTTTATTGCAAAAGTAGATGTGACAAAAAAAAAAAATCAATACTGAATACTTTATAAATTAATGTGAGAGAGTGTCATATTGTAATTTTGAGGTAGCATATATGCATATGAAATATTTAGTTTACAAAAGTATAGGTTTTTTTTTTTTTTTTCTAAAATAAAAGTGTTAAAGAGTAACATACAACAAATAAAAAGAGAAAGTGTAATTATAATTGAAACATATATAGATGAGTATAAAAGTGAAGTTATAATTGCAACATATATAGATGAGTATAAAAGTGAAATTATAATTGAAACATATTTAAATGAGTATAAAAGTGTAATTATAATTTAAACATAGATGAGTTTAAAATAGGGTCAAATAAGAATTAATTTTTTGCTATTGTATTTGCTAGTTTCAATCTTTATTGCAGATGTCGTATGACATCAATGAATTAATTTTTCTATGAAAATAATATCTAATGTTGGATTAGAAATTTAAAGGATGGGAAGTGATTAAAAGCTCAATTCAAATTTAAATCACAAATGAGCAATTTAATAGGGCTTGATACAAATTTGAATAACAAACAATCAATTAAATAGTGTTTGATTCATATTCAAATTCAAACTAGAAGGTATTATTATATAAGACTGGACGACTCACCATTAGTCTATTTTTCAATATAAATTAGTAAAATTTGATAATTACCACCATCTATTGTTGCCAAAATTGAAAATACCACCTCAAGTGTTTTTTTTTTTTTTTTTTTGAAATTTACCTCCTAGTTTTTTCCAAAAGTTCTTAAAATCCCACCACTTTGTGAGATGACGTCATTGTGGGACCCATAATTTCGTTTTCCCTCATTCTTCCCTCGATTTCCCTTGTTCTCCTACTCCCCTCTTTCAATTTCATCTCTGAAATTTGATGTCATTTACAAAAATTTCGCAAATTAGGTTATAATTTATACAATCTAACCTAAAACGAAGTGAATTGATTAGATTAATTAGGGTTTAGGTAATTAATTTGAGGACACTATACAGACCGATAGTTATATGGTGCAAGTGTATGCACAACGTTCACTAAGCATTGTTGAACATCAAGTTTGGCTTCAAAGAACTTGAAGACGACAACTAAGCCAATTAATTGGAGCTTATGTTTATTGGACTTAGAGCATGTTCTTTTCAGATTATTTTCAGTTCAGTTTAGTTCAGTTCAGTTCAGTTTTTATCTTAATTTCCTTCTCTCATAAAATATTCAGTTAGTTCAGCTCCAATAAGTTCAATTCAGTCCAGTTCAGCTTAGTTCAATCAATCAGAACATGCCCTTAGTCTTTATGTTCTTTGAAGTTAAGCTTGATGTTCAACTTATCCACAATGCTTGTGGAGTTTATGTTTATTGGACTTAGTCTCTATATAACTAATATATAAAGCTAAACTTTTAGCTAGGCCACGAGACAGTGACACTTGACATTCTAACTTTTCACCAAGTCTCGCGCCACGTTGGATAGATTTTGATAGACTTCGTAGGATAAAAAAAAGTTAGTTTAGAATTCTATTTCAATCAAATTTGAGTAGAATTTTAGGATAAAATTGTTAGTTTAGAGTTCTATTTTCGATAAAATACCAAATTTCATATGTACAAATTGAATTATAAATATATATATATAAAAAAAGTAGATTAAAACTCTCAATAACTATAATATACATTTATATTTTATATCATAATATAATTTGGAGCGAAGAAAATAGTTCAAAACCTAGTATAACATCCGTTTGTAATATATTCTAGTTGATCAAAATAATATACTTTATAGTCTAATATGATTTATGACTGTATGTAGACCTATCAATCGGGTCACGTCTAGAGGTGTCAAACCCGAACCGACCCGAAAAAAATTATCCGTTTCGAACTGTAACCGATTCGATTTGATCCGAGAAATTCAAGACCCAAACTCGATCTGTAACCGAACTGAACTCAACCCGAATCCGAACTTGACCCGATCTGAACTTAACCCGGCACCGATTTGATCCGACCTGAACTCAACCCGAATCCGATTTGACCCGACCTGAACTCAAACCGAACCGGTTTGACCCGACCTGAGCTCAACCCGATCCGAAATTGACCCGACAAATAACCGATCAGATCCGATCTGTTTTGACTAGAACTGATATTAACTCGACCCGATTTTAACTCGATTTGATTTTTAGCCGATCCGAATTTAACCTGACCATAATTGATGATTGACCTTTTTATTCAAGTTCTTATACTATATATTCACTAATTATTAATAAGTTAACTTTTTTACTACAAAGAAATAGTCTGGAGTCTTAAGTTTACTACAAACCCATCACGTGAGACAATCTGACCAAAAAGTAGGTGGGGTCCACATAAAGAGCTCTCTCTTCCTATCTCTCTCCGTTTTTCTCTCTGCCATGTGTTTTTAGAATATTTTAATCATTTTTATGTATTTACAAATACATAACATTCCTTCATTACTACTTCCTCTACAACTATGCATTATCCTAGAATTATAGGCGTTATACATCGTACGGTTATATACACACTACATACATATGCAATAATTTATGCTCAAACAAAAAGAATGCACATAGTAACAATTAACTATCAATATGTATAATGTCAAGGATTTAATATAAAATTGAATTAGTAATAAAGTAATTCTAACAACTCTAACAAATATCTTATACAAATTGAATTAGTAATAAACTAAACTAATAGTACAGAACTCATGACCTCGTAAGATTGTACAATTGATGAAGAGTTGTAACCTTGTAATATATAACCTTAAAAAATTGATATTCTTTTTTGTATATATCACCATATGTAACTATTAGTCGTCAATATATCACTAGCTCGGTTTTACTTATATAGGTATGATAAGTTATCGATAATTATTCAATCTCAATTTTCCTTTAAGATAAAAATTATACATAACTTGATCAAATGAGAAAACTAAAACTTCGTACTTCGTAATTAATACTCATATTGAACCAATAATAAGGTAAAAACTCAATAATATCTCTAGATTAAAAATAACCTTATTTGGATATGAATTTGGTCAGCTTGACCAAAATCCAGCCAAACACAAAAAGGAATTGAATCGAAACTGACCATTTAATGAATCAACGGATCAACCTTATCTTAATCAAACCGAACTTGACCGAACCGAAATCAACCGACCCAAATTCTTCCGACCCGAAGTTATCCGGTTAAACCCGTTTTAAACCCGATCCAAATTTATCCGAACCGAAAATGAACCGATCTGGAGTTGACCCGACCCATATCCGACCCGGACTCGATAGACCCTGACCCGAATTTGACCCGATCCGAGTTAAAAGGATAATTTTGATCCGAACATATCCGACCCGAACAGACCCGACCCAAACTCCATCCGGTTATCCGAATTGACACCTCTAGTCACGTCACGTGTCATTTTAGATTACGGGTCAAAAAATGTTCAACCCTAGCTCAAAATTTTAAAATTCAATAAACAACCCGAGCACTACACGGGCACAAAACTAGTTTGAATTAAACGTTGGTGTTCGTTTCAATGTATGCACAGTGTCTGTTCAACGTATGCATATTGAACATTGTGCATTCACCTCCAACATCTATTAGCGCTAAATAGAATACACTTTGTTTTACTTAACCTTTTGTAATAACTCTTCTAATAACTTAGTCAATTTAACCATTTCTTTTGCTAGTGGCACTTTATAGGAAGAGTCACTACTTGTATTGTTGGTGGAGGTAAACTAGAAGTAATAAATCCTTAAATTTGGAAAGACATCAAGAAATTCCTTTACAATTGGTATTATTTTTTGTATAATTTGACAGCAGTCAACAGACTTTCTTTTGTCCGTTTACGGCATAAAAAAACAAACTAACTTAAAGCTAGAAAGTGGCGGCGCACCAAAGACATTGTACTACAGTATAGATTATACTTTTTTTCGACTAATACCATGTAAAGTTGGATTAATTATTTGCGATTTGCGAATAATGTAGTCCGCCAATTAAATAGTTGAATGTTGTCAAATACTTTATCCAACTCTCATGCTACGGACCGTCTTTATTTTTTTGTTGTATACACACTCTTTTTTTTTTTGGAAAAAAAAAAAAAAATTGTACGGAGAACTCTAATAGATCAATTCTTACGGTTTTTGGTTCATAATTTGCGGGTTATATATTACTTGAGAGTCAGGGGAGGGTAAGGGTATCCTACCCCCTTCTGATCATATGCTTATTTGGCAAGATTCAAACTTAATACCTCAAGAATATGAAGCAAAGAACTTACCAATCAAGTGAGTTTACACTTCGTTGGTCTATGATGAAATTACTACCACTATACTTATATTATTCATTACATACGTGCCCATCAAACCCATTGAGCTATATTAAAAAGTACTCAAATTACCAATGGACTAGGACAAATAAATTGGAGACAAAGAGAGTATTATTCATTATATTAGTGTGGCGATTATGTGAAACCTAATTCCAAACTTCCAATTGTATGACTGTTGCTTGGAAGAATTTTGCTCTTGATTTTGGGTTTGTTTAAGGTTGATTTCAAAGCCACATTGAAAGTGTGAGCCGAGAGCTTGGTTTGTAGGGTGGTTGTTGGCGTTGAAATGAGAGGTAACACAACGAGGCTTTGGCTAAAAATGTTGCATGGTAGAAGTAGTGGCGCATGCATGAGAATGAGTGGTTGTGGAGGTTTTATTTGTAGCTAGCCTTTGGGGGTGAAAAGATAGGCAATTAAAGTCTTCTCCATCCTAGGACGATTTTACAATAACTTATTGCGTAGTAGTTTGACACTTGATCCTTGGACCATCTGTACTATTAACTTGCTTTTTAATTCTTTTAAGTGATTTCTTTAATTGTAACAATTTGATTTTCACGCTTGTTAATGCATAACTATAACTATTGATACATTTAATAAGCAAAAAGTAAATTTATATATTGAAGATATGCATTAAAACGAATCTAACAAGATTTCATATGATTACGTTTTGTCAGACACGTAAACCTTAAAATATGCTCAAATAAGTTCGTGCATAGTTTATGTATAAACCACCAAAGATGCTTGAACGAAAGGTTTTTGAATCGTGCAATTGACAAACTGTTGCAAGCAACTTACGAATCAAAGAGAATAGAGGAAATACAAAACAATTTCATCCAAAGATTTGCACAAATCAAACATAAATCGAAATGAGAATCACTTTAAAAATTCTTTGGCGACCGAATCACAAGAGAAAAGATATTAGGAAGGATCCTAGGTCTATACATCAAAAGTTCAAAACATCAAGAACAAGAGTATCAAAGTAGAAGCGTTGTTTTCATCTAGCCGAAACGACCTACTTTAGAATAACACAAGGGATTCTCAAACTTACAAACTAACTACAAACTTACAAAGTATATAATAAATTTGTTACTTTACAAAACCAACTAAACCTTTTAATTTGAAAAAATATAGAAAGGTTGTTAAAAGAAAATAAAAGGACAATGACAGACAAATGTTAAACTTGATTAGCGGAAGAATCATTTTGATTATGTATAAATTTGAAGAAGGTACATATCTCTATGCAAGATATTTGTTTAAAAATAACTTCCTTTTTCCTTTACTTGAGTTTTTCAATAGATTCTAGCTTGTTGGTTAGAGTATATGTATTAGATTAAGCATGTACTAATATACAATTAAAATGCAAATTGCACTTTAAAGACATTTAATTAGTGTTGTCTAATCAATAAAGCCAATCTTTTTTCCTTAAACATGTAAGAAGTATAGTTTAGGAAATAGTATTAGTCAAGACTAAAATACTTTCCAAAAATGGAATTATTCGCATGTTATTTTGCCTTCTTTCCATACTCTTAGCTTAGTACATTAAACTTCCCCACTCTTAGGTTATATAAATAAGTACATTAATGTACTTATTAATCTCTAAACCATGTGCATCAAACTAATCAACTACTAAGCCAACTTGATGTATAATACCTTTTGATTATCATCTTAAATACCCCTTACATCTCACAATTGTACATCACACCATTACACTACAACACTCTGACCTAGCTAGCCAACCCCCTTCGTTCCTCGCCATTGAGGAGTATCATTCCATGGCTAACTTACGTAAGAATACGAGTGTTGTCACAATATGGTTGTTGGTAACTTTGGTAGTCATTCTACTACTACCAAAGTTTGACGTGGTGGCGGGTGCTAGGCCAACTCCTACACATGTCCATAACATGCAAAGGCCTCCTTCAGTGAGGTTCATCGTGAGGCCAAGGCCTCCAAGTGCAGCCATGATAGGTTACAAGGTGAACCGCTACAAGAAGACTGAGACCGAGGGATTTCGGCCAACTTCTCCGGGTCGTAGCCCTGGAGCAGGACACAAAACTCCTCCAGGTTCACAATGATGTTAATGGTTTAGCAGTGTACTACTCACCATTTTTTTTTTCCCATTGAAATTACTGCTAAATTACTATATCAAAATTATTTATGGCTATATTTATTGGTTTAGTTGTGTGCTTCAGTTTTGTAGTTTGTAGTTAGGGTGTGAGATTGTATATGGAAGTGGCTCTTGTAATTGGTACACACCATGTTATCATGGCCCTAACACCAATACATATGGTGTGACAGTCATTGCCTTAATTTGTTGTAATCAATGAGATTATAATATATATGTGAGAAGATTGGTTTAATGATTTGAAAGTTTACCACAACCATAAAAGGTCACAAAAAATCATAGATTAAAAAGTAAGATGTAACCTTTTTTTTTTTTTTTTTTTTTTTTTTTTTTTTTTTTTTTTTTTTTTTTTTTTTGTAGTTTGATCATTTTTTTTGTCTTCCCCTATACCTCTCTTGATAGATCTTTATTGAGCTAAATTATTCGAGTCCACGTATACATGCATGAGTGAAACTTAATCACATACAATCATGCATGGCAAGGCTCCATCCTAAATACAATTGGTAAGAAATAAAGGTTGTCAAAATGGGTGTTGAGATCGAATTTGGATTAACCAACGTAAGACCAAGACAAGGCTTGTTATTGCCAGATCAAGTTATCCTTGGTTGAGTCATTGTTAAGTGTCTATTCACATTCATGTAAAATTCAGATAAGTTCGTGTTTCAGGTTTGGATCCAACTTTGGGTTGGGTAATTTTCATGTCCACGCCATCAAGGTTTGGTCATTTTCAAGTTTGTGTAATCTTTGGTTAGGTCATATTTAGGTTTGGTTCAAGGGATCGGAGGTTGGGTCATCATTGATGGATTAAAGTCATGTAAGGTTAGAACCGTTTTGGGTTTGAGTTGTGTTAAATATAGATTGAGTCATTTTCAAGTTTTGGTCATCCTAGGTCAAATTGTTCCCAAGTTTGGTTTATCTTATATTAGATCATTTCGAGGTAGGTTTGGGTTTGAGTTTCATTGGATCTAGTCAATCTCCAAGACGAGTTAACTTAATTATAATCCAAATATGACTTTGTTATCCAGTCAACTTATTTTTATAGGGCAGCTAATTCAATGACTGGACAACCATAATATTGAAAAGCCATTGTAAATGTATATTAACTCTTGTAGCCAAATCATAGTTTGTGTAATAGGCCAAGTTTGCTTAAAAAAACTTAAGCTACATGCAAATAGGTAAATAAAAAGAATGCAAGTAGTATATAAAAAAATGTTCAAAAAAATGATGAACATGTGGAACCTACTTAAATTACTTGTTACTTGTTAATAAAAGAAGTTGTAGTTTCAAAATTTAATATATTGTGTAAAGCTACAAAGGTTAGCTTGACAATACTCTTAAGAAACAATATAACAAATCAATCTTCCTTCAAAAAAAAAAAACAAATAATAATAATAATAATAATAATAATAATAATAATAATAATAATAATAATAATAATAATAATAATAATAATAATAATAATAATAATAATAATAATAATAATAATAATAATAATAATAATAATAATAATAATAATAATAATAATAATAATAATAATAATAATAATAATAATAATAATAATAATAATAATAATAATAATAATAATAATAATAATAATAATAATAATAATAATAATAATAATAATAATAATAATAATAATAATAATAATAATAATAATAATAATAATAATAATAATAATAATAATAATAATAATAATAATAATAATAATAATAATAATAATAATAATAATAATAATAATAATAATAATAATAATAATAATAATAATAATAATAATAATAATAATAATAATAATAATAATAATAATAATAATAATAATAATAATAATAATAATAATAATAATAATAATAATAATAATAATAATAATAATAATAATAATAATAATAATAATAATAATAATAATAATAATAATAATAATAATAATAATAATAATAATAATAATAATAATAATAATAATAATAATAATAATAATAATAATAATAATAATAATAATAATAATAATAATAATAATAATAATAATAATAATAATAATAATAATAATAATAATAATAATAATAATAATAATAATAATAATAATAATAATAATAATAATAATAATAATAATAATAATAATAATAATAAAAATAAAAATAAAAAAATCAATCTACCCACCAACATTATCTAACCCCACCCACCTTAAATTTCAAATCCTCTCTTTATTTCATTTTTGGGCCCATATCATGGTGAGATCTTTTCTCCCACTCTCCTTTTCTTAATCCTTGAACCATATCAAATGTGTAAACTAGAATCTAGATGGGGTATATCCTTCATAGGAGTTCTTCAACATTTTATATTGAGTAAAGATTTTCTAACATTTTATATTTGAGTAAAGATTTTACTCGTAACATTTTACCAAGTAATATTCATTTAATATTCTCTTTTTTAATTGAGCAAACCCATCATGGGGACTTTTGAATAGGACAATAAAAAAACACTTACCTTTATTTATATTTTTAAGTTTTCCACATACATGGAAAAAAAAACCCCTCTTATATTAAAGAGAATCCAAATCAAGCTCCTATCTTGATCATATCAAAAGAGGGATAAAAACTCCAAAATGCACATATATACATATAAGCTACACACTATTTACACCAATGACCAAGTCGAGCATGTGTACAATAGGTTGCAGGGCCAAATACCGCCACCGCCAAATAAACTACAAGCATGCTGCTAATATGCCATTTTTTTTTTTTTTATTTACTATTGTTACAATATCATGTACCAAATTTATTTTGAGTCGTTAAGCTTAGAGAGCATAAAAAGACAACCAGAGCAAAGGAGAACAGAAGCTGCAAAGCAAAGCAAATCAGTAGGAGAGTGGATAGCTGCTTTCTTACTATTGTCAAACAACCCTATCAGGAGCAGCATCACAATTACATGTCCTACCTTGGTCTTCAGCTCGCTTACTGACTTAATTACCAGCCATCTTGGTCGTTCCTGCACGTTGAAGGAAGAAAGATATTAAATCCAGGGCAGCAAGACTGAGAACCGTATTAAGGCTGTGATTGGTTGCAAGATGTCCTTTTTCAAAGTAGTTTTCAGGATTTCCTCTCTGGGTATAATAGATCATCAAAGAATTTGTTCGGCTGAAAATAGTTTTCCCAAGGGTAAAAAAAGACGATGCTAATGTGAAGATGTTGCAATTATACGACACATGCCTTAATTCAGCTCTTTTTCTCCTCTCCTCTCCTTTCCCCCTACCCTCTGCCACATTCAATAATTCGGGCAAAGAACAAAATAATGGAAAATAAAGATTGATATTTGTTATGTTCTACAAAGTAAAATCCAGTTTAATTATCTTCTTCAAAACCAAACATAACACAAGACGAAGGGCCTATTCTCTTCAGATTATTTTCAGTTCAGTTCTTAATTTCCTTCTCTCATAACATATTCAGTTCAGTTCAATCAATCAAAACAGGCCCGAAGAAGATAATCTACTGTCCAATCCGCCCCCCCCCCCCTCCCGACCTAGGATTTGAATAGTCATCGATTATTGTCAGCCTTTTTATTCATAGGAAACTGTGAAGTTTGCTGAAGCTCAGGATAGCAGCTAAAATTTTTAAAATATTTAATATTTTGCAGCCACAAAAATGCTCTTGAGAAAGCTAGCTTTATTCCCCGGAAGTCAGGGAATTTTATAGTTTTCATTGATCAATATACTACCTCCGTTACATATTAGTTGCAACTTTGAAATATTTTATCTCACAAATATTGCCCAAAGTTGCAACTAATATGTAACGGAGGTAGTAAATAATATCTACTGCATAGCTAGCTAAATACAATTTTAAAGTTCAAAGAACAGAATAATTACCATTAAAGGGAATAAGCCAAATAAACTTGATCGATGCTGATGCTTCGCTTCTGACAGTGACTTTGCAATGTCAAGGTTGGACACAAAGAGCTCATAGAGACCCATTCCAAAGATAAGCATCACTGTTCCGAGTAGATAAATATCTGGAGCAATGATAATATGACAAAGTAAATTTCAAGCCTCACAAATGTTTATTTCATGGAGGGCAATGAAATAAATTTAGGCAATGTAACAGGTGGAAACAGCATTAAACATAAATTAGAATGTCATACACAAGCATTCGTCGACAATAATTAAGGGAAGTAGCACAGTGTCTACTAACTTGAGATCGATATTATAAATCCTATTCTTTCTTCCGTCTAATTAAGGTTAAGAAAAGGACTATTAAATGGAAGCTCATAGATTAAGACATCAAGACAATAGGAAAACTGGAAAAGTAACTTCCCTAAAAGGTATCTTGCAAATAAAATTCATGTTTATTACACAGCAATTACCAAGAGAGGGCTCTGGTGAAGCTCAAATGCATGCAACCCACCAAAAAAAAAATGGGATAGGCTGCCAACCACTTAACACTTCGCATTATATCCGAAGCAAATTTCGTTATTAAAAAAAAAAAAAAAAAGTTCAGAAAAGAACGGAGGATGAAGTTCAGTGCAGGCTACCTCCTTTAATGAAGTTATAAATTACAAGGGCTCATGACAAAGGCTTCATTCTGAAGCAACTGATAGCTTTTGTACAGTGAATGAAGCTAAAGGTAAATTGAAAACACCCTTTCCATAACCTCATGCGTAAAATTGCTTATGTCTGGCAATTTATAACCCTGGACATGGCAGAGCTTCTCTAGAGTCATCGGGGTAGTTGTAAATGTTCATAAGGTATGTTGGTCTAATAGTAATAAATCCCATCACTTAACAAATTATTCTCAAAGAAAGGGCCTTAACTCCTCAAAAATTGCCTCCAGTGGATGGGTATGAGATTTTAACATTCTACATTGAGATAGGTGATCTCACAAATCATATATATCTGTGTTCCTGAAGTTCCCAAACTCTATTAAATGACTGATTTTAGAATGCTAAAATAATGTAATAGAAACGAAAAAATTCACGGGGGAAAAGCAAAGAAAAGCAATCACATTGTCACAATAACTCTGTCAAAACGACAAATGAAGATGTTCATGAAACACACCAATGGCCTCAATCACCAGGACAATCACCTTCCCACTCTGTGCAAAGTATTCATAGAAAGACGATGCCACAATACCACAACCCTACATCCAAGAAGACTATATCAGTGGCATGAAGTAGGCTTACAGGCCTAACACTACCATATGACCAATAACTGAAAGTCAGAAAGACATATAAGCAAAACCTCATTCAACTGAACTTATAGACTTATAATTCAAAAATGAAATACTAAACAACACTTTAGGTTACTAAAATTAAAATACCCTGTAATCTGATAGATACCAAAGCTAATGAAAAGACAATATATTACTGTGTACTATGTTAAACTCTACATATATATATACAAATTTCAAACTTAAACAATTGAGAATTGGTTTAGCCTATGCAAGAAATCTTGATCAAATACGACCAACCCACAGAATTAGTAAAAGCCTTCTGAAATATGGCAGGCGGAACCACTCATGTTATCGTTCATTGAGATGAAAAAACAATATATTTTTTAGATTACGAAGCCTGAAGCATATACGTATCATATTTTGATGCACTCTCAAGAACAACATTCAATAGATCATAAATTAGAGCTTACCTTGATGAAGCAAAGAACCGACCCAATCAAGGAACCAAACACTCCAAGAAATGTCACGAATCGACATCGATAGATAACCTATCAATCATCGCAAAATAACCAAACAACATCACAAACTAGTTTTAGGACTTAAATCTAACATAAAAATGCAACAATTTGAACCCCTCCACCCCCACCCCTCCAAACTGAGGTAAAAGTGCAAATAGTTTTGTTTCACTCCTTTTGATCCTAAATATTATACTTCATTTTAGCCAATTTCTTTTGAGTCATTCTACAATATCAATATACATTTTGCAACAACAAATAAACAGACAAAAAATAAACAAATAATCTGTGCACAATACATGCTTAAGGAATTGCAAGACAACATTAAGGAAGGACAAGTTGCAAAGTCATTGGAAGTTTTAAGGAGATGGAATATGACATTAAGGAAGGATAGCAAATTTAGGGATGTCGTTGGTGTTAATGCAAGAAATGAGAGTAATAGAGCAAGGGAAAACTTTTTAACTTTTTTTGGGAGTATATAGAGTCACAAACAGCAGTGATATACACGGAATTTGATTTCAAGTCCAGAACTTTCTTTACAACAGTTAGACCAAGATTAGGAGTATTTA
The DNA here is from genome assembly GCF_948465745.1 of Chenopodium album. Classification (NCBI taxonomy): domain Eukaryota; kingdom Viridiplantae; phylum Streptophyta; class Magnoliopsida; order Caryophyllales; family Amaranthaceae; genus Chenopodium; species Chenopodium album. The sequence continues at coordinate 9,564,267 of NC_137853.1, read as the reverse complement.
ATGACGTACAACTTTGACAATTGACACATTGAAAATTCACAAGTTTGGCATCGTTTTTTGTTTTCAGTTTTCTATTTTTTTTTTTTTTAACAAAAAACCACAAACAGGAAACAATAAAAGGTGTTTCCACTTTGTTGTTGTCAATTTTCACTATTATCGTGATTTTAATAAGTTTGACAGCTTTTTGATTCATTAGATGACATAAATTATACGAAGTATGATTTTGAAAAACAAAAAACAAAAAAAAATAGAAAACCACAATGATGTCAAACGAACCCACGTTCATGTTATACTAGTATAAGCAAGTCAAAATGGTGTAACAATAAAAGTATTTCAATTCTAATGATACAACATACGGAGTATTTAAAAAAGCACCAAACAAAATATTGTACGGAGTATCATCCAATACAATATTGATTGCCATTTTACAACACCAATACAATATCAACCAAGTTCAACTGAATCCTTCAAATAGACAAATGATTTATACTACCTCCATACCTCAGTTCCGTACTTCTAATTTAGTTGTCACAATACTATAATTTCAAGCATCAAATTATACTATCAACACAACTATTAATCCCGCACAGATTAAAAACAAGAAAATAAATCAACTTATTATGATTAAAAAGCACAGAAAAAAGTAACTGAGAAACAGAAACACACCTTTTCTAGGAATTCCTCCATGACCTCAGAACTCCAAGAATGACCCTTAAACCTTGTGGGACCCACTCCAGAAACCACTAAAGAAGTCGAAGAAGAAGAAGAAGAAGAAGAAGAAGAAGAAGATGAAGTTCGAGTAGAAGGGGGTGATACCTTATTAGAAGAAGAACATGAAATGGGATTAAGGGTATATACCCTTAAATACTGGGAACATTTCCTTAAATTTTGGGTTGGTTTTGATTTTGAGAGGGGTGGAGTTGGAGATAGTGTGAAATTGGGCTTTAATGTCTTCATTTTTTGTTGAGAGTTGTGAAGTTTGTGATTTTATGAGTTTGAATTTTTTTAATTTCTGGGGAATGATCAAAGTGAATGAAGAGAATTGGAAATTTTAGTGTGTAATTTAAATATCCAGTTTGTTAAAAGTAGTGTGTAATTTTGTGATAGTTGTATGGAGTGAGTGTGATAGTGAGAGTTGAAAGTCGTGAATGTAACGGAAGTGTGGGAGACTCTCGAGTCGCAAGCGTGTCCTCCCGAATCTAAATCTCCCACGGTATCGTTTTAGACTTGGTATATACGATAAACGGGTGTGGATAGTGATTTTGAGGTTATTAGTTTAGATTCTACTTTAATCGGGTGAAAATTATTCTCCCTCCATCCATTAATTACATTCTTACTTTTTTTTTTTTTTGAGTGTTTCAAAATTTTATTCATACTTTTCCTTTTTAATAAGTGAATTTTTATCAAATATCCCCAAATTATCCCTGAATAGTTGTGATGTGGCACCATTTTAATTAGTTTTCAGTTTTGCAATTAATAGTTGCACCGAAACCATAATTTTCTCACTCATATTTTCTCACTCATAAATTTCTGAATCCATGTGCAGCACTATTTTTTTTTTTTTTTTGATTCAAATGAGGTACAAGTACCAAAAGAGAGAAAAGAAACAAACAGAACAAAAAATAAACAAACTAAAAACAAACTAAACTACCTAGGGAGGAATAAGCCGTGGCAAGGCCACACCTTGTACATCTTCCTCCAAGATACGACTAAGTTCTAACGGGATACTACTATTAAAATAAACCAATTGAGAGTCCTGAACGACTCCGCGGTTGGCCAACCAATCCGCCGCTCTATTCCCTTCTCTATAAACATGTGCAAGCTTCACCTCCCATTGCGTGCTTGAAATCAATTCCTTGTAGTAGATAATATCATGAATATTTTCTCCTCTAGGAACTTCCTGCCTGTTGATAGCTTGGATGCAAGAAATGTTGTCCATTTGGATTTCCAGTTTTGCAATTTGACAGTTCTTGGCTAGCTCCAAGCCTCTTGTTAAGGCCATGATCTCTGCTCTGAAAGCAGAGCAATACCCAAAACTCGCTGCAAAGGCTGTGACAAAAGTACCTGAATAATCCCGAATTATTGCCCCTCCACCAGCAGGACATGGGCATCCTTTCGCAGCACCATCACAATTGAGTACATACCACCCATAAGAGGGCGCAATCCATGATATATTGGCAGGGACTTTGTAGTTTTTGCTGCTTGCATTAACTTCTAGAGCATCCCAAATAGTTCTCCTCGCCTCTTCATATCTAATTTGGAGAAAGGCACGAAAATCAATAGGCACTTCATCCCTACGATTGAAAGTAAAGCAATTTCTCCACCTCCAAATCCACCACACCGTGACTCCAAAATAAGTAGGCCACGATTCTCCACCCATATCATCTTCTTTCACGTTCTCAGTGATCCAATCACGAAGGCTTCCTTGCTAGAAACGATGAGCAATCGAGTTGTCAACCGTTTTTTTCCATATTACTCTTGCAGCAGGGCAATCACGGATGATGTGAAGGGTTGTTTCTTCAGCAGCTCCGCAAATGTAGCACCTAGGATTGTCAGTCATCTTGCGCTTGAATCGATTATGGTTGCCTAAGACTCTATCATGACAGGCCAACCATAGGAATGCCCTTATTCGTTGTTGAACTGGGGCGTGCCAAACAGCATCCCAACATTCATCATCAAGCACATCCGTCTCGTGTTTCATAATGCTCAATACCGATTTGATAGTGAACTTGCCCTTGTCACCTTCCCTCCAATACAGCAAATCACCAATGCTAGGATCATGCCTAACTTCATGATTTTGAATTTTTTTCAAATTGATTTGATCAAGGTACGGAGAAAAAATATCCCATCGCCAACCAACATTCTCTTCCCACATTTCTTCCACCGTAACTCCCTCAATTTCGGGTGGAATTGGTTGGGTAGCAAGGCTGCTGAGGGGTTCATTAGTAGCCTATGCATGATCCCAGAAAAGAGTTTGCGCCCCATTACCTATGGCCGTCTTCACCCCTTTGCATAGAACCTTTGCATTGTCTGTGATACCGCACCATACATTCGAACTACCTGCCTTGGGCTCGAACATATCAATGTCGCAGCGGCCCTTACAATACTTAGCTCTTAGAACACGAGACCAAAGCGCATTTGGTTCAGCAAGAACCCTCCATCCAAGCTTTGTGAGAAAAGCAGCGTTAGCTTGACTAGCCGAGAAAATCCCAATGCCTCCTTTTGCTGTCGGTCTTTGAAGTGCTTCCCAAGATAGGAGATGTACCCCTCTTTTTTCATCACTACCACCCCATATGAACCTTCTAGTCTTCTTGTCAATTTCTTCACAAGTAGCTTTGGGTATTTTTGCTGATTGCATCGAATACAAGGCCATTGTCGAGATGGTAGACTTTGCCAATGTCATTCTTCCTGCTAGAGATAAATATTTGGTCTTCCATCCCATTAATCTCCTATCTATTTTCTCACATAAATGACTAAAAGTCTCTTTTGTGACTCGACTAGTAAGAGTGGGCATCCCAAGATACATTCCAAGATCATCCGTGCTTTCCATTTGAAGCTTTCTGCTTACTGCTTCTCTTGTGCTACTGTCCACATTAGCCGAGTAATAAACTCTTGACTTAGCAAGTGACACTTTCTGTCCCGAAGCCTTGCAGCACTATAATTGAATATGATTGGTCATTTTATTTTCAAATGTGATTGGTCCTTTTTCTTTTCAAAGGATTGATGACATGTTTTTCATCTAATATTATTGTATCTTTGTTTTATTCAAGACAGCAATAAATGTCTTGTAATTACCATTGTACTTTCTAATTATGGGTTTTAAGGTTACTCCAAGTTCTTTAATTCCCGTGTAAAATTAAAAAAGGAATGTAATTAAGGGATGGAGGGAGTAGAGGATACCTTAATCTATAGTTGCTATAACTTTGAAAATTAACACATGGTTTTAAAAAACATGGTATGATTGTCAGCTATAAATCTCTAATTACATGTTACTCCGCATATTAATATATTTACATTGTCTTTATCCAAAATAATTAACATTAATTTTTTTAAAAAATAAAAATAAAAAACTTTTGTATATCGTCATATTTTTTAAACTTAACATACATGGTAAATTATTTTTCAACAAAACAAGGTAAGATTAAAATAAAAATTATTAGCAAAAGCTCAACAAAAACAAGTAAAATTTTGAAAACAGATTTACTTTTATCATAAAAATTGCATAAATTCACCAATAATAAACCAAGAAAAATGACAACTAATCCATTAAATTTGTAAAAACCATCATTAATTGACATGTGTTCGATGTGTGTGGTATGTGGCGACATGATTAGGTCATTGTCATTTTATGAGATTGCAATTTTGAAAGATTCATACTACACAACATAATTGATGTCTTTATACACATTACTAATCAACAAAATATATCATTACAATCACTACAAATCGATGATCTTTTACACTTGATATTTTCAAGCTGTCAATCTTTAAGTAAATCAATAATGTGTTGGCATAAATTGAGGCCAAAATCATGCCAAATCATGAATAAAGGTTCATTAATGCACAACCTCTCATGTCTCAATAAAACAAAATTCTTGAAAAATAATCTAGAAGGTTCAATGCACCGAGCAGGATAGATAGAAGATAAGACAGTATGCAAGGATTATTCAGCAGACAACGCTAAAAAAATCCGTAAATGTTAAGAACTTTCGGTAATGGAGGTAGTAAAAGAAACAAAATGTTCCATTTTTGTACTCTATGATTTTTTGAGTTACAAATACACATTTTCGAATAATTAGGCTGAATAACTACATCAGACCGGATGAAAAAAAAAAAATAATACAACATTGAGATATTGTGAGTTTAACATATCTGTACAGCTTCTGATCGTGGTTAGCTCGGAATCCTCAGATATCAAATTACTTGTTCTGCAGTGGCGTAAAGATTATAAAAGATGGTCGCAGCAAAATAAAGTGTTGCTGTCAAGGTCAAAAACGCTTTGAAAGATCCAAGCCATTCCACAAAGTAGCCCGCACCAATGGTGCTGATTATTGCAGCCAATGTCCCTGCTGCATTTGTAATACCTGTTGATAACAGTTTGGGCTGATCAGTATCCTATACTATGCTCTTATATGCTACTCGTATATGTATAGAAAGAGATTGATCATGTACCATGAACAAGCCCTGTTGAATATGGAGCAATATCCTGCACAACAAATTTTGTGACATCTCGATTAATATTCAAGACAGTTTGCATGCAAGTCCAGACCAGACACCAATTATTTGAGTTGGTGTACTATCACTCTAAAGAGAGCATGTAAAATTAAATTGACATCACCATAACTTATTATAAAACCCATTTTCAGCAGGTTTACTTCGAGTCAAAATAACATTACCATACAGGTTTTATACCACCATCTCAGAAAATATGTGAAGGAATCACTTTTAACACGAGACCAAACTTTATACTCAACTCCTGAGTATCACCTCTGAGGCTCGAATACCTTATGTTAATTGACTTAGCTGACATCCATTATGACAACATAGACTGACTTAGAAAGAAAACTTAGGTGTGAAAAGAAAAGATAAGGGGTCATTACTTGTACATTGAGGAAATACCCAGCTTGGCTGAAAGAACTCAAGCTCAGAGCAACTGTAAGAACGACAGATGCAACTCCTGGAGTCTTGACATAATTTAAGCAAAGTAATGACAATCCAGGTCCGATAAATCCTATAGACTGCAAACATCATAACTACATAATCAATTGAAAACAGATTTATATATGCTCAACAATTGAAAAGCAGAAAATCATGATCTGTAACTAGAAGAATGCAGAGAGAAGTACTGAAAGGGACAAACTACCTGCATCATTTTACGAACAAATACCAAAGAATAGCCAGCTTTGGTTAGATAATCGGATGCTGAGCCAGCAACAAAGCTTGATACTGCCATCACTCCCCATGGAATAGCACTAAACCATGCCGCTTCTCTTAGGTTCACATTTAGTACCTGCATTCCACAGCCTAAAACCCATCAACGAAAGCTGAATGAATGTCTTTGATAACATATGGAGCAGCATGTACTGTAAATGACACTTACAGTATTGAAATAAATAGGCATCCACGAAAGAAGAACAAAATATCCCTGATAATCCAAGAAATATATGGAATTAATTTTTCAATCAGATAGTAAGCTCCTTTGTTTTTTTAGAACTATTTGAAAAATAATATTATCCTACCCAATTATTGATAATATTGGCAAGAAGGATTGCCCAAAAAGGCTTTTTTGATAAGAGAAGGCCTAATGGAAGACGATGGTTTTTGCGATTGCTGTGAGAAAACTCAACGGCCTTCCCAGCTTCGATAACTTGGACCTCTAACTTGCTGACAAAACGGCTTTTTCTAGGATCACTTCCACCTCCATAAGCCCATGCCACCAGCCAAAGTAGTCCAAGAGAAGAAAACAGCACAAAAGGTCCTGATATTCCAACTACTGACATTAAAATTGGAGTAAGGCATAAGCCTACTACATTTCCAAGTTGAAATCCTGCCATGGAGATTCCCACAGCTCGTGCACGCTCATGGATTGGAAACCACCTAATCAAAGTAAAGGTAATCAAAGCAACCTGTCTTCTTTTACTTCATTTTTTTTTCTTCGGAAAATAAAATATGAAAGAGACTGCTATGAATAATGCATATGCTTGATAACCTAAAACAGAACTTTGAACTACTATATGCATGACTTTCAGTTGGTACTGCATATAAGCTAGTACCAAAAGCTTCCGTCGTTCTAGTCATATCTTCATCATCAGATAAATTTTGCCATCGCTGTACTTTCTTTGCTGATTGATTAGCCAAAAGATTTTCCTTTAATCGTCAAAGTAATACAAGATTTGGAACAATAAACCGGGGGGGGGGGGGGGGGGGTTTACTGACACAACTACAAATTTGTAAGTTAAAATTCCTCTTTAATTGATGTACATAGTTTTAAAATAAAGACTTATGCACATATAAATTTAATGGCCATAGATAAAGAAGGAATTACCTTGATAGTAGGATGTTCATGGAAGGGAAAGCTACTCCTTCTGCCAGGCCGAAAAGAGCACGAACAGCCAAGAGGGTGGCAGCAGAGTGGTTGGCTGCCCATGGAGTAAGAAGAGTGGCCAAGGACCACAATCCAGCACCCCATGCCATTACTCGTGCTCCTCCCAATTTGTCTGCTATTGCTCCACCAACTACAGAGGATATTATATAGCCCCATAGAAATGATGACTGCAAGCAAACCAAATCATATGAAATGGATATATAGCATTTGCATGTCCAACTCCCTTAATAATGCATAAATTTGATCATCTGGTTATCTAGCATGATTACTGATTTGCAGAGTCAATGACTGGCCATGAATCAGGAAATACTCCTTAAACTCCATATCTAACATGTTTAATGTGGACATGCATATGTGTCTAGCCTAAGCTCATTATATAGACCAAGAAACCATATTATTAAACAAGTTGATGGGGGGGGATTTCCCTAAAATTAATCAAAAGTTAATAAAACTAGACAAGTAACATTTTATTATGAAATTGTAGGCGTTAAGTCTAGCTCGTACACAATCTATACTTCATTGCAGGCAAGAGTTCTGTAAAGTCTTAGTCTAGATAAATAATGGCCTGGGAAGAAGGGTAGCAATGTACTCCTAACTCATAACCTAAAGGCTGCAAGTTCAAGGCTCATCCATTCAAGGCTTTCAAGCAAATATAAGTTAATCCGATATCCTCATGTGGTTCCGTGAAGGTAACAAGGAGGCTAACACAAATAATCGTGTTAGGTAATTTCGGTAGAAAACATCAACCAGTTATACATTGCATCAGATCAACACTTTGAGAATATGAAAATTTGTGGAATCATACATTGAGTATATGTGGAGCTCCTTGAACCAAATATTGCAATATGCATCAACTCTTTGACAGTCACCAAGAGAGGGAACAAGTCCAATACAGGTTTGGGCCGCACTCGTCACCAGGTTAGAGAGAGTTAACTTCACAAGTCTAAGAAAGTTCCATTCTAAAATCAGATGGCAATAATACACTCTCCTACACAATGTGAGATGAGTACATTTAGGGGTGAAAGTTCGGTTTGCGGTTTGGATTATAGACAAAACCGAATCCAATCCGAATTAATTCGGTTTCGGAAATCTCAATCTGATTCCAAACCGAATTAAGATTCGATCCAATCCAATCCAAACCGAACTAATTCGGTTTTTCAAATTAGAATCCAATCCAAACCGAAATTTGTTCCCTTCTTTTGCAACATTCAAACCCGAAACTCGAACTTCACCTAGAAAATTCCTACAATTATTTCTTGTTACTACATTCTTTGTGAGAGAGTAAGATATTAAGAAAGGAGAATTGAAAATTAGGTTTTTTTTAAAGTTTATATTTGAAAGGGGAAAGTGGTTGGATAATTTGAAAAAGAAAATTGGCTTAAATTATTGGGTTGAAATTCGGTTTGTAATTCGGTTTTCGGTTTTTTTAAACCCCAAACCGAATCAAACCCGTAATCCATATTTTTTAATCTTTTCAATCCAATCCAATCCAATCCAATCCAAATTCAAAAAAAAAATCCAAACCGAATTACTAATTCGGCTTGGTTTTCGGTTCAGTTCGGTTTTAATCCAAGTTACTTTCACCCCTAAGTACATTCATTAAAGCCTAACCGTAGGCCTAACTCTAATATCATGTTAAACACAGGCCTAGGTCACACTCATCACTAAGAGAGAGTCCACTTCATAGGTTTAATGAGGTTCCATCCCAAAACCATATGGAAATAGGATGAATAGCCCTTTAATCTTATAAAGTGTTAACTCTTTCATCTTTTATGTGAAACACTCACATGTGTTGTGGAAGACCATGCTTCAACACAATATATTCAGAAGTACATAAGTGTTTTGTTACTACTAATATCATTATCGTTAAAGTTTCCCAAGTGTGTCCCAAGAACAAATGTCCCACATTGGCGAAAAAATGAAGAAAGGTGACTAGTTTATAAGGTTGTGGCCATGTGTGCCGTCCTTCCTATGACCATATGGCTTTAGGATGGAACCTCATAAGATTGTACTAACTAATATGATTATACTTACTTCATATTACACTAATTGTATGTGTCAAAAACAGGTTTTTTGTGTTGAAAACATCAATCTAGGTGAAGGGATTTGAATGTGTGACCTTATTATACACAGACCCTTAGTCTTAACCATTAAGCCAAGACCTCAATGGTTAACTGACAACATCCGCTACAGTATTAGGCTTTCATGGCTTGTCAATTGTGTATTTATAAACGCAATTTCACTTACACTTGTATGTGATCAAACTATCCTCAACATACATGGGCAATCCACACATAGCAACATAACAAATATAAAAAAAAAAAAAAAAAAAAAAAAAAAAAAAAAAAAAAACCATAGCACCAAAATAATAAATTCCCCCCAAATACTAAATGTGACTATCTGAGTAATCATAATTAACAAAATCCTCAAGCTATAAACTAAAATTAAACCAATAATTGATAAGATCAAAAGAATAATCTAATCATATGTTACCTGAACAATTCCAACAAAAGAAGTGGACCAACCATTAGTACGAGCCAAAGGAACAATAGCAACAGACATTACAGTCCTATCCGCATTACAAAGACACATCACAAACGCCACCAAACAAACCACCGTATATCTATACTTTTCCACCACCAGTGGTGCACCACTAACTCCTTCTCCCTCCGCCGCCATGCACTTCACCGTTTCCACCCGCCTCGGCCTCGCTCTACCATAATTTTTATCACCAATAACACCCATTATTCTCATTATTCCACATCTTTTTTCCACAATACTAATCATTCGGGTTTTGATGAAAGTGTTCACCGGAATCTTGTTTTGCCGCCGTAAAGTTTGTGATGATGGATGATGATGGCATGGTTGTAGTAAGAGTTTGTGATGAGTGTTGTAGGAAGATGATGAAATTATGGCTGCCATTTTTATGAGGGCATTGATGAAATCAAGATTGAGAACTAAGTAATTAAGTTTAATTTGGGTGAAGTAGATGGTTCATGGTTGTCGTTTTGGATGAGCCAAATTTATTTGCCTGGTGATTGCTACTGGACAAATGGTTTTTTTTTTTTTTTTTTTTTTTTTTTTTTTTTCAGGCAACATTGTGTATTTGTGTGTCTCATGTCGCATGTTACTTGCATTATTTCGATTAAATATGTTTGTCAATCAATCAATGTACAAAAAGTTTCAACCATAAGTATGTTTAATAATCTACTAGTAGTAATTAAAATCATAGAAATTAATAATAAGACAGTATTTATTACTCAAACATATCTATAATTCTATATACCAACAAAACTTATTGTTTAATATGATTAAAATATGACGATATGTGTACGTTAATTCACAGAGACAAAAATGTATCAAATGGTGTTTATTAGATTTATATTAATGTATATTTTCCAAATCACAAATTTTTATATGTGGATGGCCACACCATATGGTCACTGGTGAGCTACCGTGGGGTTAATGTATATTTTCCAAATCACAAATTTTTATATGTGGATGGCCACACTATATGGTCACTGGTCAACCACCGTGGGATTATTTCGTGAGTATTGTAAAGGTTACTCAATCAGTGTTACAGGGGTTACTTCGTTTATGTTACGTTACAAGGGTTATTTCATCAGTGTTACAAGGATTATTCGGTCAGTGTTTTAGGAGTTATTCGATCAGTACTACATGGATTACTTAGTCAGTGTTATAGGGGTTACTTTGTTCTTTTACAAACGACCACATAGTGTGCCTACCCCCGCACACAAAACATGTTAGGGTCGAGTATATTTCTAATATGGGATAACAAATACGAAGTAATAATTAATGGGTTATATACTTAGGGGCCGTTTGGTTCGCACAAGGTAATCAGAATGCAATGAACAAAGAGAATGGAATAGAATGGAATGAAAATACCTTATTTTTGTTTTGTTGTTTGTTTTAAAAACAAAGGGAAACAATCCCACCACCACCACAACCACCACATATTTCATTAATTCCACCTTTTCCAGCCACCAAACCAGTCGCCGCCCTTCGCAAGCCCTCCCCCAACCCTCGCTGGCCCCAACGCGGCTCATCCCTCCCTCGAAAAACCTCCCTTAGGCAAGAAAAACCCTAAAAACTACCCTCTCTCCTCGTAAAACCGTCAGCCGCCTCTCCCACCACCCTCGAAACCCTAGGCTTACGATTTAACGGGGAGGGAGGGGAGTTTTAGGGTTTTGCAGGGGGCTGGGGAAAGTTTTACAAGGAAGGGGAAGGGCGGTGGAGGTGCGGCAAACGATCGGAGGTAGAGTGGCGGTGCGGTGGCTGATTTCCCGGTGGTGATTGTAGTAAGAGGGTGGTGGTATGGTGGTGAGATGGTGGCCAAGAAATGGAAATGGAAAAGTCTAGGGGGGTGGAGAATGAACTTAGAGGGATTTGGGGGAAATGAAGAGGGTAAAGGAAATGGGAAAAATGATTTAACAAACAACAAGAGAATGAGAGCAGTTGATTCTCATTCTCTTTGATGATTAACCCCAACCAAACGACCCCTTATGTTATAGGTTAAGCCTACCCAACCACCTTGCACACGAGCACAGCCAACACACCCCTTGCCGTCTTTAATCACAATTTCGAGTCAATCGATTCCAGTCTGGATTTTTGAAGCATAGTCTCATAACGCCATCGTAGTAAAGACTTCTACAATTATAATTTCCGAATTTGTTTAGTTTCTGGGACCGCAATTTCTTTTGTACTCCTGGAGTACCATGCACAAGGTACTCCAGGTTGTGTAGATTTTATGTTATTTCGACGTAAACTTCTTATTATTTGATTTGTATGTATGTTATTTTAAAATTAATTATATGTTATTTCGTATGTACATTCTTTTGTATTCTTGAAATACAAAGTTTTTGTTGTTTCATGTTATTTTAAATTTGTATTATGTTATTCAGTTATGTATTTGATGTTATTTTACTATACAATAATGTTATTACATAAATTTGATCATTGTATACGAATGCTACTTTATTTAGTATATTATGCTATTCAGTATATTATAACTCTATGTTATTTGATTGAAAACTTTTTGTTACATAACATTACATGCTATGTTCACCAGGCCATATTTATCTCTTTCGATTTTATTCTCTATTTTTATTTAGCTACTTCCTCTAAAATAAGTTTAAACAAAATAACAAGTTTTTGGCAAAAAAATACAATGTTTAATTAATATAAAAAAATAAGTTATATTTAAAAAAAAAAATAACACCAAGTTTAAGCAAAATAACCTCATACTTAAAAAGATCGTCATATGATTTAAACCAAAATAACACAATTTAATGTTTTTTTTTTAAAAAAAAGGCTAATATAATATATACTAACACAATGTTTAAGCAAATAACATAATAGTTTAGCAAAATAATATAAGATTCAATCCAAAATATAACGTGTATAGCATAATAGGAGTACCATACTCCAAGAGTACTTAATACTAATTGTTCTGGGACAATAGAACATACTTCGAAGGTCGTTGAGAAAGGACCCTGAGAGCTTGAGCTCCATTTGCCGGTTACAGTCGTCGGCAAAATCCACAACTCCGGCGTTCAATTTCATCAAAAACACAAACTTTTCATTGGTACTTTCGCAGCAAAGAACAAATTTTTATCCCACTGCAAAACCAGTAAGCGATTTTACTCTTCAAATTGTCGCTAAATTACCCATCTTTTCGCTTTTTCTGTGCATAATTTGCCCATTTGATGCAATTTAATTGATTTGTATAGTTTAGGTTTGACATTTTTCATGATTTCTATCATCGTTGAATCAAACATTAGTTTGTTTGCCCTAATGTTATGAGGGTTTGAACCTTTGAATTGAAGAACAATAACAAGAACAAATTTTTGTGACATGGGTGATTTATATAATTCGAATTACACTTCAAGATTAGTCCCACCTTTATCAAAATCGCAATACCCAGAAAGCATACAGCGTGGAAATCAAGGGAAAAGTAGTTTCCCAACTTACCTTGATGTTCCTTATGTGACCCCTAGAACTAGAATTCTATGTGATATCATTTATGGAACCCCGGTATCGGATATCGAAGCTGCGTTGATTAGTAGTGCCATCACCCCTAGCCCCGAGCTTGTCGAGGAGGTGCTTAAGCTCTCCTATGGTAGCCCTGATGCTGCTGTGAGCTTCTTTCGTTGGGCGGGGCTTGCTCATAAACCCTCGGTTTATGCTTGGAACTTGATGGTTGATTTGTTAGGGAAGAATGAGATGTTTGATCAATTATGGGCTGCTATTAGGTCTATGAAGGAAGCGGGGTTAATTTCACTTCCCACCTTTGTGTCTGTTTTTGGGAACTACTGTGCGGTTGGGAAATTTGACGATGCTATTATGACGTTTGATGTGATGGATAAGTATGGGGTTGAGCCTGATGTGGTTGCAGTGAACTCCTTGCTGAGTGCTATTTGTCGAGAGAAGGATCAAACTCAAAGGGCTTACAATTTCTTTGACAAAATTAAGGTGAAGGTTCCACCGGATGGGGATACCTTTGCTATTTTGTTAGAGGGTTGGGAAAAAGAGGGCAATGTTTCCAAGGCTAAGACCACGTTTGGGGAGATGGTGGTTCGTGTTGGTTGGGATGAGAAGAACATGGCGGCTTACAATGCATTTTTGATGACTCTTGTTCGTGGATCACAAGTTGATGAAGCTGTCAAGTTTCTCAAAGTTATGAAAGGGAAAGGCTGCTTACCAGGTTTGAAATTCTTTACCAATGCTCTTGATATTCTTGTTAAGCAGAATGATTCAACCCATGCTGTACCTTTGTGGGATACGATGGTGGGTAGCGGCATAATGCCCAATTTGATCACGTTTAATGCCATGATTGGCCTGCTGTGCAACAACAAAGATGTCGACAATGCATTCCGCTTTCTTGATGAGATGCCGTTTTATGGAGTCTTCCCTGACTTGCTAACATATAATATGATCTTCGAATGTCTGGTAAAGAACAAGAAGGTTCGCGAGGTGGCTAGCTTTTTCAAAGAGATGACAAAGAATGAAGTCCCTCCTACAGTGGCTAATTGTGCTGCAGCTATTGAGATGCTATTTGAACGTGATGATCCAGAGACAGGGATTGAGATTTGGAACTTTGTTCTTGCTAATAGAACGATGCCTGTTGATGAATGTGCTAATGTGCTCCTCATGGGGCTGTGTAAGGTTGGTCGTTTCTCAGAGTTGAAGAGGTTTGCCTATGATATGCTGGATCAGAGGATTATTATTTATGAATCCACAATGAGGACATTGCAAAAGATCTTCTACAAAGAGGGCAGAAGTGCAAGAGATACTTACGACAGCATTGAGAGGAGGTGGAAAGCTTCATACATAAGATAGCCTTGAGAGGAGGTGGAAAGCTTCATACTTCAGATAGCCTTGAGAGGAGGTGGATAGCTTCATACTAGTACTGACACTTTATTCCTCTTTCTCTCCCTCTCTCTCTCTCTCTCTCTCTCTCTCTTTGCCTTCCACCTTATGTTATTCTATCAAGCAGCATTTAAGTAGTTCTTCTCCATTTTCTGTGCAGTTGCCGCTGTAATTGAAAAAGCTTTTTTGATATGAGGTTATTTCTTTTGTTTATTACTTGGGCAAAACTTTTCCTGTTTTGCTCCCCCTTATTATCTATTAGTCCTTTTTCTAGTCAAATCCACTCCTGAACACTGAAAGGTTATACATTTACGTATGTTTACAATTGCCTTCTGCTTCTCAGTCATGCTGTTCATTTCAACTATTCTGTCTTGAACATACCTTTCCTTAGCTACAGATAGTGTACTCTGTAGTAATGTTCCCTGGTGAAAGCACGTGTTATATGTTTGCTGTTGCCAGTCAGCTGTGCAAATTTTCAAAATTCTTGATTAATCTCTGCATCAACCCAACCGCTTTTCAACTAGCCTCCATGGTATCTTCTGTGAAAGAAAACAAATGTTCTGTAGTACAATCCTTAAGCCTTTTCCTTATGATTTGGAGTCTGGATGTCATTATTCCAAGTCCAGAACAGCTTCTTGTGATGCAGGAGCCAAGTGCACTCGCAAAATTTACTGAAGATGCTGAAGTTTGCAGATCACCATCGTACTCTTCTATTTTAGTTGACAGTTCCAAGTCTTCCGACTGCCTAAGCTGCCCAAATTTTTTTTCCCGAGGAGTCACTTGTTTAGGAAGCATTTTTTCCTGGTTTGCTGCATTTATGGACTGAAGAATTCATTTAAGCCCTATCAACTGAGGTAAGCTCCCTTCATCATAATATCTGAAAGTTGAAAGTTGGTAGAACATTCTTTCCTTCTAGAAAGGGAGGTAAGCCAAACAGTGTATATGAAGGCCATCTTGATGCTACAGGTGGATGATATATTACTGTCCTTGATGGTAAGCCCTGTTCAAATGCCAGGAGGTTTCTCCTCACTTTTGAAGCCCATGTCCAAGCTAGAAGATGAGAATGTCTCCATCTTCCTTTGTTGTGCTGCTGCTGTCTTTCAATCTGGCATTGCCTCCTAAATCTAGAAGATGAGAAATTCTGCAACTCCCTCGTCATTTATAGTAACTTTTGTGAATTCTGTAATTCTACGTTCTTTAAATTTGCATTAAAGAAGTCTCTTAAAGCCCTAGGCTAATGCCTCATTGCAGCTTCTAGTTGGTGATCTTTTGACCCTTATTTTTACTTCACCGTGCTGTCAAGGCTGATTAAAATTCTTAGACCTCTTTTGTTCATCTTTTTCGAAAATATTTTATTTTCGTTTTAGTTCTTTTATTTATTTCTTTTTTGGAAATTCCTGTTTATCACAAGAATTTAAAGGGGATGTGCGGCTGGACTATAGAATCATATTGCTTGTCTATCATAGCTTCTCTGTGATTGTTTTAGATTGGGCCCGGGTATATAATTTGATAGCATTGATACCTAGTAGGCTAGTATTGTTAAGTTATGCCAATTTGTGCTGCATTCAATTATGAATTTGCCCTTTTCGATTTGCAGTTTGCTGACAGGGAATTAGGTAGCTATGTGATACTGTAAAAATTCTTAAAACGTTCACTATTGTTCATTTGCCTTCCATCTAGTTTCACAATATCTTGATCAAGTTGTGCTTTCCTCACTGCAAATTTCAACTTAAGTTGAGATGGTCTACACTAGATGAGGAGTCATATTGAGTTGGTGACAATAGTGTATGGTGTTCTTCATAGATATTGTATTTTTAGTAGATAAGTCTAGTACAGGTGGTAATGATTAGTCATTGGAAAGGGTTGAAAACTTGAGGATTGATGTTAAATTATAGAAAAACAAAATATTTGGGGCATGAAGTGTGCACGGAGGAAAGTGTAGGTGCCTCTACTAAGACTATTGCTTAACATTGAATTATTGCTAGTGTTCATCTCTTATCATTGTGTTAATGGTTGTACTGGAAAGCTGGACTGTCATTCCTTGCCATTGCTTCTATTATGACTTTTTAAGTAACCATATGCTGCTGGGTAGATAGTAGATACTACTTTGGGGTGTAGAACCTCAGTATTTTTTTGATGTGTGTTTCCTTTTAGATTTATTTTATTGGTTGTTACGTGATCTTTTCTGATGTTACTTTTTTCTGGCTTCTTTCTTTCCTTATTTTTACCCGTTGAGTAAGCCTTTTAAGCTCCTATGTTTAATGACCTAACTAATACTATGTCCGCTTCTGAAAGCTCTTAGCACTTTTTGTTTTCATCCGTTTTAGAATGTCTTAACACTTTCACTTTATTTTATTTTTGGCAAACTCTCTTTTATACTACCTTACCTCACAATATTTACACCTTTCCAATCACTTTGCTTAACTTATCCACTTTTTTTTTTTACACTCTATCTACCTTTTTCATACACCCATTCACCACAGCAACACCATCACTCTAATTGCCTGATTTTTTGTGCAACAGTAGATGTTTAAAACTTTCGGAAACAGATTTGAGATAGTTACAAAGACGATGGGGAACTATGAAAACTTTTCTTGTGAAACAGTTACAAAGACATTTTGACATAGAATAGGGCTGGTGTGAAAGAGAAAGTGGAGAAGTGACTTCTCTGAGTCCATAGATTGGTTCTTTTTTGTATTCTAGGAAATTTTCTCAAGCATTGGAAGAGAAATATGCAATACTATAGTCAGCTCATAACATGGAAGGTATGTTGGGTTTGTGCCTGTGCGGATATGTCTGGTTTGTTTGTAATACTTTTTCGAAAACTTATATCCACTGATAGAGACAAAGATGGTATGGAAGTCGGAAACTGTCACAGGTGATTACAGCATGTCATTGGTTGATATTGCCTCTATGAAGTAACTCCTGCAGGATTTCCTCAGTAGGCTCAGTTATGGGAATAAACTAGCATCAAGATCTATTGATATGCAGAACGTAGGATTAATTTTGATTTGGCAGCAATTTATCTGCACTTACATCAAATGATGTTAAGTAGAGAAAGTTATAGATGTAAAATTTGAAGGTTTGGTAATTGTTGCTTTAAAAAAGAAGATAAGCATTTTGGCTTGTATAGCAAATAAGATTTTGAGGTATCAACTACAATGAAGGACAAAGATGTAGGAGAGAGCCAAAATTTCTTGAATTGACCACAAGAGGCAATTATAGTTTGCGTTTCACCATAAAACATTGATATGGCTTATTTTCTGCCTCCACTTCTTATTCATTCTGGAGGAGGAAGCCAGTCATTGCATGTAGAGTAGAACCATGGACAAAGATGTGTAGTTGCAGGGATACGACTACTTATATCCAGCCCCTACCCTTCTTAGAGCCGAAACTTCGTAGAAGCATGGGTTAATCATGGTTATAATTTGCTACCCTGATACATCTCCTGTAGCAGATTACCACTATTGTATTATTGATTATCTGTGATTCTTGTGCTAACAAAGCTCCTGTGGGCTGTGGATGAAGCTGCGTGAGATGCGATGATTAGAGCGCTTTGATTGATTATAGTTAAAAATTGGAGTTGCATCTGTCCATTATCCTCCATGTTTGAGCTCAATTCTTCCTTTCCTCACTGTGGTATTTGAGAAGTTTTGGGCTTGTTTGGCTGGAAAAAATGATAAAAGAGAAGATCCCACCTGGTGAGAATTCTAGTGCTGTTGTAGGTATGTGTGCACGACAGAAGACTCCGAGAGTTTCTTTAATGCCATCTCTATGTATATTAGTAGGAAATAAAAAGTATATGATTAACAAATATGTTACCTTGTGATTAGCACATGTTGATTGTGAATGCTCTCGATAAATCAAATTGAAATTCCGCCAGCTGATTGATGATCACTACCAGATTGAATTGTTTCCTCAGGCGGCTAACATATATTTCCTGTAAGACTTTTTTATTTATCATGCATATACTTGTCTGGCAGACTAGCACTTATGTCTTAAAAATGCATTGTGTTAGAGTTGTGCATCAGTCAGCTGTGAGTGCCTGTGTTCATTGTAGCTTCAAAACTAAGTGCTGCCAACAGATTTGTATTCTGCTCTGCTGTGGTGCTGCCTTCTTTACCCTCGTCAAATTTTCATTTTCTGTTTTATGGAGATCAGAAGCTTATTTATGACTGTAGTAAGGTTCCGACTTGCTTACATCAGATCTTCCCTTTAAGTTGCCTTCAGAGCATCTCTGCCTGTGTTACTGGTATCAGCTGTCTCGATAACTCAAATTTGACAGTGATGAATAACAGGTTTATGCTGTTTATTATGTATGATTGGACTTATATCTGTTTTTTTAGCTTTAGCCATTGTTTCAGAAATTTTGCTCTGAAAAACTGGGATTCAGTTCAGATTTTGATAGACAGGTTACTCTTCATTCCCATTGTCAATTGATTTTGCAGCATTTTGGAAAGGAACGTAAGTTGATCCAAAGTAGTGAAGCACGGTATATTTTATGCTCGAGAGAGCAGCATATAACATACTCGTATAAAGATTGCATTTTTTTAAGGACAGTTATGACCTTTGTTGCTTTAATTGGCCAAGTATTAGCCTAATATAATTGGACATTTCTCCTACTATAAAGTTTAGAACTAGTATTTTACAATATTTATAAAGTATAAGGGCCTGTTCTCATTGACTGAACTCAGCTGAACTGAACTGAACTAAACTCAGCTGAACTGAACTCAACTGAACTGAACTCAACTGAAATGAATATTTTATAAGAGAAGGAAATTAGGAGCTGAACTGAACTGAGCTGAGCTGAACTGAATTGAACTGAACTGAACTGAATTTCAACGTAAGAGAACAGGCCCTAAGTATTGACTAGAGTATTAACTAATGTCCAAAAATAACATTTCAACAACTAAATGTTAGACTCATTATGAAAAAAATACTTTTGCGTCTTAAAAGATGTTCTCTATCTTTTCTTCTTTGTTCTTCCTACTTTTTTTTTTTTCTTTTTTGTTTATGCGTTTGTGTTTACTTATGAACTGTAAAGTCCACAATGATATTGTAATGAACTAATGATGTTTTGTTGTAGCATAACTACCATGTTCTCTTCATAAGATGTTTAACATACAATATAAATTTTTTAGTGATTTTGGCTCATGTTGTCTTGCATTTTCTATTTATGTGTAATAGTAAGTGATAATCATTGATGATTTTTTAATTAAAAAATTATCTTACTAATAAAGTTTAAATCATAATATGGTTGTTGAACAAAAGAAAAGGTAATTTTATTAATACTACGTATTAATATTAACATTTATTACAAAACAAAATAATTTATTTATTAACATTTTTTTTATTTATTTCTCTTCTATTTTGAGAAAGAATCATTTTCCTTACCTTTGTACATGTATTTACTTTATCTAGAAAATCCAATGAAGTACTTGCAAAACCAAAAATAGATCTTTTCACTAAAAAAGATTTTATAAACACAAAAATTAAAAAGGACCACACACTGATATTTTCTAGAGCAAGCGTGGTATTTTCTTGTCTTTAGTACTCAAACACTTGAAAAAAAAAAAATGTTCACCAACAACAACAAATAAAGCACAAATATTTTCCTCCTAAACCCATATTCTTTAACGTACGATAATTAATAAAATTATTAAAATAAATAAAAACATACCATAATAAAGATTCCTAAGATCCAAAATATAATATTCTAAAGTAGTCTAACATTCCAACCTACCCTTAAATTATACACAAACTTTACCTTGAGGAAAAGAAGATACCTAAACCTTCCCTGCCAATTAAGAGCAGGAACCTCTCATACCTCAACCTTCTCCTCCCTCTTTCACCTTACTTCCTTCCCAAAACATGACTACCATCATCACACCACCATCCCTACATAACTAAGTCGCGACGTCGCCTAACATCCCTTCTATTTCTTATAAACGTTGGCTTAATGCCGAACGTTACCAAAGTTTCCACCATTCATTTCTCTACCACGACCGCCATTTCTTATCATCAATGCCTTTACCTTATCACCGTCACCACTACCAACGCCGCACCCACCCGTTGATATGGTGTGCCGCCATAATATGCACATTTTGCACGATCATTGTAATCATTTTAGGCATTGTTGTGTTCGTAGGGTACCTTGCCTTACGTCCAAGTATACCCTTTGTTAAAGTTACGTATGCTCACCTAGATAAATTCGAGTATAGTCAAGCCGGTGTCCTTAATACCGAGATGAACATCGTTTTTCAGGCCGAAAATGATAATGCAGAAGCACAAGCTAGCTTTTCGGATTTTACGTACTACCTCAGCTTCCATGATATACAAATTGCTAGGCTGAAAAATCTACCATTCAACGTAGACAAGAATGATAGCGCGATTTTTAACTATGATGTTAAATCGTATTCAATACCATTGGATCCACAACACTCGGCTATAGTAGATCGATCGTTGAAGCAAAATAGAATTTCATTTGATTTAAGGGGATATACAAGAACAAGATGGAGGGTTGGACCGATTAAATCGGTCAAATTCTGGTTGCGTTTGAGTTGTGAGCTCAAATTTCAGGGTGATGGGAGTTATACTGCGGATTCTCATTGTAACTCTAAATCAAAATAAAACAGGTTTTATTTTTCTTTTCTTAGTTTATTCTTTGAGAATTTGTAAAAAAAAAAAAAAAAAAAAATACAAAAATTTTAAAGTAGGTTGGTATAAATTAATTAATGGGTATACTTTTGTGTATACATTTCTTTTCTTAATTTGTTACATTTTAGAATTATGTTACGTTGGTTAATTGCTTAGCACTTTTTTTTTTCTATTAATACTTGAAAATGCTCCTCAAATTTATTTATTTATTTTTTTTAGGAGTTGTTAGAGAGAAAAAATCAATGAAAGTAGATTCTCTTTGCCTTTAAATTTCACATTTTTCATTTTTCATTTTTAAAGAGATGATAAAGTTCAATAGATAAGAACAATACCAAACCATATTTTACCACTTGACAATTTGAATTCTATTTATGGAGTTTGTGTTCACTAGTTAAACACTTCATTTAGTTCCACAATTAACTATCTTAATTAATAAGAATATTCAATTGTAGCAAAGTTTTTTAATGCGTGTAGTATGAGAACTTGAATTGAAAATAAAAGGTTTCAAATAAACCATGACAATGTTGTGTGCCGGGGGTGAGCATGGATCGGATATCCGATCCGAATTCAGGTTTCGGATCGGATATCCGTATCCGAAAATCCAAATATTTGATATCCGATATCCGATCCGAAAGTGTCGGATATCCGATTTTCGAATATCCGAAAAATTCGGATCGGATAGCCCGGATATCCAATATCCGACTCTTTATAATAATATAGCTAAAATTCGGTCATTTGGCAGCAAAATCAAATTCGTAATTACCAAGTACCAACTACAATTATACATATTTTTGAATCTATTAACTCCACAAATTAGAAAATGTGATAATCCCAAAATATTAGAATAAAACATCGATCAAAGAATATCGCATAAAAAACCCAAATGAAAACCAAATACAAAGTATTATTTTGGCATAAAGAACCCAAAATAATGTAAGACTTATGTATAGAACAAATAATCATTTAGACCCATTTTCAATTACAAAAAATCAGCAAAGAACAGCCGCGCCTGATGGTTGAGAACGAACGGTGAGGTGTTGGTTGTAAGATACTAAGATGAAGCCGCGGAGGTTGTGGAACTGCCAGAAATCTGCACATTAATCTCTTTTGATTTGATATAAACTTATGAAGAGGCTTCTTTGAAAACAGGAGAGAGAATGTAGCAAAGAAAGAGGTTTAAGAATGAGGGATGAAAAGGGCGGAGGTGCCGAGGTGAACTGGTGAAGGAGAGAGAAAGAGGAGAAGAAGAGAGAGAGTAGAAAGTGAGGCGGTTGGGGGGTCTGAGGGATTTTATATTGGGGTCTCAAATTCTAGGGTTTGACATGTTTTATACGTAGTACTCGTAACATGTAAAAAAGATACAGTATAATACTCCTATAGTAAATGCTTCGGATATTTTTTCGGATATCGGATATCCGAAATCCGAAATTTGGATATCCGATATCCGATCCGATATCCGAATTTTTCGGATCGGATATCCGATCCGAAAATGTTTTCGGATCGGATATCCATAATTTCCGGATCGGATGCGGATCGGATCATCGGATTTTCGGATATTCAGATAGTTTTGCTCAGCCCTATTGTGTGGGACTACAACTCTTTAAATTTCTCCTTTAAATTTTTTGAATCAATATTTGGACATGCTTTTATCTTTAGTGCGGCTACTTTATTTGATAAACGGGTAACTTTTATTGAATTTTTTGAATCAATATTTGGACATGCTTTTATCTTTAGTGCGGCTACTTTATTTGATAAACGGGTAACTTTTATTGATACATCGCCATTATTACTTACAAAAATGGCCCCATAATTTTGTAAGGTACTTTTTAATTCAAAATTTGTGTTCTTTATCTTTTTGTTTTATTTAATTATCAAGTCCTTTATAAATAACAAGTTGATGTCAACATTTTTTTTAATAGAAAATCATCAAAGGGATTATGTTAATAAATCATTTGAAGCAACATCCAAAATGCGAGTAGGGATCACATTATTATTAAATCTCCATTATTTGACTAACCTCTTAAGCTTGAAAATGAGTCAAAACAGCTTTTTCTAATCTATTTTAGCCTTCCTTGTTAGCCCAAACCATTTTTTAATGGTCGGTCAATTGACCAAATTGGTAAATAAAAAAGACCCTTAGCCACAATTTGGTAAAACAAAAAATTCCGGCGACAATTTGGTAAAAAAAAAAGTTTACCCTAAGCGACAATTTGGTAAAAAAAGTTTACCTTAAGCGACAATTTGGTAAATAAAATTATCTTAGACGACATATAATCCAAAAAATACAAAAACTTACAACAAATTACTCACGAATACTTAAATCCGTTTTCGTGGTTTTTTACCAACCCTTTATGGAAATAACAATTTTTTTAAAAAAAAAAAACATGTTAAGTATTAATTTCACTTAAGTTTCATACCCCTATTAATGAAATATTCTTAAAAAGGGGTGGGAAATAAGTTTGTTATCAGAATTTAGTAAAATAAAAAGAAGATGACATAATAATTCAAAATTTTTAAAAAGAAAAATAAATTTAAATACTCAAAAACATATTAAATTATGATTTTTAACGAGTTTGTTGGAAAAAATAGATTTTTTTTGTCTAAATGTCGCCGGAGTTTATTGTTTTTACCAAATTGTCGCATATGGTTAGCCTTTTTTACCAAATTGTCGACGGAGCAATTTTTTTTTACCAAATTGACGCAAGGGGTCTT
The DNA here is from genome assembly GCF_948465745.1 of Chenopodium album. NCBI lineage: Eukaryota > Viridiplantae > Streptophyta > Magnoliopsida > Caryophyllales > Amaranthaceae > Chenopodium > Chenopodium album. The sequence continues at coordinate 9,540,404 of NC_137853.1, read as the reverse complement.
TTTTATTTACCAATCTGGTCAATTGGCCTTAAATAGCCCAATACATTTTATTTAGGCCCATTATTAATATTCAACCCAGTAAAACTCAAATAGGGCTCAATAAAGAATGATTGCTTTACATCTCAACCGAGATCTAAACACATACTTACCTCCGTTTTTTTTTTTATTTGACACGAATTTCTTTTAATAAATTTTGGGAAATTCTCAATGATAGCCTCTAACTATTGCTTATTCCCAATGGTAGCCAAGTTTTTTTTGGATTCTCAATGGTAGCACTCTACTCTTTAAAAGTTGCAGCCGTAACTTTAATGATGTTTTTCCGTTAAATTTCTGTTACATCAAACCTTATTTTAAACCAAAGTTATTTTTTTTAAATAGTAAATAAATAAATAAATAAAACCAACCCCTTCCCTCCACTGCCCACCCACCCTCCCCCTCTCTCCACTGCCCAACCACTTTCACCTTCCCCCTCCATGGCTCCACCAATCCATCGGTGTTTCTCCCTGACACTCGACACCCCACCCATCCTATTTGCCCCTATCCCCTCTTTTCATGCTTCAATTTCGTCTTTCTCTACATCTCCATTGTCGTCGCCGTTAAATTTGAACCATATGCGTCAATGTGGCCGAAATAGGGGATTGGAGTGAGAATTACACCGAAATTGGATTTGAATCCAACGATTGGAGATGATTTTTGAATTCTAGGGTTTTAATTGGGGTCAATTTTTATGATTGTGATTGAAAGGAATTGAAGATTCATCGACCTCCATTTTTGTTGAAATTCGAGCAGTTGAGGTGCGGTGCTGGGGCTGTGATAGTGGTGTTGGTGTGAAAGTTGCAATTTGTGTGGCTATTGTTGTGGGTTGGAGTCGAGAGAGGTGGTAAATGGTGGTATACTGTGGGCTGATTTGGGATATTCTCAATGGTAGCCTCCAACTATTGCTTATTCCCAATGGTAGCCATTTTTTTTTTTGATTCTCAATGGTAGCACTCTACTTTTAAAAGTTGCAACCATAACCCTAATGATGTTTTTCCGTTATAATTCTGTTAAATCAAACCTTATTTTAAACCAAAGTTATTTTTTTTTAAAAAAGTAAATAAATAAAAAAAAACCCACCCTTCCTTCCATTGCCCAGCCACTGCACCCTCCCCCTCTCTCCACTGCCCAACCACTTTCCCCTTCCCCCTCCACGGCTCCACCAATCCATTGGTGTTTCTCCCTGACACTCGACACCCCACCCATCCTATTTCCCATATCCCCTCTTTGCATGCTTCAATTTTGTTTTCCTCTACATCTCCATTGTCGTCGCCGTTAAATTTGAACCATATACGTCAATGTGGCCGAAATAGGGGATTGGAGTGAGAATTACACCGGAATTTGATTTGAATCCAACGATTGGAGATGAATTTTGAATTCTAGGGTTTTAATTGGGGTTAATTTTTATGATTGTGATTGAAAGGAATTGAAGATTCATCGACCTCCATTTTTGTTGAAATTCGAGTAGTTAAGGTGCAGTGCTGGAGCTGTGATAGTGGTGTTGGTGTGAAAGCAGCAATTTGTGTGGCTGTTGTTGTGGGTTAGAGTCGAGAGAGGTGGTAAATGGTGGTATATTATGGGCTGCTTTAGTTGTATATGGTCGAGTGACCCGGTAATGCAAAGGTAGAGGTGTTTGGCGGTTGTTTTTATGTAAGTATTGATGTTGTTGTTGTGGGCTGGTTTAGTAAACTTGAAGGGGTGGCATTGCGGTGGAAGAAGGACAGAGAGGGGGTGGGTGTACCATGGACTGTAGAGTATTGTAGTGGAGGGTTTGGGGTTGGAGGTGGTTGCCATGGAAGATGAATGAAAGGGAGGAGAGAGAAAATAGTAAAGGGTTAATAGAGAGAAATTGGTTGACAATAACTAAAGTTAACAGATATTTAACGGTTTATAGGTAATAAGGTTACGGTTGCAACTTTTAAATAGTATAACAATTAGAATTAAAAAAAAAAAATTGGCCACCATTGAGAATAAGCAATAGTTGAGGGCTACCATTAAGAATTTTCCATAAATATTTATTAAATTGACATCTTTCCTTTTAGGGTAAGTTTTTTAATTTGTATTACTACCTACCCCACTTACTTTATCATTTTCTCTTACTCTCTCTCCTCTCCTTAATATGTGTATCTAAATAGACACGAAGAAAGAGAATGAAATCCAAATACTATATCTAAAAAGTAGCGCCGTCAAATTTCAAACAGAAACCGTTTAACTGCCAGAAACAAACTGACCCTAATAAGAACCGAACCGATTAAAAACCGTTTTTTTAAACCGAAAACCGACCTGAACCATATGTGAATGAACCCGAAACCAAACCGATTCGAATAACGTCACACCGTATAAGAACCGAACCTGTTCATGAACCGAACCAGTTCTAAACCGAACTGAAATCAAACCGAACCGAAAAAGAACCAAACTGTTTCTAACCTGAAACCGCTTTCAACCCGAAACCGTTTGAATCGGGATTAAAACCGTTTACACCAAACCGTTAACAACCCGCGACCTGTTTGCACCAAACTGTATATAAACCGAACCTTTTATAAACCGAAACGCTTGCAAACCGAATCGGTTTATGAACCGGTCCGCTTATAAATGAATCGGCTACAAACTAATAAGATCAGTATGGCTAAACTTGAAGCAGAATATAATATGTATCTATAAAATTAATGAGAATTTGTATATAATATGATGCCTATTTATGAAATGATGAAGTCTCGACTTAATACAAAACTTGTTAACCAACAAAAGGTTAGCAAGTACTATCAAATTTCAAACCAAAACCATTTAACTGTCCGAATCCAAAAAACTCGATAAACAATAGATTTTTTGAAACCAAAAACCGACTCGAACCATAAGTTAGTAAACTTGAAATGGAACCGATCCGAATAACGTTAAACCGTAGAAGAACCGAACCAGTTATAAACAAAGCTGAAAAAGAACCGAACCAGTTATAAACAGAACCGAACTAGTTATAAATTGAACCAAAAAAGAACCGAACTGTTTCTAACCCAAAACCATTTCCAACCCGAAACTGTTTGAACCGGGATAAAAACCGTTTACATCGAACCGTTAACAAACCGCGACCCGTTTGCACCAAACTGTTTACTACCCGGACTGTTTACAACCCAAACCGAATTAAAACCGCACAAGAATAAACCGAAACCGAATCGAACCGATAATTATTTAAACCGAACTGAAACCGACCCGCGAGACAGTTAAACCGATTTTAAACCGACCCGATTTAATACTGAATCGATTTTAAACCGAACCGAACCCGAACTGTCAAATTATTTTGACAGTACTACTAAAAAGTAATCGTTATAGAGGTTTAAGACTCGTGTGACACCCCTTTGACTTTTGTGTCACATAACTTAGTAGGGTGACGGGTGACACGGTGAGTTTAGTATTTTATTCTGCTTTATCACCTTATTGTTTGCGGCAAAAATTTATAGGCAACGAATACATTATTTTCCAAATTCGTGTGACATGTAAATCCCAAGCGTGGTACGCTAGTCTATAGGCGCGACATGCAAATCTCTCACGTGTATGTCACACGAATTCCTAGATTTGTTTATCTTTTTGGATTCTGATTTTTCTGACTCATTAATAAATACCCCGGCGTATTATTTATGATTTATTAAAAGGCTCACCCATTAACCCTATAGAGTCACTTGAGGTTGAGGATTTAGGCTCCGTTTTTTAAAAATGCTTTGCTTAAGAATAAAAATTAATACTGAATTATTATTGTTTTGGGTGTTTTTGTCCCTCGGGAGAGTTACAGCTCAAAGACTGGTCCGACTGGATCTGCACCAGCATAAATAACGAAGACTCCGGATGGGTGGAGCTCCGCCTCCAACGATCAAGTTAGAAACTTGAAGAAAGGTAAAAAGTGCGGAACTTTAAGTGGGGATCTGCTTGGATTCCAAGCTCAGATATTCTCTGATGTGAGAGAAAATGGATTGTAATAAATGATCGTGAATGCCCCCAAAATGGGGGAATATCTCTTTATTTATAAGGTCACGGGGAAAAGTGCCCTCCATTAGGTCGCTCTGACCTAGGGCAGGTGGGCTGCGCCGCAAAATAGCGAATTTGGGGAATTGGGCCCTTGAAAGCCACAATTCTAAGAATGTATCTGGGATTGCCATGTGTCAGCTGGAGATTGGTCAGAGATGACTTGCCAGCCTCTGACACGTGGCATGCCCTCATTGGTCCAAGTGTCTAGGGTAAAAATACCCCAAGCATTTACCCCTCACAGGGGGCACATGGCAGGCCACGTGGCGCCTGTGACACGTGTCCACCCGTGAAAGGTGAACTGTAAAAACGGCTAGTTTAACGGAGGTGTAACGGGAATTCCCCCGTTTCACCCCTCTATAAATAGGGATTTAACCCCCCTTCTCTCCTCTCAATTTTCTTCATTCATTGACTTTTTAGAGAGAGAAAGAGATTTTCTAGAGAGAGGTGCTCTGATCCCGGTTGCGTTCTTGCAAATTTCAGATTTCTGTGTGCATTTCTCAACATCACCCGGTCACCGGTTGTTGCTGCTTTAAGAGTTTTCAGAACTTAAAGTAAGGTAACTGCCTATTCCCTTCTTTCAGTTTTTTCTTCTTTTTAGCTTGTATACATTCATTTCCGGCTGTATACATTATTTTTTCAAAAAATAAAATGGACTCACCATCCGCATACACGGCACTGAATAGGACATTCAGCCGGTCTCCTGGTACGGCTGAGTCTAGAACCGGGGGTGCCTTGTCTGGAGTTTCAGAAATGCTTTGCTCATCTCTGGCTTCCCCCCCCCCCCCTCTGTGTCTGTGCAGGACACAATGGCTAGAGTGAAACAAACGGCTATCAAACCCAGACGACGGCGCACTAGGAAAGTGCCCGCTGATGAAGTCGTAAGAGAAGAGGACCATGAGGGTCCGGATGAGCAAAGCGACTCTCAAGAGGATGCCCCCTCCACATCTAATAGCAACGAAATAGCAGAGGGTGACGGTGAGGAAGCCGCCTCCTCTCCAGAGCAAGAAAATAACTCAGACGAGGAAGCCGCTAAGAGGTCAGGGGCCGAAGCATCCGGCTCTAACCAAGAGGACCTTGCCGAGGCGTATCACCGTACGGCTAAAGTGATAGAAAATCCGGATCCTACAAAAACTAGGATGCGGCCGGGAGATATTTCTCTTCTGGAAAGTGGCTTCAAGGCCTTCAAACAAAAGCATCCCTTTGGGATGGGATGGGATATTATCGTCCCGCCTGTTAATGCAGTGATGGCTTGGGAGGACGACATTGATAATGCAAACAATTACTTTGTTTGCTTCGAGGTGGTGATAGAAGCTGGCCTCCGCTTCCCCCTTCACAGAGGAATAAGAAAAATGCTAAAGGGGTATGACTTGGGGGTTTGGAAACTGACCCCAAACTCCTGGGTCAACATTCTAAGCTATATTGCCGCCTGTGAGCTCCAGGATATTGAGCCCAGCTTCACCGCCTTCGCCCATATGCACTACTTGAAGAGTGCCCCAGGCGGATATAGGGCGTGGTATACTCTTTCCACGCTCCTGGAGTACTTGATGACTTTGGACAAGGTGTCCAAATGGGGAGGATGGAAGGATAAGTGGTACTTAATCTCCTCCCCTTCCTTACGGCAGAATGAAATTCTCCGGCGATACAACAAGGAGCCGGCTTTGGTTGGCCAGAAATGTGTGCGCCCTGCGCTGTCTACCAAGGCCAGGGAGCAGATCATAGAGCCAGAGTTTTTCAAGACTACAACTGAGCCCTTGGGGGATGGGTCTCATATAATTGTACCAAAAAACTGGATCCCCCATCCGGATTTTTTCAAGGACGAGAGATTCTTGTCCGCCTGTGGGTTAAGCACCATGTTTCCCAAGGGTTGACTCACTCATCCATCTGGCAATTTGCCGTCTGCATTCTATACTTCAATGTTTTCAATTGCTTTGTTCTAATCTTTCTTTTTGTTTTTTGTAGAAGAAGCAAGGAACATGGTGGACCCTGCTAAAACCCCAGCCAAGTCTGCCGCACAGCTCCGCAAGGAGTCGGTTTTGGCCAAGAAGGCAGCCGTCGAGGCTAAGGAGGCCAAGAAAGGCGGGGTAAGACCATCTGTTTCTCTTTCTTGAATTTCTTCAATTTCTTTCAATGCCAGATGACTTACTTTCAATTTATTTTGCAGACTTCTGCTGGCATCCTTCCCGCTCCATTACAAAGGTCTTGAAAAGACCTGGGGATGAGAAACTGAAAACACCGGCTGCCAAAGCCGGGAAGAAAAGCTCATCGGTCTCCGGCTCTGCTGCCAAAGACCGCCCCACAACCGGAGGAAAGGGCCCCTCCGCCATGAAGTCTCTGAGTGAAAGCTTAGAGCGCGAAGGGAAGAAAAAGTCGGATGCCTCAGAGGCATCAAAGAGTGGCGAGCCACTCAATGCTGCAGGTGGTGCAGCAGCCGGAGGGGAGGAGGCGGCGAGACCTGATGCCAAAGGTAAGATTGAGATTCCTTGGCCGCTTGACTTTATGAGGGTCAAGACAATGGTCAACCCTTATCAGCAGCCGGCAAAGAATGAATGTCAAATACGCTGCTAGTCTCTCACCAAGTACTTCTTATGGTGCAGATGCTACTTCTGGGCCCCCGGACATGGCGGGGTTTGCTAAGAGAATGGTGAGAACTCTCACCCAGTTGGAGAAGAACTCCGTCCCCAACCGCCATGAAGTGGATTTTGACCAAATCCTGGGTCAGCTGGCGGAGGTAAGTTGGACTTGTCACTTAGCTTCTTTTCTTTTCACTTCTTCCTTTTTTATTATTTTTTGCTAAGTGTTTGGCTTTTCCGGCTGACCATATATAGGTTATGGTGCGGGTAGATGGGCTCCGGGTGCCCTTTAGGAAAAAAACAAGATGAGGTAAATGATGCCAAGAAGAGGGCCCAACAAAACCTCAACTCTGCTGAATATGCATATTATATGTCTGATCTTGCAATTAAAGAAGTGGAGTTGAAACAGGAGGAGCTGATTAAGAGCCTGACGACTGCCAACGACGCGGCTACCAACCGAATCAACGATCTTGAGCTGCAGCTGAAAAATGCCGGGTCGGAGCTCAAGGCCTTGGAGGGAGCCGATAAGGAGAACACGGATCTCTGGAAGGAGAACTCCCGGCTGGTTGCTGAGTTGGCCACTCTGAAGGCTAAACACAAGGAGGAGCTCGATGCTGAGCAGAGCCGGCTCATCAATGAGAATGAGTTGGACAAAGAAGCCCGCCTGAGAATAGCCTGGCGGCTCCTCTACCCGGAGGTTGACTTCGAGGTGTACAAACTTCGGTATGATTATGCCACTGCGGTGTATGATACCGAAGTCCTTGGGGACCCAGCTCTGCCTCGTTTCAAGGCTTGGGCAGCTGAGCAAGGGGTCGAGGTCTCGGATGATGAGAAACCGGAGGAGGAAGAGGGGGAACAGGGCAACAAGAATATCCAGCCTTCAGAGACTGTTGATCCGGAGAGAGTTCCCCCTACAGGCCAGGACCAGCTGGAGCAGCCCACTCAGTAGCTTTCAGCTTCTCTCTTCTTTCTACGGCAGTATTCCAAATTACTTTTTTTTCCGATATGTGTGCCGAGTAATCTTGTAAATTTATCGACTATGGAGTCGGGAAACTCTAGTTCTTGTTATCTCACCGGATGTGATTCCGGTTAACAATTGTTTTGGCCTTCGTGCCAATTTCTAATATTTATGAAGTATACCGACTAAGTCGGTTTTTTATACTTGCACAATTTTTTGAATTTTTCAATTTTGCATATATACTTGATATATACTTGTTATTTTGCCTAACTTATGAAAAGCATGCGGCAGGTACAAATCCGGCTGTCCTTGCCCCTGGACGGCTGTGTGGTTGGTTTCATCTGAAACTGATTGATTGGCTTGAAAACTTCTTATACTTTAAAGATTATGAGATATTTGTAAGACAATCAATCACAATAGTGATTGCCCCAAACCAAGTACACAGCCGGTCAAATAATAGGCGCACAACCTCTGCCCCACTTACCTCTTATTTTAATACTCCACTACCCCACTTACCTCTTATTTTATTTAAGTTAGTTAAATTGCCTAAAACTATGTGCCGGTCAAAGTGTATCACTTAAAAAAACACGGAGGGAGTATAAAATTTTTAATTGACAGATATTTTGAAAAATACGAGTGGTACTTGGCATGGCTTTCAATGTTGTTCAAGAGTTGCAATCGAAGTTTTTGTTAGGAAAATTCGAATTTAAGGAATCATATTTCATACATATGTTAGTGAATAAATTTTTTCCCCCTGTTTTTACTTTTAAAGGCGCAACATAAATCCTCCCATTATGGATTTCCCTCAATAATGTTGAAACAAAAACAAATTCCCATTATGCACCCATTTAAAAACAAATTCCCAAAATACCGTCCATATAGGATTGGTATTTAATTTGGTTTGCCTTAAAACCGCTAATGTTGTTAACAGTTTTATGTTAAAATCTCTAGCAAGCGGTTTTTTCTTTTTTCTTTTTTAAAAAAAAAGAAAAGCAAAGAGAACCATTATTAATGAAATTAGGTCTTTTTGAACTCAACAGTAACAATCTGGGCACTCTCTTTCCTGCTATTGGCAAAGGCATGGTTTCAAAAAAGAGACCTCCTTTTTTTATTGACATGTCTTTTTGCCTCACTTTTTAAAAAAAGGTGAGGAAGAAAAGAGACCTGTTAATTGAAAAAGGTGGTCTCTTTTCTGAAACCGCTAATAACAGTAGCGGTTTTAATGCTATGACCGCTATTGCCATTAGCGGTTTGAAGCCGAACCAAATAAAAAAAAATTACACCCAACACCGATCCTACGTGAACGGTATTAAGGGAATTAGTTTCCAAATCGACGCACAAAGGGAATTTATTTTTATTCCAGCAATATTGTGGGAAATCGCTTAAAAAAATTACAACTAAATATAATCATATTAGGAAACCGCCTTATAATTTATTTTATTTTATTTTTTATTTTTTTTTATTTTTTTTTTTGCAAAACCACACCTTAATCTTAAATTTTTTTGCAAGGCCACACCTTTCGCCAAAAAATAGACTTTGACCTTGGATTCTAGAATTGACCCGACGTGCCTCGCACGTGGTCCTAAAACCATTAACCCTCTCTTTCTCTTTCTCTCTCCTCATATTTTACACAAAATTTCACTTCAATTACTCCCTTTTTCTCTCTCCTTCATCACAGTTGTTTCCCCTTTCCCATTAAAAACGAATTCATCCTCATTAACTCCTTTTCTGCTGCTCTGCCATGGCAGTAAGGAATTGAATGCTTCAATTCGTGGTTAATTACTTGCCAACGGTGAAAGTAAGTTCTGAATTTCTCTCTCCATTCATTTTTTATTGCATTCATACTTTTGTGCTCTGTGCTAATTGAAGTGGCCTTGCATTTCTGCCATGGGTAAGTGATGAATCACATTTATATAGGATTTATAGGCACGTTTATAGTTTCTTTTAGGTCTTTTAGTCGCTTTTTTGGTCGCAAGTGCATAAGTTATTTTTTTGTGCTATATTACGCTCCGTTTGTGTTTTTCTTAATGTTTCAAGTGCTTTCATAGTCATTTGGACGCTTTCGTAGTGTTTTTTTTTTTCGGGAAAAGGCGAGAAATTTTATTAATCACAAAAAAAAGTTACACAGAGGTTACTAAACCCCTAGGCATAAGCCTCTTAACCAAGCTACATCCTTAGCCTTAACTTTACAAGAAAGAACACTACAAATTCTATGATACACGTTTATACAAGCTCTATTAACAACAATATCATGTGTATCTATCTTTCCTTCCCACAAAGCCCCATTCTGTTGCTGCCAAATGTTGTACGCTTTCGTAGTGTTTGGAGTTGATTCGGATGAAATTTGGATGGAAGTCGATGAATTGAACTTATTAATCGAAGATCTCATGTTCGCAGATTTTGACTCTGAGGATTTTATGCATGAGAAATGAAAATAGCATCCACTATGATTGTTATGCACTTTTCGGAATTGAATTTGAGTTAGAAACGAAGTTAAATGATGTTTTACAAAGTGTCAAAACAGACCTTTTGTCATTCTTTTGATCATCACTTGAGTTCTGAATTTCGGATTGAAGCGATTCAAATTGCATTGGAAACTATACTTGACGAGCTTTCCATTGATAGGTCGCACGCCCCTATATTCTTCCTCTCGAGATACAAGACTTTGAAGTTGACCATGCGAAGCTGCCAATCCATCGCCCAGCCATCGGGCGATGGCCGTGCTGTGCGAGCAAGCGTGAGCTGCTGCTTGGGGCACTGGTTTTCCATCACCCAATGGTCGAGTGTCATTCCGACCATCGGCCACCCATCGCCTGATGGGTGGGGTGTGCGTGCAAGCCACGAGGAATCCTACATCGATTATAACACTTTCAATTGACCAATCGTTATATGACTTATGTAATTGCTATTTTTCTGTTTTTATTTTATTTATTTATTTATCTTTAGATTAGTTTTAGGATAATATAAATACTTCAAGGGATTATTGTTTTCCCTTATGCCTTTTTATACTTTTTGATTGACGTTCTTTGTAGTTTTCTCTTGAACCTTAGTTTCTCATGGCATCTCCATGGATTCTTCCATGGATGATTCTTGGGTTTACTATTTTAATTCATTAAGGTATTTTATTTCTATTTCTTGCTTTTAATTATGTTTTATTCCTTAGATCTAGTTTTTATTATTTATTTCATGTTTGAGTAATTTATTTCTAGGGTTTTGGAATCCATGTTTACATAATGAATCTTGATTGATGTATTGATATTTTTTTTATTATTGATTTCTCTAATTGATAGTGATATATTGTTAATCTTGCAACCCGATCAATTGTTTGATTAATTATTGTTAATAAGAGTTTGAATCGAATGACCTTACTTTTAGAGGCTTACCTACAATTAGCAATTCTGATTATGTTAGCGACTGAACTACATATATTGAATTGAGAGTGTTAAGACCCGACCGTAGGCTTAGCATAACTCTAGATAATTGATTGATCGAATTATTATTGATATTTGATAGATTTAGAACTATAAACATGGTGAACCATAACCCTAGGCCTTTTATTAATTGATTTGTTTCTATTTTAATTTAGACTATAATATCCCAATTTCGTGACATAGTTTAGTTTCTCCATACCTTGAAAGCTAGAGTGGATAGCCATCTCTCTGTTCTTACCCTACTACATTGTTAGTTGGTTTTGTTAGGAATTTATTTCTGACAGGTTTACGACAACCTATCAGTAAGAAAAGGAAAGATGCTGCATCCAGAAAGCATGGTGGGGGAAATTTCTAGGAAATACGACCAACAATGGCTTCAGTCGAACAATAATTCCCAATTACAAAACCCTAAATTTTTGAACAAATAAAACCCTAACTTCTGCAATTGTAAGGAAATAACATCAATTAAGTGTCAATCACGTGGCTAAATCAAAGTTCCTTGGAGAATTCATTGAGAAATATGGCCAACAATGGTTTCAATTTCGATAGATAGAGGGTGAAGAACAAGGAAGAGAGGGGAAAGATGACAGAGAAAGATATCGATTGAGAGAGTAATTGGAGGGAATCGGGGAAATAAGGAAAGGATAGAGAGGAAGAGTGGCTTAAAGACGTCACGTGACATGCATGTGTTCGGGTCAACACCTGAATAAAGGGTCAAACCAAATTTTACGGCCAAAGGTATGGCGTTGCAAAAAAATTTTTGATTAAGGTGTGTATTTGCAAAATAAAAATTTATTAGGTGGTTTCTTGCAAAAAATTGGTTATAAAAGATGGTTTATTGCAAAATTTTCTTAAAAAAAATAATATTCAATTAAAATCATTTCATTTCAGTAAAAATAAGTTCAGTTCAATAAAAATAATTTTATTTTAGTAAAAATCAATAAGTATAAAGTAGAATTATAACAAGGTATCAATAAAATATTTCAGTCTAGTAAAAATAATAGTTGTTCAGTAAAAATGAGGTGAATTGAATAGGGCATAATACTTAAAAATTGATTATGGAAATTGTAATTTGTAACACCTACTTAAATTAAAAACAGAGCAAACATTTAGTCTCAATACAATGTTAGTTTCGATTTCGATTAAAATTTCATACAAATATAAATCAATTGTGTAATAATTTGGTTTGGGAATCAATAGAGCTCCGCTAAACTCAATGATAAAAGGCATCACCAGGATGGGGTAAAGTGGTAAACTGTAGGTGATCATCAATAGCCCGGTCAGCTAGCCAGACCCGATCCGGCCCGAAAAAGTGTGAGTTTGGACTAATTCCTAATCACTACACCCCCCCTTTAGCCATTACTACCTACTCCCCCCCCCCCCAGAAATTACAATAAAACCCTTACCCACACTAACCACACCCCACTAACCACTTGCAGTTACCACCCACTAACCATGGTAAACCCCACCCGCATCGCACCAGTTAGAATTTGCAGTTTATTCTCCATTTCTCTTCAACACCATATTCTCTCTCTTCAAATACTCAAAATCACTACAATTCAAGAAAAAAAATCTTCAAAATTACTGCAAATTGCATCAAAACATGTAAAAATGTATAACATTCGAGATGAAGTTCGTCAATCGCAACTAAATTCCGAAAAAGAAGAGTAAGAATTTGTTCATTTAAGTAGAATTTTGAATGTAAACCCTAAATTTTATATTTTTTGCGTTTTGATATTCTAAAACAAACTCTACTATAATTAATTACACTTATTTTTGTGCAACATAGACTAAAATCTACTATATTTGGTGGTATTTTTAATTAGTAGAAACGAAACAGAGAAGAACACTTCGAAGGTTCCGTCGGAGAAGACGATGCTGAACAAATGTCCATTTTCAGCAAATGTTCATTTTCAATTTGATAAATGTTCATTATGATACTAGTATATGATCATTTACATTCTTACCTTACATCTACTAGCCAGGGTTTATTCTTGAGAGAAGATTATCCTAATTTTGTTTATAATCTTTACATATTAATGAATGTTTACTGGTATTTAAACATATGTTTATTTGAATGTAAATATGTACATGATCATTGTCATATTGAAAATATCCACATAGATTATAATAATACATGTTTAACTTCATATTAAATTATATGCTCATGAGCGTCATTTGAATATTATACTACATACATTTTCGCTCTAATATTGATAGATGCTTATTCGAATTTTATACATAGATGTTCATTTGGTTCTGTGTATATTATTCACACATATGTTAATGTATGTTCATTCACATGTCTAAAAATGTTCAAAAATAAATCACATATTGCTCATTCATCATAAACCTTTGATGATTCTATTTTAAAATATGATTCTATTTTTAAAAATGTTCAAAAATAAATCACATATTGTCACTTACATTATTTGTGATATATATATGCTCATGTTATTTGTGATAATTTGTTCATTTATATAAAACAAATTGTACATTTTGTTTTGCCAATTGAACATTTATTAAATTTGTAATATCAATATAATGTTTATGCATATATATTGATTTACAAACACAATATATATTGTAGCTAGTGACGTTCTATATAAAGTGAAACACGCATTGCAATAATTTACAGATGGAAACTCTAAGCCTATATTTATAAGGAGATAATGCCATCAATCATATTAAAAGATAAAAATGAACAACATAGTAATTGGTGGGAATCATATTTTGATAGAAACATGTTGAACCACAAGTAAGTTAATTTGACATATAGCATAATGTTCATTTTCATAACAATGAATACACACAGTGATATTGTAATTTGTTTGAATTATAGATAAACCAAATCAAGAAGCTGAGAATACAATACATTGCTCAATTGATGCTATTTGGATTAAACAGAAGCTAGAGGCAATAGAAAAGGAGCAAGAAGATTTATTGAAGCTTATATTACTACAAATATTATTCTTTCGGTTATTTGATCATTTATGGATCTCTAAATGATCAAGTACATTAATATTCATATATATATTTTTTTTTAATTCATTAGTGCTTGTTATATACATATACATAACAGTTACAACGAAATACAATAAAATGTTCATTATCAAGAAGTCATATGTTCAATTACATAACAGTTATAACGAAATACAATAAAATGTTCATAACCAAAAAAGGCAAATGTTCAGTGTCAAAACAAAACATGTTCAGTTACATATCACTTATTAGAAAAAAATTAAGCTGGAACAAATATATGATGTTTCAATCCAAATTCTTACTTATTATTATTATTTGCCAACCTATTCGCTACATTAGTGTAAAAAAAAAAGCTAACCTATCACACTTAGAAGAAACATGTTGATTAGCTACCACGTTGAACACTTTGAACATCTCTTGGAACACTTGGAGGAACTTGATAATTTCTTGGAACACTTGGACGAAATTGAACTTTTTTTCTTGGCATACTTAAAGAAACTTGGACATCAATTGGAGCACTTGAAGGAACTTGGCCTTTTCTTGGAGCACGCACTTGGACAATACTAAATTCTTTCTTAAAAGCATATTCATTGTACCTTCCATAAGCTTCTTGTTCAGAATTAAAATCTTTAAAAAGTAACTCTTTTAGTTGCTTCTTCATACAAAATTTCATCACTAGCACCCACTACATAAGTTTTTAAAAATGAACACAATCAATAACAGATATGTACAAATACAAATCTGTACATGTATAAATGATCATTTAGCATTATCAATTTGATCAAAATAATAAAATAAAATAAATTACTAGAAAAAGTTTAAGCTCTAACAATATACGTAGTATATTATTACAATCCAAATTCTTAATATTATTGTTTGGCAACCTATTCGCTACCTTAGTATCAAAAAAAGCTAACAACCTATCATACTTAAAAGAAATATGTTAACTACCACATTAATTAAACACTTGAATTGAACATCTCTTGGAACACTTGGAGGCCGGAACTTGAAAGCACACTTAAAGGAACTTGATTATTTCTTGAATCACTTGAAAGAACTTGGCACAAACATTTCTTGAATCACTTGAAAAAACTTGGCCTTTTTTTGGAGCCGTTGGAGGATGTTGATTAATCTGATTCAAAATGATCATTGTACCTTTCATAAACTTCTTTTTCCTTACCAAGTAAAACAGATTTAGTTACTTCAATTCTTTACAAAGAATTTCATCATTATTACCTACGAACAAAAATGAACATAATTAGTAAAATATATGTACAAATACAAAACAATAAACAATAAAAATCTTAATGATCATTTATATTATCATTTGTCAAATTTATCAAAATAAAAAACAACAGATTATAATAATTACAATAAATATAAATTACTGATTATCAAAATATTTCATGTAAATAACAATACCACAACATGTACATTAGTATAAATGAACATGATCATTTAGCATTATCAAATTGATCAAAATGATAAAAACTCTATAAAAACACAAAAACGTATCTACAAAATTTATAGAACATTTTGACAGCATAATTGTTGTTCATAGCAATAATATATAATCAACCACATAAAACACCTACTTATTAACAATTAAGAAATAAAAACTACAAAATAATTATAGATTAGTATAATAACAATCAATATAAGAAATCGAATAAATATAGAAATTGTAATACAAATTAACGTAAAATAGCAATCAAAATCAGCAATCAATAAACAAAACACAACTAACTAACTCACATAGATCGAAATCAGAGATAAAATTCATCAAAATCGAACTTAAATTAACTTGAATTATAACATCAAACACAAATCGAACTAAAATAGAGACAAAATTGATCATAACAACTCACATTGATCGACAAACGAATCAAGCAATCAAACAACATTAAGGAAAAATAACTTCACTATATATCACGTTCAAATCGGCAATTGAAGAATGCAGATTTTCACAATCAATCATGATCAACAACTCTAATCAATGATTCATCCTTGAATGAGAGAGAAACAATGTAGAACAAGAGAAAGAAAATGCAAAAAAAAAAAAAAAAAAAAAAAAAAACGAACGAAAAAAAAAACGACAGAAAATTAGAGTATAAATCATATACTTCCTCCGTTTTTTTTACTTGCAACACAGCCTTGTGGCACGTGTTTTGAGGTTGGGTTTATGTAATGTAAACGGACAAATTTTTCATTATAATTTTTACGAATGATACTTAACCCTATTCTAATTTTCGTGTAAAAATTATATTAATAAAATCGCTCGTTTACCCCCACTAATCATCTCCTAAAACCGCGTGCTTAAAATGTGTGTTGCAAGTAAAAGAAAACGGAGGAAGTATATTCATGGGTTGAAGGATAAGAAAGGAACTAAGAAAAAAAAAAAAAAAAAGGGAATCAAAAAGAAAGCAAAAGGACGTAGTACATAGGGGGAGTAGGGAGCTTTACCTATAGGGGGTTGTAGCTAAAAATTTTGGACAAGGCTAAAATTGCAATTTTAGTTCAAAATTTGAGCCCAATCCGAAAAAACTCGAAAGTCCCATTTTAATCAAAAAAGCCCAAAACTATTTTACGGGGATGGACACAAGATTTTATGCATGGGCCCAACCAGCACGATTTTTTATCACCTCTAGGGGAATCACTAACACCAATAGCGGATTACCTTAAAAATCTAAAACCACTGCTATTGGTATTAGCGGTTAAAATGTTATCCCAAAAACGAGATTAACTTGTATTTTCTCCTTTAAAATCCGAATGGAAATCGTCAGGATGAGTCAGCTAGCAGCAAACTAAGATGATATGCTAAGTTTGACGCGTAGATCTGCAGGCTATATAATTAATTTTCCCGCCCTCTTCTTTCTCTCTCATCTCCTTCTCAATTCTACCACACGTGTCTACCATGGCCGAACTCTTGTTGCCACCTCTTCATCCTTCTCTTAAACCCTTTTCTCTTTCTTCCGCTCTTGTTTCTGCAACTGTCAGTGAACTGAACGACTTCCCCATCCTCGCACAACATAGGTTATCACGCTTTACCAATTCTCTAATTTAATTCAATTGTTTTCATTATTGTTCTGTTTGTCAATTTCTTCAATTATATATGTATTTATGAATTGTGTTAGTAGTCTGCTTATTTGGGTTCAATTTTATCCAGGATTTTGGTGTTTTGTTGTTTGTATTTGGGGTCTGAAGAATTTGGGCTGTTTGATATTGCATTTTTTTTTCACTTGGGTGTGTCAGATAGGGTAAAATATCAATTCAGTTTGTCAGAGATTGTAAAATCTCAACTGGGTCTGTCAAAATTAGATATTTTCATCTGGGTGTTTCAGAAATGGTAAAATTTTCAGTTGGGTTTGTCAGAAATTGCAAAAATTTCAGTTGGGTTTGTGAGAACTTGCAAAATTTCAGTTGGGTTTGTCAAAAAGTGCAAATATTTCAGTTGGATTTGTCAGGATTTTGTGTTTATGATTTATGTTTGATGTTCTTATAAATCTTATTTTCATGATATGTTTGTTAAGTGAGGACTTGATAAGTTAATGATAAGGTTGTGTATACCTGGTTTGATTTAGATGTGTCAAATGCATGTGGATTTTGGAGCCTGTATACTTATATCTTGTGTGGCCACTGGCCAGGAGGTTAACGTTGTTGTTTACTTTGATTTATGATCGTAGTATGGCATCGGTGTCATTATGATTTTTTGAATGTTAAAAGGGTGTCTATATTGAGGATTGAAGAAATGCTGTAATCCTGTATCTTTAGATATCACCTTGTGAGTAGTCTACTATACTGTTCATTAGAAGGTTTTGAGATTCATTGTAATACAACAAATCTGTTTTTAATTTAGATAATTTGTTTGTTTTTGATAGAGTATAAAACATATTCCTGGGCTTCAACCATCGGCTTAAGCTTTTGGTGGAGATGGTCCTCTAACATGGTATCAAGAGCCAGTGTGACACAAAGGTCACGGGTTCGAATCTCATCCACCCCCCACTTTCAAGTGGAATATTAAGCGCTGGATATGAGGGAGGGCCATGCTGCATCCACACTTTTAGCCCAAATGGCTCTCTTGTGAGGGGGCGTGATAGAGTATAAAACATGTTCCCGGGCCTCAACCATCAACTTAAGCTTTTGGGCCAATTCTGACATGATTGTGTGTCACATTGGTTATGATATAACTACGTATGTAAATTGTTATATTTTATCATTTGTCTTTTAAGGTGGATGTAAAAAATTTGCAATTTCCGGTGATTTTGGTAGTGGTTGGCTGTTGGTTACAGTTTTCAGAATTTTTAAAGTGGGAACAAAATTGAGTATGTTATCATGAATTTTATTATAGTTAGATTGTTTGTCGGTAGTAAATGATTTTCAATTGTAAAATTTTCCATGATTTTGACTAAGCTTATCTTATTTTAAACTTACTTTGTCTGAAAGACTTGTTTTGTCAAACAAAAAAAAAAAATTATCTTGTTTAATGAATATTTTTGTGTGAAAATTCTTGTTTTGTCTTAAATAGGTGAAGATAAGTTGAATAACAAGCCCTATGAGAGTGTTTGAGGAAAAGGTGGAGTGTGGAGAACATTGCATAAGCTTAATGTATCTATCTTATTCATACTAGTGTATATTAACACTGGACTACGCATATATGGGGAAAAAATGAACTTTCCTTGGGTTGCCTCATTGTACGCAATATATAAGGGGAAAAATGAACTTTCCTTGGGTTGCCTCATTGTACGCAATATATAACTAAGCGCAAAGGCTCACCAAGGCGTTTTAGAGTATCCTGCGCCTAAGGTGCGCCTTGAAAATTCTATTAACACTTTGTACTCAAACTTTGTTAGCTGTGATAATTAGGATTGCTAGCTTTAGCCATTAAATGCTTGATGCAGTTTGTGAAGGAGAGTAATGGTTAGGTCTTTCTTTACCACTATCCACCACATGTCTTTGATGTGAGGGACAAAGATTTGTGTTATTGTTACTGAGGGTGAGTTGGACATAATTTGATTTGTGCCCATATCTGTAGGGATCTTGTCTGGTAGCTTCTTACAAGTGATTTCTTTTAGCAAAAGTTGACTTTAGGGGCAGGGAAGAATTAGAGAGATTCCGTAATCTGTGATCCTTATGTAGTTGTAGCAAGTATCATACCTGTTTTTTTGACAAACTGTGGTGCATTTTTAGATGGTTTGTTACTATTGTTTTTATGTATGTATAATTTCTTATATGGAGAGATGGCTTCAAGCCATTGCAACTTTGCAAGTATTACTCAGGTAAATTCCCCAATTTGTACTTCGAGTCCTCCCAACATCATTGTATATTGGCCTTAATTAACGCTTTCACTCATCTCATGAATTCTGGACAAATGTGGGTAACTTCTAAAGATTTTGTTCCACAGCTCTCACGTTAGTAGAATAGAGTCATCCAGGTTATGTGATAGTATATGACTGTTCATTCGTTGTTAATGATTTGGTGGTCAGTTTCCATGCTAGAAGATTACTTCTTGGTACTATAGCAGTATAGCATTGTAAAGCAAGATCAGTGCTCTGTTGCATTGTTGTACTTGTATCATGTTTTTAATTGTATCATGTTTGTACTTATACCATGTTTTTACTTGTACTTGTATCATTGTTTTTAGTTGTGGCTACCTTTCAATCATGTTTCTGTCAACCAAGCATGTACTTGTACCTTTGACTAATATAGAAAAATTTCAGACATGTAGTACAGTTATTTGGAGCCTGCTTCAAAAGCTGCTGGGATTGATTCACAACAATCACAAGTACTGGCTGCTGTTGTTTGTGTTAGCATAATATTACATGCTGAAGCTCATGTTCTTTCTTTTTATGAGAAGCCTTTGGTTATCGATCGTTACTTGGATGCAGCTTCTAGGACTGATAGTTAACTGGCACGCAAATATGTGCTGGAGATTTATCCTATGGACTGTGAGCATCACAACTCTTCCTATACGAGCTTTAGGTGCACTCCGAAGGGAGAAAGTGGTAGGTCTTCTCCATACTTTCTTTCATTAGGTCTTGTAGTTTTCTTGGTCAGGATGTCCCCAAGTTCTCAAAATGCTCTATCAGTCAAATAGCAAATGGATGTCCGACATCATTCCTGATCTCTATACATTAAAATTACTTGTTTCACGTTCAGGCATTATTAGCTGTTTAGTTAGCCTGTCAGCATTAATTCTTTATAATGATGCTGATTAAAAAAAGGTGCTAGTGTTGGTTGTTAGCTGTTAATATGTGGAATGATAATCAAATTTTTGTTAGAACTTGAGATGCTTTTGTTTATATTTAAATCTTCCAGTTTGTGCACTTATTTTCGAGGCCTGATAAGCGTAGTTTCATTTATTTTTCTTACTATCCTTTCTCACTTTCTTTCTTTGTTGTTTTATTTATTTTATTTTGCTGTTGTTGTTGTGTGTTTGGGTATGAAGGGAACTTGTGATTGACAACTATTCTAAATATGCCTTTGATGCAGATGGAGAGGCTTCTTCAGGAAATGCAAAATGAGCTAGAGAGCCTCTCGTGGGATAGTGAGAAGCTAGCAGGACATTTGAGGCTAGCTGTCAAGGAACATCATCTAATGGAGTCGATGTTGGCTGATTTAGAAGAGGAGCATGACAAAGCTATTAGTAAAATTGAATTCCTTGAGAAAGAGGTGAGAATTTCTCTCTTTTACAAGCTTTTTTGTGCTCTAGATTTCCTTCTCTCTGAAAATATTGCATTATGCTGATCAACTTTAATTTATGTTGTTTTCTTTTTGCATATTTTTATTTTCAATTGCTTTTTCTGGATTACTAGACCTTCAATTCTGCTAGAATTTCTGATTAAAACTACCTTTTTAAAATTCTGACATAAACTCCTTAGTGGAGGGGCTGACTGCTTGCCTATTTGCAGCTAATGGCTTCGTTGAGGGCAAGGTGAAGTGGTAGATTTGTTCTTATCTATTATTCTTTCTTACAAAAAAAAAAAAAATGGTCATTGTAATTGCAAAGGTACCATACTACATCGAAAATATTGAGCATCCTCAAACTATAGGAGCTTTTATTAGAAAACTCCTTTCCGAGCCACATTTTACTGCTACCATCCAAGAGACTCCAACACACTGTATATTTTTTACCAAGTAAACAACATATTTTTCTGTATTAGGCTTCCATAATAAGAGAGACAATTTCCCACAGGGTATAAAAAATATCATGGAATGATGGGGTCATTTTATTAGATAGTATCGTACCTAAATATTAATGTACAATTAAACCATTGCTGGCTCACTGTTTAAGACGCGACCCTATTGTGTTGGAGGTTGAGGCTGAGAAAGAGTAGGAAGTAAACTAGAGTTATGCTATATCATTGAAAGGTGATAGTAGCTGTGCTGTTTATGCGGTAAATTTACCTTTTAACTTTGTTTGTCCTATATCTGGCATATGGTGACGGTTGAATCATATGAACTATCTTGATTAATTTTTCTTGGCAGTCCTTCCAGGTGGAATATCAATGTTTACTTAGCTATTATATCCATCATCAGGCATATAGAGGCATTCATGGAATAGCAGGTCTTACATAAGAGGGTTGGGGGAGGGTTGGGGGGGGGGGGTGGGGGGGTGCGCTGGGGGGGTGAACAATCACTTGGGAGCGTTTTTAAGGGGTAAGGCTCATAAGGGTTAACTAATTACAAACCTATATAAGGAAGTATGATTGGATATTAAAAAATTATGTGGGAGAGGACATGGGATCTTTTTACCTGTATTTAGTCAGGGAAGCAGAATTATATATTTCTAAAAAATTAAAAATAAAGGATTTTTTTTTTTTTTTTTAAGTTAATCAATAATGTGTGGAAGGGAGGGAAGCAGAACTATATAAACATTAAAAATAAAAGAATTGGAGGAGTTTTTACTTCTTTGAGAGCTGATGAGAAAGCAGAATTATTTCTGTATCCTTTTTTGAGTGAGTGTAGCTGAACACCTTTATATTAGGCTGTCGTGTTCTGCAGTAGCATATTGATATAGGCAATTATCAGTGCTGGCACCACAAGTGTAGAGCAAAAACAATCAAATGTGCATGTTCCAATAATGGGCTACAGACTACTTTTGGGTCTAAATTGGTATGATACTCGAATATTTATATCCATAGCTGTTGCCAAGTATTGATTACGTGCAAGCTACAAAATATTGTGCACTTGTAGAAAGTTCTGCATGATTTATCAAGTAAAATTTGTTTTTATTACTAAAGAAGATTAATTTTGCTACACTTATGTTAGTTGCTCAATTGGGTTTGCGAAAGGTTGCACTACTATTGAGAAGGTGGCACTTGCTTTTGAATAACATTCCAACAAGTTATACATTTTGGCTTAAGCCAGTATGTATTCCAAAAAAAAAAGGATTTGTTTTTAAATGAGGTAACCTATAAAGTATAAACAAAATTTAGTGTTAACATAAATTAAACCGTCTTCTAATAGGTGGAGCGCCTAAAAGACAAGAATCTTAGACTGAAGGAAGTTCAAACTAAAGGAATCTGTGATCCAGGGAAAGTGGACATGTCGATTGATCCTGAAAAGGATGAGCGTCCTTGGCATTCAAGAAAAAGTGGAAATTACAACTTGCAAGAAGACCTACAGTTGCCAAAAACACCCAGGGCTACCGAGGAACAACTCCGAACTGGGATGAATCCTTCAGGGCTTGTGGATCCACTTACACCATTAATTTTCTCAAGCAACATAGATGTAGATTCAGCTCTTAACCAACGAAGGGAGGTCGCGCTGTCCCAGAGTCTTTTTAGCTCCTTGTTATCTCTGCTGGTTGGAATGATTATTTGGGAAGCTAAAGACCCTTGCATGCCTCTTGTGTTGGCTCTGTTCACTGTGGTGGGTTTGTCTTTGAGGAGTGTAGTGCAGTTCTTCTCGACCATTAGAAATAGACCAGCTGCTGATGCAGTTGCACTTTTAAGTGTCAACTGGTTTATCCTTGGCACACTTTCCTATCCTACATTGCCCAAAGTTGCCCATATGTTGTCTCCAGTCATTTCCACCTTTCTAGGACAAGAGTCAGGGTCAGGGTCTGAACTTGGTCCTTTGTAGTAAATCGGTTTTTAGGCATGTAATATTTAGTTAGATACTTGACTTTTTTTCCCTTCGTAGGAGGTCTTCATAACTTTTTGCTTGTGTAGGAAGTCTGTATAACTTTTCGCTTATGTAGGAAGTCTGTTAAGGTTGATTGAGGTGGTGTGCAATGGTCTACAAACCCCCCTCCCCTGTCTACAAACCACCCCCCCCCCCCCCCAAAACAATTTCCTCTACTTTTGAGATGAAAAAAAAGGTTTTGCAGTTGGCATTTGTAGATGTTTTTACAGTTGTTTATGGTATTGGCTAGAGGTACATGAACATAGCCATTTGAACAGAGCAGGTTCGGATGGGCTAAAAACATTCCTCAATTGACGCGCATGTGAACAAGTCAGGACTCTCATATTTCGAGTATGGATGAGCTGAATTCTTCTTCAAATTGAACTCCATGAAGCTTGTCAAATGTCAACTAGAACAATGTCCTAGAAAGTTGTATAGGATTCAAGTAAAAGATATTTGGCTTAGCAAATTGTTTAATCCAACTTAACTCATCTAATCTTCCCAAAGAAATCAATTATTTCTTCCATGTTTAGACACATGCATCACATTTCTTATGGTTTTAATACTATCTGTCTATCATGCAATGTATATTATTATAACTTTTGCTAATTTCATTAGTTTTAACGACTTAATCATTAGGTAAGATCATGCATAGTCTTCACACGCTAGTAAACTTGTACTGTAAAATATTAGCGTCCTTGTGACCTTAATTGGGATTATTAAAAGTAAATTGTCTATAGTTGAGATTATTAAAGTGTATTTTTTTTTTATATTTAAATCAATTAATTTGCCTAAAACTGTGTGTCAGTTAAAGTATAACAATAAAAAATGGAGGGAATACAAAAAGTATATCATCATCTAGTGTGTCACTCAAGCTTGATCAACATTTTTTTTTGTTGGGTTGAATTTTCAACTCATGTTTGTTTATTTTCTTGACAAAACCAAATTAGTCCAAACTTGATTGTGATGTATCAATTTCTTCATTTGCAAGCTGCTACCTTATCCTCTGATTATTCATTTTTGTTAACAATCACATGCCAAAACTTTGACAAATTAATTAAGGACAATACAACCCATCAATCTCATACATGCCACAACTATTTATAAGTTTCTTAAGCATTACACCTTTCATTTCTAAAATTCCATGTTTTTAGCGATTGAACATATACCCCAAATTCTAAATATTTAAATTATACAAAGTACTTTTTGTTATGAAAATATCTATTGTGGATGACTATTATCCCATGTACTATCTAGAATACTCTAGAGTTGGGTATTTGATCTTATCCGTTGATGGAACCCTAGGCAATGTACATCTATATATATCCCGTACTAGATGGAATATGAAATACAACGTAACAATCTTCTCTCTATATTTTCTCTTCCATATTTAATACGTTATCAGCAC
Organism: Chenopodium album; assembly: GCF_948465745.1. NCBI lineage: Eukaryota > Viridiplantae > Streptophyta > Magnoliopsida > Caryophyllales > Amaranthaceae > Chenopodium > Chenopodium album. The sequence goes on along the minus strand of NC_137853.1, from coordinate 9,515,879 downwards.
CATAGCCATAATAAATAAAAAAAAAAAAAAAAGAAGGTACGTATATATTGCAATGTTTTTGATGCAATATGTTATCATCTTCCTAACTTGTATTGATTTTTTTTATGAGTAAATATATTGATACAATTTGCCTAACTTCGTATGAGACAAATAATAAGTTCGTTCCATGTCAATTATTCTCTCTAATCTTCTACTTGTATAGTAATACTTATGATATCGTAGATGTTTGATCATCGCAATTTTACTATTATTATCTTATGTATAGCTATGTATTATTTTAGCTTGACTATATTTTACGAATGCGTAAAAGATAAATGTTGCGAGTATAGGAGTACATGTATAATGTTGTTAATTTGGCTAATAACGTTTAATATATACTTTTGGATGCTATTTATATATACTTATCTTTTAATATTATTTTGTATAGTGAAAAATGTCGAACCTTGCGAAGCTTGAATTTGTGGCCCTTGATATTACCGGAAAAAATTATTTATCATGGGTGTTAGATGCTGAAATACACCTAGATGCTAAAGGGCTTGGTGAAACAATCAAAGAGGCTAATGAGACAACACCTCAAGATAAGGCTAAGGCCATGATATTCCTTCGCCATCACCTCCATGAAGGACTTAAAAATGAATATTTAACTGTGAAAGACCCACAAATCCTTTGGAGTAATCTAAAGGAAAGGTATGACCACCAAAAAACAGTAATACTCCCTAGAGCTCGTTATGAATGGTTGAATTTGAGATTGCAAGATTTTAAATCTGTTAGTGAATATAACTCAGCTATGTTTAAAATAACTTCTCAATTGAAATTATGTGGAGAAAATATTACTGACGCAGAAATGCTTGAAAAGACATACTCCACTTTCCATGCTAATAATATTGTCCTGCAGACACAATATAGAGAAAAAGGATTTGAAAAATATTCTGAATTAATATCCTGTCTTCTTGTGGCTGAGCAAAATAACGAGTTGTTAATGAAAAATCATGAATTACGCCCTACTGGCTCTACTCCATTCCCTGAAGCGAATGCGACAACCCATAACGGGAAAGAAACTAAAAACAGAGACCATTTCAGCAGTAATGGTCGAGGTAGAGGTAGAGGTCGCGGTCGTGGCCAATGGCGCGGCCGGGGTCGTGGGCGTGGATATGGTAGAGGTCGTGAAGGTCATTTCACAAACTCACATTCCCACCAGAAGTGGGAACGTAGGGATGATAAAGAGAAAAGTGATACCAATATATGTTATCGTTGTGGAGCAAAAGGTCATTGGTCTCGGGTTTGTAGAACTCCAAAGCATCTTGTTGAACTTTACCAAGAATCATTGAAGAAAGGAAATAAAGTTGAGGCAAACCTTGTTCTTGAAGATGGTGAAGGTGATTTTGATTTTGGCAATGCCAATCAATTTGATGTTTCTAATTTCCTTACTTCCCCGGAAGAGAATAATTTTGATTTTGGGAGTACAACTCATTTAGAAGTTGCTGATTTCTTCACTGCCCCAGAAGGGAATAATTAAAATTATATTGTTTTGTGTCAGTTTTAAGTATTAGACTTATGTTTGCTTATTGTAGTGATTTGCTTAAGTTTATTTCTTTCGTTGTCATAAGGACTTTTGCTTTATAAATTTATGAACTATTTAAGTGTTTTTATTGATTTATTTATTTTATCATTTTTATTTTTATGCTTAATATTTTGACATGTATTTTATTTCATGAAGAACATGGATATTACTCAAGTTCATCAATTTGCTATGAATGGTGAAGAATTATGTCTTGCTGACAGTGCAACTACTCATACAATACTTAAAAATAAAAAATATTTCTCTCATTTGATGATGAAAAGGATTAATGTGAGTACCATATCGGGTAGTACAAATATCATTGAGGGCTCCGGAAGAGCCACTATAAAATTACCTTGGGGAACTGAAATTAAAATAATTGATGCTTTATACTCCCCATTGTCTCAAAGAAATTTGTTAAGTTTTAAGGATATTCGCAACAATGGTTATCATATTGAGACAATCAATGAAGAAAATAATGAATTCCTTCAAATCACAAATATAACTCAAGGCTCAAAACATGTTTTGGAGAAACTACCTACATTCTCCAGTGGTTTGTACTACACAAAAATCAATGCTATTGAAGCTCATGCTATAGTAAACCAGAAGTTTACTGATAATTTTGTTGTTTGGCATGACCGGTTAGGCCATCCCGGTTCAATAATGATGCGAAAAATAATTACGAACTCATGTGGACATTCTTTGAAGAGCCAGCAGATTCTTCATAATAATTTTTCATGTGCTGCTTGCTCAGAAGGCAAGTTGATTATTCGTCCATCACCAGCTAAAATTAATTTTGAATCAATTAGTTTTCTGGAACGTATACAAGGAGATATTTGTGGGCCCATACATCCCCCATGTGGACCATTTAGATATTTTATGGTTTTAATTGATGCATCAACTAGATGGTCACATGTGTCTTTGTTATCAACTCGTAACCTGGCGTTTGCGAGATTACTTGCCCAATTGATTAAGTTACGGGCACATTTTCCAGATACTCCTATTAAGACTATTCGGCTTGACAATGCTGGTGAATTTACATCTCAATCTTTTAATGATTATTGCATGTCCATTGGGATAAATGTTGAACATCCTGTAGCACATGTTCATACACAAAACGGTCTGGTAGAGTCATTAATAAAACGTATTCAGTTAATTGCTAGACCATTGCTTATGAAATCCAATCTCCCAATTTCTGCTTGGGGACATGCTATATTACATGCAGCAGCACTAATTCGCATTAGGCCAACAAGTTATCACAAGTTCTCCCCATTACAATTGGTTTATGGTCAGGAACCAAATATTTCCCATCTAAGAATTTTTGGATGTGCGGTTTATGTCCCAATAGCTCCACCACAACGCTCTAAGATGGGTCCTCAAAGGAGGTTGGGGATATATGTTGGGTTTGAATCCCCGTCAATAATTAAATATCTTGAGCCTACAACAGGGGATTTATTTACGGCTCGTTTTGCAGATTGTCATTTTAACGAGTCACTTTTCCCAACATTAGGGGGAGAAAAGAGAGAGCTGGAAAAGGAAATTAAATGGAATGAATTATCATTATCCTATCTTGATCCTCGAACTAAACAATGTGAACTGGAAGTTCAAAAGATAATTCATTTACAAAGTTTAGCGAATCAATTGCCAGACTCGTTTGCTGACCCAAAAAGAGTGACCAAGTCACATATTCCAGCTGTAAATTCTCCATTTAAAATAGATGTCCCGGAAGGACAAAATAAATTTGCTAATGAGTCTAAACCACGTCAGAAACGTGGAAGACCAATAGGTTCCAAAGATAAGAATCCTCGGAAAAGAAAAGGAGCATTGATTGATAATGGTCAAATTGAAGAAACAATTTCCGAAGGATCTCCATAAGAGACTTTAGACATGATACAAGAAGAAATTCAGGTACCTGATAATGAAGAAATTTCAATAAATTATATGATGTCTAGAATTACATGGAACCGAAATCAAATCGACGTCGATGATGTTTTTGCATGCAATGTAGCATTAGATGTTATGGATAATAATGAGGATCATGAACCAAAATCCATTGAAGAATGTAGACAAAGAAATGATTGGCCAAAATGGAAAGAAGCAATTGAAGCAGAATTAATATCTCTTGGAAAAAGAGAAGTATTCGGACCTGTAGTCCGTACACCTAAAGGTGTAAAGCCAGTGGGATATAAATGGGTCTTTGTGCGAAAGAGAAATGAAAAGGGTGAAGTTGTAAGATATAAGGCACGCTTAGTTGCACAAGGATTCTCACAAAGACCTGGTATTGATTATGAGGAGACATATTCTCCTGTGGTGGATGCAACTACTTTTAGATTTTTGATTAGTCTGGCAATAAGAGAAGGACTTGACTTACGTTTGATGGATGTAGTCACAGCTTATTTATATGGCCCACTGGATAATGACATTTACATGAAGCTCCCAGAAGGATTCAAGCTGCCAGAAGCAGCAAAATCTAGTTCTCGAGAACATTTCTGTATTAAATTGAACAAATCTCTTTATGGATTGAAACAATCTGGGCGAATGTGGTATAACCGTCTAAGTGAGTATTTGTTGAAAGAAGGTTATAAGAATGATCCTATTAGCCCATGTATTTTTATAAAGAAATTTGGATCGGGATTTGTTATAATTGCAGTGTATGTTGATGATTTGAATGTCATTGGAACTCCTGAAGAGATTTCAGTGACTGTCAATTATTTAAAGAAAGAGTTCGAAATGAAAGATCTAGGAAAGACAAAATTCTGCTTAGGGTTACAAATAGAGCACCTAGAGAATGGAGTCCTTGTGCATCAATCAACATACATAGAAAAGGTTCTTAAAAGATTTTCTATGGATTCAGCACATCCATTGAGCAACCCTATGGTTGTAAGATCACTTGAAGTAGAGAAAGATCCATTCCGACCTCGGGAAAATGATGAAGAAATTCTTGGTCCTGAAGTACCGTATCTTAGTGCAATTGGAGCACTAATGTATCTTGCAAGTCATACACGACCCGACATATCATTCTCAGTTAATTTATTAGCAAGGTTTAGTTCATGTCCAACCCAAAGGCATTGGAATGGGATTAAACATTTACTTCGTTACCTTCAAGGTACGAAAGATATGGATTTATTTTTCCCAAAGTTGTCCAAAGAAAATTTGATTGGTTTTGCAGATGCAGGTTATTTATCTGATCCTCATAATGGTCGGTCACAAACTGGATATGTGTTCACATATGGTGGTACTGCCATTTCTTGGCGTTCCATGAAACAAACCATTGCAGCTACCTCTTCCAATCATTCTGAGATTTTAGCAATTCACGAGGCTAGTCGTGAATGTGTATGGTTAAGGTCGATAGTTCAACATATAAAACAAGGTTGTGGTTTATCATCTGGGAAAGAGGCACCAACAACTTTATATGAAGATAACGCAGCTTGCATTGCTCAACTTAAGGAAGGATACATCAAAGGCGACAGAACAAAGCACATCTTACCCAAATTTTTCTTCACTCATGATCTTCAAAAGAATGGAGATATAAATGTATTGCAGATTCGTTCAAGTGAGAATTTAGCTGACTTATTTACTAAAGCTCTTCCGACAGCAACATTCAAAAAGTTAGCTTACGGCATTGGATTGCGTCGTCTTAAAGATCTCAAGTGATGTAGTCATGAGGGGGAGTTAATGCGCGCTGCACTCTTTTTCCCTTAACCATGGTTTTTTCCCACTGGGTTTTCCTGGTAAGGTTTTTAACGAGGCAGCATCTTATGCGCATTATAGTGTATTATTTTGTACGGGTTTTATAGTAAATGTTAGTTATTGTTTTATCCAATAAATAGTCATCCAGGGGGGAGTGTTATGAAAATATCTATTGTGGATGACTATTATCCCATGTACTATCTAGAATACTCTAGAGTTGGGTATTTGATCTTATCCGTTGATGGAACCCTAGGCAATGTACATCTATATATATCCCGTACTAGATGGAATATGAAATACAACGTAACAATCTTCTCTCTATATTTTCTCTTCCATATTTAATACTTTTTTTTTTTTTTTGAATTATATATAAACTAATCACTACCCATTTCACCAACCTTTTTACTAATACTCTCCCAAAATATATGACACAGTCAAACATTGTACATATGTTAATGCACTAATTTGACTTTATTTTTAAATAATTAAATAGTAATGAAAATTATTTTAAAAATTATTTTATGAAACTTTATATTAAAACCTATTGAACAACATATTTTATGATTGAGTATATTTTTATTATGTTAGTAATAATGAATAGTAAAACCTAATGCATGAATAGTGAAAAAAAGTCTGACGTCTCATGTATTATGGGACTGAGGGAGTATCATTTCTTTTTAACACAAAGGGAGTATCATTTCAAGTAGACTCTTCACAAGAAATATATCTCGTGATTTAGCACAAATAAATTTCAGTAGAGTATCTATCTATAAATAAACTAAAGGAACAACCGCTGACATCATATTATCCACGTGACAGCTTAATAAGAAAAATTTTCCCGCCTAAATAAAAATCTGACGTCATTATATTTTCTTTGGTTTCAAATTTCAAATTTAATATCTCCTCCTCTCAATTTATCTATACTCTTTAATTTATTTATTTTTCTTCTATCACCAACTATTGGTATCTAATACATCTTTCCCTTAAGCTTCACCGAACAAAATACTTTGATGTATACATTTTTTCTATTTTCCTGTATATATTACAAGTTTAAAATCATTTTTTTATTTGTTAAATTAAATTCGTATATTAAAAATCTAACTTTTATGTATATGCTTAAATTTTTATATTCGGTTTGTTCCTCTTCAAAATTAATTTTATAAAATTAGCATTTACAACTAAGGGTTATGTCTCAATAAGTTTCTGATACGTAATAATACATAAAATATACACTCTATATTTTCGTCCATCGCACGGGACTAATCTAGTTACTTGTAAAAAGAAAACCAAACAATCTTGTAAAGAAACAAAAATGAAAAAAAAAAAAGTAATTTTAGGGATAGACCATAGTAAATTAGTAATATGAAAATGAATTATTTAACGCACCAAAAAGTTGAAAAAAAAACAGAGATCATAGAAGTCACAAAACAAAATAAAAAAAGTCACAAAACAAAAAACCGTTCACACAAACTTTATTGACTTGAGAAGCGAGCCCTTTCCCTAAATAATGTTGGGGAAACACACAATTCCCAAAATACAGCCAATCTTTTTTTAATTCCCACCGTACCGTCCACGTAAGCTAATGAGAACAAACCGGGTTTTTTTTTTCGGTCCAGCAACAAACCGCTACTTGAAGTAGCGGTGTTCTGAGAAAAACCGCTACTTGAAGTAGCGGTTTTAATTGCATAATCCGCTACTTGAAGTGGCGGTTTTCATCACAACACCGCTACTTCAAGTAGCGGTTTACAGATTATACACCGCTACTTGAAGTAGCGGTTTATATAACAGACACCGCAACTTCAAGTAGCGGTTTTTGCTGTAAAATTTTTTTTAAAACAAAATATTAGTAAATCAACCAAAAAAAAAAACTTGCAAGTGTACCTGTAAAACCTTAAAACCTACTATTTTCAGCCTGCAAAGTCCGTATACCATATCTTCTACACAACCACCACAAATAACAACTTACTTAAACATTCTAATCCATGGAAGTCAAAATTGTATTAAGGTAATCTAAGAGCAAAGTCAAATACTTATCAAATATTAATTATAAACAAAGTCTGAAATACTAATCATTTGCAAAATAGCATATGTCAATGGTACCAAAATATACACCTAGCTCGTACGTTGCTTCTTCCCATGAAGTGATGATGAAGGTGATGTAGGTGTCTCGTCCTCTGGAATATCATGTAGGCCAACTCCAACTCCAAGCTGAGACTTACTATTTCCACGCCATCGAACTCTTTGATACCGGTGTTGCACTAGTGGAGGAGATGTGATGATGGTATGTTGAGGAGAAACAAGTAGAGTTTGAGGAGGAGGAGAGGGTGGGGGAGGTGGAAAAAGTGGAGCAGAAGTGACAACTGGCGGATGTCGAACTGTAGGAGAGGGAGAAGGACCATGTAAGGGAGAGGGGGAAGGAGCATGCAAGGGAGAGTGAATGGGAGTCGGTGGACGAAAAGCACGTGATGAATGACCACCACGACGGGATGGTGGTCTAATCGGCCGAGTGTGCACAATAGAAGCAGAAGAAGATAGCGAGGTGGACACTCGAGGCTGGTCAATAAGGTGTGAATGCCCCACCCTAGATAAGGTCTGCCCACAAAATGATGTAAGACTCTGTATCATTTGAATGGCAAATGGTAGAGCCTTGTCTGGTGGCAAGTCAGAGATGGTCTCAGTAGCTCCCGATAGCTTCGCGTGCAAATCAGCAACTGCATGTGCCTGCATTGAAGTTAGTTTTAATGTTAGTACAATGAATTCAAAAACGAAATAACTACTTTATAATTGAATTGAAATGAAGTTCATACAAGTACTAGGTCAGAGCTAGATGGCTGGTAATGACTTGGGGGGCGTGGCTGCGAAGGTGGAGTAATGATCAACCTCGTGATGCGATGGTACCAAGCCATGTACTCTGTCATGAGTAGTGAAGAAGTCCCAGTGAACGGGTTACCCTGGACTACTAATGCCTCTCGTCGACCCCAGTCATGTACATGGTCTGAATGTCGAATCTCCCAGTTACGCTGTCCCCTTCGATCCTTCTTGTGTAGAGCAACGTCCGTGTCTACTGCCTCTGGGATTGGCTGCTCTAACCCGAACTGACGCATGACTCGATCTGGGAGGTGGAACTCAACGACGTCAAAGCAAATAAGAGGGGCGCGTGTACGCCAAATGTGAATGTCAGAACGACAAATCTCTGGAAGTCGTTCCATAACCGCCTCGGTATATGGCTGCCAAATCATCTAATTCCCAAAATATGTATATTATTTGTATAAGTTAATATAACTATTACAATGAACAAATGCCAATGCATAACAAAGTAACGATTATACCTGGTCCTCTTGCTGATGGTCAAACGCATCTCGATAGTATGAGAGTCCAGAAGCAGTATGCGCACACGAAAGATGTACACGTAGCCAACTGTAAAAATAGTTAATAATAATTCTTAGTTCTCATCAGGGACAACAATGTAAGAACTAAAACTGTAAGCAATACACTACCTGCACGCCAAGGAGTCAACACCTCGCTCATGCTGAGTCCCTAAAATATCATCCTCCTCCTGAAGGTCCTCTTGCGGCTGATCTCGAGGCTTCCTTACATAGGGTCGACCAATACAAATGTGCTCCCATGACCACAATTGCACTAGAATAAGTGGGCCTCCAATCTGACACGCTCCTCTCTGACATGCTCGACAGAGCTGACGGTACAAAAAACCAAGAGTCGCACTCCCCCAACTATAGGTCGAAGCTGTCTCCCAATCTCTAAGTAACGGCAAGTAGTAGAGTGACACAGCATCGCCACTCTTGTCAGCGAAGAGAATAGATCCCATGAGAGTAAGAATGTAAGCACGACTATGTCGCTGAACAGTAACCTCATCAGCTCCCTCTGGAATCTGTGAGAAGTGTCGTCTGAGCCATGTCAACTTCAAAGAAGATCCCTCTAGAAATGGCTTACCCTTATCATCAACGCCAGGTCGAACTCCAAGCAACTCCTCAACAAGGTCATGCCATCCCTCGAACGGAGGACCAATGACAGGTGGGCCATGAACTCTCAAACCTAACAAAACGGCGACATCCTATAAAGTAATGGTGGCCTCTCCCACCACAAGATGGAAAGTATGTGTCTCCTGCCTCCACCTCTCAACCAACGCAGTGAGAAGAGAACGGTCAAGCAAAAACCCTCCACCTGCTATTCTATGCACACCGTAAAACCCAATGCGCTTCACATAGTCTAGTACTCTACCCTCTACCCTCCACTCACGTCCCAAACTGACCACATGCTCCCTAACTGACAAAACTCTATCAGCCACACCACTCCAAACATCATGACTCCTATGGGAAGTTTGCAACCGTAGAACAGATGAATCAATTGGGCCTGGTCGAATCACCGGATCCATGGGACCTGCATGATAAGAGGAAATTTAATTAATTTCAAGCATGCATAAGGAAAAAAATAATAATAAATAAGATTTCAATTTTTTAGAACACAATTTAAGCATTTTAGCAATATCTAATGGTCGTTACCCAGATGATCCAACACCACCACTAATTATAGGACATGTCTTCTTGTTATGCCCAGGTCGTCGACAAACACTGCATGCCTTCTTGACACGATATGGACGCTCATCCATTTCATTTCTGATTCTAGTAGATCGTCGGCCTGAGCCTCTTTTTAGATCTGGGTTGGCTACAACATTAGGCCCATTGTAAGTGGACCAATGGCAAGGATCAGGAACTGGTGTGAAACACTTCGAGTAAGAATGTCCGTATTCGACGGTCCTAAAAAAAGAATCCACAAAATCTGAGTGTGATAGGCTTCGATGCCGACAAACTGCTAGGAGATGAGAGCATGGTAACTTGTATATTTTCAACTTCTCACAAGTACATGTCTTTCTCATCAAATTCACAGTGTGGGAGTTACCACCTTTACCAGCTTTTCTCCTTCCACGACCTGTCCTAACTTGATACAACCCTATGGCATCATAGTCAAAAGCAACAACCTCATGGTGCATGGCTTTCTCCATGTTGGCCTCTATTGTCTTTGTAGCCTTTTCTGATAACTCATGGCCCTCTTCAAGTCTTCTTTTACTCCAACTTCGTCTAGTTGCAAAATAGGAGTTCACTCGAAAAAAGGTCATTTGCACTAAGGCAGTTATCGGGAGACAACGAGCCCCTTTTAAGACTCCATTGAAAACTTCTGACATATTTGTAGTCTTCACACCAAACCTTAAACCACCATCATGGTGGATGGACCACTTATAGTATGGAATCTCCATCAAGTACCGACGAGCCTCTACATTCAAGTGACCAATTTTGTTCATGTAGTGATCAAACTTCTTCTTCTGTCTTGCATCAGCTGCTTTGCTAAAAAGGTTCTTTATGACGACACTTTTAAATTTTGAATTCACATTAGAAGCCAAGTGACGTGTGCAATACTTGTGATAGGCATTGGGCTGCTCCCAACCACTTCCAACCTCATCCATTGCTGCTAAAATGCCAGCATGTCTATAAGATATCACACATAGACCTTTTCTATCTGTTACCCGAGCTCTAATACAAGCCATGAACCAAGACCAACTATCATTGTTTTCTCCTTCAACAACCGCAAACGCAAGGGGGAATAATTGAAAATTAGCATCGGTTCCCATAGCAATAAGTAGAGTCCCTTTGTATTTTCCATATAAATGAGTTCCATCAATAGTGATAAGGGGCCTACAATGACGGAATCCATCAATACATGGCTTGAATGCCCAAAAAACTCGTTGGAAAACATAAGTTCCAGGTACCGTACTCTGTAACAACCTCCACTCAACAACAGTTCCAGCATTTGATTCCTTCAACGCTTGCATGTACTTAGGCAACTCTTGAAATGAACCCTCCCAATCCCCATAAATGAGTTTTATTGCCTTTTGTTTCGCTAACCATGCTCTCTTGTAGGTTATTGAGAACTGAAACTTCTCTTTCACAAGTTGCACTATTGTCTTGATTTTCAATGAAGTGTCAACGCGAAGGACATCTAAAAGAGCATTGCAAACAAACTCAGAAGTGAGTAGCTTATGATCCACGGAGTCGATGTCACCAACACAATTACTTGCATGAGGGCCGTTGTACCGAACAATTTTAAGAGTAGATAGTGTTGGATCTTTCACTCCTCTAAGCCTCCACGAACAACTACATTGTTCTTTCCTCTTGCACTCAACAACATATTTCTCTGGCTCTGCCTCCACAACTCGAATGGTTTGATTTCTAACTATGGAGTAAGACTTCACAGCATCTTTCAGTTGTTGCAATGAATCAAACTGTTGTCCAACCTCAAATTCCCCACCCGTGTTATATGTCTCATTTCCTAACCAAGTCATCCATGAGTTATTCAAATGTGGATCAACTTGCGGCACTTCATTGAAGTCTGTAGTAGGAGCGCTATCTTTAATTGCCTTATCACGAGCTTCAATTACATATTCATCATCATCTTCATCAGTATCATTCATCTCGACATCCCCAAAAACATCAACATTGTTTGGGTCAAGAGAATCGAGAATGGCTTGTGGTTGTGTGCTTGTTGAGGTTTCAACATTAGGCAATGAGGTCGGAGACCTAATCTCTGAAAGATGTTCATTGACATATTCGGGATCAACAAGCATTCTTGTGAATGAGCCTATCCCCACACTTTGATTAGTAAGGGAAATTGGTTGCTCCTTACTACAAAAATAATCCGTTTCCGGAAAGGAACCAGTATCAGTTTGCACAACTGGCTCCTTTGAAACCTGTTCAATGTACAATTGCATTGCGATAGAAGAAGTCTGAGTCACAGCAATCCACATAGCCCTAAGAGCATTGTCGTCATTCAATGGAATTGCGACATATGCCCCATTCATAGGATACCGCATAACCACCTTCAACTCCACAAATCTAGGATCAATACTCAATTCTTCATATAGCTTGTTGAGAACGTGTGAATATGTCATCCCATGATTTACAAAAACAAATTTTTGATTTCCACCCCTATACGTTACATCACCATATTTGTGATTAATTTCCCCACCCCAATAGCAATATAGAGGGTAGTTTGGTACCTCCATGTTTCATTCTAAAAACACCATGATTAATTTAAGAAATTAGTTTTGCAAAATTTTAATAAGACGAGCACGAATATAAATTTATTTAGAAACCCCTTGCACACATGTAATGGTGGTTAATCATCAGCAAACTTAATAACAAGACTAATAATTAAACTAGTTATAATAATCCTAAAGTTCCACTATGCATTCATTGGCATTCCATATTTTATACTATATGAAGCATGCAAACACCTCTATATAATTAAAACAAATAAGCTGTTAATGGGTCCTAGTAAAAATATATGATACAATCAAAGCCAATGGTCCCAGCAAAATGATAAGATACTAAGAAAGAGACAACTAACAATTTAATATTTCATGTATGCATATGGTCCCATGTAATTGCTTAATGTTGATGGTATACTCTAACATCATTAATCTATAAATAAGATACTAAGAAAGAGAAAGCTAACAACTGTTTTTCATTTTTTTTTTATGAAACCAAGAGATTGAACTCTACAAGTCTACAGCAAGCATACTACAATAATATTCAATTAGTCCTAACATCAACACTAAAACTACACACTTAAGCACAAATTGTCAAACACATGAATTTAGCATAGAATTTATTTGATTTTTTTTTTTAATGAAGATGCTTACGGGATCAACAAAGAAAAAGCAACAAACTATATTTTACAGCAAACAAAAAGCAACGAAAGCTAAATACAAACAAGAACAAACTAAGAAAGCTATTAATTCATAAAAAGCAAATCAATTAATTTGATAATTGAATTAAAAAAATAATTAGGGCACAAACAACGAGCAACTTACCAGTAATTTAGCAAACCCAACAACAATTTCACTAATTCTTTGCCATAGTGTCGGTAAACAACCGTGAGCAAGTCGGTGACGGCGGCGATTACAACTTCCGGCGCGGGGATTGATGATGGTGAGGACTGAGGAGTGTCGACTTTTTTTTTTTTTTGGGGATGATCAGTTGATTTATTTTACAAGGGAAAAGGGAAGTGATTTTGTTAAAAAAATACTTAGTAAATACAAACCGCTACTTGAAGTAGCGGTTTCTCGTAAATAAACCGCTATTTCAAGTAGCGGTTTTCAATCGTATACCGCTACTTCAAGTAGCGGTTTTTTAATAAACCGGTTTTTAAAAAAATTCCCACTAAACCGCTGACGTGGACGGTACGGTGGGAATTAAAAAAAGATTAGCGGTAATTTGGGAATTAGATAATTTCCCAACATTATTTAGGGAAAGGGCTCTTGAGAAGCAAGATACACAAAAATGGTGGGCCCAAATTAGAAACCCATCATAATTAAAAAAAAACCTAAAAAAAGAAACCCGTTTTAGAAACACCGTCAAGTACGGGCGGGTTATTCACCGATTACCAACAATAACGTAACCTACATACGTGTCAAAATCCTAGTCGTCTGTTACTCCTTATAAATACCCAACCCATCTTTTGGTTAAATCTTTCTCTCTCCTCAAAACACATGAGTTGTTAGATTAGATTAGCTGAAAATAGGTATAGCCTCAGAAATAAACAGCACAAAACCAAAACTAGCAAAATAAAAATTAAACAAAAATTAAAAAAATTATTTTTACTATAAATAGATTTCCTCTCCTTTTTCTTACATTCACAAATCTAGAGAGAGAAAGTAGAGATATTTTTAGAGAGAGAAAGTGGTAGAGAGGCGGCGAAGAGAGATTTGCGGCAGCCTCTGATTCGCTTGGTGCAGGTCGGGAACTGGGGAAAAATTAATGTTCCGCCGCCGTAGCAGCCGCCGCCGCCGCGTAATCAGCGGCGTCAGTTTGATTGTTTTCTGCTTAGCCGGTGGTATTCCGGATCCCGCCTTGCATCAACTGAATCGGAGTTTGTTGTGAATTATTTTATCAGATCGGATGAGTTTGGTTTTGGTGATTTGTTTTTGAGCTGGTTGTTGATTCATTTCTGTGTTTTTTTTTATTGATTGATTGTTGGTTGTTGTTGTTGGATTGATTTTGAGCTGATTTGTTTGTTTATGTGAGTTATTGTGATTTGAATTTGTTTGGATGAGTTTGGATTTGTTGAAATGTGATTTGGTGATTGAATTTGTTTGTGGTGATTTTTTTGGTTTGATTGGAGTAGGTTTGATTTGAATTGATTGGAAATTTACTCATTTTGCGATGTTGTGTAGTATGTTTTGCTGTAGAACTAGGCGATTAATCGATGATTGATTATGAATTAAGATAGTTGACTAGTTGAGATGCTAAAAAGGTCAGATAAACAATGGATTTGAAGTTCCATTTGCTGTAGAATCGATATGAAATCGATTGTTGTTGGTCTAAACCTTGTTCAATTATCTAATATATGATAGATTAAGAATTAAGATAGTTGAGATGCTTATATAATTAGATAAACAATGAATTTGAAGTTCCATTTGCTGTAGAATCGATTTGAATTCAATTGAATTATTGTTGACATCTCTTGTTCTGATTAAAGAATCACTGTAAACTCATATTGATGAAATCGATTGTTATTGGTTTAATGAATCTCTTGATGACATCACTTGTTTTGAAGATAGTTTGGATTCGTATTGGAGCTTGTCTTGTCTCATTTTGTGGTTGATCGGGACATTGACGTGTAAAGTAAAGGTCTTTTGATTTGAATGTTGAGGTGAGGGGGTGTGAATCTTTTGGATGGTTCATTGTTGATTATATGTTCTTCAGTTGTTTCGGGTTTTCCTTGAATGGGTTCTATTAGCTTTGATTGCTGGCTTGGCTTATAATTGATGTCTTGATGACAACGTAAACTTTTTAGTAAGTGTCTTTGTAATTAGGACTTTACTGTTACTGCAACTACTGAAATTTTGATGGTGCTCCAAAGCACCCTGTGAAGTGGCTAGGAGGACATGGAGATTCTAGAGGCTGTATTTATAAGTAATAGTCTCATTCAGTTCTATAATTTCGACTTACATACTATATATATATATGTTGAGTGTTACAGATTGTGGACTAGTTGAGTTTTGTTATTTAGGTGATGTAACACATGAAGTGGCTAGAAGCACATGGAAACGGTAAGCTGTATTGAAAAACTACCGCCTCATTTTGACTGCACGGACTATGTTGAAGTGCGTGAGGCTTTTACCATGCATTAGACTGTAAAAATGGTATTGCTTAACAATCATTTTCCATTTGTTACTAGCTCAATAATGACTAAAAACTAATTTGTTTAGTTTTGAAGAGAAGATACTGTGAGTAATATTGTGCATTTATTACAAATTGTTCTCTGTATTGCCCTATTGCTTCGAGTGATAAATAGTTAAATATGTTTATGTGATGAATATGCGGCATATTACATTTGGTCGTTGATCTTAACTTCTGGGCCTCTGGTGTAGCTGAGCATCAGTATTTACCATCATATTATTAGCTATATTTTGCAAAGTAATAACATATGGCTGAAGTGAGTGGCTGTTAAGTTAATGTACAATATACCCCCTGTGATGGTCAACATCATTTTTGTGAGTCAGTCAGATATGTTAATTATGAATGGTCTGATAGTGGTATTTCAATTTTTGCCTTCATCTTTGATCTTCACCCATTTGAGAGCTTGATTCTGGATTCAGATACAAATTGCTGCTCTGCTTGACTTTTCTGCAGTTTATGGCCTGATGCCTGAAGTTTTGTGAATGGAAGTAATTTGGTGCTATGCTTTGCAATTCATCTTTCTTCGTGTTTTGGCTTTATAATCATGAAGGTCACTTGAATTATATTTTTGTCAATGGTGGCATATGTTTATTGGCTATCATTAATATAAGCTGTCAGCTACGGGGGCCACAGATTTGTATGGCAGTAAGTAGTGTTTGATTAGTTTGTTCTACTCAGTTGTTGGTGTTCTGGATCCTGCCTTGCATCAACCGAATTGGAGTCTATGGTGAACTTACTTATTTCTACGTGCTAGCTCTTACTTAATAGATCATTTCACTATTCTATTAATTAATTGACCTATACATATCGTTGGATTGATTTTGATAGCTCTTTAAGTAGATTTAATTTGATTTTATGAGATTGAGATTTGCATTTGTTAGAAAGAATTAAGATTGCATATATTGAGATTTCGTAATTCAATTTGTTTGTGGTGAAGTGTTTTGGTCGATAGGAGCAGTTTTGATTTGAATTGACTGGAAATTTGTTAGTAGTAATTTGGTATGCTGTTGGAATTTGCGGTGTTAAATGTTTTTCTGTAGAACTAAGGAATCATTGTTCTGACATCCGTAGTTCCTTTGAATGATTGAATGAATCACATTTTTGACTATAGTATGGATTCATATTGGAGCTGATCTCCCTTTGTGGTTGTCAGGGATAATGAAATGTAAAGCAAAGGGCTTTTGTTTTGAATGTTGGGGGTAAGAGGAGGGGGTGGGGGGGTGAATTTCTTGGATGGTTCATCTTTGATTATATGTTCTTCAACTAGTTCGGGTTTTCCTTGAATGGATTTTAGTTGTTTTGATTGCTGGGTTGGCTTATGATTGTTGTCTTGAGGACAACATTTAAATTTAGGTAAGTGTCTTTGTAATTCCGGAATAGAATGCTTTGTAACTACTGAAATTTTGGTGGTGCGCCATATGAAGTGGCTAGGAGCTCATGGGGATATAAGTAGGCTGTATCGATATATTATCACTTCATTCAGTTTTGAAAATTGGACATAGACTATGTATGAGTTTCATATATTATGGACTCACTGAGTTTTATACTTTTGGTGCTGCCCCACATGAAGTGGCTAGAAGCACATGGGAATAGTAAGCTACGAAGTATATCAATAAACTATCTAGTTTATAATTAGTGATATCGTACATTAGACTGAAATTTGTATTAGCATATGCCTTCAGAACAGTCCCTGATATTATTTTTCATTTGTTACCTGGTACCAAATGTTGAGCTGTGAAGCAAATCACGTGCATAATTAGGAAGGATCAATTGATGAATGTGGTGGAGATGCGTATGTTGCAATGGATGTGTGGCTATACAAGAAAGGATCAATTGAGGAATGAAATAATTAGGAAGAAAGTAGGGGTTACATCTATTGAATACCAGATGCGGGAGAATCGCCTAAGATGGTTTGACCATATAAAAAGAAAACTAATTGAGGCTTTGGTAAGGATGGTTGAAGAGTGACAAAGTGTTCTGATCACAATTGGTAGGGGAAGACCTAAGAAAACTTAGAAGGGTGATTGAGAGCAATATGAGTGTTTTGGGGATTGAGGAAATATGGTGTTAGATAGGGTGGAGTGGAGGGAGAAAACTTGCGTTGAGGACATGTCATGGTTTAATATATATACATATTTACTTTTGTTCATTTTATTTTAGTATTTAGTTTTATTATTTAATCAACTTGTGTTTTGCAAACTTAACTAATTTCCTTTGCTAAAATTATCTTAAACCTTTATGTTTTTTACTCACATGTTTCCCCTCTCCTTTTTATCACCTTATGACTCTTTTAAAACTCTCTTAAATTTCATTTGTATACTCTTTCTGTTTCTCACTTCACACACCTTTTTTTAAAAAAACATTTATTCAATTGATTATCTTGTTACGCTCTTGTTCCTTTTTGGACGGTTTCTTATGACGATTATCTAAGCCGACCCAAATAATTTTGGGGCTAAGGCTCACTATTGCTCTGAGTGTGATGCATATGTTACGTGATTTGCAGCATTAGGTTGTTGAGCTTAATAAGGCTTAAAGGTTATCATGCAGTCTTTTGTGACTAATACACTGTTATGTCCTGCGACTTCTGGGCCTTGATCTTGCCTGAGCAAAAATATTTACCTTCAGATTGTCAGCTATTTTCTGCCATTATAGAAATGACAAGTGTGGGGCTGTTAAGTTATGTAATATAGATCCCCTGTAACAGTCAATATCATTGTTATAGTTGGTGAGTCTGATATGTTGTAAAACTTGTAATTACTCTGATAATGTCATTTCAGTTATCGCCCTCATCTTCTATTGTCACCCATTTGAGAGCTTGACTTCAGATTCAGGTACAAATTGCTGCTGTGCTTGACTTTTTAGTGGCTGATGCCTGAATGTTGCATGAATATGATTTGCTGTTATGTTCTGCAGTTAATCTTTCTTTTTGTTTTGGCTCTATATTCATTAAGTCTCTTTATTACTCCAATTAGATTTTTGTCCATGGGGGCACATTTCTATTGGCTATGCTTAAAATTTTCTGTCAGCTACAGGAGCTACAGATTTACATGGCATGTTATATGCTTCCTATGTGAATTGGCATGTTCTGTAGGTGAGCTTTTTTTTTTTTTTTTTTCAAAAAGAGCACAGAGTTGGTTAAAGTTATCGTTCAGGATTGGCTTCCTATTGCCTTCAAAAGGATGTTTGCTGTATACTTTGTGGTTAAAAGTTTGAGAAGAAGTTTTCTGTAAATGGATTACCTGCAAACTTTTGGCTTCATCCTATGGATTCCTGTAATTTTGTCCAATTCAAGAGTATGGTTGTCTTTTAAGATTTTTGTTGTTGCTACATAACTAGCTTCATCCCTTCGATGATTACAGTATAAAAAAAGGATGAATAATTATTCCTCAGGTTGCACCTCAGAAATGTTTGGGATGGAAATCTGCATTGCTGTACCTGTTAGCGGCTTCTTTGATTTGCTGTTATGCTTGTTGCCCCAGGTCAATGGTATCTGCAGTTTTTGAAGTAATTAGTGGTGCTCAGTGTTTGTTGCGGTCTTTGCCAGATTTTCAATTGGATCCATGGCCATCTGTTGGATCCAGCTTTTGCCCCTTGTATGTTGAAGCTGTAGTATACCGTGGTTATACAACTGTCCTTTATAACCTGGTTTGCACTATCTTGTCCATGGGCTTCTTGCTCATTTGTCCATAGTTGTGGAGTTTACTTGGTACAGTCTTCGGAAAAACACACCTCTACTCCTTGCTTGTTCTGTGTATATTAGCCCATATCCATAACCTCTGCTCTGGGTGGGACACATACATACCAATATTACCTGGTGAACTGCTGTGCTGCCTAATTATTAGAACCGTGAATTTTCATGATTGATCCTCTGATGAATTGCTTTATTCTTCGAAAATTTGCCCTTCTATCTGCATCTACCATCTAAATTCTTGAATTTCTCTAATCACACCCCTTATTGGAGTCAGGATGAAATGATGAATAATATGCGATAAAATATGAATGTCGACCCAGAAATTTAATGAGTTTGTATGGAAACTGTTTGGGTGTGGATTTTGTATTCTTATTATGTTGGATGTGTTGATGGTTAGTATTGTCTATAGTTGATGAATTTGATGTCCTTTGATGTCAAGTGCATTATCACTTTGGTCTTCCTTTTTTATTTTTAAGTTGTTTGTCTGAACATCTCTCTATGCATCTTAGGCAGTGAACACTTCAGTTTATTGCATTGTTACTCAGAGATATCCTGAAATAGAGCTTTTTTGATTTTTATGTGGCTGGTGTGTTCTCGATGTTGTTGGTTGCCTTCTTATGTCATCATGGATGTAACTTATGATTTTACCTTCCACATCTCAGATATTAAAAATAGCACGCTTTTGGATTCAACCATGTTGCTTGCAAGATGTCTTTTATTCTAGTCACTTCTTCTGACAGGTTGCGCACGGAAATTATTTCTAGTTTACAGATGGAATTTCCTATGTCTGACCTAGGGCCTTTGAGTTACTTTTTGGGGATTGCAGTTACTCGCACACCCAACTATATGTTATTGTCTCAGCAGAAGTATGCACAGGAAATTTTAGAGCGTGCAGGTATGAGTTCCTGTAAACCTGCCGACACTCCAGTCGACACTAAGTCTAAACTTAGTGCCAATTCGGGTTCTCCATTCCGGGATCCTACTCTGTATCGCAGTCTTGCAGGTGCACTTCAATATCTTACGTTTACTCGTCCAGATATTGCTTATGCGGTAACAACAGGTGTGCTTATTCATGCATGATCCCAGGGAGCCGCATTTTGATGCGTTAAAACGCATTCTGCGTTATATTCAGGGTACTATTGATCATGGTTTACATTTATATCCTTATGCTCCTACTCGCTTGATTACTTATACTGACGCTGACTGGGGAGGTTGTCCCGACACCCGTCGTTCCACATCGGGTTATTGTTGTTTTCTTGGGGACAACCTCGTTTCTTGGTCAGCAAAGCGTCAGCCTACTTTGTTTAAATCAAGTGCAGAGGCGGAATATCGAGGCGTTGCAAATGTGGTTTCTGAAGCTTGTTGGCTTTGTAATTTATTATTGGAGCTTCATTTTCCCCTTCTACAGGCTACTATCGTTTATTGTGATAATGTCAGTGCAATCTATCTCTCTAGTAACCCGGTTCATCACCAACACACCAAGCATGTGGAATTGGACATCCACTTTGTTCGGGAAAATGTAGCGTTGGGTGAAGTTCGGGTTCTACATATACCTTCACGATTTCAGTTTGCGGACATCTTCACTAAGGGCTTATCAAGGGAGCTATTCTTAGACTTCAGATCCAGTCTATGCGTTCGTCCTCTGCCGCTTCGACTGTGGGGGTGTGATAGATATTATTTTCTAGATAATATTTGTCGGATATATTTGTATGTATTTTGTATAATTATCTTATTAGATTCCGAACATGATTAGGAATCGCCTTGTAACATTATATATAGTGATCAATGGTACACACTCCAATTTGAGGAGTTTTCCCGAAATCTAACAGTAAGTTTTCCACGACTTGCTTAAGATGATGCTTGTAAATTTAAAAAACAGAACACCACATTTGATCTTTTTCATTCAGATGATGCAGTGTTCTGAGAAACCCAAAAGGTATCATGGAAAGTTTCAAAAATTTGGATCATTGCTAAATCATGGAGCTGCACCAACCAATGTTTCTATCATTACGTATATATGTGTAATGTGTGTGTCACCCAAAAGTAAACTCTAAACTTTGAGTGGAAATTTACCTGTTAGCCTGCAGTATTTGAGGTTGTATCTCTGTAAGAGGCCGATGTCTAGTTATGTGGGTCTTGATTACCGATGAATCTATCAATCGTGCTGTGGAGGAAGGCCGGCAGGGGCGACCTGAGAACACATGTGCACCACAGGATTGCAGCCTACCCAGAACCCTGGGCTAACCCACCCTTAAATAGGTGATCTGGGTTGGGAAGGTGCATATGCCTCACCCATGTGGTCTCAGGTCGCTCCTGTGGGACTTCACCACCTGATATAATACAATCTATTTTTATAATTTTATGATAATATTTGAATTGTTGTTCTAAGATTTCTAGGTGTTGTTTTTATAGTGCAACCAGAATTGTACGTGAGTACTTCAGTGTTGTACTACATGAAATGTTGTGGTACTACTGTACTAGCTTGGGGAGCTGTACAAGTCATCTCAGAGTTTCAGTTTGTACTACTATTAATGATGTTGTACTAGAGTTGTACAAGATCTTCTAATTTGTACTACTGTTGGTTTATATGGCATACCTAGATGAAATTTTATAAACAATTTAAGAAAATGCTAGTCCTGAGCATTCTTCATACAATTATACAAGAGTTACAATTTTTACTCTTGAATGTTCAAAAAAGAGAAATTACCTAGTTTACCTGTGGTGTGATTGCTTGTAAATCTCGTTCGTTCCAGAGATTTGTACCAATTGGCTCAGCTATCACCAAATGACTGAAATTTAATTAGCATGAGAAAATTTTAGTCATTTGATGAATTGCTGAGCAGTTAGTCCGCATCCCTGATCTTAAAATCGCGGTAATTCCTTGAACAATGGAACACATTAAGAAAAGGTTCTTAAGGTAGATGTTTTGCTGTTGTTAGCAGGATTCAGATGTTTCTGGATGATGAGCATTTTTTTGGATTTATAGCAGCCAGATGTTTGGCTTAATGGTGTGAATTTAACCACAACAAATTGATACACCTAACTCAATTATTAACCTAATATACTCTTAAAGGATTTTCTAGAAATGAAATAAAAGTGATCTATAGGATTTTCTAGAATTTCCTTAATTCCATATGTACTTTTCTATATGTACTAGTCGTTGGCCCGCGCGCTACGCGCGCGGTCCCCCAACGTTATTTTGTTTCCGTGATTAGTGTGTGATTAGGCGTATTTTATGTGTTAATGCAGGTTAATTTGGCTAATGATTAGCTTAGTTGTAGGAAAATTTTTAAAAGGTTAGCCTGTACAATATCAATTTATTCAATTTTTTTTTTTTTTTGTATTTTATTTAAATTCTATAATAATGTCTATAATATTTTTGCTGCTTAATACAAAAATATTAGGCCCAAAGGCAACTAATAATCCTACAACATGCAAATTTTGGAAATCATGTTACTTTGTAGTATGATACATACTCCTTATTGATTAAGATGATTTGTGGTTATCTTAATATTAGCTTAGGTGTGAGTAAACTTAAAATATGAATGAATGAAAAGAAACTTAAATTGTAGGCAAATTTTAAAGTAATTCAATAATAACAAAGCACTATCAAATATTTTTGACATGGATAATAATTGCAATAAAGTTTTTTTTTTTCTTTCTAAAAAATGAACTAATTATCGAATACAAATTTATATTGATCGTAAATTGCAAATTCTTCATATTACATATAAAATCTCTTTCATTTTCACCAAACATGCAAATTCCTCAAAATTAAAGGTTTTTACATGTTGGCGCAATTCTCCCAAGTTTTTTGGTAGGAGTCGGGTGTATTTGATGAAAGTTAATTCCATTTGTTTCATGTAAACACCGACTCCATTTGCTTTAACGCTCAACTTGGGCGCTATTAATAAACTCTAATACAAATATATTGTTGACGAAGTCAATTTAACCGGTTGCAACATAATTGTACTAAAGAATAATTTTAGGGAATACGTTACCACGAACTTTGGTGCTAACTCCCTATTCTACCATTAACTTTGCTGTTGACCGTTTATCCAATGATTTTATGTAATGGTATTTTTGAGGTAAGCCCCCTCCTTTCTTAACCCTTTCCTTTCTCAGCATGCCCTTGCCCTTGCCCTTTCCTCTCCTGACATGCCCTCTCTCTTTTTTGACATGTCAACTCTATCTTTCATTACTCCTCTTTCAAACCATTTTTTTCTTGATTTCCTCTCATTAGGTCCCTCCTTCTCTTTCTCCTTCCCATTCTCTTCTTTCTCTATCTCTCTCTTTCTCTCCCTCCTTTTCTCTCCATTTCATTCTCCTAATGTATCTTCCTCCTTTTCTCCCTCTCTTCTTCCCTCGTCTTTTGCTCTCTCCCCCTCCTCCTGTTTTCCTCCCCATCCTCTCTCTCTATCTCTCTCTCTGTCTCTAAAGCAATTCAAAGTATGATTTTACAAACATAATTAAAAACAAAAAAAAACTGATGAATTCTCTATATATTAACAATTGACTTTTATTGGTTTTACAAAATTTAAAACTAAAGTATTATTTACTACTTCTTGATTACATACTAAAAAGATGGTTCTCTAAAGATTTCTGCATCAATCTCTTTCTTCTTCGTTGATGAAATAATTCCTGTGACCCCCCAATGTGATTACCCCCCCAATCCTGTGATTACCCCCCAATGTGATTTTGTCTCGGTGATTAGTGTATGATTAGTCGTAGTTTATGTATTAATGTAATTTGTTGCATTTTGTTTGTCGATTTTCTTTTGCTCTGATTGGTTAGTGTATTATTTTATGTGGCAAGCCTTAAATTTAATTTGGCTAATGATCAGTTTAACTATAGTAATTAAATAATGATGCAGGCGTAGGGGCAAAGGATCTTGTAGATAACCATTATCACTTTCCCTCCTTTGTTCCCTCTCTCCTTCCTTATCTAATGATACAATAAAATTTACATAGATAATCCATATCCCCCCTCCCTCTTTCATAGCTCTCAACTTCTCATCCTCACCCTTTTCCATCTTCCATTATATTTTCACACTTTACTTATATGGTTTTACAATATTTAGAATCTTTTCAAAATGTACCGGGCTTTTTACCTAATTCTCTTTTCCAGAAGCCCCTCGCAATTTTTATTTCTTCACTTCACATTGTTAATTCCTCTTCATTTCTCTCTTCCATAGCCTCTAAGTCTCTTCTTTAATCAAACACTAAGAATGGTCTTTTGAAGTAGTGTTTCTCATCTTTTCCTTTCTTTATTACCCTAAAACATCTCCAGTTTCTCTCTTTCCCTTTATCTCCCCCTTAACATAGCTTTGCCCCACTCCTTCTAATTTTAAAATGGATTTTAAAAATTATAGGTCGTACTTACTCCCCTCTCATTTAATCCTTCATTTATTGGCTCAAACTCTCACACTTTCTTTCTTTCTCCTTTCCTATCCATGTTCCATCCTCTAAAAAGCTTTGAAAAATATAGGTCACACTTGCTCCTTTTTTTCCTTTTTTCGTTGGCCCCTCTCTCTCTCTCTCTCTTTTCCCCTCGGCCCCTATCTTTTTCGGCTTTACTCTATCTCCATCTTTCTTAATTACGACCTCCCTCTCTCGCTTTCTTTCTTTCATGGCCTTTCTATCTCTTCCTTTCCCCCTTTCTCTCTCCCGATCGACCCCTTTTCTTTCCTTTCTTTGATTATGATTATAATCTTAAAAAAAAATAGTCTATTTTTAATTAAAGTGCTTTTCATCTGTTTCTCCTTTTTTGAATCCCCTCCTTGTTTTTCTTTCTTCATTTTTACATTCCTAATTTCTATCATTTATCTCCTTTGTCGCGGTTGTGTCTCTCTACAATTAGTACGCAATCCCCCAATTTGGCAATTTCTAATTTTGTTATATATTAGATGATATCATGTGTGTTGATTATTAATAACGTATTAGTGCGCAATCCCCCAATTATTAGTGAAATTTAATTTATTATAATTACATAAATTGATTATTATTACTCAATTGATGGATAGATTTAAGTTGTAGTTTCTTATGCTCTATTTTTTTTTTGATGGGGTTCTTATGCTCTAATTATAATAACTATACTAATAATGACAATAATAAAGTTATTTCTGTTATTATTGTTAAATTGAGTTTTAAAAGACTATTAGCGTTTTAATAGTATGATGATTATATAAGAATTGTTTAGTATTCTTTAATTTGGGCTTTTGTTGAAGAGCAATGGTTTATAAAAAAAAAAAAAAAGGTACAAAAAAAAACTTACGTTTAAAAAAAGAAGCTGAAAAAACTTACGTTTTTTCTACTAATCTTTTAAACGGTTCGTGAGTTCAGAAGCTGAAAAAACAGAAGTCTGATTTTGTGTGTTGGTTACACGTTGCTCTTGGCCCAAAAAGTGTGTTGGTTACATGTGTTTTTGGTATGTGTTTTTGACAATTATAGGTCGTACTTGCTCCCCCCTTACTTAATCCTTACTTAATGGCTCATATTCTTTCTATCACTTTTTATTAATTTCTTTGGATCCTTATTACATCCTGTAAAAAGCTATGAAAATTATAGGTTGCACTTGCTTCTTTTTCCCCCTTTTGTCCCGCGATCTCTCTGATTTTTCTCTCTCGTATTATTTGTATCTCTAATTTTCTTCCGACATCCCTCTCTTGCTTTTGTTCTCTCCTGGTCCTTCTCTCTATCCCTCTCCCTCTTTATCACTCAATGTCTTTATTTCTTTATTGCGTTATTTTTTTCTCTTTCAACCCCTTCTTCATTACCTGGCCCTATTTCTCTTTCTTTCCTTCTTTCTATCGTACTCTCCAACCCTCCTAGCCATCCCTCTTTTTTCTTTCTCTATCTTTTACCGGCCCCTTTCCCTTCTCTCCTCTCACTCATCTCCTTCCCATCCTTTTTTTCTCTCACATTTTCTCTTGCCCCCCTCTCTCTCAACCCCTTTCCTTTCTCAGCATGCCCTCTCTTCTCCTGACATGCCCTCTATCTCTTTCGACATGTCTTCTCTATCAATCATTACTCCTCTTTCAAACCATTTTTTTCTTGATTTCCTCTCATTAGGTCCCTCTCTCTCTCCCTCCCTCCCCCTCCCATTCTCTTCTTTCTCTATCTATCTATTTCTCTCACTCCTTTTCTCTCCATTTTATTCTCCTAATGTATCTTCCTCCTTTTCTCCCTCTCTTCTTCCCTAGTCTTTTGCTCTCTCCCCCTCCTCCTGCTTTCTTCCCCATCCTCTCTCTCTCTCTCTCTAAAGTATGGGTTTACAAACATAATTGAAAATCCTCATGAATTCTTTATATTTTAACAATTGACTTTTATGGTTTTTCAAAATTTAAAACTAAAGTCTTATTTACTACTCCTTGATTACATACTAATAAGATGGTTCTCTAAAGACTTTTGCATCGATCTCTTTCTTCTTCGTTGATGAAGTCCCTTACCATTTTTTTTCTCCATTTCCTCCTCCGTCTCTTCTAATTTTCAAAGTCTCTTTCACAATTATGCACTAAAAATGGTCTCTTGAAGTGTTTCCCATCTCTTCATTCCTCTATTTCCTTGAAACCTCTTTTTCTCTTTTTCCCTTTATCCCTCAATCTTGTCTATTTACTCCCTCTTTTTTATAATGACATTTAAATTATAGATTGCACACTTGCACCTGTTCTCCTATTACTCGTTCTTTCCTTTAAACTCTTTAGTTGTTTCTCGCTTTCTTTCTTTTTTACATGATCCTTCTTGTCCCAAGCCCGTAAGTTCTATCCTTTTAAGGCTTTAAAAATTATAAGTTGCACTTGCTCCTTCTCCCCCGAGGCCTTTTTTTTGCACTCTCTCCCACGTACGATCCCCTCTATTTATCCTAGTTTCTCTCAATCTCCATCTTTCTTTTGGCTTTTCTTTCTCTCATTTTCTTTTGGCCCTTCTCTCTCCCTCGACCTATCTCTCTCCATCTCACTCTATTCTCTATCCCGATCCCTCTCTCCCTCTGTATATATATTTCTTTTATATCTTTCTCTTTAAATTAGACCCTTACCTCTATCTCTCTCTTTTTGTATCCCAACCTCTTTCTCTCCCTTTCTCTTCTTCGTCTCCTCTCCCCTTCCCCTCACTTTTTCTAAGTCTCATCCCTCTCTTGGTCTGCCCTCTTTCTCTCTTTTTTGACTTACCCATTCTCATTCTCCCTTGCCCTCTTTCTCTTTATCAACTGTTCTTTCTTCTTCCCCCTTTCTCTAGACGCATCTCTCTCTTGGATGCTCTCTCTCCTTCCCCTCGCCCCCCTCTCTCTAAAACTATATACTACTAAGGTTGTGTAAAATTAAAATAAAAACATGTATTCATGAAACTAACTTGATTCTACCATAATTTTGAATTTTAATTTTAAAGGTGCTTCTAAGTAGTTTACTTTCTGATGATTGATGAAAACGTGCGTTGCACGTGGTACCAAGGTATCACTAAATTTTCAATGTGTAACGATTTGTTTATAAGTGTAGTTAATTAATTGTGAGTTTTTTTTTTTTTATTTTTTTTTTTATTTTTTTTGTGGTAACTGGCACTTAATAATTGTAGGCATGGTAAATGAAAATGCAGCAATTTTTGTAATGGAAATGTAGGGAAAGCCAAAAATAAATAAAAAATAAAATAAAACAAAATAAATGCATAGAAAATTACTTCAATACCCAATTTTAACATTTCTACAATATTGTTCTAGACACGTAAAGTTGAATGATACATCCAAATCAGAGGCAAACATTTATACCCAATAATTATTAATACCTATAAACAAAAAATATGTTTGGTTTTAATAAACTTGATGCTTCTAATTCCTTTTACCATCATATCAGCAAAGAAAGAAAGAAAGTACAAAATATTGTAAAATGACATCAGCAAAGCAATAACATCAGAAATGTTCTTCTGCCTTTGCCTTTGGTTGCTCTGGTGGAGTCGGAGGTTCTGCCTTTGGTTGCTCACGTTTTGTAACTTGGTGCACCCTTTGAACCACCTAAGTATTCTCAATGCTACTTGGGTCTTTGACAAAAGGCAAGAACGAATGGCCATCTCGAATTTTAGATTTCTGATCCCTTTCTTTATTTTTCTTCTCTATTCCCTATCAGTTTAACATAGCCAATGAACAAGTATCAAGCCAAACGTTGCAATTAGGCTTTGATAACTTTATTATATCTGATATGAGTAAATATTTAATCCCTTATTTCTACAATAAAATGTAGAGATTGCCTGAAAGTCTAGAAAAAAAAAATGAATAACAAATCTGAAAGAATTCACTTACATTAGCTACATTCTTCTTATAGCTATGAGCAAAGACCCTCTTACATGCTGAAAACCAGTTTCCTTTCTTCCCCATTTTGCTAACATTACTATGTTCAACTTGCTGCACAACATAAGATAATGAATCTTAGTCAGTTATTAGAATCATTATATTGATTTTAGTTTGGGGAAGCCCCGAGTACGTAATTGCTTGCATGTTGTCAAACCTATTTCAGGGCACAATTCAATTAATAAGACTTCAAATTCGAACAATTTCCAGCAAAAGCAATTAAACTGTTGTTGATAATAGGACACTGGTTTAAGTCAACATATGAGTTTCATTCTAATAGCAAAAAGAATAAACATAAAATCAATCCAAAAAATTATCAATAATTAATAAATTGAGAATATAAATCACAAGCAATGCAAATTCATAAATACCAAAACAAAGAAAACAGAACAAACACAAAAAAATTAGAAAAACAGAAAAATTAAATCAATCTTGTAAATTAACACCAATAAATTTAACTGAGAACATAAATTACATACAATGGAAATTCATAGAAATCAAAGCAATTAAATAGGAGAGAAAGGAACTAAATAAAAAATCAGAATACTAAATGAAAAAGAAAATAAAAACGAGATAGTGAAAACAGGTATACATTATACTTTTAAAAAGGAAAAATCAGAATACCAACATAAAAAAATCATATAATTTCTGAAAAATAAGCAACCAAATGAACTAAAAAAAAGAAAAGAAAATGGAGCTTGTTGTTGCTATTTGCTAGTGACATTTCGGATTGACAATGCTCCTTCTCTCTTTCCCTTCTTTCTCTCGCATTGTTACCGTCACATTTTCCCTATCTCCCTCTAACCCTTTTGTTCCCTCATCATCAGCTCCTCTCTTACCTCCTCTTGCTCCTATTCTTCTCTCCTTTTAACTCTTCTATTGTGGTCTTGATTATTCAGTTCGTCCTACTTGCTCCCTCACTCTTCGTCATTCCTTTTTTCTATCGCTCCTCTCATTTATCTAATGTGGTTATTAAGATATTCTCTTTTTAATAATATATATTTCTGTCATATCATTGAAAAGATATCTTAATAACCATGACCATATAATATCTTTTCAATGACATGACAAAGGATACAGTAGGGGGAGAAAACTACAGCAATGCTTACTTTTCGGTTATTCATTTATGTCATATACTTACTGCGCAGAGTTCAGAGCAGTTAGAGAAGGCACCGAAAAGTAAGCATTATTGCTGTAGTTTTGGTTTAAAGGGTTAGTAGGGGGAGAGAGATAATTAAAAAGAGAATATCTTAATAACCATTACCCTTAGAAATTTTTCATAGCTCTCCTCTACCCTCACAAAATTAGGGAAATACCACCATTGCCCTTTTCCCCCTTTCCCTGTTATAGCCTTATGTCATTCCCAATATCACCAAAATGATGTACGAATCAGCATATCAATGAAAATCCAAACATATCTCGGTTAGCTGGTCCTGCCAGGAAACTCAGGTCCATATCATATGCTACATCCAGAGTCCTTGAATCCTCAACTTTGACAAGAGGTGTTACAGAGCAATTGTAATCCAAAAACATAACTGCGTATCCATAGAGAGTAAGGTCCTGCTTACTTCCAGTAGATTGCAACCTCTCTCCAGTCTCTTTAGAAGCTTCATCCTGACCAACAATAACATGCAATAACAGTAAGCTTGGCCTAGATGATCCATCACCATAGCTGCTGAAATGATAGCAGAAGCTTAAATTGACTATACTGACACAATTGGACTGAGAAATTGATATTCGCTAACTTTATAAATAAATAAAAACATGACCACAGCTCATCTGATGACATTTGGCCCACTTGTACCTAGCAAGGGGTGCTCATTTCTGGGTAGCTGCTACTGTTCCGACACGGATGAGGTTCTATATTCAAATATACTGACACAATTGGACTGAGAAATTGATATTCGCTAACTTTAAAAATAAATAAAAAACATTACTACAGCTCCTCTGATGACATTTGGCCCACTGGCACCTGGCAAGGGGTGCTCATTTCTGGGTAGCTGCTACTGTTCCGACACGGCTGAGATTCTATATTCAAATATGCAAACAACTTGTAAATTTAACAAAATAAATATCAAAAACCAAAATTCTGTTAACTTCTATAAAAGCTAAAACCCTGTAATATTAACTAAAGCATCAAGGAGCTATTGCGAGGAGGTGAGGTGAAGAAGTGAGGCGAGGCGACCGAGGAGATGAAGGTGACATATGTCAAGACTATTAAGATCATGGAAAGATTGAAACCCCAGCCCTTACTATTTTTCTATTTTATATGAAAACCAATCTAAAAGTTTCAACTTTTTGATAGGATAACACAATTTCACAAAAATAAATAAATAAATAAATAAATAAATAAAAGAAAAATCAAAATAAAAATAAAAATAAAAAAATTTCTGAAACAACCATCAATCATTCTAATTGCTCTTACATCCAATAATGTTATAGTTCAGCAAACATAGTTTAATTTCAACCATCAATCATTCTAATTGCTCATACATCCAAAAAGATGGGCATAAGCAATACATTGTTGTTACATCCAAAAACTTACACATGAATCACTTAACTATCAATATTCAACCTCCCTTCCAAATTAAGCATCAACATATAAGATAAGAATACATTGATCATTACATTCCTAGTACAAAATCCAGCATTTAACTAAGTCTAATTCAATGTAATTCTTCCCCAAACTAACAAGAAATGTGGAAATTTTTCACATTGAGCTATAATCCAACAAAATCTAGATTCAATGTGTGCATACTTTGTTGCACTTGAATATTCAATTCCAAGTTGCACTTGAATATTTGCATAATTTGTTCAAAATTTTCTGAATTGAATCAACTGTTCAATTCAAATTTCCTGAATCAACTGAGAATGCTTGTTGCATGCACTTGAATATTGCATATTTTGATACTCCCTACATCCTACAATGTGCGCATACTGTAGAATTATTCATAACCTGAGTTTTTCCTGATATAAGTTTCAAGACCGTGACTAAAGACAGTTTCCTATTTCGCTAACTAAGGGTAGTTAATGCGGTAGAATGTGAAATCATCCCTAATGAAGAGTATATTTGGTGTTGTCTGTATAAACAAATAGATCATTATTAAATACATAACAATTTTTCCATTGTAGTTGCATTTTTTTTTGTATCCAATTAAGCCAGATTATTCTATTAAGCCTGATTATCTTTGACCCCGTAATCCCTAAAAAGCTTAGACTAATATCTTTATCTGTTACTTTGCTTCAGGACTTATTCAATCTTCTTCGGTTCATTTTTTATTAGTTTTCATAGTGCTATGAAGAACAGGCTTCATTAGCAGACTTAGTTAGAATTGGTGCTTAAAGTGATAGATACTGAAGATAGTATATTCACGAACAGTCTAATTAATGCAACATTATAAATACATTACCCTAATTAATTATGTCCCCATCTGAGTACTTGCCACTTGGGCAGTTGTATTTGGCTTATTTTAAACATCAATTCTACTGTAATTTATATATTTTTTGGGCCAAAATATAAAAAATTGTCCAAATAATACAATTTTCTTTGGTCCAAAATAATTAACAAGCCTATAATAGAGACATGTTTTGAAAATTCTGTTTAGTTCTTTAGAATATTAAGCTGTTGAATCTATTCAAACATTGATTTTTTCTTTGATAGAAGGTCTATTGATCAAAGCTGAAATTTTTATAGATTTTTCAAACAACTATATACAAAAATGTCTAACTATAGTAATCTCTCTATTATAAATACTTTGTATAATTTTTCACAATCTCCAAGAAGTAAGTTTTTTTTGTGATTATATGTTAAAGTAATAAATCTAATAGCATCTAATGTGATAATATCTTTCAACTCCGATAAAATTGCAAGGAAAAATAGTCAAAGTCAGTAAATTTTTATGTTGAAAAGTCATACGTAGTAATTAATTTGACACAGAGAGAGTACGTGAATTATAGTAAAAGGTGAAAAAAAAAAACTTACATAAGCAGCCAGATTAAGATCAGTATCCCGATATCCAAGTTCTTTGAGAAACTCCCTTAAATGTAAAAATGGGCTTGATATCTCTGTTATGAACAATGCTGCTATCATCTCTGATACACACTACAATTTGTTTTCAAACTACAATCAATCTCACAAAATAAATAAATGCATAAAAGATTTTGTTAAACATAGCTCCCACGTTAAATACATTTATTAATATGAATAAATCACACGTCAATAAGTGTTACTGGTACAAAATATTGAACATAGCGTTAAATTAAAATGAAAATAATAAGTACCTTTTGATATGAAATACCAGCTACAATTCCGATAATGCTGACCAAATGATGAATTGTGTTGTCAAGATTTGATTTTTTGTCAAATTGAGAGCATACCAAATCATATATCAAGTACCCCATTGTTACTGCCAAGGCTTGTATCTACAATATAACACAAATTAAACGTTCATTACCCCAAATAAATAAAACCCGTAAAATATTCAAAGAAAATTACTTTACCCGTCTCTAACAATTCTTACTGTTTAGACGGTGATTGTCTTACAAGAAGATCAGATCTTTTTTGTTTACCTGTTGTGGGTTGGAATTAGAGTTATTTGGGCAAACAGGGCAACTCCAATCTTTAACAGAATGAGAAGCTAAAGTAACAGCTAAAATTGCATGAGTTGTTGATACAATTCTGTTGCAAAATTCATATGAATAATTTGGGATAAACTTTTTTGTTAACATGAAATAGGCACTCCATGATATTACTGCCAATAGTGTTGTGTTCACCATACCATCTTCCATTTGAAAGAGATTGTTTTTAAAAAAAAAAAAAAAAAGTTTTTGAATTTTTGGAGAAAGAAATTAAAGAAGAAAGGCAATGGAGGAGAAAAAGGGCAAAATATGAATTAAAGAAAGGGTTGACAAATTAAGGTCAAATATATAGTAGTGGTAGGAGCTAATAAACGGTTGAACATTTAATACTTCCCCTCCGTCCATTTAAATATTGAGATAATTGGACTTTTATATCTCGGAGCTCAACATCTAAATCCAATTTCTCTTCTTGCTCAGAAACATACATGTCATGGTACTTTTGATTTTCCTAGAAGAGTAAAAGATACAAATAGGTAAATAATATGTCATGTGATTCAAGTAAGGAAAAACAGAAAACAAAACTTTACCTTTCTACTTTGTTCGAGCTCCATCTCCAACTACTGCTCTATCTTCTCATTCCTTCCCTGTTAAAAATAATGCAAGCCCCAAGAAATAATAAGCAGGGATATGGAAGCTAATACAAATATTTCCCAATCACTAACACCGACGACTAAATTATAACTAATCAATTTAGAGAGATTAATCCCTGAGTTAACCCTTGACAGCTTGATTAAAGAAACTAATGACAATATAACAACAATAATCATGAAATCAAATTATACCAAATTCCAATTAATTAAAATCAAAATACCTGGGCAACTTCGTAAGCTGAGAGGAGGCTCAGATCATCTAATTTTTTTTTTTTTTTTTTTTTTTTTTTTTTTTTTTTTTTTTTTTTTTTTTTTTATGGTAAATAATGAGTTCTACCTTATAAAATTTAAAAAATTAAAAATGGCAGAGGAGGTTCAGATCGGCATAGTATCAAACAATATATTTGGTGTGGCTATTCAAGCAAGGGAAAAATCAACCATGGCGTCAAACCAAATCTGAAAGAGATGCGCATTTGAGGAGCAAGAAAATATCAACATGCAAACACACCCATCAAATTGCTGCCAAGCCAAATGACAAATTACCCAAAATAAGAAATGCCCACAAAAACCAAACTGAAAATTGATTACTATAAACAATTATTTATCCTCATAGCCTTCAAGTTCTCTGATCATTCAGCTACCAATTAAATCATAAAAATAATTATCAAAAATCGAACAACTCAATAACAGCAACTGAAGAATCTCTGATGTAACTGGGAATAAGACTCCGAAATCTTTCCTGTCCAGCAGTATCCCTAAAATTGGCAGTTAAAAGGTTCAGAATATGGGATAGAATCATATAAATCATGTCTTCAAGACAACAAATTATATTGGTAAATCAATATATCGTTATGAGATGGGAAATCTGGATAGGTATTTTTCTGCTAGTATTAGCAATGAGCTCAGGGTGCTTAAGAAATTTGTTTGTTACTGCTTTAACATGAATATACAATATCAGTACAAATTTGTTAGTTATAGCTTCAACATGATTACACATTATCAGTATAAGCAATGAAATTTGTTTGTTACAGTATCATACCAGAGCTGCAAGCGCACTGTTCGGTCTTCAAGATACATGGTTTTCGACAAGAAGTCAATCCCAATAGTAGCCTGCCATTAAGTTGACAATATTAAAAAAAAATGTTAATAAGTCAAAACACATGTATTTCCTAGATTTCAATATACATCAAATACACAATAAACAATACCAAAGCATAAGAGTTGCACATATGGCTATACCAGCATAATTTCATAATGATGTGACCTGAAGTTTGGATGGCCATAATTCTTCTGGATTATTACTTTACACTGTAGGATATTAGGATCTCACTAATTTCCAATTCTAAACTTGTCCATTAAATATTAAGAAATCTCCACTATATATTAAACGGTCCAACTCTAGAATGAGAAAAATATACTGTATAAAGCATACAAATTTGACAAGGAAAGTCCAAATTTTATTACAGGAAGTTGAACTCATCTCCTATGACAATGTGGCTAATATCATTCATAAAACATCATGGCAATCTATAATTATATTGTTGGCCATGAAGTGCAAACCATCCTTTAGCACAAGTCATGCCTCCCACGGAAGATTTTATATATATAGAAATCGGTAGTATCTTGGTTTCATCAAATTAAAGATGTCCTTATTGACTTTAAACCTACAAGTTGCTTGTTGGTGTAATTTACCAAATTACCAATTATACATATTACGATTTTAAAAAGGTTCAATTTTGATGTTCGATATCTGAATCATACCCGAAACTAAGGTTGGGAATGATCCTACCTGAAACTAAAGTGACCTTATAAACTCCTGCCTAGAGTCATGCCTCTGATCCTATGATCAGTCAACAAATTACAGAACCACGCACTTGATTGCGGAATGACAATTCTCTTGATAAATTATAATTCTGCTCCATATTATCACAAAATTGCAATTGTATCTTAATTAATGAAAATTCTCCTGAAAACTTTGTAATCATAACGTGAAACAGGGTAAGTTAGGCACAAATACACAATTCAATAAAAACAAACAGCAAAATTAGGCATATAATCATATCATATTATCATTTGAGAACAATTACACAAACTATTATCAATTCCAACAAATTCACAACTCAAATTCGGCTACCATTCCAGCATGCATCAATCTCAATTTACATCGATCACATATTCACATGGAAATTAAAAAATGAAGACGATAAACCTAAATCCAACGTAAATAAAATGATTAACCGCAATTTTCAATACAACAATAATCTAACACATTACAATCAAAATGCAATAGAAATTGCAACAAAATGAAATCATGATGATCACGAATCATAAAAATAATTATCAAAAATCGAACAACTCAATTAACCTATTTCATCAATTCACCAGCAAATAAAATCAGAAAAAATACAGAACAAAAAACCTATTTCATACCAAAATACAGAACAAAAAACCTATTTCATCATTTCACGAGCAAATAAAATAAGAAAAAATTGGGAAAAAAAAAATGAAGATGATCTCACCCATATCCATGCTCATAATAAGGTAAATTAAAGAGAAGAGTTAGAACACCATCGAAAACCGAACCATCCTATTCTTCGCCATACGAATTCAATTAATTTGATATTTTACATTGAAGAAAAACTTACAAAAGAATTGAAGCCATACGAATTGGTACTTCGAGAAGCAAATTAGTGGAAGGCATGATTGATTGCTAGCTTGCTTTGCTTTGCTCTGATTCGATTGAAGATAGTCTAGAGCAGTTGAAGAAGAACTCTTCAATTGAGGAGAGAGAAAAGTGAATGAAGAGAGAGCAAACACATGGACACCAATCAACGAAGGAAACTGAAAAGCCAATCCTACCCCTGAAATTTTGGTGCTCCAGCAAGGGAGACAAAGGGCAAAGGCGGTATTCCCCTGTTCCTAAGGAACAGTAAATTTGAAGCAAAACTTGTGCAACAGTAAGTTGCTTCGGGGCTTTTTAAGAGTTAAGGATTATACTATACCAAAATCCGGTTCACTTCAACTTAAAAAAAATGTTCAATATACATTAAGTTTTAAGGGTTTGTATTTTTCAATTGATGATCTTTATTATAGAAAGTATTATGTGCGCCAATCTTTTGAAGGAGAAAAGTCTTTTTACAGAAGAAGAAAATTCTGTTTTTCCGAGGGAGAAATTGGAGAATTCTTTAACCTAAAAAAGGAATAAATAATTATAAACCTAAAATAAATAAAAGTAAAGGACATAGTTAGACATGACAATCCTAACCCGACTCGAATGACCCGACCCGCGACCCAAAATCTTTGACTTGAAAATGAACCGAACCGGATTAACCCGACCCGAAATGGAATTGACCCGAACGTGAACCGATGTCTAAAATTAACCGACCCGAAATTGACCCAAAACCCGATCTTGACCCGGCCCGAAATGACCCGACCCGATTTAAACCCAAATTAATTGACCCAAATCGACCCAACCCGAAGTGACCCGACTAGAACTGACCTGATTATTGAAGTGAATAGGGTGAAATGGTTAGGTTTCGTTTGGCATTGCTGTGGTTTTCTGTTTTTTAGTTTTTTTGTTTTTTTAAAAGTATATGATATATGTCATATAATGAATAAAAAATTATTTAAACTTATTAAAATCATAATAATATTGAAAACTGACAACCGAAAAGTGAAAACTCCTTTTTCTTGTTTCCTGTTTTTGATTTGTAGTTTAAAAAAAAAAATAGGAAACCGAAAACCAAAAACAATGCCAAACAAGCCCATAATTGCTTAGTTTAGTGCTTCTTTCTTTCCTAAGTAATAGGTACTCACGTTTTATTTATTTATTTATTTTTAATGATTTTACTTTATTTTTCCAACTATTTTTTTTAAGTGAATTTATTTTGGTGATCCGATACATACTTGACCTGATCCTAACTAACCTGACCCGAAATGACTAGACCCGAATTAACTTGATCCGAAAATGACTCGACCCGAACATTGGTCCTAAAAATTAACCCGACCCAAATTGTCCCGACCCGAACTTAACCCGAAGTGATGACCCAAGTTTGATCCGAAACTCGGAATGACCCGACCGACCTGAATCCAACCCAAATATTTGTTGATCCGAAACTGACCCTTTTGCCAGGTCTAGTTTTAGATCGAGGAGAGGGGCGGAAGAGAGGCTGTTTGCGAAAGTATTAAGACTATTAACACTATTATAGCTAATATTGGTAAAATATTATAATTTTGGGAGGAAAACATTAACCAACTAATAATTCCTAACCCTCTCAAGTAAGACTTATTTAATTGGGATGGAAAAATTACATACCCATAGTGTTGTATCTTTGTGAGCCGTACGTGAGCCTTCATTTCAGGAATATGCACCAATTGCGTCTGCAATTCACCAAATGACTTATGTTTAATATTTCTACTATGACAAAATTCTAATCACTTGATGAATTGCAGAACATTTGGTGCATTTTCCTGTTCTCAAATATGTTGGACTATTTCCTTTTAACTATTGAGGACGATTTAAGACCTTAAAATTTATGGATATATGTGTGTTTAATAGATGATGAATACCTGTACATCTCACCAAGCGAAGTTAGGATAATAACTTGGTAGAGTATAGTAAGCTATTACTTGCCCATCAGGATTGATATATCCGCAGGAGTTAACGACGGCGGGACACTTGTATTTGGTAGGATTGATATATCCACAGGAGTTGTTAAAGTGGAGAAGATTGGAGAAAACGGCTTAGCCTCGTATATTCCATTAATCACAAATATATACCGAATACAAAGGAATACCTAACTTGCCTAAAACTCCTAACAAGATAGACTTGCCAAATATACAATACTAACATAAATATAACAAACCAAACTCTAATACTCCCCCTCAAGTTGGAGCATGTAAATCACGAATGCCCAACTTGCGTAAAAGAAAACCAAACTGTTGATGTCCAAGAGCTTTGGTGAGAATATCTGCCAACTGATGACCTGTTGGAACATATGAGGTAGAAATATTACCGTTTATCAACTCATCACGAACAAAATGACAATCTACTTCTATATGCTTCGTACGCTCATGAAATACCGGATTCTTGGCTATATGCAAAGCCGACTGATTATCACAAAACAACTGCATAGGCTTTGAGTGTTTAATACCAAGAATGAACAACAACATTTTCAACCACTTCAACTCACGAGAAGTGAGTGACATAGACCTGTATTCGGCTTCAGATGAGGATGTGGCTACAGTGGGCTGTTTCTTAGTCTTCCACGAAACAGGGGATCGACCTAAGAAAACAAAATAACCTGACAAGGAACGCCGACTCAACGGGCATGTCGCCCAATCACTATCACAAAACGCTGTCAAACATAAATCTGTCGTAGGTCGCAATAAAATACCTTGTCCCGGGCTACCCTTAAGATAGCGCAAGACACGAATGGCCGCATCCCCATGAGAAACCTGTGGAACACTCAAAAACTGTGCCAAAACATGCACTGAGTAACTCAACTCCGGTCGAGTGACCGATAAATAAACCAAACGACCAACCAAACGACGATACTGTTCCGGTTGAACAAACGGCTCACCGGAAGCATGTGCAAGACGATGATTCTGCTCCATCGGTGTATCAATGGGTTTGCAACCCAACATTCCTGCCTCAGTCAAAATATCAAGAGCATACTTTCGTTGTGAAAGAAAGATGCCCTCGGGACTCCGAGCAACTTCAATGCCTAAGAAATACTTAAGCAAACCCAAATCCTTCATATAGAAGCATTTGCTCAAATAGGGTTTAAAACGAACAATGGCATCATGAGAGTTGCTTGCAATTATCAAATCATCGACATATACAAGGACATGTAAAGAGACACTGCCCTGTACATAGCCAAATAAAGAGTAATCAGCATATGAGTTTTTAAACCCAAAACCTCGCAGAGCATTAGACAGTTTGGCAAACCACTATCTCGGGGCTTGTTTCAAGCCGTATAAAGATTTATCCAACCTGCAAACTTTGCCAGGTGTCGAAGTACCGTACCTTGGAGGCAACTACATATATACTTCTTCTTCCAAATCACCATGAAGAAAAGCATTATGGACATCCATCTGATGTAACTCCCAATTCAAAGAAACTGCAACAGACAACAAAACACGTACCGTAGTCATCTTTGCAACTGGAGCGAACGTCTCATTATAATCGACACCTTCAACCTGACGGTTGCCACGAACAACCAAACGAGCCTTGAGACGTTCGACCTTTGACTTGTCGGTGTATTTGATTTTGTACACTCAACCACAACCAATGACCCTCTTTCCTGGAGGAAGATCCACAATGGTCCATGTGCCATTGCGTTCTAGAGCATCAATCTCATCTTGCATAGCCTTACGCCAACCGACGTCTTTAACCGCCTCTTTGAATGAAGACGGTTCCTTTCCCTTAGTGATTGTCGCCAGAAAACACCTGTGTCAGTTAGAAAAACGACTATATTCAACATGACAAGCTATAGGGAAAGGTTTACCTGAGGAATGTGATTGAGGAGGGTCGATATTCGATGTAGAGGGGTCTATATTTTCAGTGATGATAGTATGAGTGACATAATTCCGATGCCACGAAGGAGCACGCTTCTCACGATGACCACGGCCTAATTCTTCCGACGAACTCCCCCTCGAGTAGTCGGGGTTAATATAAACATCACCCTCAATTTCTTGCTCAAGCACAACACCCGATGTAGAACCACCTTCGGTGAGCTGTTCGAAGTCACGGGCAACACCAAAGCCACCCCCGACCTCCTACCGCGGCAAGACAGCAGCCTGCTGATGCTGGCAGGACAGCTGCTGCCCTGCTGGTGTGCTGGCAGGGGTCGTGGCCTGGTGTTGCGGCAAAGCAGCAGCCTGCTGCTGCTGGCAGGTCTGCTGCAACCCTGCTGGTCTGCTGGCAGGGGTTGTGGCCTGCTGGTCAGACCGGTCCGCGGCCAGGCTGCGGCTTGGGGCAGATCCCCGCGGCCTGGCTGCGGCAGTACCTAAAGGGGGGGCTGTGAACTGCCTGGGGCAGTGAAGTCCGCAGCCTTGCTGCGGCTGGGCACCTGCTCCCGCGGCCTGGTTGCGGAGCTTGCTGCCTCGGTCGATGCTCCCCCTAAAACACCATTATTTTGCAAAAAATCAGCCACATCGTCATCCTCCCAAACCGGGGGTTGTGAGAAATATTTTTCCCACTGTAATCGTCTCTCATCCGGAAGAGATTCAAGATACGGGAATTTGTCTTCAAAAAATTGCACATCCCGACTTATAAAAAAATCATTCGTATCTAAATCAAAAAGTCGCCAACCCTTTTTTCCGTGTGGATAACCAACGAAAATACACTTTCGACTCCGAGAATCAAACTTGTCCTTAATTCGAGGACGATTTGCAGCATAAGCAAGGCAACCAAAAACACGTAGACTATCATAAGAAGGAGATTGACCAAATAAAAGCTCATGAGGGGTTTTACCTTTCAAAACCGGAGTAGGAGTGCGATTAATAAGATGCACCGCAGTCATAGCACACTCTCCCCAAAAATACTTTGGCAACTTTGCCTGAAACCGAAGAGCACGGGCCACATTTAAAATGTGACGGTGTTTACGCTCAACTCTACCATTTTGTTGAGCCATGTCAACACATGATGTCTGATGTAGAATGCCCTTCTGTGCAAAGAACGACCCCAAACTCAAAAATTCTTGGCCATTATCACTACGAACCACCTTAACCTTCTTGCCAAACTGAGTTTTTGCCATAGCAAAAAACTCACGAACCAACAGAGAAGCCTGATATTTACTAACCATCAAAAACACCCAAGTAGCACGAGAAAAATCATCAACAATGGTTAGGAAATAACGAGCATCACAACTAGAAACAATCTTGTTCGGACCCTAAATATCACAATGAACTAAATCAAAAATTTCAGATGCTTTATTCATACTTAATGGAAAAGAGTTTCGGGGTTGCTTCCCCATAAAACAAATGTCACAATCAAAAGAACAAACTGAGTTACTACTATGAGTACTACGACTACTAGAAACTCCCGGAAGAGAGCTCACAACTTGCATTGACGGATGCCCGAGACGTCTATGCCATAACAAACTTGCATCTGAAATAACCACTTTGTTCGCCTGCAGATTCCGAGCACGAACTGGACGAAAAATATAGACCCCATCACATTGGACCCCCGCTCCAATCAGGTTCCTCAAACTGCGGTCCTGAATAATGCATAGCTTGTCAGTGAACATAATAAAATAGCATTGTTTTTCTAACAATTGAGACACAGATAACAAGTTGCATTTAAGAGCAGGAACATATAAAACATTAGTAAGAGTTAATGTATCAGACAAAATAACTTTTCCTTCCTTTGTTGCCGTCGTGCTCTTCCCATTGGATAAACCAACAGGCGAAGAGATGTCATGTAAATCAGTGAAAAGATCAATATTACCAGACATATGATTTGAAGCTCCAGTGTCAATGAGCCAATCAATGGAATTATACGTACCAAGTTTGTTGCCATCTGATGAAGAACCAGACTTGGCACCCTTTACCGCAGACATGAGTTCCTTCCATTGAGCATCAGTAATTGTTGGGACACTCCCACGATCAGAATCAGAAACCGGCTCATTGTTACCACGAGAATTTCCAGCAGCACCAGCAAACTCACCCTTGCCCTTACCAGACGACCGACCACCACTACCTCCTCGACCACCACGACCACCACGCCCTCCACGCCCCCCACCGGGGAAGCCATGAAGCTGATAACAGTGGTCCTTATCATGACCAGACCGTTTACAATAAGTACACTCAATCCGTTCGGAAGTCCGACCGGAAGCCGTACCTGTTGCATTAAAACCAACAGTCGCAGAAGAAGAAGAGGTCTCATGTGCCTCAGACACAGATTGCTTATGCTCATCAGCAATAACTTTAGCATAAGCAGCATTCATACTAGGCAAAGGATCACTCATCAATAAAGTAGACACCACAGAACCAAACTTCTTAGGATCCAAACCAAGACAAAATTGATGCAATAACTCATTCTCATGCAGCTTAGCATATTCTTTCGCATCGGAACAAGTACAAGCAGGTAATTTCACATAGCTAGATAATAAATTCTGCAATTTATTCAATTCACCATAATAAACTGCAACAGAACGACCTCTTTGCTTACAATCAGCAATATCATGTTTCAATTCAAAAATACGAGGACCGTTACCAAGAGAATAACGATCACGCAAATCATCCCACAAAGTTTTTGCATCATCAGGAATAATAACAGTAGAACGAATAGAAACATCAAGAGTATTATAAATCCAAGCAACAACAGTAGAATTAACAATACCCCACTGACGATAATCCGGATGCTTGAGATCGGGTTGAACAATAGAACCATCAACAAACCCGAGCTTACTCTTGGACCGAAGATTATTGCGGATTGACCTCGACCACTCTTCATAGTTGTCGACGGTAAGCAAAACAGGACAAATCACCAATTGAGAGCCTTCACTAGGATGAAGGTAATAATCGGTGAAAGGCTCATACTTGGAAGGGGGAAGAGGTGGCGGAGTAGGAATAACTTCGTCACTAGCCATCACAAATACGAGCTATAAAAAAATACCACACAAAGCAAGCACGCACCACTCCACAAAGCAGCACGCAAATCAAGCCAAACTCACGCAACACAAGGCACGTCCACCTTGCAACAGCACACCAACAGCACCACGCAGCAACAACACCACGCAGCAACAGCACCACGCATCAACAACACACCAACAGCACCACGCAGCAACATCACACCAACACCAACACACCAACAGCACCACGCAGCAACAGCACCACGCAGCAACAACACCACACACAAAGCACGCACACAAGCAGCGCACCTCACACAAACACAAGCAGCACGCAAGCAGAAGCGCACCACTCACCAAAAAAAAAAATCGAGCAGAAATTGGGAAATCAGAAACCCTAATTTCGTGTAAAGAAAAAAAATTGAAGCCTAATCTCACAAACAGAAAAAAAAAAATAATTACGGAATTAATTGGAAAAACAAACCAAGGATTGAAAAAATTCTCTAGAAATTAGAGAGGCTGTGATACCATGTTAAAGTGGAGAAGATTGGAGAAAACGGCTTAGCCTCGTATATTCCATTAATCACAAATATATACCGAATACAAAGGAATACCTAACTTGCCTAAAACTCCTAACAAGATAGACTTGCCAAATATACAATATTAACATAAATATAACAAACCAAACTCTAATAGGAGTTAACGACGGCGACAAGGTCCTTGTTAAGGAGGTCACTGCCAGTAAGGCTACCTAGGAGACCACCAAGACCACCAAGAAGGGAGTTAAGGAGGCCACCAAGGGTGCTTCCTGTTAATGATACTACACGAAACTAGTATCAAAAATCAACTAATAATATCTAGTGCATAAAACAGATTAACTGAATATTATACATACCTTTATACTTGATTCAAAATATTATTTTTTATAACCCGAGCCCAACAAATTGCGTTGTGTCCTT
Source organism: Chenopodium album (assembly GCF_948465745.1). Lineage (NCBI taxonomy): Eukaryota > Viridiplantae > Streptophyta > Magnoliopsida > Caryophyllales > Amaranthaceae > Chenopodium > Chenopodium album. Next base: position 9,471,589 of record NC_137853.1, on the reverse strand, counting down.
AAGACAATTTTGCTCCCTTTACGATACCCAAGGTTATTAAGCAATTGTCTCCCAGGATAGAATTGAACGGGTTTCGTTTCTTATAAAATGGTATTGTAATTATAAGAAACCAGCGAACAAACTAGATTAGAGTAACCGCAACTATATGCATGTATATCTTGAGAGAGTAAATAAAACTTATATTCTGTATCTATAAATGAGAACAGCCAACAACTATTTATAGACAAAGAAACATGGATGAAAAGACGCAAGTAATGAAAAGATACAATTATCCATCATAACTAATGGATAGTAAATAATGAAATAATGCAATTATCCATATTAACAATTACCAATGAAGAGTTACAATTATCCAAATATACAATCCAATTGTCATACAATTTGTCATACAACACTATTCTTCATAATTCTTCATTAATACAAAAATATTTACAACATAAATATCCAACAATCCCCCACATTAATGAAGAATTTCTCATTCACAAACAATTGAAATCTAACAATCATCCCCCACATCAATGAGAAAGACTCATAATGAAACATCATCATGGTATGTTATGCAATTTGCGGTTACTCAACGAAAAATATGTGCATTGGGAATAGTAGTCAAAGACTTTGAACCACCCCTAGTGAAGTCCATCGAGCTTACTCAGTCAATCAGTAGTATTTTTCAACTTTGAACAGCCAACTTTGAAATGTAAGCTAAGACAATAGAAATCACACAAATATTTCTCTAAAACAGTTTGTTCTCATGTTCGTGTCCGTTTTGGCCATGGACACTCCTGGTTTTGCAAGTGTGTTAGAGAATTCGACCTCTAAATTCTCATAGAGGCGGCCCGTCCTCACACTCACATAGGTGACTTCTATACCTTCCAATAGAAATCATTAAAAATCTAAGCTTAATATTAAGCTTAAACTTAACCTTTCATGTATAAGCACCATTGTCACATATAGGAATGGGCTAGAGTTTTGTACTCTATTGTGCTTTTACAGTTATCATAACTTGGTTGTCCCTTTGAACCTAGATCTTGGGATCTCCATTCAACTAGGTTGGGTAGCCGCTATAATAACTAATTGATAGGTCTTAACCCTATTCCCTTTGATGACTTATCCACTAGCTCTCTAGTTAAGCCTTTTGTTAACGGATCCGCAATATTATCCTTTGACCTTACAAAGTCCAACGTGATAATTCCACTAGAGAGTAGTTGTCTAATGGTATCATGTCTACGACGTATATGTCTAGACTTTCCATTATACATGACATTCCTTGCCCTTTCGATAGCTGCTTGACTATCACAATGTATGCAAATAGCAGGCATAGGTTTTGGCCAATTAGGAATATCTTCTAGAAAATTTCGAAGCCACTCAGCTTCTTCACCAGCTTTATCTAAAGCAATAAATTCAGACTCCATGGTAGATCGAGCAATGCACGTTTGCTTAGATGACTTCCAAGACACTGCCCCTCCACCAAGTGTAAATAAATATCCACTGGTAGATTTCGTATCCTTGGAGTCAGTTATCCAATTTGCATCACTATAACCTTCAAGTACAGCAGGATATTTAGTGTAATGTAAGCCAAAATTTTGAGTTTGCTTTAGATAACCCAATACACGTTTTAGCGCTTTCCAGTGATCTCCATTTGGATTACTCGTAAAACGGCTTAATTTGCTAATAGCAAAAGCTATATCAGGCCTAGTACAATTCATGATGTACATTATACTGCCTAAAATACGAGCAAATTCTTTCTGAGATACACTTTGGCCGTTGTTCTTGGCAAGTTGTAAATTAATATCTATGGGTGTTCTCATGGGATTTATGCCAAAATCCTTAAACTTGCTCAAAACTTTTTCAATGTAATGAGATTGAGAAAGAGCTAAACCATCAGATGTCCTATGAATTTTAATCCCTAAAATCACATCTGCAACACCCATATCTTTCATTTCAAATCTATTAGTTAACATGCACTTAGTGACATTAATATGATTAATATCACTATCTATTATAAGCATGTCATCAACATACAAGCACACAATAACAAATCCATTATGAGTGGTCTTAATATAAACAAATTTATCACACTCATTGATTTTAAACCCATTTGACAACATTACATCATCAAACTTTTTACGCCATTGTTTCGGTGCTTGTTTTAAACCATAAAGAGATTTAACAAGTCGACAAACTTTATTTTCTTGTCCGGCAACAATAAAACCTTCCGGTTGTTGTATATAAATCTCTTCTTCTATATCGCCATTTAAAAATGTTGTTTTAACATCCATTTGATGTATTTCAAGGCCATTTAATGCTGCAAAAGCAATTAACATTCTAATGGATGTTATTCGGGTAACCGGAGAATATGTATCAAAATAATCAAGTCCTTCTCGTTGGTTATTACCCCTTACAACCAGTCTTGCCTTGTATTTGTCAATAGATCCATCAACTTTTCTCTTTTTTGTAAAAATCCATTTACAACTCAAGGGCTTAACACCAAATGGAAAATTTGTTAATTCCCAAGTATTATTATGCATTATGGATTCAATTTCACTATTGACAGCTTCTTTCCAATGAAAGGATTCTGGAGACTACATAGCCTCTTTAAAAGTTTTAGGCTCATCTTCTAACATGAAAGTTAGAAAATCTGGACCAAATGACGTAGAAGTCCTTTGTCGTTTACTACGTCTAGGTTCCTCTATTTCGAGACTCTTTTTATCTCGAGGTCTTTTATTTTTCCTATTTGACCCATCTTCATAACTATTGTCACCCTTTTCAGATTTATACGGAAAAATATCTTCAAAGAACACAGCGTCCCTTGACTCAATAATTGTATTAACATGTATATCTTCTATTTCTGATTTGTATACCAAAAACCGATATGCACTACTATTTAGTGCATATCCCACAATCTATAGTTTTTGGTCCTAATTTCACCTTTTTAGGCTTAGGAACCGAAACTTTAGCTAAACACCCCCACACTCGAAAATATTTCAAGGATGGCTTCTTTCCTTTCCATAATTCATAGGGTGTTTTTTGTGTCTTTTTATGAGGCACTCTAATAAGTATATAATTTGCAGTTAGAATAGCCTCCCCCCACAAATTTTTTGGTAAACCAGAACTATTGGACATAGCACTCATCATTTCTTTTAATGTTCTATTTCTTCTTTCCGCAACTCCATTAGACTGCGGTGCATAAGGAGCAGTGGTTTGGTGTATAATACCAAATTCTGAACAAATTTCCTCTAAAGGAAATTCATACTCACCACCCCTATCACTTCTGATTATTTTAATCTTCTTACCCAATTGATTTTCAACTTCATTTTTGTAGTTTTTGAAGGCACCAATAGCCTCATCTTTACTACTCAAAAGATAGACATAACAATATCTACTGCAATCATCTATGAAGGTTACAAAATAATTTTTACCTCCCCTAGATGGCAGTGATTTCATGTCACATAAATCCGTATGTATTAAATCTAAAGGTTCGGTATTTCTTCCATCAATTGAATGAAATGGTTGTCTAGTAAATTTAGATTCAACACACACTTGACATTTTCTTTTTGAACAATCAAAATATGGTAATATTTCCATGCTAATTAATTTCCGTAAAGAATAATAATTAACATGGCCTAATCTTGAGTGCCATAAATAAGAAGACTCAAGCAAATAAACAGAAGTAGCAGTCTTATTAACATTGTCATCCTTGGTTACAATAGTCATTACATTTAATTTAAATAAGCCATCACTAAGATAGCCTTTGCCTACATACATATCATTCTTAGAAAGTACAAACTTATCAGATATAAAGACCAATTTAAAACCATTCCTACTAAGTAATGATCCAGACACTAAATTCTTGCGAAGGTCAGGCACATGGAGCACATTATTTAGCGTCACCGTCTTGCCAGAAGTCATCTTTAGTGCTATTTTTCCAACTCCTTCAACTATAGAAGTTGAAGAATTTCTCATGTACAATTTTTCTCCTTCCGATGCAGGGGTATAAGATGAGAACATTGACTTGTTTGCACAAACATGACGGGTTGCACCTGTATCAATCCACCATTCTTTTGGATTCCCTACCATGTTGCACTCCGATATCACTGCCGAAAGATGTACATCATTAAGTTCTTCAGAGATCTTATCAACCTCCACAAAACTAGCTTGGGCATTCTTCTTTTTCTTATTGGGATTCCTGCAATCTTTGGCCTTGTGACCAAGTTTACCACACCCATAACATTTACCCTTAAACTTCTTTTTGTGGCTTTGGTTGGAGTCATCATTAGTACGCTTTCTTTTCTTGGTTTTTGAAGAACCTTCAACCACATTGGCCTTGGAAGACATGATAGTGTTGCCACCGGCTTTTCGATTATCCTCTTCGATTCTTAACCGAACAATAAGATCTTCGAGTGACATGTCCTTTCTCTTATGTTTAAAATAATTCTTAAAATCTTTCCAAGACGGTGGCAATTTTTCTATACAAGCAGCCACTTGGAAAGACTCACTCAAAGTCATATTTTTAGCATGTATTTCATGGATAATTAACTGGAGTTCTTGGACTTGACTCATTACAGTCTTACTATCCACCATTTTGAACTCCAAAAATTTTCCAACAATGAATTTCTTTTAACCGGCATCTTCTATCTTGTACTTATGGTCTAGACTTTCCCATAATTCTTTTGCCGTTTTAATCGGACTATACACATTATAAAGTGTGTTGTCAAGACCATTAAGTACATAATTCCGACACAAAAAATCGGAATGCTTCCAAGAATCTATGGCGGCGACCATTTCTTTGTCGACCTCTCCATTCCTTAACTTAGGGGCTTCCTCTGTGAGGAACCTTGCCAAGTTCAATGTAGTCAGATAAAACAACATTTTTTGTTGCCATCTCTTAAAATCAGTTCCATTGAACTTTTCTGGCTTTCCCCATGGTTGACAGTAGGTAAAGGAGTAACCAAATTGGTGTTTGTAGCCATTTCTTTATACTTGATTCAAAATATTATTTTTTATAACCCGAGCCCAGCAAATTGCGTTGTGTCCTTAAGACAATTTTGCTCCCTCTACGATACCCAAGGTTATTAAGCAATTGTCTTCCAGGATAGAATTGAACGGGTTTCGTTTCTTATAAAATGGTATTGTAATTATAAGAAACCAGCAAACAAACTAGATTAGAGTAACCGCAACTATATGCATGTATATCTTGAGAGAGTAAATAAAACTTATATTCTGTATCTATAAATGAGAACAACCAACAACTATTTATAGACAAAGAAACATGGATGAAAAGACGCAAGTAATGAAAAGATACAATTATCCATCATAACTACTGGATAGTAAATAATGAAATAATGCAATTATCCATATTAACAATTACCAATGAAGAGTTACAATTATCCAAATATACAATCCAATTGTCATACAATTTGTCATACAACACTATTCTTCATAATTCTTCATTAATACAAAAATATTTACAACATAAATATCCAACACTTCCTAGAGGAGTGTTTTTAAGGCTAGTGCAAAGGCATAGTGCAAGATCAGCATCGGCTAAGCTATACTGTGAATTAGTTGACAACATGAGGTCCTTGATTGGCTACCAAATTGGACGTTCATTAGTGCATTGGCAACATCAAGCTAGGCACACATTGAGGTCAGGGCAAGTAGCTGCATTAGCTGACACAAAAGCAAACAAGGCTAGGTTAAATATCATGAAAGCAACGGCGGATTTGGAGGCCATTTTCCTTTGATTTGGCTAGCTTAGTTTAGGGTTTTGAATTAAGAGAAAATGTATGTGATTGAAGAGTTGCATGTCATGGCTATTTATAGACTGCATGGAAGGGTATTTTGATAATTTGGTTAGCTTACTTATTTTTGTCAAGGAAAATTTGTCTGGAAGGGGCTTATATGTTCACTATTTTGTCTAGAAGGACCTTATATGTTCAAAGTGGTCTAAAAGGACCTCATAAGTATGTTTTGTTGTCTAGAGGGACCTTGACACCGAATTCCGAAGTTTGACTTTTTTCTCCGGCGTTGACTCTCCACGTGGATGTCACATCACAGTTAAAAATCACCCTCCCTCTTATATTTTTCACCTTTTCCCTCCAATTCCTCTTATTTGCCCAGAATTTTTCCCCCAAATTGTTTATATCTCCTCACAGACCAGGGTTCCTTAATCTAATCCATTGTCTTCCCTAAATTTTCAAGAAATTCAAGCAAGCATCTTTCGATTAAGTCCTTTTCGCATCAGGTAAGAACAATGCTTATGGTTTTTTTCCCCAATCCCAATCTTTTAAGCCTAACTTAAGTTGTTTGGAAAATTAGGGTTTATAATTCAATTGGTTTTGAAATTATGTTGTTTTGGTTGTTGAAGCATGTTTTCTACTAAACGAAAGTCATCAAAGTGCAATTGTGGCAGATTGTTTGGAAAGAAAACATAAATTCCTTGCCACGATTTTGCCCCTTTTTCCCTTTCGCCATTGGAGACCAAAAATAGAAAAAAAAAATTGAAGTACAAAAGGGGAAAATGAAGATGATAGAAGAGAGAGAAGAAGATAATCAAACTTGGGCCAACAAAGTCCTCTCCTTTCTGCCGCAAATTCAATTAGGTAGATGGGAGCAATAATTTCTCAAATTCATTCTTCGCTCCTTTATTGATGAAGCCTCACATAATACCAGAGGAGAGAAAAATTTGGGGATTAGAAGAGAGAGAATGAGAAATTGGAGGATAAAGGTGAAGAAAAAAAAGGGTCATTTTTTAAAGTCACGTGATAGATCAATACTGGAGTAAAAAAGTCAAACACCGGAATATGACGTTATGGTCCCTCTAGACAACAAACCAAAATTATAAGGTCCTTTTAGACCACTTTAAACATATAAGGTCCTTCTAGATAAAGTAGTGAACATATAAGTCCCTTCCAGACAAATTTTTCTTTTGTCAATGGCCACTATTATTATAAAATACATTACTCCAAGTTTAACAGTTTAAGTTAATTCAAATTGTACGTACTTTTCAAGTAATTATTTATGCCCACTGTTATTATCAAATACATTCCTCTTTAAATTATTACAAATTGTACGTACTTTTCAAGTAATTTTTAGTGGTCAAATTTCCTTGTAAGTTGAGTATCCTTTCAAATTGGCTGATCAAGGAAAAAAAAACTTACAATTTTTAGAAGTAAACTCATAGTCATTAAGTCATAGGACTTCACGTAGTACATACATATGATATAATTAATTAAGCTAATACTTGTATTATTATATATTAAACATAGATCATACGATGTAAAAGGACGAATCAATAATTTTGGTGGCCATTTTTCATGCTTCCTTGTACTCGAATTAAGACCATACTTTAGATGATTAATTAAAGGACATACCACTTGTCAGTTGTCACTCCTTGATTATCAGATTCTAACGACTCATCAATTAAACTAGGTTCATGTTAAATCATGCATTCTTGATTCTTAACAATGATGTTCGGTAGCTCAAGTTTTCATCTATTACGTCAACCCATACAATTGTATGTTTACAAAAATTTATATTTTTAGACCTATACCACAAAACTACTACTACTGGGTTTAGAAACCGCGGGAGGCTAGTGGTTAGTGTTGTATATTTTAACTCTTGAATGTCCAAAAAAGAGAAATTACTATTCCAACTAGGATCTGACAACCTGTATCAGAGATCCGTGAAGACACTATCATCCAGCTAAGCACCTACACAGAAAATTAGGATTAGCTAACCCCAAGGTGATTCCAGGGATAACCACTCCTTTGATAAAGTCAGAATGTGTTTATGAAAAAAGAAGAGATGAAATGAAGAGAGAGAAAGAGAGTGGATCTACAGGGTCCCAAATGAATTGGCGCGGAGTCTATAAATTATAGGACCTTTATTTGAATCATAACGGCTTATTTCCCCCACCCCGCCTCCACTAGATTTGTTCCCGGGAGTATCCTAAAAAAAAGGAACTTTTCAATACGACATGCTCTTTTTTCCATTCATTTCCTTTCAGGATCAGTCGTGGTCCTATAAACTCTACCGATGGCAATATTCGAATTTAAAACTCCAATTGGATTTCTCTCCATATACCCCTTTTCTTCGAAATAGACGCGGATCAATTTCGAGTGAATGGATATTCTAAAATAAAACGCGAAAAAATGTTGGGCGACCAAGGAAGTTATAACCCCTAAAGAGGCTAGAGCAAGTCCTAATTGAAAATGAATCAAATTGTTGGTTGTGTCATAAAGACCCTATGCTACCTTTTAATTAAGATAAACCTACCTATTTATAGTGATCTCAACTGTCAGGTGACTGCATGCCATGCAAACCACTTTTATGCCAAGTGTTGATTAATTGGCGCCAAGTGTTGATTTGCAACAGGCCGATATCTTTACCGTTATGTGCAGTTATTGATATGACCGCTATGTCTAAAAACCGGATCTGTTAACTTAATTGGTAACGCAGACGATATCGGCACTGTACATGTGATCAGTATCTCCCCATAGAATTAACTAGCTACCTGTGGTGTGATATGCTTGCAAATCTTGAGCCTTCATTTCAGAGATTCTTACCAACTGGCTCAGCTATCACTAAATGACTATATTTTAATCAGCATGAGAGAATTTTAGTCATTTGATGAATTGCTAAGCAGTTAGTCCGCATCCCTGATTTTAAAATCGCGGTATATTCCTCTAACAATTGAACACATTAAGAACAGCTTCTAAAGAAGGTAGATATTTTGCTCATGTTTGCAAGATTTTTGATGCTTCTGGATGAAGATCGAGCAGTTCTTTGCATTTATAAGTTTATAACAGCCATCAAGATTCAAGATGTTTGGCTTAATGGTGTGAATTTAACCACAACAAATTGATACAACTAACTCAATAGGATTTTCAAGCTCAATCCGAAGTGATCAATAGTTTTGTTGGAACCATTTCAATAAATAAAATGTCAATGTAGAGAGAATATAGTGAATAGAGTGTTGTCTTTCGTATTAGTGTATACACAAGTATATATACAACCTAAGAGATTAGGGCGGAACATAACACCGGCCCATTAGCTATACATAGTATATGGTCCAACATTTATTAATATTCAATTATTATATATAATTGTTGCTTATTATTGGTAATTAAAGATATAATTGGCCTGGTCAAACGTTTCACTTAAACAATACGAAGTATTGGCAAAACATTATAATATTAGATCTTAGTATAATACAATTTAATTTACGTCTAATTAGTTATGGTAAAATTGCTCCAAATGTATAGTAAATTAGTAATGTATTTATCTTTCCCTGAAAAAATAGTAATGTATCTATCTCGATGTAATGTTGTTAGTTTGTTATGAAATATCAGGGTTTTTTTTTAATTATTTTTTTTTTAATTTTTTTACAAGAAAAAAAGGAATTTCATTAATAAAATGTGGCCAAACGACAATTACATATAATTCCTAAAAAATCAAGAATACCAATATAAGTACACACCTTAAAACTAAATACATCGTAGATTTGATTAACAATCGTCTTAATAAAAAAAAATTCATCTGAAGTAATACAATATGTGAGTTCGCACTGATTCGGCTTGAAATCCAATAATGTGTAGTCATTTCAGTGAAAATACTCATGTGGTCTTCCTGATTCTTATAGAGATTATGAAACCATAGATCTTCAATTCTCACAAAAAAAAAAAACTTTAGAGAAAAAAAATATCTTCACAAGGATGAGATCTAATAATTGAAATCAATTGAAAGGTATCTAGCTAGGGCTCGCCACAGGTTAAAATATCAGTAAAAGCCCCTACGATTCACAACTAGACCAAGAGGAAAAGAGATAGTAGAGACAGAGAGAAAGGGAAAAGAGAGAAGTAAAACCTTCAAACAAATTGAAAAAACCTAGCAATGTAAGCTAGGAAAACCCTCCAAGAGAGGATCCCTAGAGGGAACCAAAAAAACCCTCCAAGAAGAAAACCCAGAGGGAACTAAAATATAATGTTATGAAATATCAAGTTTGAGATTAAATAATTTCATGAAATACTCCATACCAAACTAATAGCATGATAGCAAAAAAAAAAAAAAAAACCAATAGCATACAATTGAAATTGTTTATGAAATTCCTCTATTTTGACAGAGAAAATCTAACTTCAAAAAGAAAAAGAAAAAAAAAAAAGGGAAATAAGACTTATAATTAATTGGGATAGAAACTTTACCTAGTGACTTATGTTTTAAACCGTACGTGAACCTTCATTTCAGAAATATGCACCAATTGCTTCAGCAATTCACCAAATGACTTATGTTTAATATTTCTACTACGAGATTTCTCAAATCACTTGATGAATTGCAAAACATTCGGTCCTTATTCCTGTTCTCAAATAAGACCTTAAAATTTATGGGTGTATGGGTGTTTAATATAGATGATGATGAACAATTGATGAATATATAGTTGTACATATGTTTCAAAAAGTGGATTATTACTGTGTGTATTTATAGTAGCCAATCTTATAATGTGAATGTAATCATAAAGGATTGCACGTATCTAAATCAAATCAGATCATGTACAGATGGAAATATATGTATTACATCTCATGAGCTAGCTGGTGGAAATGTGGAATAAATCATCTATAAATTGAAAGATCTTTTCCACTTTTGAAAAAATTGATTCCCATGCTAATTATTGAAAGTTTTCCGTCAAAACAACGAATACCTAAATTTTAATGTAAGTTTGCTTGAGATGGGGGGACGACCAGAAAGTGTGGAGATTAAGGATTGATTTGGTATTATTATTGTTTATTCTATGTTTAATTTAACACTAAAACCATTTTAAGCAACTGTGGTAAAATTTTTATTTTTCCATTTCCTTTCTGCTAGTACGTATTGGTTAAGGCGTATAACCTCAAAATTTGATTTATTATCCGATCCTTCCAATCATCTATAAAAAATATTACGATTATATTTTAAAAAAGGTCAAGTTGACATGATGTAACAGGTTCAAACCTGATAGGGCCTATAAAATGTTTTTTTATGACTTAAGACTAGTGTTTAAATATTGGGTGGTGCCAATTAGATATAGTGCATTCAGTGCATGCATCATAATATGCGTTTGTGCACTCATTTTTCACAACTCTTGTGCTTAGTTGCATAGAAATTAACATGTCTTGTCTAATCTTCTAGATATTAAGACGATTAATTATCTTAGAAAAATCACAACTATATAAATATAGGTTTAATTTGAGATCAACATATATATAGCTTCAAAACAAAATGAACTAAAACACAGAAAACTTGCATTCATTCTTTCATATTCCAATTACAACAATCGAAATTATGTAATCGTCAAGTACATATTAAACTCTATAGCTAGATGGTGAGTACAATATATCACATCATCAATAGCTATATTGAAACTCCATACAAGCAGATTTATTCATAATCATAATAAAACGTGACGATAAATTAAATGTTACTAGGTAAACTTTCTCACCAAGCTAAGTTAAGATAATAACTTGGTAGAGTATAGTAAGCTCTTACTTGCCCATCAATAGACGGCGGGACACTTGTATTGGGAAGGATTGTTATATCCACAAGAGTTAACGACGGCGAGAAGCTCCTTGTTAAGGAGCTCGCTGCCAGTAAGGCTACCAAGGAGACCACCAAGAAGGGAGTTAAGGAGGCCACCAAGGGTGCTTCCGAGAGTAGTGTATTTAAGGCTAGTGCAAAGGCATAGTGCAAGATCAGCATCGGCTATACCGTGAATTAGTTGACAACATGAGGTCCTTGATTGGCTACCAAATTGGACATTCACTAGTCCATTGGCAACTTCAAGACACACATTGAGGTCAGGGCAAGTTGCAGCATTAGCTGACACAAAAGCAAACAAGGCTAGGTTAAAAACCATGAAAGCGACCGCGGATTTCGAGGCCATTGTTTTAGCTAACTAGCTTAGGGTTTTGATTGAAGAGAGAATGTGAATGTGTTTGTTGGTTTTGGATGTGTTTGAAGAGCTGCTTGTCATGGCTATTTATAGACTGCATGGAAGGGTATTTTGGTAATTTCGTTTTGAGCTTAATTATTTTGTTAATGGCCACTATATATAATTATCAAATACATTACTTCATCTTTGAAGGTTTAATTTAAGTTAATACAAATTGTACGTAATACTAATTTTCAAGTAATTACTTTATTTATGCCCACTATTATTATCAAATACATTTTTCTTTTGATTAATATAAATTGTACGTACTTTTCAAGTAATTTTTAGTACCTTGTAAGTTGAGCATCCTTTCAATTTGTTGATCATGGAAAAAAAACTTAGATTTTCAGAAGTAAACTCATGTTCATTAATTCATAGGGCTTCACGTAGTACATAAATATGATATAATTAAGCTAATACTTGTATTATTATATATTAAATATAGATCAAATGGTATAATTAAGGATGAATCAATATTTTTGATGGCTGGTAATCTATTTCAGTTCATGCATGCTTCCATCTACTTTTCGAATTAAGACCATACTTTAATTCGATGATTAATTAAAGCACATACCACTTGCCAATCTTTGATGATCAGATTCTTAGCTAGACTCTTTAGTAAAAGAACTAGTTTTTGGCCCGAGCGATGCCCCGGGTCATTGTTTGTATATTAAAAGTTATAGATTAGCTCTAAATTATACTTCCATATAAATTAGCTCTAAATTAGCTCTAAGTTATAAAAGAATGAAGCTCTAAATTAGCTCATACTTCCTCCGTTTTTATTACTTGACCTATTTTGACTTTTACACTATTAACCACCCTCCTTTGACCGTCTTTTGTGAATAATCTGTATGGAAAAATATATTCATGTATGATCTTTTTGGATTCGTCTCAATAAGTGTTGTCATAATATATAACTTTTATAATTTTTATTTATGAAGAATTCAAGTTCGTTAGTAATCGTTAAAGTTTTGCATTGGCAAGTGTGATAATAAGCAGGTCAAGTAAAAAATAACAGAGAAAGTATATACTGTTCTGATTTCGTTCATGATTCCAAACCTCATACCAACTTGTAAATCACCCTTTGGACTAATAATGTTATGTAATATATTGACTACTCAAATCATCATAATTGACCTAGTTATTATCTCACTAAAAGACAAACAAAATTAATGCTTGTGCAGCAATATACTAAGGGCTTGCTAAGATCCGCAATCTAATGAAACCACTTAGGAAGTCAACATTCTGCTTATTTGGTTAATTCGAGGATTAATATGCATGCAACAACCCGCTCATCTTGCTAATTAGTACTTCAATTTGGTACTCTTTTTTTTTTTTTTTTTAAAAGGGTTTCAATTTTGTACTTTATAGTTATAAGTTATAACAATATGCAATTTTTTTTGTATAAGCAACTTCCACTTGAACCTAAAGTAATGCATTAAGTATGCAATAATTACGCTAATTATGATAAACGGGCCTGGGCCACACCCGTCACAAATGTCTACTTTATACGACCAAGGAGGTTCCACCTCAAAACCATATGGCCGCAATGAGGGGAGTAGCGCAGCCCCTTAGCCTTATATAAAGTGGACATAACTTTCTTTTCTCTTCAATGTGGGATACACATTCCAATATTTCTCTTCACTTTTATACTCTTTCAATGTGAGACAACACTTTCACTCACATGTGGATTTTCTCATGGGCTCAACAAATTACTAAGCTTAATCATGTTAGAAACTCTATTTCATTCTAATATGAAGATCTCCTAACCTCTCTGTATATAATTTGGATAACGCAGTGTACCTTGGATCTTCATCCATGATAAATTCACGAATAAATTTGACTATGTAGTCATGGTTGTTCGAGGATCATCTGTCATCTCAACTAAAAGATGGTTGAAACTCAAATTCGATTTATATACTCTATTATATGATAGGTTGACGACGCTTTATCAGTCGCAATAGAGTAGATTCATCAATTTTAGAGCACTTTGCTAATGTCATTGAAGCCAAGCACTCTTTGGTATATTGCAAAAACCAAAATCATATTGCATATCTTTGTTCCATGAGTTAATGTAGTCATGCAAAAATCAGGCCCGGCCCTTAGGGTGTGCGGCATGCGCAACTGCACAGGGCCCAAAATCGCTTGGGGCCTCAAAGTCTTATAACATATACAAATTGTTGTAAAAAATATCTATTGTTATTGTTGTGGCTTAGTGATAAGTATGGTTATATTAGATCTCGTAGATACAAGGTTCGAGCCTTGCTGATGTGCTTTTTTTCAGTTTTTATTTTTTTATTTTATCTTTTCTTAATTTTAATACTAATTTTATAATTTAAAGGTTTGTATATTCTTTCGATTTTTATATTTTTATTCCCAGTAATGGTCCCTTGACTCAATTTCATTTTTTGAAAATATTACCATTCTCTCTCCTCTTTACAATAACCCATAAATACTTTTATAACTTGTTTTTTCTTTTCAACATATTTTTTCTTTACAAAAATTACATTTATTTCTTAGTCTAATTAAACCTCTGCAACAAATCATGGCGGAGCATTTATATATAAAAAAAATGCAATATACGTTATTGCTTAAAAAAGGGGGGGGGGATGTATCTCAATTGCATAGGGCCTCTATAATAGTTGGGACGGCCCTGACATAAATAAAACTAGGGCCTGTTCATATTTACTTAATTTCAGTTCAGTTCATTTTAGCTCCAATCAGTTCAGTTCAGTTAAGCTTCAATCAGTTCAGTTCAGTTCAGCTCTTAATTTTCCTCTCTCATAAAATATTCATTTCAGCTCAGTTCAGTTCAGTTCAGCTTCAATCAGTTCAGTTTAGTTCAGTTCAGCTTAATTCAGTAAATGTACGTGAACAGGCCCCTACTAGCATCTATTTTTTAAATTTACCTTAACTGAATAAGGTCTGTTAAGAAAAAAAGTTAAAGCTTCGTTTGTTTAATGTTTAGTAACTAACCTTATTTTTTCAATTATGGTGATAATAATAAATTGGAGATTATTCAGGGTACAACCAGATGTAATATTAAAATTGCCCCCCGATGAGAATACATAATCCTTATAGGTCTTCCATTGTGTTGTATAATAAATTCAATAGTGCCACAATATTTACACAAATTCTTATGTCAGTTTACACAACATGCACATCTAAAGATGTCTGACTAGGGGTGTTAAAAAAACCCGAGTATAATCTTATTATAATACAATTTAATCTGTATGTATGAGTCTAATTAATTATGGTGAAATTGCTCCAAATGTATAGTACATTAGTAATGTATTTATCTTTCCCTAAAAAAATAGTAATGTATTTATCTCGGTGTAATATTGTTAGTTTCTTATGAAATATCAAGTTTTTGACATGAAGAAAAGGAATTTCATCAATAAAATATAGCCAAACGGCACTTAGACCTTCACCTTAAAAAAATAATATTAAGTAAAAATAATTTCAGTTCAATAAAAATAAGTCCAATTCAGTAAAATTAATTTCAGTTCAGTAAAAATAAGGACATTTTGTAAAAAACTACCTTATAAAACACTTTTTTTGCGAGAAACTACCTAATAAAAAAATGTTGTAAGAAACTACCTTATGAAAGGGTAATGTTGTAAGAAACTACCATTGATCGGAAAGTCATCGTTGACTTTCAAAATTCCGGCGTTGACCACATCACGTGCCAATCACGTGACTTTTAATTCACTCTTTCCCTCCTTTTTTCTTAATTGGCACGTGACATGATCAACGCCAGAAAATAAAAGTCAACGATGATTTTTTGATCAAGGGTAGTCTTTTACAACATTTATCCTTTTATAAGATAGTTTTTTACAACATTTTTTTTATTAGGTAGTTTCTCGCAAAAAAAGTGTTTTATAAGGTAGTTTTTCACAAAATGTCCTAAAAATAATTTCAGTTCAGTAAAATTAAGTCCAGTTCAGTAAAATTCAGTTTTCTTAAAGAAGAATTATAATAGAAAATCAGTAAAAATAATTTAAGTTCAGTAAAAATAATTTAAGTTCAGTAAAAATAATTTCAATTCGGTAAAATTAAGTTCAGTTCAGTTAAAATAAGGAAATTTTGACAAATACCACCTTCTGTTATGTCCATTTTAGAAATTACCACCTTCTATTTTTTTTTGAAAATTACCACCTTCTATTTTCAAAAACATTAAAAGTTACCACCTTCTATTTTCAAAACATTAAAAGTTACCACCTTCTTGCCCCCCAACTACCACGTGACGTCATTTTGGGCCCATTTTTTCCCTTTCCTCCCTATTTCCCTCACATTTCTCGTTCCTATTTGGATTCTCATCTCCCCTTTCACTTTTTTCCCCTAAACCATCAATAAGTGTTCGTCAATTTTGATTTGGAGGAGTGAATTGAAGTGTTTTTGATTGTTTGGGGAAAAAGAAGTGAAAGGGGGGATGAGAATCGAGTTAGGAATGAGAAATGTGAGGGAAATAGGGAGGAAAGGGAAAAAATGAGCCCAAAATGACGTCACATGGTAGTTGAGGGGCAAGAAGGTGGTAACTTTTGATATTTTTGAAAATAGAAGGTGGTAAGTTTCAAAAAAAAAAAAATAGAAGGTGGTAATTGCTAAAATGGACATAACAGAAGGTGGTAATTGTCAAATTTTCCTTAAAATAATTTCAGTTCAGTAAAAATAATTTCAGTTCAGCAAAATGAAGGTGAATCAAACAGGGCCTTACATATAATTCCTAAAACATCAAGAATTCCAATACAAGTACAAATTTTAAAACGAAATGCGTCGTAGATTTGATTAATAATCGTCTTAATAACAAAATTTATCTAAAACAATACAATCCGAGAATTCGCCATGATTTGGCTTGAAATCCACTGATGCGTAGTCGTTTGAGTGAAATACTCATGCGGTCTTTCGGATTCTTGTAAAGATTATGAAACCCTAGATGTTCAATTCTCACCAAACAAACACAAAAAGAAAATAAACTCAAGAGAAAAACATCATCACAAGGATGAGATCTAATTATTGAAAGCAATTGAAAGGTTTGGCTTACCATCGGTTAAAATACTAGTAGAAGCCTCTACGATTCACAATTGAGACCAAAAGGAAGAGAGATGAAAAGAAAAGGGAAAAGAGAAAATGAAAACCTTTAAAGAAATTGAAAAAACCGAGCAGTGGAGGCTAGGAAAAGGGAAAATTCAAGTTTATCAATTTGATAAACTACAAAATTTGTTTATCAAATGGCACAATTGTAAATAAATCAACAAATTTTTGTTAAATATAGGTCCCACTGTTGTTGATATATTTACGAAAATGCCATGATGACTGTGCATTTATGTTGTTTTATTTACCATTTTGCCATTTGATAAACAAATTTTGTTTATTAAATTGATTAACTGGAACTTCCTCCTAGGAAAACCCTCCCAAGGAAGAAAGCCTAGAGGGAACCAAAAAAATCCTCCCAAAGAGAAAACCTAGAGGGAACTAAAATATAATATCAAGTTTGAGATTAAATGATTAATCCTTGTACTGTGTGAATAACTTTATAAAATACTCCATACCAAACTAATAGCATGATACAATTGAAATTGTTTATGAAATCAAAAAAATAAAAAGTAAAAATAAAATACTCCTTTATTTTGACAGAAGAATGTAAGGAAATCAAAAAAATAAAAATATAAATAAATAAATACATAAAAAAAAAAAAAAAAAAAAAAAAAAAAAAAAAAAAAAAAAAAAAACCCAGGAAATAAGACTTATAATTAATTGGGGGATAGAAAATTCACCTAGTGACTTATGTTTTGAACCATACGTGAACCTTCATTTCAGGAATATGCACCAATTGCTTCTGCAATTCACCAAATGACTTATGTTTAATATTTCTACTACGAGATTACTCAAATCACTTGATGAATTGCAAAACATTCAGTCCTTATTCCTGTTCTCAAATATGTTGGAATATTTCCTTTAACCATTGAGGACGATTTATTAAGACCTTAAAATTTATGGGTACTAGGTTAGGTCTCGTGCCATGCATGCACGGTTATTTTAATTACTCTATATTTTCTTTTTATAAATTAATTTATGGCATACAAAATAAAAAGCTAATATCTTTGTAGAATAAATTATATTCCACCATAATTACATCTTCTGTAAAAAGATTATTTATTTCCTTATTAATCCGTACTAAATTGCGTAATAACATAAGAAAGGTAAATATTATTGCTTGTTTATTTGGTTGACAAAAAAAACTTTTCTTTTAAATAACTTCCCTAAATAATTTTTTCTAATTAATTAAAAAAATAAAATGCTAAGGACACACTAGGAGATGACACGTGTCATTGCTGGTGTGTCTTTTAGTATATAATTGATATGGGTGTTTAATATAGATTTTTTTTGGTGTTTAATATAGATGATGCTGAACAATTGATGAATACTTGTACATATATATGTTACAAGAAGTCGATTATTACTGTGTGTATTTATTGTAGCTAGCCAATTGTTTGGCGTTATAATGTGAATGTAATCAAAAAGGATTGCACGTATTTGAATCAAATCAGATCATATACATATGGAAATATATATTACATCTCATGAGCTAGCTGGTGGAGATGTGGAATGAATCATCTTTAAATTGAAGGATCTTTTCCATTTTTGAAAAAATTGCTTTCCATGCTAATTATGGAATGTTTTCCGTCAAAACAACAAATACCTAAATTCTTATGTAAGTTCGAAAATATCTTTCTTGTTCATACTACTTTACATTCATGTATAGCAAGTCGCAACAATAACTTAAAATAAATCATTATTTAGGAAGACAATATCTTTGGAAGAGCACTTTATCGAGGATGCCGGTTTGCTTGAGCTGGGGAACGACCAGAAAGTGTGGAGATTAAGGATCGATTTGTATTGAGATATTATGGGATATTATTGAGATATTATGGGATATTATTTGATATGGTGTATATTATCTTGTACGAATTATATTTTTGTTAACTTCCTTTTTTCCTAGGATTATCTTTTATTCTAGGGTTAGAAGTTGTAGCTCTATACATTTTTCATGAGGGTCAATGAGAAGGCTAAACCACACAATTATATTTTCTCTCTAATTTAGCATGGTATATTGGTATCAAGAGCAGGTTTTTTTTTTAGCCATTGCCGGTGATGATCAAACACCACCAGGGCATGATATTCCAACCTATGGCGCAACTCCTCTCATACGTTCGGTTTATCCACCGAGCAATGTAAGGTGCTTTCGGGTTTTGTGGGAAATGATATGTTTGATAATTCTTGTTAGATTATTGATACCGCAGCAACCCATCAAGTTACCGGTTATAGATCTTGGTTGTTTGACACACGCGTCACTACTACAAAATTGACCTAAGGTAACACCACATGGTATCACTTTCAAGGCTGCAAACTTAACTAAGTCATAAGTAACACTATTGTAACACTTTGACATTATGTAACACTTGACTGTAACACTTTGATATTAAGTAACACTATATTATAACACTTTGATATTAAGTAACACTTTATTGTAACACTTTAATATTAATTAAGTACGTAGTAGTGTAAAAAAAAATAAAAAAAAATAAAAAAATAGTAGAAATATAGCTGAAAAAAAGTTACCGGTTCTTAAATTTAAACCGCAACCTTGATAACTTGTCTAAACACTAAAAATGAAAAATCCGGCCTCAAAAGGTAATGGTTTACAAAAACCATTACCCTTAACTTATTATAAAGGTATTGGTTTAACATGAACCGTTACCCTTAACTCGCACTCACTCCGTGGCTACGTCCCTTTACTTTTACCCCAATTTCTATTTTAGGAGTCCCTATATTTTAACCCCATTATTATTTTGTGCCTTGGTCCCTATTATTAAAATAACATTTTTTTTTTGCCAACTATCATTAAAATAACTTACTTTATATAAACATATTTAACTACCTAATTAATTTCAAATCACACCTTTTTTTAAAAAAAATTTCTCACAAGAATTCACACTTGAATTATCGGAGTATTTCCTAACCCAAACTCCCAAAGTACATATTGTTCCTCAACTCTCAAAGTGACTCAAACCACCAACACCATCACTAGTTTTCTCTCTCCTTCTCAGTTCTCACAAACACTTCCCTTCCCACCACCACCACCAATTTTCTCTCTCCTTCCTCCCACCACAACTTCTCATCTCCTTCAATTTTCACGGCAGCAAAGGTGAAGAATTTTTTCACCACCTCGCTCAAGCCGACGTCGCGTAGCCACCATTCGAAAGCCGCACCATCATCTATGTTGTCCTCCTGCAAAACCGCGCCATTTGCACCTTCAATTGTATGTTTTCTACTTTTTTTTTTGGTTTAGGATTCTTCATTTGTTTTAATTTATGAATTGTTTTGATTTTGGGGATTTCGGTTTTATTTACTTATTATTTTGATTTTTCGATACAAATAAACAACGGTTCTGTGAATTGAGGATTTCGTTTTTTTTTTTTTTTTTACTTTGCAAATTGCAATTAGCTGTTCTTTATTTCTTGCTGCTGTAAATTTTTTAGGATTAGGGGTTTGAATTTTGGGTTAGGGTTCAAATAGGAGGATGAAAATGATGATTAAGCGTTCCACAGAGCGAGGATGGTGAATTACGTGGGTTTAAGCAGAATTAGAATAATCATAATTAGTCATAATCATAGTAATAATTATTATAATTATAATCAATTTAGCAATGTTGGGAATGGAATGATGATGGAGTCACGGAATAAACATGGTTTAGTGGTTTCTTATCATTGGCCTCCTATTGTTGGCCCTAATAATAATTGAAGATGGTTTTGATTTTTTATCTTCTCTATATATATATATATATATATATATATATATATATATATATATCAAAAAGGTAATAAACTAATCTGAATTCATTAATTTTTAGTTTCTGATGATTTTGAGTTTGTGTGAAAGTTTTGATGTGTTAGATTATTGAGTTGAATTGTGAAATTTTATTGTTTGATCTATTCTAATTCTTAGGTAGTTGGTTTTTTGTGCTAGATTGTTGTGTAGGATTGAAACTAGTTTTGAAATCTTAAATTTGATTAGCTTAGTAGGATGTGTTAATTTTAAAGGAAAAGGGTCTACTTTTTTTTTTCTCGATTTGTGCGTGTCATCCTTGCGCAGGGGCCATGCTAATCTATCTTATCAGATATCTCCGAAGAGACGGGTCGACTTTTGAAAGTTCTAGTTTCCAGCTTTGATAGCTGGAAACTAGAACTTTCAGAAATTATTTGTAGCTTGATTGTCAGTTTTCCATGTATTTGTTATCTCTTATCTTTCAGAAATTATTGTCAATAAGATAGTGTAAGTCAGTAAAAAATAGTATAGTAATGAAATCTAACAATATCACAACTAAAATTTGGATTTAGGTGGTATCTATTTGTTTTGGTTTGGTATTCCTTTATGTAATAAGTTTATACTTGTTGCACATGGAGGCTTTTATATAGATCAAGAAATTGATATGATTGAAGTGAGGAGGATGGGTATTATGGGACTTTGCTATACCTTACTTCAGTATCTTTGGTCTTGAGTATTTTGTTTTGAAATGTCGCATGTATTAGAAATCTTTCTTAGTTTAAACATGATTAAGATCACTTTGGGTTAGCTGAATGGTAATCTTAATTACAGTAGTTATTTTTCTGTGCCCAATTCTTTGTAGTAAATTGAATTTCATATATCCTTTCCATTATCTGTGGAGCATTATTGCTCTTTTGTACTTTGCCTTCCCTATCCCTTTTCCCATGAGCGATCCGCAAACACTGATCGCATTAAAATCTTAAGTAGGTGAAGTTGCTGTAACTTTTTTCAAAAGCAACACACGAATAGTCGAATACTAGTTATAGCTCAAATTACACTATCAATGTATGATCCAATAGTTCATATTACACTATCAGGTATGCGATTGCTTATATAGTTACTTGACTTGCTTAAGTAACTTTGATTCTGTTTGTTGGAGTATGGATGTTGTGTATCAGCTTTTATAGTGAAGTGCCACTCTCTTGCAAACTGTGAATGATTTCAGGTATCAGTTATTCATGGAATCTCATGGAATCTGAGATCATTAATACGGAGTATGTTAATTTTAGCTTTTTTTTTTATCCATTTGCCTTACAATCCTTAGAAATTAGAACTGACAACTTGACATAGCTGAACTGCATTCTACTAGTCAAATTTGAACGTGTTTTTTCTGATTCTGGTGCTCTGGAAATGGCCTTTACAACAGGGTTGTGTTTCTATGCTTAACAACAAAGGTTATTTTATTTATGTTGCAAGATTAATGGTGGATGCTCGACACCTTCGATATGCACAAGCAAACCCTAGTAAGAAGTGGTATATATGGAGTTCTTTAGTAATTGATTTACTTCCTTTTTTAGGCTGTTTTGAAATAGTTATAAAATGGTTTCAGGTTTTTCAACTCACTCACATCTACTATGATGACTGATGAGATGCAGGGAAACGGATTTACACGTCATATATTCCTCTTACTAGGGTCTATTCAGTCACTTCAGGTTTTTATAAGGCTTCCTACTAAGTGAGGTTTTGTTACTGACCTCCTATTGCCGATAGTGTTGTCCCTGCTACTTCACATTCTGCTCTGTTGGGTTGCTGCTTCACATACATTTTGCCTTATTAGAGAATCTGCTGTTGTTGCTAGTTTGGCTTTATTGGATCTGCTACTCTTGTTGTTGTGTATACTCCAATTTTATTTTTATTTTATTTATTTATTTATTTTTTTTTTTTTTTTTTTGCATGTGTAAAGTTACAAGTTATTTTAGGTATACTATAGTTTTTTTTTGTATGAAACCGTGATATTATATCAATTCAAATTTTCATCTATCGTATTTGTTAATTTCACATATGTGATTGTTGTATATGTTAATATAATATTTATGTTTAAAATAATAAAAATTGCATATTTTCATAATAATAATAAATATTACCTATTAATTAATACAATGTTACATTAGTTTGCAATAAGTGATACATAATGTCGATTAAAGTGCTACTATATGTACTGTTATAAGATGATTAAAAAATGTTACCTAATAATAAAATAATGTGCTACATTAGTTTGAAAAAGTGATACATAATATCGGATAAAGTGTTACTATATAATGTTACTAAAGATAAGTAAGTGTTACCTAACAAATAAAAAGTAACACTTTAAAAATGATACTAATAATATTAAAAAGTGTTACATAAGAAAGTTTATAGTAGCACTTTTGAAAGTGTTACCATACGTTACCCAAAGTGTTACATAAGATCTTAGGGAACATGGGCGGAAGTATCACCCAATAAAATGTTACCTATTGTCTTTAATAACACTTTTACCACTTTATGTAACACTTTTTGGGTGTTACTTAAGGTTAATTTTGCACTAGTGCGTCATTGAATGTCCGATTGTAAAAACATTTTTAAGCAATCGTGGTAAAATTTTCATTTTTCCATTTCCTTTCTGCTAGTATTGGTTAAGACGTATAAACTCGGGCATTTGATTTGTTATCCGATCCTTCCAATCAACTATAAAAAATATTACGATTATATTTTAAAAAAGGTCAAATTGACATGATGTAACAGGTTCAAACCTGATAGGGCCTATAAAATGTTTTTTTATGACTTAAGACTAGTGTTTAAATATTGGGTGGTGCCAATTAGATATAGTGCATTCAGTGCATGCATCATAATATGCGTTTGTGCACTCATTTTTCACAACTCTTGTGCTCAGTTGCATAGAAATTAACATGTCTTGTCTAATCTTCTAGATATTAAAACGATTAATTATCTTAGAAAAATCACAACTATATATATATAGGTTTAATTTGAGATCAACATATATAGCTTCAAAACAAAATGAACTAAAACACAGAAAACTTGCATTCATTCTTTCATATTCCAATTACAACAATCGAAATTATGTAATCGTCAAGTACATATTAAACTCTATAGCTAGATGGTGAGTACAATATATCACATCATCAATAGCTATATTGAAACTCCATACAAGCAGATTTATTCATAATCATAATAAAACGTGACGATAAATTAAATGTTACTAGGTAAACTTTCTCACCAAGCTAAGTTAAGATAATAACTTGGTAGAGTATAGTAAGCTCTTACTTGCCCATCAATAGACGGCGGGACACTTGTATTGGGAAGGATTGTTATATCCACAGGAGTTAACGACGGCGAGAAGCTCCTTGTTAAGGAGCTCGCTGCCAGTAAGGCTACCAAGGAGACCACCAAGAAGGGAGTTAAGGAGGCCACCAAGGGTGCTTCCGAGAGTAGTGTATTTAAGGCTAGTGCAAAGGCATAGTGCAAGATCAGCATCGGCTATACCGTGAATTAGTTGACAACATGAGGTCCTTGATTGGCTACCAAATTGGACATTCACTAGTCCATTGGCAACTTCAAGACACACATTGAGGTCAGGGCAAGTTGCAGCATTAGCTGACACAAAAGCAAACAAGGCTAGGTTAAAAACCATGAAAGCGACCGCGGATTTCGAGGCCATTGTTTTAGCTAACTAGCTTAGGGTTTTGATTGAAGAGAGAATGTGAATGTGTTTGTTGGTTTTGGATGTGTTTGAAGAGCTGCTTGTCATGGCTATTTATAGACTGCATGGAAGGGTATTTTGGTAATTTCGTTTTGAGCTTAATTATTTTGTTCATGGCCACTATATATAATTATCAAATACATTACTTCATCTTTAAAGGTTTAATTTAAGTTAATACAAACTGTACGTAATACTAATTTTCAAGTAATTACTTTATTTATGCCCACTATTATTATCAAATACATTTTTCTTTTGATTAATATAAATTGTACGTACTTTTCAAGTAATTTTTAGTACCTTGTAAGTTGAGCATCCTTTCAATTTGTTGATCATGGAAAAAAAAAACTTAGATTTTCAGAAGTAAACTCATGTTCATTAATTCATAGGGCTTCACGTAGTACATACATGTGATATAATTAAGCTAATACTTGTATTATTATATATTAAATATAGATCAAATGGTATAATTAAGGATGAATTAATATTTTTGATGGCTGGTAATCTATTTCAGTTCATGCATGCTTCCATATACTTTTCGAATTAAGACCATACTTTAATTCGATGATTAATTAAAGCACATACCACTTGCCAATCTTTGATGATCAGATTCTTAGCTAGACTCTTTAGTAAAAGAACTAGTTTTTGGCCCGAGCGATGCCCCGGGTCATTGTTTGTATATTACAAGTTATAAATTAGCTCTAAATTATACTTCCATATAAATTAGCTAGTGTTACGATAAGTAGGAGGGTT
The DNA here is from genome assembly GCF_948465745.1 of Chenopodium album. Taxonomy (NCBI): domain Eukaryota; kingdom Viridiplantae; phylum Streptophyta; class Magnoliopsida; order Caryophyllales; family Amaranthaceae; genus Chenopodium; species Chenopodium album. Next base: position 9,446,291 of record NC_137853.1, on the reverse strand, counting down.
ACGATAAGCAGTGTTAGCTAGTGTAAAATTTTGTCACATCGTTTGACATGTGTCACAATGATTGAGAGTAGTATTGTTAGATTATGTAAATAATCTTATGTATATATTAGTTTGTAATTTACTAATATGTCCTTAGTTTTTAACCCTAGACTAGGCTTGTATATATATTGATGTTTGATCAATGAGAAGCCTACGACAAATATTTACTATCTCTTATATGGTATCAGAGCTTAGGTTAAGTATTAGGATGTCTGATCTCTTAGGAAGTTCTTATGTTAGTTCATGTAGCCGACTCCACTTATGAGATTAAGGCGTTTAAGCAAAAAACAAAGAGAGATATTTGTGTAAACTTTACCGTTATTAGCACATTTGTAAATTATTCATTTATTTTTATTTTTATTTTTTTGGAGGATAAACACTTTTGCAAAATACTTTCTCAAATAGAGCATCTAACTTAATAACTTATTACACGTGTCCATTACATATTCGAGTTTATACGTAACATGAAAAGGTCAATAAGACTACGACGATCACAGATTCACAGGGTACTCAATTGCTAATTATTATCTACTGTATGTCACAAAAAAGACCGAAGTAGCTACTAGTGATTTTCCTATCTCAGCTAGGGAAAAGCAAAATCCATAAGTTCAAGAATAAGAATAATAATCTAATATATATATATATATATATATATATATATAAAAGGGAGTTTTTTCCCGAGTTTTTAAAGAGCCACGTAAGATTTAATTTTCTTAGCGCGCCATGTAGAATAATAAATTTTTGTGGTAGCCAATTAAATACAATATTATTAATTTTTTTAGAATCAAATAATTAAAATGACATGTAAGCAAAATTAGCGAATGAGATTTCTCAGTTTTGATTAATTAAATATAAAATAGTATCTTTTGATATTAGGAACTCTATCTAAATATATAACAAATTTTAACAGATAAATACAAAAAAAAAATATTTTAAAAAATTAAATAAATCGTGCATTGCACGGACTTCATCTAGTACATAATGATAAGAGTATATAGCATATTCCTAGGCTATACTCTACCAAATACTTGTATCTATGTCCTTGCTTATAGTTTTGTACTTATTCTAACAATAATTGTAATTTATGTTTAGCCTATATTTCATATTGTTGATAGGTATGATTGTATATGTATGAAGAGCATTAATCTTTAATATTTAGTCCATGATCTTCATTATTGCCATCAATAGTTTTTGGGCACGTTCATGGATTTGCTCACTTCCGTCCTCAATTCTCATATGGTCCCGATTTGATGGTCGCCACTATATATGTTCTAACCTATGTACTATGTTTCTTCTATTAGCTTCCTTGTGAAACATAATTTGTATTTTTTTTTAATTACTTTTCATTAATAAGGGACCATTTAGTGATGAGGATCTAGTGGAGGTGATTATACGGATTTGCTCTCTTTACCTAAGTTAGGTGTTTTATATTTATGGCCTTATCAAGGTCTGATCTAATTTGAATGAATACTGTTGATCCGGAGGCGATCATCAATGGACTGGCCCGTTAGCCCAGCCCAAAAAAGTGCGGTTTGGACAAGGCTAAAATTGTAATTTTAGTTCAAAACCCGACCCGACCCGAAAATCCAATTCGGACCCGAAAGCCCGACACAATTTTACAGGTTTGGACACAAGATCTTATACGTGGGCCCAACCGACCCGATTTTGATCACCTATATGTTGATCTAGCTGGTTTGGTATGATTTGATGTATTGATCTGATTAAACGTTGACTTTATATTTACAATTGGTTTGTATAAGAAGTATAGTTAAATAAGAATTTGTTAGATTCGTATCAATTTGTACTCTCCAATATATGCAATTTTTACAGGTTTTATTCATATGTAGAAAAATATAGTATGATCCGATTTGGTTTAATTATAATAAGAGTAAGTAATAATTTTTTTGAATAAGTTAACAACAGAGAATTATTCATTAAAATTTCTCCATTATCTTCTAATTGCATCTTGGGCATGCAATTCATGCTTGTTAATGCACATCTTATACCATTAATGTTTTAAGTAATATATTGTAACCACATATGAATCCATCTAGATCACTTATGACTATGCAATGTTTTTCCAAACATGCATATACTTGCTCTATTTTTTAATACTTGCAACATACTATAAATGGAAACTTATTCAAGGAAAAAAGATGTGCTATTTTCCTTATTTAAATCACATGACCCTCAAAATTACACTCCTAACAACCACTCACCTCATTTTATAGTGTATTATATCATGTGAACTCCACATTTCTTAAAAACCATGAAAAAAGTGTGTGTTGCAACTATGAAAAAACGGAGGAAGTATAAAATTACAAAAAAAAAAAAAAGTTCAAAGAAGTAATGTATGTAAATCATGGCTAAAGTTTGAGATTACAAGAAAATTGAGGAAGTTAGGGAAATTAGTACTTTTATCTCAATATGCCTATATTCTTTATGTTTTATGTATTTTATGACATAGAGAGTATAAAATTATCTCTGGGTCTTACCCGTCAGGTTAAGGTTTTGGTTAAATTGATCTTTCAAAATAATATATATCAAGAACGTGATACAAAGGTCACCGGCTTAAATTTTATTTATCCCTCCATTCAGTTAGAACATTAGTATGATCCATATTTCAAGTTCAATAGACTACTTTAATGTGAGGGAGCGTCATATATATAAACTAGAGCAAATTCTTTCACTTTCTCCTTCTGTACTTGGAAAGTTTAAGGGAATTATGTCAAATTAACACAACGAACATATATTTTCATTAAACAGATTTCTCCTTCATTTTCAGTCATCTTTTGTGACCCTTGTTCAACGATTATCCCCAACATTTCTCATATTATCTATGTACTGTTTATGTATTTTTTTGTCTAGCTAGATTTTGCATAAAACAAACACGTTTCTTAAACAAATTAATCTGCTATAATTTTCATATTACAAAACATAGCATGTATAAAGCATTAAAGATTACTCATTCATTCATTCAAACTCCAACGACAACAACTGAAATTGAGATGATCCTCATAAGTAAATGGAGCAAATCAATAACATGAGTGTACATATTAGAGTGATTAGACTAATAGCTAGACTATGATGAGTACAGTATATAAGTGATATATATAATCACAAGATATACTTAAACTCCAAACTAGCTAATTTATTCTTATATGGTAAGAGATTTATTTGAAAACTTAAAAGAGTAAGCTAGCTAGCTAGCTAGAGCAGTACATACCACCCTTGGCTAGCAGCTAGTAATAAGCATATCGTATCGATGATTAGACGGGACACTTGTATTGAGAAGGATTGTTAAATCCACAGCCATTAACGACGGTGAAAAGCTCCTTGTTAAGGAGCTCAGTGCCAGTAAGGCCACCAAGAACACCGCCAAGAAGGGTGTTAAGGAGGCCACCAAGGGTGCTTCCAAGAGGAGTGTTTTTAAGGCTAGAGCAAAGGCATAGGGCAAGGTCAGCATCGGCTATACCGCGAATGATTTGACAACATTCACTCCTGGATTGGCTGCCAAATTGGGCATTCACCAAACCATCGGCAATGTTGACACACACATTTAGGTCAGGGCAAGTAGCTGCATTTGTTGACACAAATGCAAAGATGGCTAGGTTAACCATCATAAAGGCGATAGCGGACTTGGAGGCCATTTTTGTTTCTTGAATTTGAAGGACTAATAAGGGTTTTGGTTATGCTTAAGCAAAGGAGTATAGAGAATGTGTTTGTTGGTATGAGATGTGATGGAAGAGCAACATTTTATGGCTATTTATAGATTGCATGGAAGGGTATTTTGGTAATTTGGAACTGAGTATGACTTGCTTTATTAGTGTCTAATTGATTACAAATTATAATTACTACTACGTACTATCCAAGTACTTCGTGTTATAGAGCAAATTGAGTTACCTTGCAAATTGAGTTTCCTTTTAGATCTGCTTATTAAGAATCTAGTGAGCTCATAGGAGTTCACGCACATATGTATTTGTGCAAATACTTTAACCCTAATCATTTAATCGCCATGTATTTTTTTTTAAGAAGTCCGTAGCAAATTAGTTGTAACATTATTTTGTTTAGATTAAAATTCTCCCAATCTTTTCCTTCAATTCGTACATACGTCTACTTTTTTAATTTTTCTCATTTTATTTCTCCTTACATTATTGCAATAATGGAGCAAGTATTTGAAGATTTTTGTAGACATCATATGACATATAATTAATCATGGATTGGCTCAATATTTAAGTTATGAGATCATTAATTAATTAAGGATTGGCTCAATAATTCTAGTATTTGCCGGTAATAATGTAGCTCACATATTTATTAAGCACTTACATGCATACCATTTGACACTTGTCACTTACTCACTTGTTAAGGCCATGTAGTTTCCTATCTTCTTAAGTAAAGGAATGTACCAAATAAAGGCTCAATTTTAGGGGTGGTTTAATCAAGGTTCATGTTACTCATCCTTTAGTTTATTTAAATGGGGTGACTCGTGATTTCTTTTATGATAATCAAAGTGTAAATTTTGTGTGTAAATTTTGAGGTTGTATCTGGTTAAGTCAATAACATCTCATCAATTTCAATTAATTAACTCAGATTTCTAATCAATTAAGTATTTTTTTCATAAAACTAAAGTTATCTTTTACGAATTAAACAGCTTGCCAAGCTTTATCTGATTTCTAATAAGTTCCATGCATATCTATCATTTATATGTTTACATCATCCTACAAAAAGAAACTTATCTTTTACACAGCTATAAGTTATGAAGTCCATCTTCTTCGGTTGATATCTTGATCTTTGCATTGATCCTTGGTTATTGAGGCTTGCCCCATCATTACACCGGAACCAGGTCGTTACAACCCGTTTTGAAGTTCCTGTTGAGAAACTTCGGGAAGTTCCATTGCTGGAACTCTTCTTCTGTCTTTTACTTGACCTCATGGATCTTCTAAAGTTCCTTTGTTCCAATTCCTACTTCAGCCCTCTACGCTTACTGAACCTGCCAACATCACAACACTAGAAAATCCTTATTAAAAGGAAGTTTGCTCAATTCTTAGCATCATCATCAAAACCTCATAAGGGTCAACAGATGGCCTGCTCAACTACACCGGAGTACCCTGTGGAGAAGGATTGGCTTTTATACCACAATCATTTGAGGCATTGGCAGCTTGTCATTTTGATCAGACCCATATTCAGTTGTTTCAAACCCCGGCCCAGTTTAAGAAACTTGATGTCAAATAAAATCTATACTACATACTACCTCCGCTAACATTTAGTTGAAACTTTGGGGTATTATTTGAGACATAAAATTTTTTAAAGTTGTTAACAGATGTAGTATTAGAATGTGTTCCTAAACAAGCTTACATGCCACGTGACGCCCTCCTCAATTAACCGAATCTTTTTGCTTAAAAATATGAATTATACAAGATTTAAACTCACAACCTTAAGTTTAAAAATTAAAGTATTAGTCACTAAGCTAAGTTATCACCATATTAGATGTCATTCTACTAAGATTAAATATAAATGAGGATTCTAATTATGTACGCTTTGTTTGGATAACAAATAAGGAAGGAAAGGAAGAGGAGGAAAATAGGAGGAAGGGAAGGGGAAAGAAAGGGAGGGGGAGGTGAACTCCATTTTTCCTCCAAATCTCTTCAAATTTGGAGGGATTATGCTTTTTTTTCCATTCCTTCCCTCATTATTTTACCCAAACAAGAGAGTTTGCCCCCCTCCGTTTCTCTTCTCTTCTTTTCCTTCCATTTTCTTCTATCCAAACAAAGTGGTAATCAATGCAGTAACTTGAGGCATTGGTCGGACCTAAAAACTAGTTTGTTAATCAAAACACCAAAGAAAATAAAAGCTAAAATTAAGTAATTTACCCTATGTTATCTAAAATTTATAATCTACCCATAATGAATAAAACCTTAAAGTAAATTTAAAACCATTAAATCCCTCATAAAAAAAATTGATTTTTGCCATAATTTATGAAATTCAAACCATTATTTAAATTAAAGTTATAAATCATTTGCAGTTTCAATTAGCCTAATTTACACCAAATTCTTATTAGGGTTTAAAGGGTAAATTATAAAACATTAAAACTTAAATTTATGGTTTTCTGATAGAGTATAAAACATATAGCTGGGCCTCAACCATCAGCTTAAGCTTTTGGTTGAGTTGGTCCTTTAACATTTTCGATTATAGTGAAGTTCACGAAGGATCGATAACTACCTTGTGAAAATCCTCGCCACTACCTCGTATAATAAATATAGACATGTACTAATTATTGTTTTTAATCTGGATCAAATTAGATCAAGTACAACGAACTCAAAGGATATATGTAAAATCAGCTAAGATTTAAGGATTTTAGATCTAGGATGAATTAGATTGCGTAGAACGATGAGAATCTAAGCACAATTTAGTATAATACCCTACTTGTCTGGCTTAAAGACCTGATCTAATTAAGTCCACTTTACTATGTCTATATAGCTGCGAACATTGGATCACGTTTAACGAATCACGATGCCTTAATGTGGGCCTGATTTATTAATCCCCTAATCCTTAAATGATTTCAATTTTAGTCATTTAATGTTCTATGGTACTACCTCCATTTTCAATTGATGTAGGTCAATACTTATTGTTTGCATATAAATTGAATTAGGAAACAGTTTAGAGTACGTGTTTGGTGGTTTTTAGTACATGAGTGATTAAAGGAAAAACAACGTGTTTTGTTTGCGGTTGGTCACATGAACATTTAGAAAAGAATAAAATTAAAATAACTCCTATAACACTGACCGAGTAACCTATATATAATTACCAACGAAGTAGCCTCATATGGCTACCACACGGTGTAAGAAGGGGTAAAAAATTAGGTACATGAAAAAAAAAGGGGGGGGGGGATTAAGTAGGATAGAGTTAGTGAAAATGTTAAGTTATTTTGGGATATAGGGGTAGTAAGTATATACGAGTAACTAGGTTATTTCCCGTGTCATGCACGGTAATTGATTTTAAAAACATGACAAAATCAAAAAATGATAAAATTATTTTTGTTGATTTAATATTCACATTTTATTATTTAAGCCCATACCTTCTATTACATGGTTAAAAAATCAAGAATTTAATATATATATATATATATATATATATATATATATATATATATATATATATATATATATATATATATATATATATTTTTATTTTTTTTTGTAATAAACATATACTACGTAATTTGTATAATTTATAATATGTCTGTCATTCCTTAAAAAAATTGTCCACAGCCACATGTCACAAATTACTTGTATGTTAAGAATATTATTTTAAATTTTTTTGCTTAACTTATTAATTGTCAATATTTTGGAAAGCTAAATCAAATCTTCTACTATAGTATATTTCATATGTAATTATTACTTATATGTAGAAAGATTTTTTCCTTATATAACTTTTTTTCAAAAAAAAAAAAATAAATAAATAAATAAAATAAAAAGATAATGGACACACCAGGAAATGACACGTGTCATTGCTGGTGTGTCTTTTAGTATATAGTATTGATTGCCAAAATAGTATCGCACTTCAATATAAAGTAAAGTACTACTCTATATAATCTTTTAGCTAGCTAGAAAGGAATTATACAGAAAAAGGTTAATTGAGAGTATTGTGAAATGCAGGTAATATTTACTAAATTTAACAAAAATTTAATTTTTGTGAAAATTGGCAAGTTGAGATGTTAGTTAAGCAGGTCAAATAGGAAACTTGACCTATCCCCGACGTTAGGGGAATGAGTATGTTAGGTTGGAAGAGGAATTGGGGGTGAAAAGACCAAGCCAACATCATTGACATCCCCGACGTCCCCCCTTTAATTCTATTTCCTCCAAAGCAGTATGTAGTCCTTCGTAAGACTACAAGTAACACACCCCTTTAGCACACATGTTAAAGAAGATATTAGACTAGATAAACGAATAAAAATTAACTTATAAAATTTTAACACTTTTAAGAAGAAAGAGATAAGGGCCTGTTCTTATTGACTGAACTCAGCTAAACTGAGCTGAGCTGAACTGAAATGAATATTTTATAAGAGAAGGAAATTAGGAGCTGAGCTGAACTGAACTGAACTGAATTTCAACGTATGAGAACAGACCCTAAGTTGCTACGGTTTAAATTTCAAAACTTAATCATTCGTTAAACTAATTTTGTCACTTCATCGATAAGTGTGATAAAAGATGTGCTGCAAGTATAAAAAAAACAAAGGTAGGATATAAGCAATATAAGTATCATATTATTACGTTCATTTCCTAAATTGTGCGCTAAACGACAAATGTAATGCTTGTACCGTTGTAAAGTATATTTTTATGGAGTAATTATATTACTCTAATCAGTGCTTCTGGAAAGTCGGCATTATTTATATATAATCTATGAATCTATCAAAATGCTTCTAGAAAGTTGTCATGCAGTTTGATTGGTTGATCTACATTTCTAGAGTCCTAGTTGCCAAGCGGGAGAATTATTTTAATATAAATCTGATCATCTTGCTAAGCTAATTAAATAGGGATTAATTCTTTGCTTTAACGTACTTTTACACTAAAGTTATAATAATACATCATACATGCATTTTCTGTTAAGACTTAAGAGTAATAATGGAGTAATACTTATTTCTTTTGATAATTGCTTGGTTATATGGGCAAGGTGGCCGTCCCATAGCAGCGCATATAAGCTGAATCCACTATTGTATAAGTCTTTGATGGCTCGTTCAAGTATGCCACCAACTATATTATTTCTTTAAAAATAAGATTTTTTTTTTGTGGTCTAAATTAAAGAGAATAGTATAAGAGCAAATTACGTAGACGAGATTTGATAACAGGGTTTATTTTGACTTTTGAGTACTATTGTACTGTTTCTTTCAAGACTTCAACCAATCAAATTAGTTGATGATCCCCTATAAATAAGGATATGCCAAAGAAAAAGTAGATCATGACCATTATAAACTTGTAATGTGGAGGTTTCACACTTTCTTTAATGAAGGCAATAATAAATACTACCTCACAAATAATACTATTTATTGCAAATAATAAGAAACAGGAATAGTATTTTAACTTTCGTTAAATCTGTTGCTTAGCTTCTTGATCCAATTCCTCTACCCATACAATTCTGAATATTGGGTTAGAACTTGGAAATATTACAATCATTAACTTTTTTTCCCATTTTTTTCTACTTTGCTCTATTCATCGCTTCCTTTTTTTTGGGCATTAATCCAACTTTTACTGTATTGTATTAGTATGTGCCTTAGGGGTATTTAGTATAAACATCATAAATGACACATAAAGGATTCAAATAAGTAAGGGAAAGAGTAATGATCATAAACGTTAACTTTATTATATGTTTGTTAAGGGTAACAAATTGCGGGATTTTGTTAACCTCCAGAAACGGTATTTGTTACTTTAACCCATAGCAAACAACTAGAAATAGAAACAATTAATTGAATCCGTTTCCTAAATCTAAAATTACTATACCAAACACCCCCAGTGTGAACGATGATGTGCTACATTTTAAAACAGAAAGATTATTTACTCCCGTTTTTTTTTTTTTTTTTTTTTTAATTTGCATTAGTTTGACCGCCATATTTGTCGAGATGCAACTTTGACCATTAATATTTTTAATTATCTATTAGTAAAAATTTTAACAAAATTTTATTATGAAACTAGACATTAAGACTAATCTAAGGATATAACATATAATAATATTTATTAATTTTATAGAGGTGAAAAAATTAATTCAACCATGATATGTGAATAGTGCAAAAATCAAAGTGATGGATTTAAAAAAAAATAAAAATAAAAAAATAAAAAATGGGGGAGTATTTACTAATTTTTCTCTCCGATTAGAAAATATGTGATTGAATGTTTGAATACCTAATGTAATTAAGGTGCAAGCCTATGAATGTTGTACAATAGGCTAATTATTTGAGCTGTTGATGGCATAATGCCAACATTGCTGTCTGGCCGCGTGTTTTAAGCTAGCGGCTAGCCTTAAGCCACTAAACACCACCTACGCCATTTATTAGGTCTACGCTCTACTTAACATCGAATTCTATACATACATTACGTAGGTTTATAATGAGTAACACAATTATTAGATTACTAAAATGCAATACTTAGTGTCCTAATGACAATCACCCATGCGCGCAAAAATTTAAAAAAAAAAAATGGTAAAGAGACTTGCCCAAATGGGCCTAGAGACCTCCTTTAGACAGACACTCAGGTCGAAATCTCTTAGCTAGGTGAAGATCGAGACGACCACCATGATCATAAAAGCTTCAATTATTGAACATCAGGTCGTCAATCAGTTCATGTACTATATACTTTGCTCATTCTGTGTGAGAACAAAATGTTGAACAATGTATTTTTTTGATATGGCGTCATATTAGGAAAGATAAATATTGTGAATATATTTTGTGATTATCTTTAGGTTATTTTGAACTTGTCCTCCAAGTATCCTACTCTATATATACTTTTGTATGCGGCCGTTTATATCAATGGGAATTACAGAGAATTAAACATTATATTTTGTCATGGTATCAAGAGCTTAGGTTTTATCCAAAATTTATTTTTTTCGACGAATTGATCGCACGAAATTATGTGAAATCGTGAGGAGTGTGAGAGTTCACATAAATTTATTTCTTCTTTTGATCAGAATAGTGCCTGCTTGCGGCATCCTACTGTTTGTGGGAACGTTTTTTGAGTGACAATTTTCTTATAATTGTGAGAGTTCACAAATACACATATTGGGAGTGGTGATTGAGATTGAGGGAATACAAATTAAAATTGTTCATGTATTTATTTGTGAGTCAGTGAGGGTTCACAAATTCAATTAGTTAATAAGTTTCTTTGCTTGCGACGACTTGTGAGTTGTGACAATTTTAATCGGTGACGATTTGTGACAATTTTTTGTCAGTGAGGTCTCTTTGTGACGATTTGTGTGATTTTAATCAATTCGAGGAATATTGTTAGCAATTGTGGGATGGCTACTCCTCTCATTCAAGCTAACAACACAGGCGGACCTGCTTCACAGCTCTTGCAAGGGGCTGTTGTTACCGCCTCAGATGGGACAGCCCTTGTAGGGGTCACGAAGGCTCAAATACAGCAACTACTTGATCATTTAAACTCTATTCAGTCCAAGCTTCCCGATAAGAACAATTTGGGTTGGATTATAGACACTGATGCCTCAAACCATGTGACTTGTGATCTCTCTCTTTTGAGAAATGTAACGAATGTGAGCCATTATCCGGTGGGATTGCTGGATGGGAATTATGCCAATGCTTCCAAAATTGGATCGGTTATATCGAAAGGGGGCTTGACTATTAATAATGTTCTTTATGTGCCTCAATTGAATTGCAATTTAATTTCGACGACTCAATTATGTGATGAATCAAATTGTATCATGCAATTTACTAATAAACTTTGTGTTATACAGGACCTAACAACGAGGAAGGTGATTGGAGCAGGTGAACGAGTAGATGGACTTTATTATTTCCGGGGTGTTCCTACGGTGAAGTCTTTGAGGATAGATGGGGATCATTCGACAGATTTGTGGCATAAACGTTTGGGGCATCCTTCGGCAAAGGTGCTACAACAACTTCCATTTGTGAGTCGTAGTAGTAATAAATTTAAATCATGTGATGTATGTCCTCGGGCGAAACAACATCGGAGTAGTTTCCCTTTGAGTGTGAATAAAGCTAGTCGAATTTTTGAACTAGTACATTTAGATTTGCGGGGTCCGTATAAGACTCCATCATCTTGCGGTGCTCATTATTTTTTAACCAATGTCGATGATTATTCTAGGGGTGTGTGGACTTATTTAATAAGGAATAAAACGGAAGTTGAGTACATGTTTTACAATTTTGTGGCTCTTGTGAAACGTCAATTTTCTCAAGAAATTAAAGTTGTTCGTAGTGATAATGGTACGGAATTTAATTCCTTGAAGAAGTATTTTTTTGACAATGGGATTTATTTTGAGACCTCTTGTGTGGGCACGCCTCAACAAAATGGGCGTGTTTAGAGAACACATCAACATATTTTGAATGTTGCTAGAGCCTTACGATTTCAAGCAAATTTACCTTTAAAATTTTGGGGGGAGTCTGTGCAAGCGGCATGTCATTTAATTAATAGAACTCCTTCTAGATTGCTTGATTATAAAACCCCTTGTGATGTGTTATTTAGCAAACCACCTTCATATGAGTATTTTCGGGTGTTTGGGTGTCTATGTTATGCATACAATCAACGTAGTAAAGGTGACAAATTTGCTAGTCGAAGTCGTCGTTGTGTGTTTCTTGGGTATCCATTTGGGAAAAAGGGGTGGAGAGTCTATTATTTGGAGACTAGAGAGTTCTTTGTCTCGAGGGATGTGAAGTTCGTTGAGCATGAGTTTCCATATAATACACCCACAAATAACCCACAATCGGTGCCTTTTTACAACCCTTGTGAGGATGAGGGGGGAGTGATGAGGAGTGGAGTGTGTATGAGCTGGGAGAATGCGTGAATGAAGAAGAAGGGGGTGAAAGGGAGCCAGCAGGAGGCGGCGGTGAAAGGGAGCTGGCAGAAGGCTCCGCGACCAGCCCGCGGCAAGAGGGTGTACCCCGCAGCCAGGCCGCGGACCTTACTGCCAGGGGTTCTGACCAGCACGACCAGCTTTCTGCTGGTGCTGGGGAGGCAGCAGCTGGTGCTGGCAGTACACAGCAGGGGGCAGCAACTGCTGGTAGTTCTGACAGCACGCATCAGGGGGCAGAACAGCAGAGTTTAGCCACTCAAAGTGGGCAGTGTGAGACGGACTGCACTGTAATGAGGGACAACGATGCCTTGGGTAAAGGCATGAGACAGAAATTTCCGAATGTGAAGTATCGTGACTATGTGACACACACGATCCGAAATATAAGTCCATCTACATCATCTCAGAGTTCACCTGCGACATCATTCTCCTCAAGTATTGTTTACCCTATAACACATTTTTTTGATTCTCACCAGTTTTCTGTGAAACATAGAAAATATATTGCTGCTATTACAGGAGGAAATGAACCCAAAAGTTTCAAGGAGGCCATGAAACACGAGGGTTGGAGAAAGGCAATGGCAGATGAGATACAGGCACTTGAAGAACAGGGTACTTGGGTGTTGGAGAAATTACCACCCGGTAAAAAGGCACTCGGGAGAAAGTGGGTGTACAAAGAAAAATATGATGAGCATGGGAATTTGATCAGATTAAAAGCGAGATTAGTCATCTTTGGCAATCATCAAGTTGAAGGAATAGACTACAATAAGACATTTGCTCCGTTGGCAAAAATGGTGACTGTTCGAACCTTTCTTGCAGTAGCGGCAGTGAAAAATTGGGAAGTTCATCAAATGGACGTTCATAATGCATTTCTTCATGGTGACTTGAAAGAAGAGGTATATATGAAATTCCCCCCTGGTTTTGAGAAAGATAATTCTGACAAATAATGTAGGATGCATAAATCGTTATACGGGCTTAAACAAGCTCCTCGATGCTGGTTTGCAAAGCTTGCTACAGCTTTGAAAAATTATGGCTTTAAACAGTCATATTATGATTATTCTTTGTTTACTCTGACAAAGGGTAAAATACAGCTTCATGTGTTAGTATATGTAGATGATTTAATTGTTCCAGGCAATGATAAAAATGTTATGCTCAGTTTTAAATCATATCTGGGAGATTGTTTCAAGATGAAAGATCTTGGAGTGTTGAAATATTTTTTGGGGCTAGAGGTAGCCCGGAATAAACAGGGAATTTTTATTTTCCAGAGGAAGTATGCACTGGATATAAATACTAAGGTTGGCTTGCTTGATGCTAAACCTGCAGAGTTCCCTATGGAACAAAATCACAAGTTAGCATTATCCCAGGGAGAGTATTTTCATGACATTGAGAAATATCGTCGCCTCATAGGGCGACTAATTTATCTGTCTGTTACGAGACCCGATTTAGCGTATTCTGTACATATTTTTTCACAGTTTATGCAAAAACCCAGGATTGATCATTGGGAAGCAACTTTGCGAGTTGTTAGATATTTGAAGAAGAGTTCTGGATAGGGTATTTTATTGAGATCTGATAGTGCATTATAGTTAATTAGAAGGTTGGTGTGATTCAGATTGGGCAGGTTGTCCTCTCTCTAGACGATCCTTAAGTGGTTGGTTTGTGCTTCTTGGCTTGTCTCCAGTGTCATGGAAAACCAAGAAGCAGCCTACGGTGGTTCTTTCTTCGTCAGAAGCAGAATATCATTGTATGAATGCAACGACTTGTGAATTAAAGTGGTTGAAGCGACTACTTGGAGATTTAGGTGTTCGACATGAGAATGGGATGCACCTTTATTGTGATAGTCAGTCTGCGTTATATATTGCGCAGAATCCAGTGTTTCATGAGCGAACAAAACACATTGAGTCGGATTGTCATTTTGTTCGAGAGGCGATTACAGATGGGACGATTATACCTTCGTATGTTCTTACGACGGTTCAGTTGGCTGACATTTTTACAAAAGCTTTAGGAAAAGCTAAATTTGAGTTTCTACTTCGCAAGTTGGGTGTCCGAGATCCGTACTCTCCAACTTGAGGGGGGGTATTAGGAAAGATAAATATTGTGAATATATTTTGTGATTATCTTTAGGTTATTTTGGACTTGTCCTCCAAGTATCCTACTCTATATATACTTTTGTATGCGGCTGTTTATATCAATGGGAATTATAGAGAATTATTCATTATATTTTGTCACGTTATGTCATTAGTCAAGTGATAATAAACCATGGCAGGGTGTCGTGTATCACCATTGAGTTTCTATAACAATAAATAGGTGCTCCAAAATTCAACGACATTTATAAATCAATATCTAGTAATCTTCTTAAATGGAAATCGAATGATGTAACACAACCAGCTTTAATATTTTGGTTGTTCTTACTTGCTATTCATAATTCATGTGTTTAAAGTAGAAATAATTTTGTCTGTATTATATATATATATATATATAAAAAAAAGACATTATTTTGTTGGATTTGGATTGTCTTGGGTCCAATGTGCCTAGAGACCTCCTTTGGACAGACACTCTGGTCGAAATCTCTTAGCTAGGTGGAAATAATTTTGTATCTATTATTATTTGATTTTATGCGCATATGAAAAAAAGAGACAATATTATGTTGGATTGTCTTGGGTCCAATAGCTTGTGAGTAGTTATGGCTAGAGGACCGGACTAGTTATTAGATCTATGTCAACGATGTTATAGTCATGTGTATACAAGTATACAACACCGTGTCAATTTGTGAAATTATTGATAATAAAAAAAAAATTTAAAAATATAAATAAACTAGAAATAAATTATCGAACACATACCCATGCCCAACATGAGAAAGGAAACTTAATTTAACCTAATATAATTCTTAATATTGATTAGAAATCTGAGTTAATTAATTGAAATTGATGAGATGTTATTGACTTAACCAGATACAACCTCAAAATTTACACACAAAATTTACACTTTGATTATCATAAAAGAAATCACGAGTCACCCCATTTAAATAAACTAAAGGATGAGTAACATGAACCTTGATTAAACCACCCCTAAAATTGAGCCTTTATTTGGTACATTCCTTTACTTAAGAAGATAGGAAACTACATGGCCTTAACAAGTGAGTAAGTGACAAGTGTCAAATGGTATGCATGTAAGTGCTTAATAAATATGTGAGCTACATTATTACCGGCAAATACTAGAATTATTGAGCCAATCCTTAATTAATTAATGATCTCATAACTTAAATATTGAGCCAATCCATGATTAATTATATGTCATATGATGTCTACAAAAATCTTCAAATACTTGCTCCATTATTGCAATAATGTAAGGAGAAATAAAATGAGAAAAATTAAAAAAGTAGACGTATGTACGAATTGAAGGAAAAGATTGGGAGAATTTTAATCTAAACAAAATAATGTTACAACTAATTTGCTACGGACTTCTTAAAAAAAAATACATGGCGATTAAATGATTAGGGTTAAAGTATTTGCACAAATACATATGTGCGTGAACTCCTATGAGCTCACTAGATTCTTAATAAGCAGATCTAAAAGGAAACTCAATTTGCAAGGTAACTCAATTTGCTCTATAACACGAAGTACTTGGATAGTACGTAGTAGTAATTATAATTTGTAATCAATTAGACACTAATAAAGCAAGTCATACTCAGTTCCAAATTACCAAAATACCCTTCCATGCAATCTATAAATAGCCATAAAATGTTGCTCTTCCATCACATCTCAAACCAACAAACACATTCTCTATACTCCTTTGCTTAAGCATAACCAAAACCCTTATTAGTCCTTCAAATTCAAGAAACAAAAATGGCCTCCAAGTCCGCTATCGCCTTTATGATGGTTAACCTAGCCATCTTTGCATTTGTGTCAACAAATGCAGCTACTTGCCCTGACCTAAATGTGTGTGTCAACATTGCCGATGGTTTGGTGAATGCCCAATTTGGCAGCCAATCCAGGAGTGAATGTTGTCAAATCATTCGCGGTATAGCCGATGCTGACCTTGCCCTATGCCTTTGCTCTAGCCTTAAAAACACTCCTCTTGGAAGCACCCTTGGTGGCCTCCTTAACACCCTTCTTGGCGGTGTTCTTGGTGGCCTTACTGGCACTGAGCTCCTTAACAAGGAGCTTTTCACCGTCGTTAATGGCTGTGGATTTAACAATCCTTCTCAATACAAGTGTCCCGTCTAATCATCGATACGATATGCTTATTACTAGCTGCTAGCCAAGGGTGGTATGTACTGCTCTAGCTAGCTAGCTAGCTTACTCTTTTAAGTTTTCAAATAAATCTCTTACCATATAAGAATAAATTAGCTAGTTTGGAGTTTAAGTATATCTTGTGATTATATATATCACTTATATACTGTACTCATCATAGTCTAGCTATTAGTCTAATCACTCTAATATGTACACTCATGTTATTGATTTGCTCCATTTACTTATGAGGATCATCTCAATTTCAGTTGTTGTCGTTGGAGTTTGAATGAATGAATGAGTAATCTTTAATGCTTTATACATGCTATGTTTTGTAATATGAAAATTATAGCAGATTAATTTGTTTAAGAAACGTGTTTGTTTTATGCAAAATCTAGCTAGACAAAAAAATACATAAACAGTACATAGATAATATGAGAAATGTTGGGGATAATCGTTGAACAAGGGTCACAAAAGATGACTGAAAATGAAGGAGAAATCTGTTTAATGAAAATATATGTTCGTTGTGTTAATTTGACATAATTCCCTTAAACTTTCCAAGTACAGAAGGAGAAAGTGAAAGAATTTGCTCTAGTTTATATATATGACGCTCCCTCACATTAAAGTAGTCTATTGAACTTGAAATATGGATCATACTAATGTTCTAACTGAATGGAGGGATAAATAAAATTTAAGCCGGTGACCTTTGTATCACGTTCTTGATATATATTATTTTGAAAGATCAATTTAACCAAAACCTTAACCTGACGGGTAAGACCCAGAGATAATTTTATACTCTCTATGTCATAAAATACATAAAACATAAAGAATATAGGCATATTGAGATAAAAGTACTAATTTCCCTAACTTCCTCAATTTTCTTGTAATCTCAAACTTTAGCCATGATTTACATACATTACTTCTTTGAACTTTTTTTTTTTTTTGTAATTTTATACTTCCTCAATTGTGTCGGGCTTTCGGGTCCGAATTGGATTTTCGGGTCGGGTCGGGTTTTGAACTAAAATTACAATTTTAGCCTTGTCCAAACCGCACTTTTTTGGGCTGGGCTAACGGGCCAGTCCATTGATGATCGCCTCCGGATCAACAGTATTCATTCAAATTAGATCAGACCTTGATAAGGCCATAAATATAAAACACCTAACTTAGGTAAAGAGAGCAAATCCGTATAATCACCTCCACTAGATCCTCATCACTAAATGGTCCCTTATTAATGAAAAGTAATTAAAAAAAAATACAAATTATGTTTCACAAGGAAGCTAATAGAAGAAACATAGTACATAGGTTAGAACATATATAGTGGCGACCATCAAATCGGGACCATATGAGAATTGAGGACGGAAGTGAGCAAATCCATGAACGTGCCCAAAAACTATTGATGGCAATAATGAAGATCATGGACTAAATATTAAAGATTAATGCTCTTCATACATATACAATCATACCTATCAACAATATGAAATATAGGCTAAACATAAATTACAATTATTGTTAGAATAAGTACAAAACTATAAGCAAGGACATAGATACAAGTATTTGGTAGAGTATAGCCTAGGAATATGCTATATACTCTTATCATTATGTACTAGATGAAGTCCGTGCAATGCACGATTTATTTAATTTTTTAAAATATTTTTTTTTTGTATTTATCTGTTAAAATTTGTTATATATTTAGATAGAGTTCCTAATATCAAAAGATACTATTTTATATTTAATTAATCAAAACTGAGAAATCTCATTCGCTAATTTTGCTTACATGTCATTTTAATTATTTGATTCTAAAAAAATTAATAATATTGTATTTAATTGGCTACCACAAAAATTTATTATTCTACATGGCGCGCTAAGAAAATTAAATCTTACGTGGCTCTTTAAAAACTCGGGAAAAAACTCCCTTTTATATATATATATATATATATATATATATATATATATATATATATATATTAGATTATTATTCTTATTCTTATTCTTGAACTTATGGATTTTGCTTTTCCCTAGCTGAGATAGGAAAATCACTAGTAGCTACTTCGGTCTTTTTTGTGACATACAGTAGATAATAATTAGCAATTGAGTACCCTGTGAATCTGTGATCGTCGTAGTCTTATTGACCTTTTCATGTTACGTATAAACTCGAATATGTAATGGACACGTGTAATAGGTTATTAAGTTAGATGCTCTATTTGAGAAAGTATTTTGCAAAAGTGTTTATCCTCCAAAAAAATAAAAATATTAAGTTAGATGCTCTATTTGAGAAAGTATTTTGCAAAAGTGTTTATCCTCCAAAAAAATAAAAATAAAAATAAATGAATAATTTACAAATGTGCTTATAACGGTAAAGTTTACACAAATATCTCTCTTTGTTTTTTGCTTAAACGCCTTAATCTCATAAGTGGAGTCGGCTACATGAACTAACATAAGAACTTCCTAAGAGATCAGACATCCTAATACTTAACCTAAGCTCTGATACCATATAAGAGATAGTAAATATTTGCCGTAGGCTTCTCATTGATCAAACATCAATATATATACAAGCCTAGTCTAGGGTTAACAATTAAGGACATATTAGTAAATTACAAACTAATATATACATAAGATTATTTACATAATCTAACAATACTACTCTCAATCATTGTGACACATGTCAAACGATGTGACAAAATTTTACACTAGCTAACACTGCTTATCGTAACCCTCCTACTTTATCAAGGCTTGTTAGTGGCAGCGGGAAACCCACAAAATAATTATATTTGCATGTTTAATTATTCTAAAATGCAGTTAATTTACCCTTTGAATTCACTATAATTGATGCCTTCTTGTAACAAATTTGTGCACGTTTTTTTTTTTTTTTTATTTATAGCAGAAAAGTCATCAAACATAATTATTGTGTTTGAAGCTTATCTAGGGCGGCATAGATTCATTTAATTAATTCACTAGAATAATTTAGGAAGACTCATAGCAAGATTTCGATAAATTATATATACAACTATCAAAGCATAGCATATCAATTACAGTAAGTTTTAAGCCATCAATGAGTTTTTCTTTTCTCTTAAATTTTTTTCATTATACTGAATAAAATAATAAAATGGAAATTTTACATTAAACCACCTTTTATAACACTTTAATTGCAAGAAACCACCTTATAAAAAAAATTTCGCAAAAACACACCTTAATCGTAAAATTTTTTGCAATCACACACCTTTTCCCGGAAAATACCCATTGACTTGGTTTTCAGGGGTTGACTCGACCACGTGCCTCGCACGTGACACCCTAAAACCACTAACCCTCCCTTTTCCGGCGGCCAACCAAATTCCCCACCCCACTGCCGGCGAAGGCGACCACCTCCCTACCTTAGCGCCGGCGTTCTTGCTCCCTTCCCTTTCCCCCAACCCACGAATTCTCTCTCCTCCTCTTCCACCTAACCACCATCACTTCCTTCACTCTCACCACCCGAACCCAAGATCCACCACCACCACTACCCACTTTCCCAAAGCGCCGCCCACAAATTCTCTCTCCTCCTCTTCCTCCTAAACTGTCGTCGTTCGATTTATTGCCCAGACCCAAACTCCGTTGTTCGTCAACCGCCATGGATGTTGCCCTTCACGAAGGTACGAGAATTGGGTTGAGGGCTTGAGGGTTGGTTTTTAGGACGGGAATTGGGAAAGGGAGGGGATGAGGTCGTCGGCGACGAAGGAGGGAGGTGGTCGCCGGCCACTGGAAGTGGGTGGCTGGGGAAAAGGGAGGGTTAGCGGTTTTAGGGCATCTCATGGTCAAGTCAACCCTTGAAAACCAAGTCAATGGGTATTTTCCGGGAAAAGGTGTGTGATTGCAAAAAATTTTACGATTAAGGTGTGTTTTTGCGAAAAAAAATTTATAAGGTGGTTTCTTGCAATTAAAGTGTTATAAAAGGTGGTTTTATGTAAAATTTCCTAATAAAATATCTAATACATATAAAATGATCCAAAAAATAGTTCGAAATTCAAACATCCTTTAGTATATACATCCGGCGCTAAATACATAAGAAAAATGATAGTCGTCAGTAAATTACCTTTTGACTCTATCAAAACATTTGTTGGAGTGAGAAATTGTGTTTGGTTATGGGTAAAGTTTTGGGTGAGACGGACTCACATGAGTCCACTATCATGTTTTTGGTGTTGCGGGTCTCGCGATCGGGTTTAGTTAGCCCGCGCCTTTTTATTGGACTTTTGTTATTGAGCCCGGTCTCACACAAAACCTTTTGTTGATTATGAGCGTGTTCTTTTGTTTTTATATCTATGCATGATACGTTGAACGATAGGGACTCATCTAGTGAACTTGTACAATAATACATGTAATTTTAATATAGTTGATTGGACAAATAAATGAATTGAGGGGAAGAGGGATCACATAACTATGTTGTGGAGTTGGTCCTTGATAAATTGTTTAAAGACAAAATAGTTTAATAACATACATTAAAACATTAAACATGTTTACAACAATTTTAGGTAAGGTTGTGAGTTTGTAAGAAGTTTCATTGATGTACAACGTTGGTCCTAAGAAAATAAATTAAGAAAATAATCTCTACATGTTAGATTGCTCTAAAGAAACATAATAATAATAATAATAATAATAATAATAATAATAATAATAATAATAATAATAATAATAATAATAATGGCTTTTTCTTTATAATTAATAGCAGATCGTTTTATTGAACACATTTATTTACACATAAGTAGTAATAAACGGTCAAGATTTTAAAGTTATAATCAAGTAGTAATAATATATAGGTTTTTCCTTATAATCAAGATTGCTATGCATGGTCCGTTGTTAAAAAATTTGCAAAAGATTAAGAGTTTAATATTAGAGGTGTCGAAAAAAAAATATTAGAGGTGTCGAATGTTCGGATCGGGTTCGATGAGGTTAAATTAGGACAAGTTAGTTTTTAAAGTTGGGTGCTTGGATTTTTTTCGAGTCGATTCGGATCGGATCGGGTCGGATGTAATTTTGAGCTAGACCTCTATCTAATTAAGATGGTGAACTGCTAAACGTAGCTCCCATTTTACATACTAACGCTCCCTTTTTGACATGGAAGGACAATATTGCCCTTTGTGTAAGTTGTATTGTATAATGGCATAATATCATTCCCGACCCCTCCATCTATTACCACGTGGTAAAAAAAATCCCGACACTACCACATCCGACACCGAAAGTTTCGCTGGAGGATTATGTAAGTCGTCGTACTTTTAAAAAAAAATTGAAAAAAACATCCGCCTAAAAAATTAGGATCCACCTGATCCACTTAAAATTTCCGGATCCATCAAGGAAGATCCGGAAATTTTAGGCGGATGTGGGAGATCCACCTAAAATTTCTGGATCTTCCTTGGTGGATCCACCTAGGTAGATCCACTTAAAAAATTAGGATCCACCTAGGTAGATCCTAAATTTTTGGGCGGATGTATGGTGGTTTTGTTGTTGTTGTTTTTGTTTTTTTTTTTTAAGTTTTATTTTTTTATTTTTTTTTCTGTTTTTGTTTTTTTTTTTTAATAATCTTTGTATTATTGTTATTATTCATTTTGTGATTAATTGAATAATTAGTATTAGTACTCTTATTGTTATTGTGATCAATGTTGTGGCTTTTTTTTTTCCTGATTTTACATATTTTTTTTTAAAAAAAAATTAAGAGAGATAAAATGAGAGTATGCGAGTGAAGTATGAGAGTTGTGAGTGCCGTGGAGTGAGTCGTGGGTATTTACTTGATAGGGATAAAAATGAAAAATCTTAAAAAAAATGCGAGCATTGCCTAGTAAAAGGGGAGCGACGTTTAACAACACCCAGATGCATCTTTCTAGTTGATTGAGCAAAAAACGTAAAATTAAATAGTACAAGTAATAATGAGTCACATGCTCACAAGTCACAACTAATCCATGTTATGACGTGAATGTGTAAAAACATAAAATTAAATAGTACAAGTAATTTTGTCAAAAAAAAATAGTACAAGTAAAAGCGTTGTACGTCTGTAATACTAGGTTGCCATTTAACGTTGTCAAATGACATTCAGCTAGGTATTGTGTGGACATCATGCGTTCGCGCTGACGCAAGCATATCAACGCAATCTTGCAAATGCTACTTGTATGTAAACTAAGGTAGGGCTATTTTAAGTTCACATTATCCGACTATATATTAATTAAACTTTGATCTTAGTCAAGTTTGTGTATAAAGATTTTGTAGTCATTATTGTACTGTTGAATATCTTAGGGTTCATTTGTTACTGAAAACCAAAGTTACCATGGAAAACCAAAAATAAAAACATGAAAACCTTGTTTATTTTAATGTAAAACCAACATATTTAGTTCAAGTATGTCATTTTTCAATTTATGCTAATTACACAACCTATATTGTAACAGTATGATTTATATAAAATAATCAAAACAAAAACAAAAAATACTTGAAATTTACAATGATACTAGACCTGGCTAACTGGTCCGTTTGGGTTGGGTTCGAGTCGGGTCACTTTCGGGTCAACAAATATTCAAGTCAGGTCGGATCAAATTCGGGTCAAGTCGGGTCGGATCAAATTCGGGTCAAGTCGGGTCGGGTCAATTTCAGAGTAAAAAGTAGGAATATAAGGTAGGTTTGAAGGTTTATAATCTTATCATACAAATGAGTAAGTTTTTCCATGTTAAATCCTTAATCTGTGTTTCTTGTTTATATAATAGTCCGTATTAAATCTATACTATATATTAAAAGGCGTTCCTTTTAAAGGAACGGTGCCACGTGGCACTCTTCAAAGTATGTGTGCTATGTCACAAGCCACATCATCATTCAAAATATACGCGCAACGTTAGCTAGCCATTTCATTTAACAAAATAAAATATGCTTTCAACAAGATTCGAACTCATAACCTCAATACATATAGGTAATACTTTTACCATCTCAACCAACTATTATTAATGTTTCAAGTTTCACATAATATTACATATTCCTTTCATTTCTTAAGTAAATTAGAGGTAATATAATTCATTTATTTTTCACAAGATTAAAATATAAATACATATGATGTAAAAGAATAGATCCGAGACAACGCCCGAACTACTACACCCACTAACTATATAAATAGTCGAACATAATTGTTAAATTAAAGCAAGAAGTACATAAACTAGCAATATGGGGCATCGCCCGGGGT
The DNA here is from genome assembly GCF_948465745.1 of Chenopodium album. Classification (NCBI taxonomy): domain Eukaryota; kingdom Viridiplantae; phylum Streptophyta; class Magnoliopsida; order Caryophyllales; family Amaranthaceae; genus Chenopodium; species Chenopodium album. The sequence goes on along the minus strand of NC_137853.1, from coordinate 9,422,321 downwards.
ACGCACTAGTTCTTCTATTATACATTGCTTTATATCGTTTCCTTGGTTATTATTGTTTGTTGAGTTGATTATTCAATAATACATATCTACATGTGCCGGACAGTAATTGTTTTGGCTGGTTAGCAATTTTAAGAGATGGTCCCTTACTATTTTAGTTAAATCTTTCTTATTATGGTCCTTACAACATGACCATCCAACTTATGTTTTGATTGCTATTTTAATGCAAAAAAGTCTGTCTGTGCAGCCCGTCTTGTGTATGACTAGCCACATCATATGACCACTTGTAAAAAAAAAAAAAAAAAAAAAAAAAAAAAAAAAGTAACCTGGCCTCTATAACACTGATGACCAAGTAACCCTTGTAATATTAACTAAGTAACCCCTATAACACTAATGGTTGGTCGTGACCAGCCACATATAAGAATTTGTGATATGTGTGATTTGATTTCTTTACAGTAAATAAATAAATGGTAAGATTTAGTTGATTAATTAATGATCGAAGGTTGAAAAGAAATAAATTTTGAAAAATTAAACTTTTATTTGGGGACAATAATCACAATATGTATGAAATGAAATTTTTTTTGGCAACGGACAAAATTTGTGGGTGTGGGGGAAGTGCTATTTCTTTGTATATAAATATGTGCCTTCTTAGCTAGGCTCTTACACATTCCAAGCTTGGTTCTATATTCCTAATATCCCCAAGATAATAAGACTCTAGAATACAATAATTCCTAGGTACTTTTATTCAAGTACCCTAAATTAAAGTTTTATTACATTATTACATATGGAGAAGACCATCAAAGTAACAAGGCAAGAAGCAGTGGTGGTGGTGCCAGAAAAACCCACAAGAAGAGAACTAAAAGAGCTATCAGACATAGATGATCAACAAGGCCTTCGAGTTCGGCCTCAAGTGATCATGGCTTTCAAAGCGAACCGATCAAAAGCTGGCAAAGATCCAGCGAAAGTGATCAAGGAGGCTCTTGCTAAAGCCCTAGTGTACTACTACCCTTTCGCCGGTAGGCTAAGGGAAGGGCCAAATAGGAAATTGATGGTTGATTGTAACGACGAAGGTGTGTTGTTTATTGAAGCAGATGCTAATGTTCGTTTGGAGGAGATTCGAACTCGAATTCTACCTCCATGTCCTTTGTTGGAGGAATTTCTTTATGATGTTCCTGGCTCCAAGGGGATCATAGGTTGCCCTTTATTGTTATTTCAGGTATATATGTTCATATGTTCTTATACCCTCTCCGTCCCTTAAAAATTACCTCCTTTTTATATGGGTAGTCTACTCCAAAAAGATTACCTCATTTCATATTTTATTAAAACACTTTATTTTCTTTTGAGGGAGTCCCAGTTTCACCCTAACAAACAAAATTCGTTCATCTGTAAAACTTTAAATAAATCTATCAAAATGTTCAGTTAGCATGACATTTTCGTAATTATATCAATAATTGTATGACCCATATTTAACAAAAATATGTTGATTTATTTACAATTTTAATTTGCCTTTTAAAATGTTATTAACTTTTAGTTTCTCATTTCTTTTTACTTTAAGTCAAATAAAATTAAAGTTCGTTGTATTAATTCAGGTGACTCGTTTAATTTGCGGTGGTTTTATACTGGGAGTACGATTCAACCACACAGTGTGTGATACACCAGGATTTGCGCAACTATTGCAAGCAATGGCTGAATTATCAAGAGGTTTACCGAAACCCTCAGTTATGCCTCTTTGGAAAAGGGAGCTTCTGGCCGCTAAATACCCCCCGCGAGTGACTTGCGCACATCTTGAATATGAAGAGGTAAATCAAATTTTGAAAATTTTTGTCCGCAATTCGTACTTTGTATGATAGCAACTTTACTTAATCGACCGTGAAATAAGCAAGATAAGTATAGTACTCAGTGTAATTATTAAAAAAAGGAAATTAGTACGGTACATAGCGCGTTTATATATTATGCTACTGTTGGACCACGCACTTCCGTATATTTTTGAAAATGTTATTATTTGCACTATTTACGGTTTCATAATATACTCAACTGACGTGTGTAAGAATATACAGTGAGTCTCTTATTAGGTTAGTTGTTTGTCCAAAAGTCTTTGGTGGAACGGTTTGGACCATTTAACTTTTTACATGAATGTCGATAGAGTAAAGCGATGGTTGAAAAAACATAGGATATAATAATTCAATGTTCGTTAATAATTACAAAATTAATGTTTAACCTAATTCTTTTACTCTCTTTTTCAACATTTACTTGTCCTATTATTTGACCCATTTTATAAGTAATTTTTTGGGCAATTCAAATGGAAGGAGGGTAGCTAGCTTTTACTCCATATTGCTTTTACTAATCAGTCATCTAATTAATAAAATGGAACATGTTAGCTTGACTTGTATTGTACAAAGTTTTATTTGTATCTTAAAAAAATTTCTTCATTTATAAATCCTCTTATCTTGTCTAGTTGTCTTGTATTGTACGAAGTTTTAATATTTTCAAACATCATGAGAGCAATGAAAAATATTTTTGTTGTAAAAAAAGTACTCATATTTTTTCATTTCCTCGCAACACTTTTTTATTTGGAAATTTTGCCAACAACTGCCTTATAAGTTATCACTTTTGCTATCAAACAACCTTGTACTTCAGAATTTGTGAACAACTATCTATTATATATTGAGTTCAATTATTGTTTTCTTTTCAAATAGGCAGGAGAAATAAATCATGAACACCAATTTAAGGATGGAGGCAACATGGTCCGAGGATGCTTCCACTTTGGTCCGAAACAAGTACAAACAATCCGCAACCTTTTTCCTCCCAACATACAACGCTCTAGCTCCACGTTTGAGCTACTATGTGCATTCATGTGGAGATGTCGTACGATTGCCCTTCAACCCGATCCTGAGGAAATCGTTAAGTTTTCAATGTATATAAGTATACGAGGAAAGAAATTCACGTCTTTACCAACCGGATACTATGGCAATGCAGTTGTTTGCCCTGCAGTAGCCACAAAAGCTAAGAATTTGTTACGTGAAAATTCATGGACATATGCCTTACAATTAGTAAAGGAATCAAAACATAAAGCGAACGAGGAATACGTGAGATCAATGTTAGATTATACTGTTAGTAATGGGAGGCCTGATTATACGGAGTATTTGCATTGGATGACCACAAATCATGTGAACATAGGACTCGAAAAGGTTGATTTCGGGTGGGGAACTCCGTTGTATGCCGGAGTTCCTAGGCCACATTTTGTGCAAAGTATGTTTACTAGATTTGAGAATGATAAAGGAGAAATGGTGAGGGTTGTGCTTATGCTTTTGCCTTTGCAAGCTATGAGTATATTAAAGGAAGAGTTGCGAAAAAACGTTGGTGATCAACGTGAAAGCTCACGTATTACACCGGCAAGTTATGAGATTGCTAGGCTTTAGATTGCTAGATGTATGTAGTTGAATTGCTAAATTGCTTAATTACTTGTGATTAAGATGGTGGATGATTTTGAAGATTAAACTCGATTTTTAAAGGTTTGTAATTTAACTACTTCATTGCTTAATTACATGCGCAAGAATGCAGGATTATAGATTTCCAAATTGAATAATGGTTCCTAAAGTCTAGTACAACTGTACAAGTATTACATGCTAGCTAGTTAGTTGTTAGTGAGTTAATTAGTGGTATGATACTTACTTATTAGAAGATTAAGCATGTTTTATTAATATAATTACGTTAAGTAAGATATGAATTGATGAAGTATTGGGACATGATTCCAATTTCTAATGATGTTTATTGTTAATTGATTTGGCTTACTATTGAGAGAGTTATTATTGTATGCCCCTACTACATATATTGATATATACATAGTAAATGGGATGTGTCATTGGTTACAAACTTACAATCAAGTATTGCACTATTTAGGAATGTAATGCACTAGCTCGTTATTCTGGGCCAGGTTGACTTGCCAGAGACATATTTTGGCTCAATAGGGTTCCCTTTGCCTACCAAAAAATATTTTTTTTTAAAAAAAAAATATGCATGGACAAACATGAACTGTAAAGCACCACAACTAATAGAGTTACAAGAAATTAATATTATGCATTGGTAAAACATGATATGAGACGTGTCGCAATAAATTAAAAAAATAAATAAGTGTTAGTTTTGTTTTATTTGCCATTGCTATACGGCTAGTATGTTATGAGTTTAGCAACAAAAATTCCCTAATATATATGTCAAAACATTATTTGAATTGGAGAATTTATTCTTTATAAAACAGCTAGTTTAATTAGTGGTTATGTGGTTCAATCAAATATATTAATTGACCAAAATCAACTTGATGACATGCTTAGTAGAATATTATTTAGAAATGGAATAATAATCAACGAATTTTGGTATCTTCAAACAATTTCTACGAATAATATATCGATAATACAATTATAAAAAAAAAATGTTTAAAAAAAATGTTTAAAAAAAAAAGCAATATACACCCAATTGCAAAAGATTATGTTCCCTATACACTAAACCAAAAACTTTGTTACGAACTTTACTTGGGCAAAAATAAACGAGAACAAAGAATACACAAAAGGTCCGTTCAAAGAAAAAAAAAAAAAAAAAAAAAAAAAAAGAACACACAAAAGGTTCCGCTTTCATTAAAAGATGTTGCTGCAAATGGTATTGGACATTCTTGGCTCATTTGACCATTCATGTGTTGTTGGCCCATTTTGTAACTTTAACATTCATGGCCCAACGCTTTTTTCATTTTATCATTTTATGATGCTTGTTATTCACAATCTTCGCATTATCACAATGTAAATCAATTTTTTTACGAGTATTTTTTAGTAAGGAGAAAGATCTTAATCGTACCTTAACCCTTAGAATTTTTTTTGGTCCGATATTTACAGGTCAGACAGTAAAAGTATGAGGGGGGAAGGGTAAGGGATCCCCACCCTCAAAGTGTTTTTGTGGGACTAAACTTCCACCCTCAAGGTTGGAAGGTACAATCTTTACCGCTAGACCAAGCTTAACTTAGTACAATGTACCCTATTACTTCTACTTTTTTTTAATAACTTTGGATACAATGTACCCTATTACCATTACATAATTTGCTTCACTTACATCTTGTATATAATTGTGAAATTCTCATTAGCAAACCTTAGTTTTTGCTACATTGAAATGACGGTCCTTTTTTCTGTTTATTAAAAATATAATGACACCATTTAAGATTTCATTCTGTGTCAAAAACAAAATACAATCTAATATATATAAATAGAGTAGGCATTTTTCGGGAGCATTCGGCAAAAGATGTGTCAATGATAATTAAGTTTTAAAATACTTTTGGCGCCAAAATTCTAATATCATTTTGGCTCCAAAATTCAAATAATAATATAAATTACTAAAATACCTTTTTTAAGAGAATAATAATTAATTAATTAGAAATACGTTTTAAAAATACGGGGTACTACACATACAATGAATACTATTATAACTATATATATAAGGAAAAATTAGAAAAAATAATCCCAACTTTCATCAATTTTAATACAATAATCCTAACTTTGGATTATTCTGGAATAATCCGAACTTTAGGGGGTCTTCTTTTTCTTCAATCCCAAACCGGTCAACAAAAATCAATGACCCATTATATCAGGTTACTTGACACGTGTCAAGTCCTGATTGGTCTAAAAAAATTTAAAAAAAAAACAAAAAAATTAAAAAAAAAAAAAGAAAAAAGAATTTCCCTCCCTCAAAACCACCAGCCACCCACCCAAACCACCCCCTCCACCAGCCCTCCCCCACCCCTTCCACCAGACCCCACCCGAAAACACCCCCCCACGCAGCCGAAAAACCGCCCCCACCCCCGACCACCACTCCCCACCTGTCGAAACCGACCCAAACCACCATCCCCGTCGCAACATCCAAAACCCTCATCACCGTACTCCAAAATTGAAACCCCAATAATGGTTTTAAGGTTTTGATTATGGGTCAAAATTGAGGGAGAAAGGGGGCGGAAATGTTGGGGGAGTGAGAACGTCGGCATAGAGGAGGAGGTTTGGGTGCCGACGTGGTTTGGCATGGAGGGTTTTTTCGAGGAAGGGCTTGAGGTGGTTTTTACGGGGTGGGGGAAGGGAGGGGGGAGGGTTTCGTGGGTGGGGGAAGGGAGGGGGAGGTGTTTCGGCAGGTGGGGAGTAGTGGTCGGGGGGTGAGGGTGGTTTCCGGCTGCGTTGGGGGTGTTTTCCGGGTGGGGTCTGGTGGAAGAGGTGGGGGAGGGCTGGTGGAGGGGGAGGTTTGGGTGGGGGCCTGGTGGTTTAGGGGGAATTATGTTTTTTTTTTTTTAATTTTCAAAGTTTTTTTTTTTGGACTAATCATGTACTGACACGTGGCTTTAAAAAAAAAAATTAACCTTCTCAACAGGTAACCGGTCATAAGGACTGAAGAAAAAGAAGACCCCCTAAAGTTTGGATTATTCCAGAATAATTCAAAGTTGGGATTATTGTGCCAAAATTGATGAAAGTTGGGATTATTTTTTCTAATTTTTCCTATATATAATTGGTGAAAAATATGAACAAAATAAAAAATTTAAAAGCTTAAATTTTGAATTTTGAAATTTAAAAACAAAATCTTAATTATTTTTGGGCGAAATATTAGAGAATAAAAAAAAATTATGAGAAACTGGTTTTTATTGTAGAGAGAGCGAAACTGATTTTAGAAAATGATAAATTTGGTAAAGATTTTATCAATTGATGTGAGTCATGGGTAGATCTTTTCCCGTAATTAAAGATTTATGCTGAGAAAATCTCACGTTCTTTTTATCTTAACTTGATGATGAGAAAATCTCACGTTCGTTTTATCTTAACTTGATGTTCTTTAGAATACTCATGTTCATTATTTACTAACATGATGTTCTTTTCGCCTTTTTTTTTTAAGCTTATTTGGTGTCTACGTTTTATGAAGAAGAGGATGTCGTTATTTGCAACTTTGAGATATTATTTGTATGATATAAAAAATTCCAACCCCTATTTTTATTTCAAAATAAAAGTAGTAATTTCTACTACCACACAATTATAAATTGGGTATTTAAATGCATTATTTATTATTATAATTAATTTCAAAAATTATTTTTAAAATCCAAAAATTTACCCTTCACTAGTCACTACTTTCTTTTCTAACACTCACTCAAGTGCATTGTATGTGCCATTAAATTAAACATGTACTCTTTTCTATATTATAATTCAATTTATAAGCAAATTATAAGTGTTAACAAACATCAACTGAAAATAGAAGTAGCACCATATAACGTTAACTTTCAATAGCTAAAATTGAAATTATTTGAATTAAGGATGATGATTTAATGATTAGGGGATAAATAAATCACACCCACGGTAAATCGCATCGTAATTAGAGAATTAAATAAACGTGATCCAATGTTCGTAGAAATATAGACATAGTAAAGTGGACTTAATTAGATCAAGTCATTAAGCCTTACAACTAGAGTATAGTACTCCTAAATTGTGCTTAGATTCTCATCGTATGGTACAACGGAATCTAATCCATCCTACTTTAGCCAATTTTACACATATATGCTTTGAGTTCGTTGTACTTGATCGAATATAATCAAGATTAAAAACAATAATAAATAGCACATGTCTATAAAAATTATATATTTATTTTAAGAGTCATGATGTGCATGTTCTTTCTGATTGCCAAAGAGCTGTCTTTTGAATTAGTCAGCCTAAAACAATTAGCTAATTTTTAATTATTAGTCCACAACGACCTTAGCTAACAAGGTGCGAAATATAATTATATTTTTAAGGAAAAATTAATTTTCTATTTGAAGGAAGCATATAACAATTTATTAATTGATTCATTCTTAATTATTTATATCCTACTTGTAATTACTTAATAAGGTAGCCAGGTAGGAAGCTCCCTCGCAAAAGCTTTAAACTACTATGTATAAAATTTAGTGTTTCACAAAAGCATTTGCGCGTTGCCCTATGAATTTATTATATTCTTGATGCGCATTTAGCACGTTACTATGTACAAGTATATTGTACTATAATAATATTTTTTCTCCCAGCCTATAAAGTATAAACTACTCCAAAAGTACTTCCTCCGTTTTTTCTAATTGAACCAATTGATTTAATTTTACGCAATTCACAAACTACATTTTAATTAGCTTTTGTAATTTATCGATACGATAAAGTACTGTCAAGTGGAATTTTGTTTTAATCTTGTCAATGCATATTTTATTAATATTCACTTTTTATTATTTTGCAATATGAAGAATAAGAAATATTAATCATTAAAATTGTACGTTAGGAAGAGTGATAAAAGAAACGTATCAACTAAATAAAAATGGAGGTAGTACTACATACATACGTAACATTAGTATTAATTTATAATTAGACAATAAAATGAAGTAGTCTACGGTTTGTGCCAAATTACTAAAATACCCTTCCATGCAATCTATATATAAATATCCATGAAATGTTGCTCTCCCCTCACAACCCAAACCAACAAACACATTCCCTCTTAATCCTTAGCTTAATCCAAATTCAAGAAACAAAAATGGCTTCCAAGTCCGCCGTTGCCTTAATGATGGTTAACCTAGCCATCTTCGCTTTCGTGTCAACTAACGCCGTTACTTGCCCTGTACTAGATGTGAATGCGTGTATCAACATTGCCAATGATTTGGTGAATGCTCAGTTTGGTTTTGAAGCCAAGTCTGATTGTTGTGACCTCATTTACAACAATATAGCTGATGCTGATCTTGCTGTATGCCTTTGCACTACCCTGAAAAACACGCCTCTCGGAACCACCCTTGGTCGCCTCCTTAACGCCAATGGTGGTCTTGGTGGCCTTACTGGCAATGCCCTCCTTAACAAGGAGCTTTTCACCGTCGTTAATGCCTGTGGATACAGCAATCCTGCTCAGTATAAGTGTCCCGTCTAATGATCGATACGATACGACATGCTTTAATTATTTGTAGCTAGCCAAGGGTGGTACTGGTCTAGCAAGCTTACTCTTCAAAGTTTTCAAATTATAAATCCTTTACCTGGACTTGTGCTAACTTGGTCGATCGTTTTGTGTAAGCTAGTTTAGAGTTTCAGTATACCTTATGATTATATTAATTATATACTGTACTCATCATAATCTAGCTATTAATAGTCTAATTTCTTTAATATGTACACTCATGTTATTGATTTGCTCCATCTACTTTTGAGGATCATCTCAATTTCAGTTGTTGTCTGAATGGATGAGAAATCTTTAATGCTTTATGCTATGTCTTGTAATATTAAATTAAAGCAGATTAAATTAAAGCTTCCTTTGATCTATGCGCGGAACCTAGTTAGACCAAAAGATATAAACACAAATATGAGAAGAAAAAAAAAATGTAATAAAAGACTAACAAACAAACGTATTTGGTTTAGTTTAGGGGTGATTAATTCTTGTATTGAGGATTTAGATCTCTTCAGGGATGATTGTAAATGCCGATGACTATTATTATAATATGAAATCACCCCATCCTATTCCATTAAAAAAAAAAAAAAAAAAAAAAAAAAAAAAAACCGTATTTGGTTTAGTCAACAATCCTTCACAATAGGCCAACAAAAGAAAGTCCCGCCTACAATTGAGATATAAACATAAATTAAATATGAGAAATAAAAGTAATAAAATATTAATAAATAGACGTATGTAGTACAGTCAACAGTCTTAACACCCTTTACAAGCAGTCTAGTTTGCTACATGCCTACATCAATGCCTGTGGAAGTGTGGATCTAACAATCCTTCCCAATAGACCAATAAAAATTAGCAGTCATCTATTCAGATGCTTACTATAAGTAAGCTAAGCTAGTAACATATAGCTTAGGGCCTGTTCACATTTACTGAACTGAGCTAAACTAAACTGACCGGAGCTGAACTGAAGTGAACTGAGCTGAATATTTTATGAGAGAAGGAAATTAGGAGTTGAACTGAACTGAACTGAACTGAAATTAAGTAAATGTGAACAGACTCTTACTCTTCAAAGATTTTATAGTCCTAACCCTAGTAGCTATTTTATGTAAAACTCAAAAACTGATGTATTCATATATTTTAAGCTTAGTCATGTCATATTGTCAACAAGTAACACATATAACTCTCCTAGTTCAGAGTTACAGTTTTATATGCCTAGTGATGATATTGAATTATTGATGCACTATTGTAGTATTGTGTTGTCCCAAACTCAATGTAGTTAGTTCCTATATTATCTAGCAACAAATAAGGGCTTGTTTGGCATCATTTTTGGTTTTCAATTTTCTGTTTTTTTGAAACCAAAAACCAAAAAACAGGAAACAAGAAAAAGGTGTTTCCACTGTTCTGTTGTCAGTTTTCAAAATTATCATGATTTTAATAAGTCTATATAATTTTTGTTTCATTATGTGACATATATAATACACTTTTAAAAAACAAAAAACCAAAAAACAGAAAACCACAACGATGCCAAACGAACCCTAAGTTAGTGGGTTTGTTTTATTAACATATTTTTTATCAAGTTAATTTCTTATTAGTGGAAATTAAACATGTAACTAGTGGGTCACGTACTAGCTAGTTTGTCTTCGTTCCTAAGTTTTAGTTAATTTGTTAGGCTAGTCCTATGATGTAACTTTACAAATGGATTATATACAAGTTGGTTTATGTTATTTTTTTCCCCTCTTATCTCTATTATATACTTCGTATAATTTGATTTCAACATATTATACTCAACATCTAGCTAGATATCTAGAAGATTCTTATCATCTTTAGAAATGGGGAAATTAAAAGTTGTTACAAATTTAATTTTCCACCACCTTTACTAATTTCTTCCTAAATAGCGTGTCAACTAGGTGAGTTGTAAGTATATAATAAAACAAATAAAGTATATAAATTAGGGGTGTCAATCAGATTTACGGTTCGGTTTATGGTTTTCGGTTTGTAACAGGTCAGTTTATAACGGATTGAAACCATTATCGGGTCAGTTCGGGTCGGTTTTAAAAAATTTTGAGTTGGTTCGGTTTGTTTTTTTATTACAGTTTCTTTTTGGGTCGGTTTCTAATCGGATCGGATTGTAGTTGATTTGGGTCATAATCGGTTCGGGTTGAACCGGTCAAATTAAAAACGGGTTTTGTTAGTTTAAGGCGGGTTTTGGGTCAAAATATATCGGGTCCTAATCGGTTCAGGTCATAACGGTTCGAGTTGAACTCGATCGGTTTGAAAACGGGTTTTACCAGTTTAAAACGGGTTTTGGGTTAAAATCAATCGGATCCTAATAGGGTTGGGTTGTAAACGGTTCAGATCATAATTGATTCAGATAGAACTCAATCCATTTAAAAATGAGTTTGGCTCAAAACAAATCGGGTAAAATTGGTTCATGTCATAAATAATTAATAAAGACTTAAACAAGTTACATTGATCAAGTAATGAAATAGAACGAGCCAAGTTGCATTGTAAACTTGTAATTAGTCGGGTCATAAACACGTTAGAGACTTATAGTAATAATTATCACTTTATTAGTTCGTTGTATACTTATATTTGTACTTTGTTTTAACTAGAAAGTTACTAATAATAGTAAGCAAGTAGTTACTTTAATTTCTTTTTTTTTTTTTTGGAAATATAGTTACTATAATTTCTTTATTACAAGTAGTTTATAAATTAAAATATAACTATTGATTATAAACTATTAACTTATAATTTTTATTAGTCGCTCAATAGAAACACAAATCACAATCCAAACCCCTCAATAAAATACTCTCACAACGGTGATTGATTAAACATATCTTTAATCCAATGCCTCTCAATTATTAATCTCCCCAAAATCACTAAAACCTAATCAAAATCAGCCATAGTCAAATTAAAACCCTAAAATCCTCATATCTCATTCCTCACACTCACCCGTACTGCTTTGGGAAACACACTTTATCTCTTTAAATTTTCTCTCATAACGGGTTATGGATTTAAGAGTTATAAACGGTTCGGTCATTACCAGTTACGGGATGTAAACGGTCCGGTCATAACTAAGTACGGGTTATAAACGGTTTGATCCTAAACGGTTACAGGTCGGATTGTAAACGATTTGGGTTTATCTGGTTTTTGTCGGGTTTAAACGGTTTCGGTTTATAATGGGTCGGGTACTTGGGCTGGTATCGGGTTCGAAAGTACTCGGTTCGGGTTGTTCTCGATTTCGGGTTGTATCGGTTCGGCTTGATAACGGGTACAATTCATTAACGGTCCTCAAACATTCGGATCAGTTCAGTTTCAAGTTTTAAAAGATCAGGTCGGGTCGGTTATGGTTTTAAAATACTAGGTTCTTAGTGGTTTGGTTCCTTTTCAGAACAATTCGGATTCACCAGTTTAGGTCGGTTTTTGACGGCTCAAACCGATCGACTCCATTGGTTAGAATCTTTTGGTTGTCCTAAAAGCTGAATAACTTGAATAATAATCTTACAAATACCTCGTAAATCTATACTTTATATATTATATTATTATTATTATTATTATTATTATTATTATTATTATTATTATTATTATTATTATTATATATTAAAAAGCGTTCCTAAAAATGTCAATGTGCCACGTGTATCTCATTCTTGCACCAGCATAATGCCACATCATTATTCAATATGCCACGTGTACCTCTAGCATATTTTTGTTTCATGTAATGGTTAACCAAAAATGCATTCAATAAGGTTTGAACACAAGACCTCATTGAATGAAGACCAACTTATTACCATCCAAGCTATAAGCTTGTGTTGTTCTCTCTATGCACATAAATATATAAATACATATTAGAAATAAGGAAAATTTGTAATTATTAAGTCAACCTTTTGGTCGTCCGCTTTTATTACGTCAACCTTTTGATTATTATTAAACACGTCAACCTTGTACTGCTATTAACTTATATTACGTAAAATAGAAAATGACCTGCAAAAACGGGTTAATTGCTTACGTGGAGTATTAGGTGGAGGTAAAAATGTTGATGTAATTTTCCAAAAATGAAAATTATGTAAATAATAAGTCAATCTTTTGATTCTTTGCTTTTATTACGCCATCCTTCTGATTATTTTTTTTTAATACGTTAACCTTGTAACATCATTTTTTTTTTTTTACATCTGAATTTTTTTTTAAAAAAAAAAAAGACGAAAGACATTTTTTTTTCTTTAATACAATGAACGCATCTGTGTACCTGAACCTAACAAAGAATAATTTTGAGCCTTAATGTGGCACGTATGTGTCTTCTTCAATCCTACCTTGGACCTTTTTTTTTCTTTTTTTCATTCAATTTCTCGCTAAGCTTCATTGTATATAATATATTAATAATAATCTAAAACTATGATTTCTCACAAAGCAAGGGTCAGAAGCATACTCTTAAATACATCTCTTAAGTGTATTACATACTATGTTTCAAAAAAGAAAAGTGTATTACATACTCAAGTCCATCAAATAACTTAAATTAGTCTAGTACATAGATAAATTCAATAACAGAAGCATCTTGATCAAACTTGACTTGATTGACTAGTCAGAACCCTTCCGGAGCCTCTTCTACCACTTGCCTGCAAATAAAAACCAAAAAAAAGAGAAAAAAAACAGATATGTCAAATGAAGTTAGAACAAACTAGAGCATAGTGTGTATAGCATTAATGAGAAGAAGCTTACATTGGTCATGGGAGTTCCATCTTCTGTAATAAACACACCAACTCCACTTGGAATGACCTGAAAATGAACAAATTACGTTGTTATTAGATGGTGATCTGAACTATAAAAATAACTTACATATGATGAAGATATCATACCTGATTGGAGCCTCGACCTCGATCCCTTCCCTTTCCTTTACCCCTTCCTTTGCTTTGAAAAGCTTGAGTCTGACCTTCACCTTGTTTAGTTGTAGCTCTTCCCCTTCCAGTTCCTCTCCCCTTTGATCCTTGGCCACCTAAAATCATTCTCCCACCTCTACCAATCTGAGCGGGGTGTGCGGTAGTGGTGAAGTGCTCTGGTTGTGCCTGAGGTGTACATGTGGATGCAACTTGACTCAAAGATGTTGTAGTGCTCTTCTTAGGCCTTCCCTTAGCTTTCTTAGTGCTGGTTCCCATCCTTCCACCCTTTCTTAAGACCCTCAAAACATGTGAAAAATCTTTGGAACACAGGGGGATCAGTTTGTTTATTTCCACCACACACAATCTCTAACACAGATCCAGGACTAGCCAACTGCAATGCTTCTCTATACCTCCTAATCTTACTATAATGATCTCTCATGGATCCATGCAAAGTTGTCTATTCTTTTTCATATCTCTGTAACAGGTATGTTTATCCCTCACAACCCTCACTATAAAACTAGCTTTATGAGAATGCCAAGAATCATAAAGATAAAATGGACAGTTAGGCACACACTTATAACCTAATTCTTGTCTCCTTTTCGTAGAGCTGATCCTTATAAATAAATTACTGCCATTCACTATAGCAAACTTAGCCACAGCCTCTTTAAATGCTTCCCTATTAGGAAACCTTAACCCCACCTTCCACTTAAACCCCTTGAAGTCAGTTTTGGAATTTACTAACATCCCCCTTCTTGATCTTCTTTCAGATATGTCCTCATTATCACTCTCTGGTGGAGTATGTATGTCATCCTCACTATCAAAGTACTCGGAGTCATTACCTTCACCATCAACTTCACTTGCAACCTCATTCCCTTGATCTTCTTGTTCATTATTTTGTGAACTAAGCTTACATTCAGCTGCCTCCTTCTGGAGTTGCAAAGCAACATCAACTAGTTTAGAGTTCACCACCTTCACTTTATTTACAACATCCTTGTACTCATCATCACTATTATCACTCTCATTATCAAGTATGCCATCAACAAGCTGCTCTTCTACTTCCTCTAAACCCCCATAAATCCCTTCATTCTCTTCATCTACATCATAATCATAGAAATCCTCTTCATCACTTCCAACAAAATCTTCATCTGGTTCATAAGGCACATCTGAGTTAGTGCTCTCACTTATATCACTAACCAGAGCATCCCAACCTAATGGACTGTCTGGCCTATGATCTATCCAATCATAATCATCAATTGAAGTATCTACTTGATGAAGGGTTGATTTGGAAAAAGTTGAATATGTAGGATTTTGAGCTTCTGATGTGAGACTAGGTTTAGTAGAAGTAGATAAGGGTGGATGTTGTATTTTTTTAGAGCATGTGGAGGGTAGCTTTTGGCATTTATCGACAGATGTTTCCACAATATTTTTTTGTTGGTCTGGAATATTTTTTGGGGGGGAAGTCCTCTTTACAGCATCAAGTGGGCCCCTTTTTGGTGTTAATTTTTTTAATTTTGAGGTAGAAGAAGATGCTTTAGATGGTTGTGTTTTGGGGGGGACCGTTTTCTGTATGATTGGAGGCCATATTCAAGTCCACAAATAAATGCACAACATACACATTTACAACCTTGAATTTCACAGCTAACTTTGCCATTTCCATAACTTCGGTGTCACTAAAAATTTTCCTTAACCCATCTTCCAATTTCAACCCAGGCATTAAGTATAAAATTTCATCAACATTGTTGTAACCACCACACTTCTTAGCCAAGTCAACCACATCAAAATAACTCATCTCATCAGGATCGAGGTCAAATGTTTTACTATCTCCTCCAAAATACACCAACTGCCCATTATCTATCACTTTAAACTGACCACCATGCCAAAATCTTAATGTCACAGTATCAAAAAATTGGTCCACCATTTTCACCTAAATTGATATTTATATGATTCAATATTAGATTGATTAAATAAAAATGAACACACAATTAAAATTACTTAGTTGAATTCCCTTTAATTTCACATCACTAATTACAATCGCATAGTCATAATCCCTAATTCCCAATTTTCCCCCAATTTTAAAAATCCCTATATAATTCCCAATTTTTGCAATTTAATCAAGCAATCACCATAAATTCCATCAACTACACCAATTACACATTAAACGCACAAATTAGGAGATTTAATTTTGCAAACTAACCTTAAATTTTGCCAATTATGCTCGAAACGTCTTCTACGGCATGCACCACCTGGAATATGGAGAGCGTTTTAATGGAGTTTAAAGATAAAAGATGAATATAAGGTGATTAAAGGAATGAAGGAAAATTAAAGGAAGAATTGAATAGTATTGTGTTTAATGGAGTCGTAGTATGATGATGAAAGGAACATGGTGAAAAGGAGGATCGTGAATTTGGAAATTTGGAGTATAATAGTACTAGGTATTTTTTTCATTAAAATTGGAGTATAGTCTTGATGAGTTGGCATTATTAAATGATAATTTTTTATTTTTTTAGGGGTTACAATGCCAAGTCAGATTTTCTATCTCATAAGTTCAAAAAATGTGAAGGGTTTAATAGGTAATCAGTAAATAAACGTAATATAAGTTAATAGTAGTACAAGGTTGACGTGTTTAAAAATAATCAAAAGGTTGACGTAATAAAAGCGGACGGCCAAAAGGTTGACTTAATAATTACAAATTTTCCTAGAAATAAAAGCAAAAATTATTCAAAACTATTTATTATTGTTATTGTAATACGAGTATTATAATTTCCGACAATAAATAAATTCTTTCAAGCCCTTTGATAATTAATATGATAAAAATACTCAAAGTAATACCCGGAGCAACGCCCGGGCCGAACACTAGTTTCATACATAAAACTTACATTCGAAAATGTACCATTAGGAGAAACTTCTCAGGCTTTTGTTTATATATGCCTTGATGGCTTGATCTTTTTTTTTTTTGGAAAATTTGTCAAAAATAACACCACCTTTAAGCGGTCTTCCCTAAATAACACCACCTTTTGATTATTCCACAATAACACCACCTTTGATACACATCTGCCAAAAATAAAACATGACCGGTTGGTAACCTATTTAAAAGGTTACCTGGGACACGTGTCACTCTATCATTGGTTAATTTTTTAAAAACTTTTTTTTAAAAAAAAATCCTTAAAATAAAATTTTTAAAAAAAAAACTTAATATTGAAAAAAAAAACAGAAAAAAAGGAAAATCCCCCACCACCCCCCTTCCCCCTAAACCACCAGCCCCCACCCAAACCACCCCCTCCACCAGACCAACACCCCCCCACGCAGCCGGAAATCCACTCCCCACCTGCCGAAACACCTCCCCCTCCCTTCCCCCACCCACGAAACCCTCCTTCTCCCTTCCCCCATCCCGTAAAAACGCCTCCACTCTCTATTTCGAAAACTTCCAACCACTTCACTTACCCCGATATTCTAGCGGCTAGGGATTTCGAGGGTCAGGAAGTGGTTGTTGGGGATTTTCAAGAGTGGGGAAGGTGTTTTGAGGGTGTTTCGAATGGTTAGAGGGGTTATAAAGAGAGTTTCGGTTGTGGAGGGTTGAAAATTAAATTGGGAAAGGAGGGGATTGGGGGTGGAGGTGGGTCGCGACACCTGAATGGGGGGTTTGGGGGGAAAGCGGCGCACGATTGGGACAGGGGAAGGGAGGGGTAGAAGCAGTCGGCGGTGGCAGGTGGGGGTGGGGGTGGGGGTTACGGTGGTCAGGGTAAGGGGAAAGGGGTTTTCTGGTTTTTTTTAAAAATGATTTTTTTTTTCTTTTTTTTCAGTTTTTTTAAGTTTTTTAATTTAATATTTTTTTTATTATTATTCATTATATTTTAGAAAATTTGTTAAAATAAAAAAAAATTAACCAATCATATATGTGACATGTGTCAGATGTAACCTATAAAACAGGTCACCGGTTTTTTGTTTCATTTTTGGCAAATGCATGTGAAAGGTGATGTTATTCTGGAATAATCAAAAGGTGGTGCTATTCTTGGAAGACCGGTGAAAGGTGGTGTTATTTTTGACAAATGTTCCTTTTTTTTTGGTGTTTAGAGAGCTAATAAGGACGAGGATGAAACCGGAAGGAAAGCTCTAACCACTTGAGCTACCCCTATTAGAGCTATCTCTCACTCTCTGATGGCTTACATAAGAACTTCCATTCCAAAACCATTGGGAGAAGTAGTTTCTCAAAATTTTGTTCATACTATGCATATGCCTTGAATATCAACTCTATTTATATAATTAATATATGTTCGTTGTGTCAACCTTACTATGACCCTCCATTGTGTTTTAATTAAGGAAAAATTGACAATTACCACCTTCTGTTATGTCCATTTTAGCAATTACCACCTTCTATTTTTTTTTAAAATAACCACCTTCTATTTTCAAAAACATCAAAAGTTACCACCTTCTTGCCTCCCAACTACCACATGACGTCATTTTGGGCTCATTCTTTCCCTTTCCTCCTTATTTCCCTCACATTTCTCATTCCTAACTCGATTCTCATCCCCCCTTTCATTTTTTTCCCCCAAACAATAAAAAAACACTTGAATTCACTCCTCCAAATCAAAATTGACGAACAATTATTGGTGGTTTGGGGGAAAAAAGTGAAAAGGGAGATGAGAATCCAAATAGGAATGAGAAATGTGAGGGAAATAGGGAGGGAAGGGAAAGAATGGGCCCAAAATGACGTCACGTGGTAGTTGGGGGGCAAGAAGGTGGTAACTTTTGATGTTTTTGAAAATAGAGGGTGGTAATTTTCAAAAAAAAATAAAAAAATAGAAGGTGGTAATTGCTAAAATGGACATAACAGAATGTGGTAATTGTCAAAATTTCCTTTTATTAATTTGACATAATTTCTTTTAAATGTCTAAGTACAGAACGAGAAAGTGAACGAATTTGCTTTAGTTTATATATGTAATTAATCTCCTTCACATAAGAGTACGTTGAACTTGAAATGTGGATACATCGTACAGTGGATCATACTAATATTCCACTTGAATGGATGGAGTGATAGACATTATTTGAGCCCGTGATCTTTGTGTCACGTTCTTGATATATACCACAGTAAAGGACCAATTATTTAATCAAAGCAAACTCTTAACCTAATGGGTAAGACCAAAAATAATTTTTATATACTCTCTATCACATAATTTACATACAAGTACATACAACATAAATAATATATAGGCATATTGAGATTAAAGTACTTTTTTTTTCTTTTACTTCCTCCATTTTCTTTCAATAGCAAACTTTTTCCCTAATCACGTACATTTCTTTGAACTTTTTTTTTATCATATGCTTCATCTATTTTTTTTAGTTGACACCTTTCTATTATCACGCTTGCCAACGCATGTTTTAACGCTTAATAACTTCAATTATCAATATTATAAAATTATAAAAAGTGGATATTAATAAAATAGACATATAGATGATTCAAACAAAATCCCACATGATTATATTTTTGTCGTATCTATCAATCACAAAAGCGAGTCAAAGTGTAGTCTGTGAATAGTGTAAAAGTCAAATGGTGTCACCTAAAAAAACGGAGGTAGTATATGTTAGGAAAACATAGTCGTAAATGATTTTGATCGAGTCATATGGAGTTACCAATCTATAATTTAGAAATTTTAGATTTTAACAACACAAAAAAGTAGAAAAATGGTTTGTAACACTACCAAAAAAAAAAAAAATTATTTTAACACCACAAGGTTTTTAAAAAATTGTATTTTAGCACCACTTAACTGATTCATGGCTAGAATCCGTTAATGGGGTCCACTTTGCTTACGTATCAGTACATGGTGTGGTCGTCAATCATGTGGATTACTTCGTTAGTGTTATAGGGGTTACAAGTTACTCGTTCAGTTTTACAGGAGTTACTTTATCTGTGTTATAGGAAGGAGTTAGGGGTTTTTTGGTCAGCATTACAGGGGTTACCGGATCAGTGTTATTAGGATTACTTTGTTTTTTTACAAGTGGTCACATGGTGTGGCCGGCCGCACACAAGACGCACTGTACGTCTTATAATTTATAATTGTGAAATTCTCAATAGTAGCCCTTAATTTTTGCTAAAAAAAAAGATGATCTTGACATATGTCAAAGAAAATAAACATTTACTTTATAGGAATAATTTCTTTTATTTAAAGAGTTATCAAATTATAATTTTCTCATGACAAAATGACGGAAGAATTATTACATAGATTATTCTGATTTGGAGCTCCGCTTAATAAGAAAATGAGTAAAAGGAATTCTCGATCGTACTTTTGATAAAATCTGATGAAATCAAATTATTAGGAAGAAAAATACAGTAGAATTTTAGAGAGAGAGAAAGGAGATATTATCATTCATTGATTAATTAAGTGAATGAATGAAATACAAGCTATATTTTGCCTTTTATTACAGCAGAAACATCTAGAAATAGTTTGTTACACAAGAAAGCAAATATAACAAAATTCTATTATAGAAGAGCTGAGCTAGACAATGAGCTGGCAAACAGGCTGGCAATCTGTGTATATTGAGCTCAAGGTGGATCATAATCTTCATGATCTTCAACAGCCCCCTTAGCTTGGAACTCAGATAGAAATGCTGATGTGAAGGAAGAGCTTTAGTAAACAAGTCAGTAAGTTATTCATGTGAGGGAGTGTAAACCAACTCTAACAACCCTTCAAGCACCTTTTCCCTAGTGAAATGGCAGCCTATTTCTATATGCTTGGTCCTTTCATGCAAAACAGGATTTTTTCCAATCTGAATAGCAGAGAGATTATCCAGCAAAACTTCATTGGTTGTAAACCTGTCACCCTGAGATCTTACAGCAAACGAACCAACCAAGCAATTTCTGCAGAGGCAGCTGCCATTGCTCTATACTCAGCCTCAGAAGAGGACTTAGAAACCATGCTCTGCTTCTTATATTTGCAAGATACAGGAGACTTCCCTAAGAGCATAACATAGCCTGTCACAAATCTTCTAGTTTCAATGCAAGAACCCCAATCTGAGTCTGAATATGCCTAGAGAGTTAGCAGAGTTGAACCTTGTAGTAAAAGAACTTGACCAACTGTTCCTAATATGTATCTCATAACATGAAGAAGAGCATGAACATGTGGAAACCTAGGTTGACTCATAAACTGACTCAATGTCTGGACTGCATAAGAGAGGTCAGGTCTAGTATGGGTGAGAAAATTAAGTTTTCCAACTAGGCACCTGTAGAGAGCTGGATCATGAAAATGATCACCTTGTTCTGATTCCAGCTTTAAATGCATAGGCAAGGGAGTCTTTGTAGATTTGGAAAGATCAAAACCACAATCTTGTAACAATTCGTTAGTGAATTTCTTCTGAGTAAGAATAACACCATGATGAACATAAGAAACTTCTATTCCCAAGAAGAAATTCAGCTTCCCTAAATCCTTGATGCTAAACACATTGTACAAGTGATCTTTTAGATCCCGTATTACTGCATTATCATTACCAGTGAGGATGATATCATCCACATACACAACTGCAAAGACTAGAACAGAAGAATTATGCAAAATGAATAGGGAAGTATCATTTGCAGACTGTATAAATCCTTTGCTGTTCAATTCCTCAGTCAATTTGGCAAACCATTGCCTTGAAGCTTTTTTTAGTCCATAAAGACTTCTTTGCAGTTTATAGACAAGATTATTAGGATTAAGGATTCCTTCTAGCATCTTCATATACACTTCTTTAGTCAATTTGCCATGTAAAAAGGCATTGTTAATGTCAAGTTAATGTAGAACCCACCCATGTCCTGCAGCTACAGCAAGTATGCTTCTTACAGTTACCATTTTGATGACTAGAGAAAAAGTCTCATCATAGTCTATGCCATAGACCTGTGTGTAACCCTTAGAAACAAGCCTAGCTTTCAACCTCTCAACTGTCCCATCAGCTTTGAGCTTAACCTTAAAAATCCACTTACACCCTATAGCTTTCTTTCCTTTAGGCAAGGGAACAAGAATCCACTACTAGAAAACAGTCGAATAACGACGGAAAATTTCCGTCGGAAACACCTTAATTTCCGTCGGAAAACAGTTTTCCGACGGAATTCCGTCGGAACTGGTTGTCGCAATACACGTTGTCGCAAAAAGGGCCTTTTCCAACGGAATTTCCGTCGGAAACATGTTTTCCGACGGAATTCTGTCCGCCGGAAGTGAATTTTAGGTTCATTCGGGAAAGTCCGTCGGAAATTTCCGACGAATATTATTTCGCCGGAAAATTCCGACGGAAATTCCGTCGGAAATTTCAATTAAAAAAAACGCACCCCACCCAGAACCACCAGCCCCCACCCCAGAACCACCAGCCCCACCCCAGAACTACCAGCCCCTTCTTATCCCACCACCACCAACACTACCGCTCCAATAATGAACCCCAAAAAATGAAAATAAATCCCGAAAACACCAAAAACAACGAAAATTAAACATCGAAAAACGAAAATTAAACCCAACAAAATGAAAATCAACCCCAACGAAATAAAATACACCCCCAAAAAATCGAAAATTAACACCACATAACGAAAATCAGCCAAAAAATCTTAAATTAACAACGAAATCGAAAACATCCACACAATTATCTAATAAAATTCATAAATTAACATAACAATTACAAAAATATACAATTATCCAATAAAATTCATAAATTAACATAACAATTACAAAGAAATTAACTAGATCTACAATCTAACCTAAATTAAAACTAGATCTACAAAACAAAAACCTTGAAAGTTGTTGGCTGTTGTTGTTGTTGCGTCGTGGTTGTTATTGTTGCGTCGTTGTTGTTGCTGTGTCGTTGTTGTTGTTGTTGCGTTGTTGCTGCCGACATTGGTGGTGGTTGACGTTGCGGTCGATGCTGGTGGTGGCTGGAGACAGAAGAGTATGACGGTGAGAGAAAAAATAAAAATACGAGACGGAGAGGAGGAGGAGATGGAGGATTGGAGAAGAGTAGAGGGAGAAGAGACGGAGAGGAGGGGCAGAGGGAAAGGAGGAAAGAGAAGAGGAGAGAGAAAGAGAATGTGAAGGGGAAAGTGAAAAGAGGCGGAACGCAGAAGAAGGGGATTAGGGTTAGTATATAAATTTATTTTTTTCTTTTTTTTTAAAATTATAATTCCGACGGATTTTGTCGTCAAAAATTTCCGACGGAATATTTTTCCGTCGGAATTGACCTTTTTCAACGGAATATTCCGTCGGAACGTCTAATTATTCCGACGGATTTATTTTCCGTCGAAAATTTCCGGCGGATTTCCGACGGAATGTTTTAATTCGTCGAAAATATCCGACGGAAAATAAATCCGTCGGAAATATCAATTTTTCCGACGGATTTAAAGGTCCGTCGGAATCGATCCGTCGCTATTTGACCTAATTCTTGTAGTGATCCAAATCCCATTCTATTCTAATACAGAAATTTCTTTTTGCATAGCATCAACCCAGCCTAGGTCTTGAGAAGCTTCCCGAAAACTACTAGGTTCATGAACAGTTGTAGTACAAGCAATTTTGTGTTGATCTGAACTAGGAATATCCTGGAACATGACAATGTTACACCAATGCTGAGAAATATAAGGTGCAGTGATGTAATATTTCATCCAAGCAGGGGCTTTATGTGGTCTGGTTGATTGTTTAAGTAAAGGGTGAGGTATAGGATCAGCTATTGTGTTTTCAGAAGGAGAATCAGAAGTGACAAAAGGAGAAGAAGTTTGAGATGGTTGTGATGTAATTGAGTCATGAGTAGAAATAGGAGTATGAGAATCTCATGTGTGAAGGTAATGTCACTATCAAAGTCCTTACACAGTTTATGAGTGCTGATCAAATTAAAAGACAAAACAGGCACATGCAACACATTTTTTAACTCAACGCCATTATCAAACCTAATTATCCCAACATTCTCAATTTTCACATGTTTTCCATCATCAGCAACTGTAATAGTAGTAGGCACCTTACAATATTTCTCAAAGCTATGAAACAAATCAATATTAGAACAAATATGATATGTGGCCCCACTATCTACTATCCATTTGGAATTCAAACAGGATAATAGGCATGTACCTGCTACATTAGCTGAATTGTTAGCAGAATGCACAAGATTCTGTGCATTCTCAGTCTGAGCTGAAGACACATGCTGCATCATCTTGCTATATTCTGCAGCCGATAGATGAACAGGTTCACAAGCTAGACTGTCATCCAAATTAAAGAATCATCACTGTAAACTATGGCTGCAATCCTTTTGCCTTTTCCTTTGTATCCAGGCTGAGAATTTGGATATCCATAGATCTTATAGCATCTATCTATAGTATGACCAGACATTTTGCAATGTTCACAGAAGTAACTAGACTGTTTCTTAGGAAAAGAAGTACCACGTCCAACTCTAGCTCCAAAAGAAGCACCTGAATTCCTCTGCTGGCAAGAATTAGGAATAGGAGGTTTGTAAGTAGCTTTCCTATTCTGAAAACTCTTATTCTCAGCAGAAAATGCCACCGAAGACATAGAATCTGTCAGATTGCTAGCATCTCTTTGCTTTTCTTCTTGAACAAGTAATTTGTAAGCCATAAAAACATTAGGTAAAGGCTGCATCATCAAAATATTTGTTCTGACATTAGCATATTTGTGATCAAGTTTAATGAGCAACTAAATGAGTCTCTCCTCCTGTTGTTGCTGTAAAATTTCTAAGATAAATTGCAAGTACAACCACTGCAACTGCAAACAGGAACAGGATTAATTCCATTAATTTCATCCCAAAAACCATTAATCCGAGTGAAAAGCTCCGCAATACTAGAATTTTCTTGCTGCAAATCAGATAATGATTGCTGAATTGTGAACAACTGAGGTCTAGAACTCTGCGAATACCGATCCTCTTGATCCTTCCAGATCTCTCTAGCTGTAGTGAAATAGATCACACTTCGAGCTAAAGTAGCATCAAGAGATCGCAGAATATAGGAGATGATCATCGCATTGCACCTCTCCCAAGCATGAGAAGCAGGATCTGATGCTGCAGGTTTAGGTAAGGAACCATCGATGAAAACGAGTTTGTTCTTCGCAGCTAGTGCAATCATCATACTACGACGCCATTCATTGTAACAATCGCCAGAAAACTTCTCAGAAACAATAAGAACAGCGGGATTTTCTGAAGGATGCAGAAAATATACACTAGAATGATCTTGAGTAAGAGACAGAGGTTGAGTATTGAAGAGATCAAACAAACAGAAGAACAAAATCAATCGATTGAAGCAAAAAACCGCAAGAATCACAAACAATCAAATCAATGAAACAGTAATCAGAAGAAAAACAACTCAAAATCATGCGAAAATCAATAGAAAATAGCAGGATCTCTGCTCTGATACCATGATAAAATCTGATGAAATCAGATTATTAGGAAGAAAAATACAGTAGAATTTAAGAGAGAGAAAATTAGAGAGAGAAAGGAGATATTATCATTCATTGATTAATTGAGTGAATGAATGAAATACAAGGTATATTCTGCCTTTTATTACAGCAGAAACATCTAGAAATAGTTTGTTACACAAGAAAGCAAATATAACATAATTCTGTTATAGAAGAGCTGAGCTGGACAATGAGCTGGCAAACAGGCTGGCAATCTGTGTATATTGAGCTCAAGGTGGATCATAATCTTCATGATCTTCAACAACTTTAATATGCATCCAAAACAATTATTTTAATTTGCGAAAAATAAATTTAAAAAAATAATTGACTACTTTATGAATGGATTTGACAGATGTATTGGCATTTAGCAATGAAATGTTTCAAAATATATTGTGTTCTTAACTTAACTACAGACAGCAGAGTTGCATGCAGGACTTTGGTTTACACCACTACCCGCGCCGTTTTGTTCTCCCTTAAGCTTGTGCGCTAAACTAAAACTCTCGACAGTCTATCTCGCTCATCCTCATTTTTGTCATACTTTTATTTACATAATCATCACCACTACTTTATGTATGTGTCTTTAATATATCTTCATTCCATTTAATTTATTAATTTAGGTATAGTATGATTCTTGTCACGATAAGATTACCAGTAACACACAAAATGCTACCTTATTACCTTTCACATGAATAAGGTGTCTTGATCTTGACTCATACTTTAAATAAATTAAGCTAAATATGATCTTAATTATTTGATTTGGTCGCATGCATTCTAGTACATCAAAATTGAAGTTGATCTAATTGTACATTAGCTTAATTTATTAAATTAGCAATCTAATATTACAACATGAATAGTATATTAAAAAATCAATGCAAACTCGAACCAAAGCTAACTTATTCTCAGAAGAAGTTTAGTTACTTTTTCCTAAGCTCGTTAGTTATTTTTTAACACAAACAGGAGAATACTTATATTAATAGGCTATTAGCCATAGTTAAAACTACAACTAGCATCAAATAATTTGTACAAACAAAATTGATGCTTCCCAAATATTGCCTAATAAGAGAATAAGAGATAGACAAAGACGACACTACCGCTGTACATATCCACCTGCTGTAGATATTGCCTAAGCTCGTTAGTTGTTACTCCGTATTATGAACTTTGGAAGTCAACAATAACTTTTTTTTTTTTTTAAAATATTTATTAGGGCCTGTTCACTTCAGCTTAATTTCAGTTCAGTTTAGTTCAGCTCCAATTAGTTCAATTCAATTCAGCTCTTAATTTCCTTCTCTCATAAAATATTCATTTCAGCTCACTTCAGTTTAGTTCGATTCAGTTCAGTTCAGCTCCAATCAATTCAGTTCAATTCAGTTCAGTTTAATTAAGCTAATTTCAATAAATG
Source organism: Chenopodium album (assembly GCF_948465745.1). Lineage (NCBI taxonomy): Eukaryota > Viridiplantae > Streptophyta > Magnoliopsida > Caryophyllales > Amaranthaceae > Chenopodium > Chenopodium album. The sequence continues at coordinate 9,395,724 of NC_137853.1, read as the reverse complement.
TGAACATACACTTAGTTAATAGAATTTTTACTAACTAGTCAATTAATTAAATCTGATCTTATACAAAGCCTTTGCTAACAATGCAATTTGAATTTGTCCCAATAACTATTTGTATAGCTCTTATCCATGCATCCAAACAATGAAACAATAATGCCCCACTCTCTCATTGATTATTGCACATGCAATGTATTTAAAACAAACTATCACAAATTCAAATTTATCAAAGTTGATAAAATCTATGGAGTAAAATCGTGTGAATGTCAATTAACTTAATTTAGGTACTTTATACATCATTGAGAAATTAAAAGTGATATGACCTGAAATAAAATCTCGAAAATGTATCTATTTTATCCTTTATGACTCTCTCTACGAATTTAGTGTAACAAAAACCCAATATTAATGGTAAAAGAAATTGGAGGTATATATTCCCCAAATAGTTCGTGGAAAACTCTATGAGTAGCTTTTTAATTTAAAACCTTTTATCGTAAAACTACAACGGTACAACCCCGGCGTTTAGTGAAATACTACCCCCAATTTCATCGACATTCGTCAAAATCCATGCTACATTTTGCAACATTCTTCCCTTAATTCTGCAATCTAACAATTAAACATAAATTTTGTATAAGATATAAAGTGGAGAATCAACCCGTTGAAATAGAATCAATTATAATATAGACTTCGTAATTTGTTTGCTATGTTGGAACAAACATACTAGTATTACTTTATTATAAAACAAATTAAAGTATAATCTCATATTTTTATGAATGTTTTTCTTTTAAATTCTTGCACTTTTGATAATTTTTCGTAGTAGTTGTTGATTTCCAATATGAATTTTGGATGGGACTTCTTTTAATTTTACTTTATGTTGTAGTTGACTTTAGCGTTTCAGATTGTTTCACAAATTCCTACCTCAAACCTTTTGCCCCAAAACAATATTCTGTACTAGTTTGAATTACAAAAATCAATGCACGAAAGAGCATAAACGCATTTGCATAATTAGTTTATTAAGGTTTTGTTTGGGAAAGAGAATTTTTGAAATTTTAGCTTATTGGAGTCTATTAGAAATTATAACCAATCTAAACAGCTTAATGATATATACTTATAGTTTTTGGTCTAATAATTAATTTTTTAAACACTTTTACACAATCAGCTATTATAACATGTTAGTAATCAGTTAATTAGTACAACTAGTCGACTAGGTAGTCAAACCAGTTAACATTAATAGCTATCATAACCCCAAAGAAGGCGTACTCTCTTTTCTTTAACTTGATCCTCCTCCTTCTCAATAGCAAACTAAAATGACAAATTTGACATTGACGAGTACTTACGATGATAACCCTAATACCAGTGGTTGTAGATGATGTTAAGTCATAATAGTGTCTTATTAGTCTCAATTAAATAATTACATATAGTGTATTTATTAGGTGGTTTTTGCTATGATGTGCTGATTGAGCTAAAGAGGAAAAATTAATTGTACGTCATGATCATTTGGTAGTTTTGTTAGAAATAACCTTTTATGTTGTCATAATTTGCCATGATAGACCTTTTTATTGTGACAAATTAGCTTAGAGCCTTAAAGGCGATGTTTCTAATCACGACATTTGGGGATGATTTACAAAAATATAGCTTTTAAAAAACTTATTCACGGTTTTGCGTTGGAATGAAACTTATTTACGAAAATATAGTCCACGTAGGCTCAGTAATACATTTGGGGTAGGTTTTTTCTTTAGAGACAAACCGCTACCTTAAGTAGCGGTTTTAGACTGTAACCGCTACTTACTTAAGTTAGTGGTTTGCCTTAGTAGACTCCAAGTAAAGATATGGAGTAGCATTATAAAGGGTAAAACCGCTACTGTACATAAACCACTCCTTGAGGTAGCGCTTTCACTCTTGAAAATAAAAAAATAAAAAAATAAAAAAATAAACAAAAATAAACTTATCTGAGCCTACGTGGACAGTAGTTCCGTAATTAAGTTTTATTCCAACGCAAAAGTGTAAATAAGTTTTAAAGTAACTATATTTTGGTAAATCATTCGATATTTTGCCGAAATTTAAAAGTTGACGGTCACTTTTGGGCGTTGACCATCATGTGCAAAACACGTGAATTGTTCAAAAGCCTAGGGTTAAAGTGTTCATAGTTGTCATAGCTCATAGGTTCTCTATTACAAGAGATAAATTATCAATTCAATGGTCAGATGATTAAATAATTATTCACTTTGAGTTCATCTTTAATTTACATCGTCAAGGCAACTTTCAACATTTCTAAATTGACATTCATCCATTTGATTTCGCATATTAAGAAAAGTTGCAATTAATATATCAGTAGCAATTTCAACCTTGAGATTAAATATATCAGCTCAAGTTACAATATCTTCATTCTATTTTTGAACTATACCAATGGTTGGCCAAAAAAAAAAAAAAAAAAAAAAAAAAAGAACACAATAATTTGTTTTATCATCTTATAATTGAATTGATAGACTTATTAGTTGATTTTGAGTTTTTGACACTTCCAATACCAATAACTATTGTAGAGCAAGCGTTCTCATCTATAAAAAATTAAAAATCATATAAACCATAATTCGTAACGGCATGCATGATTAATGAGTACTTGACCCAGCTACTATAATTGGGTAGCCATTATATTTCAAAATAAAAAATAAAAAAAAATGAGTACTTGACAAATTTCTTGATGATTATATAAATATTCGTTGAAAAGGAAATTGCAATGAAGTTTACTAGTGATTCAATAATTGATTGAATGTATACTGATGAAAGAATGAAGAGTCCTTGTTAAAGTCCCCAGTAACAAAGGTTATTTTGATTATGATATTCTAAGCGTTTAATTTCTTTTTATGCACATTTTTTTACTCAAGATTAGAACTATTTTGTTCTTAGGAGTATTATTCATTGTTATAATTTCTATTATTAGTATTTGTCATCACAAATGTCATTTTCTTAGTTTAAATGTCACTAATAATTATCTTTCCTTGATTTTAAATGATGACAAAATAAATAAATAAATAAAAAAAAAAATTGAATATTTTTGTCAAATGTCAATCCAAGTATCCAACAACTATACCCTAGAAAAATAAGTTTAAATAACAACTTCAAATTTTTTTAAAAAAAATTATAGGGATTGACGATTTGACGCTAGGCTCCTATTCCACTTACATTTGATCCCATCAAAAAAACAACTCCCCACCTCTTACGTCCCACCCACATCTCACTTCTCAACCCAAAAATACAGAAAAAAAAAAAAAAAAAAAAAAGCCCAAACCTTAATTTCCAATTTTACCCTTGGACCCACCATTACCAATTTCCTCAGTTTCTCTCCTCCAATTAAAAAACTCCTTTCTCCTCCCAAAAAAAAAAATCAACCTTTTTTCTCTTTCTCATTTATTTGCTCTATCACTCAAAACTTCCACTCCTCCAATATTTTCACCCACTCCTCTGCTCAAATTTATTAGCCCCCTTGTCCCGTACCAGGTAATAATACTCCTACTCGTTACAATACCCCGTCTCGCTTCCGTCCAGATTTAGTTTTCACATTACTCGTTTCAGTTACGTGATTACTCATTTTTGTCGGAATATTATTACATATCTGCTCAGATGGAATGAATAATAAATTCGATTACATCTTGTGTGTTATGTTAGTGGGATTTATCTTCACATTTTGCTCGTGACTTAACAATGGCGTCGATGGTTCATACTTTCTTCCACTCCCTTCTTTCGCCTTCCAATTGAAATTTTCTCTCTTCAAAATAATTTCAATACTCTTCTCTGATTTCAGGTTTGTTTTCATTCCTTCTTCTTTAATTTTTATTTTGCTAATTTCTGAATTATTTGTAATGGGGTCCAATTATCTGTTCATTTTGGTACTAATGAAATGATCTTTTTGGTTACTTCAATGATTTTTGTTTAAAGTTATTTCTCTTTATGATGATTTCATTTTTAAAAGGTAATAAGGTGAAGCATAAGTAATTTGAGTACTATAAAAATGAGTCACATTAATTCTCAAATATGGAATTTCTAAGTCAAAATTTAAGTCCTAATTAATTAATGTGTAATTTGAGTAAGTAATTTGAGTACTATACCAATTTATAGTCTAAGATAATTATATGATTTTTCGCGATCATATACGGGTAGTTATCATGGAATTTGCTTTATTTATGTGTTTAATGGAAATGGACACATGTTAGATAAACCTTAATTTAATTACCTTAGCTTAAATGATTTGTTGTTGTAAGGTATTTAATTGGTGGGTAATATACTAATATTATATGTAATTGATGTGAGTGTGCTCAGAATTAATATTCACATATTATTTGGAAGATAGTACTCGTATATGATTAGTTGATTACTGTTATAATGTACCATTAATGAAATTATGTGATAATGAAAATATAAGTAACTACTATAAAAAGGTCATTTCTTGTAACTATGAGACAGTGAGTTGATGAAGCCGAAATAATAATATGCAAAATTTCTTATTTGTTATCATAAGTAATGATCTCTTACCAAAAATAAATGTCTTAAATATTACGAGTACTTTTTTTTTTTTTTTTGAGGGAAATGTCTTAAATATTACTAATATCAATGTAGTAATATAATTCAAATAATTAACACATGTAATTTGTGTATGAAAGACTAATTAATGGGTGGATATTTATATATAGTGGTGGGCACACAAGCAAAATTAAACATGAGGATGGGGGTGAAGAAGAGCTTGGCTTGCTGTACGAGAGACAGTAGAGAAATTAGCATTGATTTTGATGAGAATGAACATAACAACAGTAAGCTTCTACTTTCTCTCTCTTCTTCCTAATTCTTATACATTTCAATTTCTTCCGTTATATTTCACCATCATATTTTTATTATGTTTGATATTATATACCCATCATGTTATTATTGCTGAAATAGTGTTTGGTTGCCCCCCTCTTAAATGCTTGATGAGTTTACTGAATTCATATGCAACTACTACTGTAACATCTTTGGTTACACGGGGTGTAAAGATACAACCGGTTGTATAATGAAAATTACGAGTATTTTTTTGTCTAATTTTGGAATGGCATTTGCGCATGAGAACACTACATAGAGTAAGGTTGTATTACTTCAATAAGGTACTGAGGCACATGGCTATCAACGTGCGTCATTGGCTTTAGATGCTGCGGAGTAGACATATTTTATGGTCCAAAGAAACAAACCATGAATAAAACAAAACATTACCCAAAAAAAACCTACATTAATCTTTATACTCATTAATCGAGATCTGGTTAGTGGCTAATCTATCATCTATGTAGTATTTCGTATGTATGTAGATCTTGACATCTTGTGTGCCTCTTCTTCTACTTCGTACTAAAAACAAGAAAATAGTCCACATGTTTGGAAATACAAGTAGTACTACTATCTTCGTTTTTGGTTGTTCTACTCATATACTGTCATACTACAGAGTATATACACGTACATTTATTCTTAAAAAATGTTAGTAGAATATATAAATTTATTAGCACTTTAATTATAACAAATATACTTTCTAGTATGTCAACACGTGAATTAAGATATTGTATCTATTTTTTAAAAATTCAATAGTTGAATCACAAATTATTGTAATGTTACCAAAGGGCCCAATTCGGCAATTTGGCGTTTAAAAAGCGTAATTCAGGGAACATATTAAAAATCTGTTTATGAAATCGTCAATTTGGAATTTCGGAATCCCTACTTATCAAGGAAGCAAGATAAATGAGATTGTAAACATATATAATTGGACGTTTTTGTTGAAATGAATGTACCGATGTACAAGCTGGACTTATTAGTTGTATACTAATTTGTCATATTGTTTCTAAAAACGTGTAAGAAAGAACTACTCTGTACTAAACACTAGTACTCAAACAATGACACAAAAATGAAAAACATGTCATGAAAACGAATACAAATATAAATACAGGTGTAATTGGATAGAGCAACACGTCAAATGATAACTAAAATGTACATGAAAATATGAAAGATGATTTTAATGTGCAAGTACTCTCCCAGAAAATTTGGTCCATACACTTAATTTCTGGCTGGTATAAGCAATAAACTAGGTCATCATTTAGTAATGCAGTAAATAATAGGCATAAAAGATTTTTGGTTCGTCAATTTTCAAACAAAAGCACCAACATTATTTGGCTCAAGGTAGGGGAGTCTTTTTGCTACTTTAGTTTGACTTTGGCATAACATACACGAATTTTTAAATGTAATAAAATGAGTTGTTGGATATTGTCTAATGCTACTTTTCATGGTTTTTAAAACTAATTAATTGCACTATTTCCCATGTAATGTATGGATTAATTAGACTTTTTGGAGTAAAAGGTCCTTTTCAATTTTCCATTGGTTTCTTTGCTTGTGTGTACTAAGTTCGAAATTTTAAATTTGAGAGAGCATTCTTTTTATCTACTGTTATTCCGTCATATTATAATACTCCCTCCGTCCCAAAAAGAACGATCCATTTGGCCAAAACTTTGTCCCAAAAAGAATGACTCATTTGCATTAAAACACCCACCAATTTGCAACAATATTTGTGCAAAATTAGTTTCCCCATATAAAAATTTAATTTTCCATGTTATTTTATTACTTTATCTCTCTATTTTTTTCAAACCCCATGTAAATTTATCTTTCCAATATACTTTTACTTCTTTTTACTTAACTTCCTTAATACCCGCGTAATCAACCCAAATTGGTCGTTCTTCTTGGGACGGAGGGAGTAATATGATCTTTAGATAAAATGAATATTCAATGTTTAAACTCTAAATATTACGAAGTACGGAGTATTATTTATTTATTGAAGGGGATCATTATTAATTGATAAAGTTACTCCATCTCCATCTCTTAATTAGATTCCTACTTATTTCTATTATGTGAGTAATAAATGAAGGAAATAAGAATTTAATTAAGGGACGGAGGAAGTAGTAATTAAAATTCTTATAAATGTTGGATTGATTTATCTTCACAACAAAGTGTATCTCCGCTAATTTTGAAAATTAAATATGAAAGGCCGTGCTCATAAATTTAAAAATGTGAGAATGACAAAAGTAGAATATGTTCTTGTTGCATTTCTTGTAATTTTTCCCCCTAAAAAGAAGGTGGGGTAAAATATGTAACACTTGCATAGTCCAAGCTCATGAAATTGTGTCATACGAAGTATATGGAAACAGAAAATGATGGAAGTAATGTTGTAATAGGGGAAGGAGAATTTGTTGTATTCTGAAGTCTTATTCTCTTATGAAAAAGAGGTATTAGGAAAATACTTGGTAGAAGACTAAAGTGTTTTTTTTATTAAAATAGAGGTCCACGGAAATTTCCTATGGCTGAATGCTTCCCTAATCCCTCTTCGTTACGTGTAATCAATGTATGAGTTGCGCACTTATCACATTTTTTTGTACCTTTCTTAATGGTTTTGAAAATAACATCCCAAGTAATTTTAAAACAAATTTATTCTTCCAATATAATAGTAAAACAATCGTCCAAAAAAAAAAAAAAAAAAAAATTCTATGTACTTCATACGAAGTATTATATAACTACAACGTGGTTCTAAGTGATTTATTTTATCCGAATTTATTTTTGACCATTATTATGTTTTCTTCGTCTTTTATCTGTAACTCTGTAAGAAATTAGAACATTTTCTCTGAATTAATTTTAAATACATGTCATAATTTGCATTCAAAGATATTTGTAGGCATTGTAGCAACTAAAAACCCAATTTTTTTGACATTTTACTTGGATTTTTTTGTTATAGTTTATAGATTACAATTTTTATAATTTCCTCATCATATTTTTTTTTTAAAAAAGAAAAAAGAAAAAAAACTAAGGAAATTTGTTGATGCTTAATGGTCATAAATTCATAATTGCACACCCACTGGATCCATTTTCTAAGGCCTGACAAGTGACAACCTTGCTGGGTCATAGGCCCAACTGAGGGAATCTTTGACTAATGATGTTTTGGGCAGAAGTTATTCCATTGGGCCCATTCTTTTTCTTTCCTTTTTGAGGTATGTAATCTGTGAGAATTGTTTTGTAGAATTTCACCTTATCGTCATACATGGATCTTTAAGAAATGCATATCTTTACTTTCCCGAATACGTATTATAATACTATTTTCTCCGTTTTTTATTACTTGCAAGTTGCAACATATGACACGAATTATGCATAATATGGACCAGGACTATTATTGATTCTTATACTATTCCTTGTGGGTAAGATATGCATATCTTAAGGATATGTTAACAATGCCTAGAAAAGGAAAATATCATACAGTAATAAATATTATTGTTGTTATGATTCTATTTTATTTATTCATTTTTTTTACTCTAGGTTAAAATGCTAAGACTTAGAGTATAAACTAGACTCAATTTCTTTTCTTTCTCCCCCCATCTTTGCACTTCTATGATGAAAATTTATCTTATGTATGCAATAAAATTGTGTTCCCTATGTCCTGGTGCTAAGTGTTAACGAGAAATAGATGTATATCAAAAATTAAGCACAGGCAGACTTGTAATCGACTGGTCAGATGTATTTGGGTTTGGTATAGGTTGGTTTCGGTGACTTAGGGCCAGTGATAAACTACTTTTTTTTTGTTACATTATTTCGGGTTTTGGGTTCAGGATCTTAAAATTTTCGAGCAATTCTGATTAGTGTTTTTACATCAGGTAAATTTTGCAAGGTCTAATGTTTGGCTTGTTGCTTGTCTTTACTAATGAAAGATACTTCTGGATCAATTTATGGCATTTAAAATTATCTGATTTCGTATACAACTTCCCTTTCACTTGAGTGAAAACAATACCTGCTTAAGTGCTTATGGCTGCAAGCACAAAAATGATACTTACAATCTGCTGTCAAATCTTTCAACTTTCTCCTTTACAACAATTCCTGATATTTTCGTTAAATAGTAAACTACCATATGCTTGTTACCCCTTAATTCGTTCATTATTGCTTATATACCCACTGACCGTCTATGATCAAGATTTTCAGTAGTGTAAGGCCAAGTTTACCAGTTGATATGTGCATGTTATCAATGCTTACTCTCTTGCTGAATTAGTATAATTACTCTAAAAGTAGAATGTGTCACTCTTGAAACTGAAGATGAAAACATATCTTTTACTCTCAATGGGAATATACCTTGAAAAATTGTCATCATTTTTTGTATGTTAGATATAGTAGCAATAATTTATACAAACATATTTCAGGAATCATGACATATGATGGTCTCGAGAGTTGCATTTTCAACAGTCGATTGTGCACAAATGAGAATTCAATCTGTGGGGAGAATGATTGTCCAGCAGACTCTTTTAATGGAGGAGAAACCAGCTGCTCATCAAGCAAAGATGCTTTCGGTTCTTTCTTTTCTGATAGGACTATGAAGAGGAACCATGAAGAAACAGATGAGTGGAGTGTCCCAGAAAGCCCAGAACATATTTATGTCAAAGACAGAGCGCCTTACACTACTCAGTTCTCTGATGTGGAGGCTATGAAAGAGAAATTCGCGAAACTTTTGTTAGGCGAGGATGTGACTGGAGGACGCAAAGGCATATGCAGTGCTCTAGCAATATCGAATGCAATAACAAATCTTTCAGGTATCGATTTTGCTTAACCTTTATGTGATCTTTCATTCTTACCAGTTGTTAACACTTTATTATTAACATCTACTAATTAACATCTACAGCATCTGTTTTCGGGGAGTTGTGGAAATTGGAACCATTATCCGAAGAAAGTAGCGCTAAGTGGCAAAAAGAGATGGATTGGTTACTTTCGCCTGCCAATTATATGGTTGAATTGGTTCCTGCTAAGCAAAGTGATACTAATGGTCAGAACTTTGAGGTGCCTCCTATTCCTCTACAATCTTTGAACTAATTTTATTAAGATAATATTGTCCTAACTTCTGTTAATTTTTGGACTTTGGACCAGATAATGACACCCAAAGCTCGTGCAGATGTGCATATCAACCTTCCAGCACTTCAGAAGATCGACTCTATGCTAATTGTAGGTGGTCTCTTCATTCCATTGAATGTATAAATTGTTATAATATGAATGGAGGAACCTTTTTGATTGTAAGAAAGAAAATATAAGCCATTTTTTTTTTCCAATCTAACATAACCTATGGAATTTGAATATGCATCAGGAATTTCTGAACTCGATGGTGGAGACAGAATTTTGGTATGCAGAAGGCAATAGCCGAAAAGATGGAAGAGGGGGGAGTGAAAGGCAGAGCAGAAGGTGGTGGCTTCCGTCTCCAAGAGTCCCAGCTGGTGGTCTCTCAGAAACTGCCCGAAAGAAGTTGCTTTCTCAGGGTAATATGGTCCATCAAGTTTTCAAGGCTGCCAAATCCATCAACGAAAATATCTTGCTTGAAATGCCAGTGCCTAAAGGCATTCAAGATGCACTCCCCAAGGCAAGCCCATTTCTATTTTTATCTAAGCATTAGACATGTCTGTTTATTGTAACTCGTTGCAGTCATTGAGTAATATTACCTCGTGTTTCAGTTCATGAAAATTGCTTAGTGGATGATAAATTGTTATTTATATGCTTGAAATGCAGTCTGGAAGGGCTTGTTTGGGAGAGGAATTGTATAAAGTCATAGCCTCAGGATCAAGCTCAGCATCAGAAATCATTGATTTCCTGAAACTGAGATCTGAACATGAGGCTCTTGACATTATCAATAAGCTGGAGGCTGCAGCACTAGCATGGAGAGAAAAAATCAAAGAGCAGATCAGTGGTATCAAGACTCCTGTCAGAAAATCCTGGCGCTTTATGAAGGAGCCCATACCTGAGGTGGAAAAATCGGAGTCACTATTGCTCTCTGTAGATGCAATTCTGTGTCAATTGAAGATGAGGTATCCGTGCCTTCCTCACACATTCCTCGATGTCACGAAAATACAGTATGGCAAGGTTAGTATAACTGGATACAGTATGACCTCTAATCTGTATATTTGATTTTTATGCAGCTAATATATTTTTTTTTTCAATAGGATATTGGACATTCCATTCTTGAAGCATATTCCAGAGTTCTTGGAAACCTGGCTTACAGCATACTGACAAGGATTGGAGATATCCTACAAGAAGATCACTCGAGCAACCCCAATTCCCCAATGCCAACGCCCTATATTTCATCGGTGTCATTCATAAACGGAATGCTGGATAGCCCCATTGGCAACCCACATATAAGGCACTCCCTAGTTGAACGAATGAACAAGGTGGATGGGTATTTCAGTGACTCAAACCCTAGCAGGTGTTCTGATTCAGAGATTTCATCTAGTACCGATGCAAAATCTAGCTCAGTTACTGCAACACCTAGTTCCAGCCGCGTCTGGTGCATTGGCAAAGATGGTTGCAGCAATGCTTCGCCAGAGAGTTCATTCACATAAGTTCTCTACTTTTTGGTAGCTTCCTATATATAAGTATGACTTTATAATCAAGAACAATTCCTTTCTTATATTTCTTTCATTAGAAAGTGGACATATTCATGATTGGCATCTCATATTTATAATGTGGAGTATATATATAGAGTACTATTTGGACACATCCAAAACAAGAATTTAAGATCACTCTATCTAAGATTACTAATAGCAAACTTCTTTACCATGAAGTAGTGCCAATGGATGTGCTTTCAAAAAAAAAAAAAAAAAAGTAGTGCCAATGGATGTTGCAGTTGCTTAAAAAAATAACAATTGTGGTAACAACTACTTGTAACAAACTAACAATAACCAATTGTGCTTCAATAAGGATTCGTTTGGCCGATTTGATGACTGAAGTTAACAAAAGTTGAACATCACTCTATCAGTAGTTTATTTACTAACCACATTTCTATTTTTAGAATCAATGAGGTTTTGGTTTAGTAGAAAATCTTGCGTGGACCTGGTCCACAATAATATTATTATGGACCTAAGGTTTATACATACGTAACTGGCATTATATTCAACATAGTGACTCTTAATTTAAATATAGTAATCTTACTTTTTAACATAGTAACCTTTTTTAAAACTTGTGTGACCTTTAATGTTATTATGAATTTAAAGTACGATATTATGTTGGATAGTGACCTAATTTTAACATAGTGATTATTATTATTCATATTGACCATTATATTAAAAATTTCATTAAAAAATAACCTCTTATAGCTTTTTATTCAAAAAAAAAAAAAATTAACCTCTTATAGCTTTTATAATGTCACACTAATTAACTTTTATTTCAACATAATAACCTTTATTTTGATATAGTAACCTTTTTTTTTATTAACATATTGTTTCTAATGTTGGTGGTCCACAATAAATTAGTGTGAACCAGGTCCATTTAAGAATTTGTATTGGTCTAGTGGCAAAACTGAGTGTCCTAGTTCTTGGGGACAATGAAATTGCTTGATCTATTGATTTGTCAATAATTATGAATATAATTGGAGAGCAAATTCTGTTACACTCCCGGATCAAAATGGGGCGTTTTCATATGCTTAGAAATTCACAAAAATCACACGAAGTCATTTTATTAAGATATCTTGAACTTGTAAACGAGCAGAACATGAAGAACCATATCACATCACGACAGACTTTATATCCCAATAAAATGAATGCCTATTCATACCAACAAGATGCATCTTTCTTTTAAAATTTCTCACATATTTAAGTATAGACACTTTCAACCGGGAATCACTGAAAGTATCAATAACGAGAGGTTGATTTTTTTTTTTTTTTTTTTTTGGACTCACATGACATAGTGACATAGTGTGTTTGTGTGATCTGATGGTTAAATTGAAAATGAGAGTGATGGATAGCTCAAGTGGTTAGAGCTCCCCTCCCAGTCCTAGGTGGTCCTGGGATCGATTCTCATCACCTGCCCTTGTGGCTCTCTAATCACCAAAAATTAAAAAAAATGGTTAACTTTAAATAAGTAATATGTTATACATAATCCTTATGATTGCCTAAAAAAAATACATAATCCAGACTTTATATATGAGGAGCTAAAAATGAAAAGAAAAAAAAAATGAAATTATACATTAATTACACGCAATTTTTATCATAAATTCCTAAATTAATACTCCATACCAAATTGGGAAAGATCTTAAATACTTATTCATAGCGTTGAAAAAATAAAAAATAAAAGTTAGGAACACTCATCAAAAAGTTTAAAAAATCTCTGTAATTGATCTCAACTGCCAAATTTCAGCTTAGCGGCTTCTGGATATCTATTAATCACTGCCATGGATGCAACCTCGAGCTCCACAGTGGTTTCGCAGATGAGATTATCATCTCCCTCCCTTCGTATTTTCAAACCCAGATTCCTTAGGTGAGTTTTTGGGACTTGCCATTTTTATTTCATATTTTTACCAAATGATTCCATTTTGTGATTCTTGCATGCTTGGATCAATTTGGGACATACTCATATTTTGATCTTTGATTTTTTTTAAAAAAAATTGTTCATGGGTTTGATCATACCCTTTGGTTGGAAATTTATTATGCTTATTTTAGCTTGTTTGATTGATTTGTTGTTTTTGGCTGAATTTTTTTTGTTTTTACTTTTCTGGGATATGATACAAATTAATAATGCCCATTTCAATCTCTCAGTTAATTTCTTGGGAATAACTTACATGTTCAATTTACAATCAATGACAAATTTTCGTTGGAGTTGCACCGTGAATTGTACTCTTGTTTTCTCCATAATTTATTTCTGTAATTCTTTCTGCCTTTGCAATTTTTATACTATAATTCTCTGTTCGTTTGGAATTAGTTGTTGCGTCGATAATGCAATGTAAAGTAAAAATGTGGCAATGGAACCTTTGAACTAGAGCTGTAGCAACGAAATCTTGATACTAGAAATGTAGCAACCAAATCTAAAAACTTGAAATGTAGGAACGAAACCCGGATGGATGTAGGATATGCTAGTATTGTGATTACTTGTACTAAATCAAATCGGGTTGGTTGGCTTCGAGTGAATGTCGCTCCTGCTTCTTACACCTTGATGTTGCATTATTAATTTGGCAGGTCAAGTCCACAAATCAGAAATTACTTGCCTACTTGTAGATATACATGTAAGAATTCTTCATCTGGCTCACGTACATTCGTATCCTCTGACTCAGTTGACAGTAAAAGAAGCAACATCAATGGATTGTCTTATTTTCAACCACAGCAGAGAAGTAATGTAGTAGTGGGAAAAACATTTTGTTCTGCGGCTTCATACACAAGCGCATACGATGAAAACCTGGCCAAAGATCCCTCTCATGTTGCAGAGGAAAAGATTGGGGTGCTTCTATTGAATCTTGGAGGACCTGATACTCTTAACGATGTTCAGCCGTTCTTGTTTAATCTATTTGCTGACCCAGTATGCTCCCTGGACTTGTTTGTTTACTTTTCTTAAGGTAGATAAAGCTATTATAAATACGAAGTATCTAAATTGTGTCTCTTAACCATTTGACTAGGACATCATTCGCCTTCCATCATTGTTTCGATTTTTGCAAAGACCCCTGGCGCGGTTAATTTCTATGCTTAGAGCCTCTAAAAGCAAGGAAGGATACGCTTCAATAGGAGGGGGTTCACCTTTGAGAAAGATAACTGATGAGCAGGTGAGACAATTTTTCTTTGTGGACTTTCCATATTTCTTCTTTATCATGTATTGTGTTTTGGTGAATAAGGCAATGAGGCATTGCCTTGTGGAACAAGGCAATGAGGCATTCACTAGTTAATATGGTTCATGGCTTATAGTCGTGACAATCCAAATTGTAAATGTTCTACCAGTAACTAGGGGGTAGGGGGATTATCCTAGTCACATTTACAGCTACATTGGGACTTCTACCCTTCTTTGCCATTCTATCCACAAGTCAATTTTCTTCTCTTCTTACATAGGCAAACTTGACGTCATTGGAACTCCGCTGCAACTCCCTGCACAAGGTGAAAATATTGTAAAAACAATCAGCCCCCATTCCTCCTTAAGCATTCTTGTTATCTCTAGGTTCAGAGAGGACCATCACATTTTGGAATTTTTAGTTTTGCAATCTGTAGTGCTTCAATAATGCTTAGAAATTCAGCATGCAGTAGGCTATTTTCATAGATCAATTTGTCAGAACAATTGATCCAATTCATTGTTGTCCCTGAAGGTGCCTGATATATTTGAAGGGAGATTAAAATTAACAAAGGAAGGATCCACATTTACAGAAGTCTGGTGAGGTGAGGTTGAGTACACACCCACGATAGGCATGGCCGTGGTGTGTGTGAATTGGCAATGTTTAAGATGCTTCGCATTCCCAGGCTAGAGAGATGGCTTTTCTTGCAGTTTCATGTGGTGGGTCAATTTTTGTTTAAAAATGAACCTATTCCATTGTTTCCATGACTTAAAGCAAAAGAAAGGGAATAGAAAAAACCATTGCAGGCCGTGAACATCATTCTTATCTCTGAGATTTACTTCCAACCATTGTTTGTTATCTCCCATGAAATTACACCCCAGGAATTGTGCCAAACTTCACCAATCATGCAAAACATGGATAAAGTTTTCCTTTGTACTATGACAGAGAGCACATATGGAATCTGACAATTCCTCTTCGTGCAAGGGGCTGTGTATGAGGTATCCTATCCCACCAAGCAAGCAACGTGGAAAAGGAGTATTTGGAGGGGCTTTGGACTTTCAAAGCCATTGAATAGAACGTTGATTTTTTTCAGGCAGTTTGGTAGTGGCAGAGTAGGCTAGGGCTCTAGCATATCTTTAATAAACTATTTGTGTTTGGATTGTGTAGTTCCATTATTGCCAATTCTTATTTGTATTGAACTCTATTTTGAAGGCAAATGCACTTAAGTTGGCACTAGAAGCAAAGAATAAGAATGTATCTGTCTATGTTGGTATGAGGTACTGGTACCCATTTACAGAAGAGGCGGTTCAACAGGTTCGTTTTCATTATTGTTCTCTTTAGTTATTGCTATACCAAAATCACTTGTTTGAGTAAAACATGTCTCTGTTTTGGAACTCCCTTTCATGATCTGCTTTTTGCCGTCTCTAGAAACTGAACTGTATGTTGTAGATTCACCAATCATCACCATATGTGTATATGTACCCAGTACCCGTAAACTGTGTAATATACTTACTCTACATTTATAAACCACTACTGTGCCGCTCAGATTAGGGAAACAAACCAAGTGCTACTTATATAGTGTAACAATAAGAATAATGAAGTACAGTGTTTTGATTTGCCATCCTGTATTGTGTAAAGTGATGCTAATTATGGAAATTTGTGTTTGTCTTCCCTTCTTATGAGGAAGATCTGTTCATTACCTCTCTGCTAAGGGGGAGGCTCTGTTTCTTTATATTCCAGCTACTCTGTACAGTTTCATTTCTATGAATATATATATGTTGGAGTTTGTGCTTGTGTTCGTATGATGTCTGCTCCAAATATATTTTTTCTGTATCCTGCTGACCTATGTAAAAATATGTTGGAGCTTAACACAATTGAATTTTTCTTTATTAAATATTCAGATTAAGAGGGACAAGGTTACAAGACTTGTTGTCCTTCCTCTGTATCCTCAGTTTTCTATATCTACGACAGGATCCAGCCTTCGAGCTCTTCAAAACATTTTCAGGTAATCTTATCTTTAGGACCTAATTGGAAAAATCCATTTATGTTTACACTCTATTGGCTTACCAATATTTAAACATTGTCAGGGAAGATGCATATCTGTCTCGCTTGCCTGTAGCTATCATTCGATTCTGGTACCAGCGAGAAGGTTACATCAAGTCCATGGCTGACTTGATTGAGAAAGAGCTTCAATCCTTTTCCATGCCAGATGAGGTAGGTTAGGCTCTTTCATTTAAATATACACCCTAGCTTTCTTATTGCACCTGGTGATTTGTTTTTGAACTTTTGGCATTCTAATTTTCTAATTGATAAACAGAACTAATTGTCAATGCTGTCACCAATGTATAGGTTATGATATTCTTCAGCGCTCATGGTGTTCCAGTTAGTTATGTCGAGGATGCTGGAGATCCATACAAAGATCAGATGGAGGATTGCATCTTCTTAATTATGAGCGAATTAAAAGCTAGAGGAATCAATAATGGTCATACACTTGCTTACCAGGTTAGCTATGAACCTGCATAGTTCCCAATCTCAGCTAGTTCTTTCGTTGCTCCTTTCGTCTCCCATTTACATGGTCACTTTGCTAATAATATTTCTCATATCCTCCTTGTTCAGAGTCGAGTTGGTCCCGTACAATGGCTGCAACCTTACACTGATAAAGTTCTTGTTGAGCTTGGCCAAAGAGGAGTAAAGAGTCTGCTGGCTGTTCCTGTGAGGTGAATCACAATTATTTAACAAGCTTTCTTTTGTCTATGCTCAACCTACTATTATAATGCTATCATTCTTTAATTACTGGATGCTGTTTTTCATTGATGAGTAGCAGTTCTCTGTTTTTGTACAATATCGCTTATAAGGAAAAATTTAAGTACTCTGTAGTAGATTCTGTTTAGACTCTGCAATATTTTGGAGAAAGAAAAAACCAGTGAGCAATACCTTATTCTATGGTAATACTGAAATATACATGTAAAAGCACTGATGTTGGCGTACCTAAAAACTAATTTTGCTATATATATATTGTCTGATTAGTAATGCCTATTTGGATTGTTGACTGTCATCTTTTTTTAGTTTTGTGAGTGAGCACATTGAGACGCTTGAAGAGATTGATATGGAATACAAGGAACTGGCGCTTGAATCTGGCATTGAGAATTGGGGTCGTGTTCCTGCTCTCAACTGCACTTCTTCATTCATCAATGATCTAGCTGATGCTGTCACTGAAGCTTTACCTTCAGCAACTGCAATCTCAACCAGCACATCTGAAGAAGTCAATAATGATCCGATCATGTTTTTCGTAAAATTGTTTTTTGGCTCTCTGTTGGCCTTTCTCCTGCTTTTGTCCCCAAAGATATTCTTGGCATTTAGGAACAACTTTTCGTAGAAATCGATAGAAGACTTACCAGGTTTTTGAAGCCACACAGGCACTGTATACACAAAACTGACAGCAGAGGAGAATCATAGATATGGACTTAAGAGGATGCTTGTTTCCTTTTGATTTCTTGCTCAACTTCCAAATGATGAAAAATGTAGTATATAGTTTGTTTTGTCCTCCTTATGGTTAATTGGTTATATTTCAAAAATATACATCTGTAACAACTAACAAGTATGTATGTGTATTTTAATTGGAACGGAGATTTCTGTTCTTGACTCTTGTTACAGGTTCTGAAAATTATTATTGTTGAATAGTTTTCTACAATATAATTGCTGCTACCCTGCTTGCAAGTCTCCTTACCATGCTTATAAGATGGAATTAGTTATGCATTAATAGATCATGAGAATTGGTATGAAACTCATGGCAAACACATAACTCCACCATAACTGATTCTAGCTTTCTTTGGTTGGAGAAACCAAAACCAGTGGATCCAAACTAGATTAGTTGATTTAAAGTATTGTGAGTGTTACCAAACCACCAGTAACATGAGATCAAAACTCAGCTACAAGACTACAAGTTTGCACTGTGTCAATTTTTTTACTTCCGAGGAAATTTATCTCCTTATTGTAAAACTCCCAACCATAAATGCAGTCACAGCAGCCTGTCAGCACGACGTAGTAGGGCCAATAGTAGTAAGGCTCCATAAATCAGACCATAATCACCATATACAGGATTACAGGCTTGTCAACAGTTGTGATTTGGGTACAATAAGATTGTGGTCGAAAATGAAAAAGAAGGAACAAGAATTTCGAACTTTCTACTGCAGGGGATTTGCTCAAACACCTTTTCCCTTCCTGGCACAATGGAGTATTAGATCCTGCTTATTTCTTTCAGTTGTCCTTTTGAAATTTGCATTAAACCACATACTCTCCGGTTTTATCATCTTAAAATATTGACACATGAGAAAAACATAACTAGTTAACTACATGAGAAAAACATAACTAGTTAACTACATGAGACCTTGTTGTATTTGTCTCCACATGTATTTTCACAACACGCTTTTCACCAGACCTGAATAAGATAGTTATTCATTCACTAATAAGCCATTCAATGTCAAATACATTGCATTTACCAGCACTCAGCAGCCAAATATCAGAAGTATAAAGTTTGCCTTTTATGTGTTATCTAAAGGGGAGGGAGGAAGAGAGACATGTTTCAAAGGGAATTGAGCTTCAGCCCTTTGATTTGATTACAAAAATCCTCATCATGTCTGGTTTTTCTCAAAAATCTTCAGCTCAACTACGCACTTGGGGGTAAAAGAGAATGGAAAGAAGGCAACTTGTCTAAAAGCAAGTCACATAATGTGGACGTTCAACTTAAACTTGGTAGCCAGTAAAGGTAAATCCCCGTCCTACGATTTCACCAGCACAATACCATGCAAAGCATTCCAGTCCAAACAAAGCTGCGACTCCAAGTTCTTCTACTTTCACGTCCTTCCTGTTCTGCCATGCCTGCTTTACTTGATCAACTTCTTTCCGGAGTGCCTCACGACGACCAGGTAAGCTGCATCAATGATAAGAGCCAGACACATCAGTTTTCTGACATTTGAATGATTATACACACAGTACATGGCTTTTGTTGTTGAAGATCATCGATAGTCGTACAGTTCTAAGGTGATCGACAACGTAAGTTGATACATATGATCCCATGTAACAATACCATGGAATTTAGAAATACCAAAATACCTTTCATGAGGCAAGTCATAAACATACTCCTTAGACATGCACTACAAATCTACAACCATGTCTCGAGAAAATGACAGGATCAAAACACCTTCGAACAAGTGACTTGTGCAAGGTCAAACATTTGTGACACATATATGCAATAAATACATTATATCTTAAAATCCCAAATCCTATAACTTCAGTATTTCTATATGCAATCAGCAAATTAGACTTTGTTTTTAAAATTAATACTACAAATATTAAAACCACAGACTCAATTGTATAGGACAAAATAAAAAGCACCTAAGATTATAACTGCAAAAGGATTGCCGCATATACAAAAGATAAAAAAAAAACAATAAAACACAAGGTCAAAAAAAGGGGAAGTACTAGGAGCTAGGCTGAACTTGGGAATCAGAGTTCATCATTCAACAACAAACAACCCTGGCTTATTCCATAGACACTACAAGAAATGACACTTTGACAAGCCAAATTAGACGCACATATAAAGACCCTCACAAGCAGCCAACTTATCTGATCTAATGAGAACAAATCTAAATTCATCCGTTGCAATGTTTTCTGTATATATGTCAGAACTACCAAAATATTACCCAACTTAGCCAAGGCCCACACATTTATATTTTCACTTTTTTCAGTCCAATTCAGTGGCTTGAAAGTACTCACAGCAAAACATCATCACTGTTTAGAACAAATACTCTTTTGTAATCAGATAATTACTAACAGCAACTCTATTTACACAACAACAAAGCCTTGGTCCCAAATGAATTGGGGTCACACAACATGAATTTCAAAAGTATATTCAAGGTCTATTTACAGTTTTACACATATTGCAAACATACATTCAAGGTAATGTTGCCTTCTTAGATTATAGAGATCAATGAATATCATGGAAGTACGTATCCCATCCAAACTCACAAGATAAAAATGACCTGCTTATATAAAACAGAATATAACTTATGTATCCTATCCTATCCATGATGACAGATAATACAAACCAATATGATTTTTCCCTCAAGACAACAAACAGCAGCAAAATTAAGGCACTATGAGTTTCTGTAACATCCATTTCTGTTTGTATACACACCTGGCAAGACGAGTGTAAAACAATTGCTTGGCCAATCGATTGCATGTCTCAACAGTGGGAGGTTCTTGAATGTGCTCCTTGTTTTGCTCTAGCATCTGCTTATAGTAGACTTCCCCATGTTTGGAAACAAACTGGGTAGCCTGACAAGCCTTGGACTGCAACTGACGAAGCTTTGATGCAATTGATGCCATTGAAATCAAAACTACAGATATACACATTGATAATATCATCTTAGCATCGTATAACATGAGTTCAGATGACATGAACAATATAGATATGGACAGTGTGAGAGGGGGGTGGGAATGGAGACAAGATGTGAGTAGAACGCTGAGGGGATTGAAAAAATTAAATCAATTTCATAACCAAGCAACATAATAGACTTTTCACATATTTAGCGCAAGCCAAAAAGCGCAGGTGCAGTTATACCAGATAAGGCTCCATGCATAATAAAATTACTCGGAATAATCCAAGATAGATTCATAACTCAAAAGCTTACAAAGAAATATATTCCACAAGGGTGATTGCAGCATTTCTCTCAAAAAGTATCCACATGAAATAGGGAGAAATTTTCACGAGAGGATCTGGGAATCCCATTTTCACGAGAATCTTATCCATATTTGATATAATTGCCAATCTTGGGATCCTCTTCAATCCTTAGACACCCAACCTTGGATAATCATATATTATAGAATGCCCCAACTCAGATTAGCCCAAAATCCCAAAAAACATCTTTTCATCACCAATACTCTACTATTGTTCCCATTGCAATCACAACAAACACATTCATAAGCACCACACAAGCATCCAGATCATGAACCAAAACATGAGAGGCTAACTAACAGAATCAATACAAAGTGATCAAAAAAAGATAATACCAACAAAAGGTCCTTCCTATCCATCTGATATAAACTGATCAAATGTAAATACTCCAACCAAAATCAATAAATAATATGCTAATATATGAAACGGAACAACAATAATCCTCCAAATCCTTCCGTTTTCTCCACACCCCCCCCCCCCCTCCTTAAAATCATTTCCTTCCACTGCAATCGACAGATAAAACCTTGCTAGTTAACGCATTTCCTATACTTGAGCTCAATAATGAAGATAAACCTGATACATTGTCTTGGCTAATCATTCAACTTATCTTTCATTTGCTGCTATTCTCAGCTCTAGACCTCCAAGATGATGCTAAACCCAAATCCACAAATGTAATCAGACAAAACCCTACATACGTATCAAGACTTTATCAAAGACGATAAACAAGCTTACATCATTTCAATTTTCAAATGCAAAACCCTAAAATCAGAAAATGTACGCACAAATCCCCAAAATTTAACGAAATTCACAAATGAAAATTCCAATTCAAATCCCTCGAGCTAAACAATCTATCATCTAGACGAAGCTAAGCAGAATTTCCAAATTTAAGAATCACATTTCTGAATCTACAACAACAAATCAAAAACCCCTCAATCATGAACATAATCAAACCCATCAAACATCGGCCAAATCATCCCACATTTACCCATCAATTCAACCAAATAAAACACGAAATCAACCCCATCAATCAACAATCAAGAACAAAGTCATACCGAAGATCAAAGCACATAAGACGAATTCAACAAAGCAATCGACGAGCTAAAAATTGAAATTGATACGAAAATCAAAAACCCAAAACTTTAAAAACCCAGAAAAATTAGAAAGTAAACTAACCCTCTGAGAAGATCGCGCGAGTGAGATCGACCAGGAGGAGAGAGAAAGTGAAGAAATGTGAGAGAAGATGAGGAAGGTGTGCTCTCTCTGCTTTGAAGTGGGTCTTATTTCTGATTTTTCATTTTTCTTTATTATTAATGGTTTAACCCTAATACTTTAAAAATAACCCACCCAAAATTTATAAATGGATCTTATTATTTGGATCGGGTTTATGTGGAGTTTGTTGGACATGTAACATTTTCCCAATTCTCTTGGACAACAAGTCTCATATGAGCCAATTTCCTATGTTTGTGTGTTGATGCATATGTCATATTGTCATGGTGTAGATTAATGTCATTGCGTGTTATTTTCTCGGTTGTAGTGATATTTTACGCTGGTTGTTTTGTTGCTCATATGGAGAAGGTTGGCCTACGTTAAGGCTCGAAGATTCAGGCACCACACAGACAATTTGCGCTCATCACTTTGACACCAAAATCTTATGATCATATAAAATATATTGATGAATAAATGAATAAATAACCTATATTGTACCTTTTTTGTGTTCATCTAAGATTGCATAAGGTTTGAGAGTAATTTGTCTTATAAGTTTGCTTCATACCATAGTTAGGTATGAGAGACTACAAAATTATAGTCACGTACAATCATATATACTAGTATTTTCAATCTCATTAAGTTTCTCTCTATCAAAACTTATAATGAAGCAACTTATAATGAAGCAATCGAAGGAGGTAAGGAATTGAGAGTAAAGTGTATCATGAAACAGACAATAATAGGTTGTTTTAAACTTTATTCTATCTACAAATCATGTTTATTTTGAGCTTGTTAAAGTTTATTTTGGTCTAACTAAATTTTAATTGTGCTAACTCTTTATGATAAAAGAATTAATTTGAAGAATTTTATATTTCCAAACAACACTTTTTATATATGTAGTAGTTACAATTGGGTGATGAACAATCCCACAAGAATTAGTATTTTTTTTTCATCATTATATATACAATTTTACTAAAAGTGTCCAACAAACATTTTTGTTTTTGTGGAGGTCATTGCTGAATTCCAAATGCTTTTCTTTATCTCCAACTTTATAACCTAAAGTAAAATATAGAAAATCACAATTTAAAAATATGGATATAATGTAAGACCTAAAACTCTAAAAGCTTTTAAAACATTTTCATCAAAAGTACCTCATGAATTAATACTTGTACATAGATAATGTATTGTAGAATATGAACTCCTAAGAAAATAAAATTATGATGTGCATCGAAAAACAACATACTCTCTTTGCCCAAGCACATGCTTAACAAATTAGATATTGTAGCTATATAGAGAGATGAGCTAGGAATGATTGAATTGAGGAGAGAGGCAAAAGAGTGGTTTTGATGAGTCGAAATGAGAAAGGAGAGGGGTGGAGGATGTGCTAGGTTTGGGGAAGAGAAAAAAAAAATAAGGGAGGTAAGTGGTAGTGGTAGACTGGTAGTTACAAAGACAATGCAATCAGGGGCAAAACCAAACTTGACTAGTCTAATATGCAATCATGCTACTTCAATAAGCGCGAGTTAGGCGAAGCACTAGTAAAGTAAGAAACCACGAGGGCTATGGCCCTCTTAGGCCTCAACTAAGCTTCGCCCATGAATGTAATGGGGTGGCGCAATTTGATATATGTCATAATATGAATTGTAATTTGTAAATGATATGATGTATTTACTCACCAACAAGTGCTTGGATCAACTAATAAGGGGTTGTTTTATCTTAACCAAAATCTTGAATTCAACTCTAGAAAAAGTAGCAACATTTGTTATATGAGATTTTTCTAATTGGAGCCTAACCCGAGTTTAATCCGAATTAAGCTCATTAAACATGGTGTTGTGTAACTTTGTCTCATAACTCATTTACTCATTAGACACTACTTTCTCTCAAACCCCAGAAATCAAGAACAATAAACCATTGATCCATCACATCTCCAATTCAAATTTTCACCAACACCAAAATCACAAAACCCCCAAATGGGTCCACCCAAATTCATGCGCCCAAAACCTCAAATCAATGGCGAAGAACCAGAAAAACCCACCAATTTGGTGAGCTCAAACCTCTACGTTGCCAATTGCGGCCCAGCAGTGGGACTCTCATACGAAGCCATATCAACGGCATTCAGCCAATTCGGCGTCGTCCGAGGAGTTCACGCCGCCGACGAAAGTGGCACTCGAGTTATCGTCTCATTTTCCGACGAGGGTTCAGCTCAATCAGCTTTCACCGCTTTCAATGGCCGCCGTTGTTCGCAGCTTTCTAACCGGTTTTTGCATATCCGGTACTCCGTACCTCGCCCATCTTCGCCGGTAATTTATAATTTTTATTATTTGGGATTTTGATTTTGATTGTGGGTTTTGATTTATTTGAGCTTTTATTTGGTGGGTGTGATTTAATTAGCATGCTGTTTGTTGTTGGAAAATTGAGGTTAATAAAGATGTTTTTTTTTAATTATGCTTTTGAGTAATGATTACTTGGGGTTTGGTTAATCTTTGATTGTATGGATATATGAAAATGGGTTAGGTTCTCTTTATTGATTGGTAATTCAGGATTTTTATTAAGTCTTATATATAATGAAATGATATATTGAGGTTTAAAGGTTAAAACTTTGTTTGTAAGAAGTTCAAATAAAAATATTGAGCTTAAAGTGATCATCAAAAACACTGATCGGCTTGGGATTGCGTAAACAAATACGGAGTACAAATTTAGGAAATATTTCCAATGCTTATGGTTTCAACTCTTTCTGAGTAACCTTGTAGTGCTGCATACATCAACACCGAAAATATGTACTTATGATGTTACTTTAGAAACTGCTATGATATTTGTCTATGTAGATACATGTGATTGTGCTGGACTGGGAGGGGTGGGTGGAGGTTTGGTAATATAGGAGTAATTTGTGTTGTTAAATGGAAATGAGTGATTGTGTTTGTGTATATATATGTGTGTTATTGATATGGATGGTGATATGCTGTGACAATTTATTTTTTTAAATTGAATGAAAGGCTGCTAAGGTGCACATGTCTTCAGGTACGAGATCGTGATATGGTGGATGTATCGTTGACTGCTGAAGAGCTAAATATACCTGGCCTTCACTTGATTCTGGACTTCATTACTCCAAAAGAAGAGGAGGTGGGTAGTTTGTTGACTTGAATACATTTCACTCAAGACATTGCATTATTGTTTTCATACATTTGCTCATCAATTTTCCTCCTAGGAACTACTTGCAGCAGTTGATTCGAGACCCTGGATAAGTCTTGCTAAAAGAAGGGTTCAGCATTATGGTTATGAGTTCTGCTATCAGGTTATCATTTAATTTGATTATGATTGGTCAGAACTTTATAGTTTTTGCTGCTGTAATATTTGTGGTTATTATAAGTTGTAAAGTCTCAACTTAGATAAAGTATATAACCTTGGATATCTACTTGTCTTTCTTAAGCATTGGCTATTGAGCATGCTTCGGGTGATTTAAAAAGGCTAATTAAGAATGGAGGTTGGAATGTACAAGGTTTATGCAAAGAAAACACATTGTACGTAGTATAACCTTTGGCTATATGTGATCCCCCCCCCCCCCCCCCCCCATTAGCACTTTTCACAATTTCACTATGAAGCAAATGGAGTACACATGGTTTATGCAAAAAGAGTTGGATAAAATGTCATTATGTGCCGCTTCCATGAAACATTTTGAAATTATAGGCATATAGCACTTAAATGATACTGGTATACCTCCCACTGCCACTCCACATATGTTTATCTACTTTCACCTAGCTATATGTTTTATTGCAACTGGAACTCTGAAGCTATCTTAAATTTCTGGCCCATATTTATAGTTAGAAATTGAACATACTACCCCTTCTAAAACTTAGTTTTATAATGCTAAAACAACGGGCCTTAGTGTTAGCTTCAGCTGCATTACATTCTGCAGAGACTATTTGCTAATCCACATAATTGAATACTACCATGTAACCGAGTCTCCCTTTCAACTGGGCCAGTGACCATTTTTTGTTGACTTGTCACTGTTTAGTTGTATTTTGCATTTACGGTTACTGTAGCCCTTTGCTTTATTCATGCTTTTCTTGTTTTCCAACAATTTGGTCTCTTCAACCTATCAATTAGGTAAAAGTTTATTCTAATATATTCACGTTTCCGTTGACAGACTAGAAATGTTGACACAAAAAAGTTCTTGGGTGGACTTCCATCATTTGTTTCACCTGTGCTAGAAAGAATCTCAGCATCTTCTCTTGATGATGCTGCAAATTTAAACTTGGACCAGTTAACAGTATGCTTCAACATTTTACCATCCTCATTTCTGACTTACTTTCTGGTTGCTAAGTTGCTTTACTTCATCTTTATTTTTTTTTTCTTTTGTTAACTAAAGTCCCTGGGCGTACATCTCCAGGTTAATGAATACCCACCTGGAGTGGGATTGTCCCCTCATGTTGATACTCATTCAGCATTTGAGGATAAGATTTTCAGTCTTTCACTAGCAGGGCCTTGCATTATGGAATTCAGGAGGTATCAAGGAGGTTGGCAATCTGATCCTGCAATGAGCAAGACTATGCACGAAGAGACTCCCGAAAATTCCACAAACTTCATAAGAAGAGCTATATATCTTCCCCCACGGTCAATCCTTCTGTTGTCAGGGGAGGCACGTTATGCTTGGCATCATTACATCCCACACCATAAGGTAATAATCAGGGGAGGCAAGTTATGCTGCATTTACTAATTTGCTGTTGACTTAGTATCGCATAAATCATTATACATCATAGGAATTGGAAAGGTCGTCAACTTGTTTTACTCGTATTCAATGATCTCTGTTCTGGGGAATAGTTTGGATGTATTTTTCTGTGGTTCACTTTTTACTGTTTCATGAAAATCTCAAATGGGGTGACTTCCCTGGTCAATTGCTCTTGCTGACACCAGGGTAATATGGGGCTATTATGTGAACAGGCTAATACATGTTGCCAAATTTTCTGTTTGAATTACAGTATAATTACTTGAATAGTCTTATCAGTCTATTAAAATTCTACTATATTCATCTAGTTTCCTCTTTCTGTGTTGCTTCTCAAGTATATTTAGTGTTAGTGTCGGGAAGACTGAAAAGGTTACCCTCTTCTGTATTCACTTTTTGAGCAATTCAAATTCCCTGTTGAGTTATAACATGAAAGGCAAATTGAGATGTTCATTTTTTGTGTTTTCTGTACAGTGATTACAACCCTCCCAACTAAAGTTACTACTATTGTTGATAACATTCTTGTTTGGGTTTTCCTCTAGTTATTTTTTTGGACCAGTGAGTTGCAATGTTGTCTTTGGTTAGGGACATTTGTTTTTGCCTTAAAAGCCCGATCGAGTAAATGATTTTTTTGTTGGATGTAACACTTTAGAAATTGCCATGTTGAGATCAGTCTTCTAGTTCTAACTAATCATCTTGTTTATAGTATGACCAATAGTTAACTTATGGACCTGGTTCCCATCTGCTAACTGACCCAACTTATGCTATTTACGTTTAAATCTATCTTTATCAAAAACACCCCTATTATCCTTGCTGTTTGTGCTGGTTTATCCCATGTACTGCAGAAGTAGCCTAATTGTTTGCTTAGCTTCTTTTATTAGTTCCTCATATTTTCCTTGATTTATATAGATTGACAATGTGAAAGACAGCTTGATTCGAAGGGCCTCAAGAAGGGTATCTTTCACACTGCGTAAGGTATTTGTTTTTCCCTTTTACCTTTTCTTGTAAAACTATCTTATACTATATTTTTAACTGTAATTTGAATGTTTGTTGCCTTCAAATCACTTATTGTGTCCCTTTTCCAAAAGTTTGCGTAGTTTGCGTACTGCTTAGCCTTTGAGAGTTAAATGTAAAATTATCTGTTTTTCTAAGGCTCATTTTTTATTTGGCCTGAACTAAAAATTACATGAATTGACCTCATGCAACTTTTCTTGTATAAGCTTGCAGGAAAAAAACTTTTAGATTGTCCTCTGCTATTTAATTTATCTACCCCTTTGGTAATTATCCTCTGCATATCTTAAGCACGGAACCATGTAGGTAATGTAGTTCATGTTTTACTCTTGTAGCTTTGTCATATCTAAAATATAATCGAGTAATCCACATGCTCTCTATCCCTCCCTGGATTAAAAAAGCAGTTTGTTTGCCATAAAGTCTGGTCGTGTTACTTGTACTGCTGATCGTTTTTGCATGGTTTCAGGCCATAACTTTGTTGGCTTTTATGGTGTAGGTCCGTACAAGACCTTGCTGCTGTGTTTATGGTCAGTACTGTGACTCTCAAAGGTAGAGAGATCCTGTGTCTGTAATGGTAACCTGCATGTAGTGAGTAGTGACAGCTTAACAGCCAGCTAATGGAAAATTGCGATGGATGATGGTGTTGCACATTTTTTTTTTCTCATAGTTAAAAAGGATTGAAGCTCTTCGTTCGTTGCATTGAGATTCACACAAATGAAGAAATTTGCTAAATTTGAGAAAAATAATTCTCTCAATATTTTTGCCACAATCGCTGAAGGGTGTTGTAGGGATGCAGCTACATGAATGAAAAAGGAGGCCCGATTTTGCTAATTTGCATCAGGATTTATGTTCGTGATACTTTGGAGATTGCTTTTTCGGGACACTTGGTTGAAACTTGGAAGCTATAGCCACAAAATATATTACATTGTTCAGAAATTAGATTGGTGGGCTGAACTGCTGATTATTAAATTAATGGAACACCCAGAACTAAGATCATTGAAAGTGCCGTCTACTGGGATCATACTATGTAATTTTTTGATGCAATTTTTCCAATGAGAGAATTAGATACCACTTTGTGATATGTTCTGACATTGATGAAAGCTTGATGTAAGCAATTTGTCTTCTATACGGAGTAATAATCATACTTTTTCTTATGTTGATAAATAGAGAACTAATGACGTTGAGTCTACTAAAATTTTGTGACGAGGTAAAATAAAAACATCCGCTGACAAATTTTGCGCTAACCTTAAACCATTCTCCCTTGTCCCTTGAATATTGTCCCAATTTTTCATATAACTTATTTCCAGTTATCACTTCCAACAAAAACCTAACTAATCGATGAGAACAGGCAAGATTTTGACTTCAATAATTCAGCGATGATGGAGACAAACAAACCATCAAAGAAAATTGATTTCAAAGGTTACAAACAATGTGATTCGTTCTACGAGTATTATCTGTGCTGGAGGGCAAAGCAGAGTACTCAGGTCGGACAGATACTTGAAGATCTCCTTATGTGGATTTTGTCTCTCTTCTCATACCTAAAGTCCGCAAAACTTGGTAACAGCAATTACTGCTAAATTAAACAACATAGTTTGTGGCTCATTACGCAGTTAGATTGGTCCTTTCCAATGGGGTTGAATAGTATCAGACTCGTTTCCCCAAGTATTATAACCGATCACTTGAAATAGTTTTTGAGCTTCTGGAGTTTAATCAAGCCAAGGATTTGTGTTCAATTGTTCATTGGACACTCAATATTCAATCAAAGCCTTTTGTAAGATAGCTTTGGAATCTATGAGCTATTAAGCCTATTTGAAGATTTGACAACCAATTTTAGATCTATCCAAAAAAGATACTATAGTCAAATGGAGGCGATGGAGCATTAGTCGAACAGATTTTTACACTATGGTGATTCTAAGGAACAAAATGGTTACAAAAAGGGGAAGAAGCCTATATAATTATTAGATTATTGCAACCCTTTAATCATGGAAGTTGATAGTTAATCTTTTCAGTAACACTCCTAATTACTGGAGGATGAAGAATTAAGTATAGACATCTAGGAGAGAAGAAACTTCAGACACAAAAATAGTTCAGGCCAACAAATTAGAAGACTGACTTAGCTTTTGTGTACTTGAAAACTTTCAATTTCATTCCTTGAAATGTTGTTTTACATCACATGAGATTTACACTTCTACAACAGCACTTTGCAACAGTGATCATACCATGTTTTTTAACCAAATCTCAGCTTGCTAGCAGCTAGCTTGTGTTCGCGCAAAGTATCTTTAAAGGAGGAGCTCGAAGGAAAGCTTGCAACGTTGTGTTCAAATCAGGCATCTTTAAAAGAGAAATTTCAAGGAGTCCGTACACTAGACTTGAGCAGGTTCTTGATGACATCTTTCTCCTAAGGGACAGTGAACCATTACAGCAGGTCAACAAAGAATGAAGGGGCGGGGGGGGAACTTGGGTAATAATTCATAATTTACAGATAATAGGCGAGGAAAGCCAACTTTCAATTGAACTGAACTTGAAATTATACTGATTTACCCTTAAACTCACGTAACTACAACTCTACAAGATATATTACTTTACCCTTAAACTCACATAACTACATTTCTACAAGATATATTGCTTTACTCTTAAACTCACATAACTACAACTCCACAAGAGAAGCACCTGCAACTCAAATCACATCATAACAGGTTCATGCAGACTAAAGTAGTTTCAATTGTATCTTTTAATCTCAGTGCAACCACATCATGATTGCCATACCTAACCTACCTGTATCCCTCAAAATTCAAAGAAACAGAGTCATTCATTCTTATATAGGTTTTAAGTAATCTCAGTGCAACCACTACGAGTACTGGTCAGATATGTATCTTTCAATTCAGGAAGTACTGTTTAGTGATGTATCTTGAAAATTGTAAACGGTACCAAATTAACATGCCAGATGAATGGAAGGATTATTTTGTTAGTCTTTTACAAGTAATACTACAAACCAATATATAAAAGTACCAAAAAAAAAGAAATATTATTTTGTTAGTCTAATGCCAATGCAGGAATAATTCAAATTCCATTTTGATCAAGAATTATGCCAGCCCTGAGTATATCAAGAATACTTACCGTGCATGTTTTTGATGAAATTGTCCAACTCTGAGAAACAATATGTTCTCTGAACGAAAGGAGATGGTAGCTGAAACACAAAGAATGAAAAATGGCGACGGTCGGGATCGTTGTTTGGCTTTGAAGTCTCAACCATTTTTATGTGTTCTCCCCTGTCAAAACATGGATCAGCATTTTGACCAGCAACAGTCAAACCACAGTCCCAGGCTGTATTTAATACCTGTTAAAGCGAGAGTATTTCAGGTCATTTATATGTTGTAAATCTTGTAATTGTTTAATTATTAAAACAAATGTGGAAGCTACTAAGATTTTTCCTTATTAAAGTACTAACGGAAATCACAGTAGTGCCAAATAATGGACTTGACCGCTTAATTTGCCAGTGAAGAAGGCAAAACAATCACCTGCCAACTCAAACTTTCAGGATCAGCAGATGACTCATCATTTTCCCGACAATGAATATGGGATCCCGGACACACGAATTTCATTGTCACGGAATGCTTACTGAGAACTTCAAAAACAGGAGAGTATCCATCTCGATTAGTTGGGTTATAGTACCCTGCAGTAAGCTCAGCTGCATGGCTAGGGGTCTTGTACCACCAATAGACTGCCGGAATCTGCAAAAGGATTGCCAATCCATCAAATTATTTTTTACTTAGGGTTTTGTATGTGTATTAAACTTTAAATGCAGGTGTTTGGACACAAACTTTGGACTTTGGAGTCGAGCCTTGTTATTTCCCAATCAGATATTATGCATCAAGGTAAAGTAAGTGCATAGTTCCAGGGCACAAACATAGTTCCAGGGCACTCCATAACACCGCACAAGACTCCACGGACCAGGAAATAAAAAATATTCAAATATTTATCAATCAATAACTAATCACTTGATATACAGAAGCATTATATAACAATCACGGATTCATGATATAGGCCAGGGACAAATCCAGGGAGGTCAACCTTATTGACTCCGTCACGATCGTTTTCTAATGTCACGTGTAATGGACTGATTTTCTGGGTTTATGATTCTGATTTAATAATGCCAAGTAAATAAAGATTAAAGCTTGAATCTTCATTGATAATGGTTGAAAGGTTACAAAAGGATAGGTTAATAGCTTTAGGCTATCACTCTCTAAATGGCTTTAGGCCATGACTCTTCAAGGTTTCCCTTCAATACAAATATCTGCCTATCTTTTTCCTTTCCCCCTCTCTCTATTTAAACTAAAGTTAAGGACCATAACCTAGTAATAATACTAGACTTCCCAAATTACCCCTCCTAAAGCCAGTCTATTACATCATGCTCCAGGCTCAACCTTATTGATTCCATCAAAATGCATAGTGTGAACTGTAAAGCCACCAGTGAGTATTGTGGCAATTTCCATCATACTATACTGAGAAGAAAATCATGTCCTCTACAACAGCTACAAAGGATAGAGGCCACAGCCACAAAGTATTGGTATGGGGTATGGATTAAGTCAACACTAACAAATCTGAAGTCAAATTAGAGAAGATTAAAGGGGAAGAATAGAAAAGCAATAAGGTACAATAACATCTTGTGCTTATTATGTACAGGGGATATGCAATAGGAAGTTACCTTGACAACAATTTGTGTTTCTTCAAATGCAAGGCTTGCCAATGATAATACATTGTCAGCATGGTCTATCAACATCTGAGCATACCAGTTCAAGAAAAAACGTCCAAAGTAGCTTTCATAATCACCTTTTTCACAGAAAAACCCAGTTTCAGGCGGCCTTGAATTATAATTCCCTGCATTATCAGGGCCTCGTGCCCAAAATGAGTGGCCACGCAATTTTGCAGCCTTCCTTAAATTCTGTTGCAAGTATCTGTCATAACACTGAATCAATTTTTTTGGTCACATGTCCAAGTTGATTTCAGGAGAAAGAAAACTGAGCTGAGAAAATGTAATAAAATTAAGACAGAGTATGTCATATATTGAATGGTAGTGTAGCAAACTTTGGATACATTCAAAGCTAGACACATTCACAATATTATACAGGTGTAGTAAATAAATGAGATGGTAGCTTCACAATAAAGAGAAATGTGACAAATGTTTCTTCAACATTACTATTTTCTGGGAAGCATACAGGCCAATGCAACTAGCCTGGCACGGTGGCACCAATGCAAAAAGTCGAAAGATGCTCTGCAAGGACTCGCCAACAGTACGACCTGAGCACTTGATACATTATTTGTGCTTTATATGTCTTAACCTCATCTTAAATGGGTTAAATTCTAGTAAGATAGAAATATTGAAGATAATTACATATTTACATCAGATGGCCAATGTAAAATAAAACTACTGACAAGGATTATATAGTCTAACAGGGGCAAATTGAAGCAAACCTTTCATACAAGGTTCCTTTCAGAAAGGATGATCATGCACTGCAAACTACTGAAATAGCAGCAGATGACATGAGAGAACCATAACCTGATAAAGAAATTCTCAAGAGTTTTCCATAACAAGTATCTTACAAATCTATAACAATCTTTCTTCAACATATAAATATACATCTATGGGCTACGGAGCCATCACAATGAAAGCAATGTCATTATTCTAGCATGAAGATTAGTCACTTCCAAGCTTTGACTTAGACTTCAGAGAGACTAATTCAAGGGTCCTTCAATTATCAAATTTTTCTCATGATATTGCAAAGTTCGCCTGCCTGAGACACACCACTAATTCCATAACAAGAAGGTGCATATTCACACTCCAGCCACAACCTTATTGGTTACTTGAGATGCATTACTCAGAAACTAAAGAGATGCACAAAGGGCAAAATCAGCATCAACAAATATATACCTGAAACTCACCAACACCAGGATATCTCCATCCCAACCTTTCTGGGAAAGAAGGAAACTTCAGCTCCCCTGATGCTCCTAGACCAATTTCAACAGCAGTGATAAAACCATCACCAAATATATCATCAAACTCTGAACGGAAGCTTCTCATAAAATCAAAGTAAACCTACAGTTTGTTTCAGAATGCTATTGCCAGGTAAGTTACAAATTGTTCTGCCTTCCTCTTATTAAAACAAACAAAAAATGAACAAGATGATTACCTCGATACCAGTTCTTCCTCTTAATACTCGTTCTTTGTCAATGCCCCATGATAAACATTCAGTGTTTCTCCGTCCTTCACGATCTGTGAAGAATATGTCTTGGTTGTCTTTCCCAATCTCTAGGACCCAGTGGGGGAGTGAGATGAATACATTACCAGAATCGCTTCCTCCATACTCATGAAAAGCCAACACAACCTTCAGATTCAGTTGCTATATGTTAGAGTTAGATGACTTATAGAAAATCTATCACTGCTAGAGTGCTAGCTACAATAACCAGATACAATGAGCACACCTTCAAATGCAAAGTAGCAGGACGGGGTGGCAGGGTAGAATTTGTCTAATATAAAGAGCCCAGACATCATCCTGGTAGCCTACAAACCATTCGACCCTAAGGCATAGCAAATGAATAGGGAACTGGAATCTTGCCCCTTAAATTAGAAGGCAGATTGTAACATGACCACCCCCTGACGTTGCAACCCCAGAGCACAAAGTGTAGTATCGTACCCCAAGCCTAATTTTATGAGATAACTGCTTTTGTTTTCATTATGTTGTTCTCTCATTAGAGCTAGTGCAAGGAGCAGATCGGAGTGAAGGGATACTGTAGGATACAGAATGGGACGTTATATGAACATCTAAGCACAGCAGACAGCAAAGTCCCTAAGGTGCCAATCTACAAAAATGTGGTCATCAAACAAACACATTTGTCTATTCCAGAGATTTGTAAATCCTGAAATGCTAGAAACATCATCCACTTATGCCCCAAAAAAAATCACCTAACAGATATTAGCTACTGCAATCTTCCTTCAACTATTACTACTTAGGTATGTTCAGCAGTGATCCAAAAATACATTCCCCCTCTTTCTAATATAACAACTGTGGGTCTTCAAGACAAGCCTCTTCTGCAGTCCGCTAGTCAGAAAAACGGGTAACCTCTACAGACCCATGCTTGCAGCAGAGATTATATTGTGATTTTGTTGTATATGTAGTCTTGTAGATATTGATGAAGGCAGATTAAGGACATAGTATATATAAGACAAGGTTCAGATTGTGACAACAGCATAATGATGAAAAAATTCAAGGAAAACACAACTACCTGCACTTTTAGCTGAAATTCTCGAATGATCATAAACAACTCCCGATATCCCAACCACATGTACTTCTGTGGAGTCCATCCTTCAACAATTCCCCACCAACAGTCTACAATGACACCATCCACATTTAATGATTTCAGATGCTTTAGCTCCTGTCTAATGCCGTCGGGATCAACAAGCTGGCAGTAACTGTTGACGATGCCACTCTAGCATAGTTAAGCCCATAGAATAAAAGAATTATATTACATGTAGGTAATCAGATAACCATAGAGAGTTTAATCAGAAACTATATTGTAAAGGAAATGAAAGAGGCTTCAAGTAGTTTCGGCTATTGCAAAGGCCAATGCATAATATCTTAAGCAAGAGTATCGATCAGACAATCAGTAGAAGATAAACAAAACAGATAGAACATGAAAATATTAAGTCAAGGAATACAGCAAGTTAATGGATGAGCAAAAATAAGTGCAACAAAAAAAGGGGCAAAATCACTTACTTGGAGCTTAATATACACAGGAACATGTGGGGTTCCAGAGTAATCCTCCTCGCGAAAGTCGGATTGAACATGTTGTATCAACTGAAGCATAAAACCACATTATCGGATACAGAAAAGGCAGGCTTCCCCCTATCAGAAAGCAAATTCATTTACAAGCATCGTGAGAGGTAGTATGATACCTGATGTGCCTCCAAAGATCCAGGTGAGTCGATATTGCTCGTGCTATATCTCTCACTTTTTGTTTCCATCTCTGTAACGACAACAGAATCAAGAGATACTGGTGATAAATTTTCATCAATTCCAAGAACTGCTGGCTGACAGTCTAATGATGCTTTCATGGAGCAATTCTTCAAAGAACTAGCAGAAAGGGGACTTTCAGATGACCTAATAGGAAGCCCTCCCTGTCAACATTATTAATTCATCTAAATGCCACATGTCATGTAATTCTTGTAGCAAAATGCATAAGGAATTTTCAGCTTCACACAGTGACAGACCAAAGACCTGGAAGACTTTGCCAATGAGGTACAGACCCAACAGACCAAATATTGACCTTTGCACTAGAAGAGTGTGATTGCAAATTTGCAACTGCGTGCTACAAAAGAGACATTGATCAAAAAGTAACAGTATACCTAGATCTTCTCGAGTAATTAAACATAAAGTGGAACTACTAGAACATAATGATATCTTGATGTGATCATAACAAAATAGCACATAAACAAATGAAAACTGATAATACTACAGGCTCCCCAGGCCCGTTCAATATTCAGTTCTGAACAGCCCCTGGATTGGACTCAGCAATTAACTGTAAACAGCAATAGGCATTTATATTTGCATGCTTCAAGCCATATGTTTTTAACAGTATTTACAATACAGGTGGAAAAAGAAGAAAAAGAGACATGACCCTGTCAATCAAGAAAAGAACACAAAACAAACAGAAGTATAAAATGGAACAGAAAACTGCCAATCAATACAGAATAAATGCACACAGCTGAACAAAATAAGCTGCAACCTCTCAGATAAAGTCCTTATTACATCCCATTACTGGTAAATCCTCTTCCCCAATTTCTTTTCTTTATTAAA
The DNA here is from genome assembly GCF_948465745.1 of Chenopodium album. NCBI lineage: Eukaryota > Viridiplantae > Streptophyta > Magnoliopsida > Caryophyllales > Amaranthaceae > Chenopodium > Chenopodium album. The sequence goes on along the minus strand of NC_137853.1, from coordinate 9,358,624 downwards.
TTTATACATAGAAATGGGATTGAATACCACACAACCTAGAATGAGAATACATACTATATGTTAGTGAAATGGATATGGACAGACATCATCAGCTTGTATCATCTTCAAGTTCAGTGTAGTAAGGTTGTCCAACCTTAATATATGCTCTTTTCTGGTCTAATTGAACAAGGGTAGAAAGTGAGAAAAATCAAGTTTTCGTTTACGCTTTGTTTGGATAGCAAAGAAGGAAGGAAAAGAAGGGGAGGGAAAATGGAGGAAGGGAAGGGAAAAGAAAGGGAGGGGGAGGTGAGCTCCATTTTCCCTCCAAATCTCTCCAATTTTGGAGAGATAATGCTTATTAAAGAGAGAGGGAAAATGGATCCTCCCCCTCCTTCCCCTTCCTTCCCCCAATCTTTTACCCAAACAAGAGAATTTGTCCCCCTCCATTTCTCTTCTCTTCTTTTCCTTCCATTTCTTCCTATCCAAACAAAGTGTTTAGATGAATTAATAATGTTGACAGGGAGGGCTTCCTATTAGGGGGGCTTGAGGCAACTTTAATCAATCGGGGGGGTGGTAAAAAGATGTCTTCCGACAGCAGTAGCTTACAGATATCCAACTTCTAAATAAAGAAACAGCTCAGATTCTGGTTTTGATGTTGCCAATACTTTTCCCAAAGAATTCTAGAAGTAGTTAATCCACAAATCTCTAATAAATTTCAAACAATTTCATTTTTATACTCTTTCCAGCACCTCAAACAATTTCAAACGACCGCTGTAAAATCATCCCGTTAGTTAAAAGTTTCCATTTTTACACAATTCTAGGCACAAAAAAAAAATGATGATATAGCACAAACTACTTGTGAAGAGATAACGGTTGATATATCAAAACTAAATCAAATATCAATAAGCACCAACCAACTGCGTGATTTTATTGTGCATTCCTAAATTAAAACCATAATCATAACTAATGTTTATAATCAGCACTTGGGGTTCCATGTACCATAATTGATTTTTATTCAATCACCACTATTACTGCTGTAACAACAAATGAAGAAGAAAACGGAACAAACCAGCTGAGAAGGAGGAGGAGAAGATCGATAAGTAGTGCCATCAGGCTCAACCATCCAACCCGCTTCCCGAGCAAGAGCAGCGAGCACGTCATTCATGTCAGCGCGAGCAGGAAGTGGGAAATTCCCGTATTGCCGGAGACCGGAGAGCATGCGGCTAGTGATGGCTCGCCGATGCCGCTCTCGTAGCTTGGTTCGCTCCTTTTCCTTTTCCCTCTCTCTCCTCCCTTTACCATCGCCGTTGCCGGAGGAATTTCCGGCGGTGACGGCGAAGCCTCGAGGACGGCGGTTGCTCTGTTGCTGTTGTTGGGGCTGAGAAATGTGATGGTAATGGTGGGAATTTGAGTGGGAGAAATTGTTAGGGTTAGGGTTAGGGTTTGGGATTTGGGGGTTGGGATTTTGGGGATTTTGATGGATTTCGTTGTGATCGAAGGTTGCCGGAGTTGTGTTTTCGCCGGTGTTGTTCATTTTGATTTATTTGGGTGTCATCGACTGTGGAGTTTTGGAGTGTGTTCTTTCTAGCACTTCCTCTCACTCACTTTGTTTGATCGTGCTCCTCCATTTTTTTTTTTTTTTTTTTTTTTTTTTTTGGAGAAGTTAAATGACGCCCTTATTTTACCAGATAACGCCCGCATTTAAATATGAATAGACAAATATACCCTTGGTGTGTTTCATGTTCTAAGGGTTGTTCCTTTCTCAGTTTAATCAATCAGAACAGACCCTAAGTCAATCTAACATCCTCTCTTCCCAATAAACCACCACCGACCGAGAGCAAAGTCATCGGACACATCGCCGGAATTAAAATCGTTTTTTTTTTTTTTTTTTTTGGGGAAGGGGAAAACGCCTAATTTTTTCAAAACTCTAGGGGAGAAACACCTAAAATTTTCAAAAGTCCTTAGGAGATTCGAAAATTCTAGGCGTTTTACCCCATAGAATTTTCCCGTTTTTTAGCGTTTTTTTATTTTATCATAACTTTGGAGAGCATGCAAAAAATCCTCAGCCATACTGGTCAAACTGTGACTAAAGAAATGTGTCAACTAAAAAGAAATGGAGGAATTATGTTTGGTCCTAAAAGAATGGGCTTCCATTGGTTTTTATCAGTGGAAAGCCCCAATCGTTGTTTTTGTGTGTTTTTTCTCTTATTTTAAGTTTATAATAACTCTTCCTCTTCTAGGAGGAATATTTCTCCCTCGAAAGACAGGGTTTTTCTTCTTCTTTTAAAGAATTTGGCTCTTTCGAAAGACCGAGTTTTTCTTCTCTCTTTGGAGGGAGGATTTGCTTTTTTATTTCATGGATTGCTATAAAGTTGTTTCATGGGTAAAATTTTGTGCGGGATTGAAAAAGAGGTTAATATTTCGACAACAATCTAATGAATCAGACGAAAATTTTATGCACAGCTACAATTGATCGATAGACCCCCTCGCCGAAGAAGGCTGTAAATCACTGAGATATGAAAGAGGGTATGAAGAATATACGATTTGCAACAACCATCGTAGCTTTGCTTAATGTTTTTTATTTGATTCAATCATTATGTATTCGTTAATTCTAAATCTCTTTGTATGTGTCGTATGACTTATTTATGAATCAATTTTATTTCAAAAAAAAAAAGTTTGGTCCTAAAATTATGATAGGATACGATCGAAATAGTCATTAATTCTATTTTATTTTTTTTGTTTTTTTTAACTACAATGTACGTATCAGTTTGACCAACATATTTTTTTGAGAATCTATAGTACAGTATTATATAAAGAGAATAGACTTTTTTGTTGATAAATTTTGATAAAGAGAAAGGACATTTTAATTGATAAATTTTGATTTTTCTAAAATACCCTTCTACATTTTAAAAATTACATTTTTACTAAAAGTAAGTGCAATTAAAAAAAAAAAAAAACTATCCTATCATAATTCATAACTACCCCTCTCATTTTTGTCTTAAAAAATAATAAAACTACCATCGTTTAAAAAAAACATTTAAAAAAATCCATCTTCAAAAAACGCAGAATTGATCTTGATAGATTACTTATAATTCGTGTGTCGATCTCTTAGCTTGTAGTTTTTAAACTAGATCATATCAATAGATCTACTAGTTGTCTAGTACTACTTATCTAAATCTTTTATACTCTGATCCGTACTATCATTGCATTCTTCCCTCCCCTTATCTTCCCACTAGGGGTGTTCAGTATTGGGTACCCGGGTTTTCGGGTACCCGGATATTTTCGGGTACCGATTTTTCGGGTAGTCAATAAATCGGCCTATGTCCCGACGCGCTTAGCTCGGGTACCCGATTTCGGATACCCGAGAACTTCGGGTCGGGTCATAGGGTACCCGAAGTTTCCAATATGGTATTTTAAAACTCGAGTATCACAATGAAAGAGAAAGGCATATTTGAGGAACAAAGAGGGTGAAAGAAGCATTATTTAGCCATTCAATAATTTCAATGCTAGAATAATTAAAATGAGAATTATATATAAAACAAATTATGGAAAAATGAGAAAATCATAACATTCATCAAAATTTGTAATTTACTTCCTTTAATTCTTTTTAACGGTTAGAACTTACCGGCAATAAGTTTTAGATCAAGTATAAATTAAATAATCAAGGTATCAAACTAACTACTATTTGTAATACACCAAAGTAGTGGCCTTTTCAATTGGGAATTGAAGACATACTTTGCTTTACTTACACATACAAATTCAATATTAACCCATCATCAAAAGTCACCTTCTTCACCAGATTGTCATCCACTGATGCGTATTTTTATGGACTCTTCAAGAACTTTGGGGATATGAAGCTATTTAATCTAACCAAGACTAAATAACAACTAGATTGATAGCTTTCTCAGCAAAATATCATATGCAATTCTCTTGCTAAAACAATTCATACGAATTGATTAATTATAACTCAAAACTTCTCTCTATATGAAAATGTTACAACCTAAAGCCCTTTACATAGGCAAATTAAAATAAACTCTAGAATATTCTAAAATCAAAAGATAAACTAATCCGATCTCTAAACTAAAGCTATAAAAATAAAAGATAAATAACAACTAAACATTATTATCTATAATGACCACCCAAAAGATTAATATTATAAAGAAAAGATAATTTTAATGGCTCTTCAACTTATCTTCCAGATATGCATCATCCACACCAGAGAATTTGAAGAAATTTCCTTATAGAATATGGATGAAGAAGAACCAGGCTAGCAAATGTGAGGAGAGAAAGAGCACTACGATGTTGTGACTAAAAGCTGATCTACCGTCGAATAAGAGAGGGCTGACCGCTTAGTCAATGTAGTAGGGTACGGTGCAGCTAGCGCGCGGCGGTGGGATGGAGTGGAGAGGAGAGAGACTGAGCAAGCAAGTGTGAGACTGAGAAAGAGGCTTAAAGAGAAATGATTGCGGGAAAAAGAGTGGGTAATAAGCTAAAAACCCTAATTTATTTCAGAAAAATAAATATTAAAAAAATAACTTCGGGATAGCGGGTACCCGCCTGAGTCAGAATGCGGCCCATGTCCCGACCCGAAATTTCAGGTTTTTAGCGGGTCGGGTACCTGACCCAACCAAATGGTAAATTTTTTTCCAATTACCCGACAGTTTTTTTGCGGGTCATCGGGTTTTCGGGTCAGGTCAAGCGGGTCGGGTATTTTTGAACACCCCTTCTTCCCACCCCTTCTTTTCCTTACTGTTGCAGGTTAGGCGGCGCATTATGATCTAATCTGCTCATATTTTTTACTGATACAAGCAACTCGTGAATATGTTTGATAGCTTCTTAGAAACACAAGCATATTTCCTTGAAACTTAGTTAATTTCTTTGGAGAGCATGCAAAAAATCCTCAGCAATACTAGGAAGGCTTGTTGAGAGATATACTCCCTCCATTTCTTTTTAGTTGATACATTTCTTTAGTCACAGTTGCCATTGCACAAACTCAATCATTAATATTTTTAATTACCGATAAGCAAAAATTATGAAAAGTTGATATTTTGAAAATATATATCGAGACGAATCTAACAAGATTCCACATGACTTTATATTTTCATTACGCATAAAGCACAAAACACGGTCAAGGGAGAGTATGTGAGTAGTGCTAAAGTTAAAACGTGTAGGGGTAGTACATGTTTCCAATGATGCACAATGTAGGTTGTGTAATAGTGAGCACGCATCAATTATAATGTAATTTCAATTGCTCAGCTATGCAACAAGTTTGGATCACTCTTTATTTGTAAAATACAAGCAAGATGTTCTTTCTTCCTTCTCTTAGTTTGGCAAAAAGGTTTGGCTTTCATCAAGTTGAATTGGGGTGTGAATGTGTGATGCTTTGAAATTTGAATCTAGTTAATGCTCTCCACATAAACAAGTATGGGAGAACTCCTCTCGTCTTACTTATTGAAGCTAACTAGTTTAGGTCCCGTGCCATGCACAGTAATTTTAAAAAATTAATATCAACTTTTCAATATAATTGGTTATGTTACAATTTTTTTTTTTTAAAAAAAAACTTAAAAATATGAATTCTAATCAATAAATAAACAACTATTTTTAGGGAAAAATATGAATACTTTCTTAAAATAAATTAAAAATATGTCGCAAATTATGTTATTATTAGACTTCTGGCCCGCGCAATGCACGACTTGTTCATAGAAAATTGCATTGAGAGATGAGTGAGGAAATACCAATAAATAATTATGGTATAATGTGTCACAGAAAAAACATAATTAAAGAAATAAAAATTTTGGGACTTTCATTTGAAATGAGGCTTCATAGAAAGAAGATGGAGGGACTCAAATCAAAGATAGAAAATAAAAAAGGTTAAATTAAAGAGGGGAGATGAAGATGAAGTGTTTAATGAAAGAGTTAAGAAAAATAGTATAATTAAAATATAAAAAAATGTAAAACGACATGTGGCAGTACATTGGGTTGAAAAAGAAGATAGGAAAGTGTAATAGAATGATGACATATGTCTTTTTTGGTTTGCTTTGTTAAAAATACTTCGTACGAAGTATAGATACTTCGTACGAAGTATAGATTTCAACTATTAGATCCAACAACTCAAAACACCCCCACCAAAATATGAATAAATGAAAGACTCCAAGATTAAACATTTACTTTGAATAATATTAATATTCCATTTGTTTTGGGTTTTTTAGAATCCCTCGGGATACACTATGGGGCAAGAAATAAGAAACGGATGGAGTAATTATATATCCACTGTCCTTTGCCCACCGGCTATGTGTAAATAGATTTTTACTATATACATTTTAAGTGTATCGACTTGATAAGTACTTAGTTCTAGAAAGAAGAATTAAAACATGAAAATATTGAAAACAAAGTACAAATATATGTATAACAATACTAAATACGTATATAACAAGTACACAAGAACATATCAAAGTCTCACGAAAGTATAATCAAGTGAATAAGTACTCCGACAAATATACAAGTAGAGCTACGTAATAACATGCCTTGGAGTATACCTACAAAAACAAGTTTAAAAATTATATAATAATTATATAATAATTAATCTAATTTGTTTTAAAATACATTTTTGACAAAAATTAAATAACACTAATTTTACCTTTTCGTACGAGTAGAGGTAAATCATTCTTCAATTTAAGAATTTGAGCGCTCATTCCTGCTGATTATTCCTTAAATGACAAAATTTGGAATTCTAAACTTTGATTTGGAACAACATTCTTTGTGACATGAGTGACTATCATATCGGCCAAAGCATTTCCTTCTCTTGGAATATGTATGATTTCTCAACAATCTAATTGAGAGAGTACATCTAACAAATTGCTACAAAAAGATTAGAAATAAAAGTAGGACTCAAACATATTTATACAATAAATCAATCTTAATAATTTTAAAAATAATTTTTATACTAAATATTTACCTATATAGGTCGACACACTTATCACGAACATACAAACGTCATACTAGTATATCTACCCAAACTAAACAATCAGCTTGGAGTAATACTCGGGTTAAACTATTCCTCAAGGCATATGTAATAATGGCTGAAAATATGACTAATCTCTCCCCAATAAAAGTTGAGGTTGCGGCGGCCACTTTAGTCCAAAACAGTCTAACATTTCCTAGTGGGTCTAATATAATTACCCCACCTCCGGCTTCCGTCATCAACATACATCTTAATCCAAGTATCCAAAAGCTTAAGAAAGATTAAAATTTGAATTGAGTGCACTAATCGTTTAACACGGGTATACTAATAAAGAAGTAAACACTCCAAGAACAAGGATATGCAATTTGTCTGTCGGAATCAAGTACGACTATCTGACTACGTACTAACTCTACCCGAAGCCAAGATCAATATTTGCACATAACATTATTTAAATTAACAAAAGATGCATCAACATACATCTTAATCCCCAAGTATCCAAAAGCTTAAGAGAATGCCTATATAACTTTGTGTAATCTCTGGACAAAGCCAGATTTTGTAGTTAAGTGAACATTACAAAAATAAATTAATAAAATCAAGTGTCTTAATCAAAATTATTTCGTAAATTCTATCAACTCTCATTGCATAGTAATTTTATATACTATCAAGAGTTGCGCTCGATAACGTTCATAGAATCCTTTATATACAAGAAAAAAAGTGATCGCCAAAAAATATTAACGTAATTTGTTAATTTATAAATAATTTTAATATGATTTGCTTTATATTGGTTTGAACCACTTATATATATATAAAAAAAATCTAAATATTACTACTGATAAGTGTTCTCTGAATATTTATAACTGCTAATATAAATGGGGGATTGGTTGTTGCGTGGGATGGAGGTCACAGGAATGTGGAGTGATTCTGGGGTGGTGGTCCGTTCGTTGGTAGGTGATGCACCTAACAACTCTCCATATATTCATATTATTAGAAAATTCAAGACGCTTATCGATAGAAGGGAGTAGGAGGTCTCGATTTCTCATTGCTATAGGGAAGCTGTAGACACCCATTTGTGTCTCCCCAAAACCAAAACCAGTGATGAATACCTTTTGCGTCGAACCATAATCGAATGAGGTGAAAGTGTGGAAAAGTCTAGTGTTGCGGTTAGTTTTTATTAAAATCCTTCTTTCTGTTTTCGAAAACCCACTCTATTTTATGAAAACGTCCAATCCAGTTTATTTTGGTCCATGATAAGGGTCCAATAATGGTGTAGTTAAATGGGGCTTTAAAAGACCTTTCCAACGATATATTATAAGCCCAATTCCGATGAATAATGAGGAAGTTATGGCCAAAATACTAAACTGGGCCCAAAACGGATTTTACCTACGACCCAATGATCATGTGGAGGGTCCAAAGGTTTAATCCTATTCCTAAACTAATTAGGATTGATTATAATCCTCTATAAGTTTCAAAAATATCTTAATTATCCTTTTTTGAAAAGATAAGATCATAGAATTTGATTTGAATATAAACTTTCCTTTTTTAAAACTTTCCTAATTCTATTCGGATTTAAACATGTTCAAAGATAGCCAGATATTATTTTCTTGCCTTATAATTTTTATCCAAATTTTATATAGTTGGATAGATCTTGAAATTATCTTTCCAATGATATATTATAATATTAATTCCGAGCTATAACGAAAAAGATATGAAAGGAATACGAAACTCTATCCAAAACTGACACCCTTTCACTATTTCGGTCATATCTTTTTATCTACAAAAGATTTTAATCTAATTCCAATTGCATTAAAAATTAGACTTCAAGAGCTTTCCAACGACATATTATATGACTTATTTGGACTTCTAGATCAAAAGATATGATAAAAACAAAATCCGCAAAAACTGTCTCTGTCGCCAAACGACAGGTTTGTCGCCTCGCGACAGACTCTGTCGCCTGGCGACAAGATAAATTTCTGGCGACAGGTCTAGTTTTCTGGCAACAGAGTGGAGTTTTATTTCTTATCAAATTCTATGATTTTCCGGACTATTTTCTTATCAATATGGTCCTCGACCTCTGTTTTTATTCATCAATTCTCCCAATCAATTCTTCTCATCAACTTTCATCAATTACTATCAATTTTCTCTATTCTCTCTCAAGAATTACTTAATTCTTTCTTTCTTACTCTCTCTCTCTTTCTAAGCCAACCCTTTTTACAAATACAATATTCCGCATTCACAAGACTTAGAATCTCTTAGCCAAGTTCGAAGTTGCCTTCGCCCTAGACGTGCAAGGTTTGATAATTTATGAGGGTTTGGTCCAAAACTAGTCAAAACTTTATTTCAATTTAGTTATTTAATTCTTTTATTTATTATTTTCATTGAAGTTTACTAACTTGTGTTTTGTTATTAGAAAGAGGTACGAGGCTTCAAAGTAAGTAGATTAGCTTACTCCCTATTTTATTAACAACGTAGAAAGCATGCTTATTATTGTTTAATATTTCTAGTATCATGTTAGGATGTTTAATTCCTAGTATCATGTTAGGATGTTGTTTATTGTTTTCTAGTATCATGTTTAGGGCGCCTTTACTCTTTTCTAATATCATGATAGCATGTTAGTACCATGTTAGGTTTAAAGCTTTGATCTTTATTGCTTAGTGACATGTTAGGATTTGTTATTAATCTTGTTAGCATCATGCCTAGGATCTTGCTATTGTTATTAAGATTTATTATGCCTTATCATGTTATTATCATCGTTATTATTATTTATTGCCTATTATTATGTTGCTTGATATTATATTATTGTTGTTGCTTGATCACACCTTTTATGATTGCTAAAGGGAATTTGTACTTGAAATCATGCTTAATAAGATAATTAATAATTTGGTTTAGGCTAATATGATTTTAACTCAAGTGATCGCCAAAAATAGTTTTATTTGTGCATTAATATTCAACCAACATAGATAAACAGGTTAGGTTTAATATAATGTTTGTATGTTATTCGAAGAGCGCACATGAATACGAGCAGAACAAAGTAGAGGCCTATTTTATAGGGCAGGTCCTTTCTTTTGTAGATTGGATTCGTACCCTCATCCACGGACCCTATTTGGTTCAAGACCTTATGGAGTTGATGGTCCTTTTGGATTGTCTTTTGGGTTTACAAGTTCCTAAAACTTGTTGGCGACTCTTTTGCTCTCTTTTCTTTCCCTTTGAAACGCCACCATACTTTAGTGTATGATCACAGTGGTGTTCAAGTTTGGGATCATAATGCTTGAAATATTCCCTACAGTTTTTGGCGACTCCACTGGGGAGGATTTCTATTTATATTCCTGAAATTTATTTTGGCAATTATTTAGAATGAGCGGATGAGACTCGAAAAATTCTAAGTATTTCATGTGCGTGATTTGATTAACATTATTGTCATATGCATTAAAAGGTTCTCATGGGAGAGCCTCATGAGTCAATACATAGGAATTTTACACGTAGGAAATTTGAGAAATATCTTTCATGACTAGAATCGAAAAAACGATGCGAAATCTGGAAAATTCTAAGAACACAGAAACTTGCCAAGGCATGTAGGAACTAGCGTCTTGAAAACAGGGCTTGTCGCCCGTAAAAAGTTTCTGTCGCCTGGCGACAGAGGCTTTTTTGCGGCGACAGTCCCTGTAGTCTGGCGCCAAGTTCTTCCAGTACCGAGCCAGGGGTCTACCTTCTTGCTTTGACCATTTCTAGCATTGTTGGCTCGATTTTATTTATTGATTGAGTCCTTTTCTCACTTTTCTGAACCCATATGTGTTCTACATATGAACATAACCCTCTGGGGGTTCCTGCTTCACCTGACAAATTGAATATCCACTATCATGTGCAAACAACGGGTACGTGCAAAGTTTGTGAATCCACCAAACCATGGAGTCGAGTTCGATTTCATCACGAACTCGCGGGGTCCCGTCCATTCGCACCAACCCTCACGGTAGGCTTGTGTGCAATGCATACGGATTCATAACCATGGACCCTCTTGACTTAACCCATATCCTTGAACTTTAGAGAACTAGAGCCATGGTTAGGTTGCAAACTCATTGCATCATATTGTGACTACGTGAACTACTTGTGCATCCTTGTTTGTGCATACTATATATGTGTTAACCGTTTGTTTGACTTGTGGTTAAAACTAAATAAATTAACCAATGACTAAAGGAATTTGTTTAATTAATTAATTAATTAATTTGAACTAATGAACAAGCCTAAAATCGAGTCATAATTCCTTTTAGTCAACCCGGATTTTTTATTCCCGTATACTGCACATGCGTCAACGTGTTTTGGTCATAGCCGGAGTTCTAGGAAGAACCACGAGTCGTATAACCTATGGATCTGTAGCCCCGGGTTTTATCTTTAATTAGGCGTTGGTTTCGTCCCAATCAGAGTCACAGATTAAAAGTTATGACTAAAATACCACAGCCTGTCCAGTTTAGTGCACATACGTGAAGTCTTAACTTAGTCCTTGTTTGAGTCTAGTCACATAGTCTAGCCACATGGTCATGACACAAGTCTTAACATGTCACCTACACTCATTAGTCTTAGCACACACATAACATGTTTGTCACACTATGACCATGTCTTAGGTTCATGCATGAGTCGTTCTTCCGTCATTTGAGTTGGGGGTCCATTCTATTCTTAATTCTTCCATATTTCTCCATCTCCATCATCTTCCCACTTACTACATTCTTTCCCCATGCATATCATACTTCTCACTCTTCCATAATCTTTTCCCATCTATTGCATGTTGAATAAAGCTTGAGTCAAAATAAATAATTGGTATAAAACTTATCCCTAATCTCCCTTTCTACAGTACTTGGTCAAGGAGAGAAGGGCGATTAATAAAGGACAACACTTTCATTCAAGTAGCACTTTTTGACAAACCCATCGGTAGGAAAAGGAAAGCTAGGAAGATAATGGCAAGTCAAGAAGAACTCAATGAGGTCAAGGGACAGGTAGCCAACTTGGCTGAGACATTGCAAAACTTATCTTTGCAAATAAGTGACCCTGCAAGACAGAAACAAATGGACCTAATCCAGGAAAGCTTGGGCAAGCTGTCCAACGACTTTAGATTCCAAGGGATTAGCTCACAAGGGGTCTCGGTGGATAAGGACCTTCTCCCGCAGAAGTTCAATCCCAATGACATCCCTAAATTTAAGCCTATGGATAACCCTTACTTTCATTTAAGAGCATTTGAAACTATAATGAATATTAAGGGGATAGACAAGAAAGCCTTTCATTCTGTATTTTCTTTGTCTTTAGAAGCTATATGTCAACAATGGTACTTTTCTCTTGACAAAGAGAAGACCTCCAATTGGGAAGAAATAAAAAATGCTTTCATCAATAGATATAAATGTAACATTCAAGTTGAAACTGACCATAGACAGCTTGAGATGCTAAGACAAAAAGAAAATGAAAGTTTCACTTCCTTTTTCAACAAGTGGAGGGAAACTTCCGCTATTATGATGAAGTCCCTGCTGAGAAGGAGTCTGTGAGGTTGTTTATCAAGAATTTACAAGAGAAGTATTCGAAGCATTTGAGATATCAACACAACTTGAACACTTTCAAGGCAGTCTACGACATAGGCATAGAGATTGAAGATGACCTTGCAAAACAAAAAGCTACTAACAATAGTAACCACAGTGTCTGGAAAGGAAAGAAGAACGACAATCCTTCTTCTTCTGAAAGCACCCACTCTAATAACAATGTTAGTACCTTTGACCTCAATGAAGTCTTAGCCATGAATAACCAAGAATCTAAGAAAGAATTAAGGAAAGAATTCACTTCTATTGGGATGAGCTATGATGTTGCCTTCGATCGACTCCATACTAAGGGGCTCATTACTCCCATTGGACCCATTCAAGATCCCGCACCTGAAAAGAGATTGCCTAGTTGGAATCCAGATGCACATTGCAAGTACCATCAAGGTAGGGGTCATACTACTGAGAGCTGTTGGAAGCTAAAGGAGGCCATCCAATATTTGATCGACAATAACAAGCTTCCTATACCTCCAGTCGGCAAGAAGACCGAGTGATGATAAAGCACAAGACAAGAGGCGAACTTCAACGACAAGATTTCGTGACCTCTTTTTTCTATTTCTTTTTTTTATTCCTTTCCCCAATAAAGTCTAGCATAGGCACCTTTCATTTTCCCCTAGTTTTTACTTTGTAGGACTTTAATTTACTTTTTTCCTTTTAATAAAATGAGCATTTTATTTTCTTGCATGTGATCATTGCATTGCATTATTCAAAAAAAAAAAAAAATCGCCGAATTAAGCACAAGGTATACCAATGATCTGAGGCACCCTTTGTAGCCATATCATATCTTTCACCCTTTAAATATATAACCCTTTTCTTGATAAAACACTTTGAGCCTCGTCTAACGATAAACCTCTCATTTTTTCAACCCACATCTACTTAACCTTGGGATGGGATGGTGTGTAACTTATGCAAGTTCCAAATATGAAAGCTTGAGTGATCTCAAAAGAATAAAATAAAAAATATAAAAATAATAAATGTGTACAAAAGGGCAAGTGTTCCAATGTCTATGATATGAAAATATCTTTGATAAGAACATGTCTCAGATTGCGTCTCTTATCGAGTGCTCTGTACTGTGCCTGAGAAACATGAATGCCAAGTGAGTGATAGACCGCATGATCGGGATTGCCCACACTTATAAAAATAAAAATGCAAAAGCAAAAAAACATAGAGCAAAAAATAAACAAAAAAAAAAAAGAAAGAAAGCTCAAAAGTGAGAAAAAACCTCAAGCATAAAAATACAAAGATTCAAAAGCAAGGTTGAACACCTTGGGGGCTTATCTAGGGTCTTGAGCCTTTATCCCCTTCTTCTCTAACCTTTAGCCTAACCACGTTACAACCCTTAAAAAAGACCTTTTTGAGGTATACACACACTTGTGCGAGGTTCGGCTAGAGCTACGTTTGGCCTGATTCCTAACGGATACGTAGGCAACCTCACAATGAGGTGCGGCCATAATAAAAATGCATTCATTTTCACATTCACACACTTACACCATGATCATGTCAAGGGATCTCCAATGTTCATCCCTATTCACTTAGAGCTAGACTTGGGGGCTTGATCCTTACATCATTAGCCTACCTAGCCTAAGAGTCACCATCTCTTGACTCTTTTCAATATATTTTCCCCACCGTTAGCCTTTGCAGCTTAACCTTAGTGTCACTTTCACACACATCACAGATACATGACCAAATAGTCCTTCCCATTAGGAACCCTTTGTCATGAAGTCTTAACATAATGTTGAAGCATACTTTGTCATATCAACATCACTCATAATCATCATTGCATCAAGAAGTATGAAGTACTTAGCCTCCGCGCCTAAGTTACCTTAATACTTTCATAATCGAGTCAACTAAGATAGTTTAGGAGGAATTAATCCTTGCACCTTGAGGGATAGTATCAAATGCATATACTTGATTAAGCTCATTCAACATGCACCATTAAACACTTCGATTTCTTTTTCGCGTCTTTCTTTTTTCGGGAGAAAGTCGGTACCCTCCACAAAAATGACGGAAAATTTTTGTTTTTAAGTCATGTCAAGCCACATGTGTCAAACGCTTTGAGTCGAGTCATGTCAAATTAATGAGTCAAACAACACTAAGCCTTAGGTCAACCCTAAGATAATAAAAGATTAGCAAAGTCCTATAGTCTGAAATATAGATGCAGGTACATTCCAGTGAGCAAGAATATTCCCGGATTTTTTCGAAAAAAAACCGCGAATATAGATATATGAGATTCTTCCAAGATAAGAGAAGTTTGAGCAAAATTATGAAGAGCTTTAATTTCCAAAAGATTTGAGCAGATTTGGTCGTAAGGAAATGACCAAATTGAAAGTTCGGAGCGAAACCGAGCAATGAACAGCAGCAGCAGCGGTAGAAATGAAAAAGAAATCTATCGCCAAACGACAAGGTTTGTCGCCTGGCGATAGAACGATATCGCGGCGACATAAGGTTTTGGCTTGCGCTGGTGCGGCGACAGGTCACGTGGCTTCATGATGTGGTCATATAGACCTGGCTCAGCAATTTTGGGTTCCTTGGTACGCCAGTTAGCCCCTATAAGCAATTTGACAGGATTAAGTAGTCGGCTCGATTACAACAACAATAAGTGATCGACCTGACAAAAGATAGTCTCACTTAGCTTAAAGCGCCTAAGTATTGGCTCATCGCAAGCACCAAAGTAACGGTTCACAACGATTTCCTAGGATGGAAGAAGATTTGAAGATTCGAGATGACGAAGCCTTCAACAGGGGGCTTTAAGATTAAAAAGAGTCTATTACTTGGATTTAAGAAGGACGGTTTGAGATGAAGCGATCTTCAATAGCTTTCACTATGATTGGGGAGGTTATTATTTGAGAAGAACGATTCAAGATGAAGCGGTCTTTGATAGCTTTTGCTAAGATTGTGAAGGTTATCACTTGATTTGAGAAGATAGCACGAGATGAGCAATCTTCGACAACGCCCGCTAAGATTGTGGAAGTTGTCACCAAGATTTGAGAAGATAGCACGAGATAGGCGATCTTCGACAATGTCCGATAAGATTGTGGAAGTTGTCACTTATATTTGAGAAGAGAGGTCCGTGATGAGGTGTTCTTCGACGACATTCACTAAGATTGTGGAAGTTGTCACCTATATTTGAGAAGAGCGGTTCGTGATGAGGCGGTCTTCGACGACATTCGCTAAGATTGTGGAAGTTGTCACCTAGATTTCAGAAGAGCGGTTCGTGATGAGGCGGTCTTCGACGACATTCGCTAAGATTGTGAAAGTTGTCACCATGATTTAAGGAAAAGCTCGAGATGTAGCAGCAATGATAGACAGCGTTCCCTAGGATGTGGAGAGTTGTCACAAACCCTAAAGATGACGACGTACAGTTATTTTCGACGATGTTCTCGAAATACTGTGGAGGATTGTCACCAAGAATTATTGAAAATGACGACGCAATGTTACCTTCAAAGATGGCGTTCTCTAGCTTGAAGAACGTCGTTAAGATAAAATGCAACAACAAAATGGTTATTTCCAGAGACGTGTGCTCGACGGTGCAAGATACGCGTTTCTTAACTCTTTTATCTGTTTTAACTAATGATTAGTTTGCAGGTATCGGCGTTATAAGAATGATTTGGAATCGCATAACGTTCTGGATCATTCTCCGTCCCTATCGATACTTTGACTTTTGTTTTCGAAACATTCGTTTCTCCAAACTCAGTCAAAGTGGGGGCTTCTGTAGACACCCATTTGTGTCTCCCCAAAACCAAACCCAGTGATGAATACCTTTTGCGTCGAACCATAATCGAATGAGGTAAAAGTGTGGAAAAGTCAAGTGTTGCGGTTAGTTTTTTATTAAAATCCTTCTTTCTGTTTTCGAAAACCCACTCTATTTTATGAAAACGTCCAATCCAGTTTATTTTGGTCCATGATAAGGGTCCAATAATGGTGTAGTTGGATGGGGCTTTAAAATACCTTTCCAACGATATATTATAAGCCCAATTCCGATGAATAATGAGGAAGTTATGGCCAAAATACTAAACTGGGCCCAAACCGGATTTTACCTACGACCCAATGATCATGTGGAGGGTCCAAAGGTTTAATCCTATTCCTAAACTAATTAGGATTTATTAGAATCTTCTATAAGTTTCTAAAATATCTTAATTATCCTTTTTTGAAAAGATAAGATCATAGAATTTGATTTGAATATAAACTTTCCTTTTTTAAAACTTTCCTAATTCTATTCGGATTTAAACATGTTCAAAGATAGTTATATATTATTTTCGTGCCTTATAATTTTTATCCAAATTTTATATAGTTGGATAGATCTTGAAATTATCTTTCCAATGATATATTATAATATTAATTCCGAGCTATAACGAAAAAGATATGAAAGGAATACGAAACTCTATCCAAAACTGACACCCTTTCACTATTTCGGTCATATCTTTTTATTATATGACTTATTTGGACTTCTAGATCAAAAGATATGATAAAAACAAAATCCGCAAAAACTGTCTCTGTCGCCAAACGACAGGTTTGTCGCCTCGCGACAAACTATGTCGCCTGGCGACAAAATAAATTTCTGGCGACAGGTCTAGTTTTCTGGCGACAGAGTGGAGTTTTATTCCTTATCAAATTCTATGATTTTCCGAACTATTTTCTTATAAATATGGTCCTCGACCTCTGTTTTTATTCATCAATTCTCCCAATCAATTCTTCTCATCAACTTTCATCAATTACTATCAATTTTCTCTATTCTCTCTCAAGAATTACTTAATTCTTTCTTTCTTACTCTCTCTCTCTTTCTAAGCCAACCCTTTTTACAAATACAATATTCCGCATTCACAAGACTTAGAATCTCTTAGCCAAGTTCGAAGTTGTCTTCGCCCTAGACGTGCAAGGTTTGATAATTTCTGAGGGTTTGGTCCAAAACTAGTCAAAACTTTATTTCAATTTAGTTATTTAATTCTTTTATTTATTATTTTCATTGAAGTTTACTAACTTGTGTTTTGTTATTAGAAAGAGGTACGAGGCTTCAAAGTAAGTAGATTAGCTTACTCCCTATTTTATTAACAACGTAGAAAGCATGGTTATTATTGTTTAATATTCCTAGTATCATGTTAGGATGTTTAATTCCTAGTATCATGTTAGGATGTTGTTTATTGTTTTCTAGTATCATGTTTAGGGCGCCTTTACTCTTTTCTAATATCATGATAGCATGTTAGTACCATGTTAGGTTTAAAGCTTTGATCTTTATTGCTTAGTGACATGTTAGGATTTGTTATTAATCTTGTTAGCATCATGCCTAGGATCTTGCTATTGTTATTAAGATTTATTATGCCTTATCATGTTATTATTATCGTTATTATTATTTATTGCCTATTATTATGTTGCTTGATATTATATTATTGTTGTTGCTTGATCACACCTTTTATGATTGCTAAAGGGAATTTGTACTTGAAATCATGCTTAATAAGATAATTAATAATTTGGTTTAGGCTAATATGATTTTAACTCAAGTGATCGCCAAAAATAGTTTTATTTGTGCATTAATATTCAACCAACATAGATAAACAGGTTAGGTTTAATATAATGTTTGTATGTTATTCGAAGAGCGCATATGAATACGAGCAGAACAAAGTAGAGGCCTATTTTATAGGGAGGGTCCTTTCTTTTGTAGATTGGATTCGTACCCTCATCCCCGGACCCTGTTTGGTTCAAGACCTTATGGAGTTGATGGTCCTTTTGGATTGTCTTTTGGGTTTACAAGTTCCTAAAACTTGTTGGCGACTCTTTTGCTCTCTTTTCTTTCCCTTTGAAACGCCACCATACTTTAGTGTATGATCACAGTGGGGTTCAAGTTTGGGATCATAATGCTTGAAATATTCCCTACAGAAGCTCATCGTGTGGCGGATTGGTTAGCCAAATATGGTGTTTCTTCGTCGGATAAGTTGGTGGTTTTTGAGGCGGTCCTTTCGAATCTTCGTGCTGTTTTATTGGAAGAATTGAGTGGGGTGGCTTGTAGTATAGTCTTTAATCACAATAATATAGGTTACATGTTGTGAAAAATAAGGGGAAAGATGAGAGATTGAAAGAGAATAAATCTGTGTATATTATTCCATATGATAAGGTGTATATATACATACAATATATTAGGGTTTGATTGGATAAGAATATAAGCCCTAGATCTAGATTGTTCTGAAATGATACAAAGGAGGATAATGAATATCCACAAATATTTCATAACACTCCCCCTTGGATGTCCATTATCGAAGACTGTGCCTCATTATAACCTTACTACAAAAAACCATGTGGGATAAAAACATAGTGAAGGAAAAAGAGTACATCATTCTTCGTAACACGCTCGAGATGCTGCCTCATTAGAAACCTTACCATGAAAACCCAATTTGGGACAAAACCATGGTCAAGGGAAAAAGAGTGCAGCGCGTATTTTCTCCCCCTGATGAATACATAACTTGAGATCTTCTAGTGCTGCAACGATGAATCCAATATGTTTGGATATCTTCTCATATGTAGTAAGTAAAGTATCATTTGTTGATCTTCGACTCTCCTAAGCTGAAGTTGCATCTTCAATTCTTCAAGTCTTCACGTGAACATGTATCTTCATTTCACCATACATGTGTCTATCTCTAATATCATTATTTCAAATCTCTGTTTATAGTTGATTTAAAAATTAAACTTATGCGGTTATGACTTCTTCTGGAAGTCGTTAATAATAGAAATTGATAATTTTTATTTGATCAAACATACATTTATTAATAATCATTTGATGACAAAACTTGACATTATTATTATTTTTTTTTGACAACAACAAAATAAAGGAAAAACTAGTAGGTGAAGCTAATTAAGTCTACTCTACAACTATTAGCAATAACATGTGCTTTTGCAACTTGTTCCCGGGCAACCTTCCAGATAAGGCAATTAGGCTAGTGCAAAATAGATTTCCTTCCTACAGTAATTCCTGAATTGTCCATAGCATTCGTATCTCCCTTCTTTTTGGATGTTGTATTAACTGAATAATAGATAGTGAGTCAGTGTACAAAACAATTCGTCGGTGACCTCTCGCTGATATGTCTAGTTTATGTAGTATTTTACCCCCGTCCCTTGCTCATTATTAGTAGTGTTTTTGGCTCTTTAGAGCCATTTTTATTACTAATATGTGTTTTCTAGTGTTTTCGTAGTTTTGGTTGAGTTTTGTAGGGAATTGCACCTTTGGAGTACTTTCCCGGGATTTTATGGAGCAACTACGAGCATTGGAGGAGCACGGCCATCTTTCGTAGCCCAAGATCGGTTAGAGTAATCAAACCGGTGAATAAGGGCTCGACTTGTGTGAAGACGAGGCATTTGGACCGAATGATTAAAGCCCCAAAGAGGATATTTGGTTTGGGCCAAGTTACGAGCCTAAACGAGGAGTCCAAGCGGCCCAAGGGTGTCCGCCCGGTGGTCTGCCCGATGGTCCGCCCGATGGTCCGCCCGGTGGTCCGCCCGGTGGTCCGCCCGATGGCGCGCTCGATCGGGCAAAGAAGACTTATATCGCAACAGCCCTTCGCCCGATCAAAAAGGCGCGCCCGGTCGGGCGGTGTGGCGCCCGGTCGGGCGCGTGTCTCTGATAGATCTTTTAAGCATCGTTTAGTTTGTTTTAGTTTAGGATTCTTGCTTATTATAAATATGTTTTTGTTAAGCAAGTTTAGGATTCTTTTTACACTTCGTTATTCTTCCTTTACTTTTGTAATTCTTTCTCTTAGATTTTCTCTCTCTACTTAAGCTTATTTTCTCTCTCTACACTATATACTTTGTTCTTTACTCAACTCTTTATTCGGATTACTTTGGTAACGATTTCTTTTCTCTTAATCTCAGTTATTTATTTTATTCCTTCTATCATGTTTTATTTTGTTGCTTTGATTAGTTTAGATTTAATTATGTGTGAGTAGTTCTTTTTCTAGGGTTTATGGGGATCCATAAATAATATGAAGGGGTAATTTATTGTTGTTAATTATCAATGCTATATTAATTTCCTATTGATTGATTTAATGCTCTGTGACTAGATTAGGCCTGATCTTTTATGCATGAGTTTGACAATATTGATTCGAGATTCGAGAGATGAGAATTGATGTTTAGGTCTAGTTTCAATAGGCAGGTTAATCTATAAATGGTTAAGTCGAGATTCGAGAGATGAGATTTAATACCGGTAGATTAATTCCGTGATTGTAATACGTAGCGAAAGCCCTTTATTATCTGGTTAATTGATGCATTAATGATTGGTTATTATGTTTTACCCTGGAATATTATTTATTGGTGAACCTATGCCCTAGGTCCTTAATTCATTGATTCCTCTTATTTTATTTTCCCTACTTATATTCTTCGTAGTATAATCTTTAAATCACAACAAATTGTTACTAATGATTTAGATTGATATTAATTAGTTAGAAATAGAAAGACTAGTTTCCCTGTGGATTCGACCCTACTTCCCTATCTACTTTAGTTAGAGGACTTAGGTAATTACTTTTGATTTGGTGATACGACTTTAGCCTGTCAAAATTTGGCGTCGTTGCCGGGGAAACGGTTATATTTTTTATTTCTAATTGTTTTTGTAGTCTAGATTATTTTCCTTCGTCCCGGAGAACATAAGTTTTTTGGGACAGTTCTCATATCTGTTGTCTAGTTCTTTGTTTATGCCCAGGTGTTCCAGATCAGGCTACATTCCTTTCGATCCTGAGATCGAGCGCTCTTTCCATAGGCAAAAGAATTTATACAAGCAAATACTGGCGAGTTCTGGTGGTGAAATTCCTAGAGACCCTTCATCTGATTCTAGTGATCCAGACACTTCTTCAGAATCAGAATTAGAGATGGGAGAAAATCCACCTAAAAAGCTCAGCGACTATTCTCAGCCATCTTTGGCGCATTTTCCCCACCTTTCTCCTACGCCAGATCTTGAGGGAGTTCAATTCGAGATCAAGCCCCAGTTCATCACGATGATAGAAAGGAAGCAATTTAGTGGAGCTAAGGGTGAAGACCCAAATCTACACATTGCTGACTACTGCCAATATTGTAACACTATAAGGCAAGCTGGGGTCACGCAAGACCAAATAAGGGAGATTCTCTTTCCTTTCTCTTTATGTGGAAAAGCTAAACTGTGGTTTAATGGTTTAAATAGAACTGCACTTGGCATTACTAATTGGGAGACTCTTGTTTTGAATTTTTATAACAAGTATTACCCTGCAGAGAAAACAGCTCTATTGAGAAGCGCAATTCAAAATTTCGCCCAAGAGCCAGATGAGTCACTATATGAAGCTTGGGAGAGATTCAAAGACCTGCAGAGAGAGTGCCCTCATCATAACTTAGCACAGTGGCAGTTGATACAAGCTTTCTACAATGGGATCGGAAATTCTTCTAGAGCAATTTTGGATTCTGCAGCTAATGGGAGGTTTATGAACCTCAATGTTGATGATGCAGGTCAGGTTATTGAAGATATGGCGATCCATAATTCCCAATATGGGAATCCTAGAGGTTTTGCAAACAAGGGAAAACACCACGTCGATTCTGTATCCTTTTTGCAATCTCAATTAACCTCTATTTGTCAGAAATTGGATAACCTTACTACTGCTAATTCTAAAATAACTAATGTTTCTGCAATTGATAATAATGCTAATGATGCTTTCTTTGAAAATTGTGGAATTGTAGGTCATTGGGAACATGAGTGTAGGAGTTCTATGGAGCAGGTCAACGCTTTTCAGTCCGTCAAGCAAAATAACCCATACTCCAACACCTATAATAATCCCGGGTATCGGAACCATCCTTACCTTTCCTATAGGAGCAGTAATGTGCAAAATCCCACACCTCCACCTCCACAACAACCAGCACCACCACCTCAGCAGAAATATTACCATCCCAATGCTGGCCAGAAAAACCAACCGCAAACTCCTCCACCACCTTCTGACCCAGCTTTATCAAAAATTAGAGCGATGTTAACTAGTATGCAAAAGCATATGGAGAGTAGAGACTCACAAATTGACTCGATTGTAGCCCACAATAAAGTCATAGATACTCAAATTGCACAGTTAGCCGCTGCTCTTCAGGTTCGCCCACAAGGAGCCCTACCATTGCAACCAATACAACCCACAGATCAGGCGTTTGCAATTACCCTCAGGAGTGGTTCACACTATGATGGGCCTCCTATGCCCAAAGAAGATGAACCTGTTTCAATAGAAATTGCTAATCCTGATTCCTTTATACCAAGGGATATTAATCCTAGCCCTGCAGGGCTAAAGGGTAGTACTAATATTTCTGATGTTATATTGCAGGGTAAAACTTCAGGGAAGGTTGTAACTCAAGACAGGAATAATGATGTGCAACAACCAATTATCAAACTACCATTCCCAAATCGACATTTGAAAAGCACCATGGATAAGCAGTTTAGTAAGTTCCTTGACATGGTGAAGGATTTGCAGGTAACAGTTCCCTTTACAGAATTAATCACGCAAATACCTGCATATGCAAAATTCATGAAAGAAATATTGACTAGGAAAAGGTCTATTAGTGAGGTAGAGACTGTCGCTTTTACTGCTGAATGCAGTGCCGTACTACAAAATAAATCTCCACCCAAACTAAAAGATCCCGATAGTTTTTCTATCCCTTGTCATATTGGCAATTTAATGATTGATAATGCATTGTGTGATTTGGGCGCTAGTGTTAGTGTCATGCCATTATCTGTGTGTTTAAAGCTAAAAATGGGTAAATTAAAGTCTACTAATATTACTCTGCAAATGGCTGATCGTTCTTCTAAATACCCCATAGGCATTCTAGAAGACGTCCCTGTTAGAGTGGGTAAATTTTATATACCTGTGGATTTTGTTGTTCTTGATATGGCTGAGGATTTGCATACCCCAATTATCTTGGGTAGACCCTTCCTTAATACTGCTGGAGCAATTATAGATGTGAAATGTGGTAAATTGACACTATCAGTAGGGGATGATAAAATTGTTTTTAATTTGAATAATACCCCTAAAAGCCCCATGCTAGAGGAGAAGTGTTATAAAATTAATGTGGTTGGTAATTGTTCTAATAAGCCCCAAGCTTTTGTTAAAGATCCCTTGGAGGCGGTATCGTGTGTTGCATCTTCTACAGGTACAACTAACCAATGGAAAGAGGAAGTGGACGCAATAGAGAAAGCCTTATACTGTGAAGGTCTTGGTTTTGAAGATGAGAAGGTGAAAATGAGTACACAAGTTGCGGAAACTGAGCCTATAGTGAGAGTTCCACCAGATCGTGTTGTAATAGCTCAACAAAGTGATAAATCGAGGCAACCAACGGTCAAAAAGGGTTCTCAATCGAACAAAAGTAAAGACCCACCAGTTCAAGCCAACGAGGATCCACCCAATAGGGTGAATTGGCGCCTTACAGGGCGTGTTAGGAAGCCGAGTCGTGGTTTAAAAATCGCTCAACCGGGTGAAGAACCACCCGACCAGGCGATAGGCCAAGGGGCTTAACTTCCCGACATGTAGTAAGAAGGTCGTGCGGGACCTAAATAAACCAGCGCTTTGCGGGAGGCAACCCGTATTTTTCTTGTTTTTTTTTTTAGTCTTCTTTCTGTTTCTTGTGAGAGGAGAGAGGAGAGAGTTTAATGAGTTTATTGAGTTGTACAGGTTAGAAGGAAAAGAGTTAGTCAAATTTGGAAAAAAAGAGAAGGAGTCTCTCGTACCAAACATTGCCTCGGGCCCGACCGGGCGAAGGACCGCCCGACCGGGCGCGAGAGCAAGGGTGAAAAATTGACAATTTTTGCCCGACCGGGCGCGAGAGTTGACGAGTACGGACATTTCGACCGCCCGACCGGGCGCGAGAACAAAGAGAATTTAGAGGGTTTATACCGCCCTACCGGGTGGTGTGGCGCCCGACCTGGCGCGAGAGCGGATCAGCAAAACTGCTCCACTTTGACAGGCCATAACTTTTGCGTTTCTTATCCGTTTTTGGCGTGTGACCTATAGTTGGAAAGCTCTTCAAGTCTACTTTCCAATGCAATTAGAATCATTGAATTATCAATTATACATCAAAAGTTATGATCAGAATAGTGCACTTGACTCAATTTTTATCTTTTTTTCCACTAACACTTTGTTTCTTTCTTGCCCAATTTTGTTCCAAAGAGATGCATTGCAATCTTGAGGCTTTGGTGACATTGATGTGGTGATGATGACGAGTAGTCACCTTGAATACTTGCTTCCCCTTAAGACAATGAGGACATTGTCTGATTTAGCTTGGGGGGAGGTTCTCGTGTTCATATGGTATATCTTTCACTCTCTCTCTTGGTATGCTTAGTGTAGTTTTACTGCTTTCCTAGTGTAGTTTTATTGCTTTCTTATAAGAAAAATACAAAAAAATTGAAAAATTAAAAAATCCAAAAATACGTTCCAATGAATTGTAAATCATGCTTCTCTATGCCCCCATACTTGAGAAAATTTGTTTTGATTCTTGGTTATTGATGATAAGCATTGTGGACTTGTTGGTCATGATTTGAAGTTTAATTGCTTGGATGCCTAAACATGCGTCAATTTTATCCAACTACTTGTGAATATAGTGCTTGACTAGTTGATTTGGTTAGGAATGTGTGTTTAGTTCCTGGTATGTCAATGAATTTGAGTATTGGTTTGCAACTATGAGTAGTATTTCATGACTCACCTATTATGCACATGAGGAGGACGAAGGCGTTCATTCTTTTAGGTAGCCTTCAGACGATATTAGATACATTTGTTCCCTTCTTGCTACCCATGTTGTTGCTTGTGCCCTTTAATTGTTTATTTAGCCACATTACAAGCCTTTTTAGCCCCATTGGTTACTAGTCCCAAGCTTGGCTTGGGGGAGCTATAGTTAGTGAGGTGAGGGATTTGTAGTGTGCACATTATTTGCACAATGTGGAGGTATAAGAAGAGTAATTTGTTCTTTGATTTTTGTGATTGGAAAAAATAAGAATTTGTGTTTCAAAGTTGAAATTTCCAATGTGGAATAAAAAGAAAAAAAAGCAAAAGAAAAAAATTGTTATATGTTCAAATTATCTATATGAAAGTTGCCCAAGAAAAATTCAAAGGAAAAAAAAGTATCAAGTTTGAAAAAAGAATGAGTTCAAAGTTTGTTTATTCACTCAAGTTCTACATTGTCATATTTTTATGAGTGAAATTGTAAGTGTTGGGATTGTTTATGTTGTTTGGAGTAGTATTTGGTGGATTCTTGTTGGAGTTAGTTATGTTGGAGATGTTGATCATTGGTTTTATTAGGATTTGGCTCCCTTTAAGCATGGCTTTTCTCTCACATGTTCCCAAATATTTCTTACCCTTTATCCTAGCCTTACATTACAAGCTTTAAAGACCTTCCGACCTTGTGCATAGAGTTGTGTAGATGTGAAAGTGTTGTTTATCAATGCAAATTATGAATTGACATATTCCGAGTCGACTATTAGGTTGAGTGCTTATCTTTTTAAACACGCGAGTGTGTGAGTTTGGGAGGGCATTGTTCACATAAAAGGGTAGTTGGAGAGCGATCGAGTACATCTTTTACTCGCCACATAAATGAGAGTTGAGTGTGTGAGCACTAGTCTTGAATTCTATATGCTCGTGTGGTTTGCTCTATTTGACAATTGTTGGGGAGGAAGAGTGATTGGATGAATGAGATTTATTGATATTGAAGCATGCTCATTAGATCTTCCTTGAATCGTCTGTGCTTGATTTGATTATTGGGGTGAGAAATGTTTTATATGTTCATTGATGAGCTCTTTGCTTAGGGACAAGCAAAGGTTTGGCTTGGGGGAGTTTGATATGTCTAGTTTATGTAGTATTTTACCCCCGTCCCTTAGTCATTATTAGTAGTGTTTTTGGCTCTTTAGAGCCATTTTTATTACTAATATGTGTTTTCTAGTGTTTTCGTAGTTTTGGTTGAGTTTTGTAGGGAATTGCACCTTTGGAGTACTTTCCCGGGATTTTATGGAGCAACTACGAGCATTGGAGGAGCACGGCCATCTTTCGTAGCCCAAGATCGGTTAGAGTAATCAAACCGGTGAATAAGGGCTCGACTTGTGTGAAGACGAGGCATTTGGACCGAATGATTAAAGCCCCAAAGAGGATATTTGGTTTGGGCCAAGTTACGAGCCTAAACGAGGAGTCCAAGCGGCCCAAGGGTGTCCGCCCGGTGGTCTGCCCGATGGTCTGCCCGATGGTCCGCCCGATGGTCCGCCCGGTGGTCCGCCCGGTGGTCCGCCCGATGGCGCGCTCGATCGGGCAAAGAAGACTTATATCGCAACAGCCCTTCGCCCGATCAAAAAGGCGCGCCCGGTCGGGCGGTGTGGCGCCCGGTCGGGCGGTGTGGCGCCCGGTCGGGCGGTGTGGCGCCCGGTCGGGCGCGTGTCTCTGATAGATCTTTTAAGCATCGTTTAGTTTGTTTTAGTTTAGGATTCTTGCTTATTATAAATATGTTTTTGTTAAGCAAGTTTAGGATTCTTTTTACACTTCGTTATTCTTCCTTTACTTTTGTAATTCTTTCTCTTAGATTTTCTCTCTCTACTTAAGCTTATTTTCTCTCTCTACACTATATACTTTGTTCTTTACTCAACTCTTTATTCGGATTACTTTGGTAACGATTTCTTTTCTCTTAATCTCAGTTATTTATTTTATTCCTTATATCATGTTTTATTTTGTTGCTTTGATTAGTTTAGATTTAATTATGTGTGAGTAGTTCTTTTTGGCTCTTTAGAGCCATTTTTATTACTAATATGTGTTTTCTAGTGTTTTCGTAGTTTTGGTTGAGTTTTGTAGGGAATTGCACCTTTGGAGTACTTTCCCAGGATTTTATGGAGCAACTACGAGCATTGGAGGAGCACGGCCATCTTTCGTAGCCCAAGATCGGTTAGAGTAATCAAACCGGTGAATAAGGGCTCGACTTGTGTGAAGACGAGGCATTTGGACCGAATGATTAAAGCCCCAAAGAGGATATTTGGTTTGGGCCAAGTTACGAGCCTAAACGAGGAGTCCAAGCGGCCCAAGGGTGTCCGCCCGGTGGTCTGCCCGATGGTCCGCCCGGTGGTCCGCCCGGTGGTCCGCCCGATGGCGCGCTCGATCGGGCAAAGAAGACTTATATCGCAACAGCCCTTCGCCCGATCAAAAAGGCGCGCCCGGTCGGGCGGTGTGGCGCCCGGTCGGGCGCGTGTCTCTGATAGATCTTTTAAGCATCGTTTAGTTTGTTTTAGTTTAGGATTCTTGCTTATTATAAATATGTTTTTGTTAAGCAAGTTTAGGATTCTTTTTACACTTCGTTATTCTTCCTTTACTTTTGTAATTCTTTCTCTTAGATTTTCTCTCTCTACTTAAGCTTATTTTCTATCTCTACACTATATACTTTGTTCTTTACTCAACTCTTTATTCGGATTACTTTGGTAACGATTTCTTTTCTCTTAATCTCAGTTATTTATTTTATTCCTTCTATCATGTTTTATTTTGTTGCTTTGATTAGTTTAGATTTAATTATGTGTGAGTAGTTCTTTTTCTAGGGTTTATGGGGATCCATAAATAATATGAAGGGGTAATTTATTGTTGTTAATTATCAATGCTATATTAATTTCCTATTGATTGATTTAATGCTCTGTGACTAGATTAGGCCTGATCTTTTATGCATGAGTTTGACAATATTGATTCGAGATTCGAGAGATGAGAATTGATGTTTAGGTCTAGTTTCAATAGGCAGGTTAATCTATAAATGGTTAAGTCGAGATTCGAGAGATGAGATTTAATACCGGTAGATTAATTCTGTGATTGTAATACGTAGCGAAAGCCCTTTATTATCTGGTTAATTGATGCATTAATGATTGGTTATTATGTTTTACCCTGGAATATTATTTATTGGTGAACCTATGCCCTAGGTCCTTAATTCATTGATTCCTCTTATTTTATTTTCCCTACTTATATTCTTCGTAGTATAATCTTTAAATCACAACAAATTGTTACTAATGATTTAGATTGCTATTAATTAGTTAGAAATAGAAAGACTAGTTTCCCTGTGGATTCGACCCTACTTCCCTATCTACTTTAGTTAGAGGACTTAGGTAATTACTTTTGATTAGGTGATACGACTTTAGCCTGTCACTCGCTCTGGCCCATTTAAGAGCAGCTACACAAGCCAGTAGCTCCGCATGAAGGGCATATAGCGCCTTACCAAAATTACCACCTCCGTCCATAAAATTATTGTTATCCACTGAGTAGGCCCATCCCATACCTGCATTTCCATTACTCTTTTTCCAAGAGCCATCCACCATAATAATCATTTCTAACCTGTCATCAGTTGGATCAGTAATATCCTCCCTATCACATCCTATGTTTACTCTCTCAAACCCAGGTGGCATCCCATTTAACATGGTACCCTTCACTCTATACTCGTCACTACCATCCGTCTGGCGCCAAATAGATAAGTCAGGCATTGACATATTGTAATTTCTAAATGGATCCGCAAGATACCCTCCTTTATTACTAAATACTCTTCCATTTCTAGTTAACCAGAGGCTCCAAAGAACCCCAATGAACACGGTTATGCGTTCACTTATCTTACCATCCTCGCTATGAAAAAGCAGGATATATTTCTGAATCTAGTGTCCCAAAGGAGTAGATTCATCAATTTCAGAGGAAATATGCAAAGGGCAATTAAGCCAAGCATACTTCGCAAAAGAGCACATCCTGAAAAGATGTTGAACGTCCTCTTGTTCCAGCCCACAAGAGTCACAAGAATCCTCTATATCTATACCTCTCCGTACTAGGTTTGACTTAACCGCGAAGCCATTCATCACTAGGTTCCAAAGGAATAAGCTCCATTTTAGCGGTATATTAAGCTTCTAGATGAGCCTGTAAAAGGTAAAGTTTGAACAATCCTCATGCTGCAAGATTAAGTCGTTCATTAGGAAAGCGTTGCCCGTCTTCACCGTGTACAACCCAGAGGCATGGTGCCCCCAGTACAACATATCCTTCTCCTTAGAAGAAGGCAGCTCCATCTCCAAAATCTTTTGTGTTGTATTCCATTCAAACCTTTCCCTAATAATTGCCACATTGCCTTTCACTCTTCCTGACCCAACCCCTCTCAGGAGTTGGTTAGACTTAAACACCGGAGTTGTTCCTTGCACCCATCTCATGTTCGCAACCTTCACCCTTTCACCATTCTCTATCTTCCATTCATACCCTCTAACCATACTATTCCCCACATTAAACAAACCACGCCTACCCCATGAAGCATTCCCATGCATACTAGTTCTAACACTTCCCGTACACAGAGAACAAGTATGAACTGGCTCCAAGGCTCTAGCCACCAACAGCTGAGGGTTACAATGCATCTGCGTTACCTGTTTGAACAAAAGAGTGTCATTTAAACAAGCCATAGACCTAATCCCTAACCCTCCCATACCCTTCGGTCTCTGAATAACCTTCCTTTTAATCCAGTGAATACCCTTTTCCCCCTTATGTCCCCACCAAAACCTTGCAATTAGGGAATCAATCCTATTGGTGATCGAAGTTGGCAACTTGAAACACTTCATCACATGTGAAGAGATGCTTATTATAACAGTGTTTATCAGAATAAGTTTTACCGACTGTGACAAGTTTAGTGCTGCCTAGGAAAGGATTCTAGTAGCCACCTTATCGATCAAGTACTTGAAAACATCCAATTTCCTAACCGTGAAATCAATAGGAGCACCCAAATGTCTTTCCATTACAATGACCTGACCAATTCTTAAAATGGTTTTTAGATTATCGATTTCATCCACCTTAGCAAGCCTACTAAACTTTACAAAATATTTGTTCAAGTTCAACTGTTGCCCTGAGATCTCCCCAAATCTAGATAGTATATCCACCACATTTTGGCACGAGGTAGGAGTTGCATGAAAGAACATCATTACATCATCTGCGAAAAAAAGATGGGAAATCGAAGGCGATCGTCGCGTTACTTGTAGTCCTTTAATCAGTCTAATATTCTCCGCCACAGACAGCATTCTAGATAAAATATCCATACAGAATAGAAACAAGTATGGGGGAAAGAGGGTCACCCTGTCGTAGCCCACACTCCGGCTTAAACATCTCCAAAACCTGCCCGTTGATGAGGGTCTTATAAGAAACCGTCGAGATACATTGAGAAATCCACTGAATCCACTTTTCCGGAAATCCATTAGCCTTCAGAACCCTCAAAAGAAAGGTCCAATTCACTCGATCATATGCCTTGGACATATCAAGCTTAATAGCTGCCTTAGTAGAAATCCCATTGCTTGTATTAACCATATGCAGCAACTCATGGCTAAGCATCACATTATCCTCAACATAATACTCCGAAATGAGACCTAGTAAATAGTAATAAAGATTTCATCCTATTCACCAAACATTTAGCTATGCATTTGTAGACAGTGTTGCATAAGCTAATAGGCCGAAACTGTGTTGGCAATTCCGGGCACTCCCCCTTTGGAATCATAACAAGAAGCGATGCATTGAACTCCTTTAAAAGATAACCTGTGGAAAAGAAAGATTGCACTGACTCAACCACCGAGGAGCCCACCTCATCCCAATTTTTGTGAAAGAATTCTGCAATATACCCATCCGACCCTGGTGCCTTTAGATTGTCAATAGAGA
Source organism: Chenopodium album (assembly GCF_948465745.1). Lineage (NCBI taxonomy): Eukaryota > Viridiplantae > Streptophyta > Magnoliopsida > Caryophyllales > Amaranthaceae > Chenopodium > Chenopodium album. The sequence goes on along the minus strand of NC_137853.1, from coordinate 9,327,491 downwards.
ACATCGCCTTTCGTATCTCCTGGTGCCTCCCAACTTGACATTATTAATGTTGTTCATCAATCTCATATGAATTATAATATAACATATGCAATTATATACATTAATTATGGTTCTTCTGGACCATAAGAAACAGTCTCACGCATAAGTATCCCGCTTCTTTAGAAGTTTCATAATTAACTACACGATAATTTTCTACGAATACAAATAGTAAATCTCACCAACTTTTATGTACTCAAACTTCAGGTTGAGATGTCAATGATGTAGTCACATAAAATTTTCAAGAGTTTGATAATTGTAATATTCAAAAATTTGTAGCGCCGGTTATTTAAATACGTCGTATATAAGTTTTTCAGGAACTCTTCTTACATGATTCATAACATGTTATTAAATCGACGTTTTCAATAATTTCATCACAACTATAAGCCCATTGGAATATAAATATTTCTTTGTAATTTTCCTTCAAAGTTACAAATACGCCATACTATATATATTTTGAACAGACATTCACATATACCACAATTATTGTATAGAACTAATGCATCAATATGAGATATAGAAAACAAAATATATAATGAGTAATGCATCTAACAACTTTCAATATATGCAATGAATAATCCATTAACCTATGACTCACACATATATATGAACATACATAAGACTCTAAATAATGCAAGTCACTGTACAGATTGGACTTCTGGTCCATGATAAACTTTAATACTATCATTATGTCGACATTAAAATGGACATATATTCCAGATCCCTTATTCACCAGTCCATTATATCTTGCATATGCATTATTTATCGGTTCCATCATATACCGGTTTCATCATATAATTCCTAAAGGTACAATTTTAATTTGCATGCTATTTTGACAATGATATCTGAAAACATTTTTCATTAGTACCAACATAATTTTTCTTACATCATAGGCCATCTATTGTAATAATCCAGATATCTACACAACTTCAAAGGTATTTCATACACCTGGTATTAATATAATATTACACTATTAAAAGTGTCAACTGCACTATCTTGCCATAGATCACATCTTCATTTTGGAACCGATTATAAAATCTACCTACACTTCATGTGTAGTGATTCAGGTATATACAATTGGCAAGCTTTATATCAATGTGCAACATATCTTGATAGCATATGAACGAAAGTTGGCTAGAAAACATTTCAAATTACCATTATTTATATAAGGATCATCAGTTTAATTAATTTTTGCCAACTTACACCAATTCTCCCCCTAAGTTGGTAAAATATCTCATATATAAGGGCATCACAATTCTTCACCAACTTAGTATACAAATTTCCAATAAAATTCATTTCATGAGAGGATCATAATCAACAAAATTTATCTCTCAGAATAATTATATTAAAACAAGCTTTTATCTCTTCTAGAGAGCAATTTTAAATTATTTCGTCATTAAACTATACATTGCATAACACATATGTATTTATTATTAAATCTTTCATAATTTGTTCTCTTCAGGAGATCAATAATTCAACATCAATGGGGAGACATATGTTGTGCAGTTGAATTTCCTTCTTTTCCTTTTCTTATGTGCTGACATATTATAGCCCCAATCAAAAGAATTGTTATACAAGCATAAATCACTTGCTTGTAATTTTACTAGTTGGTGATCTTCTAGATCTTTAAAGACTTAAATAGTGTATTTGGTGAGCTTCTAGTCACTTGATAGTTGACAATAATATATAAGTTATTTTGGTGAACTTCTAGTCACTCATTACTCTTTTATATAAGAAATCAAAACTTATTAATCCTTGAAATTTTTCATATATACAAATTATTATGAATCATAATCCAAATATGGCTCAATCTCAATGTTATGTCTTGCCATTCAATTCATTTCATATATTTAACATTAAGAGAGCGTCAGCACATTATCAAATGAAACTTCAGGTTTCTATAACGGGTAATTATTAAACCCGGATGGCCTAATTTAATTATCACATCCAATCACTTCTCTAAATTTGAACTTTGGTCAGTTTTCCAACACTAGTGATCACTTTATTAAACTTACTTCATGCATGGCCAAGAATGTGATGTGATATTAGAACACCAACATGTGTTTCTTTATACAATCGGCTAGACTTTTATCCAATAATTACTTATATATACTCTGCTGGAGTTTTGACTATAATCTTGATACATGTTAATCTTGTTGGATATTTCATACTCTTTTAGAGTCTTTTATATAATCATGAGACATATTGATTTTACTAAAAATGATTTTATTCTAGAAATGTAATGGGATTTATCATTTCCTCAAATTTGTCATTGTCAATAGTTGCTCCATTCCTTTTTCCGAAGGTTATTATTATTATTATTATTATTATTATTATTATTATTATTATTATTATTATTATTATTATTATTATTATTAGACTACAACGCTTCAGCCGTGCTTTAGGTTTCATTAGCAACCGATCTGGGACAATAATTTTAATTGGAGCATTTACGTAATGATTAATGACATTCATTTATTTACATCCATCTTCAGGATGGTGTCATTTGTAAATATGTAATATTATGTGGTCGCTTGACATTGATATTAATGCTAATGTATACACTATTGACCATCAATATATCATACAATTCATGTGCAAGGATTACATATGATAACGAAATGAATAATATCTTCCCCTAATCCTTGCATGTGGGGATATAAAATAAATTAAGTTATCCAATAACCTTGAAATCCCTTGCACTTAAACCATAAATTCTTTTGGTAATGTCATGTATCAAGCAAAGAAAAATATTCTTATAAAACTCTTACTTGTTCCTCTTGCCCAATTATATTAATCTTTATGTTGAAAATTCTGTAAACTATGGGCATAATACATTCTTCAAGTAATTTACTCAAAATAGCATGTTTAATATATTTCTTGAACTCATAACACGATTCTTTGCTCAAATACTTATGAACTTTTTCATAAGTTATATATGATCAAGAAAACAACATGCAAATATACTTGTTAACTATTCAATAATCATGAGATTTCTCATTCATTTCCAAAAATGAGGTAATAAATCTCGAATGACATGTATAGGAACATATTAGTTTTGTGAACGGAGAATAATCCAGTCAACATAATTTCAAAACTATAAGACACTTCTAGATTGTTCTAGAAGGTTTCTAACCCATATAAAATTTAAGGAACTTCAGGTTCATATGTTCGAGAATTCTATGTTCAATTTACACATCATTCCCATAATCCAACTTCATGTATTATCGTGTCTACTAAACAATTATCTCTTACTAAACAAATATTTACAAATATGAAACCTTCAGTTTAAATAAATTAATAACTTAATTCAAATAATTTAATTAGACAATCTACACATTTTAGAATGAGAAGGTAATCACAAAATGAGACTTAATTAGTTCAAGTTTTAATCAAAACATACCTTATATGTTGATATACTCAACTATACAAGCCAAAACAAAGCTTAGGAAACAAAAGCAACCACATGATGAACACACAAGATTAGTGTATCATATGTTAGGGGAAAAGCCATACTTGAGATATAAGGTCATTCATAAAATTTTGTAGCACATAATCTAGCATGCCTTATGTGAAACACTTAAATGAAATTAAATATTGATAGTTGAAAACTCCACATTAGAGACATGTATGTGTCACTTGGAAATAAACATGACCAGACAACAAGAATACTAACTTAATATTAATAATAATACTAAATTTCCTTTTAGATTTTTTTTTTTTTTTTTTTGAAGGGAAATTTCCTTTTAGATTTAAACTTATAAGAATACTCACAAACTAAACTTAGCACATTCTCAATGCTTGACCAAACAGTTGCTTAGGCCTCTAGATCAAGGAAAACATATAGCACATTGTAACATTCAAACCAAACAAACCTTCCCTAATCAAAACGCAAAATAATAAAATTCATAAACAAACATGATTTAACAATGAATACAAACATATAAGCAGAAAGTAAAGTACCTGCTGTAATTTGCTAAGCTTGTCATAGATATATATATATAAACTCTTATCATGTTTTCTTTTCCCAATATACTTACCAAGGTGAGTTAAGCTAGTTTACTAGTTAGTCTTAAATTTAAATCAAGTCACCAACATTGCTAGGCAACACTTCATAATATAAGTGCATAACAAAGGGCACTTTAGAAATTATTAACAACAACAAATTTGAGAAGGAACTTTCCTACACCCACTCAACATCAAAGGGAACAAGTCATATATCTTTAATTCAATATGAACTTGTAGGCACGAAATCAGTGACACGGAAGAAAAAAAACTCAGCTTTATGATTATATCAAAGTATTTGCGTCATATTAAATCCTATTACACATATATAACAATCATGCTCTAGCGCTTAATTTAAGGAGGATATTTTCCTATATTCCTAACAAATAGATTAACTTTTTATGTATATTGTAGAAATCTACGGTTAACAAATCTCACACAATACATATAGTTGAACACCCAATTATGACGGTAAATTATAGACAATTAAAAGCAATATGTATATAATTTGATCATCATGACCAACAATTTAAAAATTACAAAAGGGCCAGGTCACGTTTACAATTATAATTAACATTATTGAATATTTGGTTCAAAATAAATATACTATGATTACCTTCATACTGTAACGGAGATTGATAACGAAACCACTAAACTGATTTCATTCCCAAAAAATAAATATTCAAATGAGACAAATTAGGTGAAACAAATCGAATAGCCCATATCCCATATTCGTTAGACTTCATACTTAATACCAATATATCACTAAACATATTAATTGATCAAATAAAACAAATCTAACACCTTATAATTAATTTACCTCAAGTAGGACGATAACAATCTTAATATATCAATAAAAATAAGGTGAAAAAATTATAGGGATACCTGAAGGAATGTATGATAAGGATAATCTAATGGAGGGGAGGAGTATATTTAGGTATACTCGTGAAATTACTAGTTGCCTTCTTTGTTCTTCTCCTTATTCAATTAGGGCTGATTTTGTCTACTCATTCGGTTAGAATTGGTGCTGATAACGTGTTGTGAAAAATAAGGGGAAAGATGAGAGATTGAAAGAGAATAAATCTGTGTATATTATTCCATATGATAAGGTGTATATATACATACAATATATTAGGGTTTGATTGGATAAGAATATAAACCCTAGATCTAGATTGTTCCGGAATGATAAAAAGGAGGATAATGGATATCCACAAATATTTCATAACATTACATTAATAATTTAGATTATAATAATTACTTAGAAGTAGAAAGACTTGTTTCCCTATGGATTCGACCCTACTTCCCTATCTGCATTAGTTAGAGGACTTAGGTAATACTTTTGACTAGGGGATACGACTTTACCCTGTCAAAATTTGGCGCCATTGCCGGGGAAACGATTTTATTTTTACTTTTGATTGTTTTTGTAGTCTAGATTATTTTCTTTTGTCTCAGAGAACGTTAGTTCTTTGAGGAAATTCTCATATTTGTCTTTTAGTTCTCTGTTTATGCCCAGGTGTTCCAGATCAGGTTACATTCAATTCGATCCTGAGATCGAGCGCTCTTTCCATAGACAAAAGAATCTTTATAGACAACTCCTGGCAGGTTCTGGGAGTAACGATATTCCTAGAGATCCGCCAACTATATCTAGTGATGCAGAAGTTCCTTTAGATTTAGAATCAGAGATGACAACACCGAAGAAGCTCAGCGATTACTCGCAACCATCCCTGACGGATTTTCCACACCTTTCGCCTAGACCAGATCTCGAGGGAGTCTAGTTCGAGATCAAGCCCCAATTCATAACGATGATAGAAAGGAAGCAGTTTTGTAGAGCTAAGGGTGAAGACCCTAATCTTCACATTGCAGACTTCTGTCAGTACTGTAATACTATTAGGCAGAATAGGGTTACGCAAGACCAGATCAGGGAGATTCTTTTTCCCTTTTCATTATGTGGAAAAGCTAAATTATGGTTTAATGGTTTGAATAGAACTGCACTTGGTATTACTAACTGGGAAACTCTTGCTTTGAATCTTTATAACAAATATTACCATGCAGAGAAAACAGCTTTATTGAGAAGTGCAATTCAAAATTTCGCCCAGGGGCCAGATGAAGCGCTATATGAGGCTTGGGAGAGATTCAAGGATCTGCACAGGGAGTGTCCCCACCACAATTTAGCAAAGTGGTAGTTAATTCAGGCTTTCTACAACGGATTAGGAAATGCATCTAGAACGATTCTAGACTCCGCGGCTAGTGGTAGATTTATCAATCTTAATGTTGATGATGTAGGTCAAGTTATCGAAGATATGGCGGTACATAATTCCCAATATGGGAATACCAGGGGCTATGCGAATAAAGGCAAACACCACGTCAATTCAGTATCCTTTTTGCAGGCCTAACTTACTTCTATTTGCCAGAAACTAGATAAACTTAATACTACTGTTCCTAATTCTGTTGCCAATGTTTCTGTTGTTGCTAATAATTCTAATGAAGCTTTTTGTGAAAATTGTGGAATTATAGGACATTGGGAGCAAAATTGCAGGAGTTCTATGGAGCAAGTTAATGCCTTTCAAACCTATAGGCATAATAACCCATACTCCAACACCAACAATCCTAGGCTCCAGAATCATCCATACCTATCCTATTGGAGCACCAATGTTCAAAATCCTCCACAACAACCACAACAAGCACCCCCTCCACAGTAGAAATATTACCACCCTCACTCTAACCAAAAAGCCCCAGCACAAACCCCTACTACATCTTCTGACCCTGCTTTGTCAGAAATTAGAGCGATGCTAACTAATAAGCAAAAGTATATGGAGAGTAGAGACCAATAGATTGACTCAATTGTAGCCCATAATAAAGTCATGGACACCCAAATTGCCCAGTTATCTTCTACTCTACAGACTCACCAGCAGGGAGCTCTACCATCGCAGGGAATTCAACCTACGGATCATGCAAACGTAATTACTCTGAGGAGTGGTTCACACTACAATGGGCCCCCTATGCCAAAAGAGGATGAATCTGTTTTAATTAAAATTGCTAATCCTGATTTCGTTATACCTGATGTTCCTGCAGGGCTCTAGGGTAAAACTAACATTTCTGATAATACATTGCAGGGTACAACTTTAGGGAAGGATGTTACTCAGGAGAAGAGTAGGGAAGCACAACAACCTATAATCAAACTACCATTCCCAAATCGTCATTTGAAAACTAAATTTGATAAGCAGTTTGGTAAGTTTTTGGAGGTTGTGAAAAATTTGCAGGTAACAGTTTCTTTCATAGGTTTTATTACACAGGTTCCTGCATATGCTAAATTCATGAAAGATATTTTGACTAGGAAAAGAGCCTTTAATGAGGTAAAAATTGTAGCTTTTACAGAAGAATGTAGTGCTCTATTGCAGAATAAATCCCCTCTTAAGTTAAAGGATCCCGGTAGTTTTTCTATCCTTGTCATATTGGTAATGTCTTCATTGATAAAGCATTGTGTGATTTGGGTGCTTTTGTTAGCGTCATGCCATCGTCTATATGTTCTAAATTAAATACGGGTGATTTAAGAATTACTAATATTACTTTGCAAATGACATATCGTTCTGTTAAATACCCCTTAGGTATTTTAGAGGATGTAGCTGTTAGAGTTGGTAAATTTTTTATCCCTGTTGATTTTGGTTTTTTAGACATGGCTGAGGATACACAAATCCCCATTATATTAGGTAGGCCTTTTCTCCATACTGCAGGAGCCATTATAGATGTTAAAAATGGTAAACTAACCCTTTTTGTTAGCGATGATAATATCACATTTAATTTAGGGAAAGTTTTGAAAGGTCCTATGCTAGAGGAAAATTGTTGTTTGATTGATGTTATAGATATAATGGATGATATTTGTGAAGAAAGCTTACCACAGGTTTTTGCAAGGGATCCCTTAGCTTGGAAGAAATATTTTGTGGAGATTTATCTGCAGGTGATGCGAGTATTTGGAGTAAAGAGGTGGATGCCATCGAAAAAGCTCTTGCCATAGAAGAACTCGATCCCAAAGAGAGTAAGAAGGTAGTAAAATTGGTTCAGGAATCAAAACCTGCAGAGTTGAAGAAACCCGAACTAAAACCTCTCCCTTCTCATTTAAAATATGTTTTTCTTGATGAGTAGGAAATGTACCCTGTGATCATTAGTACTGCACTTGATGACCCACAAACTTCCCAACTTCTAGAGGTTCTTAGAACTCACAAAAGGGCAATAGGGTATAGTATTGATGATCTCAAGGGTATTAAATTAGCCCCGATTTTTGTATGCACAGTATACATCTAGAGGATAATTACAAGCCCTATATTCAACCCCAGAGGAGGTTGAATCCTAATATGCAAGAAGTAGTCAAGAAAAAGGTTATGAAATTACTTGATGCAGGTATTATCTATCCTATTTCTGACTCTAAATGGGTAAGTCCCATACAGGTGGCTCCTAAAAAGGGTGGGATGACTGTGATTAAAAATGATAAAAATGAATTAATTCCCACTAGAATTATTACAGGGTGGCGTATGTGCATTGATTATCGCAAATTAAATATCGCCACTAAAAAAGACCATTTCCCCTTCCCTTTATTGATCAAATGCTTGAAAGGTTAGCCAATCATAAGTTCTTTTGTTATTTGGATGGGTATTCGGGATTTTTCTAAATTCCAACTCACCTTGAAGATCAGGAAAAGACAACATTTACATGCCCTTATGGTACTTTTGCATATCGTAGAATGCCCTTTAGTTTATGTAATGCCCCCGCTGCATGATGAGCATTTTTTCTGATTTCATAAAGTCTATTATGGAAGTCTTTATGGATGATTTTAGCGTATACGGTTCTTCATTTGATGCATGCTTACTAAATCTCGCTAAAATTTTGAAACGATGTAAAGAATGCAATTTGGTTTTAAATTGGGAGAAATGTCACTTTATGGTGACAGAGGGAGTAGTTCTGGGTCACATTGTGTCTGATAAGGGTATACAAGTAGATAAGGCTAACATTTATGTGATTGAGCAATTACCTCCCCCAGTCAATGTTAAGGGAGTTAGAAGTTTATTAGGTCATGCGGGGGTTTATCGTCGCTTTATCAAGGATTTTTCTAGAATTGCTAAACCACTGACTCAGCTTTTACTCAAGGATGCCCCTTTTGTTTTTACTGACGAGTGTCTTGAGGCTTTCAACAGGATTAAGCAGGCTTTGATATCGACACCCATCATATGTGCACCCGATTGGAATCTTCCTTTCGAGATTATGTGTGATGCAAGTGACTTTGCATTAGGAGCCGTGCTCGGACAGAGCAAGAACAAAGTTTTGCATGCTATTTATTATGCAAGTAAAACTTTAGATGAGGCCCAAGTCAATTATGCCACCACGGAGAAGGAGTTTCTTACTATGATTTTTGCTTTAGAAAAATTTAGATCATATATAGTTGGTTCTAAAGTTATTGTTTTTACTGACCATGGAGCTCTGAAGTACTTGACAGCCAAGGTGGAATAAAAGCCTAGGCTACTCCGTTGAGTTCTTTTGCTCTAAGATTTCAACATTGAAATAAAGGACAAAAAGGGTGCAGAGAACGTAGTGGCAGACCACTTGTCACGGATCAGGTATGATGAGGGTAAGGATTCTCTTCCTATTGATGATTCTTTCCCTGATGACAACCTGTATGCAGTTGTAGAGCAACACCCTTGGTATGCTGATTTTGCCAATTATTTAGTGGGTGGTACTCTACCTCCTGACTTGTCTTACCAACTGTAAAAGAAATTCCTTTCTGATGTTAAACATTAGTTTTGGGATGATCCTTTTTTGTTTCGTGAGTGTGCAGACGGATTATTTCGCAGGTTTGTTCCCGAATGGGAAGTCCATGGCGTACTTAATAGTTGTCACACTTCACCTTATGGAGGACATCATGGTCCAACCAAAACAGTGGCCAAGATAAATGAGTCAGGATTTTACTAGCCCACCATGTTTAAAGATGCTAGCACTTTTGTGCAAGATTGTGACTCTTGCCAGAGGATTGGCAACATCTCGCAGCGGCATGAGATGCCTCAAACTAGGATTTTAGAAGTTGAAATTTTTGATGTTTGGGGTGTTAATTACATGGGACCGGTCCCTTCTTCAAATGGGAATCGCTATATACTTTGTCGCCATTGACTATGTATCCAAGTGGATTGAGGCCATTGCCACTCCTACTAATGATGCCAAGGTGGTCCATAGGCTTTTTAAGAAGACCATTTTTCCAAGATTTGGAGTACCTAGAGCTATAATAAGTGATGGAGGATCCCACTTTCATGAGCGGAAGTTAGATACCCTCCTCTAAAAGTATGGTGTTTACCATAGGACAGGTTTAGCTTACCATCCCCAAACTAGTGGCCAAGTTGAAGTTTCTAACCGTGAGATTAAGGCCATTCTAGAGAAGGTGGTAGCAAAATCGAGGAAAGATTGGAGTGATAAGTTGGATTACACCCTTTGGGCATACAGAACTGCATTCAAGACCCCAATAGGTACTACTCAATATAGACTTGTGTACGGTAAAGCATGTCATCTTCCGATGGAATTAGAGTACAAGGCATATTGGGCTATTAAGGAGCTCAATTTGGATGCTAAGCTAGCGGGAGAAAAGAGGTTACTTCAACTTAACCAACTTAATGAGTTTAAGTTGACGCCCTATGATAGTGCACGTGTCTAGAAGGAGAATACCAAGAGATGGCACGACAAGATGATCCTCCCGAGAGAATTCAAAGAGGGCGTCAAGGTGTTGTTGTTCAACTCTAGACTTAAACTATTCCCAGGAAAGTTAAAGTTAAGGTGGTCGGGTCCTTGCATTGTAAAAAGGGCTAACAAATTTGGTTCTGTAGAGTTATTTGATGAGCATGGTAATGAGTTCAAGGTTAATGGCCAAAGACTTAAGCTATACCATGAGGGGGCTACGATTGGTGCGATTGAATTACACCTAATTAGTTCGGGTTCATCCTGAGACACATTATGGTAAGAGGGTCGTGCGGGACCTAGATAAACCAGCGCTTTGCGGGAGACAACCCGTATTTTTCTTGCTTTTTAGTCCTTTTCTTTCTTCTTTTTCTTATGAGAGGAGAGAAGAGAGAATTTAATGAGTTTAGTTTTTGGTACAGGTTTGAAGTAAAAGAGTTAGTCAAAAATTGAAGAAAAGAAAAATAGAAAAAATCGTCCAAGCTAGCCTCGGGCCCTATCGGGCGAAGGACCGCCCGACCGGGCGCGAGAGCAAAGGTTCAAAAAAGCTTAATTTTCGCCCGACCGGGCGAAGGTGCGCCCGACCGGGCGCGAGAGTTGACGTGTACGGACATTTTTAGCGCCTGACCGGGCGGAGTGGTGCCCAACCGGGCGAGAGAACGAAGAAAATTTGGAAGACTTATACCGCCCGACCGGGCAGTGTGGCGCTCGACCGGGCGCGAGAAGGGGAAATTTCGGAAAAGCATATCGCCCGACCGGGCGAGGGACCGCCCGACCGGGCGCGAACACAACCCGGACGAAATTCCCTTCTTCTTTCTTTCTTTTTCTTTCTCCTTCTTTCCTTCATCATTTCTCTTTTCCTCCATAACTTTCTCTATCTAAAAACCTTAAAACCTCTACCTTCTCTCTAAGATCTCTTCTCCATCTCTCATCCAAATCCAAATATTTTCACATATTCTTTCTCCTCTCTTCATCCTCTACAATCCTACATAAAAATTATCAAGTTCCACTCAAATAATTTTTTAACCCATATTCAAAAATGGCGGCAAAGAGGGCAAGAACGATCCTAAGGGGAAGCTCAAGCTCAAGCCAATAGTTTGACCCGGCCTTGCAACTTCCACAATGGCCGACGATCAAGATAGCCACTCCTGAACAAAAGGAGAAACTTGAGCAGCTCTACGGGCGTGAGGTAATTCCTTCACAGTGGTTACACCGCTCTACTTTAGAAGCCTTAGGATTATATGATTATGTTAGGAGATTTTTGAACGATATTGGTATGAGGAAATTCGTTGATATGCATTATGCCACTTATCGTGAATTAACTTGTGAATTTCTGTCCACTTTGCATGTTCATAATCATAAAAATGGGCCAAAATTGATATTTAGGTTAAATAATAGAAATATTACTTTAACTTTTGTTGAATTTTGTAAATTATTTGATCTGGAACCTAATTTGCCTCACCATTGGCATGCTGAGTATAAAATGGAGGATGTATATAATGTTTATTGTGATTAAAGACTATACTACAAAGAATATGATCAGGGAAAATAAAGTAGGGATAAATCAAATATTAAAAGGCCTAGGGCATAGGTTCACTAATAAACAATGTTCCAGGGTAAAACATAACAATCAATCATCAATGCATCAATTAATCAGATCATAATGGGCTTTCGCTACGTATTACAATCACAGAATTAATCTACCGGTATTAAATCTCATCTCTCGAATCTCGACTTAACCATTTATAAATTAGTCCGCCTATTGAAACTAAGCCTAAACATCAATTCTCATCTCTCGAATCTCGAATCAATATTGCTAAACTCATACAATTAAATCTGGCCAAATCTAATTGCATAGCATTAAAACAATCAATAGGAAATTAATTAAGCATTGACAATCAACAACCATAAATTACCCCTTCATATTATTTATTAGATCCCCATAAACCCTAGAAAGTAAACTACTCAGACATAATTAAACATAAACTAAACAAAGCAATTAAACAAGTCATAAAGGATTAAAGGAATAAAATTACTGAAATTAATAAAGAAGAAATCGTCACCGAATCGACGGAATTATAAAGTGGAGTCAAGAACAAAAGTAAAAGTTGAGAGGAATCTAGAGAGAGAAATAATCTAAGTAGAGAGATAATAAAAAGTAAAGAGTGTGTAAAAAAGAAGTACTAAACTTGCTTAACAAAATCGCATTTATATTAAGGAAGAATTCCTAAGCTAAAACAAACTAATTAGGAGCTTAAACTCATAACAAAGACACGCGCCCGGCCAGGCATCGGGCCCGCCTTTTTCTTCGGCTCCTCTCTTCTCGCGCCCGGCCGGACGCGAGATCGGGCGCTACTCATGCTTCAAGTACTCCGCCCCGCCCGGTCGGGCACGCCTTCGAGCGGAGGCTCTCTCGGCCGGGCAAGGCCATTTAGGCACCTTGGACTCCCCGTTTGGGCTCGTAACTCCGGTCCAAACCAAATATCCTCCTTGGGGCTTGGAATCACTTGGTCCAATGCCTTGTCTCCACATAAATTGAGCCCTTAATCACCGATTCGATGACTCTAACTGGTCTTGGGTTACGAAGGATGGTCGTACTCCTCCAATGCTCGTAGTCGCTCCATAAAATACCGGGAAAATGCTCCAAAAGTGCAATTCCCTACAAAACTCAACCAAAACTACGAAAATACTAGAAAACACCAACTAGTAATAAAAGTGGCTCGAATGAGCCAAAAACACTACTAATTATGACCAAGGGACGGGGGTAAAATACTATATAAATTACACATATCAGTGGCTTGGGCTCGGCAAGTTTCGGACAAGCCTTAGTCGTTATGTTGTAATTTAGTAGCTTTTATTTTTTGCTTTCTGTTCTTTTTTTTTTTTCTTTCCTTTAATTCGCTTTTGTGTTTGTTCTTTGGGGCTTGTCCCCTCTCGTTCGCCAAAAAAAAATGCTAATATGAAACCTAAACTAAATTCTTTGTAGCATTAAATTCAATTATGTCAATCAAAAAATGTGTGCAAACTTCCAACAATCAAATAAAAATAAAAATAAAAATTTAATCCCAATTTCTAAAGGATTAGTGGGATTAAAATTTGAATATGATACCTAAGTTATATCACACTAGAAAGGAAAATAGTATTCCGAAAAAAAGATATGCTAATTGATAATCGGAATTAAGGACGACTATGTGTCGTGATTTTAACTTAAATCACAATTAGTTTCTATATTTTGAAGAGCATCTTACAAATACGTTAACAAAATCAACCACTTTGTTGGCATACTAACATGATAAAGCCTAGAATAGACTCGTTGCACAATAATTTTTTGACATCCAACTATCTAATATATCATACGAAATGTGATAATATCATATGAAATGTGATTATATCATTTTAAAAATGATTTTATCATCCAAAAACTAATTAGGTAAATGTATCATTTTAAAAGTGAATTTCTCATTAAAAAAAGTAGGAAAAATTTACAAGAATAATATAAACTTTGCTTAACCTTCTTTGAACAAGAAAAACTTAGAATTATTCTTGATTAATACTAACTTTAATAAACGTTTTCTCTAAACAAGAAACTTTACTAGTGACTTGTTAAACATGTCACTATTTGTTTGTTTTTTTCTCCTTTTATTTGGTATCTTTGTACATTATGTATTTTTTTTTTTTGAAACCTGTACATTATATATGTAATTTTATACAACTTGTATAATTGTATGTAATTTTATGTAAATAATTACTCCATAATTAATCATCTTTAGCTTAAAAGAACACACCCCCAAACACCCAGCATTGATGAAACTCATCATACCACTAAACCCACCATCCCCCACCCACGAGGGCCATGAATCCCACCGAAAACCCCACCTATGACCCACTAAGTCCACTAGTAACCCACCCGAAAACCCAACCTACAACCTCACCCGTAAAATCCCACACAGAAACCCACAAACTCATCCACTACCAAACCACCACAAATTCATCGCCGACCATTGTAATTGGCATCACTAAAGACCTCGTCGAAGTATTGTTGTGGGCTTGTCGGTGGTTTAGGGTGTGTAGGAAGGTGGTTTGCTGGGATTTTGCGGTTGAGTTTATTCGAATGGGTTGGTAGGCGTTAATGATGGCGGGGGTTGGGGTTGGTGTCTGCCTGTCCGGTGGTGGAAAAAAAGAATTTTTTAAATTAGTTTGTGTTAATTATACTACGTATTAGTTATGGATTTATTAGAAATTAATTAGTTTAGTTTTTGTCAAAAATAAATTAGATTAGCTAGTATTTATTTAGTACTCCATATTACTTTGAGGGTTAAATGATAAGGTTTAGGTTGGTTAAGGATTAATTAAAAGTTAATTGGGTTAGTTATAATTTAAATATTTTAATTAAGTCTATTAATAAGTTAAGGAATTAGGATTATTGAGTATTAATCCTAACTTGTTTGTAACCCATTATAACAGGTCACATACAAGTTGTGTGTTGTTTAAAGAAAATACATATAAAAATTTATCTTATTCAGTATTAATTCAAATTTTGTCATGTATATATAAAGAAGGTCACACAAAGTTTATAGGAAGTTTGTATTATTCATGTAAATTTTTCCAAAAAAGTATCAAACAATAATTATATCATCCAAAAGATAATTATATTATATAACTAAATAGTTTAAAATATGTCTATATCATTCAAAGTATGACTCACATTAAGATAATTATATCATCTAAAAAATTGCTTATATGATCTAGAATATAACTATATTATTTGAGAGTGTCCAATATTGGGTCTACAATACTTATTATTGTAGATTGGGTCCATACAAAACATGTTGTACTAAGATCTCAAGATTAAAAAATTATTTTCATAGTACTCATAATAAGAATACAATATTACTTTACAAATTTTTAAAGATTAATCTCCTGTTGAACTTGTAAGAACTTGATTAATCAGGTTCTAATCAAGTAAATTCTTTAAGAAAAAAAAAAGACTAAGGGTATGTTCTCATTGACTGAACTGAGATGAACTGAACTGAACTTATTAATTAGTGATTTTTAACTACGGATTAATGATCTTTGATTATTTATTATTATATATATGTTTATATACAAATATACATATTAAAATATTTAAGAAAAATATAGTATATACTAAAATATTTATGAAAAATATATTAAAAACATGGAACCCCAAAACATTTTAAAAACATATACTATATAATTAAAAAATAAAATATTAAAATGACAAAAGAACACAAAACTAAATGACATTTTCATGAATAAAATGGGAAAATCCATTAGTTTCGTAAACTAACATTATGATTATTGTACAGGAAAATACTATGTAGTCGATTCAGCATATCCTAATACACTCGGGTACTTAAGTCCACATACAAGACGTCAGTTGAGGTATCATTTACCTAATTTCAAGAGAACAGGTCCTCCACAAGGAATGTTTGAGCATTTCAATTACCTACACTCTTCTTGTCGAAATGTTATTGAGCGGATGTTTGCGGTTCTTAAAAATAGGTGGAAGGTTCTACAATCTAAACCGATGCCGCAAATGGAATTACGTTATCAGTTGCAAACGTTGCTTGTTGTACTCTACAGAATTTTGTCCGTTTACATGAACTAGGGATTCCATTCACGCACCAATGCAAGTTGAAGACATGGAGCCAACAGAAGATCATGCTATGTACGATCTTAACAGAAAAGCGGCTATGGATAGTGTACGACAAGAAATTAACTGATCAAATATGGGAGTCATTTCAGAGGAATGCCGAGGTAATGAAGCAGCTTGTTGGACAAGAAGAAGACGAAGAACTAACCGATTATGAAAACTAGTTTAAGTTGTGGAGTACTTTCATTTTGTCAATGAGTTTAAAAGTAAAAATGTGTGTCAAAAAATATAACCATTTGAACAATGAATTTTTATCAAAATTATTATTATTATTATTATTATTATTATTGTTGTTGTTGTTGTTGTTGTTGTTGTTGTTGTTGTTGTTGTTGTTGTTGTTGTTGTTGTTGTTGTTATTATTATTATTATCGTTGTTGTAATATAAGCTTAAAAGCATGAAATTTGCCTTTTAATCATTAGCAATATCAATAGACATAAACTAAACTAAATTGAACTGAATTTAATTATTAGAGCTGAATTGAACTGAAAATATATGAGAACAGGCCCTAAATTCCCTTGGGCTGAGATCCACTTATAAATTGATCACATTGAGCTTTAAAGAATGGATATGTTTTGGGCTTTATTTTGAAAAAAAGGGCCCAACTAACATTTGTCCTTGATGACACTACCAGATGAAGCTCGTGCGGTGCATGATTTGTTTGAATTTTTTATTTTTTATTTATTTTATTTTTTTTTGTATTTATGTGCTAGAATTTGTTACATATTTAGATAAAATTCCTAAAATCAAAAGATAATATTTTATATTTAATTAATTTAAACTTAAAAATTTCATTCGCCAATTTTTCTTGCGTGGCATTTGAATTAATTAATTATAAAAGAAATTAATAATCACTTATTTAATTGGCTACAACTAAAATTTATAATCTTATACATGGCGCTCTAAAAAAATAAAATCTTATGTGGCTCTCTAAACCCCAAAATAAACTCCCCTTTATATATATATATATATACTAGTTTTGTGCCCCGTGCAATGCTCGGGTAGTTTATTGAATTTTAAGATAAATTTTTAATCTATATGTCAATTTTTAAAATATATCATTGATATAAAATTAGTTAGGAATTGATGTGCTTTTGTGACGATTTAATCTATGTAGTAGGCAGTGACTAATAATAATATTGTCGAAATTGTCTGATTAAATACATTAAAAAAAACAAAGTAATATGAAATATTAGAAATTTCTAAAAATTATCAAAAAATAAATTAAATAAAAAATTGTTTAAAGGCCGTTGGGTTGACCCAAACCCCAAACTTTGGGCTACGATTGAACATTTTTGAACCCATAACCTGAAGTGGCCTTATCCGAAATGACTCATGACCCGACCCGATTGATATGTTTTTATTGTAATCAATTAGAATACATTATAAATAGATTTTTTACGTTTTGAACTACTTCGTTCGATCAAAAAATAATGATAAAATAAATTTATATGATGATTATTGAGAGCTATAATCTAAATGTTTTTTAATAAAATTATAAACTAATTTGTATTTATGTAATAATGGTATTTTATCGAAAATAAAACTCTAAACTAACAATTTATCCTTAAATCTTATCCAAATTTGATAAAAAATAAAATTCTAAAGTCACTTTTTCATCCTACGAAGTCTTTTTAATTCTATCCAACATAGCGCGACACTTGGCGAAAAGTTGGAACGACAAGTGTCGCTGTCTCGTGGCCTGACTAACTGGCTAAAAGTTTAGTTATATATATTAGTTGTATGATGATATGATTAGATTTTCTATTATAGTCATAAATATTTGCGTGGAAAGGTATATCAAATATTTGTTATTTAAAGTAATAATCTTTATTATAACATATACAAAAAATTATTTTTGTATGAAACTTTACACTATAATTGAATTTATTTCAAAAAAAAAAACCTAATTTTATACTATAATTGAATTTTTTTCAAAAAAAAAAAACAAACAAAAAACTAATAATAACGCACCAGGAGATGACACGTGTCATTGCTGATGTGTTTCTTAGTATATTACTAGTATAGATCCCGTGCAATTGCACGGTTTTAAAATTTTAAATACTACACGAGTAAATCTTATAAATTTAAACTGTATTAGTTAATTTAATCCACAATAGCGAAACCTCATATTATTCATTATTTCGTAACAATCACTATCACAATAACATGTACCCATTTATATTCATGTGTATTTTTGTCTTAATCATACGGGTCAAACCCAACCCGTCGACCCGTTTTAATGGTTATTTGAGTTTATTGATTGAGTTTGATCATTTGTCTAAGCTACCATTCGACATTCATTTCCTTATCTCAATTATCCATCTCATATAACTCTTACACAAATCCATAACAACCTCCTACACCAACTATCAATCCATGCCAATTGCATTTGCATAACCCACATTATCGTCATGCCACGTATGTTGACCTAGCTTGGCATCTTCCTTTAATATTTAATGTTTAAAAGTATATTTTTTATTATCATTTTTATTAGTTAGGAATCGATGATTTGTTTCGTAATGATTTATGTTGTAGGCATATAATGACTAAAAATGTTATTATTAAGGATATTCGAGTAAAAAAAATTGAAAAAAAAAAATAGAAAAATAAATTAAATAACAATATTATTCTAAACCGTTGGGTTAACCCAAAACTTTGAGTTACAATTGAACATTTCTCAATTCATAAAATAAAGTGACCCAACCTGAAATGACCCGACCCACACCCGACCCGATTGACAGGTCCATGTCCATCTTTTAATCAAACTAATTTAGGATGTTATTTCAAGTATATGTAGATTTCTTATTTATAATTTTGCGTGAAATTTGACAACTTTAAAATAAACAGTATAAGTTACATTTTTTTTGGCAAAAATTTGACTTGAAATCAATATTTTGACAATTTATAGAATATATTACAAGGTATATTTGTATATTGGCATGATGTGATGCAATTTTGTAAAACATTATAAACTTTAGGAATTTTTTCAATATGTATGAGTTGTTAATAATAGTACTTTTTAAACTTATTTAGTTGATACTTTGTTTTTTTTTTTTTTTTGAATAGCAAAAATATTTCATTACTTAAAAGTCATACGACATCTACAATAGAGATTCGATGTTAACAAACACATAAGATATTGAATCAAATAGAATTTTCCTTCATAAAAACTACGACCGACGAGTAGATCTTGCATTGCGGAACATCTCCCGCTTATATCGCTGAAAATTACAGCCTTGTTGGAGAGACAATCTAACGATCCTTTGTAGCCGTGAGGATGTTTTCCTTCTGATTCATCTGTCCGTATTCGAAAACTTGATAACTTTTTCACCAACGAAATAATTTCACGACAATCTATTAGATCTGCTACCATGGATTCAAACCTAAGAAATTTCTCCCTCGAAAAGAAGAGATAAACCTTGTCTTTCGAAGGAGATCGAAAACCCTTTCTTTCGAGGGAGAAAAGTTCCTCCCAAAAGGAGGAAGCATTATTAAAAACCTAAAAAAAACAATAAAAAACAAGGATTGGGGCTTTCCACCGATTTTATCGATGGAAGCCCCTTCAAAATTCAACAATGGAGGCTAGGGTTTTGGAGAGAGAAAGGAGGAGAGAGAATTTTTAAATAAGGCGATTTTTTTTTTTTTTTTTTTTTTTTTTTTTTTTTTTTTTTTGTGAAAGATAAAATCAATACCACATTTAGTTGATACTTTGTTAAGTATGTGTAAATTAATACTATTTGATCAAAAATTTCCGTCAATAATTGTAACTTACTAAAAATCTTAAATTATATGATGCCAAAGATATTTACTAAGTATCCATATGTAAGATTTATAGAAGATATATAAAGGTTTAAATAATATTTTGGCATAGAAAATTAAACTCTTTAATTTATTTAGAATAGCGTAAATGGGCGGGATTCGAGGGTAATAAATTCTAACTATTCTAACTTTTATCTTCCAATTTTCTTTGAGAGATGTGAAATTGTTAATCATGTCATATGTCATTTATATAAATGATATAAATGCCAATTTTAGTTATTGTATCTTAGAGTTATACTATTATTGCATCACTATTATAAGAATATTATATCATAATTTAATTTATAAAAGATTTTGTGCAATCAATGATTGAAATTGTAATATATTTAGGGCCTGTTCACATTTACTTAATTTCAGTTTAGTTCAGTTCAGTTCAGCTCCAATCAGTTCAGTTCAGTTCAGCTTCAATCAGTTCAGTTCAATTCAGTTCAGCTCTTAATTTCCCTCTCACATAAAATATTCAGTTCAGCTCAATTCAGTTCAGTTCAGCTCCAATCAGTTCAGTTCAGCTCCAATCAGTTCACTTCAGTTCAGTTCAGTTCAGCTCACTTCAGTAAATGTGAACGGACCCTTAGTGCAATCAATAAATAGTGTTAATATATTTTGTTATACTAATTGATCTTATCAGTATAAGAATATATTTTAAATTATATGAATATACATATTTATAGCGATTTATAATATCATAATAAGATTTAGTTGATATTTGTAAGGTAAGAAAAATAAGCGGAAAAATTTTTAATCACAGAGTGACATGTGTCAAGTTGTAGGTTGAGCGTCCTCTGTTTTAGTATATATATAGAAGATTATTATTATTATTGATTGATTGATTGATGATTGATATCAGTCATATTAACAACAATAATTTTAAATTAATTCCACGTAATTACGCAAAATAAAGAAATAAGAATTGTTTGACTCACTTTATTTCCAGACTAGTTCCTATTATTAGCGCAAAACAAACTTATACTAATTCTCTCAAAAATTATCATATCAAGACACCATTATTGAACATTTCAAATTTAAAAAGGAAAAATTGCCAAAAATAATACAACTTTTGGCCGAATCTTTTTTAATAACACAACCTTTGGATTAATTTTTAATAATATAACTTTTAGGGGTGTTCATTTTAAACAAGACAAAATCGAATTTTTAGTGGATTTTGAGGTTAGGAAAGAGGAGGATATGAGTTTTTTGTGGTGGGGATGGGGAAAGGGGGAATATCCCCTCCCCTATTCCTACCTCAAAACCCACCGAAAACTCGATTTTGTATTGTTTAGAATGAACACTCCCTTAAGGTTGTATTATTACAAAATAATCAAAATGTTGTATTGTTAAAAAAGAACGGGACAAAGGCTGTATTATTTTTAGCAATTTATCCATTTAAAAATTGAAAAACTCTTCAATTCCATTACACTTTAAAAAAAAAAAAAGAAATAACATTAGGACAAGAGCAAAGACACTCGGAAGTTGAAAGGGAGCAAGAAAAGGACATGGACCCCATGATAATATTTGTGCAGACATAAAACCAACCCCATCAAAACCCAACACACAAAATACAGTTTAATCGAAATATCCGCCCTAAAAATAGGGCATCATCAACCAAATACGCCATGTTCTTTTCTTAAAAGCTTCATTTCTCTCCTTTTCACGCTTTCACTTACTTTCACTCTCTCTCTCCTCTTTCACTTTCTCTCTCCTACTACATTATTACTATTCTTTTGAACTGACCCAGAATTCAAGCAATCCTTTATTTTAATTGGAATTATGTTCAATAATTGATTATTCTTGATAGATCTGAAGTGGGTTTTAATTTGATTTTGATTTCAAAATGTGGGGTGTTGTTTTCTGCGATTAGGGTTTTTTTGGGTATGATAATGTTGTTGTGATTGGTGAATTTGGGGGTGGTGGGTGGGAGGGAGGAAGAGGAAGAGGAAGATGGGATCCGGGAGTAGTAAAACGCGTCGTAGTGAGGGTAGTGTTGCGTCTTCTGCTTCTTCTACGTCGTCGTTTTCATTGGCGGTTGTTGGTGGTAGGAGAAGGGGTAAAAGTCGAGGAGTTTTTAGTTCTCCTTGTCTTGGATCGTCGTCGAGAGCTTATGAAAGTGATGATGATGATGTTGATAATGATAATGATGATGATCAGGTGATTAGTTTTCATTGGTAATCTTTAATCGCATTTATAATTTAGGGTTTTGAATTTTGTGGTTCTTTATTTTATATTTTTGAATATGAGTATTGGTTATGTGGATGTAATTGATTATTAAAGTTATGGTATTTTTGGAATTTGATGTGCATTGTGCTGTCTTTGACACATTATTGCTGAAAATGTAGTGGATGTTTGTATTGATTGTAAATTTGTAAAGGGTGATGATTTCTTGTTTTTATTGGATTTATGTGCCAGAGGTGGAATGAGCAATGATGTTTAAGGAGGTATTGTTTCGGGTTTGATAGACAGTATTAATGCTTATCGGTTCGATGTTAATAGTTGCAACTCATTAAGGTGGAAGGCATTGTTATGTTTGGGAGGAAGGAGTTAGTATATATGACCTCTATCATGGATGTAATCTTGAAAGGATAGTGTTGCGCCCCACAAGATATAAAAGTTTAAAGGTGAATCCAATTATAGACTATGGTTATTATTGACCACTATATGAGGTCCCCCCCACCCCTCCCCCTCTCCCCAAAATGTTTCAGAATAGAGTTGCTTTATAATAAAAGTTTTCTATTGGAAGAATGGAGTTTAATACTAAGAATTAGCTGAATTATAGTGTTGGTTCTTAGTATCCTCTATGGTGTTAGTATATGTTAATTCCTCCCTGTCCTAAGGGGCCTGTTGCTTTAATCCGTCTTCACACGAGGGCTATGTTGATAAATGCAGTATCACAGCTGCAATATTACCATTTATAATTTGGAGTTTCTGGTTTCCATAATGACTAATTGTCTTTGTATGTTCTTGTTATATATGCTGTCAAACAGTTCTTCATATCTGTTAGTATGAATATGAAGTGAACTCTGACTAATTATTCCTTTGCCACGGCAACCCTTTGTGCATTTTTTTGCAAAGTGTGTACATTGTGGTGATCACATCCTGCATATTCAAGTTTGTTCTGAATGTGATAGAAATCCTTATCACCTTTGTGGACAGGGCTGAGTTATATCAATGAACTGAAAGTCTGAATTACAGCGAGAAATTGTAATATTGCAATTCATCTTTTTATAAAAGAACTAGTTTGTAGGTCTGGGTGATGCCTGGTCAATATATTGCTTGGTTTAGTGTTGAACTCATTACTGTATAAACTAGAGGTCAGAAGATCAAATCTTGTACAAAGCATGTTTAAATTATTTAGGAAAGCATTTTATAGGAATTTTATTAAATTTTTTTTATCCTTTTCAAGTCACCAGTTTGTGGGAAGGGTTGCAATGAGGTTGAGCAATGTGATTGTTGGGACTTCAAGTTAGGTGTGAAATGGCAGTGAAGGTATTGGAGATGCATAGTACTCTTTGAGTATCCAACTATCCCCTATTATTAAAGGTCTCACAAATGTTAATATGGATGTTCACTGATCAAACTCACTTGTAAGGTTTTCTCGCATCCATGGATGTTCAGACTTTCAGAGTGTGTGAGATGATTCACTGGTTCTTGATGGTGTTATTGATGTGAATGCAGGGATTACTAGACTGAAAACACCAGGTTTAACATGTAACTGATAGGTATACTGACATTTATTGAGGGAATGTGCAACTCCTTGTAGGACTTCACAGTTCAGCTTTCAGCCTTTTAATCCTTTAATTTTAAATGTGCCTGAATGTCTCAAATTATTTCCTTTAAGGATTAGGAAATGACAACATACCAATACATATACTAGGGCCTTACATTTCCTTTGGAGTGTTGCAAGATACTCAACAGTAATTTGTATGTGGTCTAGTCTGATTAACTGAAACCATCCTAACATGTAGTGCTAGATAAGAAGTTACTCTTTGAGGCTTTGAGCTGCTGTTGGAAAATTTGTGTCATTCTATTTGGAATGATAAGGTTATCTGTTCTAATAATGTGGTATTGCCATATTGGTTCAGTTGATTGTCCTGCCTCCCAAATGTTTATGGTTAATGCCAAGTCTGAATATATGTTCTCATGTCACTTTTTTAGATGCATTCAGCTTATGGAATGATTGTACCTACAGGTTATAGATCATAACGGTGAAGCTAATCAGACAAGATTGCCGCGACTTGAACCAGGTTCTAATGAAGTGAAAGTTCAGTGCTACCAAACATCTAAAGTTGATGGGCCTGATAACATGCCCTGTGTATCTTCTAATATTGAGCTTGGTGAATGGGATCATGCGATTGGAGCAGGCAGCAGGGCTGATGGAAGTTCATCTCAAGCTTTTTCTGGCCAATCTTTGAATCATTCGAGCCGATTTTTATCTCGCTTCAGTTTTGTTCCTGGTAGTGTTAGTTTTCGACTTAGCAGAGCTGCCAGTGTAGGCTCATCAAGAGCTTATCCTTCTTCTCCCACAAGCTTCGCCATTTCAAGTGGTGAAGAAGACCTTCATCTGCAAGGAGGTTTTCCCCGCCGCTTAATTAATAGTAATGTGAGTCAACATAATAGCAATCTGAATCCTCTATTCACCAGTACCTCGGTCGGATCTCATGGTGATTCTTCTATAAATCTAGTTCGGCACCCTGAAAATTCTATTTTGTCCGGCTCTTTGCAAGATAATGAGGTCATTTCTGCGCAAGATCTTGTGGATGATGATATTGAGAGAACTAGGCCAGATGTCCATTTATCTTCTCTTGAAAGTCATATGGATGTGGAGAGTTTGAATAGGAGAGTAGGGGACCGTCGAAACGGTGCACGAGAACCAGCAGATCGCAATGTTCGATTTAGTAGAACTTTAAGTGTGGGAAGGCTTCGTGATAGAGTTCTACGAAGATCATCATTTTCAGACTTGACTCTTTCTCCTTTGCCACAGGAGAGAGGAACTGCTTCTGATGGAAATCCTGTTAACTCTCTGGTGTCTTCTCCATATCCATTGCCCAACATGCCTAATTCCTATTTTGTGAGTCAAAATAATGATGTTGAGACATCAAACCTTAGTGAAGGCAGGCATCATGATTCACTGGAGCATAGATCTAATTTCTTGGAGCGGAGAAGAAGAATTAGGTCTCAGGTCTGTTTATATTTTATTGCTAGATAATGATTAATAAAACTGCTTGCTTACCTTTGGAATACAACTACCTAGCTTTTCCACTTATAAAATATCTTGGCAAAATAAACTTTATGTTGTGCTGTTATGTAACTTAGCTTCTAAGTATTTCATGCCTATTGTTAGATTCTAGTTTTTTGTATGTTGTGTATGATCCAACTGGAACATGGTTTAGGGATAGTATAAATTATCATTCAAAAATGTCAAGTCAACCAACACGTTCCTTTTTTAATCCACCTTATGATGTAAACATTTTCAGGTACGGGCTCTTCAGCGTTTGGGTAGTCGTTTTGAGAATCTATCAGGCCATGAAAGGTATTGTATTCTGTCAGGGCAGCATCGTACTGGCCGCTGTTCTTGTCGCATCAGTACCAGAGATTCTAATTCAAATAATGATGGTGCTCGAGCTAGTATATCGAGAATCGTTATGCTAGCCGAGGCTCTGTTTGAGGTATTGTTAAGATGTTTCACTTCCATTCTTTTGTGCCTCTGTGGAGCAATGGAGCCCATTTATTATTTTTTCTCAATTGCCACTTTAAAATCAGTTGATTGTTTAATACTTTGTACTTAATTAACTAGGTTCTGGATGAAATTCACCAGCAATCAGTGGTGTTATCCTCCCGACCTTCTGTATCTTCGATTGGATCAGTTCCAGCTCCAAACGAAGTTGTAGAATCCTTACCTGTAAAAGCATACACTAAGTCAACAAAAACTCAGAGCGAGGAGGTTGCACAGTAAGTCTGAATCCTATTTGAAGGAGAATGATTGATAACCCACCTTGTATGGTGTAGAAAATGTCGCACTGCTGCATTTATTACTCCATTTACCATTTCTTTACTTTGGCTCACAATTACGAACTTTTTTGGGTAAATTTAAACTTATAATAGATGAGAGGGCCATTTCAAATGCTTGTTTTAAAGTACTTGTAGCCCTTCTAGGCAATGTGGGGAAACAGTTGTGTGCAACATACTTATTATTTATTTTTTAAATCTATGTTAGGCAAAGTGCCAATGTTTTACATCTACCATAATATTGCTACGGTAGAAGTCTATTCTTATTTACTTATAGGATTTGGTTTTGAGGTTTGGTAGGCTTTTTTGTTTTTCTCTCATTTATGGTTCTTTCTTTCAGCTGTGAGGTAAGTTTGCAAATGCTTTTCTTAAATTGTTTCCAACTTTCCATTATATTACTGTTTTTGTTTTTGTTTTGTTTTTTTTATTTTTTTTGTTCTTTTTTTTTTTATTTCTTTTTGAAAAATTATATAGCCTTGCCTTCAGTATGCTACTATGCTTTATGTGTTCTCTCTCAACTAGTTCAACATGTTAGATTCTGTGGCAATAGAACAATCTAATTTTAAAGTTTTGACTGCCTCAACAGATGTTACATATGCCTTTTGGAGTACGAGGAAGGTGATGACATGCGTATATTGCCCTGTCATCATGAGTTTCATAAGAAGTGTGTTGACAAGTGGCTGAAGGAAATTCATAGGTAAATCTATGTTTATTCTTATCTTTGCCCCTTGTTCATATTCATAAAATTCTAAAACAGGGTTAGTGGTGTTTGATTTGTTAAGTGTCCAAGCCTGCCGCATCTGAGATTGCTGAATTTTTGGTTATCTTGTTCTAGATGGGGGCTTTAGGTAAAATAAAGATCAAACCATAAGATTCAAACAGTAGATTACAATTGAATTTGATACATTGATGAATTCATGAATATGAGCTTGTTCAGTCCAGGATTTTTTAACCTGCAAAAGCTGCACCATACAAGAGTAATTTTGCTGCATGTGTAGACAATAGGATGAACATTGTTATGCATACAAGAAACTACCATCTGGTGCTTCTGATTTTCTGAGTATAAAGGCAATGTGATGTGGGTCCTATTCTCCTTTTTAACTAATTTCATGTGTTACACAAGAAGACATATTTTTGAGGGGTTCAAAAGGAAGATAATGTAGGTTTTCTGTTCTTTTATAAATTGCCGGCAATGATTTTTTATTCTCATCTATCAGTGTTAGGTTTGTGTTCCAAGGAAATTCTAATTTAGACTTATAAATCATATATTCATTATTGCTGAGTTTTGGATTTCTTGTGAATCCTTGATTGCACATTTCAAATGCGATGTAAATTATCTAATATCCTTTGAGTGTAGTTGAGCGTGATCATGGCTTTGATTCATTACGGGTGAGGAACTGGGAAAGGGAGTTCCCTATTCACCATTGGGCACTTGCAGTTGCCGGTAAAACATTTGGGTGTTGAGCAAAGCGCACAAAAGGAAAGATTGTGTCGGTGATTTAAAGTAAAGAGAATAGTATTAATGGCTGGTCCTTTTAGAAGTGGCTATTTGGAGTAGATCGATTGCTCTATATGGTTTGTGGTATCGTCAATGAATTCGACAGGCCATCTTGATGATGATGATGTGTGTCAAGGGAGAGGGGGGTTAATTTAGCCTTTGGGGTTTGGTGAGGGAGGGGGCTAATTAAGAATCTTAAGATTTTGGAAGGTGCAAGGGGAGGAATAAAATCTGGACCTTATATATGTTACTTTAATAATTTGGAATAACAGTAATGAGCAAATGCTGAACTTGTTATTACAAGATGTTAACTTGTAAGGAACTGTTGGATTTTGATCTAAGGTCTGAAATAATAGTTATGTGCAAATTGCTATTCCCACCCATCTCCAAAGCAGATGTCCGTCTACTTTTTTAAACAGAGATTAATGGGAGTGAAAATATTCAGGGTAAAAAGTGGGTGTATGGGCCCAATCTTAGAGAAATGGAAGATTTTCTAAAAGATGTTAACTTGTAAGGGACTGTTGTAGTAATTATTTAATTTATACTATGCATTGATTTATTTCATAATCTCTAATCTTTATCAAGCATCATGCCATGTATTGCATCCCTTACTGTGGTTGGGGATATTTATACAAGTATGATGAACTGATATTGTACAGACCATATGTGTGTTTGTATGGTTTATTTACACAAATCTGAGCTCAAGTCTTGGCTACCACCTCCTTATGACTTCAATAACTAGGCTACTTATTGTTGGTATCCACTGTGTTCTAAGATAACCCCCTCAAATATTAAGAGAAGACCATAATGCATCTCCATCACTATTCTCCTCCAGGGCTGCTTAATTTAGAAAAGATTAAGAGTCCCTATTCTGTTTATGAATGAAAAATTGAAGGAAGTATTTCAGTTAGAAATGTAGCTCAAGGAGTACTGTAAATGGTGGACTTCTGTAGGTAGTGAAAAGCTTAAAATATGTATGTCATAGTTTTTGGGTAAGACAAAGAGAATAAGGAAGAAGTAAAATAGGTGCAATAGAGAAAAAAGAGGAAGGTAAAGCTAGCTTCGTTGACTTGGCCCGGAGTGAACCAGTTACCGGTATAAACTGTGCAAAATCACATTGCTGTACCCCCCCCCCCCTCTTCTTGAGCTGACCACTTGGGTTTTGGAATGGAAGGGTAGTGCTTGGTTTCTAAAAATGTCTAGAACAAGGGGGAGTGGATGCAAGTCAAGGGGATGCTCTATATCTGTGCCATCTATAAAAGTTGTGTTTTGATGCTGTGAATCAATTTGGCTTGCATCTGTTAACAATCTTAACATCCAAAATTCCTCTATTTGGCTTGTATCTGGTGAACGTCCAAAATATCTGCAATCTAGGACAATCAATTATGAACTAAATGGGGAACGATGGGATTTTATCCCAAAGATACTTCAAAATAATTTAGTTGACTGTAGAAAAACCAGTTAATGACACAAATGTGGCTGCATTATGCACATTAGAAATTGTAATAAAAAAAAAAAAGTGAATGTGAAACCTTTAATTTTATAATACATTCAGTCATGATTCTCATAAGATTTGAAAATGCTGTTTTATTAGTTTCTTGTCCCATGTGAGGATTGCTTGTCTTGGAAGCTTGTATCTAAATATTTTTGTTCCATATTTGAATTTTTCTACTAACTCTCATAAAATAGTCCAATAATTGGCCTACTGATGTAATTAAGTGGTCCTGTCCTGTCAAAGATTGTAATAGATTGATGTTTCTGGTTGGAGTGTTGGTCATAGCGGCTTGCATAAATTTATGAAGACATCAGACTGGAGCTGATTGTTCCTGTAATTCCGTAAAAATGTATTGGCGTAGTGGATTCAATAGTTACTAATCACTTCATAATAATATGGATTTCACTGACGTGGTGTGGTAGATGATGGGTGAATTATAGACAAATTAATGGAGAGAAGTGGCTATGTTTAGAAAAATAATTTTTCTTATAATCTCGTTAGTCAGCTGCCAACCCTGTTGATGTGGTTAATTTGTTCCATGTACTACCTCTTACAAGTCCCAAGTTGCTCGCTCTAACACTATCATCACAAATTGGTTGCTGCTCTTTTTGTTTGTTGGATTGTTTCATTTTTAAAATATGTTTTTTTGGATGCTCTCATCTTTACCCCTTCATATTCCTTGTTGCTCAGAGTATGTCCGCTTTGTCGTGGAGACATTTGCAAATCCGATTCGACACAGTAGCTGTTGGGAGTGGAGGCGGCTGTTAGCATTGTGTTTACTAGGAGAGTGTACAAAATTATATATTGTTTGGTGAAGCCTGTGATGCTCTCAGGAGATTTGTGATTTTCCTGCTTAGGCTTTTGTTCCCTTGACCTTCTGATGCTGGTCACTCGAATGAAGATTCGATTGTCAAGTTGTTGTAACATTATGAAGTGGCTGATATCTAGTTCCTGCCCAGTGCCCATAAAGATCAGCAAGAGAATACAACGGGGGCAAAGATAGTTTGGCATGACATTGCGACAGGAGATCGACGGCACACCATATCCTGAATTTTCTCAACTTTCATGAGTGTACGTGGGTGTTGTATGTTACGTATAGCTTGAGTCTATTTGTTTTGTTTCGGTTGGACAGCCTTGTGAATATTGTGCAATCAGGAGCTGATTCAACCTGTATCCATTATCTGTTAAATGTAATATCCCATTCCAGTTATTTAAGTCATTCTTTTCATTGAGTAATTATTTTTCAAGTAGTATAGAGCTAATCAGACTAATTTCAATGGTAACAGACACTTTATTAAGTTCATGTTTGGGACCTTCGAACCAGAAATCGCCCTTGTTTTTTTTTTTTTTTTTTTTTATCTCGTGCCCCCTCCATTTTAGATTAATCACAACACTTAGCTTGGTCTATATTCTAAGGCAAACATAGTGTGAAAACGAGAACTGTAGTGAGGATTTTATAATATAAAGTATGGTTGGTATGACTGTAGGAGTATTATTTGATAATGGGAAAGAGAAATAGTATAAGAAAAACGAGTACTTTGTAGTAGTGAAAGTGAGAGTGGAGAGAAATAATGAATAATAGTAGGCTTTTACCAAATAAAGAAGTGTTATAATTCATGAGAAGTTAGAATTACTGTAGTATCTAACTTATTCATGGAGGTCGAATTATGGACCTCCAAATTACCTTAATATCAATGCGAGACGTGTATCATTAAATTAGGGGACCAAGTAATCAGTCCACTTCTATTTGCTCAACTTTCTTTTTTGGGTTGTTCTTTTAGGTTTGCTTCATGTCATAAATATTTATAAAAGTTTACTCCTTTTCTCACATATAATATTGTTAATTCCACTAATGTTATCTCCGATTAATTCTATACAACCAAAACTTAATATAATGAACCTTATTCATATGGAGCAAACAGATGGTGACAAAGGGAGCTTTAGATAAGAGTGGATTGTATTGAGTGAAAGCAATAGTATGATGTGAGCTTTTAACGGGAAAATATAATAAAATCTACATCTATTCCCCACTATTAATATTTGTTTAATCTAATTTTGTGTTTTCGGTGGAATATTTTAGTTCTGGCTAGCTACATGAGGATTATTATAAGTAAACAAGCCAATAATTAATAATGTTAGGACGTTAGGTGCATTGTTTCCAAACTTTTACTTTCAATACAATAGTTTAAGTCATTTTAAATGCATAATATAACTATATATAAGACTTTCTTATACTAGAGTCCAGAGTAATTTTAGTTCTACACAATATAGACTATAGAGTGTAAGTGATAAGAATGAGATTCAATCTTAAGCTTTGAATATTTTCTTAAAAAAACAAAATTTTGAATATCATCCCAAATATTTTTAATTAATTTAGTTTGTAATTTACGTTAACTTCCATGTGAGTTGGCATGATAGTAGGATTAGTTCCATCATTTCCATACAAACTTCATATATTTTTAGAGGTATCAATTAAGGTAACTAGGTCGTGTTTGGTGAGGTTGGATCGTGTCGTGCCTATTTCAAATTTGAAAAACGCTAGATTATTGTATTTATACAAGTTGAAATCCGAATTAATTTTTTTAAAATTAATTTCAAATTTAATCGGGTCAGTGTTTGAGACAAGTAGGCAACTACCTCCATATTGTCATATAACTCATATCTCTTTTTAAAGAAAGAAAAAGGGGATATTAGGATTAGTTCCATCACTTCCATACAAACTTCATAGACTCCATATTGTCAAATTTCGTAAGAAAACAAGTACACAGCCTTTCTCACGAGTGGAATTCCGAACTCTCAAAACCATGAAAAGTCAACGAGAACCTCAGCAACACCAGCAACCAACAGTGCTACTACTTCCTTTACCACTACAAGGCCCTATAAACTGCTTCTTAAAGCTAGCTCACCTCCTTTCTCTCTCCTCTGACCACCTCAACATCACCTTCCTCAACGCCGCCTTCGTCCACCAACGTCTCCCCGACCTCCCGTCTCGCTTTCCTTGTGTCAAGTTCTCCCTCTTTTCCGATGGAATCTCCGGCGACGACCCCCGGCCTCCGGCGAAGTTTGCCTCCATGGTGAGGTTCTACGAAGCCGAGGTCATCCGAAGTTTGCCGGAGTTTCTGGAATCTCCGGCGCCGGCGACGTGCTTGATCGCCGACGGGGTGTTTACTGCGGTGGGTGAAAAAGCGATGGAGTTGGGGATTCCAGTGGTATATTTCTCGACGTTGAGTCCTTGTTGTATTTGGGCTAGTTGCTTTTTTGTTCCTAAGCTTTTTGATTCTGGGGAAGTTCCTTTCAAAAAAGGTATATTTATACAAACTTTGATTCATTTACAGTATTTTTATCATCTTAGATTTTTAGTTATACTAGTACAATTGTTCATATACTATTGGAAGGAGGAAGTATCATATTAGTGGTCATTTCATTAACCATAAAATCTATGCCATGGTATATTGGCCATCAACTTATATATACTTACTCTGTTTTTATAATTATAACCCAATTTTTCGGCATTTTATTTACTACATAAGGAAATGATAAAAATAGGGAAACAAATGAATTAAGTTACAACACTTATTGGTGTAAAATTATTGGTGGTGTAAAATTATTTTTAATAATTTGTCAATATATGTAGTCTATTAGTCTAATATATTCCTTAGAGAGCTTATCTTTTTTTATCAAAATGGTGCATTTGCAAATAAATAAAAACGGAAGAAGTATATTGTATAGTAATTTTGAAATTAAGAGTAATGGAATAATGTTGGTAATTCCAAGCTTGAGAGAAGGGTTTGCCTTGGACTGATTAAGGTAGGTTAACAACCAGGTTGACTGACTAGCCACTTCTAGTTTCAAATGGTTATTAATTATTTTGATCAGATTTCATTCTGAGTAAGATATGAAATTATGACAGCTGTTTCAAAGAAAACTGTAGATTAGGGAAAAACAGGTTTGTAGATTGTAGCGCACAGGCTAGCTCAAGCATCAACTTATTCAATTTGTATTTTGATTAAATGAGTCCATAAGTTGATCGCGCTCATTATGACTGACTTTTGCTTCAATATGTAGGAATGGACCTAAATGAGCCAATAAGTGCATTCCAGGAGTAGAAGGGACCGCCTTAAGGTGGTGTGACCTTCCAGGTATATGCCGAACTCAAGACATTACAAACCCTTACATCCAACTAGTACTTGAAGAGTGCCGAAAATTGCCTAAGGCTCAAGGACATATACTTAACACTTTTGATGACCTAGAAGGACCTCTACTTGATGAGCTCCGTTCTCTTTGTCCTAACCTTTATACAATTGGACCAGTCCACCTGCACTCCAGGACTCGACTGCAACCAGAAACTGAACAACGAGTGACATCCAACAGTTTATGGCAAGAAGACAGAAGCTGCATAACATGGCTTGATGCTCAGCCCTCAGAATCAGTGATTTTTGTTAGCTTTGGGAGTGTGGTTCCTTTGACAATGGACCAGCTAATTGAGTTTTGGTATGGCCTAGTGAATAGTGGAACGCGATTCCTGTGGGTTAGACGGCCTGACTCACTAGTTGGAATCGAAGACAGTGATAATATATCCTTACTAGTCCCAACAGAACTTCTGGAAGGTACACGAGACAGGGGCTTCATTGTAAAGTGGGCGCCACAGGAAGAGGTCTTGGCTCATGGAGCCGTTGGTGGGTTTTTGACTCATAGTGGGTGGAACTCTACACTAGAGAGCATAGTGGAAGGAGTACCTATGCTTTGTTGGCCTAATGGTATCGATCAACTGGTGATTAGTAGGTTTGTGGGAGACGTGTGGAAGATTGGGATCGACATGAAAGATATGTGTGACAGAGCTGTGATCGAGGTTATGGTGAGGGATCTTATGGAGGGGAGAAGAGATGAGTTTTCACAAAGGGCAAATCGATTGTCCAAGTCGGCAGCTCAAGCTGTGAGGGAAGGTGGGTCGTCATGGCTAGCATTACATCGTCTTATTGAGGACATAAAATTCATGAGATTTGAAGTCACAAATGATGCATAATGAAATTGTATAGAATTGGACAGTTGATATTTATATCAGATGCAATATGCATGCTGCAATAAAATGATTTTTTTTACCTTGTAACCATTTTGAGCTTGTAAGTTGTAAAATTGGAAAGTTCAAATAAGATAAGATAAGTTTACAATCCGATTGATACATGCCATCAGCTACAGAGCTACTAGCTAAAATCAAACACTAGTTGTGGCGAATAACATCATGATTTATAGTTCAGCTTTATAATGGTCGATATGATAAATGGGATACTATTGTAAGCTTTTATACTAAGTTAATTACGGTAGAATTATCTTAGACATTCCACTGCAGCACATAGGTTCAGAGTTTCTAATGAAGCAACCAACTGAATACAATTAGAGCAAATGATCGATTGCTTGCTCATTGCATACAGATATCCTTTAAACACATTCCATAATTTCCTGATGACTCGAAAGTTTCAATTATAGCGCTCTAAAACCTCAGAATTCACAACTAGTTAACCTAAGATGTGTCGCCGAACTCATGTTTGTTCTAATCCGCCAGTGTTGCCATTACATAATATATAGACTTCGATAATCAAACAGAACCACAGCATACACCATGGCCAAGCCATAACGAAGTCATATTAGATAACCTTATCTAAGGCTGAAAGCGAATGAAGATGCATTGCAAACATATAGAGTACATGTAAAGGGTTTTTTTTTTTTGTACAAAAACTATATACTACACTATCAAATCAAAGTATCAGTTCCTAGATAAAGACAAATTGCAAAGTATATAAATCATTGATTCAATAATTAGTATGACATCATTTCCTTCCCTAAAACTAACTAGTGCTTACCTTGTGTGATGCGTTGCTAATAAGTTATTATTAGTTTTGAAAAGATGCCTTGCATAACTAAGTAATAGAATCGAACAAGAATTCAATTTGGATTATTGAAATTGAAAGGGATGAGTTTCGAATTTGAATGAATATAACAATGTGTTGGCTCATTTATTAGTAAGTTTCTTACCCTCAAATTCTAGAGGTATGAAGTTTGAATCTGGCCAAGTGAGGGTATTTGGGATATGATTCCCTTACCCTCCCCTCTACTCTCATGTACCTAACCTAATAGCCTACAAATACTGGACCGGAGAAAACATAATGGTAGGACGAGAGGAAAATATAAAGAAAGGAGAACACGTGATATGCTTAACTAAATCATGCTATAAAATATTACTCCTAATTATTTTAGAAAAATCTTATCAAAATCATGATACTGTGAGATCAAACTCTATTAAAGACACTTTGGGGGTGAGGATCCCTTACCTTTACCCCCACATCCAAAGAGCTTAGCCTGCAATATAGGTAAGCATGACCTATGAGGAATTGACAAGTTCTTGCTTGATGGGGCCCAACTCCTTATTACATACCAAAAAAAAATTTCTTGAAAAGTGTATTTTTACTATGAACATACTGCATCTAATTATTACCTAGCTAACCTCGGTCTAGTGGTAAAAATTGCACCTTCCAACCTTGAGGTTAGGGGTTCAATCCCCACTAGAGGCACTTTGAGGGAGGGGATTCCTTACCCTTCTCACCTCACTCTCAAAATGTTTGATGATTAGGGTCCTTCTCCTTACCTTTAAAGAAAATATACTATATGGTTTATATCTAATTATTGAGTCAATGCTTTCTTTATATAAATTATCAAACATTCGCTTCATTATTTACTTCTGACACGTGCAAAGAATTAAAGGCAAAAAAGAATGTGGAATAACACAACGAAGGAGTCTTTCGCTTTCGAATTGGAGGGAAGACCTTTTCCCTAGTTTCGAGGTTGTTCATTTCACAATTTGGTATTGGCCTCCTTTTATAGAAAGATGGGTGATCTAAGGATTGAGGTTCAATTTCAGATTTGCAAGGGTATTCCTACCGATTTTCGATGGACGACAATCTATCTCTCTCGCTTCTCCTAATCATTTGCGAGGATTTCTTTGGGCACGAGAACACAAGAGCCGAAATCCAACAAAACGTTCGAAAGTTTGATGACGTCGTGTGCCACTTTATATATAGATATCTAGGGGGGTCTGTTGGAGGGTGTCGTCACTGGATAAAATAACGTAACAAGCATGCAGCATACGCATCATGTCTTTTGCTATAGGAGAGTGAATTTATGGGCCACTCACATTGCATGTTGTCAATTTGAATGCTTTCTAATTTGCTTTCTTCTAAGGTCCCTAGGACCATCTACTTTCATTTCACCTTTACTATTAGAGCAAGAAATTCCGTTCTTTGTTTCTTCTTTGTTCTTTACCCATATGTGATTTGAAAGCTTCAGCGATGGAGAGGTTGGGTTGATTACTCAACACACATTGTTCCCTGCGATTCTATCATTGTAGCCTTTAGGATGCGATTGAATCTCACTAGAGAACCATTGGAGGGCTTTCAATTTTAACCCTATCTTTTCATAAATATGTAACTAATCCCAGTAGATTTTAGTGAGCTTAATATATAATTCTCTTCATACAGATTGACACATATTCAACCATCTTTACTTCTTTATGCAGAGAAAAGTTTAGTCACATGAAATCTTATTAGGTCCGTTTAAATATAATTTTTCATCTAACCAAACTTTATGTTTGAATTATTATAAACCATGACGTAAAAAAAAAATAGTTAATCTATTTGAAAATGTTGGAATTACTATGTAGTACTTCGTATAATAATTTTTTTAAAAAAGGTCAATTTGTAAATATTATTCACATTATCTAGATTTATTTAGTACCGGTAACAATCATTTTACGGAAATTTCATGAAATGCCCCTGAGTAATTTTTTTATTCACCAAATACCCATCAAAACTTTCAAATTCACCAAATACACTTGAATTTAAGAAAAATGTCACCAAATGCCCTTAATGACTAACGGCGGTTAACATCGTTAGCCATTAATGACTAATATGCCACGTGGCAGCATCTGATTGGTTGTTGTAATATTAGTTAATTAATTATTTTTGTCAAAAAAAAATTATTTATTAAAAAAAAAAACTTTTAA
Source organism: Chenopodium album (assembly GCF_948465745.1). Taxonomy (NCBI): domain Eukaryota; kingdom Viridiplantae; phylum Streptophyta; class Magnoliopsida; order Caryophyllales; family Amaranthaceae; genus Chenopodium; species Chenopodium album. Next base: position 9,290,199 of record NC_137853.1, on the reverse strand, counting down.
AAATATAAAAAAAAATTTTAAAAAAAATACCCCAACCACCCAAGACCCACCCTACCCCCAACGGTCGACCACCAGCCACCACTGCCAGATCTCACCCCTCCCCTTGCGCCGGTGGTCCATTTTCGCCGGCGAGGGCAGCCCCCCCACTCGTCCGACACCGCCTCCCCTACCCCCAGCCCTCTCTCCCTCCGTTTCCCCTCCCCTTAAACCCCTCCCCATCCCTCGAAAAACCCCCCTCTTCGCGGCCGGCGTCCAAACCCCCTCCCCGGCGCCGGCGAACATTTTCCGCCCCACCCCCCGCCATCCCGACCCCCTTTCCCCCCTAAACCACCACCCTAAAAACCGAAAAACCCCCAAATCGAAACCCTAATTTTCGATTTGGGGTTTTTTCGATTAAAGGGTTTTTTGGGTGGTGGTTTAGGGGGAAAGGGGGTGGGGATGGCGCGCGGTGGGGTGGAAAATGTTCGCCGGCGCCGGGGAGGGGGTTTGGACGCCGGCCGCGAAGAGGGGGGTTTTTTGCGAGATGGGGAGGGGTTTAAGGGGAGGGGAAACGGAGGGAGAGGGGGCTGGGGGTAGGGGAGGGGGTGTCGAGGGTGGGGGGGCTGCCCTCGCCGGCGACCGGAGCTGGTTCCGGCTAGGAGCTAGCGGCCGGCGCCGGCGCCGGCGCCGTCTGGCAGGGGCTGGTGGGGTTTTTTTTAATTTTTTTTTGTTTTTTTATTATATTTTAAAAGTTTTTTTTAATAATTAATTTATTTATATTACAACGACCAATTATATTCTGCCACGTGGCATATTAGTCATTAATGACTAACGATGTTAACCGCCGTTAGTCATTAAGGGCATTTGGTGAAATTTTTTTAAACTCAAGTGTATTTGGTGAATTTGAAAGTTTTGATGGGTATATGGTGAATAAAAAAATAACTCAGGGGCATTTGGTGAAATAGCCGATCATTTTAATCAATAACATTAAAGAACCAAAACAATAACAATAACAATAACTTCAATAATAAGTTTTACTCAATCATCAATCATAGAGTAGTAATAATATTTATAAAATCAACACATTAAATAAATGAAATCTTCTCTCAAAGGAAAAAATCAATAATAAAATGAATAATAATATTATTAATATCACTACTTTGCAAGTTTGTACTCAGTTGTTAACAGATTAAAATTTGCCAACTAATCTCCTCTCCTCTTTTCCCCTCTTTCTCTCTCTCTTCCTTCATTCCCCACCACCACCCACCCACCATTATCGCACACCTCAAGAATAATATGTTGCCTTTTCTTCTTCAAATGTTCCCTTTTCCCAATTTTTTCCCAAACCCCTAATTTTCCCAGATTTCTGCAATTTTCGATTTCGGAAATTAGGGTTTTCATCTTCTTCAATCTTAATCTTTCACATTTCAATCAATGTCGCAGCTCAAAGCAATTGGTCACATGGCGGATGATATCCCATCAACCCCAGGAAAATTCAAGCCTGAAAAATCATCGATTTACTTCAATAGAATCCGATGGTACTCTTCTCTCTCTAAGCTTACCCTTTGGTCTTTCCTCTTTCTCTCTCTTCTTCTCTTCCTCTTCTTCGCTTCCCCTCGATTCGATTCTTCCCACCGACACGGGGATACTTTCCAGGCCGTGTCGAAAACCGCCGCCACTTGGGGTGGTCACGATTGGGAGCGCCGTGTTCGGCAATCTGCACGGGTGAAACAGGGTACACACGGGTTGACCGTGCTTGTTACTGGTGCATCTGGGTTTGTTGGGACTCATGTATCAATGGCGTTGCGAAGGAGAGGAGATGGTGTTCTGGGTCTTGATAATTTCAATAATTACTATGACCCTTCTTTGAAAAGATCTCGTCAGAAGCTTCTAGAACGTGCTGGAATCTTCGTGGTTGAAGGGGATATCAATGATCGAGATCTTTTGACGAAATTGTTTGATGTTGTTGCGTTTACTCATGTGATGCATCTTGCTGCTCAAGCTGGGGTGAGGTATGCAATGGAGAACCCTAAATCTTATGTTAATAGTAATATTGCTGGACTTGTTAATTTGTTGGAAGTTTGTAAATCTGCCAATCCACAACCTTCGATTGTTTGGGCTTCTAGTAGTTCTGTTTATGGATTGAATTCCAAAGTTCCATTTTCTGAGAAAGATCGAACTGATCAACCTGCTAGTTTGTATGCTGCTACTAAGAAAGCTGGGGAGGAAATTACTCATACTTATAATCATATATACGGGTTGTCGATTACCGGGTTGCGGTTCTTTACGGTTTATGGACCTTGGGGTAGGCCGGATATGGCGTATTTCTTCTTTGCTAAGGATATGTTGAAAGGGAAGCAGATTAAGGTGTTTGAGGGACCGAATCATTCGACTGTTGCTAGGGATTTTACCTACATTGATGATATTGTGAAGGGGTGTTTAGGGGCGTTGGATACGGCCAAGAAGAGTACCGGGACTGGTGGGAAGAAGAAGGGGCCGGCGCAGTTTAGGATCTTTAATTTGGGGAATACTTCGCCTGTTAGTGTTACTGAGTTGGTCAGTATATTGGAGAAGCTGCTTAAGGTTAAGGCTAATAAGAAGATTTTGCCGCTGCCTAGGAATGGGGATGTTCCATACACACACGCGAATATCACTTTGGCTCAGAAGGAGCTCAATTATAAGCCTTCGACTGATTTACAGACGGGGTTGAAGAAGTTTGTTAGGTGGTATTCGAGTTACTACTCGGACTCGAAAAAGAAGAGTGGCTCTGTTTGGTGAAATTGGAGGTTTTGATTTGATGTTGAGGAGATGTGGCACTAGAAGTGTGCTTTCTGGCAATCTGCTGAAATTGGAGGGTTTTTGTTCCATGTTTTCTGTCTGCAGAAGCGTACCTCGATTGGAGTATTTGTGGAGGTATCTTCATTGTTTTTTCTGTTCACATATTGCTTTGTTCTTTTAGGTTAAGGTATCACTAATAGTTAGCAAATGTACAGCTTCTGAATTCAGCCTACAACTTTACAGTTTCAATAACACTACGCTGGTTCATTTATGTTTTGTTATGATTTTAAATACCAGTTGCAATACTTTTAGATTGGTAGATGAGGTTTTGTCCAAACTTGCTCTGTATTTTACTAGATTTTATTGATATATTGCACTTTGATTTATTTATTTTTCTCTGTCTATATTCAGTATATGGAATGATACCCCTTTCCTCTCTGTTAGTATTCTTGATTTGCAGGTGGAATATTAAGAAATAAGGGTATGTATAAGATTATAATTGCTTCAAGACCGTGCAGTGTATAATTTGTTAGTATTGTCTCCTTCATTTTCCCTCCCTTCATGGTGAGGATAATGCTATGAAATCAGGATGATAATTACATCATTTAGTATGTTAGAGCTTTCAGTTATTATCGTTTATTCCAGAAGCAAGAAATTATTTGGCGATTGGGAGCCTAATTGAACTAGTCAAAATAAACTAAACACTTAACCAATGGCATGCTTTGAAGAATGTAAAGCATATGATTTTGCCTTTGCTGTTTCATGAAGGCTTTAGTGCATAATATAGGGATTTTGGTGTATAGTCTTTATAAAAATGTCTTGAGAGGTTAAATTGTGCTCTGTAAAGAGCATTACTACTGTGAGATGCTTGCTAGTTGCTAGATGCTCCATGTTCCAATTACCATATTATGGGTCTGGCCTTGTCACATATTACTAATTCTTATGATCAGAAGATTAAAATTCAATACTTAACAGCATTTGGTGTGAAGATTTGACTGATTGTTCCATGGTTCTTTTAATCTTCCGAGTCTACTTAGCAATATAGACAACGATGCATGGATTCTACTGATACTGTGTAGCCAGAGCAGACTTGAAACCTCTGGGCCTCTGGTAATGCTAGAGATCACCACAACCTGCTCCCTTATAGGATATTTGTCAGCAGGCGAGCTGGCATTTGTTATGGTGTTGACGGACCCCTGTTGCTTTATTTAGTCTGGTTGTCTTTGATGCTGAATGGCTTGTGCATTCTTTTTTTGTTTGGACAACGGTGGACTTGTAAACCCTCTGAGATGTATAAGATCTAGTGTTTTGAGTAAGAGGTGAAACATTATGACATTCACATGAGATTTATGTACTGATATCTCACAGTTTAAACAGCCATTTCACTTTTTTGAAGTGCTGAAATATAATTTTTCACTTATGCAGTTTTGAGGTAATTCACCGACTCTTTGCCTGCTGCTGCTATTTCCTTGGGGTACAAGGACTTCAACTATTGCAGGACCGGTGAATGGGTTTTATTTGCTGCCTGTGACATGATTAGTTGATAAAACTATAATTTGATGTCAAGTTGCAATGTGCTCACGTTATGTAATAAGGGCTGCCCTGAAATTCGTACATTTGCTTTACCATTTGAATTGTTTTACAGTTTTACCAGGTCCAATTCAGTAGTTGTATTGCAAATGTTGCAGGTGCGACCATAATGTTGTTTTTTAAAAAAAGAAAAAATCTGAAAGTCGAAAATACATTAGCAGGTTCTACCAGACTGCATGTTGATTGAATGATTTACATTTCAAGTATAACATGTTTATGACATTAGTGGTTTTCTATAAGATTCAGGAATCATTCTACCAAATCGATTGGAAAAATCAATATGTTATTGATGGTTAATTGATTGGATCTTTGATTCTTTGGCCGACTTGTTTCTTTTCTCGAATGAGAAAGTTCCTCTCCTGATGGATGGCTTTTCTGACGGCGGCTTCTTGGATTTGGTCATGAACTCTTGATTAAGCTTAGCATATAATTACGTGTAGTTTTTTTACTCCGTAGCACATATGGCCTTTTCTGCATTTGGTTAGTGATGGCTGCTATTTAAATTATTTTGCTCAAGAATTTCTTTGTGGACGGCTGTGTTGTTTTGTTGTCTTGAATCTTGATAGGCTAATACTCCTAAATTACCGCTTCTCAATTCGAAAAAAGAACCGGGAAAGTGTCGTCTGATGGCCATCTTTGGTCAGTCATACAGCCATTCAGCTATGGTGCTCTGAACTCAAATTCACACACATAAAAGTAATTTTGCCTACCCAAATTAAGTTGTTAGAGTCCATTTCTACGTATATGATAGGTCCTTTGATATTGAGTCACTTTATTCCACTTTACCATACTAATATAAATTATAAAGTAATTTAACCTAATCTTTTTAGTAGTATTTGGGAGCAGAGGGAAGTAGTAAATGATAGTGATAGATTTCCATCATTGGAGAATTTGTCAATTGTGCTACCAACACTAGACTATTCCTTCTTGAAAATCTTAACTACCTACGTTAACATATTCTGGTTTAAAAGTCAGTGTTTACAAATTATTAATCACAGTATTCTTACAAAAATAATAACAGAATTGTCACATCTAGTGCAAAAACAATTCAAACAAATTTTTATCAATAAAGAAAAAGTTGATTCAAATGTTGTGTTCATACTTGAATTACCTCAGTAAGTTTGAAGCAGCCAACCAAATCCTTTCGAGGCCTTGACAGTACGCTCCATTTGGAATCATTAAAGAAAGCGATACATAACTCGTTACAGTTTGACAACTGACCATACAATTCCAATTATTCAAGGTATACTAACTTTAAGAGATCAGCAGCATAACCTAACCCTACATTCCATTGAAGAATTGAACCAATACTATTCATACTCTTCAATACTGAAACGACTAAGTTTATACATAACAGCTCCCAATCTTTCTTTAGTTTGTCTCCAATTTGAGTTTTTGGAGCTATCGAATGAAGGTTTCTGTTTTCCTAACAATGCTCAAAGGAGTGGAAAGAAGAAACAGCAATTTTAAGCAGAAACATGACATCAAAATGTCTGAACAACGATCATCTCCACGACTCCACCTTGGAAGCTCACTTCTTTTTAATCACTTAGATCATGTCAGGTGAAATTTTTATAAATACCTCTATAAGTTTGTGGCATTCAACTGTCATGCGTTGGATGTTAATGCTAATTTGCGACTCCCTTTCCTATCTAGGGGAAACTTGTGTCATGCATGAGAACAGAACCAGGCCTTCTTTTTTGAGACAACACCCACACTTCAGCGAAAAAGAGCATTTGCATTACAGTTTATATTACTTACAGTAAAATTAAGCAAACAAAAAAAAAAAAAAAATAAATAAATAAATAAACAATAAAGGCTTTGCACACACCAAGGAAAATTAACTCAAGTAAGCTTATTTAGATTATGTAATCACTGTATCATATCATTCTATTTTGTTACTTATACCCCCATTACCATGGGAAAATTAAAAACATGGGAGTGGGAGCAGTTTCACTGTCAGATACATTTTTCAGAACAGAACAAAGAGGGTAAGGCTCCAAAAAAATTTGTGCATGATTTCTCAATCCCATTCCCATAAAACCATAATGATTTCCTAGCACTACATTAGCCAAAATGGCATACATAATACTCTGACTCTTCAGCAGTACAGCATATTCAGATTTCGCAGCATAAAAGGAGCCTGAAAAGATGCTAATCCCAGCACGAACATTCAGATTTCAAAATCTAAACATCATATGTGATGAGGACCTAACTACATATAAGAAGTATACACTCTTTAAGTACACAAGATATGCCTTCTCATTTTTTATAGCTCTTCAATACTTGAGTTTTCCAGTACATTGTCGCACTCTTACAAAACCCCCCTTCAGAGTATATTAAATATGAGCCCCTTGGGCATATATCTAACTCCATATATGAGATTATGAGTATATGCTGAAAATGCGCATCTCCATCAAAAACTGCTAGTACCTATCATTCTTTTCTAGCCACATCAATGATCAAACTACCAAACCACAGTGATAATTGATGTTGCAATATCATTAGTCTTTGTTTCTCCAAAACGTAAGATGAGAAGTTTGCTGGTGAGCCAGTTTTGGATTGTAACTACTGTGGTTGTCACTATGTTGCTGACAGTAAACTTGATATAGGAATGTAAAGGCAAAGATCCTTTTGCCGTTTTTCATTGATAAGGAGGGTAAACCCAAATTTCAGCAATATAAGGAAATCTAGAAAGAAGAAAAGCTATGTAGCTGATTTTGTAAATACAATGGACCATATTTAGCAAAAAAAATCAAGAGATAGGACACATGGATTTATTGGCTCTCATCTTGACCCATAAGGAAAAAAGTGAAGAAAATAAGTAGAGCATAACTCAATTCTCAAATCTCCAGAAACCTAATTAAATCCGTCAACTTTAGGCGAGTACATTGGGTTCTAGATTGATCATTATTCAAATCATCACATGTCAATAGCTCCAGCAGTCCAGCCTAAGTTTTAAGGTAACATTTTTTGATAGGGTGGGTTTTCAAATGCACAATGTAGAATACTTGATTAGGAATTACCAAGCCCCTTTCTTATACTTCAGGACATAAGAAGAGAATAAGAAGCCAGAAGCAGGAAAAAAAAAAAAAATTACATAATATCATGTAGCCGTGGGCAATGGCCCCTATAGAAAGGAGGTGGAAGATAGAAATTCAATGAGTACAGCTTTCAAATTCAATGAGTACTGCTTTCAAATTCAACGGACACATTATTCAAGCAGATCTAATAGTTTTCCTTTTGCTTGAGCAACCCAATGGACATACAAGAACACCACATATGGCATGCAAATATTGAATACAGAATTCTTTGGGTACCTTAATCATTCTGAATACACACTGCATGACAGCAAGGATCCAAGTCTTGACATGCCTACCCCGATCCCCCACAATTGGTGGGGAGAGGGGTAGGCTGAATATTTCTTACTCTTGCAAATGCTATTAATAGCACTCTGGCAATGGCTTACCACTTCTTATTCCACATATATCATATTAACAAATGTGGAAAAAATAAACACTGATTTTTACATGGTTCACTAATAAAATTAACAATGTTTGCTATGTCCATAATACTAAAGACAGAGTAGCTAAGTTTTAGTGTTTTACCCCTGCAAGGGGTTTTATACACTACTCCAATTGGTATATAAACTGACTAGGCCTAAAATACACCCAAACCCAGATTCCAATTTACTCACCTTTTCCACACCCCCACTAAAACAACAGATGTGTTACCAAAGACTGTTTCAGAAAATGGCTAAATGGCTTCCTGGCTTGTTGAAGGGGCAAGGATATAATTCATGACCTCTCTGTCGCAACAGTATTGGCAGTAAGATCCTCAACATGTTTGTAGTTTTCATCATTTGCTTTCTTTTTTCAAATAAAGGCTACTGTTAATACGAAAGCTTATCAGCATCCTGATTAACAATTTACTGTCTATATGTACTAGATGTCCTGATCCTTGAGTTCTAATCAAGTATTCAAGTGTTAACTGATGGTCACTGGACAGATATCACCAATAAGCTGATCTGATTGTCTCGATTTAAAAATTCATCACTACTGTGTTCATGATAGTGTCCTCTATCATCTCTGTTTGGTCCCACTAATCATAGAGAAGTTTTCAGTTTCTTGGATTCTAGACCTCAAGACATTTTTATGGATTTTAGACTTCAACATATTGCTCAATGATTCTCAAGTTAAAATATTTGACGCAAAATTGATACCATCAATGAAAGGGAAACTAGACTCAATTACAGGTAGCAAGAATTATCAAACATACAAGTAGTACGTATGTAAGTCCATATGAAACAATAATTGAGCTAGATAAGAAAATGGAAGGAAAACAAATTGATAAGCAACTAAGTATAAAGCAAATGCTTACATGTATACCTATAACCTTTCAGAACCCTCCCACAAGGCCACGACCCACTTAGACGCAGTATTAAATTTCAGTCATGTCCATCAACAGCGGTAACATAGCTAAAAGTTCATTGTGATGCATTGAAAAGGGTACAGTAAATAAATAACTCACATTGATTCAGTGGAAGGAACTCTTTGCTGCTTTCTTTGCAATCATATCATCCTGTCATTCAAATAATTCACGAAGGATCTCCTTTCATGTAAGTCAAAGGTGTCTACAATCAAGTCAATGGATTATGAGATGCACCATCATCAACCGGATCCAATTCCCACCAAGGTCTATCATCATTGTGGAGCAAAGGGTCATGATCTTCTCCAATTGAATCATCAATATCTTCCTCCTCAAGCTGAACATCCTCAATATCACAGGCATTACTCCCATTACAAGCATCTCTTTCCACATCTGGATTATATGACCATTCCAAACTCTTCAAAACATCGCGATCTTTCCACTGGCCTACAACTGAAACTGCCTGCGTTTTAGCCTTACCAACCAAAATATCCCGCCAAGAAAAAGAGGCATCCGCATTTCTCTTCAGCACCCCATCATGATTGTCACCAACAACAACAGTCTTGAGACATCTCTCCTTAGCCTCCTTCAAGACACCCAAAAAATCTGAATCATCAGAGACAATGACCAAGCATTGTATTCGCCTATGATCCATCATATCCACTATGTGACTCCTTAAAGCAACATCAGCTGCTTGTGGTTCATCCGACACCATCTTCACCCAAAAACCAGCACGTTTCAAATCATCCCCTAAACCGTACCCAACCTTGGGAGTCAAAATATCCCGAGCAGCATTCTTATATTTCTCCATCTTCATCGCGTATTTCCCAACCAAATTAACCCTCTTCTTCCCTTTAGCTGACTCTATCTGCTTCAGCCTTTTCTGATGCTCCCTCTCATGAACCTTAAAATGCTCAATTAGCTTCTCATTCATCCTAAACTTCCTCCCACAAACCCGACATACATACGGTTCAACGGACCTGATAACTCCCTTGTTTTCTAAACGATTTAACACCTTCCTCTCATTCCTCAACTCCCTAACTGCAGGAGGAACATAGCTAAATGCATGTTGGTTGGCATAAGCAACCATATATCGAACAATCCCAAAAGATGAAACAGCCCTTTTCAACTTAATCGCAGCATCAAACGGAGAAACTGAATTCGGGGGTTTGTTTTCCAAATCCCAGAAAATCCCTATCTTACTTTGTGGAAGTTTCACTAACGCTGAATTAGATGAATTAACAGATGGGTATTGTTCAAAATGACAAAATCTAGCAAATTTAAGACATGGGTCTAGTAATTTTGTTCTTCCTGCATGCAATTCGTCTAAAATTCCACAAATTTTAAGGAATTTATGAATGCCCATTATCATAATTGCCTGCAAATTAATCACTCGATTTAAATTCACAAACCCAGTGAACAGAAATTCAATATTTCAATCCCTCAAATTGAACTCATTGAAAAATTTGAAATTAAAAGTAGAATAAATATAAATTGTTAAGTACCTTGCATGAATTGAAACCCAAAAACCAGAAGCACGATCTTTGTGGTGTTGGGCAATGAGCAGCCCTGGGAGCTGCGAGGATGCGGTGAAGTAGGATTGTTCTGTCGTTAATTTTTTATGGAACGAGCTACATGCTCCTACTCTTCCTAGTACGCTACTCGTAGTACACATGGAGAAAATACATTGCTAATCTCTAGGATAAATTTGAACGCGAAACATTTATTCCGGGTTAATTTTGGTATTTTGTCATTTAGGGTAGTTTAGGAATTTTTTATGGAAAATCTAACAACGAATCAACCAAAATAAACCTAAGTTTCTAATTTTTCTCCTAAAATACACCAATTTTTAAATCTTTTCAAAATAAACCTAATTTTCTAATTTTTCTCCCATATTTAACCAATTTGACTGGCAACCGGATAATTAAGACAACATTAGCTATGTTGACCTTTTGCTGGTTTGTTACATTACCAAATCAATTGAAGTGCATAGTTCCATTCAACCAACTATGCGCCTGTTCACATTTACTGAACTGAGCTGAACTAAACTGATTGGAGCTGAACTGAACTGAACTAAACTGATTGGAGCTGAACTGAACTGAATAGAGTTAAAATGAATATTTTATGAGAGAAGGAAATTAGGAGCTGAATTGAACTGATTGGAGTTGAACTGAACTGAAATTAAGCTAAAGTGAACAGACCTTATGTCGCAACATCATCAATGCTCAAAACTGAGCCACAACCCCCCCCTCACAATTATTGCTCCCAATTATTATTATTATTATTATTATTATTATTATTATTATTATTATTATTATTTGCCTAATTTGGTACTACTGCAATTGTATTCGGTCGTCAAAGCAATCATTGAAGCGTGGATGATATGTGATCCTAAGTGCCCTCGTATACAAGTACTTGTGTATGTAGTCTTTGTACTCATGTAATAGAAACAATTTTTCTTACTTTAGGAGTTATTTAGTAAAGAGAGGATTATCGGGAGATGCTCATAAATTGATCAGTCAATCAACTTTTTGGTGGTGTTGGTTTTTAATAAAAGACATGAAGAGCTTTGAAATGATAGCTAGATGCCAATTGTTACACAGAGAGGTGTACCCACAAGAGGAAACTACCCCTTGTAACTTCACTACCCATATCCCCGCTCAGAAATCTTCCAGAAATCTTTCTTTCTCTTTTCCCAACCTCTTTTCTGAACCAAGTCGTCAAAATTCGAATAGTCATCTCAAATGTCTTCTCACCTTACCTCCCTCTCTTACCCCCATAACCGGCGTTTTTCAAATCTTAAACCCCTTACCTTTCCTTTTAACTTCACTAAACCAGCCAAACAACCACACCTCCTCCCAAAAAAACAAAAAACCTCTCACTCAAAACCAAAAAAATGGAAAATCGAACCAGAAAATCGCCAAAACCAGCTCCGATGAGAATCCAAACCCGACTCCGGCCGAACCCGGTAATTGTCAAACCAGTCCAAGAAAGGAACATCATCACAAGAACCAAACCAAAATTTACCACCCTAGCCACTATGATAAACCCTCAAACTTTCTTTGCTCAGGGACTTTTGGGCAGTTGGAATGCTCTAACCCCAGGTCTAGTCCGCCAGATGCTTTTAGAGCCGGAAAAGGTAGCTCTAATGTTCCAAAATCTCCAGATGGAGGATCACGTAGATCCCAGAGTTCTGATTCCGGCGCACATCCCTTCCCTGGAGGATGTGAAACTCATGAACGAACCTCTGGGAATTCTGTTGAGGTGGTGGATCAGAGAATTCCAGTCGAGCTACTCGGGGTTGGTGATGCCCTGGGAATTGCAACAACTATCCGACCCGGAACCCGTTCTTCCGCAAGAAAGAAAGGCAATGTCGATTACAAGCGACTGGCTATTGGCCCAGTCCGTGGCAGGAACAAACAACGTCAAGTGGCTTCACCTGGTTCGCGAGGCCACTCAGCTCCAGCTCCAATGTGCTTGGGGGACGGAGAAAGGGACAACCACTCAGATGTCTGGAGTGAAAGTCAAGGTCAACACCCTGCAGAAATACAGCCACTATCTGGGGCGCTACATTACAGTCGACAACGACGCGTCCTACGAGTCCAAGGAGGAGCTAGCAAAATTACCATTCATGAAGCGCGGAATGTCGATCCTCCTGTGGAATGCTAGAGGTATTGCGCGCAGGGGCTTCAAGCGCAACATCCGCCAGCTGCTACAAGACCATAACCCAGAAATTGTGGTGCTCACTGAAACTAAGGTGCACAAATCAGGTGTTGAGGAGATCATTGATAACCTACCCTTCAATTCGTTCGAGGTGGTCGACCCGGTGGGTCTATCTGGGGGGATCCTTATTCTCTGGAACTCTGGAGTGAACAACATCACTGTGGTCTCTAAGGAACCGCGTGTGATTCATGCCGTGGTTCAGGTAAATCACAAAACACCCTTCTTTCTTTCATCTGTTTATGCTAGTAGCCACTTTAAAGCAAGACTAGAAATGTGGAGTGACTTAATAAATTTAAAGGATAACATAAATATGCCATGGGTTGTATGTGGGGACTTTAACGAAATCTGTTTTAGCCATGAGAAATGGGGAGGTAACCCTCACCCCATTAATCAAATGAATGCTTATAAAGAAACCGTGGATAAATGTCATCTTATAGATCTTGGCTTCACGGGTCATAAATTCATGTGGTTTAATAAAAGAAAAAAAAATCCAATTTTTGAGCGCTTGGACAGATTCTGGGCTACAAATTCGTGGATCCAATCCTTTCAAGATGCCGTAGTCCAGAACCTCCCAAGACTCTCCTCGAATCATAATCCAGTTTTGTTGGGCCTGGAAAAACGGGTCAGCATTGCGGGTTCGACTCTGTTCAGATTTGAACCCATGTGGTTGGGTGACCCGAATTTTGATCCGTTTGTAAAGCAAAACTGGACTATGAATAACCTGGTTTTACCGGATAAGCTCTCCAACTTATCTGTAAAAACAGCCCATTGGGCCCGTACTAATTTTGGCTCAGTTGCAATGAAAATAAAATCATTAACAGCCAGAATCAGTGGGACTCAAAGGGCGCTTGAGAATGACCCAACCAATACTTTTCTCCACAATTTGGAATTTTCTTTACAAAATGATTTATACTCATTACATGAGCAGGAAGAAATGTATTGGCTGGCTCGTTCTAGATCGGATTGGCTTCTAAGTGGGGATAGAAACACCAATTTCTTTCACCTATGTGCTACATTCCGGAAAAAAAATAATAGGATTTTCTGCTTAAAAAATGAGGTAGGGGAGTGGATTTACGATCCCTCTGCTATCCATGATCATATTGTGCACCATTTTTCCTCCCTTTTCTCCTCTTCCCCTCCTGTTCTCCCTGACCCCCCAACCTCCTCTCATTCTATTTCTTGTTCTGCCATTCTTTGTCTAGCTGAGGTCAAGGAAGCTGTTTTCTCGGTTGGTGCCCTTAAAGCACCAGGGGAAGATGGCTTTCATGGCCTTTTCTTTCAGCATTTCTGGGAGTTTGTAAAGGATGACTGTCATCATTTCCTCTCCTCTATCTTTGCTAACAAAGTTGTCCCCTCATCCATAAATAAAACAGTTATCTGCCTAATTCCCAAAATTCAAAATCCCACAAAAATCACTAGTTTTCGTCCAATAAGCCTTGTCAATTGCTGCTATAAATTCCTCTCAAAAATCCTAGTGAATAGGATAAGGACCAAGCTCCACTCCTTTATCTCCCCTAACCAGAACAGTTTTTTGCCAGGGAGGGGGACAGACATCAATTACATTGTAGCTTCGGAAATAATCCATTCAATGGAAAAGAAAAAAAAGGGAAGGAAGGGTATGTTTGCTTTGAAAATCGACTTGGAAAAGGCTTATGATAGAATGGAGTGGCCATTCATTCGTCATTGCCTTCTCTATGTTAATTTAGACTTGGATTCGATTGATCTTATCATGAGTTGTGTTTCTTCAACCTCAACCTCCATTCTTATCAATGGAAAGCTTTCTTCCCCTTTCACTCCTTCTAGAGGATTGAGACAAGGGGACCCTCTATCTCCTTACTTGTTTATAATTTGTATGGAATACCTCTCCCATATGATCCATAAACAGTGTGAGTTGAAAGAATGGTCCCCTTTTCGATTTAGGGGAGGAAAAACTCATATTTCCCACCTTCTCTTTGCCGATGATGTACTCCTTTTTGGGCAAACATAAAAAAAAACTCTCCACTCTCTCCTAAACACCCTCAATAAATTCTTTTCTTTGTCGGGTCAAAAGATGAATGATCTCAAAAGCTCCATCTTTTTCTCTCCCAACACTCCTCAAAGCATGATTGATGACTTTGAACAAGAGCTCAATGTAACTTCCTCCCCCGATCTTGGAAAATACTTGGGTTTTCCCCTGTCTATTAAGAAACACTCAAAAAAGAACTTGCAATTCATCATAGACAAGGTGGGAGATAAATTAGCCACCTGGAAATCCAATATGCTGTCAAAAGCAGGAAGAGCAATCCTAATCCAAGCCACCCTTCAATCCATTCCCAGATACTACATGCAAGTACTCTCTTTTCCCCAATCCATTTGCAAAAAGTTGGATTCAATTTGCTCCAATTTCTTCTGGGGGGATCAAATGAAAAGAAAAAAATCACTTGGATCTCTTGGGATAATGTCTGTCATTCAAAAGATGAGGGAGGGTTAGGCTTCACTAAGCATGAGCATATCAATACTATTTCACTAACTAAACAATGCTGGAACCTTTACAATAAAAAGGGTTGGGCAGCCTTGTTACTTAGAGAAAAATATATTGATAATAAGAGATACCCAACACCTTTCAATAAAGGTTCACTTGTTTGGAAAGGTATTGGCAGGCTTTGGAACTTGTTTGAAAAAAGCTTAGTTTGGGACGTGGGCAATGGGAGAGACATTAACATCTGGAATGATAGGTGGCTATTGCATCAGTCCTTAAGACAGATACTTACAAGGCCAATACACTCAACTTGCTTGAACTTAAGCCTTGCTGACTGTCACTCTCTGTCAAAATCAAATCTGGAGTTACTTATCTCTTTCCAAATTACTGATTCTATGTATGAGCAATTCAGCTCTGTGATTCTTAACAACAATTCTGATAATGCTTATTCTTGCTGGAGCTACAAGGGTAAGTTTCTGGCTT
The DNA here is from genome assembly GCF_948465745.1 of Chenopodium album. Lineage (NCBI taxonomy): Eukaryota > Viridiplantae > Streptophyta > Magnoliopsida > Caryophyllales > Amaranthaceae > Chenopodium > Chenopodium album. The sequence goes on along the minus strand of NC_137853.1, from coordinate 9,274,760 downwards.
CTAAAGCTAGAACTGAGCTCACAACAAACACATCGAAAAGGCTGCCCTTGTTCACTTGGGGGAAATTATGGCATCTCCAAATTCACCCAAAAATAAAAATGTTTCTATGGCAGCTTGCTTGGGATAGAACACCAAACAACCTCAATCTACACAAGAGAATTCCCAACCATCAACCTTTCTGCTCCTTCTGCCCCACCCATGAAGAATCAAACTTCCACCTCTTTCACTCTTGTATACGAGCTAAAGAAATTTGGGATTTGATCCCCTCACCTGCACCTCTACAGTCTGCTGCTCAGTGGCAAGATTGGCTTGATCAAAACCTCAACATCTCCACCCCCTCACACAATGATATCCCTTGGAGTTTCCTTTTCCCTTTTATCCTATGGCATATTTGGCTACGAAGGAATGCTTGGGTTTTTAACAAAAAAAACACATCCAACACACAAACAGTCCACCAGTGCATATGGGCTGCTTCTGAGTGCTATTTCTCAATTGCCAGCTCGGAAAGTCTTAAGCCCTCCCCCCTTGCCTGGTATCCTCCCCCTTTTCCCTCCCTGAAAATCAATTGTGATGCCTCGTTCGTTGAGTCAACTAAACTGGCAGGTATTGGTGCAATCTGCAGAAACCATTTGGGTGACTGGATTGAAGGAATCACTTGGAAAAGTTACTGTCCCAACAGCTATAATGTTGAGCTAAATGCCATATACTAGAGCTTAATTTGGGTTAGAGATAGAGGATGGGAAAGAGTGAACATTTGATCAGATTCAAAAAGAGCAGTTGAGGAGATTAATAGTAACCAGACTCTTGAAAACTCATCTGTTTTGATTACAAATTGCAGGGCCCTTGTAAGGGAGCTCCACCCTCTGGAATTGCACTTTGAAGGACGGGAAGCAAACTCAGTAGCTGATAGCTTGGCGAAGGATGCGAGGATCAACCTGGAGACAATGAACCAAACCTGCTTTTTGTATAATCCACCTCCAGCTTGTAGGGTAGCTTTTGACAGAGAGCATAGCTCTGAACTTGTAAACCAAGACTTTAATTTTGCTGGTGATGTCCCAGCTTTGAATGATGGTGTTGTAACATTCCCTAACTTAATTAATTAATTGATCCTCGTCTTTTATTCAAAAAAAAAAGACATGAAGAGCATTTTGGAAATAAGTTATTCGTTAATTTGTAAAAGGCTAAAAGTTGATCAGCAACTGCACTAAAATTTAACTTGATTCTTATTATATATCTTTCGAAATAAAAATTAAAAATATTATAAGACTAAGGTGATGATCACTAATGGGAACTTTGTTACCCTAAGCTTGCTTCCCAAAGCTGTCTAGTACATATAATTATATAATTGAATGAACTTGATTAAGATTTACTTCTTTGCTCAGGTGTTTGAATTGTAAACCTACTTTTGTCAATTATATTACAATTTTAGCACGTTACGACCATTAAAGAAGACATGTGATTATGTGAGGGTTCACTTCTCCTTTAAAATACTCGTACAAAGTTTTTTGCAAGTAAGACCCAAAAATATGGTTAAGACTCAAGAGCTCAAGTCAAGAGTTTATCCTAGCTTCATTGTGCCCTTTGTACAGTTGTACTATGATTTTTTTCCCAGATTATATTGGTGGTTGTTTTTTTTATTTCTCGTGAAGTTATATTCTTTGCTCATGTATTGGATGAATTGTAAACCTGTTTTTGTCAATTTTATTACAATTTCAACAATTGACTTCCGTTACATTACATACCAATCAACAAAATAAAAATGAAGTACTAGTTTATTTAATTTTTACCAACATAACAAGTGCAATACTATAGATATTGATCAATCGAGTTCAAAGCAGGAAATGAGCTTATAGATAGATAAGCCTTATTAGTTGTAGTCCATCTAATTAAGTAACTCTTTTTCATACTCAAAGCTTGGATTTTGTAGAAATTGGCTGCGAAACATCTTCAACAATGTTACTCAGCTCATTACGAAACCTTAACAAAACCTCCTTTGGTAATCACATAACAACATTTATAACATCTTCTCCTTTATTGTTCTTAAACCTTGTAACACTGCTAACTGATGATGAACTTCCCAAAACTCCTGAATATGATGGACTTCCCCACCCGAAATCCACAAATCCAAGCCCTACGCAGGTTACATTCGTCGCCATCCAACACAATTGCTCCTTGATTTTTGGCCTATCGTGGATGACAACTGGCTTAGTCATTGATCCCACGTACTCTTCATCATTCGCACCTTCTCTTGCTACCTTCACTTTTTGTAAGGCATATGCCAATGAATTCTCGGGCATCAAGTTCTTAGCTTTTGTGGTCGTGGAAGGGGTAACTATTGAGTTGCCATAGTATCCGGAAGGAAAAACAATGTTTTTATTTCCTCGTATGCTAACAACCATTGAAAATTGAACTGTCTCCTCAGGATCAGGTACTAGAGCTAACACGCGACAACTCCATACATGCACAAGCACATATTAGCTCGAATGTAGAGCAAGATCGTCTAAGATGAGAAGGGAGATGATTGCAAATTGCTTCAATTTCTTTCGGGCCAAAGAAGAAGCCTTCTTTAACTATGTTGTTTCCATCCTCTTTTACTAGCATGCAGTTACTTTTTTCTCCCACCTATTTAAGTATTAATCAAGATTCAAGAGATGAGCATTCATGATTGTGTGACTAACAAAAGTACATAAGGCATTTGTAATAACCTCAAAATGATTATTAAATTGTTCGTTTACCTTTTCATATTCATAAGGTGTAGGCGTATCTTTTGAAGAATACCTAGCACATATAAGCTCCCTTTGCCATGTTGGCATGATGGAAGGTTCATGTACACCTCTTGAGAGTTCAACCATTGCTTGAAGAAATTGCATGAATCCTTGCATATCACACATCATATGGTTGAATCGTATTGCTAATATATGACCGCCACACATCAACCGAGTTACCTAAATTTCTAACATCGATCTATCAATGTTTATTACTCCTTAACTATGGAGATTTGGAGACAAATACTTTTAAATTAAAATATATTTATCAAGCTACTTTTCTTGCGATACGCTAAATATGAAAGTAATAATTTTCTTTTTTATTTTTTATTTTTTTTATTTTTTTATCATTGACAAGTACTTCAACTGTGCCTATTTTTTTTTAACTAATTTGACCTTTTACAGGCTTCGAGATGTGTGTTAAAACGTATGTGTCTCCATTTGTATAAGCGTAGAAATTAAAAAAAAAGTGATATTAATATAATACGAAGTATATAATTAGACGAATTCAACAAGATCACATGACTATATTATCACTTATGGATTATTGAAAATTTACAGTCAAAGTTATTGGAAGTTGACAAAAACATAATAGTATAAAGTAGTTTAAGTACCTTTCAATTTTTTTATCGTTGACATCTTAATGGTCAATTTATTATCTTATTTATCATGCTATGCGCTAGAGGAAAAGGGAATGCAAGCAACCATAGCATATATTAACTCACATTTATTTATTTATTTATTTTTTTAATGATCACAAATTCACAACATATTCATATATCACATACACATCAACTCTGTATTTAATAACTCTTGATAGGGGTTTTTTTTTAATATATATATTTTATTTTTACTAAATGAACAACAGCTAGCCTTAATTTTGCATGGTCCAATTTCCTAATTGAACATAAATAGTTTAATTTTAGTATTTCCTCTGCTCCTTATTGTTTGCACCATTTGACCCAAAAAGCTCTCACAAAAAATAGGCCCATGGTGCAAACAAAAAGGAACTGAGGGGTCGGAATACAACTTTTACGTACGTACCTGCATTAGTAATAAAGGGCAACCTATGATCCTAGTTAAGCCAGGAATGTCAAAAAGAAGCTCTTCCAACAAAGGACATGGTGGAAGAATTTGAGTCTCAATATCCTTAAGAGTAACTTCTGCATCTGCTTCAATAAATAAGACTCCTTCACCGTTGCATTCAACAACCAACTTTCGGTTTTGGCTTGCTTCCCTTAATCTACCGGCGAAAGGGTACGGTAGTAGTAGTCAAGTGTCTTGGCTAGAGCCTCTTTCATAACTTTTGCTGGATCGTTTTGCCCTTCAAGCGAATATCGCCTCCCTTCGAAAGACATGATCAAATTTACATGTACTCGAATACCTGGTTGATCATCTAAGCCATATAGTTCGGGCCTGCTCTCTTACGTTGAAATTCAGTTCAGTTCAGTTCAGCTCAGTTCAGTTCAGCTCCTAATTTCCTTCTCTTATAAAATATTCATTTCAGTTCAATTCAGTTAGTTTAGTTCAGTTCAATTCAGCTCAGCTCAGTTCAGTTCAGTTTAGTTTAGTTTAGCTGAATTCAGTCAATGAGAACAGGCCATTCTAATAATTCATGTTTCATGGGTTTTTTTGGTACCACAAACATTGGTTCTTGCCTAATTACTTTGATCCCTGCCATTTGATCAAATTAATTGTAGTATATACGAAGTATGTAGTAACTAAGGTCCACAACAAGAAATAGGATGAACAACTAAGAAGTAACTAAGCGCGCGCAACTCACAAAGTTGCGCTGGGTGCGTTTTGCCTTATACAAAAACACGTTTTTAAAACTTCCATAACTTTTTATTGCAAAATTGGATTGAGGCGTGTGAGATATCATTGGAAATTTCTAAATGTCTACTTTCCAATTCTGTTTGAATTAGGTTATAATCTGTTATGGATCAAAAGATATGGGCGTTGGAGTGAAAGGGTATAGGTTTTAGGGCCCGGTTTAGTATTTTGATCATAACTTCTTCGTTTTAGCTCAGAATTGGGCTTATAAAATACCGTTGGAAATCTCTTTGAAAGAGCTATCCATTTGTATAGTCCATTCACGGAAATTTGATGGTTGGTTTATCTGTTTGGCTCGGCTTTCAACAATGTAAGATCCGATGGATCCAATCATTGCATTTGCCGCATTTGGGTCCGTTGTTAATCAAGTTTAAACATGTATGAGCACGTTTTAGGCCTAATTAGTAATCAAACAAGGATCTAAGATAACTTGGTCTCAAATATGAGTTTTAACTTACTTCATAATGCATTTCGTAGTCCATAAGCACTTCAATTTTGATCTAGCATGAAGAACGAGTTTTTGTAACATCATCTCACTTCCTTTCGGGACAAGAGGCCAAAAGTAGGTGTCTACAGGTGGGTTGTTAATTGCTGTGTTTCTAGGTTGATGAGGGTGGAGGAGGGCCGGTTTGGGTTTGGGCTCTTTTGGGTCGATGGTGGTGGAGTTGTGGCTATGCTTGATCAATTGACGATTATAGAATCGTGTTTGTTGGGGCTCTTTTCGGTCGGTGGTGGGGGAGGGTTGCCCGCATCGGGGGTTGGGAGGGAGAAGGTCGTCGCCCGGCGACAGGCCTGGGTGGTGACAATGGGTAGGAGATGTGAGTATGCATTATAAACCGGACTCACGTGAAACGGACTCACACAAAACCTTCTCTACACTTAACCCATAAGAGATTATATTGTCATGTGGGATCTTGTTGGATTCGTCTCATTCTGTATTATATTGAAAACTAGTTTTTATAATTTTTACATGTATGAAAATGGAGATCAGATAAAACTGTTTTAAGACACGTCTTGGAGACTGTGAAAAGTCAAATGGAACAAAGGGAGTATTCCATAATAAGTACTACTCCCTCCATCCCTAAATTACATTCCACTTTGGAAATTTACACGAGAATTAAGGATGGAAGAATAAGACAAAAAACAATAATTAGATAATGCAATGGGAAGTACAAAACTAGATTAGTTATTACTCATGACAAGTCATCAATCCTTTGCAAAAAAAAAAAGGACCAATCACATGCTTCTAATTAAAAAATTTTAACCAATCATATTCATTGTAATTTGGCACAAGGATTATGAGTGAGATTAGGTAAGGATGAGTGAGAAAGCATTAAATATAAAACAGATTACTAAAAAAAACTTACCAAAAAAAGAAAGGAGGAATGTAATTTTGAAATACCAAAAATAGAAAGGAGGAATGTAATTTAGGGACGGAGGGAGTACTCTATATTACGCCAATATTTCTTTTATATATTAACTTTTTATATTTCTTAATCATATATAATTACAAACATTAATGGTCAAAGTTGTGCATTGATATATGTGTCAATCAAAGTGTTGCAATTATTATAAAACGGGGGAATAGTAAAAATCAAAGTATTACCCCATTAGTGCCTAGATAATTGACACATTTAACTTTTTTTCACTATTCATATACCATCTTTTTTTAGTAGCATATATAAAAACTAATTTTATCAAGAAATATATCGTTAAATAGGTGTTAATATAAAGTTATCATATTATCAATTTTTTGCAATATTTTTATTAATATTTAATTACATATATTTAAACTCAAAATAGTTCATTGACACGTGTGTCAAGTTTGATTGTGTCAATTAGTCATACTCCCTCCATGTTTTATTAAGTGTTAAAGTTTGACCAAACACGCATGCTGACACACAACTTTGACCATTATTTATTTTAATTATATGTAAAATTATAAGAAAATTGATATTATGAAAGTATACATTATTACGAATCCAACAATGTATTATTAATAGAGCCCCCCCAGGTTAATATCAGAGAGAAACCTTGGTTGTTTATACCAGGGAAAATTCGTCATTTCGCGTATAAAAGAAAGGGTGATAATGTCAAAAGCAAATGGACGGATATTTAATTTGTTGTTGTGTTGTCGTAAAGTTCTAATGTTTAACCATGGTTAGTCGCTCACCTATCCAAACACAACATCATTGAATTCTGCGACACGTGGTTTCTTCTTCTTCAATTTGACTGGTGCTTTAATTCTTCATTGACGCCATTTTTTTGTTCTTCTATCGAGTAAAAATTTAAACTCAGATCTAAAATGGTTTCCACCAGACCACCACCATGACAACCATCATTCTTCCCTTCGATCAATACAAAGTCCTTGCCACCACCACCATCTCCGTCTTCGTCTTCGCATCCGCATTCCTCAACAACCGCCTTCGTCTTCCCGTTTTCATCTCAGCCACCATCACCAACTTTGTGGTCACAACGCCACTTTGAGGCGAAACAAAAAGACACTCTAGTAGCAAATAGTGTCAAGTAGGGCCCTATCAACTCTTTGGGGAAGCATCTCCTTCGCAACAACAATTTAAACCACCTGTGGTGGTTGGTGTGGTGTGCAGTTTGCTTGTGTATTGGTTGAGTTGCGAATCTCGTGGATTTAGTGTGGCCTTGACCGCCTTGTTGTCAGCGGTTCGTTGATCTGGAACTTTGAGGTCGAGTTTCTGCTAGGTTGTCTTGGTTGTTTCGCGAGGTTGACTTCTCTGTTGTTCCATAGTTACCGTGGGTTAAGCACTCACGGATCAAAGAATAACGTTACTATGCTCCGTTAATGTACTTTATTATGTAAGTTGGCAAAATGTCAAAACTTTTGTATGTAAAACAAATATTTATTGCCTGGGCACGAACTGCAATGCTATTTTATTACGAAATTGCCACGTTCACAATCCAAGTTTATCACAGTCTCACAGATATTAACGTGGATTTTCTCTTATTAATAATATTTGTCTTTTTATATATAATACTCCATAGTAAATCAATCAAATCAAAACCATTATGTGAATAGTGAAAAAAGTCAAATTGTTACACTTATTAAAACACGGAGGTAGGAATGGCAATGGATCGGATTCAGGTCGGATGGAGCTTCACCCGCAGTCACCCGCTACTCTATCCGCTCCATCCAATCCACCCGTCATCCGCCTAACCCATCATTCATATCCGATCCATCCATCACCCGCTGGTGAAACGGATGGATCTGGTGCTTAGCGGGTGATAACGATAATAAATTAACTTCTCTTTAAATTAAAAATAATAATAAAAAACAGTAATTTAAAAGTGACATACAACATTAATTAACTAATCGTCATTATCTTTGGCTCCTTCTTCAACTTGGACTTTCTTGACCTTGTGCAATTAAAAACTTAACAGTCACTACAATTAAAAGGGGTATAGAAGAGCAGAAGATCCATGTTCATTATCTACACCACTAAGAGGCCGTTTGGTTGGGGTTAATAATCTAAGGGAAAGGGAATGAACATGTCTCATTCCCTTTATTGCTGTTTGTTTGTCAATTTTTTCATTCTCATTACCCTTTTTTATTTTTGAGTTTACCCAAAATCAGTCCACATTGATTCCCTACCCCCTAGACTTTTCCATTCCCTTTCCTAAGCCACCACTACACCACCATACCTACACCATCAACTAGTTACCCTCACCGCCTAGCCACCTGGCAGGAACTCGTAGCAGCTCCCTACCCCTCGTCTGCATTCGCCGCAGCTTCCCCACTCCTCGCCGGAACTTGCCACATCTCCATCTCTCCTCACCAAAACACTTTTCTCCATCGGGTCAATCTCTCTCCTCCCTTTCTCTGTCCTCCCCCCGATTCTCAAGGTCTGCATTCTATTTCTTCGACTAAACCTAGAAACTGAACGTCAAGACAAAGCAAGATTGAGTTTTCTCGAAACCTTGGCGGCTTAGGAGAAGGGACGACTGGCGATTTTAAAGGGAGGAGATCGTTTTCTAGGGTTTTGCGTGGGCGGGGGAAAGTTTTGCGTGGCGGCGAGGGGTGGGGGAGGTTCGACGACAGGCGGAGAGGGGTGGGTGAGGTTCGACAACGGGCGGCGAAGGGTGGGGTGGTCGTGGCTGGGCATGGAGTGGCTAAAGAAGTGGGAAAGATGGTTTGTTGGGTGGTGTTGGTGATTCCCTTTGTTTTTGTAAACCAAACATACCATATGGAAAGGGTTTCATTCGATTCTCTTTCATTCCCTTTGTTCATTTTATTTCGGTTACCCTGTGCGAACGAAAAGGCTCCTAAGAGTATTAGGATCTTTTATTAAAATGATTTGCATGAGCAATGTATACACTATACTCAGTGTACTTCATAAAGGGTCAACTAATTAGTATTCCTTTTTATTTTTTTAATATATATATCGGGTGGATGATGGATCGGGGGATGGATGGCTTGAAGCTCCATCCAAATCCGATCTGATTTGTCATTCGTTTCATCCATCATCCGTCTGTCATCAATTTAAATCGAATTTTCGTCCATTTATTTATAGCGGGTGAATCGGGTTAATGGATTACCATATAAAATTATCATCCCTACACGGAGGGAGTAGCGGTGTTCCGCCATCCCATATTTCCATTGCGGGCCCTTGCATCCTCGCAGTACAGCACACACTCAAGCTGACGTGCAATCAGAAAGACCAGGCCAGTACAACTGAGGGTCCCATCACGTGCTTCTTCTCTACTCTCAACTCCCTCTCTTTCTCTCTCTCTCCTTCCCAAATCATCGCGATTTTGGACACCCATCGCCGGGTCGAGAGAGAACAATTACAAGAAACAGCTTTGATCCGTTTCAAACCCCAGAACCCCCAACTTCAAATAGTTGCACAATTTTGAGGAATTTATAATGAAAAATGTCAAAGGCAAAGGTGTTTTTTCGGCTCCTGGTGATTATGTCTACTTCAAATCCCAAGTTCCTCTTCACCAAATTCCTGTAATTTTTCTCAATTTTAACTTTATTTTCTGTCATATTTGATGGGTTTTTGTTAGTTTAAGCTCAGATTTTTGTCTTCCTTTTGATGATTATGCTGTTGTAATGGTAGTAATGAAACTATCCCATTAATTATTATGAATTGGCTGTTAGAAATTTCAATTCTTGGGTTTAATTAGTAAATTGGGTTTTATTTTGGGAGAAGGGTGGTTGAATGGTAGATGGGAGAATGAAATTTAGTTTTTGGGAATGACTTTTGCACTTTTAGCTGTTGTTTTCTGTAATTTTGATACATTATTACCATTACCATTATCTGGTAAAAAAAAATAAGTTTCAAAATCATGGCTGAGCAGTGAGTTCCTCATATTCCCTCCTTTCCAAATGTGTGATACTATGAAAACTGTCAGACTAATTTGAGTTGAGTCTCTATTAAGGTCTGAAGACTTCCTAGTAGTCCGAATCGGATTTTCGATGATCAAGTCTCTTATTGATCTTAGTTTGTCCCAGGGACTGACAGAGCTCGAAATTTCGAGTGGATTGTATCTTGAAACCTCTATTGCAGTGGTGCAGTGAGCTAGTTGTATTTAAATTCTTTTTTAGAGAATTGCCATTGTCAGATGTTTTCATACCTTACATGGAAACTTTGGCAAGTTGCATTGCTTGATGAGAATTGTAGAACTCTATTTTACGGTCGTGTGTGAGGTCACGTGGTGTCGTGGTTCATAGTTTCATTGATCTTATAATGATTTTCATTGGTATCTGATTGATTGTCTACTCTGTGTTACAATTTGTCCCAACCTGGAATATTTCAGCATATTGTTGTTTAATCATAATTTTAGTTCTAACCTTTTTTTGCTGTAGGTTGGCCTAAAACAATGGAAATATTATGACTTTGGTCCAAAGGTGGTTCCTCCACTCATCTGTATCCCAGGGACAGCAGGATCAGCTGATGTGTACTATAAACAAATTATGGCATTGTCAATGAAGGTAGTGTTTTGAATGATTTGACCCTTCTTTACTTGCTTCTTCACAGCTGCATTTGCGAATTTATGTATCAGAAATTCAGAATTCTAGGTTTTCTGTACTTCCTGATTAACCAGCTCAGTGTTAATTAATTTGCTACTGTGAGATTCGGTTTGGGTTCACAATTTACTACCTAATTTGCTTAATTGAGCCAAATATTGCCAATTTGCTAATATAATTGCCTTTTTTAGTACGCGGGGTGTGAGGGAAAACTAGGTAGCACTGCACTAGTTGCTATAGGGATGCAAATGAGTATTTTTATTCCACATTACTTTATTAAATTGATCAATGTTTTTCTCCTTGCGATATGTTTAGCTCTATAACTTAATGAAAGACTCTAATTAGTCTTTTGTACTGCTTCAGAAGATTTAAACCTCATAATTTGCGAAGCTCCTATATCTCATGCTCTTTATCTACATACTTCCTCCGTCCCAGTAGAATGTGAAGAACAGTTACTTTCTTAAAGTTTTGGTTGGGTGAATTCGATGAGACAGAAATTGGTGGGACCAAAGGCAGTGTATGTGAGAGAATTTTTGTGATCTTTGTGGTTTGGGGCAAACTCAATGGGACATCCCAAATGAAGAATATGGGGCTTTGATAGTTTGATATGCATGCTTAGTATGGCAAGTTCGCAACTCCCACCTTGGTATGAGTCCATATGACTCATGATACTTGATAGGATCTATGCACTGTATGGTTTTAAGTAATATAATTACAAGATCATGGTAACACTGCAGTTGAAAAATTTGAAAATTATCCTCGAGTAGTATCTATTATTTACAACACTCCTAAATTTGGAACTTGTCTACCTTTGAAGCAGTATTTAAATAATTAAATTCAGTGTACCCTCGCTAATTTAGTGGTGAACACACTTTTCACTAACTCCTTATGTTAAGGATTTCAATTATTTAGATGTGATCACGTGAAACTAATATATGACCATCCACTAAAACTGCACTTGATGCCATATGAGTGGCTCCGAGAGGCGAGAGGATGGAGGTTGAGAGGATCCACTCTATGACTCTAATATTGTTTACCAACACTATAATTGTTAAGTGAACCTTTCCATGCCTAAGATAAAGCTACTTTATCTTCCATTTTTTATCGTTGGTAATTCATATGACAGCTGCTGCCTCCCATTTGATGTGTGGATACCAAATCAGCATTTAGACTGATATTTTTGTTCTAATATCGAGGCAGTTAAGGAATACAGTTTGTGAGTTCAGTAAAGCGATTTTAAGAACTTCTCATGTTTCTCTTGTGTGCTGATTGAGTGATTGACACGTGTGTTGTTTCACAATCTTCTCAAATCTCAAGTTTCCCTTCCTTGTCTTTTTCTTAGAATCATGGAAAGGATAGGATCTCCAAGAATTTTATCTATTGCACACATCATCCGATGATTGTCCAAATGTTGCTAATGTAAATGTTAGACATGATTAGCATCGTCCAAAAGTTATGCCTTTTATTGCATTATCCTAGTTGGGTAGATTCAAACACTGACAAGCTATATGTTTCTACATACATTTAGCCTTTTTTTTTTTTTTTTTTCTTCTATATTAAGAATATGAGTGCCTGTGATTGTAGTGATCATACATTCTAGAAATCTTTTTTTTTTTTTTCTATTTTTTTTTTCCTATTTTAAGTTATGTTGAGTTGGTATAGATAGAAAATTTCCTCTATGGTTAGATTTTGAATATATGTTATATACTCTTAGTTTCTCTGCTACCCCTTCTTACTCTCTCCAGTTCCTTGTATATTTGAACAATTGAACTTAACTGAGTTACTTTTCAAATTTTCTTCCTCAGGGTTATCGGGTCATTTCTGTTGATATTCCTCGCGTATGGAATCATCATGAATGGGTTCATGGATTTGAAAAATTCTTGGACGCAATTGATGTTCATCATGTAAGCATGTCTTGGTCATTTTATGTACAACATATTGTGCATGACATTTTCTGCTTTCTTCGACTGATTTAAAAATGGTATTGCACTATAGGGAAGGGAACCTTAACTTGTAATTCTTTTTTTTTTTTTTTTGGTGGCTTGTGTTTGTATAGCTCTCCTCTGAACACGAGAGTACGGCACTAACAGTTTTTAAATGTGCCCACTCTAAACTGGGAGGCTTTATGGAGTATCTAGTGTATGCCCTATATGGGAGGTCAAATGGGTCTTTGTTATTGAGATGCATGGTGAGAATAGATTCTCGTATAGAATTTGAGAGCAATAATGGGAAATGAGGCGGTAGTAGGTGTAGTGAATATTGAAACCAGCTTTGAATATCATTCTGGTTTTGGCTTGGTTGTTACATTTGGGTAAACACGCATAGCAGGTGTATTTTCCTGTATTGGTTCATGCTCTATTGTGATTGTGGTGTTAGACAGAATAATAAAATAAATTATTAACTTTTTTTTGGGTAATTACTCCGTATGTGCGATGAAAAAGGACACTTCCTTTAATGATGATCCTACGACTAAAGCTATCAATTTCTTGATTTATCTATTTTATTTATAAAAATCCTGTTGCAACATCATTGAAAATTCTCTAACTGAAATTCTGAAAAGTGAGCCTGATATTTTCCAATTGTCAAGATTGCTATAGTTTAGCTGGACATGACCTCTATATTCATCGCATCGTTTTGCTTGTTTTGTCCTTTGATTCTGAAAGCTCCAATTATTGGATCCTAACGGTTTTTCACCCGTTAGATTCACCTATATGGAACATCACTTGGAGGCTTCTTAGCACAACTGTTTGCTCAACATCGTCCAAGACGAGTCAAGTCATTAGTACTTTCGAATACATTCTTGGATACACGTACTTTTGCAGCCTCTATGCCTTGGGCTCCTGTGTAAGTCAAGATTCTCATTGCTGTATCAGCTTTCAGCCAACTGGTATTGTAACTCTATGCAATATTTTCTTGTGAATTCCCTTTGTTGTCCCCCGTTTCAATATTGTCTCTCATTTTGAGACTAAAGATTTTGATTTGCTGTAAGTGCTGCACTGTTTTACATATATAGTTATTCTACTTTCTGTTCATTTTTTAATAATAACAATAGCCGAACCTAGTTGAGTATTATTCTCAAAACCCTTAACGAGAAATTTAAGATCATTATCAAGTATCAACATTGAAAAGACACAGGCCTCACAGATTGTTAATTTTTGAGAATTTTATTCTTCAAATTTCTAAAAATTTTCCCATGTATGTTGAAGTTATGAATTGATTCCCCATGGTCCCTATGAAATTGCTACATGATCCACAAGGTTTGCTGCAGGATTGCAAAGTTGGTGTCTATAAATTTGCTGATAAACATAACTAGAAATTTGAAACTTTTGCCCAAAATATTGGAACTAAAGTAATGTATATTACCATGTACTGTTCACTCAATTTCCCTTTCTTTTTGCACATCACTTAGGAGATGCTCTGATTTTTGTGCAAATTATGCAGTGTGAGCTGGGCACCTTCATTCCTTTTGAAACGATATGTCTTGACGGGTATTCGAGATGGCCCCCATGAGCCATTTATTGCCGATTCCGTTGATTTTGTTGTATCTCAGGTGAGGTTCAGGATGACTCTCTCAATTGATCAACCATTAGTTTCTATTTTCATTCTGATTCTAGCTATTAGATAAGGTCATAATCCAGTTTTCTGTGCAGCTAATGCGATCTTTTTATTATTTCTTAGCAACTTCCATTTTGTTTATTTAAGATCAAAGCATGTCGCTTTATTCGAGGAAAAAAGTCTATGTATATATATTTTAACATGAGAGAACTAAACCTTTTTTTATAGGTTGAAAGACTTTCTAAGGACGATTTAGCATCCAGATTGACTTTAACAGTTGAATCTGCTTCAGTCGGACCGAATCCGCTACCAGATGCATCTATAACAATAATGGATGTATGTTTCTCCTCTTTATTTAATAATCCTGTCATTTGTTGTGCATGATGTTTTCTTTTTTTCACAAGAGTTTTGTTTTGCTTGTTACCTGATTGTTTTATATATTTTACCAAAGTAAGAGGTTTTATTAATTTAATATTGCTGATGTTAGGATTTGGGAGAAACTTTTATTGGATACTAGGATGGGAACATAGGGAATATAGTTTTTTAAAACAAACTGCATGCAGAGCTCCGAAAAAAAAAGAGGAAGAGATGCTAGGTTTTTCTGATCCATATCCTAGAGGGTGGTTTTTCACGTGGCATATAATTTGTGTACATGTATAAATGTATTCATGTCTGTCACCCCTTTCCCATGTCCTCAGACAAATGACTATTGTGCGATTCCACAAGAGCTTAAAGATGAAGTGGGTGAAAGGTATCCTGGAGCTAGACGCGCATTTATAAAAACCGGGGGTGATTTTCCATTTTTGTCACGACCTGATGAAGTTAATTTGTATCTTCAGGTAATTTTCAAGTCTCTCTCTTTCATCGAATTTACTTAGCCTGTTGGATCACCTTAGTGTTCCCAATTGTTGGTGATCAATTATGTGACACTTATGCTTGGTCAAACAGTTGCATCTTAGACGTGTTGGAGTGGAGCCTCGGCCGGACTTGATTCAAGGTGCACCTAAACCCACTGATGTTGGCAACCCTTCTGTAGTAAAACAGAGAGGATATGATGATCATGGATGCAATGATGTTGGAAGCTCCAGAGATCCATCAAATAGTGAACAGAGAGATGATAATGCTAATAACTCACCTGATAATGATGAGCATGAAGTAAAAAATCTGCCTAAGGGCAATGAAGACAGTTGTAAAGGTCCATTGGGAGGTGATGAGAGAGAAGATAAAGATGATCCACCCGGAGACGATGGAGGATTCCCTGGGGGTCCCTCAAATAACAATGAAGCCGAGATTGCCAAGGAACCAACTCAAGATGATGCTGAAAGCTCTGGAGCCAAGAATAGTGGAAGTACAAATTCCGATGACACTCCTAAAGATTCAGAGACGAGGCTTTTCTCATCTCTTCCAGATGATATTATACCTAGTTGGTCAAATGAGCAATGGCCAGGTAATCATCTGGTTCACTTGTTTAACCAAGACCTACAAAACCTCTCTGCTGCTAGAATGTTTTCTGAATATCAGCTGGTTTTGCTCTCTTATGTGCTTCCCGCTTACTTCGGGGCATTGTATATTACCTGTTGTGTGCATTCTTGTAGATGTAGATAGTTGGTGACCTTGGTTTGATATGATTGAAAGTTTGCACAGTGTTGTTTCTTCATAATTTGAAATTTTGAATACCAAGCTATTTGGCTGTTTGCCATAGGCATGAACTCCTTGTGGTTTGTTGGATGCTATGGTCTTCCCTGTATTGGGTCTCATTCTTTTCCTCCAAATTTGATTGATTTGCACCTGTTGTTGCCTTGATATGCAGTTTGATCATCTCACTATTGCAATGAATAACTAATTTTCAGAATCAATTCCTTTCTTTTGGTAATTGATTGTGTTTTGAAAGATCGAGAAGATATTGTGCTCTAGCTACTAATGTACTTACTACGGTATTGTTCATTTTACTAACCTTATTTGAACTTATCAACCTTTATATTATCCTATCTTGTACTACTGAACTTTATTAAACATTATTGGATATTATACATGGTCTTAATAGGAGTAGTTAATAAGGTATGATTATGACATTATTGCCAAATTTCTTAATAGGAAATCAAATTAATTGTTGAGTGGTCTTCTGGGACTAATCTCACTAATGACCAAAACACATAAATTTGGTTAATTAATGATTATGTGAAGAGACCCGCTTTTAGTCATGGGAGGCTTATAAACAACCTTGAGAAACCCCTAAAGAGGCTAGAGTAAGTCCTAATTGAAAATGAATCGAATTGTGAGTAAATTTTCATGTATAATTTTATATCAACCAAACAAACACTTATTATAGGATTGATTACGAAACTGAACCATAGGAGTTCTAATATTAATACAGGAGTAGCATAAGATTTACAATACATAAATTCTAGGCTTAAAAACAAAATAATACAAGTAAATAGCAACATGATCACTTGACAAGAAGTTGAGAAATAAAGTCTTCATACTGAAACCTTCCATCATCTCCAACATCAATTTCTTGAATCCACTCATCAAACTCAGCCGGATCCAACTTCTCCCCAATGTTGGTCAATATATGTCGAAGGTCCGAAACCGACACGAAACCGGAACAATCCTTATCAAGTACCCGAAAAGCATCTCGGAGCTCTGTCTCGAACGGATCATCAGGTTTCATGTACTTAACCATTAGTTCAAGAAACCTGTGGAAGTCAAAAGGGGAGGTGAGTTTCTCTCTCTCTAAGATGTGGCGGAGTTGGGATTGAGTTGGGTTCGAGCCTAATGAGCGCATCACGATACCGAGATCCGACGGAGCGATCTTACCGTCTCCGTCGGTGTCGAAAAGAGAGAATGCTTCTCTCATTGATGCTATTTGATCTTCATCTTCATATTCTTTTCCCATTTGAATTTTTGGGTATGTATATTTTGATCAAGTTTGATCTAAATCTCACTAGAAAAATGAAAATGAAAATGTATGTGGAGTTTAAATGGGGTTTGGAACTTGGATGTTTACTACTTATGAGAGTGATGAATGATGAGGGTGCATTAAATTATAAAGACGTGGAAGAATTATGGAGGATCATGTTAAATTTCATATTGGGCGGGATATTTTATTCATAATTTAATTTTTTTTTTTTTTATTTAAAATTTGTCTTTTTTATTAAGTGATTGAAGGTAAAAAGTAGGCGATAACTTAATTGGAATTTATGTCAGCCATATTTCTGAAAGTTCTTTACACTTTTAATATTAAGACCATTTACCTTAACTATATGGTAAAAAGAACATAGCCTATATTTAATTAATGAGTAGAAAGTAAGATTCAAATTACTCAAGATCTAGCCTCGTACTTATGGATAAATAATGTTCAACGATGAATGTTAATTAGAAGACTAGAAAGTTAGATTAAAATCACTTAAGATCTAGTAGCCTCGTGCTTAATTAGATCTCAACTAGTTAATTATGCATAAAGATTAAAGAATGTCCAACGATGAATATTACAAGTGATAGATTATACAACAAATCTAGAGAGAAGCTCAATGGAAAAAAGACTTTGAAACTTGTAAAGAGGTTAGTTCAACTAAGGACAAAACTCTAGACTGACAAAGCATTGAGAGATTTAAGATTATTGAAGTGACTTAATATCATTTTGAGTGAACATAGAGTTGCAAAAACAATAATATAGACGAGAATCGATACCAAGCCTTAACTCTTAAGTATTACCCCTTAAAATTTTAATCACCTTAGCTAGTTGACATAAAGACATGCAGTCAAAATGCTTGGAATTGAAAGAAATTTATCTCCATGTATGTGATTTGAGAATTTGTGATCGTCTAAACTAAAATAATTTGATCAATTATCCCATATAGGGAGATTCTTAGGGTAGATTGTATGCTACTTTTATAAAATTCTATATTATTTCTATTTAAAATTGACTACTTTGGCAAACTGTCTACTCTACTTATACGAAATGAAATGATGGTTTGATGGTGACGAGATCTTGGATCTTTAGACCAAATCAAAGATAATGAGATCTTGTCCTCCATATTACATTAATAAGACAGATAATCTTCTATTAAATTCAAAACAAATCCCTAATTTAATATTTAGCTGATCCAATCTCATTTGCTCATCACTCACTACGAGTACGTACTAGATAGAAACAAATGGATCTATGGGAATTAATTCTCATTATTAGTATGTTTTTCAACTTTTTAACATACTTTTTGACTAATTAGCAATGTGATTGACAAGTGAACAATGGATGTATCTAATTAAGGTCAAGATTATGGTTTTTGACGCATCTGATTAAACTTTCCTTAAACCGAAAGTTTATAAGTTCAATTTTCAAAACCTTAAAAAGCACATGATTTTAGTTCCCGACCCTTTTAATATATATATATATATATATATAAAGTTAAATCATTTACTAACCCCTTAATTACTATGTGCAACTCTGGGATTTTTAATATCTCACAAATAATATTCAGCATTACATACAATAATTAACGGAGTAAGTAATAAAGATCAAAAGTTGTGTTCTTGATACTTTGTAAGGTGATGATGTCAGATCATGTGAGTTTTTGTTATAGCTGATGTTAGATTTTTGTTTTAGTATGATTATAGCCAGCTATGTGTATATCAATTAACTTAATTTACTGTCTTAGTTCTCTAACAACCTTGTCTTACAAATAAATCACCAATTATAAAATCACAACTAATCAATCATTTATCATTCTAAGTAACTAAAACTTGGATTGATTATTGAATGTAGCCATCCTCAGCTCCTCTTCCGTATAGTAATAACCTTATAGTCTAATACTATATAGTCAGAGTAAGTAGGGAAAAAGTTTACAAAATACAACTAAAAAATCACACATAAAGTATATAACAAATGTTGCAAAAATTTGCCCACAATTAGATACTTCATTTTTTTTTTTTTTTTTACTTAGATATGACTTTTGCAGTATGTATACACTCTATTTTAACCTTGATCGAAGGAAAAACTAAATCGTATGTAAATCAGTTTGAATCGTTTCAATATTAAAATAAATTACCATCATAATATTAGATTTTCATAATATTTACTTACGGAGATATTAAAACTATTAACTACTTTGATAATTATAATTAATGAAACAGGTCAAGTAAAGTCGAACAGTTTAAGTATGAATAAGAGTCAAGTAAGAAGGCAGGTTCAATTCCATATTACATAACTAAGCAAATAAGATGAGATGGTTGATAAATGGGTGAGCCCACTGCATGCAGTTTGGGTCTGCCATATTTTAAACGGCCAGTTAAGAAACAAAAAAGAGCAAGCAAGGTCAAAATAAATACAAATGCAAATCCGTTACCCACAAAATAAGGGCACTTTTAATGCAGTTTCAGAGTTTGCACCCCACACGTTTACTTAGAGTACGGCCCAAAAGGTTGGCCTTTTTAAGATTATTAAAGTTCCATCTTGCCGCTTGCCACTTTCAAATGACTCCATAAAGAAGGATTTTTTTTTTTTTTTTTTTTTTTTTTTTTTTTTTTTTTTTTTTTTTTTTTGCGGAAAGAGTTAGGTTCCGTCACTTCACCTTATTTTTGCTGAACAGAAATTATATTTACCGATCTGAAATTATTTTTGCTAAACTGAAATTATTTTTACTGATTCTCTATTATATTTCTTGTAGAATTACTGACTTTTACTGAACTGAAATTATATTTACTGAGCTGAACTTATTTTTATAGAACTGAAATTATTTTTATTGAATATTATTCTTTTAAGGTGAACTGAACAATACCTTATTTGAGAGAAAACTGTATACATGCGGGTGTAGTGTGTACAAGTATATCTATGAGCATTTTTGTTTTAATCATTTTTTTTCATTTAATCATCAGATGAAAAGAAAATACTAACTTTAGATTAGTTGGTTGTACGATGCACCCAAATGTAAATAAAAAAAATCAGAATTATTCTCATAATAAACTAACTATCCGTTTGATTGTTTATGATGAATGATGGTAATGAATTTATATGCAACTTTGTGAGTAAGATTTCAGGTTATTAATGTCATATATCATAATTATCGGTTTACCCAATTAGAATATTATTAGGTTAAATCCCGTGCAATGCACGTTTGTTAAATATTTTTGACAATTTTATTATAAATTTTTTAATATAATGACTTGAGTATTAAAAAATATAGAGTATATTAAATATAAAAGCATGCAAGAGAAAATATTTAAAAAACATGTAATAGTTATAAACTTATAATGGATAGTTTAATCTTTTAGGAAAAGATTTATATTTTATATAAAACAAATTATGTCATAATTTAGATATAATTTTTATTTTCCTTTAAGTAACAATAATTTTTTTAGAAGGTACTTTTGGCGGGAAATTTTTTTAATAATACATTGACAAGTGTGTCTTTAGATTCGCTTTTAGTAGTATGTAATTGATTGATGATTGATTGATTCGAGCCAATTTATGTTGTACTTGCTAGCTTTAAGACTCTTTTTGGGTACAATATAATGAGACGTGGGCTTGTGTCATACATGGATCAACAGTATGAATATTTTGGTAGGTTATTGTAGCTTGTGGGATGGGATGTGGGTTAAGACTTAGGACTGTTAGGAGGCCTAACTAACTGCAAAGCACGTTGTTTTGGGTGTTTTTGTCCCTCGGGAGAGGTACAGCTCGAAGACTGGTCCGGTGCGGCCTGTACCTGCAAGACAAACGGAGACACCAGTTGGTAGGTGCTTCGCCTCCGACGATCAAGTTAGTAACTTGAAAGGAGAGAAAAAGGTGCGGAAATTTAGGTGGGGATCTGCTCGGGTTCCAAGCTCAGTTGTCTCTATCAAAGGGACAGTTTGTAATAAATGGTAGAACGTGCCCTCCAAAAGAGGGGAATCTCCCTATTTATAGGGTCCTTGGGAATTGTGCCCCTGATTAGGTCACAGAACCCTAATCAGTGGTGGGCTGCGCCGTTTTACGGCTTTCTCGGGATTTGGGCCTGAAGGCCGTTATCCTCCAAATATCTGGGATGACACGTGTCAAGCAAGGATAGGTCCACTTTGGACCACCCTGGGGCTGACACGTGTCACCCTCTGGTTGGTCCACATGGCGGGGTAAAATTACCCTAAACATTTGCCCCTCACAGATGTGACGTGGCACGCCACGTGGCATCTGTGACACGCGTCACTCTCTGATTGGTGGCAATTTTACCGCCAAAATTTTACTGTTCACCATCTGAGTAAATTACAGGAATACCCCTTAATTTAGCCTCCTTATATAGCCGTTTACCCTCATTATTTTTGTACGTTTCACAAAAATTTTCAGAGAGAACTTTGAGAGAATCTTGAAATAGAGAGCAGAAGTCATCCGTCTGAGTCAAGCGCAAGTTTTAAGAAAACTCATTCTTCTCAACACAGGCGGACCCGTCTACCTTCAGATCTCAAATCTAAAGGTACCATCTCTGACACTCTCAGCTCTTTTTCATTTTACCGCTTGTACATATTTCTTGCAATAAATGGATTCATCACCAACACACACGGCACAACCTAGGTTAGAATCCAGCGGTTCACTAGGAACGGCTGAGTCTAGGACTGGTAGTGCCGTCTCAGGGTGTTGGGACCACCCTCATGCTTGGATTCCGACCATTTGCGCGTCTGTGTAGGACACAATGGCTCGGACTATGCAGACGGCACATGATCCGAATTATAAGAGCAAAGGCTCAGGCGGCCAAACACCTAAGGGAGAGACGTCTGGCTCAGAACACCAGACGGCTCCGGAGAGATCCCCTCCGCGTGGCCCCCCAACTCCTCCAGACTCGTTTTTGGACGAGTGCGACCAAGGCGGTGAGGAGGCCGCCTCAGCTTCTGTCTCCCAATCTGGGGAGGAGACGGGGAGCGGATTTACCGTCTCCTCTTCTGAGAGCAGTGATGATCTTCCCCCGCTTGAGGATAGCGAGGAAGAAGAGAGGAAGAAGTGGAATGAGAAGGACGATCCCTACAAGATCCACGTCTCCAACAAAGACAGGGACCTCATGGAAAGAGGCCTTGAATTTTTTTTGAAAGTGCACCCGCTAGGAGACGGGTACAAAATAAGGGTGCCTCTTGCAGACGGCACCATTTCTTGGGAAGACACTGAACGAAACGCCAATGGCTACTTCGGTTGTTATGAGGCGGCGTTCAAGGCTGGTCTGCGCTTCCCCCTTCACCAGGCGGTGAAGGCAATCTTGAGAGGCTACGGCCTCGGAGTCTGGCAACTTAACCCCAATTCTTGGGCAAACATTCTGGGATATGTTGCCGCCTGTGAGTTCCAAGGAATTCACCCCGGTTGGGAAGCTTTTGCTAAGATGCACTATCTTAGCCGCAGCCCAGGCGGGTACAGAGCGTGGTATACTTTGACCACGTTTCCTCAATATATGATGACCTTGGATAAGGTCTCCAAATTTGATGGCTGGAAGCACAGGTTCTACCTGCTGACGGCCCCAACCAGGCGGGAGAATTGCGAGCTCCGCCAATACAATAAAAAGCCCGACCTTCTGGGTCGGAAATGCTGTCTGCCCCGGATCCCGGATGAGGACTTCGATAAAATAATTGAGGCTGACTTCTTCGGCCTCACAGACGCCACACTGTCAACCGGGGAGACAATAAAAGTCCCCAGAAACTGGATCCCTAAGAGCGCCTGGCTCAGGGACGAATGCTTCCTAGCCGCCTGCGGGTTAGGGCACATGTTCACCAGACGTATGCGCCTGAATCAATATCCGTTTGTAGTACTTTTGTATCGGAATCGTTTTTAATGATGTACTAACCAATTCCTTTTTGTTTTTTTGCAGAAGAAGCGTTGAACATGTTGCCAGACGAGAAGACTCCCAGGTGGTCCTCTGCTCAAATCCGCAGAGACCTGGCCGAGGCTCAGGCGAGGGAACTCAGGGCCAAGGTAAACGTCTGACTCTTTTCTTGAGTTTGCTTTCAAAGTTTGCTTTCTTCGACTGCTAACATTAACTTGTTTATTTTCTTAGGGGGGAGAGGTGGATAAGACGTTTGAGAAAAAACTCAAACGGGCAAGGGAGGAGACCACCGCCTCTAACCCCAGCAAGTCCTCGAAAAAGGCAGCCTCCACTGCAACTCCCAACGCCCCAGGCGGGAAGACTCAGATGCGGATAGGGGGAAGAACGGAGAAGGTGAGTGGCTCCCTAGGCCTCGACCTGGCCAACCCCCTATCTGCAGGTAAGAACCCTTTTGAATCCCCGCCTAAGCTGGGGTGACCGTTGCGAGTGAAATCACACTCCCAGCAGACGTCATCCTCAGACGGTCGCAACTAGATTGGTGCTGCTTTAGTTTCACACTCTGACGCTGATTGTGGTGCAGATCAATCACCTCGCTGGCCAGACGTCCAGAAGCACGCCAAGGCCATGCTGGAGGCTGTGAGCAAGCGGGATAAGGATGCTATCCCGGGGATTGAGACGTTCAATCTTGAACGTATCTTGTCCCTCCTGGCTGAGGTAAGACACTTGAATAATTTTGAATCATTTTTTCTCCAAGTTTTTCTCCGCCTGTAGTGCTAACCCTGTTTGCTTTTGCAGGCTCTTCTGTGGGTAGACGGGCTCAAGCGTCCTTACACCCGCAAGCGGGATGAGGTAAGACGGGCCAAGCAGTCCGCCTCAGACGCCAATAATGTTGCTTTATACTCGTGTATCATTGACGATCTTGAAACTAAAGCAACCCAAATGACACAGGCGGCCAAGATCCAAGATCTGGAGGCGGACTTGCGAGCGGCCAAGCAGAAGGCAGCGGATGTAGAGATAGCCCAGAAACAGGCGGAGGAGGACCTCCCCAAGCTCAGGGAGGACCTCCAGAAGGCTCAGGAGGACCTTGAGAAGCTTCAGGGTGTCTCGAAAGAGAACACTGATCTGAAGGGCAAGGTTGCCAAGCTGAAGAAGGAGGTGGCCAAAGCTCAGGATAACTTCCGAGCGACTCTGCAGGCGGATCAAAACCGCCTGGTAGCTGAGATGGTCGCCGACAGCGAGGCCATGATGAAGATCGCCTGGGCTGCCTTGTATCTAAACAAGGATTATGGCGTCTGGGCTCTGGCTTACAAATATGCTGAAGAGGTGATATACCTGAGAGAGAAGGGTGAGCCAGAGCCTGAGTCTTTCCTCGCCTGGGCCAACACTGAGCACCCCGAGCCTGAAGCCCCCGAGACTGAAGAAGAAGGGGAGAAGGGCCAGGAGGGACCGTCTGCGGGGCAATGAATTCAGCGGCTGTGTGCCAATTTCTTTCTTTTTTTTTTATCTGCGGCAGTATGCCACCAAACTTGCTTTTCCGGCCTGCGTGCCGAGTATATTTGTATCTTTACCGGCTGTAGGGCCGTGTTGTCAAACAATTTCCTTTACCCGGACGGGGTCCGGTTAACATTTAATCCATCACAGCCGTTTGGCTGGGTGGAAATTCAATGAATGCACCGACTGAGTCGGTTTTTATTACTTTGCGCTTGTGTTTGCACTTCAATTTCATTTCAGTTTTTTTCATTTTCAATATTTGCCTAACTTATCAAAAGCATGCGGCGATCTCTGCCTAACTTATCAAAAGTATACGGCTGTCCTTGCCCCTGGACGGCTGTGTGGTTGGTTTCAAGTGGAGTTGGTTTATTGACTTGGGAACGTCTGATGCTGCATAGAGCATGATACGTTTGTAAGTCAATCAATCACAGTAGTGATTGCCCCAAACCAAGTGCACAGTCGTACATTAACAAGCGTTCCACTCACTATCTAGACGGTGTTGACCGTCTAGGTAGAGATTGTATAGCCATTGCACAACTCTTTTGCCCCAAACGAGGATGTATGCAGTTTAAAACGAAAAAATGCTAAGTAAGAACTTCAGTCGGTCGCCGACTGATGTCATTGGACATCCGGGTTCCGAAACTTGGTCGTTTCTTAGACTGTTCAGGTCAGACGACTATGGATGGCTGATTCAGCCGTCCAATCGTGGCCGCCTGCATTGGTACGTAGAGTAAGCAGGTTGGCTTCTCTCTGCGACGATTGCACCCGGAGGGGTGTCGCCGGACGCCTTTGTCCATGTTGGGATAGGCGAATTTATGGGAAAAGCAGCCATCCGGCCATTGGCCTTCTGGTCTTGTTTGAGACCGGCTGTATAGCCACTAAGCGGTTTTGTGCTTAGCTTAATTATCTGGTCATTGGCCTCTCGTCAATTAGACGTTAATTCAATTTTCAAGTGACAAACTCAGAGAAATGAACAGGTGAAAACCAAAAGCAATTTCTCATTAATTTACTTCTTGTTCACAAACATTACAAATCTCAGAAGTAGTACTTTTTCAAATTGTCTACATTCCAAGTTCTAGGCAGGCGCCTGCCGTCTGGAGTTTCCAGGCGGTAGGTGTCGTCTCTTACTTCTTCATAAATCCGGTAGGGGCCTTCCCAATTTGGAGTTAGCTTTCCAAGCTCATTGGCCCTACCGGTTGCCTCCATTTTCCGTAACACTAGGTCATCCACTTTCAAAGGACGCCTGTGTACTTTCTTGTTGTAGGCTCTTGTCATTCTCAGACGGTAAATCTCATGACGCAAGGCGGCATTGCCCCTGCGTTCTGGGAGTGAGTCCAATGCCAGGCGCATTGCCTCCCAGTTTGCCTCTTCATCATAAAGCATGACTCTGAGAGTCGGCTCATAGTGTTCAATGGGCAAGACGGCTTCAGCACCGTAAACCATGAGAAATGGGGTTTCACCGGTTGCCCCCTTTGCTGTTGTCCGGATGGCCCATAGGACATGGATTAATTCCTCAGCCCATAAGCCACCGGCTCTTTCAATTTTCTTCTTAATGCCGTCTGAGATCAGTTTGTTGAAGGCTTCAACTTGGCCGTTTGCTTGGGGACGGCCGACTGATGCAAAACAACTTGAGATCCCTTGATCTCCCAACCAAGTTTTTAGTTAAGGCGTCTCAAACTGAGGACCATTATCAAACACCATGGTCATAGGAACCCCGTACCGGGTGATGACATTCTTCCAGATGAAAGAGATGACGTCTGATGTCTTGATATTCTTTACCGCCTCAGCCTCTACCCACTTGGTAAAGTAATCCACAGCCACCAAGATGTAACGCTTTCCGCCTGGGGCAGGCGTGTAAGGACCTAAGATGTCCATGCCCCATTTTGCAAACGGGATTGGGCTATGGATGGCTGTCAGATCAGTAGCCGGACGGTGAATAAGTTTGCCAAATTTCTGGCACTTGTCACATTTCTTCACCAACTCCTTGGCGTCTGCCTCCAGAGTGGGCCAAAAGTAATGTCGTCTGGCTCTGACGGCTAGGGATCTGCCGCCTATGTGGGAGGCGCAGAACCCCGAGTGCAAGTCTTCAAGAACTTATTTCCCCTTTTCTGGGGTTACACACTTCAAAAAGGCTTAAGAAACCCCGCCTTGAAGAGTTCTCCATTTCTCAACTCGAAGCTTGCGGCTCGCTTTTTCAGAACGGCTGCCTCCTGTGGCGAATCAGGAAGTGTACCGTCTGAGAGGTATGCCCGGATGCCATCCATCCAGGTAGAGCTTCGGTCCAGGACTCCAATGGGATCTTCATAGATGCTTCTTTTTTCAAGAACTTCCCAAAAGACTGACCGAGGCGTATCATGGCAGGCGGAAGATGCAAGTTTTGACAGTGCATCCGCCTAGTTGTTATCAGACCTGGGTACTTGATTCAAATGAAACTCCTCAAGAGACCCAGCCTCCTCTTTGACCGCCTGAAGATATTTTATCATAGCCGGGTGAGTTGCCTCAAATTTTCCCTTATACTGGCTAACGACCAACTGTGAATTAGAGTAGGCGTCAATTTTTGTTGCCCCTGCCGCCTTACACATGCGGATTCCGGCTAGCAGGGCTTCATATTCCGCCTCATTGTTTGAGGCCTGAAACTTGAACCGTAGTGCATATTCATATCTGTCCTCCTCAGGGGACTCGTAGATTACGCCTGCACCACAGCCGTTCTTTGTAGAGCTCCCGTCTACATACACTTTCCAAACCTGATCAAGATTATCCGGAGCCACCGGACGGGTCATTTCAACAATGAAGTCAGCAAACGTCTGACCTTTCACTGCCTTCCTTGGTTCGTAAGTGATTTCAAAACTTTGCATTTCAATAGCCCATTTCAACATTCTGCCGGCTGACTCCAAAGTAGACATTGGCCGCTTGAGTGGCTGGTCGGTGTAAATCACCACCGGATGAGCCAGAAAGTAAGGCTTCAATTTTTTGAATGCCATGTACAAAGCAAGGCCAAATTTTTCAACCATGGGGTACCGGAGTTCAGCATTTTTTAGAACATGGCTAATGAAGTAAACCGGGAGCTGAACGCCGTCTCGCTCTGCAAGGAGAACGGCATTGAGAGAATGATCTGAGACGGCCAAATACATGTACAACGTCTCCCTAGGCAGAGGACTGACCAGCCTAGGCAGAGAATGCAAGTGCTATTTTAGCTTCTGAAATGCCGTCTCAGCATCGTCTCCCCATTCAAACCTGGTCTTCTTCCTGATTTCTTGGAAGAAGTAAAGGCATTTGTCGCCTGACCGGCTGAGGAACCTTCCCAAGGCGGCTAGGCAACCAGTTAGTCTCTGAACTTCCTTGACAGAACGGGGTGACTTCATGTCAATTACCGCCTGTATCTTTTCGGGGTTAGCCTCTATCCCCCTTTGTTCAATCAGGAATCCGAGAAACTACCCAGACTCAACACCAAAGACGCATTTCTTGGGGTTTAACATGACCTTATGCCGCCTGAGGGTGGTGAATGTTTCTCGGAGATCAGCAAGATGATCCGTCTGTTGCTTGGATTTGACAATCATGTCATCGATGTACGCCTCCACATTCCTCCCAATTTGATTAATGAAGACCGTATTGATCATCCGTTGGAAGGTGGCAGGCGCATTCTTCAAGCCAAACGGCATCACAGTATAGCAGAATAACCCCAAATCAGTGACGAAGGCCATCTTCTCTTGATCTTTTTTCCAGAGGGGTATCTGATGGAAGCCGGAGTAAGCATCCATAAAGCTCATCAAGGCGTGACCGGCTGTAGAATCGACCAGACTGTCGATCTTTGGAAGCGGGTAACTGTCCTTTGGACACGCCTTGTTGAGGTCTGTGTAATCAACACACATGCGCCAGGTCCCATTCGATTTCTTAACAAGGACCACATTGGCCACCCAGTCGGGGAAATTACAAGGCCGAATGAACCTGGCGTCTAGCAGCTTTTTGACTTCGGCAGCTGCCGCCTGACTTCTTTCCTCGCCATGGTTTCTTTTCTTTTGCCGGATGGGCTTCTTTTTGGGATCCACAGCGAGTTTGTGGACATCGAGATCCGGGCTGACGCCTGGCATCTCTTCCACTTCAAAGGCAAAAATGTCTTTGAATTCTTTCAGCAGAAGGTGCAAGCTTGCACCCAGAGTAGCATAAGCGACCGTCCCAACCTTTACAGTAAGCTCTGGACGGCTGTCATCCAAAGCGAGATCAATGTTTTCACCAGCCGGTTGGGGACGGAGCTCGTCTGACCGTTCCCCGGTCAGTGATTGCTATTTTTTCTCTTTCTTCACCTCCACCAGTAGAGGTGCTTTTCTTTTCTTTCCAACGGCTGGTGGGGCGGGATTGGCATCCTTGACATTGTCAAGATCTATTGGTTCCTGATCTTGGCCGTCTGAGGCCACAGTGTCTTTTACGGCTGAGAGGTAGCACTCCCGGGCCGTCTTCTAATCCCCGTTCAGGGAACCAACAGAGCCATCATCCCGCTCATACTTAATGAGCATGAGAGACGGGATGATTACCGCCTTGGCTTCGTTGAGGGTTGGCCTCCTAAGGATAATGTTGTAGGCAGTCAACTTCTCAACGACCAAGAATCTGACGAAAATATGTCGTCCCTGGCCTTTCTCTCCCAGCCGGATGGGCAAGTCAATTCTTCCAGCTAGGTAGACCATCCTACCCCCAAAACCAACCAAGGGGTGGGTGACCGGATGCATGCAGCTGACATTGTATTTCAGCTTCTGCAGGCACCGGAGGCTGATAATGTTCGACGAGCTGCCGGTGTCAATAAGGATCCGTCCAACCAGCTGGTTGGCAACCTTACATTCAATGACGACCGGGTCATCATGCGGACGCTGCCCCTGTCCTTCTCAGTCATGAGGACGTTTGGGAAGGTGGAACTGGCAGACGCCTGCTCATCATCATCATCCTTGTCCATCTTTCGAAGATGGCTCTTGGTGCCCCGGATGGTAGGGCCACCACATGAAAATCTGCCTGCTATAGTGTACACTGGATCCTTGTCGGTATCCGAGCTACTAGTAGGCTGATGGGTAGTCTTGGGGGACTGACCCTTGTTTTTCTTCTTTGCCCCAGCTGGGGACTTAGAAATGTAGGACTTTAGAAGTCCTTTGTCAGCCAGACGGTCCAACGTTCGTTGTAGACTGAAGCAGTCGTTGGTGTCATGGCCAACCTCCTCATGGAACTGGCAAAATTTATTTTTGTTCCGCGACTGGACGGAACTCTTCGTTGGATTCAGCTTCTCAATGGACAGCCGGTCCTTTACCTCCATGAGGATGGAGTTGCAGTCTTTGTTAAACTCGTACTTGGGGACGTACGGTTTAAACTCTCTCTTTTTTTTTTTTCTGGGATGGCTGGTCAGAATCACTAACCGCCCAGACTTCTTTTCTCTTTTTGCTCTCTTCTTTTTTGTTGGCCGGCTGAGCAGACCGGCTTTCTTTTTGTTTGTCAGACTTCTTTGAGTCTGGCTGACTACTAGGCGTGCAGAGGTCGGTAGCTTGAATATAGCTCTCCGCCTCCCTCAGGGCCGCCTGTAGCGTAAATGCCCCCTTTCTGACAAGGTCGAACTTAAAAGCCGACCCGTCTCTCAGACCCTTGAAAAAGTCTGTAAAAGCTACTTCGTTAAACAGTCCCTGGATCTGAATTCTGACCAGGTTGAACCGCCTGACATATGAGCGTAGCCCTTCCTTCTCACCCTGCTTAACGGTGCTCAAATCAAGGCTCGTTTTCTTAGCAGGGATGTTCATTGAGAAGTTGGTGGCAAACTAGAAGGCTAGCTTCTTGAAGCAATCAATTGAGCCGGCTGGCAAGTTGCCAAACCACTGTTGGGCAATGCCCTTCAGTGTAGCCGGGAAACATCGACACCAGGTGGCATCGTCCCAACCCTGTAAGCACATGAGGTTGGTGTATGCCATCAGGTGGTCTTCTGGGTTGGTGGTACCATCATAGGTGCCCACCAACACATTCTTAACCTTGGACGGCTGAGCCGCCTCGGTTATATTCTTGGCAAACGCAGAGGGTTGTTCACCAAGCTTGAGCAGCCGGAGCTGCCAGTCCAAAGGCTGGACGGGGGTGTATGCCGCCTTTCCTCCAAAAGGAGGAGGTTGCATGAACTATAGGCCATATTGCCCATACTGCGCCTGAGGCGCATATGGGACAGACCCAATCATCAGCTGAGGTTCGGTATTGACGGTTTTTCCGCCTGTCCGACTCTCAAGTAAGGACTGTGAGTTCCTTACAGAAGTTTCTTTGAAGCTGTCTGGAAAGCTCGAAATAGAGGCTGACTCAGACAGCTGCTGGTTTCTCCTCCGCTCGATGATGTGTCGAGCGTCGAAGGCTGTTTTCTTGCTGGTCCTCGGCTGTTCATGCCGAGGCTGCCTCTGAGGACCAGTAGGCAGTAGAATTTTCGACCAGTCAAGTCTGGAGGCCATCCTCTCCTTCTCCCTTTCTTTGTCTTTGGGATGGGGAGTTGGACGCCTGTCCTTGACGGGCTTTTTCTTCCCAGGAGTGGGAGACTTCTTAGCCGGCGGACTCTTGCTAGAGCCTGCCTTGTTTTTGTTGATCATGGCCTTGATTTCACCTTTGAAAGAGGTCATGAATTTCATGAGCTCATCCCGGGTGACTGGGGCTTGACCTTTAGCCTTCTGGGTTTCCCCTTCTGGCCTTCCAGAGGGGCGCCTGCTTGGGCCCGCCTGATCAAGATTGCGCTCCAATTTATCTTTGGAACGCTTGTACTTAGACACGAAGGACCCATCCTTTGTGGTATAGGTCTCCACGTCATCATCATCTTCATCATCAGCTTCATCCTCAGTGACGACCTCAGGCGGAGGCCGAGGGAACGACTGAGGAATTCCATAACGTCCCGGCTGAGATGCCGGTTGAGGGTTTTCTTGGTTCTCCGGTTGTATAACCGGTTGTAAGTTTGTAAGATCAGGAATGGGTACAGACTCTCCAACCATCTTTGAGGTACTCTCCCCACAGACGGCGCCAAATGTTTTGGGTGTTTTTGTCCCTCGGGAGAGGTACAGCTCGAAGACTGGTCCGGTGCGGCCTGTACCTGCAAGACAAACGGAGACACCAGTTGGTAGGTGCTCCGCCTCCGACGATCAAGTTAGTAACTTGAAAGGAGAGAAAAAGGTGCGGAAATTTAGGTGGGGATCTGCTCGGGTTCCAAGCTCAGTTGTCTCTATCAAAGGGACAGTTTGTAATAAATGGTAGAACGTGCCCTCCAAAAGAGGGGAATCTCCCTATTTATAGGGTCCTTGGGAATTGTGCCCCTGATTAGGTCACAGAACCCTAATCAGTGGTGGGCTGCGCCGTTTTACGGCTTTCTCGGGATTTGGGCCTGAAGGCCGTCATCCTCCAAATATCTGGGATGACACGTGTCAAGCAGGGATAGGTCCACTTTGGACCACCCTGGGGCTGACACGTGTCACCCTCTGGTTGGTCCACATGGCGGGGTAAAATTACCCTAAACACACGTGGTAAGGGGTATAGAATTGGCTCAGAATTTGCAGATTGAGAAGCTTGAGATACAACTAGACAACTTGGCAGTAGTACAAGATTTACAGAAAAAAAATCTAGAAGAGGTGAATGTATCCATGATGTGCAGCAGTGCTTGAAGCTAAGCTAATCAATGAAGATTGATGGCAAGTGATAGTAGCCCATGTTTTTAGAGAAGGGAATAGAGCGGCGGATTGGTTGGCCAACCGCGGAGTAATTCAAGACTCTCAATTGGAAGTATTTAGTAACGAAGTGCCGGTAGAACTTAGTCGTATTTTAGAGGAGGATATAAGGGGTGTAGCCATGCCCCGTCTTATCCCTCCGTAGGTAGTTTCTTTTATTTTATTTTTTTTGCTTTGTGTGAGTGTGTTTTATTTTCGTTGTTTTTTCTTTTCTTTGGAACGTTGTATCCTCATTTGGAACAAAAAAAAAAAAACTGCAAAGCACGTGGATTAGGCACGAGGCTAAAACCTTCTATCCGGGTCGGGACATGGGGCGCATTTTTTCAGAAATGGGTACCCGAATACCCGAAATACCAAATTAAAATTTTTTTTTACAAAAATCGCTACTAACTTAATAAACTAAGCCCAGCCCATTTTCAAAATTAGGGTTATCATTCTCTCTCTCTCTTCCTCTCTCTCTCCGCCGTTCCTCTCTCTCTTAATAACAATGTTGGTGGTCGCTGCTACTTCGCCCAACTGTACCAAATATGTTTTTTTTTGTTTATAAATTTATTTATTTATTTATTCGCATATGTAAGATCTAGTTTCTTGATGGCTTGATGCTAATGCAATTTCTAATTATATATTTCTTTTCTTCTAATTCTTTGTATATTTCAAATTTTATTGAAACAAAGCTTTGTGTAATTGGGTATTTTGTATCTTGGTTGTTCGATTGTGTGGAGTTTGGGTAGTAGATCTAAATTGTTTTTCAATTTTTTACCTTTTGGGAGCAAATTAATTACAATCGTTCAAAAATCCGGGTACCCTATGTCCCGACCCGAATATCTCGGGTACCCAGGTTATTCGGGTCGGGACATGGGACAAATAAACAAGTACCCGAAAACCTGGGTACCCGGAAACCTGGGTACCCGGATTTGAACACCCCTACTTATAACACTGAAGTAACTCCTTTAAAGCTTTAACACTGACCAAGTAACCCCTACCACACTAACAAAGTAACCCTTATAATGATGGTTGGTCACACGGTGTGGTGTGGATATTCACATATAAAAATTTGTGAAATTTTTCATTACTAAATATTCCCTTTTAAGTAAATAGTACAGACTAAGAAAATTGTCATATTATCATACATTATTTTGTAATACGTACCCATTTACATACTCGTCATCATGCAATCTAGGTTTAAAGTGATTATTACATGCTAGATCATGCACACAATCTACCTTACAAACTCAATAGCTGGCAAACATTATTATATAACTCCCCAACTTGATAAAGTTTAACATTGGATACTTTCATGTTCACCGCAAAGGAAGAGAGCACTCATGTATGTAACATTGACATTTGACAACAAATTTGAATTGATCACCAAAATAGTAATTAGTACTAAAGATTTTTCCTAGTCACTTTTCATTGTTACTGGTCACAGGTCACTTGATAAGAAAATACTACCCTTCATCTTTGCCTTGACAAATTCAGGTTATGTATTGTATATTTCTACAATTTTGACCTTTAATTTTCAAGTGCAAAGTAGCGTTGTCCTCCTCCCTCCCCAATGTTTGGAATTTACAACATTCGTTTGGATTGTGAATTGCTAAATCAGACCATCTTCAATGGTGAGACTCAAGTTCGAGTATTGAAATATAAAATGAGTTGTTTTTTTACCTCCAATGGTGATACTATACTCACTTCTCAATTTAGCAA
This sequence comes from Chenopodium album, assembly GCF_948465745.1. NCBI lineage: Eukaryota > Viridiplantae > Streptophyta > Magnoliopsida > Caryophyllales > Amaranthaceae > Chenopodium > Chenopodium album. The sequence continues at coordinate 9,240,928 of NC_137853.1, read as the reverse complement.
CTCATATGAAGTCTAAATTCTCAATGTTGAAACTCTCTAAAATATACAAATGTCACTTTCAATTTATGACCCATCAATTATTATAAGATTAAAAAATAATAAAAAAAAAAGGTAAAACTTAAATAAATTACAAAATATATTAGAATATTAACAAGGGCCCACACTTTTTGTCAAATGAGACTCAAAGTTGAGTACTTGAGTATCTAAACTTAGCAACTTTCTTTTGGAGTTGTTAAGTTTAGATACCAACTTATTGGTATACATTGCAAAAAATACTCTCTCTCTCCTAAAAATACTCACTTGAGTCTCACTATTGCAGAGGGTCTCATACCCACTTTTTATTAAAATAGCCCACACTAGGTTGATTCTTGATTATAAATGACTTTCAGCATGGTATACACTAGGTTTGTTGCACGAGTTTGGTGACGAACACAACACAGACCCATTAAACACCAATCCAAAATTAGGAGACATATACATATTTAATCAGCAAATCAAATCATAAGATATACTCAACATAAAAAGATCATTTGTTGAAAATTATATGATCCGAGAAAAAGAACATAATTTGTTTAATCAACATTATTGTTGATATGAGAAAAAGAGTTTCGTCAAAAAAAAAAAAAAAAAAAAGAGAGAGAGAGAGAGTCGGCAATGCAAGGGAGGAGAATGAGACAGTGGTTAAGGGAGCGAGGGAGAGAAGCTCTAGTGAAGAAAGAAAGTAGGATAAGTGATGATTTATGTCCAAGTGATCACCATATAAAAAAAAAAAAAAAAAAACGGACATAATTTTTACTTTTTTAAAATATGTAATTAGGTGTGCCCTATATGTGTCGGTGTTGAATTGAACAAATGAACATTGTGGCCAATATGAGTTTAATAATTGAATGTTATTGTTGTGCTTATAAGTTCAACTCTTAAACATATCTATTTTGTCCCACTAATTCAATCCAAATGTAACACCAAAGAATGAAAAATACAAATCCAGATAGATTGTTAATAAGAATGATACACGCTAGTAGGTTGTTGAATTCCATAGAAAAATGAGTCGTAGTATCGTAGTCAACCCAAAGCACATGCTAAATTGCATAAATCCATGTTAAAATGTTCCCACTTTCACAATTTGTTAGGTCTCCAAAATTACCTACGACTTCCTACTTCCAAGTTCCAACTTCAAGTACTCCACTTGTTATTATTTCCATTAATTAAAGTGGTGTAACACCAATGTCAAAGTTTTCAAAGACAACAAAAATCCACCTTTTTTTATAAACTAAGCTACTTGGTCCACTATTTTATTTGTTATTACCTCTGCAATGCACGCACTATCGTTACAACTTGCAAACAAAAAAGCATAAAAACAAGCTTCCGATATTGGAATTATAATTTTTTTTATTAATCGACATGTTATGATATTCGATGACACATTTTACATTGATCCTCTTTTGTGATTTATGTGTTATGTAAATGTTATCATATGAGATATTGTCGATTCGTCTAATCATCATGTAATATATTAATAATTAAAGTTATAATTCATACATGCATACGTTGAGTGAAAAAAGTTAACTATGAATGAGTACATTATTAGTTTGATTGGTATACGTGTCAATGCATAATTTTGATTATTAATATCTTTAATCGTTTACTAACAAAATTAATAAAAAGTTGATATTATGTAAACATACATTGTGACTAATTTATTAAATTTTTACATGATGATATTTGCCCTTTATATAACAGTCTAAAATCAGCTCAAAGTTGGTATGTCCATAGTGAACAGTGCAAATTAAAAGTCAAACTGATAATCGACTTAATTAGATACGAAGGGAGTATTTATCACTAGTATTAAATAATCTCGAAATTTTTATTATTGCAACACTCATGGACACATGTCTTTGAATTAAGTTTTTTACTCCATAGAAAATAGTGGGTTTGGGCAATCCTTGGAGAGGAAGAGTTTGGTTCCAAGTTCAAGCTCACATGAGGTTCTATCCTTAAATCCATTGGTGATGATAATAATAAGAATACAAACTACAAAGTTGATATTGTTTAGTTAACAAAATATGGAAGATCAATACCTAGGCCTCTTAGATAAATGGAACTTCGTGTGGCAAATTCTACTTCCTCTGCTCAAACTAACAAGATATTTCACTTATGAGCAAAACCATACATATATGGAAAAAGATTTTCCTAGAAATTTTACTTATTATGGTCAATTAAACAATCACTTAAGGCCAGTTTGATTACCGATACTAAATTGTTGTGATAAAAATAAATTTATAACCAGTCATCAAACGATCGGTGATTTTGTTATTGTTATTTTATTCTTGTTGTTATTGTTATTTATAACCAGTCATCATGGCAATCGGTGATTTTGTCATGATCCAACTTACTCCGTAATACTTATAAAATTCCAAAACAGAAAGAATGAAAAGACACGTCTTCCAAAGCATGAGCATAAGTAGGGGGGTACTGGAGTTTTTAGATTCCATTGTTTGCTATTATCTTCCAAAGAGATTTAAACGAACAATAACAGTGTATGCATTTCCATCTAAAAGTCTCTTGAAAAAGTTTAAATTTGAAACAACATTCACTATCTAGCACATTACCGTTCTTTTTGCTGGAATTAAAATAATTTGAATTACAAATAGGAATGGGACAATTCTCTAAACACTTTCACTTTTAATGCTAATAATTAGTGTGGAGTATTTTCAAACTATAGTAGATAACGATAGATAAGGAAGGGTCCAAAAATAAGCAAATTATTGATTTTTTTTTTCTTTTTTCTTGCGGGGGTCGTCATATATAATGATATAAAGGACATAATTTGAAATTTGCAATATTACTAGAATAAGTACATAAGTTGAAAAATACTAATGTTCTATACATGCTAGTCTAAAAAACGATTTCATGATTAAATTGTAGGCAAAAAAAATGAACAACATGTTATTACGGCTTTATTTAAAAAAAAAAAAAAAAACATATTACAGAGTATTTCGTTATACAATATTGACGCATGGTTATATAGTACATTCGAAATTGATTTTTTTTTTTTTCAAAGAAGAAAAACTCTACTGAATCGACACCTCTATCATGTTTATCCAGTCCACCTCTACAGGTCAGCGCTTGAGAGTAAAGGGGGGAGGTAAGGGAATCCCCCAACTCCCAAACATTTTGTAATTAGTGGTTCGAAATGAAAATTGTCTATGATATATTTCCTCCAAATTAGCATCAAAGATTCAAAGGTATTCTTGTATTTTGATGTAAATCCTAATTTATGATATAAATAAGTGTCATCATGAATTTCATATTAAATGAGCTATATCATTTACTTCATGCATGTTGTTTTTAGAGTCACCTAATTTTCTCTCGATCAAACACTAATAACTAACCCTACCTTATGTAAATCCTTATTTTAAATATAAATAGAGTATCATATCATTGCTCCCATATTGAATGAGTCGTATTATTCACTTCATAACTTCATATTGTGGACTTGTGGTGGTCTAATGAATATGTACTTTCGATATAATAACGAACAAAATTGAATGAAATAATAGAGCTTCCACCGATGTATAATAATGCACTTGTTACTTCAATCGATAAACATAAGTTAAATTATATGATACGAGGAATCTTATGGTATTAGGTTGTGGAATATAATACAAGTATATATATACTTGTATATGCTCCATCCTAGGTTGATGTATTTTCATGTGACAGTTAAAGTTGTCAATCTATGAGGTAAAAACAAAAGGAAACATAGCTAACTTAAGACAAACATGAAATCACATGTAATAGAGTAGTGCGATTGTTCAAAGAGGATAAATAGAAAAAACAACCTTATAATATATATCTAACTATAACATCACTAACATAAAATAAATAAAAAGATCCAAAAACAATGAAAAATGACTTCTCTTAGCGTAAAATCAAACCCCCAATAAAACCATGATAGAGAAATTGGACGATCCACCATTAATCTTAATTGGGTTAACACTATTTTACATTTTACTAGTATATGCTATTACAATCACTACCTACCAAACTTGACTATACGGCTATACCCCTACACTTGCTCCAGAAAATGACTTTTCATACTTCTCAAACTTATGGCCAATATACCACATAGGAAGTATTAATCTTACTATTACATGAAATATCTGTTTTTTTTTAAAAAAAAAATTTAATTTAATTTAATTTTTATTTTATTTTTTTTATTATTAATAATACTACCTCATCCCCGAAAGAACGACCTATTTGGCGTAATTTTAGTCCCAAAAAGAATGATCCATTTGCATTAAAACACCCACCAATTTGCAACAATATTTGTGCAAAATTAGCTTCCCCATATAAAAATTTGATTTTCCATGTAATTTTATTACTTTTTCTCTCTATTTTTTTACAAACCCCATGCAAATTTATATTTTCAATATACTTTTATTTCTTTTTATTTAACTTTCTTAATACCCGCGTAATCAACCCAAATATGTAGTTTTTTCGGGGACGGAGGGAGTATAATTTTTGTTGTTTTGTTTTATTTGAGGTGAATGGTCGAATTGTCCATATTGTAATATTGTAATACGAAGTAAATCATTTGAGTATATATTGATCGTACATTTTATTAAGATGTGATTTTGTCATGGTTCATTAATTGTAAATACTAAATGTTGTTCTTTCTATTTGACCTAATTAATCAATTCAAAAGAAATATTCGAAGTTGAAGTTACTCATTGTAGAAACAAAATCCAACCAGTTACTCCCATGTAGAACTTTCATCGGATGTAGCCAATCAATTTTGAAAATTATATAGATGTACAATAGAATAAGTGAATGATGGAGTTTCTTATTTTGATCTACTAAAGAAATTAAATCAATTATCATATAGGACTTGGACTATAATAATGCATGATTAAATTAAAGTAGATTGTAAGGTCAAAAGAAAGAGCTTAGTATGTTTATTAATTTGAAAATTCAAATCCAATTCACTATCTTATGCTTATATTTTTCATCTTGTCAAGCAGCAGTAGTGAATAATGATTGCTAGAAAAGGTTAATTAAAATAAATATATACAGTATACGTAAAAAGACATTCACTAAAGAAAAGTTGGAGGTAATTGCCACTAATCAAGCTTAGTCTTCCATTAAATTGCACTTTTTTTTTGGCTATTATCATATTAACTAATGGCCCACTACAAGTCGTCCCACAAATTAAATAGCATAAATCATTTTCATCAAAATCTCACTTATATCAAGTCTATAGTGTGATATACGAAGTATGATGCGATTCAAAGCTAATTTGCTATTTGCCTATCATTTAAGAGTTTTAGTAATCTTTCCATTTATTAAATAATGCCCCCATTTTACATTCTAATTTAATTTGTCCCTAAAATGTTACCTACTCCGCCACCTCTTTTTTTTTTTACCCCATTGCCAATTTGGGTCAAATTTAACTATAACCACTGATTCCCGTTAATAATCTATGAAAGATTATATAATTTTGTGGATTTTTTGAATTCATCTCAGTATATATTTTATTAATATATCAAATTTTTATAAAATTACGCACATGAAAATAGTTATATAGTTGTAAGACGCGTCTTTAATATTAAAAAGTCAAATGGATATATCAAATTTTTATAAAGTTACGCATATGGAAATAGTTATATAGTTGTAAGACGCGTATTTGATACATAAAAAGTCAAATGGAGTAAAATATATATATATATATATATATATAAAGATGAGAAGGAAAGGATATTTTACTTCTTTTTCGACTAAAGCCATCTTCACAATTTTCTTCTAAAAGAAATTATCTACGTAAAAACTCAACACAACTATCAAAATATGTAATAGGTAAACAAGATTTTTTTTTTTTTTTTTTTTTTTTTTTGGGATATAAAATGAGTTACAAAGACAAGTAATATACTAATATTAACGAAGCATGGTAGTCGATTTTACATTTTTATGGATATTAACCAACTTAGGGCCTGTTCTCATTGACTGAACTGAGCTGAACTGAACTGAACATATTAGAGCTGAACTAAACTGAACTGAATATTTTATAAGAGAAATAAATTAGAAGTTAAACTGAACTGAACTTATTAAAGCTGAACTGAACTAAACTAAACTGAAAAGAATCGTATGAGATTAGACTCTTAACCATCCATAACTAATCATCCACACGTCATAAATAAATAATGGAACAATATTTTAAAACCAAACAAAGTAGATTATAGTTCGTATAATCATAAATCACTTATTGATTACAAATAAAAAATTCTCAAAAAAAGCAGCTATCACCTTTAGACCCTCGTTTGATAATACGTTACTTAATCGGTTACACCCCTACCCCCCACATCATCAAATTTTCTCCCATTCATTTCTTATGTTCTCACTACATCTTCTTCCTCCAAATTCCACCCTTTCAACCAAAATAAACAAACACAGCTTAAACCCACTGAACCCATACTAGATCCGCCACTGTTCTCGAAAACCCAGAAATGGTTAAACCATTCAAACCAAACATTTTCTTCCTCCCAACTTTCTTCATCTTACTATTATACTCATCATTTTTTCAATCAATTTTAGCAGAAACAGAGTTAAGAGCATTAATGGATATAAAATCATCATTAGACCCAGATAATAAAATCTTAAAAACATGGTTAAATGATGGTGACCCTTGTAGTGGTTCTTTCATCGGAGTTGCTTGTAATGATCATCGGAAAATTGCTAATATTTCATTACAAGGAAGAGGACTCACCGGAAAATTGTCGCCGGCGATCGGAGATTTGAAGAGTTTGTCTGGGCTTTATTTGCATTATAACTCTATTTCCGGCGAGATTCCGCCGGAAGTTGGTGAACTAACTCAGCTCACTGATCTTTACCTAAATGTTAATAATTTTACTGGGTTTATTCCTCCTGAGATCAGTCACATGACTAATCTTCAAGGTTAGTGATTTTTATAATTGTTAATTAATTTTTTTAATTGTTTTTTTATAGTTGCTAATTTAAAAGTATTAATTTAGAAATGCGTGGAACAAATTATGCATTGAGTTATTTGTATTAATCATTGTTTACTTAAGTTTAATACTAATTATTTTCTATTTTAAGTAAGACTGTTAAGAGCTGCATATATCATTTTCCTATCCGAATACTGAGATATGCTGTACTCGTATTAATTTTTTTGTTGCTTATGTACTCATGTTAAGGTGTATGTGTATTTCTTTATTGTGGAATTTCTTGTTTTATTCCCTTTTTTTCTGAAAAAGATGGATAAATCAATTATGTTAATTATTTGAATTTTGTTTTTTTGGATATTCTAAATTAGAGAGGGGCTTTTCAATTAAATTTTTTTGAATTTTTCGATTTTTTGTTTGTGAATTTATGGCAAAATACAGTTGATGAATATCTTGAGTGTTGTTAGCAAATTTGCATGATAATGAGTGCTTTGTCTTTCCTATTGTTTTTAAAAATTGGATTTATTTAGAAAGTTTAATTTTTAGTTGTTGGAGGGTTTGATTTATTGAAGGTTCCCTTTCACCCCCTTATGACACCGAGGGTGTTGCTCATGTGGTCAAGAGTAAAATGAGGTCCATCTCTTGGTTGTTGCTAGCTACATCACTATGTAACTGTACTTCTTTGTGCTCCTTGATATTTTTTGCATGTACATACGTAACATTGATGTAAGATTAATGTTGCGTACATGTTATTTTGTTGGGGGCTGTATTAATTATCAGTTACGCGAGAGATTTTGTATAACATTGTACACAAATTCATCATTATTATATCAATTTATGACTGTCCTAAACGTGCCTGAAAAAACAAAACTGCCCCGTGATGTAAATTTGATCAAGTTTCATCCAAACATGTAGCATATACTTGGTACATATGATTTTTCTCAATTGGCACACTAAAACGGTATGATCTTCCTGATCTTTTTGGCTGAATAATATTCTGAAACATTTGCCTCAAATGTGGCTGGTTTCTTGTATACTTCGTATTTTGCAAGAGGTTCAAGTTTTAGTCAAATGAAGTTGGTTTTGAGTACATATCTTCAGGAGATTTGATGTTCAAGTCGAATAAAACTATCTCTGTTTTCATTTTTCGAGCAATAGCTTAACTGAACACTTACTGTTCTGCAGTGCTAGACCTATGCTGTAATCGCTTGACAGGCAACATTCCGGCACAACTAGACTCCTTAAGCAAGCTTGGTTCACTGTCTTTACAGTATAACCAATTAGATGGTTCAATTCCTCCAAGCTTGGGCAGCTTGCATATGTTAAAAAGGCTCGACTTAAGCTATAATTTCCTTTCTGGACCAATTCCTGTAACCATAGCCAACATCCAACCGCTTCAAATTCTGGATGTCCGGAACAATTCTCTGTCAGGATCTATTCCGGCCTGTAAGTCTCCAATCTATCATCTTAAAGTGCCTACTAGATTTTTTGCGAGGTGGAGTTGATTTAATTTCTCTTCTTTTGGATGAAAAATGCAGCATTGAAGAGATTGGATACAGGGTTTCTATATGGAAACAACACGAAGTTATGTGGAGCGGGGTTTCTTTCCTTGAGAGCTTGCACTGCCATGGACAATTCAAATGTAGATTTCAACTCACCTCGGCCATTTGATTTAATTTTCAAAAACCACACGACACCAAAGCATGATGAACCCAAGAATGCGAGTCTCCAAACCAAATGTAGCTCTACTAATTGCACAAAATCAACAAAATTCCCTCAGACAGTCATTGTTGTTGGGGTTATTACAGCCTCAGTGACAATTGCAGCAGCAGGATTTTTGACATATTTTAGATATAGGCGGCAGAAACAGAAGGTTGGCACCATGGCAGAAGCCTCTGAGAGTAGGATCAGCACTGACCATGCTATTGATCTACAGAGCAAGAGCGCCTCACCGCTGGTCAGTCTAGCATACTCCACAGGGTGGGATCCACTGGCGGATGGTTTAAATAGCGGAGACCTCTCCCAAGAGGCTCTTCAGAGCTTCAGGTTCAACTTGGAGGAGGTGGAATCTGCAACACAGTACTTTTCAGAAGCAAATATGTTGGGAAGAGGGAACTTCTCAACTGTTTACAAAGGAGTTTTGAGAGATGGGTCTGTCGTAGCTGTTAAAAGTATTAGTGTGAATAGCTGCCAGTCCGAAGAGGCGGAGTTTGTGAAGGGGCTGAACTTGCTAGTTTCACTCAGGCATGAAAATCTTGTGAGCTTGAGAGGGTTCTGTTGTTCTAGAGGTCGGGGGGAGTGTTTTTTCATCTATGATTTCGCGCCCAAGGGAAACCTTCTAAAGTATCTTGATGTGAGCGAGGGAAGTGATCTTGTTCTTGAATGGTCAATTAGGGTTAACATCATCAATGGCATCGCCAAAGGTATATATCACTTTCTTCCAAGTTCTTGAAATAACAGTCACTTCATAATCTAGTTCATACAGCTAACAAATTGCCAAATGGGACATTTTCATCTTAAAATTAGTAAATACTAGTACAAACTTCTTTCAATTATTTCATTCTTTGCTAGTATATCTTGAATTAGTACTAATTTCCTTGTTTTTCATGTCCAGGTCTATGTTATTTGCATGAAAAGAACGATAATAAACCTTCAGTGGTTCACCAAAATATGTCAGCAGAAAAAATAGTGATAGACAACCAATATAATCCTTTGATCTTGGATTCCGGGTTACGTAAGATACTAGCTGATGACACAATCTTCTCAGCACTCAAAGTAAGTGCAGCCATGGGATACCTAGCCCCGGAGTACATAACCACTGGTCGATTCACCGAGAAGAGTGATGTGTATGCATTTGGAGTGTTAGTCCTACATATTCTATCCGGGAAGCAACAGCTAACAAATGCAATGAGATCAGCTGCTGAGTCTTCCAAATTGGAGGATTTTGTCGACAAAAACCTCAACGGGAAATTCTCCGTGACAGAAGCCTCAAAGTTAGTAAGACTCGCATTGAATTGCACACATGAGCTTCCAGATGAAAGACCATACATGGAGGCTGTGGTCCAAGAACTAAACAAACGCAATAGTGGTTCTTAAAGGCGCTTAAGTGCAGGTAACAGCTGAAGATAGGCATCGATGGTTCCCTTTGGCCTTGGAGGCTCCTTTTTGAACCATGCAATGAGAATCTAATGAGTGATTTCAGTTAAGTTTTTAACACTTTTTTCCAGGAGGTCATAACCTAATGTTGAGAGTGTAAAGATTTGTAAATTAGGCTATTAAAATATAGAGCATCAAAATGATATATTTTCTTTCCCCGTAATTTATACAGTGATAATCTGAGTCTGCTCTAACCAGAAAAAGGACAATCCTAGAGCTTAACAAATAACATAGCAGCAAACAACGGACCATGCCTTAATCACGCAGAAGAAATGACATCAAAGGTGCAAATTTTATGCCACAGTTTCAAAGGGAAAAGGAAAGTAGTTCATCAACTACAATGCAGACAGAATGTCTAAAAACTGGCAGCACTAACAAATGAGTTGAAAAGGGCAATATAGAAAAAGAGGATCAAGGACTACTTGTCAAAAATAGCTTTTTTATTCATCCTGCTGGGTTCAACATATCTTCAAAGGACTACATTTTGTTATTTAAAGAGCTATCTATTCTCGTTAATCGTATCAGTAATCTTCAAAGACGTAGGCACGTAGTAATGTGTAAAAAAAAAAAAAAAAAACAGCCTCTTTATTTCCACTACAACAGCTGGTATAAGTCCTATAGATTGAAGCTGCAAAACTTACTCAGAAGCAATCCACGACCCTTAGAAAAAGAGGTCAATGAGCACCAGAAAACTCAACCAGTATCAGCACGCTCCTGATCATCAAGAAGCCACTCAGCTGGCCACCATTTGGGTTTAACAGCAACAACCTTCACATCTTCATTTCCTTGTATAGAAAGTGCACTAGATCCTTTGAAGGCTTCCTCCAAACGTAGTAGACCTAATCCACGAGACCCAAGGGCAGTAGTCACAGCCCCGACCTTCTTGCCTGATGATGCATTTACCACTACCGACTTGGGAGCGACTTTCTGCTCTACCTCTGTTAGAAGAAAGATAATGTGGATATTCAAAACAAACAAAAAGGAAAACAAATAGAAAATTTTGTAAATAGAAACTAAAGCTTACCTTTGCCGTTATTATCAAGGAACTTCAAAGGAAGAACACGTTTTCGGATGACACCCCGATGATGAGTCCGAGCAACCAATTCTTGTCCCACATAGCACCCCTTATCAAAACTTATTGCATTAAGGCCTGCAAGATTGTATTCTAGAGGAATGGCTTCATCTGCGATATACAAAGAGAATAATCATGTAAAGGTAACCAATAAAATTGTAGCACACTTTCGTAAGGGAAAGTAAAGGTTCCAAGTCTACCAATTGATTGTGTGTGTGGAAGAGGGGGGGGGGGGGGGGGGTGGCGGGTACCAAAATTTAACAATTTCGATTCAAATCTAAATGTCGTCAATGCATCCTTGACGTGAAGGGATACAAATTTTACAAACACATGCTACAAAGCCAAATTAAAGTGGGAAAGACAAAGAAGGATGAAGATATTATGGTGAAGAACAGACCTTTTGGGATCTCGTTTGGACCTTCAGCAACCCCTTTCTCTAATCTCCATAGCAGATAATTTTCCTCAGCGACTTCTTTGTCAGCCTCAACCAACGGAGCTGCAACAGTCAATGAACATCTATTAACTCATTTCTTCCCTACCTTACATCTTAATCTAAATTGTTAGATACTGATGGTAAAGCATATAAGAGATTAGCAGCTTCTACAATCCAAAAAAAAAAAAAAAAACTCACGTGGAGTCCCGGAGGGAAATATCCCTCTAAAGCCAAGACAATCCAACCTAGGATCCTTGAACCACTGCCACCCGCCTTCACTCCCTTGTGAAGATGACATAGAAGAGCTATCAATACTCCCACCATAACCTACACCAGCAACCTCTGGTTCTTCGGCAGATGAAGATTTATCAGACAAATTTCCACCAAACCTTTGCCAACAACAGAATTCATCTCCCATGTGCTCAATGTCAACCTTAGACCTCAACCGATATCTACAAGATAATGGCAACACAAAATTTCAGAGGGTGCAAACTGGAGCTAGACATAAAGTTGTTCTGAACAAAAGGCTATAAAATCTAAAGTAGCTTACCCACCAGCCCAACTCAATTTACACTACAAAATTCTGCATTTTGACAACAATCAATGGCTGGCTTCTGATGATTATAAGCACTACTTTGTGTAAGACACAAAACCTAGTTATTAGACCATACTCATTCACTGATCAATGCCTTAGTCATATCTCTCCCTGATACAAGCTCCAGGTAGCGTAACCAAAAGATGGTTAAGCAGCCAATGATTAGGCAACTACTTTGAGTCTAATTATTACACATTTATTACTAAAGTTCAATAGCTGTAACATACTTGCCAGGAGTCATTCAAATGTGCTACTCTTCATTCTATTGCAATTGCCAAACCACCAGAGCACCGGGAATAACAGAAACTTTCAGTCACAAAGAAATACAACAATCCTTAAGAAAACCAGTATCCAGGTAGCATTACTCTTCTGACCTCGTTGTGCTACGTAATTAAGTAAATGCTTGAAGCAATGCACAACTAACTAACAAAGGCTCCGCTTGATTTAGTGGGAAATCACCCTTTTCCTTTGTTATGTTAGAGGGTGGAGAACAATTTTTCTATAGGTGGAAAGTTTTTTTTTTTATGAGAAAAATCATTTTCCTTTGGTAAGGATGGTATGTTACAGTTTCCTCTTTACTCCTCACTTCTCTATTTCCTCTCCATATCCTTCCCCTCCCATTTACCTCCATTTTTTTTTTTTCTTCCACAAGTTTCCTTATCATCAAGCAAACAAAGCCTAACACTAAAACAAAATGATATTTTATGTATGGTTTTCATCAAAACAAACAGAGCCTAACACGTCCATATAAATGATCAAGCCCTAAATAAACCAAAAATCTAATTTAAATACTAAAAAAAAATCTGCCCTTCTAATAGAGCATACCCTTAATTAACCAAAAAATTTAATCTTTCAATACCAATTCTACGTGCAAGTATTAACAAAAGTAACAAAACTCCATCCGTTGTTACTCTCTCCGTCTCATACGTAGTATTATTTATGCAAACTTTCTTTCGGTTTTCAAAACACAGTTTTTAGCATCAGTCAGATTTAAACTTGAAACTTCCACGTGATAAAACATTTCAACAAAATAAAACACAAAACTTCTCACAAGCATTTTATCAAACACCATACATGCAACAAACAGAATTTAAAGAAAACAAAACCTTCACCTCTTTAGCATTATGCATTATAGCACAATTAGCCAGATTTAAACATCTACGTGATAAACCATCTCAACAAAATAAACACACAATACTTCTCAGTTCTCAAAAGCATTTAATCAAACACCATATATGCAATAAACAGAATAAAAACAAAAACCAAAATCTTCACCTCTTGAGAGTCTGAACTAACTCATCCACCATCGACCCATCAACATCCGCAAACAACCCCATCTTATCACCCGTCGGGCCGGGCCCAGAGCCCGTCGGGTCAAGTTTCTCATCTAGCCGGGGCGGTCTGTACAAGAAAAAATCATACAAAAACCGACCTTGTGGGTTCAACAACGCAGCGTAAACCGGTCGAGTTCCGACAGTGGGCATATTGGTGGACGCCAAGTTGGCCACTTTGTCATGAACAGAATCATCGAATTGGCGAACATCGTTGGTGAGCAAACCTTGCAGGAATTTGACGGAGTCTGGACCGGTGAACCGGATGACGGACCTGGATTTGAGCCGGGAAGAGAGGGGACCCACGTCTTGGAGTTGGGTGGAGAAGAATCTGAGGGTTTGATGGGTGAAATGGGGGAGTTTGTGGCGGGGCATTTTGGGGATTTTGGTTGTTCTGGTTTTTTGATGGAGGAGAGAGAAAATGGAGGTGGAGGTGGCGATGGAGGAGGAAGAAGGAGGTGAGGTGGGAGGAAGTGATGACACGTGGGGGTTTGGGAGAGTTTAGGGGTATGGAGATGGACACGTTTGATGAGGAGAGAAGAAGAAGATGAGTTAGATGTTTGATAAATTGCTCATGGACATTGAAATTGGAGGGAAATGTGTTAACTACATTACCTAAAATAACTTGTAAAAAAAATCACCTAAAAAAATAAAATAAAAACCGTACAAATACATAGATTAAAGGGCGTGTTCGGCAAAAGTAGTTGTATGGGTAGCCGTTAGCTGTAGTTGTAGCTGTCAGCTGTACACCTAATTGAGAAGGGTTTACAATTTTTAAAACTTAGCTAATTGACTGAGTGTTTCTCAATTAAACATGACGAGTTGACCTGAAAAGAGAAATTATAAATTGATACGGTCATATGGACTTATGGAGTAAATCAGAGAATAAATGGGGTACAATTTGGAGTAAAAAGGTAAAACAACTAACTTCTTTTATCCAAATTATACCCATTTTGTCCCTAAACTGACTAATAGGGGCAGTCTCATTTAAAAAATTGATATTAATTAGGAATGACTTAAACTTGACTTGTAACAAGGCAATGGATGATATGCTTGAGAACTGTAGCTTGAATCAAATCCAACGTGATACCGGTTGACAATCGATTGGTCCTGGTACTTTATGGTGACCTCAAGCTAAACCTACATCTAATTTTATTTACCTAATTGGGATCTAAAATTGGTTATAATTCGACATAACCTTAAGATATGTTATAGTTTACCCAGCTTGTAGTAGTTTGTAACTCATATTATCTCATCCATTAAGATATCACCATGTCATTCTACCAAAATTATTTATAATTAAGGATTTTAATTATGTAATGGGACATCACCTGAACATAAAAACTAGTTAGTATTTTAAAACCAAGGGCCCTTTTATGTTATCTAGAGTTTGCTATTCATATATGCATAATTTACTTGAATCATCTAAGAATGGAAGGGTATTTTAGGTTCGCTAGCCTATAAACAACGATGGACCAGCCACAACCGAAATTAAGGGCCGGGCTTGCCGTTTGGATCGTTAGACAGATTTAAGATTCGGCCTATCTTGTTTTTGGTCTAAACCCATTTCATTTCGCACAAAGAAATTTGCTAGTTTCATATTTCGTAGTTTTTAGTAGTTTTTAGTAGGTTTTTTTTTTTTTTTTTTTTTTTTTTTTTTCACCCGGTTTAGCCTTTGGGCTAATCCTGATTCGGGGATCAGTTTTGAGCGGTTAGGTTTCAGTCCCCTCCCAATTGTTGTTGCGGGGGATTGAACACAGATCCTCCCTACCAAGTGTAATCCCAATCACCACTACACCAACATCCAATTGGTAGTTTTTAGTAGTTAACTATGAAGGAAAATTCTAAATTTCATTAGAAGATTTATTCATGTTTACTTAATTCTTTTTGATTATTTCGTATTTACAACAACCATTGTATTGTTCTTTATTTCATGTCTATCATTGTGTAAAATCATGCAATCAACATCGCTAGGGACACTGACTATCATTATGTAAAATCATACAATAATGTGAAGATCTTAAAATTTGAAAGAAATAAAGAATCATTTAGTAAGTTTAAATCAATTTACAAATTGAGTATTGGCATTAACAACCTTAGTTCAAAAACTTAGGCAAAACATAGTTTTCGGTCGCCATACTAAATTTAACATTGCTATTTTGATTTTAGCAACAACACTATGATTTTAGTACCATTTTGAGTTTGCCAAATGTAACTGTGTCCAACAAAGTTTGAGCTCCATCATCAATGATGCGATGACATAATTAAACACAATCCTAACAAATGTTTGTAGGAGAGAACAAGGAGAATGATCGTGAATTAGAGCTAGTCAATATATTTAAACAATGAAGATATTATCAGCTTACTAAATCAATGAAGATAATTCAACTATTATTCTCCCATTGGATACAATACAAGTCATCATCATTCATTGTAACAATAAGACTCTTGCCTTTTTAGTTCTCCCAACTGGATAAATAAAATTTCCTTAAATAATATGGATGCATATTTTCGTACGCGGTCCAACGTCTCAACTCAATCTAGTTTCAGATTTAGTCTTTACCTCTATTCTCTTCCTACATCCATTTATCTGATCTTATCATTTATTTGTTGCATTTTCTCCATTTTTTAAAAATGTATCACTTTTGTGATTGCGGACTCCTAGTATATTTTATTAAAATTTGACATACCTAAGCTTGGTTAATTATACTCTTTAACAATTGTGATTATATGAACAAGGGTCTATCTGTTATCATGATTTACTGAACTGAGTTGATAAACAGAACTAAACTAAACTAAATTGTTTATGAGATAATGAAACTAGAAACTGAACTGAAATTAAACTAAAGAGAACAGGCCTTAACAAACCCCAAAATCTAATAAATGAAGATTTAGTCTAAAATTTGTCCTAAATAGTATGACAAAAAAGATATATATTTGACAATTTCAAATTGATATTCTTGATATGGTAAAGTTGCCTATAATTGTTCATTCACATTGACATGGTAGTATATATATTGGATTATTGGATAAGAATCGCAAATGTGATGTGTGAGATTTTTATCACGTCTAACTTCGTTGTATCTCAATGTTGAACAAAACATCTTCAATATTATACATTTATTTTAAAATACGAAGTTTATTATAATTAATGTTAAGCAATATTTTCATATAATATTATAATTTTAATCATACATGCATTCAATTCTTGACTTTTCATCAAAAATAAATTCCAGGCATATATATGTTGAAAATCATTACTCAACAATGATTTAAATTAATAGCTCAAGTCATTCCAACTAAAGCAAAGGCTCTCATGTCATGGAAGATTCCCATAGCAACTATGTTTCCAAAACAATCTTATATTATCATTTCATTAGATCATATTTACCTAACTCTAACTAATTATAAAACAAAAATTTCTTTTATAACTCTTATCATAAATTAAAATTCTATTTAATGTCAACATTTTCTTGTCGTTTAGGTCATGCGTAAAAATAACATCCATCAAAAAATTGAGTCTATCGCTTTTGACATCACATAATAATTTTATATTATAATTTGTCCAATATTAGATGTGTACGAAATAGTATTTTTAGCCTTAATAAGTCAACGCAAAAAGGACGTACCACTAAGGACAATAAGTCCAAATTTTTATATTTCTATTTTAAAAGTTAAAATTTGATGCTCTCCACAATGATAGCTTATATGGCTACATGATGATAAGCTATCTAACCACTTGATAATTAAAAATTTCTTTTGATTAAATTAATTATAGAGTTATCTAGATTTTTAATCTTAGATTATGTCAAATTTTTCTAAGATTGCAACGTGCTACGACATCCGCTCGCTAGCTGCTCATGTATAATTTTTAAAGTTAGTTTTCAGTACATAACTAGGGAAATAATTTATTATTTGGCCGGCATCATTGTTATTAGTCTAGTTAATTATACACATTAACTCATTAAGTACATAGCAAGTTAACAACTAATGATATTGTATGTATACCAAATTTGACTGATCTAGAGATAAAGACTATATCTTCTAACTTTAAAGTTAGTGGTTCAATCTCCATAAGAGACATTTAAGGGTGACAGTTTCTGGTCTTTTTCTTTTCTCTTTAAAGCGTCTAATCTACTAAGGGCCTGTTCACTTCAGCCTAATTTCAGTTCAGCTCCAATCAATTCAGTTCACTTCAGTTTAGCTCAGCTCCAATCAGTTCAATTCACTTCATTTCAGCTCTTAATTTCTTTTTCACATAAAATATCCAGTTCAGCTCCAATCAGTTCAGCTCCAATCAGTTCAGTTCAGTTCAGTTCAACTCCAATCAGTTCAGTTCAGCTTAGTTCAGTAGATGTGAACAGACCCTAACTTAAATATGTAACTTCGCTTAGTTAACCTATATAAAGTTTAGATCCATTAAATAATTACCTTACTTTTAAAGAATGTTAATATAAATGAAGCATTAATGATATATTGAAAAATATTCTCTTTTTTTTTTTCTTAGCACAAGATAAAAAGGTTGCTTGAACAATGATTCTAAAAAAATTAATTTCATTATGAAAAAATATCAATTTATAAAAATGGAGGCGTAGAGTATTTTTTACTAGTTAAGGTAGTTATATTATACGAGTAGTAGGTCAATTAAGGGCCTGTTCTCATTGACTGAACTCAACTGAAGTGAACTGAACTGAACTGAACTCAGCTGAACTGAATTGAACTGAACTGAATATTTTATAAGAGAAGGAAATTAGGAGCTGAACTGAACTGAACTAAACTGAATTGAGCTGAACTGAACTGAACTGAATTGGGCTGAACTAAACTAAACTGAACTGAATTTCAATGTAAGAGAACAGGCCCCAAGTGTTTTACGCATGTTTAGAATGCTGCAGTCATACTCCTTAAATCCTATTCGACAGGATTAAATTGCAAAATATTAGAGACATACATATTTTGTGTGTTTGCGTGTGTAAGGAGGTGGGAGATTGGGCAGTTGTTAGTCTTGTTACTTGTTAGAGATCCACTCTCAATTTGAGAAATGAGAAAAATAAATATCACATTGTCTCAACTTCTGGTAACCAATTATGCTCACTTTAAAAAATACTTTAAAATTTGTAATTTAGGGTCTGTTCACATTTACTGAACTAAGCTGAACTGAGCTGAACTGAACTGATTGGAGCTGAACTGAACTGAACTGAACTGAATTGAGCTGAAATGAATATTTTATGTGAGAGGGAAATTAAGAGCTGAACTGATTGGAGCTGAACTGAACTGATTGAAGCTGAACTTAAGTAAATATGAACAGGCCCTTAGTAAATAAACAAAGAATATTTATGTACGGGTTAATTATTATATTAATTAATTAACATTAATCGTATAATGAGTTTGATTATTTGTATGTCTCTACAAAAAAAGTTATTCATATGGAAAACGAAGTTACTCATAGTCTCATACGAATGAAAATATTCTTCTAAATCAACATGGTCACACCGTGTGGCGGCTGGCCACACACAGGGCTTGTTGTATTTCATTAGGTGCTATTTTGTCTGCGGATTAATTATGTTTATTCCTTGTATTTCTTATTTATAGATAGTATTCAAGTTTTTAATTCCATTATTTTATTAATTATATTATATGTTTTTATTTTTATTCCTTTTGACTATTGGCTGCTGAATTGTTGTTGAATTGCACAGACTACCTTGTTATGAATTTTAAAATTTTACTTAGAGGCTTGTTCTTCCCCTTTTCCTCTAAAGTTAACTGACAATTTACTAATAATACTGGAACCTACTTGACTTAAGAGTCAATGATATACACCTTTAATCTAATTAGGTGCATAAGCTCACGTTTACAATCAAATAGTATGAATGCTCCATGCGTGAGTTTTAAGCTATACCTTTGTCATTTACTGCATTATTATATTGCTAAATCTACAACATGATATACACAAATGAAGAGCATAATATCAATAACAATATTAAAAAGCTTAATTGAACAAAAATTACACGCCTAAATAGAGCTGAAGTAGTTCTTGCAAAGTTGCAATTAAGCGCACACAATATAATACTACGTAATAAACTATTATAGGGTTAGAAGTACGAGTATCTTTTATACAAGTATAAAAGAAATAAATTTGCAAGCCTTGTAAAATAACATAAAAATAGATAATTAATTATTGAAACTACAAAAGTGATGTCAAATATATTGATGACCGAGAAGTACGTATTGATGAGAAGACCAAAACTAAGGGTCTGTTCTCATTGACTGAACTGAACTGAATTGAAATGAATATTTTATAAGAGAAGGAAATTAGGAGCTGAACTGAACTGAAATGAAATGAATATTTTATAAGAGAAGGAAATTAGGAGCTGAACTGAACTGAACTGAATTGAACTGAACGGACTGAACTGAATTTCAACGTATGAGAACAGGCCCTAAAATGAGCTTAAAAATATAATTGACGACTAAGGGCCTGTTCACATTTACTTAATTTCAGTTCAGTTCAGCTCTAATCAGTTCAGTTCAGTTCAGTTCCAATCAGTTCAATTCAGTTCAGCTCTTAATTTCCCTCTCTCTTAAAATATTCATTTCAGCTCAGTTCAGTTCTGTTCAGCTCCAATCAATTTAGTTCAGCTCCAATCAGTTCAGTTCAGTTCAGTTCAGCTTAGTTCAATAAATGTGAACATGCCCTAAGTATTTCTATGTGTCAAGTATGTTCATGACATTATCTAAATTGATCTGTAATCATGTATGTGCTACATACACTCAAAAGTAACCGGAGACTTGATCTCGAGTGTGGAAGTGTGGAACACGTATATATATACATGATTACATGTACTGTCTCAGGCGTGTTTATTTTCAGTACATGTCGAACACACAATACACCTGTTATGAAGCTATGCAACAAGACAACAAGCTGACCTACTTGAGTTTACTAGATCCATCCATGGTATCTCGGTTAGCACTTGTCACTCAACCAAGTATTCAAAGGGTGCTGGTGTTAGAAGAGAAGGAAGGGAATTAAAGTTTCCATTTCCTAAACTAATTTATTAAAGACATCTTTTGTTTTATAAACAAGAAATTTAGAAAACACATGAGACAAACTAAAGTTTATCATGAAAGGGTTTTTTTTTTTTTCACCGTTCAAATGTTCAAGTCTTTAAAAGAAACAAAAGAACATGATTGTGTTAAAAACTTAAAATGTTAAATCATACATGTATTTCCTATGAATGGGTGGTTTTAAAACTTTAAATTTTCTCCTTTTTCGCTCATCGACGAGTTTAAAGCTTAATTTTTCAAGTGTTTGAGGCAACACTTCGATCAAGCACTCGACTCAAGTTCTCATGCAAACAAAAGAATATACTAAAATAACATAAAAGGTATTGAAATTAAAAAGAATGAGTGCGCTCAAGTGCATAATATATATGGTACCTAATTTATACAATTCAGGTGTCTATTTATTTTATATGTTTTGAACTTTGGGTGTGACTTATTCAGCCCAATTATGAACTAACTTGATATTAAACTTGTTATACATATTGAAATATGAACTTATCTAATCATCTTTTTACAATTAAAGTTATAATAAATTGAATTGCTTACCTTTTTTGAAAACGAATTGCTTACCTTTTAGCTTCTAGTAATAGTATGAAATTTGGCTTCTCCAATTAATACAAAAACGGTTTTTGAACCGTTTATATTAGGCCAAACTAATTAATTTGTCCCTAATTGAATAGTGGGGTGACTGGGGTCTACATGCTCAATAATTTGTTGGAGACTTTGATAAATTAGTTTGAAGTAGTGTGAACATCTTACGCAAGCAATGAGCTATATATATATTTAGCTCTACCATTAGTGCCATATATAGAATTAAAGTAACCAATCACCAAGCGAATTGAAAGCGATGATGATAATAAGATTAATAACTAATAAGATGTGTACACCAAACAGACAATTAAATACTGTTATTTGGATAATTTCTCACAATTTTATGTAATTGTGCGCATCTTGTATAACCACAATATAACTTCAATTTACCAAAAAACAACTTTCTTAAAATGTAAAATTAAAAATCCATCTACACAATCTTTGCGGCTCTATCTACAGAGTGATAGTGCTAAGTGTTAAACAATACGAGTAATGTTAAACTCAATTGAATCCACTTGCTTGATTTATGTATCTGCGTCACTGTCTTTACACCCAAAATAAAAAGAGTACGGTTGATTAAACAACCACGATACTACGAAAAAACAATGATGATGAATTGATGATCATGATATAATAATGATGAAAGAAGCATCTATCACCCAAACGGCCAAACAACAAAGAATGTACGTTGTGTTGAAGACACCGTACATTTTCAATCTTCATTCAGACATTCACACAAGCCACAATCCCAAGTTGGCCACAATCATGTGACTATGTGACCCTTGACTTTATACTTTCATTTCATTTAATTTTCTCACATTTTAATGCATTAGTGGGCCCCTTTTATATTTCCTCAATTTGACTATAGTTCTTAGTTCTTACACTTGGTTTGGAATGTTCTTACTAGTAATTGCTATGTTTACTTTTCGATCTCTAACTTTTACCGACGTTATTGTTCATCTTACATAATGCCTAACTTTTTACGTAATCTATGCCTAAACTTTGGTGCAGATTACTGTTTTGGAACGCTAAGTGTGACATAATCAGTGACAAATTCTCAATTTATGAATAAATGGATTACACATCGTCAATGATTTCATGTTGATTAATGGTTTACTATTATATATTTACTTCAAGCCATTACTATACTACATAAGTACATATACGATAGCAATTTTTCGAAATACTACGAATGTTAATATATAGCTACTAGAGCATCTCCATAGGTATGCTTTTTCGATCCGTTTCTTAATATATATACATACAATGAATTGATTTTTAATGAATGTTTAATAAATATAGACTATTAAATATATCAAAAAAAAAAAAAAAAAAAAAAACAAAAAACAAAAAAACAAAAAAAACAAAAAATGAAGTATAAACATAAAATAAAGGATTTTCTCATAGATTATTTAAATTTTGAAGCATGTAGTATAACATTGAAGTTGGAAAATTGATCATACAGTGATTTGCTCAAATAAAACAAGTTACAATGGTAGCTGAATTCTATAGTGATAAATAATTAAATAAACAGATATCACTTGGTTGTCAAATATATTGTATGCATACAAAGCTACAATAATTTGCGGTAGCCAACTATTGTAGAGTTTATGGCTTGAGACATTGTACCTTGAAAATCTTAAATGGCATTATGGCAAGCCAAGCTACAATACCATGTAACTTGTCATTCATGAAGACGCTCCTGTATGTATAATTTATAAAGGAATTGTCGCGAAAAATTTTAAATTCTAACCAAGTAGCCTACCACTAGCGTGAGTAAATTAAATTACTTGTTCTCAAATTTAACAAGCTGCATTGTAGTAATTGCTTGATTAATTAAATGAACTAATAAAACCAACATCATACATTGCATGCAAGACACAAGGTGATGTAACTGTTCCGGGTGGATTCCGGTACAGATAATCTTCGTGGGTTGGTAATGGTTTACCGTCCAATTACGCACCTGCACAGTCAACACAGATAAGCTAACCTGGGGGTTATCCGGGAATAACCTCTCCGATGCTAAAGTTAGCAATCCGACAAGAAGAAAGAGTGAAGAGAGAGAAAGTGTTTAGATATGTAGAAAGAGAGTGAGAGAAGATTGTACCTTTAGGTGAACATTTGCTTGGATATATATAGGGAAACAACCAAGCTGGTGCCACCTATAACGATAGGTGGCAAACCGACCTCGTAGGCAGCAGGTGCCTACGTGGCCTCAAGCAGCTCTCTACGTGGCCGGTAGGAAGGCCGTTATGGATATTTGAGCTTTCGTGCTAATCAACGGTTGTTTAGCAGCAGAAGAAGATATTACCGGCTATTTAACTGTTACTATCAGTATCATCCCGTACAACTAGCCCCCCAAGTGAGGACGGTGGTGAAACCGGCGTTCTCACTTGTTATCTTGAGAGGGAGTTAGT
Source organism: Chenopodium album (assembly GCF_948465745.1). Classification (NCBI taxonomy): domain Eukaryota; kingdom Viridiplantae; phylum Streptophyta; class Magnoliopsida; order Caryophyllales; family Amaranthaceae; genus Chenopodium; species Chenopodium album. Next base: position 9,217,318 of record NC_137853.1, on the reverse strand, counting down.
TAAGGAAAACATAAATTGAGGCTGAAAATCCCCCCAAGTGAGCAAAAGACCGATAGTGCTTTGGTCAATTAAAAATAGAGCTGAGATTTAAAAATCTCCGATTTGCCCCCCAAGTGAGCAAAGGACCGATAGTGCTTTGGTCAATTAAAAATAGAGTTGAGATTTAAAAATCTCCGATTTGCCCCCCAAGTGAGCAAAGGACCGATAGTGCTTTGGTCAATTAAAAATAGAGCTGAGATTTAAAAATCTCCGATTTGCCCCCCAAGTGAGCAAAGGACCGATAGTGCACGTATGTGTTATTTTTGAAGAAATTTTTTTTTTAAAAATCCAAAACTAGCTTGGGCGGGAAAAATTAAAAAATGAGTGGGACACGCGTCATTCATCCCGTGTCTTAGTTTACGAAAAGGCGTTTTTCCCCAGCCGTTGGATTGCATGCACAAACTGTCACTTCAACTGCCACTGTTCATTGGGGTATTTAAGCCTCGAAAATGAGCAAATTTCCTCATTTGTTCTTCTTTCCAAAAAATTTCTGCAAAATACTTCTGCGAACATACTTAGGGTTTCGTCGATCAATTTGAAGATAAAAAAAAAGAGAGTGGTTTCAAGCGTCTGTTTGAAGATAGAATTTCTCGACTTTTCTTACCTCTGTGTTTCTGTCAGGGCTGTTCTGCGAAATTCGATCGGTTCAACGAGTTAAAAAACCCTAACTTTTCCGTTTATTTTGGTATTTAGAGTGTCAATTGCCTATTTCGCCTTAGCGTTGTGTCTGTGGTTGTGTGTCTGTTAAGTTTATGCCTGAATTTGTTCAAAACTCGACTTCGGGTAAGGTCGGCGAGGCTGACCCGTTTGCACCCTTGTCCTCAGCTCCAGAGAAAGAAGTTGAAAAGTCTTGTCAGCCTACTTGGTCTAGTATTTTAGAAGAATGTTGAGATCATCTCAGTCTCCCCGATAAGCATTTGTCCACAGTTAGAGTCTACTTTCGAGATTATTCAATACGGATCAAATTTAGGCAAGATAGGTCGTAAAACAACGGCAATGCCAAGAACCAAAAGAATTAGTTATCAACCTCAAGAAGGTGAGACCTCTGAGCGTCGTGCAAGTAAAGAACCCATGATTGAGGAAACCTATGATGTCGGTGAAGAGCACATTCAGTCAGTTGAGAGGTCTTTGGAAGAGATGGATGAGGATCCTAGTGTAGGTAACAGTCAAGATGAGGGTGCAGGTGGGAGTGGTGGTGAGGAGTCTTAGGATGCCGGTAGTGGAGATGGTAGTCAGGATACAAAGACTAGTGAATTGGTTGTAAGGGTGAGAGAGGGTGAAGCCGCTGAAAGAAGCGACGCCGTTTTGAAAGAAGAGAGTTTGGACGAAGGGTATGACTCTGAGAATGACAACCCGAAATACCGAGAACCCCTTGCATTAAAGCCTGAGTACAAGGTTGTGTCGACGAAAGTTGACCCAGAATGGCTCCAGAAGGCTACCGAGAAAGAGTATTGTCGTATCGTTGCCCACTTCTTCAACCTTCCTGACGGCTATGATCTAAAACTGCCTGAAGAGGATCAGACTGCTCTCGATTGTCCTGACGGTCATATAGTCGTCTATGCGAAGCACCTTGAGTATGGTTTACGGTTTCCCTTACATCCTTTTATCGAGAAAATTTTTAGGGCTTGGAACGTGTGCGTAGCACAGTTAACGCCCATTGCCATTTTTAACCTTATCTCACTGGTGTGGGTTATGATATTCATGGATTTCCCTCTCACACTGAACCTGTTCCGCACCCTTAACTGGCTAAAAAGAGACAGTCAATCACCAGGGTTTTGGTCATTGTTCATGGCCTGTGGTAAATGTACAGTCTGGCCGAAATTGACCAGTTGTAAAGGCTGGATGGAGAATTTCTATTTTCTAAGTGTTCCTGACGACTATAAAGTTCGCAGATGTTTCTATCCCCCCCCCCATAGTATGTTTGATACCATTAGGAGTAGGAGATTAGGTCAATTAGAGAAGTATGCTTGTAAATTTTTTGATTGCACATATGTAAAGGCTGGTAGTAAGAACAAAGCTGTACCGGGGGTGTGGCTACCCAACTGTAATTATATCTTGGGTAACGCCCCTTGGTTATCATTGGTGTCGGTCGAGTCCAGTCCTCTCTGTGTTGATTTATCGTGTATATTGCGGCCCTAGGCGTGTTCAGTTGTGTGTAGCTGCTATATCGGCCAAGACCTCTGGGTGGCCTGCCGGATCTCTGTTGGTTTTGTTGTTGTGGTTGCTTGTTCACTCCGCCAGCATAAGTACCAGGCGCAACATGGTCATTCTGCCTTCGCGAGGGCTCGGATGCCGCTATCTGATTACTGGTTTTCAATAACTCCTCGCTTTTTATATATTAATATGCCTTGCCAAAGGCCACGCCCAAATTCGGGAAGGACTTCCTCGCCATGTATTTTTTGAAGTCATTATCTCCCAAACCATTCATCAAAGCCATTACAGCTATTTCTTGTTGTAATTTCGGTATTGTATTAGCCTCACTATTGAATCTTCTTATGAAATCCCTAAGGGACTCATCTCTTCTTTGCCTGACTGACATAAGCTCTCCGAAAGTTCTCTGCCGGGCACTGTTGCTGATATATTGGCCGGTAAAAAGCTCGACCATGGTATCAAAGCAATCAATTGAACCATTCTCCAAATTGGAAAACCAATCTGAGGCTGGTCCCGTTAATGTTGTTGGGAACACTTTGCACCACACCGCATCGGTGTCGGTGTAAAGCAGCATATGACTTTCAAACGCCGTTACGCATCGCTTGGGATCCCCTTTGCCATCAAAGGTGCATGCCGGCATTTTTATTCTTTCCATTTGCTGATCCAACACCTCCTGGGTGAAAGGCGATACTCTCGGCCTGACTATAGCTCTAGCTATACGTTTCACTGGCCCGCTGCTAATTTCAGGTTGTCGGGACTCTGAGTCCTCTATTTGCGTTTCGTGGGTGGGCTGGCGTTCATTTGGGACAGTTATTCTCCGATTATGGGGCTGGGGCGGTGGTTGCTGATCCGCCTGATTAAACTGACTGTCCAGATTCACGACTAGAGGAATAGCCGGTATGTTTACTTGCCCCCCATTAGCTGCAGCTTCAGCTAACTTCCTTTTCCGAGATATTGCTTTCATTACCCTAGCTGTCACCTCCAGCTCCTCAGGGGTAAACTCTTCTAGGAGGTCCGGTATCGGTGCCGGACTTCGTTCGGGTGTTACCGGCGTATTCACGGTATTCTTTTGGAGAAGATGAGTTTCATCCTCCACCTCAATCTTAGGTATTACATTGACGGTTTTGTTTGCATTGACATTAAGGATGCTACTATCATATTGGCGGTTTTCAGCTTCTGGTATCGGCTTTACGATTTCGTTGTTTCCTTCCATGACTGTCGAAGGTTATTTGGACGATAGAAGTTATTACTATCCCCTCCTTCTAGCGCCAACTGGTCCGGGTGGATTCCGGTACAGATAATCTTCGTGGGTTGGTAAAGGTTTACCATCCAATTACGCACCTGCACAGTCAACACAGATAAGCTAACCCGGGGGTTATTCGGGAATAACCTCTCCGATGCTAAAGTTAGCAATCCGACAAGAAGAAAGAGTGAAGAGAGAGAAAGTGTTTAGATATGTAGAGAGAGAGAGAGAGAGAGAGAGAGAGAGAAGATTGTACCTTTAGGTGAACATTTGCTTGGATATATATAGGGAAAAACCAAGCTGGTGCCACCTATAACGATAGGTGGCAAACTGACCTCGTAGGCAGCAGGTGCCTACGTGGCCTCAAGCAGCTCTCCACGTGGCCGGTAGGAAGGCCGTTATGGATATTTGAGCTTTCGTGCTAATCAACAGTTGTTTAGCGGCAGAAGAAGATATTACCGGCTATTTAACTGTTACTATCGGTATCATCCCGTACAGTAACTATTGGAGAATTGTGTGACTTGAAAGAATTATATCATGAAAATTGACATAGATTGTAACTTAGCTTGTTATATTGATGATGTCCAAGCCAGGCCATGGCCATAAGGTGTTGTAACTAATAGAGTATAAAACATATTCCTGGGCCTCAACCATCAGCTTAACCTTTTGGTTGAGTTGGTCCTCTAACATGGTATCGGAGCCAGCGTGACACAAAGGTCACGGGTTCGAATCTCATCCACCCCCCACTTTTAAGTGGAATATTAAACGCAGGGTATGAGGAGGGCCCATCCTGCATCCACACTTCTAGCCCAACGGGCTCTCTTGTGAAGGGGTGTGATAGAGTATAAAACATATTCCTGGGCCTCAACCATCAGCTTAAGCTTTTTGTTGAGTTGGTCCTCTAACATGGTATCAGAGCCAGGCTCATGATATGGGACCTTAAATGGCTAGAGTTTACTGGGTCAAGAGTTGGTCCATGTGAGGGGGAGTGAAGAAGCATTCTAGCCCGAAAAATCACATGAGACAAAGTTAAAAAGGGACCTTACATGTGAGGGGGAGTGTTGAAAAATAGACCTCCTAAGTATCACCACATGTAAGTGTCTCACATTGGTTGAAGAAGAGAGAGTTAATTACTTTATAAGGCTAAGGGGCTACTCCTCCTATTGCCATATGGTTTTGGGATGGAACCTCTTTTGATCTTGTGAAGTGGACTCTCTCTCTTAGTTTGTGGGTGTGGCCCGGGCCCGCGTTTATCAGTAACTATATCGGAGAATTTGTGACATGATTTGAAAGAATCATTGCATGAAAACTGACATGGATTGTATGTAACTTGTTATTGACGATACTCAACATCATATATTGTATGCAAGCGACGAGGTGTTGTAACTATCTATTGGGGAATTTTGTGAGTTGAAAGCATTTGTAGAATGAAAAATTACGTGAATTACAACTTGTTTATTAGAGATGTTCTTATTAGTTTGTGGACATATAATTGCGGACACATTGATACATTAAATTAGGTTTTGCGCTTTCTTGTGCTTTTTTTCGGGCAGGCCAAGGGGTGGAGGGTGGTCACCTATATGCATTTACCATGCATATCATGTTCACTTTCCCAATTTAAGACCTTTCTTTGCGTGAAAGAGAGAACAATTACCAAAGTGATGTAACAACTAAGATATCATTCTATATTTAAGAGGCAATTGAAGAGAACTAAGTTTACCAGAATGAATGAGATTACAAATTCCAGCTTTTCTGTAGAAGTATATTCCCTCATGCTTAGAAAAGATGCATATGTACCATGTTAAGGTTATGGGAAACAATAATGAATCTGCAGCATTCAACATATATTAGTGCTAATAACTCAATACCTTGTACACTAGCTTTGTATATGTAGGAATGTGCCCACAATAGTAATAATAATATAACCAAAAAAAAAAAAAATACTAGCTAGCTTAGAATATAGTGAAGGGTGTATGTATAATATTAATCAATTTGAAACCAGAATGATCTAAGTTTTACGATATATACAAGGCGAGTCAAATTAAAATCTAACAAATACATATCGAATTGGACAAAATGAAATTCCACCCTAGTATAAGTGTATATAATTACAAAATTAATAGGTGCAATCAATCTAACTTTTCTATATGCTTTTTTCCATTTCGATGCGTTGCTTATTAAACATGTTCATTTTTAGGAAGAAAGAGATTTAGAACAACCTAACTTTATATAGCACAAAAAATGCCAAAAAGAAATTCATAGTATTAACTCGAAATAAGTATGAAAGAAGATAGACGGAGTATATGAAAAGGAAGACATGTGCCAATTAAATCCAAGTAGAATGATGTTATGATAATAAACCCTGAGGAACTAGCATATCAATAAGACTTTGAATTGAGTGCGAAAAAACCATGTGCTATTAATAATTGGAGAAAGACAATATAAGACATTACTCCTACTATAAACGTGGATCGTTCATTCTTCTAGTGTAAAAAAATCCTCATCATCTTCAACAATAAAACTATACAAGTGTAAGATAATAATAATAATCATGCATCAGAAAATCTTACACCATTTTTTATGTCGACAGTGAATCACAAAATTCACGTTTTTGAGCTGTAAGGATATCAAATTATCAATGAACGTTAAAGTGAGATGATATAAGAATTGTCTTATCGTTATTATTAAATTAATAAACTTCGCCACTCTTCTGCTGGTTTTATCTCTTCGATTGAAATCTACACATCTAACAAAAATTTTACTTATTCTGATGATTCTTATTGATATACTCTTTATGTCCCAAAATAATTAACATAGTCAACTTTGAACACATGTCAATGCACACTTGTTTAACTTTATTTTTATATAATTTAATATTAATGAATATTATTTTTAAAATTATATTATGAAACTTTATATAAATACCTATCTAATAACATATTTTATGATAAAACATGTTTTATTATGTTAACAAAAAATTATAGTCAAAGCTTATACATGAATAGTAAAAAACGTTCAATGTCCCAGTTATTTTGGGACGGAGGGAGTTAACTAATTTATTATTGATTCAAATAACTTCTTTCTATATATTATTAGAGCTTATTCTTACTAATTAATCAAAGTTGATACACAAAAACACAAGATATGTTCGGTTTTCGTCTCGTGTTTTAATAATCATGTTTAATTAACAAATGTGGCTTTAAGGTCATTGATAAATTAGCTCGTTCTTGCTCGTGTTGTGCAACAAATTGGTAGGGATGTCTTACCCGCTTGCAAATACTATCTTAATATCTTCAATGGAGTAATTGATATATATGAAAAAAAAAATACAACCATACAAGATCTTATTAGACTTGTCTTGATACAATAATAAAATATATCTAAACATACAAGTTATTTATTAAAATATCATCGCAATGCACAATCTTTAATATGCATTGGACCATGTTGTGTTGTATATATGTGTGGGGTGAGTGTTGAAATTACACTTTGGCTCTATACGAGACATCACATATGGGTGACACGGTAATGTGTGTGACTAAATTAAAAAGAGCTCACATATGTGTAGAGGAGTGTTAAAGCACAAACTTTGCAAAAATTATTTTTTAATATGCAACAACCACAAAATAACCAATATTGAACTAGGACGAAAATCCATCCATGGAGTAATCACAAAAGGCAAGTTGAAATCGTCATCCCTTAGCTATAATAGTAGTATCTAATAAGGTAACTTGGTCCTTGAGAAGATTACTAATCAATGTGGAAAAAAAAATGTAAAGAAGAAAAAAATTATTGATCCAAAACAATATAATAACATTGAACAAATGTGATAAATGTCAGCCTAAAATTGATTATTATTAAAACTAATATAAATAATAGTAATTTCACGTAATTTGTTAATTTATAAAGAAAAAACAGCGAATAGAAGAAGAATCCATCGTTGGTCTAGTCTCCTCTCCGCCCATAGTAAAAAGAGCTTATCCTTGAAAACACGTAGGATTTGCGGCACACACTCACCCACACACCACAACACACCAATACAATTTGTCAACTCTTAATTTTCTCTCTCCTCTCCCTTTAAAAGGAGAAATAGGTGACTCCCTTAAAAGTCGCTTCTTTCCTTTCATTTACATTTTGCTTATTCTCCAAGAAAATATTTTCACTTTCTCTCTCCTCTTTTCTGTTTTCTCTCTCTTCTCAAGCTCTTATCATCTTTTACCAGCTATCATCTTCTGATTATAAGCCTATAAGGAGATAATTAACAACTCAATTTTTTCAAGAGAATTCATTTATCTCGTTTTTTTTTTGAAGATTAATTAAAATAAAAGTTGGTTAAAATGAAGGTGGTTTGGTCTCCTGATAATGCTTCTAAAGCTTATATTGATACCGTTAAATCTGTAAGTTTCTCTTTTCTTTTATTCTTTTGGTCTGATTTTTGGTTTTATTATTTGATCCTTTAACCCCTTGATAATTCTTTCTACTTCACTTTTTTTACTTTAAAAAAAAATTGAATAAAATTAGGTTTTGGGTTAATTCATTGAATAAAAACAAAAAAATTACGAGTAATTAAATATCTAATTGTATTTCTGCACCTGATTCGAAATTCAAGGTTTTTTTTGCTTTTATCAAGAAACGTGTAGAAGTTTTTTTTTTTTTTTTTTCTTTTGCTTTAAATTTCATTTTCTTATGAATTTTTGTGAATAATTTTCCGAAAAAATGAATTTCTGTGAACAGCTAACTAACTTTTTGTTACTTCCAATTGAAAACTACGAGTAACTTTTTATAATTAAAGTTTTAAACAAAACAAATATCAACATTATTATTCATTTACCTTCTTAAATATCTTTATTAAACAAAAAAAAAAAAAAAAAACACTTGTGAATCGGCTGTTATTCTCTCCGTCTTTAAATATTGTTCCTGTTTAAAAGTCTTAACGTGTTAATATTGTTTTGAAATGGCAGTGTGAATTGTACCAAGAATCAGGAGTAGCAGAACTAATATCAGCGATGGCAGCAGGATGGAATTCAAAGCTAATAGTAGAAACATGGTCAAATGGCAATTTTACCCCTCGAAGCATCGGGCTCGCAATCGCAGCCCGTCACACGAGCGGTCGTCACGTATGCATAGTACCCGACGACCGCTCTCGTTCCGATTACATGCAAGCGATGTCATCTGCCATACATGGCGTACCAACACCGGAGATTCTTGTCGGAGAACCAGAAGAAGTGATGTCGGAACTCGAAGGCGTTGACTTTTTTGTGGTGGATAGTCGAAGAAGAGACTTTTCGAGGTTCTTAAGGTTAGCAAGGTTAAGTAATCGAGGGGCAGTTTTGGTATGTAAAAATGCTGAGGTTAAAACGGCGTCGTCTGGGTTTAAGTGGAGAGGAGTTCTTGATGGAGGGAAATATCGTGTGGTACGCACTGCTTTTTTACCCGTAGGACCGGGGTTAGATATCGCACACGTGGCAGAATCTAACGGTGGCTCTGCTCCATCGACGAAGAAGAAGCGTTGGATTAGACATGTGGATCAGATTTCTGGTGAGGAACACGTCATCAGAACTACCTGAGATATTTATGTTTTTTATTTTGAAATATCTGACAAAACAAAAAAAAAAAAAAAGAAAAGAAAAAACTAGTATTCGTAATTTAGGGGAAAAAAAGGAATGTGTCTTTATTTTATTTAAATTTATTTAATTTTGGGAGTGGAAAAGGGGATATTGTTGACTAAGTAATAAATGTAAATATAAATGACTTTGTTGCTTCTGAGACATCCATGCAAATGTTTCAGAAGTATGTAGTTTATGATAATGTATGGTCAAATTGAGATTAGGCCATATCTTTGTACAGACTAATTTAAAATGAGTGATTATGAAGTTTTGTTCATAGACTTGTTGATGACAATTGGTTATGTTTCAAACATGTTACTCCCTCCGTCCCTAAATTACATTCCTCTTTGGAAATTTACACGGGAATTAAGGAGGGAAGAATAAGAGAAATAACAATAATTAGATTATGCAATGGAAGTACAAAAAGAGATTATTTATTACTCATGACAAGTCATCAATCCTTTGCAAAAAACAAGGACCAATCACATGCTCCTAATTAAAAAATTTTAACCAATCATATTCATTGTGATTTGGCACAAAGATTATGAGTGAGATTAGGTAAGGATGAGTGAGATAGCATTAAATATAAAACAGAAAAAGAGAGTTGATTTACTAAAAAAAACTTACCAAAAATAGAAAGGAGGAATGTAATTTTGGAATACCTAAAATAGAAAGGAGGAATGTAATTTAGGGACGGAGGGAGTATTACTTATTATTCGACATGCATGTTACAATTTGTTCCACGGTTTTAGGATGTAGTCATGAAGGTACTACTACTTATGTACGAAGTGTACTTTTGTATGTTCCGAAGAGTTATGTCACCCTAAGTAACGAAGTACTTTTTAGGCTTTTGATCAATGTGAGAACTATTATTATGAGCTTCATTATTTAGTTATATCGTGTTGGTTTTTTTTTTATCGTTTTAAAAAAAAAAAAAAGGGCTTACATCCTTGATGGAGTATATTATTTCAAGTGAGGCATTATGGTCACTCAGAATTCGAGTTATGCCTAACAGCCTAACTGTTTTCTTAATGGTCTTACACCAAATTTTGGAATTTTTTTGTCTTTAATTATTTGCTCTCAAAAGTGAATTTAATTGTAGAATTTACTTTATAATCCGATTGGGTAATTGCAATTAGGACACAATTAGAGCTGAGAGCAGCAGTTGCACGTAATGCTATATGGTTTGGCCAAATTAAAATGAAGGAATATTACTGAGAATATACGATATTATGTATTAAACGTGCGCAGTATAAATGCAACAATACTGAAATTACTGGGTGCATGCCAGTTCTTTATATCATGGCTTGTTTTGATAAAATAAAGTAAAAAGAATTGGGTTTAAAATTCAAAAATAAAGATTAAAGCATTGACAAGAGGGAGTGGAAAATAGGATTGTGGAAAATTTTGGCTAGATACGAACAAATTATTTCAATTTAAATTTGTTTTTTTTTCTATCTTTAACTCGTAGTAAGAAAATTAATTATATAATAATAAATTTAGATGAATTTAGACAAATAACATACAGAAAGTTTAATTAGTCAAAACCAATTGATATATTGATTATAACACCCAAACTAGTAAATTGAGCAGTGTGGTAGTGTTAGGATTTATGACGAGTTCCAATCCAGTCTAACTTTATTGATCAAATTTTATAATCAAAGTGAAAAGAAAGGATAAGAGAATCCTCACCCCTAAAAAACCCTAGTGGAAAGACCAAACTCTTAACACTAAACCAATGCCGTAGAATATAAATTGCTCCAAACGAATATACTTTTAAATGATCAAAAAAGAATTTACGTAGTATTATAACTTTTCATTTTAATAAGGCTGAATACGTAGAAATAATAGCTGAGATTATTAAAGTGTATTTTTCCTAATAAGAATGGTAATGGTAGGAATAGGGCAAAACAATGGAGCAAATGAGTGGCTAAATGTTGTTGAGTTGTTGTCGAGCTAAGCTAGAGAGCAAAGAATGGAGTGAGTGATGAGTGAGTAGCTTAGGTTGGCTGAGGAAATGGCTAGGTATTATTGTCGGCCTAGATGGTGTGATGTTGCGCAAGGGTGGTTGCGGAGATCCAGGATCTCGCGGCGTTACTAATGATATAAATTATTGTTTTCATGATTTCAGGTTAATTACATAAAAATATTTCTTACAATCAAGTTATAAAAAAAAGGTCATATGTATAAGTAATATAACTCAGATCATAATATCATATTAGTGCCATAAATAGATACTTATCTCCAATTCCATGATCTTAACAATTGCAAGTTTTTCTCAATTATAATTCACTATGAGTTTTTTTTTTTTTTCAAAGAGTAAATTCGACTCACTGGTTTATCTTTTTTTATTGATTGATATTTGCTTGATGACTTGTCTTATCCAATACACAATATATATATTCCAATTAATTTTCAAAGAGTAAACATTTCTTATCTCATGATGTCATCCCGAGTCATACTTCCTAAAAAAAATGATGTCATCCCGAGTGTATTACAAGTTCATGACTCTTTACAATTATGTTCCAAATTTCAAGTTCACGTATTAATTTTACACCATTACAAATCACTCATTTCAATTCATATCAATAATATATGAATTATGTTCCAAATTTCAAGTTTACGTATTAATTTTACACCATTTATGTAGAATTTGTACAAATCACTCAATTCAATTCACATCAATAATATATGAAAAAAAGTATTACTTCTTGTGAAATTATATTGATCGTATATATATTTCCTCAAAAAAAAAAAAAATATATTGATCGTATATGTAATAGAGAGAATATTACTCCGTGTCTGCATACCACTGATACTAGCGAGAAATGAGTCTAATGACCCCATCCATATGTATATGCCAAAAGACGACCATCATGATGTGTTGCCTCATTAGAGTCATTACTACGAAAACATGTAAAAGCATATTGTGGGTTAGATTATAAAAGTCGTGTTTGTGTTAGTTAATGCATACTACTAAGTACTAACTTATTACGAGTACAAGCTTACAACAAAATTATAGAAAACTCATTCCAAAGAAAAAACATTACAGTTGAATGTTCTTGTGGAAACATATTGCAACATTTTGGACAGACTGGACACACAAATTAAATGGAATATATTGACCTCCTTTTCACAGGGTCAAAAGATTGTGGAAAATGAAAATTAGAGTAATTTTCAGCCTTCTGAATTCTTATATCATTAAAAATTCTGAATTTAGTTAATGGATTTTGGCTTACCTTTTCCAGTACGTCATGAGTTCATAAAGTTACAAATGTCTTTAGACTTGAAGTATTCTCATTAAACACGGTTAAGGAAGGTTCAATACGCGTCAAAGTAGTAGAAATGTTGCTTTTACTCACGTATATTCTACCTTGGAAAGTGTTTTTTTTTTTTTTTACTTCATACGTCATTTTAAACTATGGTTTTTTTTTTTTTTCTTTTTTGTCCGAAAAAGTCATATTGTCATAATGTATACCACTATAACAAATACAAGTAAAATTATAATTCAATAAGAGAAATATTCAAATTTCTAATCTAATTTTACACAAACTCTTAGGACGTATTCTGATTGACTGAACTAAGCTGAGTTGAGCTGAACTGAAATAAACTTATTGGAGTTGAACTGAATATTTTATGAGAGAAGGAAATTAAGAACTAAACTGAACTGAACTAAACTGAACTTATTGAAACTGGTCTAAACTTATTGGAACTGAACTGAAGAGAACATGCCCTTAATATTTACCACTAAGCTAAGATTTCATTGACTTTTTTACTTTTTAATAAACCCTGAATTATGATATACAGTAGTAGTTAACATTTAACAATTGCCTTCAAAAGTGTAAAGAAAAGTTTTTAATTTGTCTGATAATGCTAACGAGGTAAAAAGTTTTTTGATCAACACATTATGCCCTATTTCTGCGTGTTGATAATAAAATAATTTTAACAGTCTTCGAAGAAATATGATAAACTAATTCTAAAATATTTATATATCCTTCACATATTGTAGATATATACAAGTATATATGAATACTAGGTGTGAAGCCCGTGCGACGCACGGGTTTATTTATTATTTAAGATTTGTGTCTTATTAAATACTAATAATAAAAAAAGGATTAGAAGACAATAGAATAGTTGGTAAGAGTTGTGTTTTGTGTTCATTTTGGATTTGGATTGCAAAAGATGAAATTTGTTAAAAAAGAAAAGAATGCTTTAATTTACATGTGTTTTACAAGCGTTAAAATATCAACTTTTTTAGAGTTGATTTCTTCGGGTCCAATCTTAATACTCTGAATTTCAAGTTTACCAATGGTGGCATTATCTAACTTCTTATTGCATTATAGTGATCATATATAAGAGGTATATTTATATAGAAAGAATATTATAAAAAATAAAATTATTGAAATAACATACCTCCATAAAGATTTCAATTCATCAACCTCGAAAATTTGAAGCTCAATATAAATTTTGGTTGATGCAGAAGTATTTAGATTAATTTTTCCTGTAAACAAAATGACAATGGCAAATTAGGTTATTCCTATTAAATACCATTGTTGAAGTAACAACTATACCAAAAGGCTTAGTAGAATCAGCAAGTAGGTCTTTTTGTCTTGAATAATCAGGAAATAAATTATCCCAAATCTTTAATTGGATTCGTTGTCCACTAACCATGATATCAAAATACAAATAATTTGCTAATAAATATAAAATTAATCAAATATAAATCTTAGTAAATCGTAATTGATAATAATAATAATATATACAAATATATTAAAATAATAATTACCATTTATCTTCAATTTCAATTGAATCTCCAATTTCGTTAACAACCATGCCAACCACATCTTGTAGGACAAAGTGATGTACGAAACAAAAAAAAATAATTAAAAAAAAATAGTTAAGCAAAAGATAACACTATAGAATTTTTTTTAAAATAAAAATAGAAAATCTGTAAAAATATATACCGAGGAGTGTAGCATTACTACGGAACTTATCTAAATGTTGCAATTGAACAAATTCAAATCTATGCAACGGAATTTTATTATTATCTGCAACGCCCTTGACAGTTGTATTTTGAAAAAATTGTATCATTATCTTGTTATCGCTCACAACACGATATTCATTCTTGTTAGGTACAACAGAAAAAAATCGAATTGTGTAAACTTATGCTTCAACCAGTTTAGAACGAAATTGTTGGACAAATTTTCCTTTGATTGAAGCATGGACATAATCACCCTACATATGCAAAAAATATTGTAAGTTAAAATGATATGGTAAGTTACACAATAAATTTTCAGAAAAGAATAATATATTATTATTAAAAATAAAATTAAAGGCATACCTTTTCGTCAATTAAAACTATGTCCAAACTAATCAAACTATTATGTTTCCGAAAGTTCTATATATCAAAAAGCCTTGATACGCGTACTTTAATTTTCCAATCATTTTTGGAAGAATTAAGTTCTCGAATCAACGAAGTAGACCTAAGAAAACAATGCAATGAAAAAAAATACGGAGTAGTTAAAAATAATATTATTTGTGAATACACCCATCTTGCACTGTACTGGTAATAAGAATGGTTTGAAAACACATTTTTACAATTATTTTAACTTCTTATTTCTCAATCAAATAACATAGTTGACCCCAAAAGAAAAATACATAGGATGATAGGAATAAGGAAAGCACGCTTCTCTTTTTAAACTTCACTTTACAATGCATCTCTATTTTGATCTAGAAGTAATTGAAAAGGGCCGGGCAGCGGTACAACATTAATCAACCATCAATTAGCATATAGGCAAGCTGAAAAACATTGATAAATAGCAACTATTACAACATACAAAAAAATAGTAAATCTTGGATGACAATAACAATGGTGATAAAAACAGAAGACTTAAAAAAGTGTAGTGATGCTTTTTTCATCCCACGACCTTACTTCCCCATGCAACCTCATCATATTCATTGTTAATTCATAAAAAAAAAAAAAAAAAAAAAAAAAAAAAAAAAAAAAGAGTTTAAGGAATTAGACGTACATTTTCTTAAAGCACAATATAAAGTCGTAAATTGCTTTGTATGAAGTATTGTGTGATTCTTTGGTGGTGCGTGGATTAAATTAATGCCCATTCATAATAATAACAAATCATATGCTAATTAAAACAACTCATATCTTTTTCCTAACTTAAATTTTATCTTTATTAAAATTGTAATCATTATTATATTTTTTTTTCTTAGAAATAATAATCATATGCATGTAGGTGAAAAGGATTAATTTTTAAAGGTTTTTTTTTTTTTTTTTTTTTGAGTACATAAAGATAGATGATAATTATCAATACTTTTATTTCTTTATTTATTTAAGAAAATACACTATTTATTTACATAAAGAATAATATGGAGTAATTTGCTTGTTAAACGCATGGAATCAGCATTAGATGGCAATTATTTAAGAGATAATTATAAAAATACGAAATAATAATGAATTTTTTTTTTGACAAGAAAATAATAATGAATGAACCATAGTCAACTACACTTACATGCGCTCAAGCAATCTAATACATGCAACGAAGTGAGTAATTTATGTAAATAGCAACTTTCCACAATAAGGAAGTTTCCAAGTGTCGACGCAAAAAGTGGTATAGTATGTGTCAATGTGTGTGTTATGTTTGATAATTTAAGTTTATTTTTTTTTTTAATTATGATAAACATTAATATGCACGTAGGATCAATTTGATGAATTGGATTGTTATTTTTCATCCTGACTTTTATAATTTTAATATTTTAATATTTTTTTTATGATAAACATTAACATGCACGTAGGATCAATTTGATGAATTGGATTGTTATTTTTCATCCTGACTTTTATAATTTTAATATTTTAATATTTTTTTTATGATAAACATTAACATGCACGTAGGATCAATTTGATGAATTGGATTGTTATTTTTCATCCTGACTTTTATAATTTTAATATTTTAATATTTTTTTAACCTATGTGGCACACATTAAATTCCAATCCTACCTTGCACATTTATGTGGCGCTCTATAATTTTTTTAAAATAACAAAATCCTACGTGGCTCTCTAAAAACGCGGGAAAAAACTCCCCTTTATATATATATATATATATATATATATATATATTAGATTAGATTAGATTCTGTAAAATTTCCTTCTTTAATCGAGCCATCCCCAAAAAAAAAAAAAAAAAAAATCAAGATCAACCCGAAAAATAAAGTGAAAAACACCTCATCAAAACGGAGTAAGACAAATAATCCAAACCGATGATCTTATTCTTTTATTCGAAATAGATAATGTTCTTAATCCTTTTTCTTTCACAACATATAATGTTCTTATTCTTTATCTTTTCATAATATAAATTGTTCTCATTCTACATAATTAACGGATTAATGCAACTTTGCGGGTTGCATCAAATGACAGAATACTACTTTTTCGAAATTGAAAGGGACTTTTGATGTTATGTAACATCTTACATCACCCTTTTATCAAATCAATCAAAATAGATAAAAAATGGTTGAGTAATTTTTGTTCTTTTGGAATACTACTCGTACAAACGACTGAAAAGAGTGGTAGGTGCACAATCACAGCTATAAAATTAGAGTGCATAAGAAAGCCGGCACCTATATATGAAAGTACAATTATAAATTCATTGAAAAATTCTTTCAGATATACAAATTGTCAACATCACCAACTCACCAAAAGCAATATATAACGAACCGACAGATTCCGTTATCAAAGATGAGATGAGAAGGAACTGGTAAATTAGTCAAAAGATCGTCGAATTCTGTTGTATTTATGTATGTTTCACAGCATCTAATTAAGAAAATAGACAGTTGGATGTTACGTAAAACCGTTAACCAAATATCAACCTCTTACCTAACATATTCAGTTATTCACAACGAAGAGAAAGTTTACCGAGCTCCTCCAATCATACCCTAAGAGGCAACTCCTTTTTTTCCGACCAGATACCGACAGATGTGGAAGTAATCTTAATGATCTAGCTAAGGCATCTTTAATTCACAAAGAGAAAGTGGGATCCCAGCTCACCTGTTTTAGTCCCAGCTACCTTTACTTTGACGGAGGGACTTCTTCTGTGACAAGACTTTTTTGTTCTGCAATCGTTTCTGCTCTGACTTGGCAGACCTTCAGCCATAGACAAGCAAACTTGATGTCAATGCATATGACAAAGAGACATCATAGAAGTTACAAAAAGCGAACAAAGAATCGCAAGTTGGAGAATATATAGATGGTTGAGAGTTCAAAATGAGGGTATGAAAGGAATCATACAATTGAGCTATTTTCTTCTTTTGTGCTTCTGTAGGTGCTGGAGGGACATACGCAGCAGCATCAATAATTGCCTGGGTTCAGTAAGTTAAAACAAGCATATAAGATAAGATTAAGTACACATAGATATCTTCTGAGCAAATCAAAAAGTGAGTGAAGAGCTACTAGGCAGAATTTGACAGATGAAATATCTTTGTGAAAATGAAGTTAAAGCACGATGGGCAACACTTCACCATTAAAATCCAATTGGTGGCCACCAATAAATGACAATTGTGTGTATGAAGGAAGAAATTTACTTCAGCTGAATTAATTGTAGCTTTCTCAACCCAACTAGGACATACGAGTACTTCACAATGAATCCTTAAACAAGAACATAAAAGAAGAACAGAAGAGGAAAAACAAAAAAAATAATTAATATACTTAACAAGAATAAAGGAGAAATGCAGATTTAAGTACCTGTAGTTTTGATAGGGCGTCTTCAATGTTACCCCTGACATACAGATAAACAATATTTAGAAATGTACGCAATGGAAAAGCTGAATTTTAAAATACGCAGCAAGGAATTTACTGTTGTGTCCGAGTCTTGGTGGAAGAAATCACAATCTCTCCGTCTTTGTTGATCCGGTTCTTCTCCTGCTCATCCAGAAGCATAATATGAGACACAAAATAATAACAATTGTTGTCAAGTGTTGCCAGATACTTATATTAGAAGAAACTCCATTCTCTAATTAAAACCAAAAAGTTGGAACCCAGGGGCTTTTTTCTCTTATTTCTCCATTGCCAGTTCATTATTACTAACTAGTTAAATATTCAGTCATCCATGTATTTAACATTCTTGTTCAAAGCAGAGGCTTGCATTGAATACAAAACTACAAAGGCCCTACTACAGCTATAAGGTTTCCAAACAATGACACTAATCGTTCAATATATGAACATAAGACAGAATAGACTTATTTATTACTCTGATAAAATAGGTTCAAGAAATTAATCAGGAGAACAAAGATGTCAAAGAATACAAATAACAAGGAGGCAAGATCCAAACCAGTTGCATAATCTTCTCTCTGATTCTTTCACTCAACCAAGTTGCCTTTTTCACATTGAAGCGCATGTCTACCTTAGTGTTTACTGCATAAAGAAGTTAAACAATGAACTATGACAGTATCTCAAAATGCTCACTACTAAATACAAAAAGGGACTTAACAAACCTTTGTTAACATTTTGACCTCCAGGCCCTCCACTTCTTGCGAAATTCATAGTCACATGCTCTACAGATACACAATGATACAAATTAGACAACTGTACATCAATTTATGTACTGATACTGCCCCATTATAAAAATAGATGATACAAACTAGCTGACTGTACATCAGTTTATGTTAAGATCAACTAGCTCAATGACAACTGCAAAAGGACAAACTAATACGGAGTATGTTATTGAAGAGCTCCTTTCCTCAAATGACTCACTGCCATTATCTAAAGTTTTGCAGCAGTAACTTAAAATTGAAATGATGATCAACAATCACCCTATGATTAAGAATAAAATAGCATTTCAGGAATTGAAAGGAAACTTATGAAAAGGCGTGAACTTCAAGAAAATACACTTGCTTTGCCTGATAATGGAACGGATATCTTAAATTCAAAGGGAGCAAGGCACACCAAGGCGCATAAGTCCTTGAAGCCTAGGCACAAGGCAAAGGTGCATGAATTTTGTAGGTGAGGCACACTTTATTTATAAATAAGTATATATTACTTTCCATTAAGCAAGTCTAAAAAAGGAATTAAGAAATATGGTGAAAGGGGATTCTTCCAATGGAAATTGGGACATGGGGTTTCTCTCTCCTCTAGAATTAAAGTGAACCTAACAGTCGCAAAGTCACATGATAAACTAACAAATTAGCCATTGACGGGTGCAATAAGCAACCTAGAAAAAAAACTCATAGGAGTGTGCCTTTTGTAGGTCTTTGCGCCTCACATAGCCAAGGTGTCAGGCCGCCAGCTCTCACGCCTCACTCCTCACCGTGCCTTGTGCCTAGGCACACTTTTCAAAACTAAGATGGAAATTAAGGACAATTATATAGATGAACCTACGTGGCAACAATTAGGTTGGAGACATAAAATGGACTCTTTATTTCCCCAATCTTAGAGCACATGCTTTCATTTCCACCTAATAGGTACTTGAAATTGGGCAAAGAGATCACAAAAAGGACTAAACGAGTAAGCAAAATGGAATTACGAGTAAAACTTGTTATCAATTCAAGAAACGTCAAACGTTTATTTACAATGACCAATGGCTGAACTAGTCCACAGGTCAAAAAATCCATGGCCTATAACAAAACTTTAGCAGCAGCATAACCTACTCGAGAGATACAAAGCTATTCTGTAACAAGCCCACAATTTTGAATAGAATGTCAGTTAAGGAACTGATAACAAGTTCATGTAAAGGCATAAAGTTTCTATAATACATTATAAAGGATAGAGATTGAGGACAGATTATAAGATAGATTATAAAGTCTGCTTAATTACAATGTAGCAACAATCAAGTTGTATGAGCATAATGTGGACCCTTATCTTACCAATGTGAGCTCCCCATGTACACTAAATCGGTATTCGGAATGGGGCTTAAAAGAAGTTTTTCTTAATAAAAAAAATTTGGATCGACAGCTTTGAAAAAAAAGACATAAGATAGTATTGAATCATGATATTCATAAGTAGATTGTGTTATCAATTCTTTAAAAAGCAAGATTTCATTTCAAATGCCCTAGAAGAAGAACTACGGAGTAGTTCATAAGCCAAAGGTCCAAAACCATTGTGCACAAAATCCTCAGAGATAACCATTCCCCGAAATATAGCAATACTACATTGATGCTTCAGAACCACCAAAGCCGACACTCAGAACAAAAAATCAGTGCATCCAGTTAAGTAATTACTAATTATTACAGCTTCGATAGAGCTATACAACAGATACATCACTTACATTATAATCAGAAAAACAATCAACAGTTCAACACCTATCCTCATTTTCAAATAACTGCATTGGCCTCCACTTATGATGTTACCCCAAACCAATTGCATAACCCTAAGTTCAAATTTCCAAACAAAAATTCATGCTAAACTAATCAATCAAACACTAAAAAGTATCAATTAAAGAACATTAAGTTCAAATTTCCAACCAAGCACACACTGTCAAATAAAGAACCCTATGTTCAAATTTCCTAACAAAAATTCATGCTAAACTAATCAATCACATGCTATCAATTCAAGAACCCTAAGTTCATATTCCTGTCAAAAAAATCTTACTAAACCAACAATCACATACTATGACAATTCGATTGTTACCCATTTCAATTCAACATTAAAAAAACCTAATTCTCAAACATCAAATTGCAAAAATCAAAAAAATGAGAATTACCAAGAGAGATTTTAGGAGGAGGCTCATTATCGGCGCAAGAAGCACGTTCTTCAGCTTCAACAAGAAGCTGCTGGACCTGAGAAAGACGAGCCGAAGCTTTCTTCCGAGCACCTCCGTACTCCGACGCCGCAGCACACCGGAAACCGCCGTTGCTGATGTGTCGGAAACCGGTGTAAGGGGAGCTTCTGAGAAACGCTAAGGCAGCGCGTTTCGTTGAAATTGCCCGAAACGCTGATTGTGAAACGCTGTTGAGGAGGATGTTTGTGGTCATTCTAATGGCTGCCATTTTCGTGAATTGTTGAGATTTTTAAGGTTCGAAACCCTAGATGATGATGATGTTGTAGTGATGATTAAGAACGGAATTTGAAGTTGAATTTGTTTGTGGATTTATAGATTTGTGGCGATTAGAGAGAGCATTATCTTGGGTAGAAATTCGAACTCAGAAAATCAGAAATGTGTTTCTTGAGTTTCATAATCATGTTGTAAAAAAAAAAAAAAAAAATACTGTAGTGATGTCCCAATAAATGAGTTGATAAAAACATTTGATCATTTTTGTTGATTTATTTATTACATATTGAGAAAAATATAATCATGTCTTTGTAAAATGTAAAATTTGTCTTAACTTACAATATTAAATTTTAATATATATTATTATACTTGTATATGATTAGAGATATATAAAGCTGAAACTATACATTGACAAGCGTAAAAGTCAAAATGTTGCAATTTAAAGAAAACAAAATAACAAAAATAAGCAAATAAAAAGAATAATAGAAAGTTTTTTAAAGTTACTTCTATTTTAATGAGGCAAGTAAATAAGACGAATGATCTAATCCAGAATCTAATGGCTAACATTTTGATTAAAACATAATTCGAGTGATACCCAATGAATGGTCTAATTTAGAGGCAACGACTAATGGCTAACGATTCAATACCATGAGGTTGCTGAGTTTGTTTGTGATATCTCTTCCTAAATTCATAGGCTGCTTGTCTGTTGCAATCAAGTTCAAGCACTAGGGCAACTGCTCACCATCATTAAAGAATGAGCATGTCCTTTAAATTTTTAAGAGAAAGACTAATGTATGGATGAACAACTAGAAGAGAGGTAAATTGTACTGATAGAGGAAATTGTTCACTACTTTTTTGCCAAAACAAAGAAAATTCTCAAACATGTTGAATCGAACTCTTCTATTATCACTTGATACTATCTACAAAGTAAATCTCCTCACAATTGTTCCTTACCAACTACATTGTCACTAATCAAAATCTTTTTCGAGATTACAAAGCACCCTCAACCTATTTCTAATACTTCGTAGTTCGTACAACCTCTCTCAACCTCAATCATCACCCAGATAAAGACACTAAATAAAATACTAAAGATCTTTAACAACGTGAATTTTGAATGACATAGGAAGTGATGCAATTTAAAATCCGCACTATATAAATGTGCTGCCCAATACATTGCCCAACCAGGACGTTTCATACAACAAAAGCATCACATTAGAAAGGCAAAGTGATAGGCTATACTCAGAACTCTCAAAACAGCAAGGATAGATACGCTTGCATGCCTAATAAATAGTATAGTAAGATTGTTAGAGACTACTAAAGTACTATGACATATATAGGTGCATTGTAGAGAAGATCCAAAGGTATACATATGCAATCAGATGCAGCTAGCGAGTCGCTTAACCCCTCATTCTCCCATTCAACCCACGATCTGTTGCCCTTCTCCCTGTCTGCTGCATATGAGCCGCTGCATTATTCCCACTGGGTACACTAGAGTGGTTCCCTTGACGCTGAGTAGAAGGAAGTGCCCAGCCCTGCCTGTATGTCTGTCCAGAGCTACCAGCTTCTGAATTACCTATAGGTCATAAGAGAGAAAAAAAAAGGGGGGTAAAAATCCAGTGAGAGGAGTTCTCACAAAGTCACAAGTACCTAATTAGAGGAACTGCTCATTCTAAGCATTTACAGTTAATAATGACATAATTATTACAGTT
Source organism: Chenopodium album (assembly GCF_948465745.1). Classification (NCBI taxonomy): domain Eukaryota; kingdom Viridiplantae; phylum Streptophyta; class Magnoliopsida; order Caryophyllales; family Amaranthaceae; genus Chenopodium; species Chenopodium album. Next base: position 9,194,580 of record NC_137853.1, on the reverse strand, counting down.
CTATGTTACGCTCATGTTAGCTGTGTCAGACAGAAAGCAAGAAGATTCCAAGTTGAACATCAACTGGAAATGAAAGTCTTGATATTCATTACAAAACCATGAAAAAATAGCCTCATAATATCCAGAAGTGGTTTTCAGGGTTTAAAAGGTGAAGCACAAACAATAAACAAGTTAAGAACCCTTAAGAGATCTGGGCACATAGAAAATACAAAGTATAAGAACCTTTTAAATTTTCATTATGTTTATTGAAAAATTAGAGCCTTTAGTGTCTTGGCTCCACCCAGCATGCACAGAGATCCTTCAACATAATGCAGGCCTAAACAAGAAATTTATAACCTTTTTTTTTTAACAAAACAACTAGCTACCTCCACAAGCACTAAAACACACATACTTTATAATCACTGAGATAAGTTTCCAGTGCTCTTACCTCCATCCAACCTCAGCCTACCACCAGTCAAATGCCTTCCAGAACTTCCCTCCCAAGCATTTTCAAAGCCATCGAGCTCATCTGTAACCAGTATACATTTTGGAGAATTTGTTAGCGATCATCTACTCCCACTTAGTATAAATCTACCTCATGGCATATTTAGAACAAACCTTCATTAAGGTTATGCAGTGTATGCCTTGTGTCCACTCTACCATCGGAATTAAGCTTCCTTGCAAGAGTATGCCCCTATACAGGCAGGAAAACATCACATATACAAGGTTGAATATCCAAAAACTGACATCCAACTTGTACTCTTATTTTAAACTGAGAAAAATACCTTGTTATGGAGCCCCCTTGAGATCCTGTGATTTGCTTGACCAGTTGTGCTATCAGCTTCTTTAAATTCTTCAAACATAACCTGTAAAGCATACACCAGAATATTGACAATTCAAGGAGTCGCACACATCAAAGCACATGTAGAGCATGCTTTTGACCCAATTAAAGAAAGGTACTTACCCCGTCACTCCCGGCCCTTTTGGTTGAAGATTTAGTATAATATGCTCCATTAGTACCACCATATGATACAGTAGAGCTCTGGAAGGTGTAGCATTGAGACTGAGATGGAGGCTGCAAGTAGTTCATCCTGCTGTTAACCTCGTTTCTGGGCTGGATGTGCTTATTTTTTCCATCTGCAACACAAGATAATTTTAAAAGTCAAAGTCATAACACAAAAAACTAGATAAATGAAAATACAAAAGCAGAAATCTACTAACCATCTGTTTCATCATCAGAAATCTCAATATAAGGCTCACTGGCCAATCTAGAATGCTTCCTGCGGTGATTGTCTTCAGTTTTCTTGGCACCATCTTCTTCATCATGCTCATCATCTGAATTCAACTCCTCAATCACAGGCCCCCTTCGTTTATTTGGCTGAGGTTCTTGCTGTTGTATAAACCCAGCTGGATGTGTACCAGTGAAAGGATTACCATTACCACCAAACAAGCCAGTCTCGAACATGCTTCCAAATGGGCTTCCAAATGGACGAGTGAAGAAAGGGTCATCAAATGGATCTCTTCCTCCAAAAACACTTGACAGCATACTCTGATGACCTCCCATACCACCAAACCCAGCTGACAGCATACTCTGATGACCTCCCATACCACCAAACCCAGCTGACAGCATACTCTGATGACCTCCCATACCACCAAACCCACCAAAGCCAGCAAAGGGGTCAAAGAAACTATTCCTGCCTCCCCTTCCGTCCATATCTCTATTGCCAATAGCTCCTTAAAAGCAAAAGGTAGAACTTCACCACCAAAATTTCATTTATTAAGATACAAAGTATAAAATTGTCTAAGCAGCAATTTTAAGATATTAGACATCACAAAATAAATAGGAAAATTTGTCTAGAAGGGACATATATGTTCACTTTTTTGTTTGGAAGGACCTTATAAATTTGAAGTGGTGAGAAAGTACCTTATAAGTCTACTTTGTTGTTTGGAGGGACCTTGAGGTTGGAATCCGGCCGTTAACTTTTTACCTCCGGCGTTGACCTCCCACGTGAATGTCACGTGACCTTAAAAATGACCCTCCCCTTACTTTTTTCCACGCCCCATTTCCCCTTTATTGACCAAATTTTTCCCCAAAATCTCTCTCCTCTCAAAATCGGGGGTTCAAAACCTTAAAACTTTCAATTCTCTATTCAAAATTCGACCAAATTCTTTCCATTACTTCAATTAAGTACTTTTCGCACCAGGAAAGATGTATGTTTGTGGTTGTTTTCTTCAATTTCCTTGTAATTGAAATAGTTTGCAAAATTAGGGTTTTTAATGTAATTGCTTCTCAAATTTTGTGATTGAAGCGTAATTTGGGGACTATATGGACTTCTCAAATTTTGTGGTTTTGTTTTTAAGCGTAATGAGCTGCTGTGAGAAGCTTTTGTGGACTTGGAAAGGGATAAGGAAGTAGATCTATGGTTTGGAACAACATCTTGAAGAGAGAGAATTTGGGAAAAAAAGGAAGAAATGGAGGGAAGCCGTGGAAAAAAGTAAGGGGAGGGTTATTTTTTAAGGTCACGTGTGAGGTCAACACCGGAGAAAAAAAGTCAATGGCCAAATTCCGACCTCAAGGTCCCCCAAACAACCAAATAGACTTATAAGGTCTTTTCTCACCACTTCAAATTTATAACGTCCTTCCAGACAAAAAGGTGAACAATATATGTCCCTTTTAGACAAATTTTCCAAATAAATATGCACACAGCATTACAGCAGTATGGTGAGATTGGTGACTATGGTCCTCAACAAACTAGGAACCACAATCCCTTTGGTTGATAACGACATAAAGATCTATAGCAGCACCATTAGATCTGTTTACAAGGCCGGATTCATATAAATGATTGAAAGAGCCTCATTATTTACTAGAAATAATTTTGCAATACGTAAACAGGCAAAATAGGGACATTGGTTAGATAACTGTTACAAATACCAATAATCCCTGTCATTCGACAATTTCAACACAATATCCATATCAAGAGATTTTCAAGTATATGGCAATCGAAGAGCTATTTCTACTGCCTACTTTTAATTCAACTGCAACAATATAAAATCTCACACTGTGTAATGATCATTGATCATTCTACTGAAAACGCAAACACACTGGGGTAACTTTGCTTTAGCATAATCATAATGTCCACACTGTAATGTGATCAACACCATCAATAAATATTCAAGGGTTATCTGTCAGGTAGGTAAACCAAAGATCATGACATCCTAAGTCTGAACCCACAGATACAGGCTTTAATTTTGAAACAATGACTCAGCTCTCGATATCAATTTATTAGATGATTTCATTGTCCAAAAGAAGCAACAGGGACAAATGATCTTCCAGCCATTAAATGATGCTAATAATGCTATAAAATTATAAATACAATTTTACTCAATGTGGCATTATTCTAATCTGAACAATACTTCATATTTGCTAGAGTACAGTAGAAAGATTCATGTGGCATTATCCTAACCCTAAATGCCTAGCTCTAACAAAACTTAAACATGCCCCAAAGATTAATCCATGTAACCAATAGCAAATAAAGCACTACCATCATGAAATCATGAACACGAGATATTTATCAAAAACAGAATAATAACTCATATTCAGCACAACATTGATTCACACTCTCATCTAAGGAGCACTATCTATATCATTCCCCTGATCCCCTCCTTTCTCAACAACAATTGTCATAAATTTATCGCTGTTTTCTGGATAATTTAATCCATAATGTTTCCAGTAGGAATAGTATCCCAAGTCAGAACATTTTCTACAACTTCCATCCCTTAATCCAATGGGGGAGGTATATCTTCTTAAGCAATCCCACGAAATAGGTAAGTAAATTTATCATCAGTAACCAAAAAGCTTGACATTTCAAGCTAAAGGACAATAGAGCATAAAATCCAGCCGGAAAGGAATACACACTAGGTGTAAACATCTTTCACCTATTGGAAAGGCTTAAAAATATATACGAACATGAGTACATCACAACTCACGCCTTCACTTTAAGTAATACAATAGTAAACTCTTGAGACTAATTAATATACCTTCAGCTTTTCAATATATCTTTGGATGCCGTATAGCCGGTGCTTATTAACCCTTGGTAAAATTATTGCTCTCTCCATCTAGATTCTGTTTTCATGCTGTCCCACCCTCTCATAGTTGAAGGGGAATTTGGTGTTAAATACTTGAATATAGCCTAGACTAGTCTAGGTTGTTAACTTGTTATGTAAATATTTGGTTAAATATAGTTATTAGCTTAGCTCTTATCTTCTATGAAGAACCTTGTAATTATCCCTTATACTTATATTACTTAGTTATGTATCTTGTTAATCCAAGTAGCCTATATAAAAGCAATCTCAATCAATGAAATACTAAAGCTTTTCTACTCATGTTATATTCTCAATCTTAATCCGACGTTTGATTTGTAATGTCGGGTATAAGAAGAGGAATATTAAAAAAATAATAATAATAAATAAAGCCCTTTATCCCACCAATTACCTAGGGATTTAGGGAGGAATCGGGTTAAAAATTGTTCCCAAAATGATGAAGGTGATTCAATACATTTGATAAACATCCCATTTTAATCCCATCTCATACCAAACAAGGAACATGGATTAAATTAAGTCTCCATGAAAAAATCCCTATCCTTGATCCTACCTTCATTTTTATCCTTATCCTTATCCCCATCTCAAACCAAATGCCGCGAAAAGAGCTTCCATGAGTTCATTATACAAATAATATGTCCAATACAATAGGACTCCTGATCCCCTATTCACCCTTCTATTTAAGTTAGACAACTGAGGTGATATTTAAAATCTAATAATAATCCACTTATATAGTATGAAATGTATTGCAAATTTCCTACCATTCTAAAACTATTCAGGCAACTAATCCTAAGGCAGATAGAATTATTATTTTTCTTCAAAAAGGATGGATCAATGAAAGAGCAAATCTAACATCCAAAAGATACCTCCTTTAACTAATACTTTAAAAGATAACATGGCAGAGATGTAATTATCAACCCAATGCCTCTCACAGATTATGCAACTTCAACACAAAAGCAAAACACCAATTTTCATCATCCAAAGCTTAATCACAAATTACTACCTCACAACAAAATAAAAAAGCAAACAACAATAATATCAATCAAATATTAGTATCACAAAATCTCGAAACTTCATTAACACCAGAAAGCGAAAAATATATACAGAATTCGAATTCATTCATTAACAAGTTGAGATGCAGGAAGACGAAAAGCATGAACAAAATTAAACAATAGATAACCCAATTACATAAACAAAATTCAAGCAATCCAAATATTTAACCAATTAAACCTTCAACAATCATCATCAAAATCAAAATCCCACGAAAATAAAATCATCAGAGTTGGCAATATCAAATACGAGAGATACTGGAATCAAAATCAACAATCAGAATGATTCACAAAATATGAAATAGAATCATAAAAAATCAAGGGAATTAATGAAATACCTCAGAATTGGATAGAAAGATGAAAATAACTTGAAAAGGGGATAACGAAACCCTAAGCAGCGAAGCAAAAGGATGATTAGAAATGGGTTGAGAAAGAAAAAATACAGAGGATTTTAACTAAAAAGGCAAAATGATTCCAGATATTTAGGTGCGAATCAGGTTTTATAATTCAAACCGCTTGTTACACCGCAACATAGAGGTATAGGGAAACTTCTAGCACAACCCTTTTTTTTTTTTTACGGATTTTTCTTTTTTATTACTCCGTAATGCTACCGACCTACAGTCTACACTCTCTAGTATCCGTTTCAAATTAGTTAACGCGTTATAATTTACAAAATCTAATATATTAATTTTTAAAGATATGTGTCATTTAATTTGGAGCAGAAGAAGAAGAATTACAGTTGAAGATACCAAAACAGTTTTAACTACACTAGGTGTTTAGGGTATTTTTACCCCGCCATGTGGCCTAATCGGAGGGCGACACGTGTCAGCCCAAGGATAGTCCAAAGTGGACCATTCCCCGCTTGACACGTGTCATCCCAGATATTTGGGAAAATGTCGGCCTTCAGGCCCAAATCCCGAGAAAGCCGTAGATCGGCGCAGCCCACCAATGATTAGGGTTTGATACCCTAATCAGGGGCACAATTCCCAATGACCCTATAAATAGGGAGATTCCCCTCTCTTGGAGGGCAGGTTCACATTTTTGAAGGTATTCATTGAAAACCGTCCCTTTGATAGAGACAACTGAGCTTGGAATCCAAGCAGATCCCCACCTTAATTTCCGCACCTTTTACTCTACTTCAAGTTACTAACTTGAGCGTTGGAGGCGGAGCACCATCCAACCGGTGTCTCCGTTAATTTTGCAGGTACAGAGCCGGCAGGATCAGTCTTCGAGTTGTAACTCTCCCGAGGGACAAAAAACCCCAAAACATTTGGCGCCGTCTGTGGGGAGAGTACCTCAAGATGGTTCAAAACTCTGTACCGATTCTCAATTCTACCTCTCTACGTCCGGGTACCCAGACGGGTAACTTGGATGACTTGCAACCGGTTATTCAACCAATCGGGTACGAAATTCCCCAGCCTCCACCTCAGCCTCAGCCAGAGGTATTCACTGAGGAGGAGGATGAGGAGGAAGATAATGATGTTGAGACTTACATCTCTAGGGATGGATCTCTCATCTCTAAATCTATTCGTTCCAGGGATCAACTGGAGCGAAATGAAGACCAGGCGGGCCCAAGCAGGCGCCCACCTGGAAGGCCAGACGGGGAAACCCAGAAGGCCAAAGGTCAAGCCCCAGTCACCCGAGATGAGCTCATGAGATTCATGACCTCTTTCAAAGGTGAAATCAAGGCTATGATCAACAAAAACAAGGCAGGCTCTAGCAAGAGTCAGCCGGCTAAAAAGACTCCCACTTCTGGAAAGAAGAAGAAGCCGGTCAAGGACAGGCAGCCAACTCCTCATCCAAAGGAGAAGGCAGCCGCAACACTTGACTGGTCTAAGATTCTGATGCCCCGGCGACCCCAGCCGGAGGCACAAAATGCGTCTACCTTCGATGCACGACAAGTCATCGATCGAAGGAGGCGGCAGCAGTCTGAGTCAGCTTCCACTTCGAGCTTTCCAGACAGCTTCAAGCAAGCTTCTGCAAGGAACTTTGTGTCCTTGCATGAGAGTCGGACAGGCGGTAAAACCGTCAACACCGAACCTCAGCTGATGATAGGGTTTATACCATACGCACCCCAGGCGCAGTATGGGCAATATGGCCTCCAGTTCATGCAGCCACCTCCTTTTGGAGGTCAGGCGGCATATACTCCTGCCCAGCCTCTGGACTGGCAGCTTCGGCTAATGAGGCTAGGCGAACAGCCGTCTGCCTTTGCAGCCAATATAACCGAGGCGACTCAGCCGACCAAGGTTAAGAATGTTTTGGTGGGCACCTATGATGGTACCACCAACCCGGAAGACCACCTGATGGCATATACCAACCTCATGTGCTTACAGGGGTGGGACGATGCCACCTGGTGTCGTTGTTTCCCGGCTACACTGAAGGGCATTGCCCAGCAGTGGTTTGGCAACTTGCCAGCCGGTTCTGTTGATAGCTTCAAGAGGCTAGCCTTCTTGTTTGCTACCAACTTCTCAATGAACATTCCTGCCAAGAAAACGAGCCTTGATTTGAGCACCGTTAGGCAGGGTGAGAGAGAAGGGCTACGCGCCTATGTCAGGCGGTTCAACCTGGTTAGAATACAGATCCAGGGGCTGTCTGACGAGGTAGCATTCACAGACTTTTTCAAGGGTCTGAGAGACGGGTCGGCTTTTAAGTTCGACCTTGTCAGAAAAGGGGCATTTACGCTACAGGCGGCCCTAAGGGAGGCGGAAAGCTATATACAGGCTACCGACCTCTGCACGCCTGGTGGCCAGTCAGACTCCAAGAAGTCTGACAAACAGAGAGACAGCCGGCCAGCTCAGCCGGGTAATAAAAAAGAAAAGAGCGGAAAGAGAAAAGAAGTCTGGGCGGTCAGCGATACTGAGCAGCCGTCCCAGAAGAAGAAGAAAGAGATTAAACCGTACGTCCCCAAGTACGAGTTTAACAAAGACCGCAACTCCATCCTCATGGAGGTAAAGGACCGGCTGTCCATTGAGAAGCCGAATCCAATGAAGAGCTCTGTCCAGTCACGGAACAAAAATAAATATTGCCAGTTCCATGAGGAGGTTGGCCATGACACCAACGATTGCTTTAGTCTGCAGCGGACGTTGGACCGTCTGGCTGACAAAGGGTTTTTAAAGTCCTACATTTCTAAGTCCCCAGTCGGGGCAAAAAAGAAGAGCGAGGGGCACTCCTCCAAGGCTACCCAGCCGGCTAGTAGTTCGGATACGGATAAGGATCCGGTCTACACTATAGCAGGCGGATTTTCATGTGGTGGCCCTACCATCCGGGGCACCAAGAGCCATCTTCGAAAGATGGACAAGGATGATGATGAGCAGGCGTCTGCCTCCTCCACCTTCCCAGACGTCCTCATAACTGAGAAGGACAGGGGCAGCGTCCGCCGTCCGCACGACGACCCGGTCGTCATTGAATGTAAGGTTGCCAACCAGCTGGTTGGACGGATCCTTATTGACACCGGCAGCTCGTCGGACATCATCAGCCTCCGGTGCCTGCAGAAGCTGAAGTACAACTCCAGCAGCATGCATCCGGTTTCCCACCCTTTGGTTGGTTTTGGGGGTGGGATAGTCTACCCAGCCGGCAGAATTGATCTGCCCATCCGGCTGGGAGAAAAAGGGCAGGGACGGCATGTTGTCGTCAGGTTCTTGGTCGTGGAGGAGTTGACCGCCTACAATATTATCCTTGGTAGGCCAACCCTCAACGAAACCAAGGCGGTGATCATCCCGTCTCTCATGCTTGTCAAGTATGAGCGGGATGATGGCTCTGTTGGTTCCCTGAATGGGGATCAGAAGACGGCTCGGGAGTGTTATCTCTCAGCCGTTAAAGATACTGTGGCCTCAGACGGCCAAGGGAAGGAACCAATAGACCTTGACGCTGTCAAGGATGCAAACCCTGCCCCACCAGCCGTTGGTAAGAAGAGAAAAGCGCCTCTGCTGGTGGAGGTGAAAAAAGAGAAAAAATAGCAATCACTGGCCGGCGAACGGTCAGACGAGCTCCGTCCCCAACCGGCTGGAGAACACATTGATCTCGTTCTGGACGACAGCCGTCCAGAGCGGACGGTGAAGGTTGGGACGGCTGCTAATGCTGCTCTGGGTGCAGACTTGCACCTTCTGCTGAAAGAATTCAAAGACATCTTTGCCTTTGAAGTGGAAGAGATGCCAGGCGTCAGCCCGGATCTCGCTGTCCACAAACTCGCCGTGGATCCCAAAAAGAAGCCCATCCGGCAAAAGAAAAGAAACCACGGCGAGGAAAGAAGTCAGGCGGCAGCTGCCGAAATCAAAAAGCTGCTAGACGCCAGGTTCATTCGGCCCTGCAATTTCCCCGACTGGGTGGCCAATGTGGTCCTTGTTAAGAAACCGAATGGGACATGACGCATGTGTGTTGATTACACCGACCTCAACAAGGCGTGTCCAAAGGACAGTTACCCGCTTCCAAAGATCGACAGTCTGGTCGACTCTACAGCCGGTCACGCCTTGATGAGCTTCATGGATGCCTACTCCGGCTTCCATCAGATACCCCTCTGGAAAAAAGATCAAGAGAAGACGGCCTTCGTCACTGATTTGGGGTTATTCTGTTATACTGTGATGTCGTTTGGCTTGAAGAATGCGCCTGCCACCTTCCAACGAATGATTAATACGGTCTTCATCAATCAACTTGGGAGGAATGTGGAGGCGTACATTGATGACATGATAGTCAAATCCAAGCAACAGGCGGATCACCTTGCTGATCTCCGAGAAACATTCACCACCCTCAGGCGGCATAAGGTCATGTTAAACCCCAAGAAATGCGTCTTTGGTGTTGAGTCTGGGAAGTTTCTCGGATTCCTGATTGATCAAAGGGGGATAGAGGCTAACCCCGAAAAGATACAGGCGGTAATTGACATGAAGTCACCCCGTTCTGTCAAGGAAGTTCAGAGACTAACTGGTTGCCTGGCCGCCTTGGGGAGGTTCCTCAGCCGGTCAGGTGACAAATGCCTTTACTTCTTCCAGGCAATCAGGAAGAAAACCAGGTTTGAATGGGGAGACGATGCTGAGACGGCATTCCAGAAGCTAAAAGAGCATTTGCACTCTCTGCCTAGGTTGGTCAGTCCTCTACCTAGGGAGACGTTGTATATGTATTTGGCCGTCTCAGACCATGCTCTCAGTGCCGTTCTCCTTGCTGAGCGAGACGGCGTTCAGCTCCCGGTTTACTTCATTAGCCATGTTCTTAAAAATGCTGAACTCCGGTACCCCCTGGTTGAAAAATTTGGCTTTGCTTTGTACATGGCATTCAAAAGATTGAAGCCTTACTTTCTGGCTCATCCGGTGGTAATTTACACCGACCAGCCACTCAAGCGGCCAATGTCTACCTTGGAGTCATCCGGAAGAATGCTAAAATGGGCTATTGAAATGCAAAGTCTTGAAATCATTTACGAACCAAGAAAGGCAGTGAAAGGTCAGACGTTTGCCGACTTCATTGTGGAAATGACCCGTCCGGTGGCTCCGGATAATCTTGATCAGGTTTGGAAGGTGTATGTAGACGGGAGTTCTACGAAGAACGGCTGTGGTGCAGGCGTAATTTATGAGTCTCCTGAAGGGGACAGATATGAGTATGCACTACGGTTCAATTTTCAGGCCTCAAACAATGAGGCGGAATATGAAGCCCTGCTAGCCGGAATCCGTATGTGTAAGGCGGCAGGGGCAACAAAAATTGACGCCTACTCAGATTCGCAGTTGGTCGTTAGCCAGTATCAGGGAGCATATGAGGCAACTCACCCGGCTATGATCAAATATCTTCAGGCGGTCAAAGAAGAGGCTGGGTCACTTGAGGAGTTCCGGCTGAATCAAGTGCCCAGGTCTGACAATAACCAGGCGGATGCGCTATCGAAGCTTGCATCTTCCGCCTGCCATGATACGCCTCGGTCAGTCTTCTGGGAAGTACTTGAAAAAAGAAGCATCTTTGAAGATCCTATTGGAGTCCTAGACCGAAGCTCCACCTGGATGGATGGCATCCGGGCGTACCTCTCAGACGGCACGCTCCCTGATTCGCCACAGGAGGCAGCCGTTCTGAAAAAGCGAGCTGCAAGCTTTGAGTTGAGAAATGGAGAACTCTTCAAGGCGGGGTTTCTTAAGCCTCTATTGAAGTGTGTAACCCCAGAGAAGGGGAAGGAAGTTCTCGAAGACTTGCACTCGGGGTTCTGCGCCTCCCACATAGGCGGCAGATCTCTAGCCGTCAGAGCCAGGCGGCAATACTTTTGGCCTACTCTAGAGGCAGACGCCAAGGAATTGGTGAGAAAATGTGACAAGTGCCAGAAATTTGGCAAACTTATTCACCGCCCGGCTACTGATCTGACGGTCATCCATAGCCCACTTCCGTTTGCAAAATGGGGCATGGACATTTTAGGTCCTTACACGCCTGCACCAGGCGGTAAGCGTTATATCTTGGTGGCTGTGGATTACTTCACCAAGTGGGTAGAGGCTGAGGCGGTAAAGAATATCAAGACATCAGACGTCATTTCCTTCATCTGGAAGAATGTCATCACCCGGTATGGGGTACCTATGTCCATGGTGTTTGATAATGGCCCTCAGTTTGAGACGCCTCAGCTAAAAACTTGGTTGGGAGATCAAGGGATCTCAACCTGTTTCGCATCAGTCGGCCGTCCCCAAGCAAATGGCCAAGTTGAAGCTTTCAACAAGCTGATCTCAGACGGCATAAAGAAGAAAATTGAAAGAGCCGGTGGCTTATGGGCTGAGGAATTAATCCATGTCCTATGGGCCATCCGGACAACAGCAAAGGGGTCAACCGGAGAAACCCCATTTCTCATGGTTTACGGTGCTGAAGCCGTCTTGCCCATTGAACACTATGAGCAGACTCTCAGAGTCATGTTATATGATGAAGAGGCAAATTGGGAGGCAATGCGCCTGACATTGGATTCACTTCCAGAACGTAGGGGCAACGCCGCCTTGCGTCATGAGATTTACCGTCTGAGAATGACAAGAGCCTACAACAAGAGAGTACACAGGCGTCCCTTGAAAGTGGACGACCTAGTGTTACGGAAAATGGAGGCAACCGGTAGGGCTAATGAGCTTGGAAAGCTAACTCCTAATTGGGAAGGCCCCTACCGGATTTATGAAGAAATAAGAGACGGCACCTATCGCCTGGAAACTCCAGACGGCAGGCGCCTGCCTAGAACTTGGAATGTAGATAATTTGAAAAAATACTACTTATGAGATTTTGTAAATTTTGTAAACAAGAAGCACATTAATGAGAAGTTGCTTTCTGTTATCATATTTTGTTTCCCGTCTGAACCCAGACGGGTCACCTGTTTGTTTTTCTGAGTTTGACACTTGAAAATTGAATTAACGTCTGATTGACGAAGAGGCCAATGGCCAGATAAGTAAGCTAAGCATAGAAACGCTTAGTGGCTATACAGCCGGTCTATAACAAGACCAGAGGCCAATGACCGGATGGCTACTTCGACCTAAATTCGCCTGTCCCAACATGGACAAAGGCGTCCGGCGACACCCCTCCGGGTGCAATCGTCGCAGAGAGAAGCCAACCTGCTTACTCTACGTACCTATGCAGGCGGCCACAATTGGATGGCTGAATCAGCCATCCATAGCCGTCTGACCAGAGCAATCTAAGGAACGATCAAGTTTCGACAACCAGATGTCCAATGGACATCAGCCGGTGACCGACTGAGGTTCCTACTTAGATTACTTTCGAAAATTATACAAGTCCTCCCAATGGGGCAAAAGGACATTGAATGTATAATTGGATTGCAAACATCCCAGGCGGACATTTGCTTTCCTGCTCCATGAAGGGCCAGGCGGGCATTTGCCTTCCTGCTCCATGAAGGGCCAGGCGGCCATTTGCCTTCCTGCTCCATGAAGGGCCAGGCGGGCATTTGCCCTCCTGCTCCATGAAGGGCAGGCGGCATTTGCCTTCCTGCCCCATGAAGGGCCAGGCGGGCATTTGCCTTCCTGCTCCATGAAGGGCCAGGCGGCCATTTGCCTTCCTGCTCCATGAAGGGCCAGGCGGGCATTTGCCCTCCTGCTCCATGAAGGGCAGGCGGCATTTGCCTTCCTGCCCCATGAAGGACAGGCGGCATTTGCCTTCCTGCTCCATGAAGGGCAGGCGGCATTTGCCTTCCTGCCCCATGAAGGGTCAGGCGGCCTTTATGCCTCCTGGCCCCAGGTGGCTTTTGCCTTCCTGCTCTATCAATGCAGATGGCCACAATTGGACGGCTGAATCAGCCATCCATAGCCGTCTGACCTGAACTGTCTATGGAAAGAGCAAGTTCCGGAACCCGGATGTCTAAGGACATCAGACGGGGACCGGCTGCATTTCTTACTTAGCGTTTTTATTTTTAAATTGTACACATCCTCATTTGGGGCAAAAGAGTTGTGCAACGGCTATTTAAATTCTGCTCAGACGGGCAACACCGTCTAGCTAGAAGCTGAAACGCCTGTTAATGTACGGCTGTGTACTTGGTTTGGGGCAATCACTACTGTGATTGATTGACTTACAAACGTATCATGCTCTTTGCAGCATCAGACGTTCCCAAGACAATCAACCAGCTTCACTTGAAACCAACCACACAGCCGTCCAGGGGCAAGACCAGCCGCATACTTTTGATAAGTTAGGCGGAGAAAATTGCAGCCGCATACTTTTGATAAGTTAGGCGGAGAAATTTGAAATGCAAAAATTTGAAAGCTCAAACACAAGCGTAAAGTAATAAAACCGACTCAGTCGGTGCATTCATAAAAGATTTCCGTCCAACCAAACGGCTGGATGGATCAATTGTTATCAAATATTGTTTGCAAGACCCGGCTCCTCAGCCGGTAAAAATACAAATATACTCGGCACGCAGGCCGGAAAAACAAAGTGTTTGGCATACTGCCGCGGAAAAACTAAGGCTTGGCGCACAGCCGCTGAAGCTACTGCCCTGCAGGCGGCCCTTCCTGGTTCCTCTCGCCCTCCTCAAGGATTTCAACGTCTGGAGCTTCTGGAGTTTCAGGCTCCGGTTGTTCCGTCTCAGCCCAGGCGAGGAAGGACTCAGGCTCTGGCTCACCTCTCTCTCGCAAGTAGACGACTTCGTCAGCATACTTGTGAGCCAGGGCCCAGACGCCGTAATCCTTTCCAGGATTCAAGGCATCCCAGGCGATCTTCATCATGGCCTCATTATCGGCGGCCATCTCAGCAACCAGACGGTCTTGCTCCGCCTGGAGGGTTGCTCGGAAGTTCTCCTGAGCTTTAGCTGCCGCCTCCTCCATCTGGGATATCTTCCTCTTCAGATCAGCATTCTCTGAAGAAGCTCCTTGAAGAGCCTGGAGGTTCTCTTGGGCCTTCTGGAGGTCCTCCTTCAGCTTAGGGAGATCCACCTCCGCCTGCTTCTGGGCCGCCTCTGCAGCCTCGGCCCTCTGGTTGGCCGTCTGCAGTGCCGCCTCCAGCTCTTGAATTTTGGCCGCCTGCGTCATTTCGGTTGCTTTAGTTTCAAGGTCGTTAATTATGGTTGAATGGAAAGCAACATCATTGGCAATGGAGGCGGACTCCTTGGCCCGTCTTACCTCATCCCGTTTGCGGGTGTAAGGGCGCTTGAGACCGTCTACCCGCAGCAAGGCCTACAAAAAATAAAGGTTAAGGATGCAGACGGGAAAGAGTGTAGAAATAGCCATTGAAAAAATTGGTTGTGTACTACCTCAGCCAGAAGGGTGACGATGCGTTCAAGATTGAACGTCTCAATCCCTGGGATAGCATCCTTATCCCGTTTGCCTACAGCGCCCAGCATGGCCCTGGCATGCTTCTGGACGTCTGGCCAGCGAGGCGATTGATCTGCATCACAATCAGCATCAGATTGGGTTACTAAAGCAGCGCCTATCTGGTTCCGACCGTCTGAGGATGACGTTTGCTGGGAGTGTGATTTCACTCGCAGCGGCCATCCCAGCTCAGACGGGGATTCAAAGGGATTCTTACCTGCAGAGCCGGCCAGGCGGGAGCCGCTAGCAGCCGTTGAAAGCCCCCCGGTTGCAGGAAGAGGACGGGCCAAGTCTAGGCCAAGAGAGCCTGACACCTGCTCATTTCTCCCTCCTATTCTCATTTGCCTCCCAGGCGGGGCAGTAGGAGTAGCAGAGGAGGCGGCCTTTTTAGAGGACTTGCTTGGGTTAGAGACGGGGGTCTCCTCCCTAGCCCGTTTGAGATTCCTCTCAAACGTCTTGTCCACCTTGCCTCCCTGAAAATACAACAACTTAATGTCAGCAGACGACGTGAGGAAACTTTGAAAGTTAACTCAAAAAGCAGGTCAGGCGTTTACCTTGGCCCTGAGCTCACGCGCCTGGGCTTCCGCCAAATCTCGGCGGATCTGGGCAGAGGACCGTCTGGGTGTCTTCTCTTCGGGCAACATGTTTAATGCTTCTCCTGCAAGGTCAGACGGAAAACAGTTAGAACATTAACAAGAAATTCATTTCCGACACAAAAGTACCCCAGACGGAAATGATTCAGGCGCATACTTCTATCAAACATGTGCCCTAGCCCGCAGGCGGCTAGGAAGCACTCGTCCCTGAACCAGGCACTCTTTGGGATCCAGTTCTTTGGAACCTTTATTACTTCCCCGGTTGACAGGGTTGCGTCTGTGAGGCCGAAGAGATCAGCCTCGATTATTTTGTCGAAGTCCTCATCCGGAATTCGAGGAAGACAGCACTTCCGACCCATAAGGTCAGGCTTCTTATTGTACAGACGGAGCTCGTAGTTCTCCCGTCTGGTGGGAGCCGTGCACAGGTAGAACCTGTGTTTCCAGCCGTCGAATTTGGAAACCTTATCCAAGGTCATCATGTATTGGGGGAGTGTGGACAGAGTATACCACGCTCTGAACCCGCCTGGGTTGCGGCTGAGATAGTGCATCTTGGCAAACGCTTCCCAGCCGGGGTGAACCCCTTGGAATTCACAGGCGGCAACGTACCCCAGAATGTTTGCCCAAGAATTGGGGGAAAGTTGCCAGACTCCGAGGCCGTAGCCTCTCAAAATTGCCTTCACCGCCTGGTGAAGGGGGAAGCGAAGACCTGCCCTGAACGCCGCCTCGTAACAGCCGAAGTAGCCGTTTGCGTTGCGTTCAGTGTCCTCCCAAGAAATGGTGCCGTCTGGGGGAGGCACCCTTATACTCCACCCGTCTCCCATTGGGTGGGCTTTTAGGAAATTTGGAAGATTTTTCTCCATCAGGTCAATGTCTTTTGAGGAGACGTGGATTTTGAAGGGATCATCTTTCTCCTTCCACGTCTTCCTCTCTTCTTCTTCACTATCCTCAAGCGGGGGAAGATCGTCACTGCTTTCAGAGGAAGAGACGTCAACAACCCTTCTCGTCTCCTCCCCTGATAAAGAAAGGGAAACTGAGGCGGCCTCTTCCCCGCCTTGGTCATTGTCCTCTTCCCCGCTTTGGTCGCATTCCTCCAAAAAGGAATCAGGAGGAGTTGGGGGGCCACGCGGAGGGGACCTTTCTGGAGCCGTCTGGTGTCCAGAGCCAGACGCCTCCCCCTCAGACGCTTGTGCGCCTGAGTCGTCGCTCCTATAATTTGGATCTCGTGCCGTCTGCATAGTCCGAGCCATTGTGTCCTGCACAGACGCGCAGATGGTCGGAATCCAAGCATGAGGGTGGTCCCAACACCCTGAGACGGCACTACCAGTCCTAGACTCAGCCGTCCCTGGTGAACGGCTGGATCCTACCCTAGGTTGTGCCGTGTGTGTTGGTGATGAATCCATCTATTGAAAGGAATATATACAAACGGAAAAATGAAAAAAGAGCTGAAAGAGTCAGAGACGGTACCTTTAGATTTGATATCTGAAGGTAGACGGTTCCGCCTGTGTTGGTGCGTCTGGGTTTCTTCAAATATGCGCCTGACTCAGACGGATGACTTCTGTTCTCTCTTTCAAGATTCTAAGTTTACTCTGAAATTTTTGTGAAGTGTGGCAAGATTCTGAGGGTAAACGGCTATATATAGAGGGTGAAAGGAGGGGCAACTCCGTAATTTACCCAGAAGTTAAACAGTAATTTTTTGGCGGTAAATTTACCATCGTTCAGCGAGTGACATGTGTCACAGATGCCACGCGGATTGCCACGTCACATCTGTGAGGGGCAAATGTTTAGGGTATTTTTACCCCGCCATGTGGCCTAATCGGAGGGCGACACGTGTCAGCCCAAGGATAGTCCAAAGTGGACCATTCCCCGCTTGACACGTGTCATCCCAGATATTTGGGAAAATGTCGGCCTTCAGGCCCAAATCCCGAGAAAGCCGTAGATCGGCGCAGCCCACCAATGATTAGGGTTTGATACCCTAATCAGGGGCACAATTCCCAATGACCCTATAAATAGGGAGATTCCCCTCTCTTGGAGGGCAGGTTCACATTTTTGAAGGTATTCATTGAAAACCGTCCCTTTGATAGAGACAACTGAGCTTGGAATCCAAGCAGATCCCCACCTTAATTTCCGCACCTTTTACTCTACTTCAAGTTACTAACTTGAGCGTTGGAGGCGGAGCACCATCCAACCGGTGTCTCCGTTAATTTTGCAGGTACAGAGCCGGCAGGATCAGTCTTCGAGTTGTAACTCTCCCGAGGGACAAAAAACCCCAAAACACTAGGTACATATATAGTTATTGTATCTTGAAGAGAATATATAAGTTACTTCATGACTTAGCATACATGAATAACAGTGATCATGACTTGCAACCCAACCAATCGCGCGATTTATCTGCCACGATAGATTGATGTGGAGAATTTGGCAAGAATTATATACTTGACAAGCATTTATACCTTCTAAAGCTGAGTTCGGTGAAGGAAGTAGGATCTAATCAGTAAAATCAAATTATAGAATTATAAGATACTACAAAATTGATAAAAGGGGCAATTAAATGTTGCTACATAGCTAAAAATGTTGTTACATATCTAAATAACCCATCTATCAAGCAATAAAAAATGCCAAAATGTATCGTTTAAGTTGTTGGGTAGTCATTTTCTAGGCTTTGCTTTAGGCTCATTTTAATAAGTAAATAGTAGAATCATCTAATCCTAAATGATCCTACTCGATCTTGTACGATTCTGACCGATCCTACATGATCCTTTACGCTCCAACAATAATCCTAATGAAACAGTAGGATTGTTCAATCCTGTTATCTAGACCATGCAATCTTGTAGCATTTACCTGATTTACGATCATGCCCAATCTTGGCCTGATGCGATCTTACTGCCTCTATGATTCTGATTTTGAACCAGATTGTTAGACTGAATCAAATTTTTGTGACAACACAAGTGTCCATACTAGTCAAAATCTGAGTGAAATTTTGCCTGGGTCGGTTTTGGGTCAAGTTAGTTGAGTCGGTTTTTGACACCTCTATCCAAGTGGAAGCTCCATGGTTAAAGCAACATCAACCAATTATTTCATCTATTGACTAATGATGGAAGACTTGTTATATTGCAAGGATTTACATGAACCAAGTGAACTTGTTACAAAAAAAAATGACTATGTTTCTAAACGGCAAAACCTAGAAAATGGAAGAAGGAGCTGAGATTGGGTAAAGTTGTAGTGAAGATCAAACTCTTAGGAGTTGGCCTGAAATATTAGACAAAATTGATATTAACATTTTTTATTATGTGTCTCAAGAATCTAGCCATATGATTTGTGGAATAAATTGGAAGATCTTTTCGAAAGAAAAGCTGCACATAACAAATTGAAACTTCCATTAATCAAGAGAGTTAATAATTTGAAATTGAAATGCGAAAAGTTAGTGAATGAGCATCTTAGTGACTAATTAACAAGTTCACTAGTATGAAATTGCAAACTTTGTTCTTGTTGATTTCTTTTCCATGAAGTTGGAAAACATTAGTTGCAAATTTGCAATAATTAGTAACTTTGTTTCGAATGGAGTGGTTTCTTTGGATGTGACCAAAGATAGCCTGATCATTAAAGAGTTAAAAAGCTATGAGATGGGAGTTGACAATTCACAAGTTCTTATCATCGAGAATAAAGAAAAAGTAAGAGTAAGGGTCCCTAAGGTTGTGGACTTGTGGTAACTCAAAGGTGAGGAGTCTAAAGAAAGGTTTTAGACATAATTCTGCATGCAACAAGCCAAGCCACATCAAAAAAATTCACTATTGTTGGAAGAAATTAAAGAACAAGGTAAGAAGACACAGAAAAAGGGAAATGACAAAATACTAATTAGAATATGAAGTTAGTTGTATATTATTGTACACTTCTTGTATTTAACTAAATCAAACATGTTATTAGGATTATTCTTATTCACTAATGACGCCGCATTTTACCTATTTTCCCAAAAGATCTTCATAGTTATTTATTGTTTGCATTTAAATTGATTTTGTTGGAGAGAGTGTTGATGGGATGCGTGAGTAGGGAAAAAAATTGGGTAAAGTAAGTGGGACGATTTCTTACAATATTGTAGGAACAAAAATAGAGTACCCTCTTGTGCATTGATTTTAAAAATGATTCCTAAAATATTGTCCACATAGGATCGATATTGTGATATTTAAATATATTTTATATCTTCTTTGCTTTTTGTATAAAAAAATTTTGTCGTTTACTTAAAGAAGAAAAAGATTGGACATTACTAAAGTTCGGGCTCTTTGACTGTTTTGGCAATTCTAAGCTCATTTGAAGCAACCCTTCTTGCAAAAAACTTAATTACTTTGCAGTAGGAATGTCGTGTAAATTGTTTAGCAACTCATAACTCATAATAAATCATGCTGAATTAATCAAAATTCAAAACAAAAAATAATTTCAATCAGTAATTTCAATATTGTAAGTATTTTTCGAGTCTATAAGCATCCTCTTATTTGAACGTGTTTATAGCATAAATAGTTAAATATTAATATTTCGGTCCAAATTTGTGTCCATGCCCAAAACTAAGGGTCTGTTCATATTTACTTAATTTCAGTTCAGTTAAGTTCAGTTCAGCTCCAATCAGTTCAGTTCTGTTCTGTTCAGTTCAGCTCCAATCAGTTCAGTTTAGTTCAGCTCCTAATTTCCCTGTCTCATAAAATATTCATTTCAGTTTAGTTCAGTTCAGTTCAGCTCCAATCAGTTCAGTTCAGTTCAGCTCCAATCAGTTCAGTTCAGTTCAGCTCAGCTTAGTTCAATAAATATGAACAGACCCTAACACTATCATAAAATTTGTGAATTATAATTTGACTAAATGAATAATTGTTGTGTAATTGGGTAGTTGCTCAATGCTCACTCGGTGGATCTAATCGTTTATCCTTGAAAGGAGGCAAATTTTGGTGTCGAAATGACGCTTGTCCAGCATTACACAATTGCATTACCGTCCAGACCCCAATTTGTAGCCCACGTTATAAGACTTCAATGTTTAAAGCCTTATTTTTTGGTTTGGGCCACTTTTTTTATGTCTTGGTCTTCTCATGAAGTCATGACTTTGTTGTTGTTGATGACGATTTTATTTCCCTTAATTTGGCCTTGTTTTTTATTGCTTGACTGCTCATGTAGGTCAAGTCAGTGCATGCAAGTTGCAAAATGTTTCATTCCTTATTTGTTTTATTTTTGGTAACTGAAAGGTGAATGATATTACCGTTTTATAATTAGGGATGTCAAATAGCATGGTTGATAAGAGGAAGTACATAGCTTTTCATTTCCCGTTCTATAATTAGGGATGTCAAACATCCAAGTCGATCTGAGTATTAACATGTCCTAGCCATGATTGACAAGAGATGCATAGCTCTCCATTTCCTATTTGTGTATTATCCGTTTAGGTCTTTTTGTTGTTCGAGCTTAAGTTAGCTCATTCAAATTTGAGCTCAACTCAAGTTAAGCTAGATCAGAAAATAAATGAGCACTTAATTAGCTAGCCTTGATTAACGAGTTTGTGTAGAAATTCTATCTGTAATCTCATAAAATAACTTTAAAGAATGTAACTTAGGATTTTCAAAAAAGTAATGAAAAGTACGAGTAGTAAACATAAACTTTCATCGATATTTTTAACCTTAAATTTTTTTTTTTTTTTTTAGGCTGAGGTTTTAGGGATAGGAAGTATAGAGTCACCCATATCTTCTACAATGGACTGCAAGATTATGGGCCTCTTGTACTAATCCTCTATCCACTTTCACACAGCTAACAAAATCCCTCTTAGTAGCTACCTGGAGTATGTCTTTAATAACATACTTTTGCTCTTCTTCTTTAATAACATACTTTTACATTTAACCTTAAATTTAAAATGTGCTATATGCATCATGTACTCCATTCGTATATCCTTGTGATATTTATCATAAACAAAAATATTGTTCACTAGTCTTTCGACTCATTGACATTGACATTCCTAATATATTAATTAAAGAACTGATTTTGGTTATACGTGTGTATAGTACAATTGATTGTGCTATAGAAATTATCAACAGTGACGAATTTATATGCAAGCTAAATTTAAATGATCCAAATGAAATTCATTTTAAAGTTTGCGATATATAATACAAAGTATGTTTAACACAACCTTTGATTGGGAGCCAGTGTAACCTTCTAAGGTGTAATTAACAAGTGCTCGTGATCATACATGGGCGCTTGTTAGAAAATCCCTTACCACAATGCCACTAATTATTTTCCACTCTTTACCTGTCTTTTTTATTTATGTAAAAAGGAAAAATAAAGAATTGTCAAAGTACATACAAACAAAGAAAGAAAATACAAGTAGTAGAAGGGTCATTGACTTGAACGGAACAGAAAGTCAACTCTTCAAGTTGTCTAAGAATGATATCACAAATTTAAGTGAGTGAAGTTAAGGACAAAATAGAAAGACTTTAGTTTTGTCCATAAATGTTCTTCGTTGTCTTGATAACAAAGAAATTGACGAGAAATAAAGATTACAGAGCCAAATTGTTCTGTATTCGGTTTCACAAGATGTTAAAATTAGTGTATGGTCTTCTTTAAACTTTCCTACTCTTCAGAACTCTGCAGCCCTGCATTAATAAATGCATTTAAAAATAATAATAAATTAGTAATTTTTCATGATTGTATTTAAGAGCAAATCTAAGTTTGTTTAAAAATTAACAAGACCATCTTTCAAAAAAAATCAACAAGATCAATTTAAATAAGAGATCATTTATAAATATTGTAAAAGTTAAACTAATAAAATAAATTTATATGGCTATTAAGTGTAATTCATCACTTACGAGTTACGAATGAAACAGTTTTAAAAAAAAAATGATTTGTATACGTATTAAATAATGAATTGAGGTTTTGAAAATGACTTGTCATCAAATTTGTATTTTTAGGTGTCAAGAATGTGAATCCTTAGTTTGTGTATTACGTATTAGGGTATATTTATACAACCTAAGATCGGGCTAAAACATAAGCCCAATAGAAGCTAAAATACATAAGCCATAAGCCTAGCTCAACATTAGGCAATGATCAAGTTTGTCATAATTGTGGTTTTTGTTATATTCAGCTTATAAGAATGGATCTTGCTAACGAGCGCCCGGGGCATTAGATATAAAATAATTATATTGGTTGAAAGAGTATTAAGTTAAGAATGCATGACAAAATAACGCGTTGTTCGGTGTAATTAATGTTAGTTTTACTCTAATATTTCCACTTTTAATTCTCTTATCTAACGTTCCGGAGGCGCTCATTAGCTTTTGCCTATAAAAATTAGCGAAACAGTTCCTTTCAAAAAAAAAAAAAAAAAGAGAATTAGCGAAACAGTGAAAATAAATTTCATTGAGAACGAAGAAAAAATAATTAGAGATGGTACGAGCAATCAAAATCAATTTTGGTTAGTAAATGCATATTCTGATCAATCATCAATGATATAAAGGGAACAAAACTTCTAAAATACTCCATAACTTATTAACTTCTAGGACTACTTCTTAGCTACAAATTGCTTGAAGCTAAGTGTTAAAGGACCATCCCGTTGTCACGTTAGCTCCGATACCATGTTAAAAGACCATCTCAACCAAAATCTTGAATACCATCTCAAAGCTTAATTAAGTTGATGATTGAGGCTCATGAATATGTTTTATACTCTATCACTAAGCATTCTCCCAAATGACAACATGATTTTCGAATAATCAGTTGAAGAATAACAACCATAGTCATATACATTATTAGTAAAAGAACACTAACCACATGATTTTATGATTTTCAAATAATTAGTTAAAGTAAACAAGACCTAAAAATAAATCACGAGTTTCTAGCAATAAATCTTAGTTTAACACAAGTTGGAATCACATGAATCATTTTCACACGATAATAAGTGTACACAAGAATAGCTCCTATAAATACACATATGCATCATACTCGTGTAAGGCATAACTTCATTGAAGTTATTATATCAATTTTATGTAGTTAGCTAATTGACCAAACGAGAGAAGTTTCAAGTTTAAAGTATTGAACTATTAATACACCATATTATTATACCATTGCGTGGGGAGACTTAAAAGTGACACCTAAACAATGAAGATGATTTATCAAAAAAAGATGGAAAGTGATACGTGCAATTTCAAGTGCTGCATGCATATAAGAAATTTAAATAGGCAATATTAAGTTAGAGTTACACTGCAACTAATCTATATCTATCTATACTTCTATACTTAGTATTTAAAAACACAAATCATAATTTTTCATATGACACATGTGATCACAAGTCACTCAATACCACATATGACACATGTCACCCCATTTAATCTTTTTGTTTAAGTCTTAATGTATTCCATAACTTGCAAATTCAATTAAGAAAATGAAGTGTTTCATTTCCATCATAATAAAATAAAGTTGAACCAATTAATATACATCACATAAACATATGAATTGAATTATATAAAAATTGTCTTTTTAATTCCTAGACTTAAAACATAACTTAAACTAATATGTCATTTCATATCCTACAATCTTCATGTACATATACGTAACTAAATTTCATTATCTTTTTCCATTGTTCTACCCTCATTCTTTTTTTCCCTTTAAGTTTTAGCAATGAAACAATTACTTCGTATTTCATATCAAAAGTTTCTAACTATTGAAAAACATACCTACATATGAAATAACTTAGGTAAGAACACGTGCATCGAACGGGCCAAAAGTCTAATTAAGCATTGCAATGATATATATCACCAATCCACACGTAATTTTGTTTTAAATTCTCAAATTTATACATACAAATTGGATTGTATGGGTGTCAATTGAGCGATTCGATCAAAAGTAGAGAGTTGCTCGACTCGTGCTTGTTAGATTTCGAGTCGATCACACACAAGCGGCTAGTTTAAAGGTTTAGGTCTCTAGTGTATTAATGTAAATTAATTGTATCAAGGTAAAAGGTAGAAGAATAGAAAAACATTGAAGTTCTTGTACAGCTATACACTGATTTGAGCAAGCAAGAGCCAACTCAAGTCGAGTTTTGATGGAGTTGAGTTCGACTGTTCGAGCTACTCGATTCAGTTAGCACCCCTAGATTAGAGTAACATTATTTCAGAAGTGCATTATTCAAATCAATACTTGTACGCGGAGTGTAGCACTAAGGGCTTGTTCAATTTACCTTATTTTCACTTATTTTATGTCTGATAAATTCACATATGTTCACTTAAGTTAAGATAAGTTAAGATATGTTCACTTCATGAAAAATACGTTCAGTCTAGGAAAAAATAAGTTCTAATAAAAGTTACCTAAGTTCAAATTAAAACTAAGGGCTTGTTTGGCATCATTTTTAGTTTTCAGTTTTCTTTTTTTTTGAAAACTAAAAACCAAAAACAGGAAACAAGAAAAAGGTGTTTCCACTTTTCTGTTGTCAGTTTTAAAAATTATCATGATTTTAATAAGTCTAAATAATTTTTGATTCGTTATGTGACATATATAATATACTTTTAAAAACCAAAAAACAGAAAACCACAGCGATGCCAAACGAACCCTAAAATAAGTTTTAATAAGTTCATATAAATGAAAATAAGTGAAAATCAGATGAATATAAAACACACCCTAAGGAATGTATATAATATATATGTACTTCGTATATCATAATCGAAAAAACGATAGGTCTAGATGATGGCAATAAATGTGAACCCAACCTAGATGGCTTTCACATCATTTTCTCATTAATTGTATTCACATGTTTCTTTCATACACTATACCACTCAGACTCTCTTTCCTCCTACTCTTGGGCATGTATATATGTATGGTAGTTTTGAATGGTTTGGTATGGATGATAGGATTATTTAATATGAGGTAGTTGAGAATTTCAGAATAAGTTAATGAGGATAATATACTACACCATTAATGTTTATGACCTATTACTGCGTGCTATGACCCCCCCTTCCCCATCTTTGTGAGAGTGTACTCATTTAATGCCTTTGATTGTGATTCCAAATTTCTTTCACACTTCTTTTTTACTCTTATTTATTACATGTACTGAATTACTGAATTTACTACTTGAAAGCACCACATTCCTGATAATATTGTCTTACGTGTGTTAGCTTGCTAGTGGTGAAGTATGTTGTTGCAGTGAGTCAGTTCTACAAATATCTGGATTCAGTTGTCATGTATGTATGTACTTATATTAATTATGGATGAAGGGATAGATTAATTAGGGTTTGTTGATCGTAATTGTTAATTAGTGATTTAACAATAATACGGCCGGAGTACATACGTTTTAATTTTTTTAATTATATTGTTTTTTTGTACAATTTAACCTAATGTACATATTTGTATCTTTTAAAAAAAAAAAAAGCCTTAGACAATTAGACACATAGCAAAGAGACAATATAATGGCATTGAAAGGGAGAAGTTCCTTTGGTCCTAATTGATACTTTGGTAGTTAATGAAGAAAATCATGTATTAAGAGCATGCTCTGATTTACTGAATTGAGCTGAACTGAACTAAGGGTCAGTTCTCTTACGTTGAAATTCAGTTCAGTTCAGTTCAGCTTAGTTCAATTCAGTTCAGTTCAGCTCAGCTCAGTTCAGTTCAGTTCAGCTCCTAATTTCCTTCTCTTATAAAATATTCATTTCAGTTCAGTTTAGTTCAGTGCACTTCAGTTCAGTTAAGTTCAGCTCAGCTTAGCTTAGCTCAGTTCAGTTTTGTTAAGTTCAGTTCGGTTGAGTTCAGTCAATGATAACAGACCCTAAATTGATTGGAGCTGAATTGAACTGAACTGAATAGAGCTAAAATGAATTGTTTATGAGAAAAGGAAATTAAGAATTAAACTGAACATAACTGATTGAAGCTGAACTAAACTGAACTGAACTAAAATTAAAATGAAGAGAACAGGTCTTAATTTTGTAGTATTGTGAAGTCATGATCGGATGAAGAAAACTAGGCCTTCACACAATGTTACGGGGTACTAATTTAATAATAACCTTAAATGTTAAAAGTGGGACAAAAATTTACAATAATTTATCTTAAGAAGATATGCAATACAATTTTAAGAAAATGCGGAATAATAAGGATCAAAGTAACCCTATACAAAGTACAATATAAGAGAATTAAATATATTGATGCAAATTTGCAATCTAACAATACGAGTATCAAAGATTTTGCCAAAAACGTAGTTCTCCGACAAGTTCAACGAGTGTGTAAAGATCCTCCAAACACATTTGCAAAAGGTAAGAAATGTGTTCTTTTTCAGGGTAGAAAAAAGAAGCTGTCTAAATGATACAGTAGAATAGTTATGCAATTTTCTTTTATCTCCAAATTATCAAATTTCTTAATTATATATACTACCAAAAAGTTCTTTGAAGAGCTAGTTTAAACTAGTTTGAATTATTATTAAAGAAAATAATGGAGTACGAGTACTTTCTAAACCATTTAATAATAAGAGTACTTCGTAGAAGTATTTGTGTTGTATAGTAATTGCAAAAGATACTTCTCGATTAAAAAGGCAGACATCAGAAATGTACCCTTTGTCAACATGTGAATTGTCAATTTGTGTTTATGTACAAATAAATTTTGTTAGCAATTTTTAAATAATTGCTAGTTACATGCTAGCCATTGTGGAGGTACAACTTTTTGTAGCTTTACTCTATCTTATGCTACGGAGTATTATATTTATTGTTTAATATATTTTATGTCATCATGTGGGACATACTACCTCCGTTACACATTATTTGCAACGATTTGAGAAATTTTTTTTAATCATTGCAATTTATATGTAATGGAGGTAGTAATAAAACTACAAAGAAGTAGCTTGTCATTGTAGATGTTGTAGCTTAAATCATATATAACTTGAGGAATAATGATGTGGTAACCCTTAGCTACATGTACATGTAGGTAGTCACTGTGAATGCTCTAATACTCTACAATACTTCGTTACATTCCCAAAGTTTTATCTGATAATCAAAGTTTGTACGGAATTAAAAGAACCTACAATTGTTAGCAATTCTATAAAACGGAGTGCAAATTAGGCAATTTATTAATTAAAAGAACATCAAAAACGAAGATAATGAATCCAAGTCACGGAGTAATAAATTCATACTAAAATAATGGAGCCATGCATGCATGCATGCCTTCGCATAGAAATAAAGCCAATGACCAAATTTCTCTTTCATTAGTCATTACTTTACTTAAAGTCCATTTCTCTAGATTTTTCACTTGCCTTTCTAGGAAAGATTCGCCTAATCCTAATGTATATACGGAAAATGTTTGATTAATGTTGGATTGCAACAAATATTCAAGATACCGAGCAAGACTTGATCTAGTGAAAAAGTTTCAATTATATATTCAAGTTGGAGTGATCTTTGTATCTTACAATCATAATTAATGAGCTATTAATTACGATCAAATTCCACTACGGACAATTTGAGGCAAAGACTACTTTATCCTTTTCTCCCACTCTCAGAAAGATTAGCCCAATAAGTCCGACTAGGTTGATTTGTGAAAGTTTCCGACTTTATATATTTATATATTTATATCAAATGAATATACTATGTAGTCCCTATTACTCCGTACGAAAAAGGCTCGTATATAGGGAGTATATGTGTATTTCCGTTGGTTAAGTTGGTTGATGTAGGCATGTAGCTATTGGAATCCGGGACCAGCTAATTGTAAAATTCAGAGACTTTATTTGGATTTAGAACCTTAGGTACCGGTATTAATATTGGTCATTGGACCAATTCAAGTACGTTTCCATGCATTGGCAATCATCTGTAAATCATTTACAGTAAGATTTACGGAGTAATTCAGTAGTTTACGCAATTTTCAGGCAATAACTACTGCATACTAATAAGTTAATTACAATTATTGGATCTCATTCATGGTCTTAAATCAACATCAGTGTTTTTGCAATAATAGGGCAAATGAGTAATGGGCCAATACAGTACTATTGCTCCCTCAACTTTCTAAGGTGCATGATTTGCATTATACTCCCTCCGTTTTTAAATACTTGCTCAATTTCTCATATGCGTGGGGTTTTAGGAAAAATTGGAGAAAGTATTAAAATAGGGAGATAGTGGGGTTGGTGAAAGGTAAATTAAATGAGAGAGAATCTAAAAGTAATAAAATTGGGTCACTAGTTGAGAAAAATGATTTAAATATTATAAAAGCTTTCCAAATAAGAAAACGGAGCAAGTATTTACAAACGGCCGCAAAAGGAAAGTGGAGCAAGTATTTAAAAACAGAGGGAGTACTATATTTGAAAATTTGGATTAGCTATTTAAGCGAGGAACTCTTTGATTCAGAAATATGTAACAACTTAAAAAGATGAAAAAAAAGAACCACAAATTTATTTTTGCTTGTTTAATGAGTAAAACTATTGAATGAAAAATAAAAATATAGAAAAATCCTAATAAAATATTGTTACTCCATAGAATGTTAAGGCACAAGTCAAACCAGTCAAATAAAAGTGTGATCGGAGTAGTTAATACAAAAAATAGTTAATACAGAGTAGGATATTAGATGAGTTAAGGTCAAATACAATCCCTAAACTAACGTATTTGTAATATTTTAATTAGTCCCTAAACTGTTGAGTGAGGCAATTTGGTCCCTTAGTCATCACAGAGTACTATTTCCAGCTAAATAATTTAGGGTCCTTGCCTAGTCATCCATAGTTTAGGGACCTACAAATCTACAATGCATAATTAGGAATAATTTAGGGTCTTTGTTTGCTTAGTCATCAATAGTTTAGGGACTTCCAAAAAAAATGCTTATGAAGACATGAAAAAAAAAAATCCTGACAAACTAAATCAGTTAATAATCTAGGGACTTTGCATTTAATGTATCAACATATTTGTACATCAAATTATCCAAAATTCGTCTAATAAAAATTAAAATAATTGTTACACATTGAAATTGGCAATATATGGCAATATGTTCTTCATACTGTTGTTGATCATCCAAAAATATCATGTGCTAAAAAAATTATTATGGCCTTATGGGTGCATTAGGAATTCAAATATTAGGTACCTACACATATAACTATCTCAATTAGGGACTTTAATAGAACAAACTATTTTTGCAATTGTGACTGTTTAATTTGTTTTGTATTTTATTAAAAAGCATGAAAAGTAGTTGCATTTGCGGGTCAAATAATTTATCAACAATAAAACATTTTACATCAAAGTTCTAAAATATTCAAACCATACCTCACAAAAGTTCATATAATTGTCAAGAACATCATAGATAAGCATAATTTAAGTAAATCGACTATAAAATTTCACATCAAAACTCCTAAAAAATTCAAACCCTGACTCATTTTTTATAAATAAAAAAAGGACATAAACTGATAAAGATAAAGAAAAATAGGATCAGATGATTCACCAAATTCCCTCCCAAACATAACAGTACAAGGGAGCTCGTGTTTTTTTTTTTTTCTTTGAGTTTGAAGATTAACCGTTTTTGTAGTCCCTTAACTATTCTCTTTAATATATAAATTATTAATTTGACAAGTCCTTAAACTATTGTAATAAAATAATAATTAAAGTTTGCCATATAATTTTTAATGGTCCCTAAACTATTGATGACAAGACAAGGTCTGTAAACTATTTGGCCGGAAATAATACTCTTTGGTGGCTGAGAGACCAATTCGCCTTACTCAATATTTGAGATACTATAATGCTACAAATTCAATAGTTTAGAGACCATATTTGACCTTAACTTGAAATTAGACAAATGATACTCTAAAGTACATTGTTATTACGTTGGTAGCCAGTAAAGTATAAATTAAGGACATGTTCTCTTCAGCTTATTTTCAGTTCAGTTCAGCTCTAATCAGTTCAGTTCAATTCTTAATTTCGTTCTCTCATAAAATATTCAGTCTAATCAATTTAATGTAGTTCAGTTCAATTCAGTAAATAAGAATAAGCCCTAACATATGAATTAATATAGACAAATCACAAGTGCAAATAATGTGCAATAGTAATGGATTGATCCAATAATAAATATGTGAATCCTGTGAGCACTGCAGCAGTACTAAAAAGCGAAAACAACGCCATGTATAATTGCACAACCTCTCGTGCAACTATCCACAATATAAACCACACTCATAATTGATAATTCATACAGTAAAAACAAACCTTGTTTTAAATTTTTATCTCCACCATCATTACTTCCTGACAATAACTTTTACAGTAGTGCTTCCTCTTCTCCCTTCACAAAACAAATTTATTATTTTCATTTTTTAATTTTTGATTTTGGACCCTCCTTTCTTCCAAACCGTACTTAAACATATAAGAGAGAGGAAAAAAAAAATACATAAAAACAAATCTACCGTTCTTCTAGTCGAATACTCTGTACAACAATTATGGCTCCTCCTTCTTCTTCCTCTGTCAGCCCTTCTCTTCCTTCTCGCTCACACCTCTTCACTCCTGTAATTTTCCCATCTACTTTTCTTTCTTTTTTGTTGGTTTCAATAAATTTATCATGTTACGAATACTCGAGATACATTTTTGGTTCATGTACCCGACCCCATTTGATACAATAACCCTTTTACATTATTGTTATCATTAACATTTTTGAATTCAATTCTAATTTTTAAATTTTTTTGTTTTGGTTGGATTTGCAGATACAAGAAGGAAATGAGAGTGAAGAAACAGAAGAACGACACCGTTTTGGATCAGTTACAACACCGAGTAATAACAGTACAATCGCCACCTCATCAGCCGGAACAGACACCGTGTACCACCACAACCCGACCCCACTTCACGAACCCGGGAAAAAACCCGCCGGAAAAACCCGTAAAACATCGGGAAACTCAACTTCCTCCACTTATTCCGACCGTGCTGTATCCTGTAACAACTGCCGTCCGACAACCCGCGAGAAAACCTCCGTTGTTGTCGTCCCTGTCGACAACCACCTCAACAAACACCAACACTCTCTCTCCTCATCATCTGCAACGCCGAGTCCTAATGGTTTATTCAAGTCTCTCATCGCCGGAATCTCTCGCCGGAGTCCAAAACCGTCACCGTCGCCGGCGCCGGAATCTTCGTCGGCGGCGGAGAGGGAGGAGCACTGGAGGATTGCGGTTGCGGAACTCTCGCATAAACTCGTACAAGCTACTAGAAGACGAGACGAAGCGATTCTAGAAGCTTCGAAGCTTAAATATTCCATGGCTGAACTTGAGAAGAAGCTTAATCGGTTGGAAATCTACTGTCATAATCTTAAATCTGGGCTCGAGATTTGTAACCAAACCCAGGCCCATGTTCAGGCCCAAAGCCCGGCCCGGTTTCCAAGCACAAGCCCGGGTGGTTCTTGGAACTTCCCTAGCAATCATAACAACCATGATCTCATCGTCAAGAATTTCCTCGTTGCGGTTTCCGATGCGCGATCCTCGATCCGTTTTCTCAGTAAATCGCTCTCTTCTCAGCTGAAATTAATGGGGGTTAAGGTGTTCGAGAGGTTAAGTACAATCTTACGATCCTATGATTTCAAGCTATCGTCATCGTCTTCATCGAACTCGAATAGCAATCAGTATAAGAGTCTCCAGTTTTACCTGGAGGCTTTACTGAGTGCTTCTTTCTACGAGGATTTCGAGTGTTCCGGGTTCGGTAAGAGCTCCACGGATCGGATCCTGAACCCGATTGACCGTTGTGAGGCTAACTACTCGGCGTATAATGCGTTGAAGGGATTGGCGTGGGAGGAGGTTTTAAACAAAGGGACTAAGCATTTTAGTGAGGAGTTTAGTAGATTTTGTGATAGGAAAATGAGTGAGATTGTAAGTATGTTGGGGTGGAATAGGGCTTGGCCGGAACCGCTCTTGCAAGCGTTTTTCGGGGCGTCTAAGAGTGTTTGGCTGGTCCATTTGTTGGCGAATTCGGTTCACCCTACGTTAACGATATTCCGGGTCGAAAAGGGGGCTCGATTCGACCCGGTCTATATGGAGGATATGGGTGGTGATAAGGCTAAGAAGTTGATACCTACAATGGTTAGGATAATGGTTGCACCAGGGTTCTATGTTAATGATAATGTGGTCAAGTGCAAGGTGATTAGCAGGTATTATAATAGTAATTATAGTGTTTTTAATGGTAATGGTATGTGATTAGTTTATTATCTATGTATTGATTACCAAGAAAAATATTGAAAAAATTAAAAAGGTAGTGTAATAAAGTTTGGTTTTGTTGGTACGTTAGTATTTTATTTGGTTTAGGTAAAAGGGTATATTCTAATTGACCAAAGGTTTTGAAATAAAAAAAGGGAGTCAAAATGGATGATCCAATATTTTGCTGTTTAGCTTTTGGGTTTTAGTGGGGAGTCAAAGTAAGAATTTGGAGTCATTTTGTTGGGATTTTATAAAAATCTTTTGTGATGAAAAATGAAAATGAATTGTCCTTTTCAATATTTCACCCCTTTCTATGGTTAAGAAATTGAAGATGACTGTTCATACTTGTATAATTTTGAGGATCCTTTTGATAGAATAATTAGTTTCACCACATTGGTTTATCTTATCTACGTAGTATTTTAAAAGTTCTTGTGTCATTTTGTTAGGATATGGAATGAATTGCCTCTTATAAATATATAAATTGTTACAAAAATAAAGTTTCGACTTTTTCGGCTAGATATTATACCCTTCTCCACTACAAAAGCTTCAAGTTTTGAAATTAAAATATTTTGTGTAATTGTATTTTGAAATTTTAAAATTGTTTGAGTAGTTTCTATGTTTTATAGTATATTGATAAAACTATATTAGTATGTTGTGTTGTGAGATGCAATGCTTTGATGTTGTTCTCTCTTGAGTCTTGAGGTGTAGTCTTGAATTTAAGGCACACCTACTTCACCGTTTTGAAATAGAAAGTTGTTATGAAGAGGGCACTAAAGCAATTGAAATCAAACAAAAGATGATATAATTACACTGAACACACCCAACTATTTTTGTTGGTTGGCATTAATTGGGATCTTCCTCTGTTGCTCCTCCTTCCTTGATCCACATCATCTCAATTAGGTAATGCCCTTATTAGAATCTACAAGTACTCCTTATTAAATAAGATTTACCGAAAGTGAAATCAATTCGTGTCAAAATTAATAAAATCATATCAATAACGTTACATCGTGTTATTTTTTTTTATCTCCCAATTACTTCGGCTTGTTTGACAATAGTAGAAGTTATAATCGCTGTTAGCTAAGTGAGTAGATATTAGATGTAATGTTAGATGTCAACTAATAATCATTTTGTTAAATTAGCAAGTAACATGGTATATAATAGCTTGTAGAAAACTATTGGTATATCAAAAGTTAAATTGATAAAAGTACATCTACTAAGTCCACATGTCAAACATTTTTTTTTTCAAATTGAGTATTGTAAAATTGGCCATAACAGTATAGATTAAATTACTCTAAAAATTAATATATAAGCCCTAATAGAGATCACATATTCACATTCACTCTTTTCTTACCTGTTACAAAACATTGAATATTACTAGACTACTAGTAGATGCCAAGGTGATGCTACACATACAACACAATGGGAAAGTGGGCCCTAAAATACAAACTAATTAAATGCTGCCAATAATGGGTGTATGTCGGCCACCACATACAACCATTGTATATTTGTATGTGTAGCCGCCTTTTCCTAGATGCCAATATTAAAGTTCCATCATAGTTTGAATACAATGTTAAAACAAAGGAAATAATATAAATCGTAGAATTAAAAGTAAATTTTCTGTATTAAAACAACAAAAATAATAAATTATACGGAGTACTCCATAGTAGACTTCGACTAAGGTCTCAAACATCAAACGACCTGTAATAATCACCAAGAAAGTCATCGATTTGCCCCTTGGTAGAAGTAAACCAATTGAGACGATTAACAATTATATAAACCCATCATGCTATCGCATTATTTTGTTGGCTAGTATAAGTGATGACGAGAAATAGATATCGCCATATCGT
Organism: Chenopodium album; assembly: GCF_948465745.1. Classification (NCBI taxonomy): domain Eukaryota; kingdom Viridiplantae; phylum Streptophyta; class Magnoliopsida; order Caryophyllales; family Amaranthaceae; genus Chenopodium; species Chenopodium album. Next base: position 9,160,176 of record NC_137853.1, on the reverse strand, counting down.
AGGGAAGCATCCTTCGCAGTAAACCGTTAATAAACAATTGCTATCAAAGACACGTAACATTGATATAGATTGGTAATATCAGAAATTATAATTAATGGGTCCATTCACATAAAATTAGCTGGCTTATCAGTTATCAATTATCAATTTATCAATTTATCATACATACTTGGTCAACAGATTTGTCATTTGCGTAAATTTGAAAGCAAACAACAATTTTTACTTTAAATAGTCAAACTACATTATGATAATGTAACACCATAAACAAATGGACTCACGTGTATACTTTACTGTTGTATAAAGCCCAGTTTCTTTTAGTAGTGGGGCAAAATCATATCCAATTTATTAGAATGCCCCATCAACTTTCCTTATCCTTCCCTCTACTAAGTGTCTGATATGTAAATATTATACCAAAAAAATTGTAAGGGTTGAGGTTCGGTTTCTTCAGCTGCTAAATAAAGGCTACAAGTTTTGGCATAATGCCCAAAACAAACACAATTCTTGCATCGATTCTTCCTCTTTTTATTTCTTTCCCTCAGAATCCCTTTTCAAGCTTTCTCTTCTTTAATTTGGGTTTTCCTGGTTGCGCTTTACACTCTAAAGGCTGGTGGCATAAGCTCTTTAAGTTTATTCGAGTTTCTTTTATTTGACATCATACTTGACATATCCATGTTTGCATATTAGTGATTATATGATATGATGTTAATAGTACTTTTGAGCCCAGATGATACGTCGAGTTATTATTAAATATAAGGATAAGCTTTTTGACTAGTTATTAAAGTTCAACACATACCATTGATAATATAATCACTTTTGATGTGATATTTAAATAGGAACAATATTAGTGTTAGGTTAGAAATAGTAGAGACGAGGGTATGTAGAAAATAAAAGAGAATAATTTATCCAAACAAGAGAGAGTGGATCTCTCAACTTCTTCCAATCCACCCTTTTCTCTCCAAAATTAAACATTAGAAGACACCATAAGTATATAGGTTAAGTAGATATATACAAGATGTCGATTGTTTCATATACGAAATTGGTAGAAATAATGATGTGTGTGAGTCTATAACTATTAAAGTTCGTAAACTAAGCAGTAATCAACAAAAACAAATCATTGATAGCTAGCTTGAAAAAAATAGTTGCTATGAACTGACTTTATTTATAAGTAGAAGATAGACAATGAGCAAGATTTAGTTGGTTTATTGCCCTTTTTCCCAAACATAAGACCAGTAATAAAACAGGACAAAAATAGGCTTATATGACAATGAGCAAGATTTAGTTTATACTCACTTTGATGATAGACTACAAGTATGTATTCCCTAGATCATGTTATGCAAAAACAGCATCAATATGACAGGACTTAGAACATCCAGGGAGCTCGCACAAATACTCATATAAATCTGACTCGACTTGTCAAAGAGCCTCGAAATTACTTGTATAAGTAGGAACCTTAACAAGAAGTTTTTCCAAAGCACTAGTGTATCTCAACAAGTACATTACCAACTCCATTGTCTCATAATCTTCGACTTCCTTAAACACAATTTCCATCCTTTTTATATTTTGTAACGAACTTGGAGGTACAGCATACTCGTACATAGCAATCGCATTAAACTCTTCCTCCTCTTCGTTAAACTCCTCTTCCTCAAACCTCGTACTCATCTCAATGGATAGAAACTCTATCTTTGGTGTACAATTTAGCAGACATAGCAATGCTTTCCAACAACAAGGATTTGTTTCTGAAAATACGAGACATGATAGGTTACGAAACATGGGCAATTGACCATCATCATCCAGAGCACTATTAAGAGCGTTAATCACATTATAACATAGCTTAAGCGCCCTAACATTACGAATTGCTCGAAAGAGTTGTAAGTTAATTTGATCCCAACAAGAACTTAACTCGGCTTCAATTAACCCACTTATTTCATTGACAAACCTAAACTCCAAATCGGCCACATCAGTAGCACCAAAGAATTTCAAATTAGGAGCATCAACATCAATGAGGATGCTCTTGTTATAATCACATCCCGAGATCCAGGCAAGAATATAAAGCGACTCTAGATTTAGACGATATAACAATTGGTAACTTATCATCTCCGTAGCTGTGGATCAAACTCGCGGTCAATGACAACTCTTTAAGACGGGGACAAGACTTAAACAGGTTACCAAAAAGACATCTGTTAGCATCAGTCTCTAAACGCAAATGAAGTTTCTGTAAATTAGGGAGATTAATCTTTTCAGGTAAAGAAACGACGACGTTTATACTCAAAAAGAGATTTACTAACGATTGACATTGAAAGAGTTGAGGTGGTAACGTTGATGTAAGATGCTGTAAATGATTCAAGTATTTGACGTCGATTTCGTGCACTTTACGAGTGCAAAGAAAACGAACCCATGTACCAATACAAGATCCTAACGTAGTAAGGTAAGATCCAGTTTCATAGTAATGTCTAGGGTAGAGATGGAGTGAGAAGGTTTTGATTTCAGGGGATTTGAGTTGGAGTAATACATGGTTAATGATGGCAGATGCATCATCATCGCCGGTCTTTAATAATGACGCATCGACACGAAAGGCGGTGATGAAGGTCCAGAGATTGCACCATCGTCGGGATAATACACTGGTTATGACAGCGGATTTGATGGGAAGGAGTGAGAGAATTTCGATGAGGATTGCGTCTGGGAGTGAGCTCAATTGATCCATAGCTTGCAATTTTGATTTTCTTCTTAGGGTTTTGTTTTTTTGGGTGTTTATGTTCTTAGGATTTTGTGGGGTTGTGAATCTATCATTACATACTACGAGTATATATATATGCTAGGGTTCAGTTCATTTCACTTGAAATGATGTGTTTTTGGTTTGAATTTTGAAAATCTAACTGTCTAACTGACCTTTGACATTATTATTATTCAAATATTCAATTTTTATATTCCGTACATAGTATATACAATATTAAATATACATAAAAATAAGTAAAATGAATTTAATTGGAATACGGATTAATGGTTCAATAGACATAGCACAAAGTTTCAAAAAAAAAAAAAAAAAAAAAATGTTTCAACAAAATTATAAACTAAGACCAATGTATGAATTTTACGTACTCTAATATAAACGATAAGTTAGGTCTCGTGCAATGTATGGTATTTGCTAAGTTTTGTAATGAATAATTAAGACTATTAGTTTTACAGTAGTAATTTTTACAGAGGCAAAAGCTAACGAACACTTCAGGGGCGTTTGATAAACTAACTAAAAGTAAAAAGGTTACGGAGTAAATTAAAATTAACATTAATTACACCGATCGACGCGTGATTTTGTCATGCTTTCCCAAATAAATCCCACTTTAAGTGATATTTTAAATGCTTATCCAACGTCCTGCAGACGTTTGTTAGCAAGATCCTTTTATAAAAGTGCATTACTCTGAAATAAAGGAATTAATATAAATTGAATCATGACAAATAATTCTTCACTTGATCTATATCTAAGTTCATAAATAGTGAAATTTTAGCAACCGCTATGATGAGTGATAGATGTGTTACTATTTTTAATTTTATGTTACATACTACAGAGTAATAGCGATGAGCACCCGTCAAAAAAAAAAAAAAAAAAAAAAAAGCGATGAGCAGCATTTGAGGAACGAACTGAGGTTGTTACATCACTAGGAATACAGGCCAAGTATCCATGAGAGAGTTGAAGCATTCATTTGTTCCCTTAATAATAAGAAGTTAATTCTCGCAAATTGAAATTATTTATCCTATTGTGAATTGAAGCTACCTATTTGAGCTTAATAAACCCAGAAATTTGTTTTAAAATGGAAATAACACGACAATAATCTATGGCGAAATGCCTTTTTGGCCTATAATTTGGTGAATTTTTCTCACAAATTCTTGATTTCATCAGCTTTCTTACAAATTACTCAGTCAACAATCATAGAACAATAATTATATGGCAAACTATAGACAAAAGAGTTAGCCATTTGTAGCCAGGTGTATAGACTATCCTAAGCGAACAACGAACTAGCTAAAGAGTTATGGCTATGTCCTAATAAAGAAGAAAAACCACACCTGACCCTTGTCTCTCATCTTCACGCCCGAGTTCCACAGCAGTCTCAGCAACGAGGTTCCTTCTCCTTCCCTGATGATATCTCACCCTCGGCCTTTCGTTTTTTGGTCTCAACAACTAACTTCTTCACATATGCAATATATCCATCAACATTGAATTTTCTTTTGCAGCCAGCATAGTTCATATAACGGACTTTACCAAATACTGGACGTTCTCGCCACCCCTAGAAAAACCACATTAGCTTCAGTGTGAGAGCAAGCAGCACTTAATACTAGAGAAGATTAACAAATAAAAAACCATATGTATGTAGTAGTAATATAGGTAAGAAGCAAAACCTGGTCATGCACTCCACTAATAGACCACATGCAGCCTACGTATCCACTCGGGTCTCTACCATCCAACTCATACTGCATACACCCAACAAATAACTGAGAAACAAGTTTCAATGAAAATCTCTCATTTGACACTTTGAGAGTAAATACTAAATAGCAGAGTTACCTTGTCATTCAAGTAGATAGCTATTGCAAGGGCTTCTTCAGGTCCACTTGTCCATTCAAGAATTTTCTTTGCCCAATACATGCTGCATATCAATTCAGTCCCAATCAATCATATTACTAAGTGGAGCACACAGTATATAGGAAGAAAAGGTTACATACAAGAATTTTCCGTCTTCAACAAGATGAGCAATCAGAAACAAATCAGAACACAGCTAATGAGCATTCATAACTGAATCAGAAGGATTCAGAACACAACTGATGTTGGTCACTGGTGATGGGAGGTAATATAAACAGCTGAACTGTTACTGAAAATCCGAGTTTAGTTCCTAGATGTACAATGGAGGCCATACCAATCAAGCTATATGCTTTCTGTATGCATCAATCTCAATTTAACTATAACCCCCCACCACCCCTTCTAACAAAAAAAGGCACACATAAACACACAAAAGCAGGTGAAACCTGCATCAAAATAGTTCCATTGGAATCACACTGCTGAAAGGCTTGTGATATACCATCCTCTAATAAAGCTAAACTAGATTGCCAAATAACTGTGCAATTTCTATATTTAGGACAAAAAAGACATTACTTTTCAGCCACACTCAGGTGCAACAAAAAAGTCATAAGCCATTAACAGAAAGAAACACAACACTGTTTCATCACATTTAACCAGCATGAATAAGCCTGCAAGAGTCCAGCCCAGCTACAAGATAATTAGTAGAAAATCTATGACACGTGCTTTGTAATTCAAACATATAGACCAGCAATGAAACCATTTCTAACTCAAGCAAGGTGTGTTTGAAGTATAGAGTATAAACTGAACAGATAGTTGGAGTTCTACTAGTTCAGAGTTACTTGCCGCATAAATCCATGCATCTTGCCATGATGAACCATCTCCAACTGAGAAGCATTCCATAGCTGAAAATATAGCAATTAATGTCACACATCAAAAAATCAAAATGAGGAAGCAAATGAAGAAGTTAGCATCTTCTCTAATAAAAAGAGTAGAAGTATATAACAGGCAAGAAAGATGAAACTCTTGCATACTGCTTTTAGACAAATAAATGTTAGCTTACCAGATCAGCAGTTTGTGCCTTCTCCAATTGCTCTCTCCTGCAGTACTATCAATCAGTTTAAAACTGACCAAGTAACAAAATATATCAGCAAGCATTAACCTAAAACAGGTTTTCATTACTTACGTGTACAAGTGTTCCCTTTTATCAGAAGCATGATCCATCAATGTCTTACGTGCCCACTCCCATGCCCCCATGAGTGAGTCATAGTTAGGTTGATAATAGCAGAAGTTATCAGCAAGTTCTCTACGCACAATTAATTCTTCCAAAAATGCATCAACTGCCTTCAAAATCAGAAACAATTAGCGAACATATAATACTAAACTTCATAATTCCAAAAATAAGAAAAGCGAAACATTCTGACAAAATTCTAGACAACAGATGCCCTTTGAATCTCCCCTACTCCCTACTAAAACGAAGCTACTCATCCAGCTTAACTACTAAACTCAACATTCAAGGGACAAACCTCAGGAGCAACTTTCCGGACATTACGAGCCTCAAAAGCACAGCGTTGAGCTGATATTTGGCCAAAATGCAAGTATGGAGAGAGACCAGATAGGGCTTTTGGTTTTAACGGGATATTCCGTTCAGTTGCATAGTTCTTCAATCTCTTTGTTAAGAACCCATTCTGGCTTCCCTTCAAGACTTCAAGTGCAGCAGTCTCACCAGGTACACACCAATCAACTTCTGGCACTCCTGCTCCCTTCCTAACCACAACAATCAAAGTTTAAATTCTATCATACAGAATACAAGCTTGTGACAAAAATTATCAGCCAGAGGAACAACCATACCTTATAATCACACTGGTTGAGATTTAGTTACAAATTTCATAGCGTATACAATTTGACACATTAAACACGCTATGTTCATATTTAAGACACTCCCCCCACCTCCCCAAATCCCCAAAGACCCCAAATAGATATTAATGTATGAAATCAGTTACATAACTGCAAACTTATAATCAACAAATTCTTACTTGAGACGGTCTTCAATGAGCTGATCCCATTGTATGATAGGAGGTGAAGAACCCCAACTCCTATTTGGAGGTTGAAGAATTGGATAATCAATCAAATAAGTAGGTAACAACTTATTTATTTTAGTCCTAATAGTCCTAGCACCATACTCCAACTTGCTTGATGCTTCCCAAATCGGCACCACGTTGTGAGCATCAACTTCATGTATTGATACCGAATCATCCACTCTCTTACAAAGTTCTTCTTTGAATCCTCGAATTTCCCTCAAGGGTGTGAAGTCAGTAACTAGCAGAGAAGCCCCACATTCTACCAAAAACTTAGGAATAGTCTCTACAACTTCTCCCTGTATGTGAAGGAAACATATCAATCAATTTTTGGAAACATGATCAACCTAATAAAATTGTTAAAAATGTACTTTGTAAATGCTTATTGTCCCATGTAGGAAGTTCAGTTAAGCAACTATACCCACCTCTTTCGGTGCATAATGCTCATTATGCACTCGTGTCTATGATCTAATTTACGGAGAGCAAACCCATTTCTAATTATTACACAAACAAGCTACTTGTACAATTCTACACAATGTTACTTGACTTGTTGAACGAGATTAGTTCACGCAATGAAAATTGCTACCTTATTCAATTAAACTAGCCCAAAAGTGTACCACTAGCATGTACCAATTCTCTTTTATCAATCACAATTCACAACGATTAGCAAATTAAATAACATTGCATCTATGTATAAAATGTACCATAAAAAAGCCAAATTTTCAAATACATTCCCTAACCCTTAAAAAATAACAATGTCCCCTTTCTTATCTTTATTCTTGAATTCTTGTATTATCAGACCACGTATTAGTTACACAAAAACCATTAAAACTAAACCGAAACACGAACAACCCAAAAACAAAAAAAAAATAAGAGAAAGAGAGAGAAAAAGTGGTTACCTGGAAAAGGAAGAAAGGGATAGAAAGGGAATTAAGCAAAGAAGATTGCAAAAGCTTCAACCCTCTTAACATAAACCCTAATTGTCTAGCATTTGCACCCTTAAACCCATCAAATAGATTAAATGCAACTGCAATTGGAGCATTCCTCTTGTTTGCTTCATCAATGGCGTGGATTAATGCCCAGTTATCTCTGACCCTTTGATCCCTGAACATCCAGTATACAACTGCCCCATTCGGGTTTGAGCCCGGTTTTATGACCCGGATTCTTCCGGGTTGGACCGTTGCTGTTGGGCCTGGCATTGAGGTCATTGGGTTGATCTTTGGCCGGAGAATTGTGGGGTCAGAGGAAGGAGAAGAGAGAGAGAAAGAGGGTTGTGTGTGATTTTGGTGACGGTTGAGAAAAGGGAAGACGAAATGGAGGGAAATTTTTGGGGGGGATTTTTGTGGATTTGGAGTTGTGTACGTGGCCGTTGTTGGTCTTGACACGATATGCTTGTATATCAACGATATATACAATTATACACCATGACTACTTTATAATGACCTACTCATATATTATTCGGAGTTCTCCTCAGCGCATAGCTCCTATTTGCAAAGTTTGCATATAGGAGGGCAGGGTGGTAATTTATGGTGCATTAGTCAGCATATGAGTGTTTTTGTTTTTGTTTTTTTTACTTGATGACATGTCAATGCCGTTTTGAATTTGAAATGTAACGGGGTGTTGTTGAGTGAAATGAGAATTCATTTCATTTCTTCGAGGCAAAATTAAATTGCTTCTCTCTCTACTTTCCTTCTCTCCTTCTCTCTCTCAACTGCATTTGAGTATTCTTCTGTACTCTTCGTCTTCGTCTTCTTTCCTCGGTGTTTAAGCTTCTCTTCGTCTCCATCTGTCAACTGGTCGTTTGCTGACGGTAGTGGTGGTGCGGCTGCTTCGTTCGTTCGGTGTTTTTGAGTACAATTGAGTTTAAAGGTAAGGCTTAGTTGTTTAATCAATTTTATTTTGTGTTGTGATGATGAAATGGACTACGGATTCATGATTTGATGTTGCGATGCTGATTTGTTGTTGGTTTATTTCGTTTATTTGCATGCTTTAATTGTTAATTTTGCTAAATTTAGTGAAGTCGCGAATAGGTAACCTTCAAATTGAATTAGGGTTATCGCGTATGGAATTATGGGTTTGGTTTTATGATTTTGATTTGTTGTTTGCTATGTTGAAGGTAAATTTTGCGGAATTATTTGAAATTGGGTAATTAGGGTTTGTTTTGCGGGCAATTGCATAAACAATTCTTAGGAATTTAGATTGTTGTTTTGTTAAATTATGGGAAAAGAAACCAATAACTAATGAAATGTGGTCCTTTTGTGTGTAGTTATAGGAAATTGCTGGTTTATTCTGGTTCTTTGGTTGAATTGAATTTGCTGAGTTGTTGCTAGAGTAAGAAGGTTATTTGTGTATTTTGGTAGAACTGAATTTGGGGAGTTGCTGTGTAATGTGTGGTTACTAGGTTAGGGGTAATTGTAGTATGACTTAAACTTGCATAATAGACATCCATAGATAGTATTGAGCAGTACAATGATTTATTTGTGTTTTATGTATGATTTTTATTCTGTGTTTACGTGGGGGTTAATTTGTGATATGTGATTAAATCGTGATAAATAGGATTGAGTAGTGAAATAATTGGTTGTTCAGTTGTGATTTGTTATTTGGTGGTTTGTGAAGGGTTAGTTTATATCTATGTTCATTTATCCTACAGAGTAATGAAGAAGAAGAGTTCTGTTAGTGGTAGTGTGAAGAGGGATGTGGTGAATGATGGTGCTAAAAGCAAAGGGAAGAAGAAATTAAAACCTACTGATCCAGTGGTGTTTGAAAAAGAGGAGTTGGAGGACACTAGTCAGGAAACCACTAATGTTTCTGATGAAGACTGTTCAGAGTATGATGCAAGTGAAAATGGTGAGGAGGATGAGTCAGATCCTGATGATGATGATGAGGAGGAGGAGGAGGAGGAGGAGTATGATGAGGTAAAAGAAGGGTGGAAGGAACTAGCAATGAAGTTGATGCAGGATAAGATGACATCTGGGAAGAGGAAGGGAGGTAAACAAGTGAAGAGCAAAGCAAAAAGGGCAAAGGTAATAGTTTGGAATGGTATTTAGTTATGATTAAGTACTATATTAATTTGTGACTAGATGATTAACATGGTTTGTACTCTGCAGGTTGGGGTTAAGAAGACACAAGGTGATAGGGTTAGGGAGAGAGGGATTGTTGTAAAGACCCAGTCCAGAACAACTCAGAAGGTAAAGTTGTCAGTGTTGGTGTTATTGTATCTGATGATTAGCTATTACATTTCGATATTTCAATTAGAAGCTTGCCATGGTTAGATGCATGTGTTTTGGGATAATTTTTGATGTTTGATATTTTGGTGTTGTGCATGCACCAAACTTGAATGGTGTGAGGGCGTTTGGTACCTTGGTTCAGAAGTTCGATGATGGCAGGAGAAAGTTGGTAGAAGAAATGGGGTTTGGAGGGCTGCTTTTTTCACCACTGTCCTATCTTCCCCGGAAATTTGCTTACTGGATTATGTCTAGGGTGTTAGCAGATGGGTCCATGGTTTTTGGTGATGATTTTGTGCTACCGTTGACTGCTGTCCAGGTGGAGTATGTCCTCGGTATACCCAGGGGGTCGAAGGTAGTGCCATCATCAATACCAGAAAAGAAGCAAGCTGAGTTCAGCAGAATTAAGTCGTTGTTTGCAAAGAGTGATAACATTAATTTGGCAAATGCTGCTGGCTCATTGGTTCGAGCAGATCCAAAAGGGAAGGTGTTGCCTCTTACCACGAAGGCGGAGAAGACTGACTTCAAGATTGGGTTTTTAGTTGTTGCTTTGGGGTACATATTGTGTGCAACAATAAACTCAACTAATCTGGCAGTAGCTTTGAATGGAGCTCTTTTGACGTACGATGATGCTGCCAACTATGACTGGTGCACATTGGTGCACAACTGGATGTGTTCTGCATCAAGGAGGTTCCAAAAGAAATTAGACGATCAAGGGTATGCTGCAGGATCTGGTGGCTGTATTCTGTTTGCTTTGGTAAGTGTATATTTGTATTTTGTGTTGTTGTAAATTTTGGTTGAGGAGTTTGAACCTTTACACGATGCCTATTATTTTATATATGCAGATATTTTATCTTGATCATCTTCATCGTGTGCCTATGTCTTGGGGCTTGACACCGAGGCTGAAGGCATGGTCTCAGGATGTAATAAGCAAAGTTGTTGCAGATGATAAATTTGATTCGGGTGACTATGGGCGTACTCCGGTAAGATTAATTAGCGTTTTGTGTTGGGGATAAATGTGTGAATATATTTGGGTGTTGCTTCTTCTGATTATGTTATGTTGTTCTTTAGTCGTTGAATATCGCCTATGGTGAGGACCATCCGTTAGGTCCCCGTGATTTTGATCGAACAAGTGGATCAAAGAATGCTGTTGTAGATAAGGTTGTAACAGAAGTGCCTGTTTCAAGGTCTGAGTTTGTGATGGATGATGAAGAAATTATGGATAAGGTAGTGATTTTTTGTGTTAAAGTTATGGATTTATTTTGATGTATATCTCTGTCAAGGGTTATTTGATATATGTGAACGTTGTTGTTGGTAGGTGGTGGAGAAGGTGATGGAGCACGTGACTCCTCAGATTAGTCCTGCACCTGTAGTGGATATCGAGGGAATCATGGAAAAGGTCTGAACTTGACTCTATTTTACAAGTATGATGGTGAGTAGGCATTTGTGTGTCTTTGTCAATTGTTGTTGTAATTGTGTTTACATCTTGTGTAGGTTGTTGAGAAGGTGATGGATCGGGTGAATCCCCGTTTGAATTCCCAACCCGTTGTAGACGTGGAAGGAATGACTGGGAAGGTAGTACCCTTGTGAAATAGACTAGTCAGGAATTATTTAAACTTGTATAAATTTTGTCGAGGGTTGTGGTATTTATTTCATTTGTTGTTGTTGTAGGTGGTGGAGTCCGTACTGGATCGGATTACCCCGCAGTTGTTGACTGCTTTGGATAAAAGAACGAACTCTATTTATCTAGGGGTGACTGAATTATTCGCACAGGGCGTTGCTACAGCGACAAAAAATAGAGAGTTGGCTGGGAAATCTCTGCAGGATTCAGCTGTAGTTGATGCATCTGCAAGTCGGAGCCAGGGTTTAGGTGTGCCTACTCCAACTGAGTCTGAGTGTGAGAAGTTGGTTGTGGCTGATCCTACACCAAGTGAGTGTCTGAATCAGTGTGACACCTTGACTCCTGAAAACCCCATCCAAGCGGGGTCGTTGAACGAAGGCGATAGGTTGCAGGCTGGTTTAGATGCTGATGCTTTAGGTGAGAACCCATCAATGACAGTGACTGAATACACGGGGGGTATGGATGTACTAGGTGACTTGGAGAAGGAGGGTTTGGTTGGTTCTGGGGCTGAGAGGGAGGAAGCAGATGTGAATGCTGCTCAGGATTTAGGTGTTGTGGATGAAGTAGATCGGAGAGGTCCTCAGGAGTTAGGTGTCAGTGCGGATGAGTAGGAGGAAGAGGATGATGAAGCCAGTAGTGGCTTTCTGCTTGGTTGGGTAGGTACCAGGGGCACGACTGTGTACGATGATAAGGGAGTAAGTGATGATTCCTCTGATGGGGAACAAGAGGAAGTTGAAGAAGGGGCCGGTACCGCCGACAAACGTGTGGTAAAACCGACTGAGGCCGCGTGCTCCCAGAAAGCGTCTGACACAAGAAGGCATACTACGTTTGAGAGTCGTATGCTACGGTATGTCTGTTCGTGGAAGGAGCTTAATGATCCTTTGTGGTAGACTTCTTATTTTATTTCATGATTTGGTTTTTTCCATGACTGTGTTTTTAATGCTAATTGTGGGTTTTAATGCTCATTGGTGCAGTCCTGGTCTCGTGTTAATATCCTGTGGTGACATGACAGCAACTCAGAGGGATGCTTTTACAGTTGTGCACCCAAGAGCAAGGGTTGGAGATTAGTACGTAAGGATGGTTAGCAAGCTTTACACAAAGCTCTGGGCTACCACGGAGTTTTTGAACCGTAGCAAGCGCATTATGTTTGATCCGAGCTTTGCTGTGAGTATTGTATTTTCACCCTGTTTAATGTTGTCTGAATATGCAATGGTGCTTTATGAGTATGACAAGGTACTTTGATTCCACAGAACCGGCTGTTGTTGAAAGAGGACAATGAAGCGCATGTGGCTGAGAAGTATGGGCAGTTGTTTCTTAGTTACAGAATGCGTGTTGTGAAAACAGTAAGTGTGGCCTTGGAGTACTGATGATTTAATAAACTGTCTTTATTTCCTACGTAGCTGATGGTAATCTTTATGAACTTAATGCAAATCTTTGTCCCTGTGCTAATTGTTCCTCGGGAGTCTCTAGATGATGCACATTGGTTTTGCATTGCACTGGATCTGAAGGCCAGAAAGCTGTGGATGATTGACTCAGTATACCCTGATCCTTTCCAAAAGCATGCACAAGTACTTAGGACTATGGTATGTGAATTGAATTAGTCAGTACCTTAGAGTCTTTCTTTTTTAATGTTGTTTGATGTTTACCTATGTTAATCATTAACTTGGTGTCCAGCTCAAAGGGATTGATGTGCTCTTTACAATGAGTGATCAGTCCTGGAAGGATGGGGAGATACATGGCTGGGAAAAGTGTATCGTTGAGCCAAAAGGCCCTAGCAACGCGTGAGTTTATTTGTACAAATGTCTATCCTGTATGAGCCTTGCCATTTATCAACTTTGACTTATTGTGTCCCTCTTATTTGTCTTTAGGTTATACTGTGGGGTGTTCATGCTTGCTGCAATCAAGTTTTGTGCAAGAAGATTCACAACAAAGTTTGGTGTGGTAAGTGTTGCCTTATCTCTGAAGGAGTTTGTTTCTCTTAGTTTGGCCTTCAACCATTTATACATGCTGACCTAACTACTCTGCCTCGATGCAAATGTAGGGCAAGATACACATGGCTAGGGCCAACTTATTTCTGGATGATGCACAGTGCGATGCAAATGATTTGAAGGACAAGCTCGAGGAAATAGTGCCTGCCGGGAGGAAGACTCGACAACATCAATAGCTTTGACAAAAACATTAGTTGGGGGGAACAAAAAGACCCACCCAGGTTGCTAAGACTGCAGCGACAAACAGGGTGTCTCGGCGTGGTGGTGCAGCAGGCTGTGGAAGAGGTGCAGGCCGTGGAAGAGGTGATGCTGGTTCTGGACGAGGGGCAACGGTTGCTGGACAGGGACCCACAGAGGCTGGTGGTGCAAGTGGCAGAGGAGTGCAGCCACCGGTGGAGGACGTGCCACCAAACAGGCCGAGGCCGAGACAATGGCAAGTACGGCAGAGGAGCCCCGACAGCCCCAAAGACGTCCTACCCTATGCTCCGTATCATGTGCGTGATCGTTGGTCGCCAGAAGTATCTGCCCAAGGATCTGGTGATTACAGTCACTCAACTTCCACCATAGAAAAATTCGACTGATAACCTCTAATCATCTAGTGTATATGCCTTTTGATTTATGTTGCAAATAATATCATCTAGTGTTTGTTGTAAACAAGTTTGAACATTCTATTAGTTTCAGTATGGTACTGTTGAACAAGTTGTTTATGTTTTAACTCTGATGTATTATACTCAAATTAAGTTATATTTTGAATGTTGTGAATTAATCCCATTACTCATTCTTGTTTTCTTTTTTATTGGGTTTTAAATTAAATTGATACCATTCATATGGAATAGCAGAACTCGTTACTTCACACTTATACTTGGTACTATGCACCAAAAACAATTGTGCCATTTGAGGATGAATGGTACAATATTGATATACATAAAGTACCACTACATACCCCCCTTTTCTAGCAATCCCTTTAAACAACATATTAAGAAAGAGTAAATTACAAATCATCATTCCTTATATCAGGAAAAATACATATATCTAAATAACAGAAATCTGGGGTTCAATTACCCTGAAAAAATACGTAATCCAGTCATTATTTGAGACACAATTACAAGAGGGGATGGGAACTTGGGGTACCCATACTGTTGTAAGGAGGACTTACTCCAAGCAGACTAGCAAAAACCCCACCAGAGTTACCACTTCTACTAGTGAAGTACCCTAATGACCCATCAACATCCCTCATTTGAATTCCTCTGACCGATCTAATGTATTCATTTCGTGACAAAGACACAGGTGTTTGGGCAGCCGCAACAGCTGCCGCCTTCTTTGCTCTTGCCCTTGCTGTATTTTTTTTCTCTGGTGGCAGCCTTTTCTTTTCCCTTTTTCTCTGTGCAAGAGGGATACCTTACATTCGTGGTTCGATGTGACTTCTTTTTCGGCAAGGGTGGGTCTTTAATCACACCGGGGCTGAACCTTCACAACTGCCAACATAAGCACTACCAGGTGTGCTAGTGTTTGGCAATCCTGAACCTTGTACCCCAGGTGTGTGTGTGCCCTCACCTCTACTATTTTGTCCAACTGATGAGGGTGTGCGGTCAGTAGCAGCTGTTGTTTCAGTTTCAGCAGCATTAGCACTCTCCCTTGCTGCTTTTGCTGCTTCTTCACGCTTTTTGGCTACCATTGCTAAAACCTCATCAACGCTGACATCCATCAATTACAAAAGCTCTGCCACAGCCTCAACACCTTCCTTACAAGTGGAAGCCTTGGAGCAAATGGGTTCATAAGTACCCATAAGTTTGTGATACTGTCTCACTTCATCTGTCTTCAATGGATCGTGGTATGCCACTTTAACTCGTGTGTGCTTCCGTTGCACGTCCTTCCGCCAACGACGCAAAACGTACTTCTCAGGAACAATGGTCATTCCACTAAGGTCATACACTAGGATCATGTGCCTACAAATTATCCCACGACACTCAAAGTGTTTACAATCACATACAGCTTCATATGTGATCTTGTCAAAACACACCCTATAGCATCTCCGTGCTTTCGTCACTTCCTCTTTCCTTGCATACTTAGGCTTGATCCAAATACGATCCTCAATAACAAACTCAACCATAGTAGTCCCTATTTCGATTTGATCCAAGCAGCGCAAATACAAAATCTTAGTGCACTCCCGTTGCACTTCTTTGAATTTGGCGTCTGCATAACACTTTTGGAACAATAACTCCGCTGGGAAATCAGTGACTACTGGCCTGACATAACGCAGTGTGTTTGAGTCGGCTATTCTTTCAGCTTCCGCTCTAATCGACATAGCATCACAGTACCGAACAACAAACTCAGACAAGGTCGTGTGACTGTCAACATATCCTTTAAAAAAATGGTTGAAACTCTCGGATCGTTGCGTTGTTTTCATTCCCGCCCAAAAGAAATGCTTCAAGTATGCAGGGATCCACATGTGCCTCTCCTCATACAGCCCCGTTGTCACAAACAATAGTGTATCTGAGTATCAATCACATACAATCTCAACATGAATCTGACTGTAACTATGTGTGTGAGTGAGACTATGATAACGTATTATCACACAAGCTGAAACAATAACATGTAGCATACAATTTGCACCACATACCTTCAAGCCACTCATTGTCTTCCAACTCGTAGTACAAAATTGCTTCCTCCCAACGATCAACAAACTCATCAACTTCCAAACTCCCATAGATTATATTTTCCAACTCATCCTTTATTGCATCATAATCCTCAAGCTTCCCTAGGTACTTCCCAAACTTGTGAAGAATGTGCCATATGCACCACCTGTGGCACGTAACAGGCATTGTCGCGCGTAAAGCTTTTCGAATAGCAGGATCCTGATCGGTAAGGATAGCCAAAGGAGCTTTACCCCCCATGCAGTGCAACCATGTTCTGAAAACCCACGCATACGTCTCCGCAGTCTCCCGAGAGATTAAGGCACACCCAAACAATATACTTTGCCCATGGTGGTTGACCCTAAGGAATACCGCAAAAGGAAGATGAAATTTATTAGTCAAGTAGGTGTTATCAAAACACACTACATCGCAAAACTCCTCATATGCTGCCCTGCTACGCGCATCTACCCATACAACATCTTGCAACGCACCATCCTTCCCAAACCTACAAAGATGAAAAAAATTTTGATTGTCTGAACTCATTTTGTTAAAGTACTCAATCATCCCATTAGCATTGCCCTCCGTAACCTGAAGTTTCTTCTTCTCCGCCACTGCGTTCTCCAAGTCCTTCTGAGTAAAACCCATCTCTTCCACTCCATTGCGTTCACGTGCAAAAGAACTATACATCTGGGATGTTTTAACCCTAGACTTGTTCGCATTTTGAACCTGCTTCACCAAGTGATTGTTCTTCTCCAGCAACTCATGCTTCCGAAACATCGATACATCCTTCGCTTTTCTAGGTGTAACAATATGACCATCATGCTCCAAATTCTGCTTTCTAATTACCTAGTTCCCATCCTCATTCACACTAGCATATATCTCAACTGGACAACCACATTTTTTGGATTTCCGCTTCACAACTGTTTGTTCATCATGTGTCAAACCTTCCTTTAACATATCTACTTTACGCTTCCTTGAAGGTTTCCCGTAGCACTCACATGTCCACTTTGCATTCCTTTTCTGCTTACAACACCTTCCTTCTCCCAATTCCTTCTTCACCTTCCCCTACCCAGCTGCTGCCCTAACAATACCAAACCCCCTCTGTCTACTATATCTCCAAAAATAGGTGTCTACCTCTTCCCAAATTCCAAATACCATGCCCACCGCAGGGGGTGGTATTTCCTCCTCCTCCTCCTCCCCAAAAACAGTCTGAACTATCCCCGTCCTTTTGGGAGTTGTAAACCCTGATCCACTTGCACCTACATCCCCTACAACCTCTTCTGCTTCTTCAAACTCGTCGTGGTCAATCCCTGAGCATCTCCCTCGCTCTCAACCTCATCTACATACTCAAATACTCCTTCACCTTCTTCATCACTACTGCTCAATTCCCGCTCAACTCCTATACCAACAACACCTTCTTCTTCATAATCTTCAAAGTCAAGTCCAACACATACACCCTACATATCAATAAACCAAACTATACATAAATACACAACCGCAACATACACATTGACAAATCGACTACACTGATCACATATTATTGCACATACCACCATTAACAAACAGAATCACAAAATCAATTCTACTGTCTTTGATATTAAGCATATGAATCAGATTGTAACTATAACATACCAGATCATGAACCAATTCTACTGTGTTTGATATTTCAAGCCCCTATAAATACACAGAAGCAGCTCCCAAATCCAATATTTTTATCAAAACCAATAACTTTCAAATTACCATAATTATACAAATTCATCATATTAACAGCAATTCGTTACATTAATACAGCTACATTCAACACACAATGACCAGAATTATACACCCATTACTCTTTAACAACAGATCCACCAACAATATGAACACACGACAAACCCTAACGAAAAATTCGTTCATTCAATTGATAATTAACAGCGTATGACAAAGATAGTCAACAACAATTACAAATACTCACATTTTCAGTATCAAACCGTAGCTCCCTCGCGCAGCCCTGACCACCTTCCTCATGCATGGCTTCAGCTAAATCGACACCCAATATATCCACTAAACGATTTCGCATCTTCTCAATTAGAGTTAGGGGTGAGCAAACCGGGTACCCGGCCAAAATTTTAGGACCCGGACTTGGAATTGGTTGGAACCGGGTCCTGAAATTCAGAACCAGAATTGGAATTGGTTTAACCGGGTCCTAAAATTTAGGAATTGGAATTGGTACCACCGGGTACCGGTTTCGGTTTCGGGTACCCACTTATGTATGTAATTTTTAAAATATAATACAAAATTATCATTCTTATTTTAGCTAGTATCATTATTAGTGTTTAATACTTATATTTATATATGCATTAAGCTATTTGTATTCATGTTAGGTATTAATAATACTTTTTATTTTACAAATTAGATACATTTAACATATTTTTATTATCTAAAATTTATTTAGTTTAGGATATATTGGGTAACCGGGTACCCAACCGGTTCCGGTTCCAAAAAGTTGAGAATTGGAATTGGAATTGGTTATAACCGGGTCCTTAATTTATTACCCGGGATTGGAACCACCGGGTCCAATCTCGGTTCCGTACCCGCCGGTTCCTAACCAGTTCCGGTTCCAATTCCGGGTACCCGGAATTTTTGCTCACCCCTAATTAGAGTATAAAATTAATTATTCGCCGCCAAATCAACTTCAAGTTCATCAACGAGCGAATTCAATACTGGTTTCACCTTCCTCAATTGACTCCACCCCCTTTTCTGAATTATTCGAACAAAACCAGAAAAAATATAAAAAAAACAAACAACTCAGGAGATGATTTCTTGCCTATTGTTTTCCCGCTCAATATTTCGTTTCCCGTTCTAAGATTAGCTCCGTTATACATGTAAGCATACATGTTGGCAGTATTGGGCCCACTTCTTTACACCAACTTCACAATAATCACAGCATTGCCATCCTATGCTATGCGACAAGGGTTAATCATATTATTTGTAAGTTTTTGGGTATGGTCGTATGGTGCACTTGAGGTATGGAGTATGGACTATGGAGTATGGACCGTGCATAGGTCACACCTCACTGTCACACGAATCGAACTATCGAGTCGGTGGATCACGGGGTGCATGGTGCTTAGGCATATATCAATATATCATGTATAAGGTGCACATGTTAATGTTAATGTCAACGTATGATGTGCATATGTTAATATCGACGTATAAGCTGCATATGTTACCGCCTTTGTCGATACATTTTCTTGGCATACTCAAAATGACTAACTATTCTCAACTAACATGTAAGCACCTTTGGGTTTGCTTTTTGGCATTTCCATTGACCATTTCATGGCTTGGCACATTTAAATACTAAACATATCAAGAAATAAGGTATGTTTTATTCATATTATTTTCACTTATTTTAATTATCTTATTAGTATTTTACTTAAGTATGAACTTATTTTAATTTACCTAAACTTATTAATTAGACATTATTATAACTTATTTTAAATCTAATTTGAACTTGGATAACCTTTATTACTCATGCTTCAAAAGTAACAGTTTAACGTATGTAATCAACCCGACCATTAGTTTAAGAAGGTTTAAGCTAGGTTTCCTATTATAACCAATTATCAATAGGAGGAGTAGCCCACTTGGGTTATAAACTGCAAGTCCTGTGCTTTCTTTTTTTAATGTGGAACAAACAATAGTTACACTTACACCTAACATTCTCTACCTCGAGTGTGAGCTTATATACCCCCCGAACATAAACACACCAAGATCTTACAAAACTAGCTATAAGGCAAGGTGACGCTCATAGACGGGAATTATAGAGATAAGGCCTAACCGGTACAGACGATGCCTTTATTAGATAGTATAATCGAACCTAGCTCTGATGCCAGTTTTTTATAATAGATGGGTACGAAACAAGGTAGAAAAGTCCAAACCTCACAAACCAAAGCCTAAAAGAACAAGTTTCTATATTAAAATCAATTGGCAATAGGAGTAGTAGTCCTCTTCTTGTGTTATAAACCGAAAGCTCTTTACTTGGCTTTTGAATGTAGGATATATAAACAATATTCACAATTACACCTAACAACACATGTCATTAGATCGTACACAAGACTACATACATTTGATATGCATTGTGATCTCAACTAGGGGTGTGCAAAAAAGGACCGAGACCGGAAACCGAAATTGGACCGGACCGTTGAATTCCGGGTCAGTCTTCGGTCCTCACAAATTGCTGATTCCGGGGTTCCGATCCGGTTCGGGTAAAACCCAGAATATTTTGGTCAAGACTGGGAAATGTATTTTTTTCTATATAATTGGGTGAAAATTTTAAATTTTATGTTTGAATTTCTAAAAAATTTAGGTATAAAACTTGTAATTTATAAATTCTATGTGAAAAATAGGAAAGCACATATAAAAAACAAGACTTTTAAAAATGATATATACATAAAGATATTAAATTGCAAAAAAAAAAAAAAAAGAAAAGAATATAAATGGTCCATTCTGGTCCAAAATCGGTCCGGGCCAGAATAAACAGGTCCAGACCAGAACCCGAACCAGTTGATTACGGTTTGATCCTCAAAAATAGAAGATTCTGGGTTTCAATCTCGGTCCGGTGCACAACCCTAATCTCAGCATTGAATCTATCCCATCATCAAATGAAAATAAGACAATCTATATATGTACAACAAATATTCTAATTATATGAACACATGTTTAAATAGAAGTTGAGGTATGTTTTTGTCAAACTTTCTATTATTAATTTATGACCATAAGTTTTAAGTTTGATTAGGTTGGACCAAAACCATATGAAGGATATGGACATGAACCCCAAAAAGTATCTAGATTTTTAGTTACTCAGATTTCAAAATTCTATTCTATTTTAATTACTAATACTACCAGTATTTGTGAAATTTGACATCTTTCTCCATTACAATTATTGTTAGAAATTGTAAGATTGAGAAGGTATATATAGATCAACTCTATTTAATTAGGTTGTTTTTGGCATGCTCATGTTGTGTAAATCGTTATGATAATTAAATAGGGATCATTAAAGACTTTAATTTTTGTTTTCTTTTCCTTGTCCAACCACATTTACCAAAATTCTTAATAAAATCCAAAATTTTCATAATGAACACTCCATAATTCATCATGTACAAATGTTTGTTCCATTTATAAAACAAAGAGAGTAATATACTTGTATATTGTCAAGTATCTAAAAACAATTAATCAATGTGAAGAATAAAAACAAAAATTATATGACATCTATTTAAAGTGTTCGAGATATATTAGGGTAATAAACTATAAAATAGACATATAATGATGTCCGATATATGCCAAGGACAAAATATGACTCATAAACATAAGAATTGTGTGTTCAACATAAATCAAGAGAACCATTTACTTGTCATTTATTAATTTAGTTCAACTTAGATAATCAATATAGCTATACGTAATTAGCTCAAATGTCCATGAAAGGTCATCTACTCATTTCTGATATTTTGTTACATACGTTTATGTGTCTACTGGAGGCTGGTAGAACCAAGCAACTCTCTTCTAAATGATCACTGACTTTATTTATCATTTTTTTTAATAAAATAGATGATGAATATTATGTTGTTGTATCGAAATAGGTTGTGACAAATCATACGTCACAAGAAAGAAAACGGATGAATAGAAGGAATGAAAATGATATCCTTTTTGTTTTGGCAATTGGTAAATTTGATTAAATCTTGTTTTCTTGGATTTGAATCAATTGTCCGATTAAATCTTGGTTTTTTTGGATCTTTCTACTTGAGTGTCATGCTACGTATGGTGCAACTTTTACTTTTACGAGTATGAACAAAACATTTCATTGAAAGGGGTGGGGGTGTTGACACTGTTCACTACACTATTAACCACTTTGAAAAAATTTGAGGCCATGAACTTGTAAGTTGTAATATATTCTTTGGCCGACATTAAAAGACAATGTTTAGAAAAAAAGTTTTCACATTCTTTATATGTTTAAAGGTATATAATAATCCATTATCATTTACGGTTGAGTTTCTTATGATGATACATTTATCATTTGTGGTGGTGGTGTGACAGTGTGACACAATTCATATAGGTATACGACTTAGGGCTTATTCTGATTAACTGAATTGAATTGAACTGAAGTTATTAGAGCTGAGCTCTTTGAGTAATATTATGTCTTATCCTTGATTTCATGAGGTTAGACATTTTACAGAATAACAACAGAGTAATATCAAAATGTAAATTCCAGGCACGCAGATTGATGTTATACACTATGTTTTATAAAGTACAAAGCATATAAAATACAAGTAGTACTTCTAATCTCAATATATGCTTACATTGAAGGAAGGAAAAAAAAAAAGTACAAACAAATTACACAATTTTTTTTTCCTATTTTTTTTCGTATTTATTATATTATGTACAGAGATTTGTCCATAACAGTTTCATCAGTATGAATGTAATGCAAATTACACTACTCATTTTCATATGTAAATCATCAAATGAGCTGCATTACATACTCCAATACTCTTCTAGCACTCCAACTTTTACAAAGTACATCTGCAACTATCCACAATTCTTGTATTCACAGTTTCTCTTTTTTTGCTGCATCCAGACAGTTTTTCCTCGGATACAATTGAATGACCAAGCCAATTAACTTTGCGCGATTAAAAATAATCTGATCAATAGAAGCAGTAATCTGTGATGACTGTTGCCAATGCGCCATAAGCTATATATTCCCTTACTAAAATGCGGGAGAATCAAAAGCATATATACATATATTTTCACCGTACCCTCTAGGCACTTAGCTTTACTTATACCGTGCTTCGTATGATTTTCATGACTTGTTTCAGGTATTTAGATTATTTCGAATCAAGGCAGCCCAATACCTTGAGCAACCTAAGCAATCTTCGCTCAAATTTGTTCATTCCTTGTGCAATAAAGGGTGGGAAACCCCCTAAAGGCGGTTCTAGCTGTTTAGTCAGTGAAAGCATGCTTCTGTTGACATTATCATACTGCATTTCTGAATCACTAGGATTTTCGAGGCACTTCTTGTCATTCTTCCGAAGATAAAAGGTTCTGCTTCCTGCATCTCCAATTGCATCTGATCTGTCCAAACCTATAACCACCACATTATCAGATTACTTTAAATTTATCTAGTTTAAGCCTTGTGCACAAGTTTACAGTTCTGATACTGCTGAATTCAACGTTCGATTTATTTTGTCAGACTAATACGCAGCACAACATATGTTTTACAGCAAACTAAGTATGTGAGTGACAGAGTTCTACACAGTTTATCTTTTTAATAAAATCCAGCAACCATCAAACAAGGATCTTCGGTTATGGTAAGCGTATGGAGTAGCAGAGCGTTATAAGCAGTAACAAGTTTTGCAAACCACATAAAAAGAATCCAAGAATTCAAAAGGGAACTTACTTTGGAGGCTGAAGTAGGAAACATGCAAATCAAAGGAAACAGAATCCTTATCAAGGCGAGGAGTTCGGCCTTCTTCTCCATATTTTTGGACAACCAGCTTGATAGTATCCTCCACACTAGTCCCCAATTTAACCAGGGTCCTTATCGGTCCTGGACTCCCTTCCACGGTCACTGTAATCAACACCTTCGCATCTTTCTCATACCCCTACACAGCCATAATACCCAAATTCGATTTCTCTTAATAATAATGCATAAGGCAAAGATGATTACATATTGAAACTGTAACATTTAAGACAAACTAACAAGATTGGTTTCAATTTCAGTCTTTATCAACTGTTACAGTGTTACGCACGCTCATCAGTCACCCATCATCCATCTAAATTATCTATTCACTAAACTAACAACTTGTATTTAGAATCTGTATATTTGTTACTTGAAATGTCAATACACTACTACTTGTCAGTCTAATATACTAACGCAATACAATTTGTCATTAGTATGTACTTCAAGTACTTCTATAGTTGCTTAATTAACAAGAATACAACTTACATTAACTGATCATTAAGAGAATCGAATATGGTGTCAGTTTATGTGTCATTGAGCCCCATGTTAATTAAAAGATTGAGGTGAAGTGCTCTAGTACACAATGTTAAAGAACCAAAAAAAAAAGAAAAAAAAAAGACAGATTCTTCAACCAAAAAGAAATGAGAATTCTTCATCACTAAGAAAACATGTTAGCCTACCTAAGTGCTCCAACAATTGCAAAAATGAAATCAAAACTTGGTAATTTCACAAGTATCCTTCACGGGTACGTCTCCTAAAAAACGTGCATGTCAACTACTGAGTAGCTACCATAATTTGGTAAAGACTCGAGACAGAATTCAATTAAAATCAAATTCCGTCTATATCACTAAATCATAACCATTGGAAAGTTAGTTCTAAATTCCAGTGGTATAAATTTCATAAATATTGGTAGGTTACAAAATTTTCTGTAAAAAACACACAATTTCAAGAAATGGAAAGTCAAAGCAACCCCATTCCTCTTTCTTTTTGATCAAACTTCATTTTTTTCCATATAAAGATTGTTCCCTAACTCAAATTCTAAACCAAAAAAATGAACATTCTTTTTTTATTTAATTTGCATAATAATTACTCTTATAATTTAACAGTTTTTTTTTTTTTTTTTTAAGAATGCATTAAATTCCAAAGGATAAAAAAATTTGAAAAACAGAGAAAACAAGACAAGTATACATACCGCATTAATTCGGTACATAGGAGAGTCGATTACGTCGGAAGTACCAGACAATACATCATCCAAGGTATGAAACCGTGTCAACCACCCACTTTCGCCGGAATCAAAACTCCGGCAATCATCAACAACACTATCACCATCACCAACACCCTGAAATATCAGAGGCTCCGAATAACATTTACTCATTACTTTCGTAGGCTTAGGGGATTGCCTGGACTGTTTCGGCTTCTTCGGCGACGACGAAGATGACTGAGACGAGAGTACCCTTTGATGGATACGGAGATCACGGCCCGATGGAGGGCCGCGATGACGGAGATCATTGGTGGTTGTATCGGGTGACATGATGATAATGAAAAGAAAGATTAAGGGGTAACAAAGTTGGACTTTGGAGAAGAAAGAAGGAAGAAGTTGCTTAAGTTGACAGTTTAGTTGGTTTTTTTGGGTTTTGATTTATATTGGGGATTGAGGAGAGAGAAAATGGTGTGAAAAATGGTGGGTAAAAAGGGAAAAATTTAATGGTTTGGGATTGCTTGAAAATGGGGTGATGTTTCCACAAAAATAAGGTGTGTTTTTCCTACAAGGCATAAAAGGTTTAATTTCCTTTTATTACGCTTCTCAAGTTAATGCTTTACTCAACTTATAAACATGGATAAGAATACTGTACATTAATTGTGGTGTCTTCCCTTGAATTAAAGGGCGGTGTGTGCAATTTCTGTTCTATCTCACCGTAATTTTACACGGTGTATAGCCGTGTATATATATATTGAAATCTATGAAAATAAGTTGATCAATTGTGTGAATCTTTCCTTGAGCATAGAGGTAGAGTGTGTGATTTTATTTTAAATCATTTATGGTTTTACACTTTCTAACTTTTAGAATTTTAGGGTCTATTCTCTTTAGCTTAATTTTAATTCACTTTAAGTCAATTTCTAATTTTCCTCTCTCATAAACAATTCATTTCAGCTCTATTCAGTTCAATTCAGCTCCAATCAGTTCATTTCAGTAAATCAGAACAAGCCCTTAGGACATGTTTGATTATTTGGTAAGAGTATTTTTTAGATTAGAAACGTATTTGATAGAACTATTACCGTTACCAAGTATATGTTAGAGGGCTTGGGTAGCAATTTCCATTATCTAAGAGTAATGGTTTCCACCCATTTGTTACCTCTCTAAAAGGTTTACTTTCCTCAAACAAAAACAAAGAGAGCTAGGTTTAATTTAAGTTATTCCTTTTTATATTTAAACCAACCAAATGAAAAGGTAAGAGTTAAGTGATTCATTTCCTCAAACTTATTTATATCCTGTTCCCTTCATTTCCAATATTCATATCAAACACCGTCTTAATTGCATTCAATTTGACTAAAACAATAGAATATTAATATAGATTAAGCATGGACATAAATAATTGATTATATAGACAAATATTTAATTTTATCCTATGGAGTGTATGTGGCAAAGTATGGGGGTTGCATGTTAAAGAAAATAGAAAATTGGTATGAACAACGCAACTTTCAAGGGAGGAAATTCCGTGGAGAATAAGAACAGAAATATATTTTAGTCGCACGATGTGCTAATACTAAGAATATGGTGACAAATTGTTGGGCAACCGAAATATTTAGAGTTGAAACGATGATCCCAAAAGAAACTTGGGATGTTACGACTTGTAAATAATGTATAGATTAGTTTGAAAAATCAATTTGCCCCCCTAAAAGCAACAATTATTCTAACCCCAAAGATTGCACCAAGCCCATGAATTTGTGTACCATAACAATAACATAAGAATTGGCTTGATGGTAGCACTCCCACCTCGTAACCTCGAGGTTACGTGAAAAATAAACACAGTAACACTGAACTTTTCATGTTTTTGTACAACTTATCCCATACAAAAAACCACTACTCGTACAACAAGTCAACAATATTGCCTTACTTTGTAAAAGGTTGGAGACTTGGAGTCATTTGGATGAATTATGAGTCTAAGAAGTGTGCATAAATTAAAATAATCTTACGGAGTATTTCTTTTTTAATTCTATCTAGTGCTACTCGTTCTTGCATATTCACTATTTAACCTCCTATATCCAAATTATCTTTACCCTACTAACGCAATCGGTTCTCTTTTATTTTTGACTTCACTAATCAACAATTCCGACTTTCCTTCAAATAATAGAATTATTGATTTATCTCTAAAAGTAATTAAACACATTCATCTCAACAAATGCATCCTTATTCTTTATTGCCTATATTAATCTTTTATCAAATGCCCAACAAGACCACAATAGTATATGATATTTAGGATATGAAAGTGCGCATTTTTTTTTTTTTTGACAAAATTAGGCAAAAAAAATAAATAAAAAAAAAAAAAATTATTTAACCATACTTACCAACATAAAACATTTTTAATTATTTTAATTTTAACTGTGTGAATAATAAAATCCGTCCAAATCCACTTGGTGGATGAAGACATCAGCTAACTCAACTCACTCTGAGTCACCCTCCAATCATCCAATAACCCTCCACTCATAACACCTTTGAATTATAGATATTTGTACCAATTGCAAGCAAGGACTTCATGATCATTATTCCTGTGATTGTAATTTATAAAGTTTAATATGTAGCAGACAATTAATAAAACATGGCATAACGCCAATTTCTGCAGTGCCGTAAAAGACAGTTTAACTAAGCCATACAAACTACTTCTGCATGTGACAAGAACATACAACCAGGTGCTGGATTTGTGTAACTTCTGCGTAATTTCCTCAGCCAACTCTTTAGTTTAAAACTAGTTTTTAGAGAATTTGGTGCAACGTTGCGTAGATTCTCACCATTTTTTTTTTTTTTTAATAATAGTAAGGAAAACAACTCTAACCACACTTCAGCCCTCACGGTTTTTTTGATGCACTATTACGGGCCAGGTACTTGAGAGTTGGGAGGAAAAGTAAATATCCACCTCAAGCATTCTCATGTTAATATGACACTTCATAGATATTACAGAGTAGAAAATTTCAAGAGTTGTTTAGTTGATAGAAAGAGGAAGTGCATCCTTTGTTAGAGTAGCTAGTATTGTACTAACTTGTGTTCTAGTCCAACCAGTTCACAACCTTCGACCTTCAGCCTCAACATGTAATAGGCCACAATTGATTTCTGTAATCAAAGAAGCATATCTACTTCAGTAAGGAGTATTTTTCTCCCTATTTCACCTCAAAACATTTCATCGATCACAAAGCTATGGTCAAAGTTGGTATATTTTGACATTTATGTATGCTTGCATAAATGTATAGTCTAATGAAGGATACAAAGTACTTCGTATTACATAGAAACAAAGGGGTTATTAAGGTTATCTAAACCAACCTAGGACTATTTTAAAAGTTCCACCATCCAAATCCGATTTCCCCAAACCTTAAAGAAGGATCAAGATGTAGACAACTCCAGAGATCTCATGAGTCATTATAATATAGGCCAAATGACAAGTCTCTCTCAAAGCTTATCACCGAAAGCAACATTAGACATCAGCATAGTGGTATGGGGGAGAAATTAATCCTTGAGTAATCTTTCAATGATATCACCACCTCATACCAAAGACACATAATTGGTTACTTGCATTTAAGTATTTATAACCTTTCACACCAGAAGCTGTGATGTGAGCAAGTATATAGTATATACATGTTTATAAGTTCTATTTTCAAGGCCATTTTAGTGAAGACTGTACCAGGAAAACAAAATCAGTGGCCAAGTGTCAAACACTATTTCTGTTTTCTTTTAATATAAAACAGACTGTTAATCACGATGCAGTTAGGTATACTAATCACTGTCTAATGACAGATATCTACCACTTACTAAGACTCTCAGACAGTAATGAATTCGGCAGGTCATGTAACAAATGAATGCCTTATCAATTTTGCAAAATAGTGTTCATATGGTAATGTAAAATGTTCAAGAACATTTTTAAAAGGGGTATGGGGCCTCTAGGCGCCATAAAGAAGGACTAATTGCATCACTAATCTGACCAATTGAGGTTCCGTATCCATTCCAATACCAATTTGGCAATGGCAGGAGTAATCATTTAGGCTTAAAGGTGCTTAATTTTTTTGTCTCCTCTCCAAATTACAAAAGTAATTAACACAAAGATGGGGGTCAACACTAATCAATATGGCATCATGAAATAATAGTATAGTTTTAACACATTATGCTAGGGATACTATAATCAAGCCTCAAGTTGTGCTTTAAGATGTTACATACCTGAAGAATACTCCACTGTTAGGAAAAACTGCATAACAATGTTCCATTGTTCCTCATTGCGAAAATTAGATAACATTTTCATACTTTGAAGGAAGATGCTAATTTATAGCCAACTAGAACCAGGAATTCTTGCTGACACCCTATATGCTTCAAATTCTTCTTCATTTTATTAACATCGTCCCACCTATCATTCAATGCATAAACATTGGCAAGAAGCGAGTTATAGCCAGCTTTATCGGATTCTAGATTGAAGCAGTGTTGTGCAGCAATCTCTGCAAGCTCAACATTGTTGTGTAATCTGCAAGCAAGAAGCAAGGCCCCCCCCAAACTCCAGAATGAGGTGGAATTGGCATGCTCTTGATTAGTTCATATGCTTCTTTTAACCTTCCAGCCCTTCCCAGGAGGTCAACCATGATTCCATAATGATCAGCCGAAGGCATCACACCGAACTTACTCATCAAATTAAAGCACTGATAGCCTTCTTCAATTAGACCAGCGTGGTTATAAGCAGTCAAAATCCCTGTAAACGTGACTGAATTTGGTGAAATATTGACATCTAACATCTCTTCAAATAAACTAATAGCATCACGAGACTTGCCATTTATCCCACATCCTACTATCATAGCAGTATAAGCAACTAAGTCTTTCTTAGCAAGGCCATGGAAAAACTCATAAGCTTTGTCAATACTTCCGCACTTGGCATACAAGTCTACTAGTGCTGTAGCCAGATGATCATCCACTTCAATGCCGATTCTTCTCATATATGACTCTATCCAAGAGCCATAATCCAAATCTCCTAACTGAGAACAAGCAGATATCACACTAGCCAAAGTCATTTTGTCAGGTTGATCAATCAACTTTCTCTCCAAGATGTCATTGAACAAATGGATTGCTTCCTTTGGTCGGTTATTTTGAGCATAGCAAGCAATCATGGAATTGAATGAAATCACATCTTTCTTTGGCATATTGTTAAAAAGGTCCTGAGCAGCATCAACATCCCCACATTTCGAGTAACCAGAAATGATGCTTATCCAAGAGATATTGTTTCTTTGAGGCATATTATCAAAAAACCTCCGTGCCATAGCCATCTTCCCATATTCCACATACCCACTTATCATTGCATTCCAGGAGGCGAAATTTCTATCAGGCATCAGCTGGAATAAGAGATATGCTTTATCCATCTCCCCAGCCCTTGCATAACCTGAAAGCATTGAGTTCCAGGAAACAATATCTTTAAAAGGCATTTTATCAAACAACTGTTTTGCCATCGACAGGTCCGATTTCAAATACCCTGCTAACAGCGAATTCCAAGAAACCACATTCTTCTGGTCTATCTCATCAAAGACCTTCTTGGCGGCCTTCATATCACCCAATTTAGCATAAAAGTCCAGAAGAGCTGATTGCACATAGACACTATGAAGGATTTCATATTTGTGGACCTGTGCGTGAATGGACACACCTCCAACCTTATAAGGAATCCGAGCACATGATCTTAAGGAAGATGAGAGTGAATATGTGGTAGGATGCATTCCCAATCTTTGCATTTAAACATGAAGCGAGAATGCCTCTTTAAATTGCCCATGTTGAGCCAAAGAACGTATAACGCAAGACCAAGAAAAGCAATCAGGATGTTGCAGCTGGTAGAGGATGGTTTGGACATAACGAATTATAGCTGGAGTGTAACTGAGGAGAGATGTAGCTAGCCTGCAGACCAATTCATTCTCAAGATCACAAAGACTGTTGACAACAAGCTGAGCGTGGACTTGCTTTGTGTGATTCACTGTCAAACACTTGCTCAATAATGTACTGACTTGGGAGAGAGGCATA
This sequence comes from Chenopodium album, assembly GCF_948465745.1. Taxonomy (NCBI): domain Eukaryota; kingdom Viridiplantae; phylum Streptophyta; class Magnoliopsida; order Caryophyllales; family Amaranthaceae; genus Chenopodium; species Chenopodium album. The sequence continues at coordinate 9,129,339 of NC_137853.1, read as the reverse complement.
CAGACAGTTTCCGAAAACTACAATTTCTCAATAATGAATCCAACCTCTCAATTTACATCATCAAAAATTTAGGCCGAAGCAATTCCATTCCCATCTAAAACCAAACATTTATGCCTATATTCCGCATGTAAAAAGGGAACCTTGCACGGTCCTGCACTAGGGCGTTTCTTAAACTTGCTGATTCCATTTTCCCCTATCTGGTGACATTGAGACTACCGGAAGATACACAACCCGACTTAAACCCTCCAACAGATCACAAGACTGAAAAGAAAGAAACAACACAAATCAACAAGCTGGAAGAAAGCAATATTTTCAGAGTAAGTGACAATTTCATGTCTTCAATGATAATAATCACAATACACTTGCACTGTTGCACAGAACCCATCCAACTTAACTTAGTATTTACTAATCAACCTAAAACAAAAAAGAGCCTTGCAAAAACAAAGTCATCAGAAATTCGAATAATCGAAATTCTCTTCCAATAACAGAAATCTATCTATAGCCATGATTTCTCTCAACCATCTTGCATCAGAATTACATGGACCAATAAATATCACACATTACAATAAAGTCATGAAAGTAGCCAAATTCAGAACCAAAATAGAACATTTAAAAAAATAAATATGAAGTTGAACAAGGCTTATACGGGGAATATAGGGTTCCCAAAACAGACATTTGGAAGTTGAACTTGAAATTCATACAAACCCAAATTTAACATACAAAATATAATTTTAGCAGCAATAAATCATGAAAAATGAAATAATCTCACAAAAACATAATTAACTCTTCATTAATCGACAAAATGCTAAATTTAAATTACAACTCAAAGATTGTAGATTGCATATTTCAATTCCTAAACTATTTTTCCAATGATTATCAATCGGACAACATATTATCTAAACATTAATTCACCAAAATCAAACATTGTTAACTACAAATACAATCATAGTAAAGTTTCAAACTTTCACAAAAAAACATTAAAAAAAGTAAACTTTCGAGTTAAATTAAAGTAATAAAATGAAAAAATTACCAGAAATGAGCATGATAAACCTCTGATATGGCTGTTGCTGGAGGTTGTAACGGCGAAGACAACACTCTGTCATGGTTTTTCTTGATATACAACAGAGTTTCGGAAAATAATGGGCTTCATGAATTTGGGCCGAGGCCCATTACTTACATATGAGATTTATGGCCCAATCTTTAGCCCATCATTTTTTATCCTAAGCCCATTTCTTTTTCTTTTTAGGTAGTTTCACTAGTTTGGCTTGCCACATTAAAAGATGATTTTTTTTTTTTTTTTTTTTTTTTTTTTTTTTTTTTTTGGTGTTTCACTCGATTCACCCTTTGGGCTAATTCGGATCCGGGGATCAGTTTTGGGTGGTTAGGTTCTAATCCCCTTGCGATTGCTGTTGTGGGGGATCGAACACGGATCCACCCTACCAAGTGTAGTTCCAATTACTATTACACCAACAACCATTAGTAGAGTAGTGAGAAGATGAATGAGAAGCATAAAATTAAAATATTAATTGAGCTCAAATCAAGGGAGGAACCAAAATATTTTTTTCGTGGGACGAATATTTAGAGAGAAACAAGAATTTTGTGGGGCAATAGGGTATTGTGGTTGGATTTACTATCATGTCACTTGTTCATATGAATAATGAAAAAAGGTTAGCAAGGACCACTTATATAAAATTTTGGTAAAATATTAGCGGATTTCTAGACCATGATTTATTGAATGAAAGTATGTAGGAGAAAAAATAAAGTTATCTTGACCTAGTGTAAAAGTTATCAAGTGAGACCTTTAGGAAATTAAAGACAAGGTTTCAAATGGAGTTTTGAAGCAATCTTTAGGTGTTAGGGTTCTTAAGTATGAAGATCTTGTAAAAGAAAAGGGTCCCTCACTTTTGAGAAACTACTCAACTAGTAGTCTTTTCAATAGGCATGTAGCAATATCATTGATTTAAGATCGGAAGAATCATGTATGCTTTGAATTGGATTTGCGCTTAACATAAAAAAAAATAGGAAGATGAAATTTTCTAAGAAGTGGTAGATTTTGGATTTAAGTTTGTGATAGAGTATAAACCCATTGTGAATTTCAACCATTAAGTTTTGGTTGAGTTGTTTTTGACATGATACATCTATATCAATAGTCAATGTGACAAGAAGATCACAAATCCAAATATTACTCATCCCTCCTTTCAAGCACCGATGAGTAGAGCTGTCAATTCGGGTAAATGGGTCGGGTTTGAGTCGGGTTTGTGTGGGTCGGGTCATCTCGGGTCGGGTCAATACGGGTTAATGTCAGGACATATGTGGGTCGGGTTTGGGTTGTGTCATGCTTGAGTCGGGTCACGTCGGGTCATACATCTTTTCGGGTTCGGGTCGGGTTTAGGTCGGGTCAATAAAAGGTCGAGTTACATTCAGGTCGGGTGAAAAACAAGTCGGGTTAAATTCGGGTTTTTACGGGTTTAAATGAGTTAGGGTCATGTTCGGGTTCGGTTCAAGTCAATTATTTTCGGGTTATAATCAGGTCGGGTCATTATCGGGTTTGAGTCGAGTTCGGTTCAAGTCAATAATTTGCGGGTCATAATCAAGTCGGGTCATCCTCGGGTTCGGGTCGGGTTCGGTTCAAGTAAAAAACTTGTGGGTTATAATCGGGTCATTTCCAAGTCGGGTCATTCTTGGGTTCAAGTCGGGTTTAGTTAATAATTTGCGGGTTACAATCAAGTTGGGTCATTTAAACTTGTCTGGTCATTCTCGAGTTCAAATTGGCAAGTCAATAATTTGCGGGTTATAATCATGTCGGGTCATTTCCAAGTCGGTCTCGGGTGAGGTTCAAGTCAAAAATTTGAATTCCCTTAAAAAAAATAATAATAAAAAAAAAGAAAAAAAGATAAGTCAAGTAAGATGAGAAAGACCTGCTATTGTCTGGGTCCGGTGTATTTTTTATTTTTATGTTTTTTTTTTTTTTTTTTTTTTTTTTGCTGTTGTCCAGTTCAGTTTTTCTTTGACGAGGATTATGTAAGAGATAAGTCAAGTAAGATGAGAAAGACCACTTTTGTTTTATAATTGGAATCCATGTTAATAAATTGAAAAAAAGCCTGAAACTCAATAGTCAATACGGAGTACTCTTTTTATCCTAAAAATTCCTAAATCCTAAAATTCGGGTTAGTAATAGGTCGAGTTTAAATTCGGGTCGGGTCAATAACAAGTCGGGTTGAATTTGGGTCGGGTCAATAACAAGTCAGGTTTATTTCAGGTCGGGTTTAAATTCAAGTCGGGTTAGGAACGGGTCGGGTTGAACTCGGGTCGGGTTAGTAACAGGTCGGGTTGAATTCGGGTTTTGACGGGTTAAATCGGGTTTGGGTCATTCTCGGGTCCGAGTCGGGTTCGGTTGAGGTCAATAATTTACGGGTCACATTCGGGTCGGGTCCTCTCTAGGTCGGTTCATGGTCGGGTTCGGGTCTCAAATACTCGGGTCAACTCGGGTCTAGAGTTGGTTTCAGGTCGGGTTATTTCGGGTTCGGGTCACCATTTTTTTCAGGTTCAGACGGGTTAGGGTTAGGGTCGGGTTAGGGTCGGTATTTCGGGTCGGGTCAACTTTTGACAGCTCTACCGATGAGTATGGGAAGACTCATATTGAATCCACATTTCAAGTTTTTTACGGCCGGCTCTCATGTAAGAGGGCGTAATAGAATATAAAATTTAATCATGCATTGAAACTATCAACTTATGCCGCTCTAGTTCATGGGAAACATTATTATTTTAACTTAAGTCAAATGTTGGGCCTAAACCCTACATAAAACGAGGGGATGCAAGACTAAAAATTATGTATATATTATATTGTTACTAGAAGAGATCACATAATATGAATCCTAGCATTCCATACATTTAACCAAATTCATCCTTTTCTATGTTACAAATCAATTAAGTAATTGCGACGAAATCTTTCAGGTTATAAAGTAGGTTAAGGATTAAACTCCATATAAACCCCACAAGGCACATACATACTTGAAAGCATGCATTTCCTTTACTTTCCAAAAGTATTAAACTTGAATTTAGGGTTATCTTATACTTATATTGAGTCATTGACTTGAACCAAAATCAAGCTAACTTGAATCAACCTACAAATTAATGTGATTAAGCAACCACTTACCACTTTTAATTAAAAACATTATATAGTAATTCAACTGCAGCTAATTTATGAGACCCAACAACATTATTATAATTATTATTAGACAACAATTAGCCAATACAACAAATAATGTGCATGTGTAGCTAATAAGACAACTTGGAGCTTATTAAAACAATTGTTTGTAGCCTGTTTCATGGAGTGGCTAGTTTTGTATCCAAAGCTACGTGCTACCGGTTACATAATTCAATATTCATACATGAGCCTTTACCATTGGATCATTACAATAGTCGTTGCATGATGTACCATGTTAAGTTTATATGTAGTTAGACTCTCTTATAATATAGGTTAGTGTTAACCATTAATATTACATCAGTTACATGCTCGCGGACGGACAGTTACTCCGTATTAAAGAACACAAACGTAAAATGAATCCATTGGATATGCAGCAGCTTGTTTTGACCTTGTTTCTAAGGAAGGGGGTCAAATAATTACAATAACTTTTTTTTTTTATAGCATCTTTACATTTGATTGGCATTCTTAGAAACAGTAAATCCCCCCTTTATCCGGAGCATGCATTAGTAAAATAAAGCCAATTTGGCTAATGAAAAAAGGTTTTTAAAGCAGTCAATCTCATCATAAGGAAATCTAAGTGACACTTCAACCACTAAGTAGTACTATTGCTAAGCTAAGTAAGGCATGAAAATGATGGATATGTTTATGCTATAAAAAGTCTACATTCCAAATCATTTATAGGCATATTCCGTCATGGTAGCAACAGTTCCATGTTTATCCGTATTCAAAAAAGTGAAGAAGTCACTTAGATGTATGGGGTGTTAGTTGTGCCCTATGCGACACAATGATACTCATTTAAAATAGAAATTCTAATACGGAGTGATTTTTTTTTTTTTCCTTTTTCAGAGATATATGTATACTGTACTTATAACATGGAGTAATTTACTCTAGCTTATTAAGACTATAATATTGATACCCTGTCTTTAAAATTTTGGCTTGATAGAGATTCGCTAAGATTATTATCTTGCATGGGCCAAAGTAAGAGTAACGGTGATCACTCTTGCATAGAAAGTGAGAAGATAGATACACAAGAAAATAACGGCCCACCTATCATTACATATAGATTCGTATCTTTTCATCACTTTTACCCTTGCACTTACATTACCTCAGTTTTGTTTAGTTTTTCGTTCTTGTAGATCCATCCAAAGATATGCATGATCCATGTTTTTGTATATATTTTTGTCGTTACTTAAATTACACTAGTAAGAGGAGTGAGTCAAATAATTAATTAAATTGTTGATAAGTTGTACCAGTACATGTGTCTATTTGATACGGAGTATTATAAAGTATACATTAAAATGCACGAACTTAACAAGATTTCACTTCATTATCTGTTACCTTATATATCAATCACTATAGATGGTCAAACGATAAAATGTGAAACAATATGTCATATTTTTGCAAGTAAAATGGAGTAAATGAAATATCTTCAAACATACAACTACGTAGTATATATACAAGTATCATTATATATATATTATATATACAACCATTATTATAGAAATGTGTAGGGTACAATATTGTACCATTGTAACACTTATTGACTTATGTATTGTGGGGGTAAATAAACGGCAAAAAGTTTACCAAGTATTATTAGAGCTAATAAAAAGTGTAACAGATAATGCTTTTTTCAAAGATTTGCGAAGCTCATGCGCTCCAGCCTTCTCCACTTAAAATAAGGTGGGGGTCAATTGTCGAAGTAAAAATGTGCTATACAAATTGTTCACTCTTCATCATGCCTTGAAGTTTTTATGGATACATATGATCATTAGCCCCTTAAAATGAAGTTTTGAAACATATATCGCCCACATTATATATGTGGCGAATGGAGCTATGATGATTTTGAAGATGGGGTATCAGTCGTGTAGATTATTATGACCATGAATTGATTGACAAGTAAATAATGTACTTCATATAATTTATTCTATATACTACCTCTATTACATATTATTTGCAACGAAATAATATGTAACGGAGGTAGTAAGTATTTTTTAAGAGAAAGAACAACAAAATTGTATAAGGGTGTCGATCGGTTGATACTTCATGCAACTTTAATGTTGCCTCTTACATTGAATTGGTCACACACCTCCAAACACGGCTCGGTAGTTAAATCATTTTTTTCTTATCTGATCTATCCTCTTGTTCTCTCATATAATTTGTTAGAGTTACGCTTAGCAAATTAAATTTTGTGACGATAAGCTCATTTTTTATGTTTTTTAGTTGATTTTCGTTAAAACAAAATTCAGTCATTAACCAGTTGAATAGTTGATTAATCAATTAAATTTTTCATCTCATTCCATGTAGAATAGAGTTACTCTTCCTTCTTTCAATATGAGACACTTCCTCTATCCATTACTCTATTTTCGTCTATATTTTTAGTATCATATATATATTTATTTATGGTTGTTGTTTGTCAATTTGATAAGGATTCAAAAATGGTTTAAGTATCTATGCGATAAGTAGAATTATTTTTATTTGGATAATTATATGACATAAAATGTATATATATTCTTCATGAAATATAACAACTTAATTATTACAAAATTCATATAAGGATTTAGATGGGAGATGGATATCTACTTGATATTGTTCTTCTGTTATAACTTTTTTTTTTTAAAAAAAAAATTAAAAAGTGGTTTGACTCATAAAAACTATATTTAGCTGAATCCCCAAAGTTAAAAGTGCAATGTTTTGGTCAACTGAGTGCATGCTTTGGCCTTTTTATAGATCTCTAAACACTTTCTGTTATACGAAGTACTAACTTAGATAATTATCATTCAAATCTCGATCTTATAAGATTGCTTATATTATCAAGTTTGGCATGAGATATGAATGTCTCAAAATAACATAACACACAAAATATATACAGATGATTTTCTATAATTCATTATATATTTTTTATTTGCAATTCTTGGTTTGCTTAGTAGTCTCACTTAATACTAGTTCAATAAATATTACATACTGGCTAGCGTACTTAGTTGATAAAGTGATGGTAATAAGGTATATCTATGACCATACATGTTTCAAAAAAAAATAAAAAAATAAAAAAATAAAAAAAAATGAAAGAAAAGAGTACATCTATGACCAAGATCAAATTAATCCGCCTTACATTAGTGTCATATGCAACTATTATCCACATATATAAAATGATTAAAGTATTACGCAAACCTTAATTTTCAATTTCTCAGGAACTAATCATTCTTGAGTAATTTAGATCGAGCTAATTAATAAGACATTATAATCTAGTATGTTGTATTAATTATGCCGTCATATATGAATAGTTGGTTCGTAGAGGCGGATGCACGATCCACATGGTGCATCCGCTCCAAAATACAAAAACGCGGAAAGAACATTCAGATATATACTAATGAACATGGTCATATAAAAGAACATAGTAGTCATTTATAATGTACATGGACATATACATAAAAGAACATAGTGTTCATTTATAATGTACATCGGTTTTTTATGCAACAATTTTGTATATTTTTTTTTTAAAATGAAATTTTGTATAATGAAATAGATAAATAGTACTATATTTATTATTTTTTACCATACATTAATTACAAATCATTTTAATTTTTTTTTTACCAAAATTTCACTTTCTCTCTCCAAACAAAACTTCAAACCAATTTAAATTCCTCAAACCTCAAACAAGATTTCAAGAAATTCGAAATTTTGAGCCCAAAATTGTTCAAGATGACAAATAAAAACCAAAGGTAAGACCAAATTCGACATTTATACTTGTTTATTTGACATTCATACTTGTTTATTTTGAGTTTGAGTGTTTGTTTTTTATAAATTTGATTGAAAATTGTAATATTTGATTTTATTGAAAATTAATTGCGATTTTGATATAATTTTGTTGTTGCAATGAGAAGTAAAATGAAATTCTTGAAGAAGATCAACCAATTAATATATTTTGGAAGAAGAAAACAAGCAAATAGACAAATTTAGAAAAGGTTGTAGATCCAAATAATACAATGTACATTAAAATACAGTAAAATGTTCTTTTTCATATACTTATATGATGCAAATAATACAATGTATATAAAACATGTAACCAACATTATAACATATATGTTCATTAGAATATAATACAATGTACATTATAATACAGTAAAATGTACATTTTTCATATACATACATGATCATTTATACCAAATGTACATTTACTATATGAATAATGTTCTTTAATATTATCATGTTCTTTACTAAAATTACAAATGTTCTTTAGATTTACAAAAAAACATATAAAACTGGATGTTCTTTATAAAATAGCTATATGTTCTTTACAAAACAACTATATGTTCTTTACTGAATAGCTAAATGTTCATTCCGCTTTTTTTTAAAGAACATTGGATGCACCAAGCATGGTGCATCCGCCTCCATAGAAAAATTTCAGTCATATATATATATTAATGCGTTGTTTCGATTCCTTTATTTTTCATGATAATTAAAAATTTAAAAGACAACACCATCTTATGAAAATTAGATGTGTTGCTTAAAACTAGCACATAATACATAGGGAGAACCATTTTCATCATAACTCATGAGGTTTAAATTGAGGGATCCAAATCAAAGTCCCTAACATATACTCGATCCATTAGACCATTACTAGGGCTTACTTAATAAATTTCAGGACCTAGTCATCATCGTCACTCTTTAATAGTGATTGTAATCATCAATGATTAATAATAATGATAATGATATTTCACAATGTTAGTCAAAACAAAATGCGTTATATATAATTAGCACTGTAAAGATTTTCATGACTTCAATTTTTTGGATCAATCCAAAATGCATGTCTTACCGTTTTGCCTTGCACATCATATTTTTTGTGTGGCCAACTGGCCATGCTGCCATGCAATATTCTAGTGGATTCATAGTCAATAACTCAATGGGTCCCCTTTTTCTAAGCCTTCTTCTACCGTTTTCTTAGCATTTGGCATTGCAGCTAACAAAGTGGTAGGGCTGGAAGCTACGGCCTACCTTTTAAATAGATATGAGATTAAGTCCTCGTCCAGAAAAAGAGCGAGAATGATATAGGGAGAAAAAACGTTATTTGATTTGTGGATAGATCACGAGATATACCATTAGAAATTAATTTCAAATTAGATTAAAAGTAGATCTTATTAAGTTAGACCTTGTATGTGGATTGGGCTAAGGGGTTTGAGAAATAGCAAAAAAAAAAAAAAAAAAGATGCTTACAGTACTCACAAAACTGATCTTATAATGGTCTTACACAAATATTTTTTAAGTTTTTTTTTTTTTTTTTTTTTTTTTTTTTTTTTTTTTTTTTTTTTAATGCATAACTAAGCATGTCTTCAAAATTTTACACGTATTGCAAACCAATCCCAAGTAATTGGAGGAAATAAAGTTTTGATTTTTGCCTTTCCACATATTCTCCCGTCTCTTATCTCTCCTTAAAAGCAGGAAAGTAGGCGTGCCTCTTAGATTTTACTTGTAATTGTTTTTTAGGCATCTAATTAAAGATGATTGGAAGCTGACTTGAGAAAAATGAGATGTTGGATAATCATCATATAATATACAAACAAACAAACACACAAATTATCCAATGATTTTAGGCCTGATTTCGTTGGATACTCTTTATTTTTATTTTTTTTGGCTTTTTATAAATTGGATCCCAATGTTAATGCAACTTTATGTAAGCACTCTCCTCTAATAAAAGTGTAATTGAGTGAATTATCAAGTTTACTTTTATTATTATTTGTGAAAGCATTCCAAAATTATGTGGACAATGATGTAAAAAGCAATAACTAGGAATACTACTTGTACTACTCTAAGCACGATTATGCCCTAATGAGGCAAATCAAGAAACTCCTCGCGCATGCTTATAAAATCTACTGTTGTACGGTTTTTGTAAGGCCCTTTGATAATTATTAAGTTTGTGCAACATCATGGCTTGTGTATAGTTGTGTAATCCATTTAGGTTTAAAGAATAGATGTATGTGGATGATAAATTTTCAGTGCACTTATACATAAGCATGTGTTATGTACTGGTCCATGTTACCCCTGTCAGTAAGAGCTAGAGAGAGTCCACTTCATAAGGTAAAGGAGATTTCCATGCCAAAACCATGTAACAACAATACGAGGACTAGCCTCTTACTTAGGGTCTATTCTCATACGATTACTTTCAGTTCAGTTCAGTTTAGCTCTTAATTTCCTTCTCTTATAAAATATTCATTTCAGTTTAGTTCAATTCAGCTCTATCTAATAAGTTCAGTACAGTTCAGCTCATTTCAGTCAATAAGAACAGACCCTTAGCCTTATTAATTGCTTTCTCTTCCTTTCTCAATAGTGCGACATTGTATTGTTTGGGACGTTAAATACTTCAACAATATATGTTGGAGGAGAGTTTGACAACATACTAACTACTTTATACGTGCGTGTGTTATTCCCTTAATACTCCTCATACATATGACATATGAGTCTATCTTTTTCGTGCAATATAGAAAGTTCACAACATCCTCGTTGAGCCTTCTTTTGGACTCCCTACATGAAGTCACATGATTCCTGCTTGGGGGTTGTGGCAATTGATCATGTCAAGCTTCTTGCTCAAAATATATATTCAATTTGAATTATTTCCATCTCGCATTCCCCAAATTAAAGGGTCATCCATCCCTACTTACATTGATATACTACTCCATATGATCATAATCTACTTTGTTCAATAATTTGCTTAGTACATTAGACTAGCTAATTGTTTCCATCATAAAACCAATTAAACCTTTAATTTACTCATTATTACTGTGTTGAATCTGTATGTTGTCCTAGTTTCTTTTGAAGTTGACGTTTGCTAAATCCATTGCAGTTTATAATACAATTAACCATGCTTATTATAATTTGAGGAAACCAAATACGAAAATGAAACTTATTGGTACAATAATAGGTAAGCGTGTATATACTTTTTTACATTAGCATGGATAATTACGAACACCAACACATACATGCTTTATAAACTGATCACATGCTTCTAGAGCTGTCAAAAACCGACCCGAACTGGTGAATCCGAACCGTTTCGAACTGTTCCGAAAAGGAACCGAACCGCTATGAACCTGTTATTTTAAAACCGTAAACCGACCCGACCCGATTTTTTAAAACCTGAAACTGAACCGATCCGAATGTTTGAGAACTGTTAATGAACCGTACCCATTATCAAGCCGAACTGATACAACCCGAAACCGAGAACAACCCGAACCGAGTACTTCCGAACCCGATAGCAACCCGACCCATTGTAAATCGAAACCGATTAAACCTGACAAAAACCCGATAAACCCAAATCGTTTACAACCTGTAACTTAAAGCCGAACACTATATTGTATTAAAAAAATCTGAATCAAAAGCTAACTCTAGATTTGTTATTATTTTTGATCCTGAAAATCTTTATACAGAAAAGGGACTTAATTAAAGCTAAACAACTAATTAATACTTCATATGATCTATTGGAATAACTAATTATAGAATGTTGAGGATATACTAGGATATATACGTTAACGTAACCCGTTTAAAACTGGCAAAACCAGTTGTCAAACCGACTAAGTTCAACTCGAGCCAATTATGACCTGAACCGATTACAACCCGACCCGATTAGGACCCGATATGTTTTAACCCAAAACCCGCTTTAAACTGACAAACACCGTTTTTAAACCGGCCGACTTTAACCCGAACCGATTATGACCCGAACCAATAATAACCCGACCCGATTAGAATCCGACCCGAAAAGAAACTGTAATAAAAACAAACCTAACCGAACCGACCCGAAATTATTTAAAACCGATCCGAACTAACCCGATAATAATTCCAAACCGTTAAAAACCGATCCGTTGTAAACCGAAAACCGATAAACCGAACCGCAAACCCGATTGACACCCCTACATGCTTCAAATAATAAAACATACTTGAATGAAATCAATCCTTTTAATAACGGAGAGATTTAGAAGGAAAACTCACCATTCTTCCCTCCTCTCGCTTTCCCTCCCCTTCTCTTCTCCTCCCTCCCCTTCTTTTCCCTCCTCTTTCTTTATCCAAACACACTATTAATGAAATGTAAATACACAATATCATGTAAGTGAATGCATTTTTATTCTCATATACTTCGTATATCATAACTAACTATGTAGAATTTTATTTAATTTATTTTTTTAGATAAGCAATAGTAGATACATAGTAGAGTGTTGTTAGGGCCTGTTCACATTTACTGAACTGAGTTAAACTGAACTGAACTGAACTGATTGGAGCTGAACTGAACTAAACTGATTGGAGCTGAAGTGAACTGAATTGAGCTGAAATGAATATTTTATGAGAGAGATATTAGGAACTGAACTGAACTGAACTGATTGGAGCTGAACTGGACTGAACTGAACTATTTAGAGCTGAATTGAATTGAACTGAACTGAACTGAAATTAAGTAAATGTGAACAGGCCCTTAATTAGGGTTTTCCTTTTTTTTCTGATAAATATAATGTTCTTAATTAGTTAAAAGTTAAGAACTTTTATGATGAGAATTATCAAAATCAAGAAGTACAAGACTCTTTCCGCACCCTGGACCCCAAATTTGGTTCAAGTGCAATATGAAACTCTTGAAATGATGAATCTCAACTACTACAAAACCACGAGCGTGAAGGCTTTCCATTTATGAAGATGATTAATGGTTTGAAGCCAAGGTGATGCGGCAATCAATTAGCATGGTTAACCCTTGACTAATTTGAACTGTTAATTACATAATTAGTGGCAAATTTAGACAATATAGTACAACTCAAGCTTGGCTAGACTTACAAAAGAATTCTTATTTTAGTTCAATTATCATACTACTCTTAATATTATATGTACATAAACTAATCTATATCTAGATGTGGCTCAACCTACAAAGTAACAGACATTTGGAGTTTGGATTGGAATTTTATATTCTTACGCGAAAAGATTAAGGGACATTTTGGCTAAAAGCCTTTTAGACTATGCACAAATAAAGCAGTATAGGTGTCACGTGTGATCGTCACGTGATGGTAAGTGACAACATACAAAATTTAGGTGCATTTGTCTAAATAACCATAATGTTTGAGTTTGATAAAAACAATGCGAGTACGTAGTGGTGAACCAAGCCGATCAATAAATTACTCGGGTTTTAGCTTGATTGAAGCTCGTTCATGTTCGTTTATTTGATAAATGAGCCGAGCTTGAACAAATTTTGAAGCTCGTTTAATAAATGAGCTTGAGCTCGAATATAGATATGCTCGTTCAGATAAGTTCGTGAACAACTCGTTTATTTATGTTTGCGAACTACTCGTTTATTTATATATATTCATGAATTAATGATTTATTCACAATTGTTAATTTAATTCTTAAGTTTTTTAATAATTGTGATTTAATTCTTAGGTTTATAATTAGGATTTAATTATTATGCTATTTTTTGAGATTTTTAAATGTCAAAGTACAAAGCTCGTTTGTCAGAGAAGCTCATTTATTACTAAAATCATGCATGAAATGCTCGTTTATAAACTCGTTTAATAAACGAGCTGTTCACGAACAGTTCGCGAACATATTGTGTGCTAAATGAAGCGAGCTTTATACAGATTTTTGAGCTCGCTTGAAAGCTCGAGATCATGCTCAGACTCGCCTAAATTAATTGAACTTGAACATGAACAAGGTAGTACTTGACTCGGTTCGGCTCGGCTCATTTACACCCCTACGATTACGTAATATTTTTCATTTGATAAATTAAATATTCGATAATGGACTTGATTATAAGGCCCTGTTTTTTAGAGATGTTCTGCTCTTTCCTGTTCTGTTCTGCTCTGCTAAAATCTATTCTGCTGACTCAATATGCTATGCTATGCTCTGTGACACTTGTTGTGCTCCATTGAAATCTACTCAGCTTTACCCTGCTCTGCTCTGCTAGAAGCTCAAAGGGACAGGGTCTTACTCTGTATATTTAAAGGTGAAAATAGATTGGATAAAGCTATATTAATTAGGTTCATGTAGAAATGTTAATTTAGGTAATTGGGTTGGGTGCATTTCAAATTTGAGTATGTTTAATCACCGTGTTCATACCAGTCGAAATCTGAATTTGAATACTTTTGGTTCGAGTCAAATTGATCAGATTACTTTTTTTACACCTCTAGATCAAATATTTAGGAAACTTGTACCACCCTTTAAAACAACACTTTTTGATTTAAGCACCCTTTTTGTTTATTTTAAAATTCACCCGACTAATCGTCCATGCTTACACGCAGGAGCGCTCACAAACTCTCGCCATGGCTCCTCACTTAGAGCACCCCAACCCCATTTCCGTTCGGGTGATAAACTAATAGAATATTCACCGGAGAATTGATAGCGAATGAAAGGAGACACTCATTTATGGATTTGATTGACCTTTAATAAAAAAAATATTAAAAAGACGTTAAATTTCAACACCATTGCCTGAGTTTGGCCATTTTTCCGACTTGAGGGGGCAATCCATTTTAATTTTGTTGGACCATATATTATGTATATAGCTAATGGGCCGGTGTAATGTTCCGCCCTACTCACTTAGGTTGTATATATATTGTGTATACGTTAATACAAAACACAACACTCTATTCACTCTATTCTCTCTACATTGACATGGTATCGGAGCCTCTATTCCTCTAAACCCTAACTCTCTATTTTCTCTCTTCTCTGCCAATCACTAAAACACTAAATCTCTACAAAAAAAATTTTTTTACTCTGTTAATTACTCTGCTACTCGATTATGGGGGACGACAAAATTGATCCTGCTTCTCCTTTTTATCTTGGTTCGGGTGATCAACCCGGAAATTTGATCTCTCATGTCATCTTGAAGGGTGATAATTACTTGGTGTGGTCTCGCGCAATTACACTATCTCTGAAATCTAGGCGAAAATTTGGTTTTGTTGATGGCACCATTAACAAACCTGCTGAGAAAAAGAAACTACTCGACTGGGAAACAGTCAATTCCATGTTGGTGTCGTGGGTCTTGCGGGCTATTGACCCTAGAATCGCTGCATCAATTCCTTACTTTAAAGAAGTCAAGAACTCTGGGATTATCTCGAGAAAAGTTTTGTGAATCAAGTGGACCTAGGCTTCAACAATTATGGGCTGCTATAACAAATTGCAAGCAAACGAAGGCGATGTCGATTGAGGAGTATTACACCACACTTATGGGATATTATGATGATCTTATTCGCTTGAAGCCCCCTCATGGTTGTGAATGTGGTAAATGTGAATGTAATGTGTCTGCCAAAATTAAATTGGATAGGGAGGAGGAAAAATTGCATCAATTTCGGGTTGGCATCGAGACTACGTCGCACATACTATTTCTCTTGACAGTCCATCTATCTCCCCTTGTTCACCATCTACTCCAAGCTCCTCAGGTACTTCTTATCCCTTAGCACATTTTGTGAATTGTAACAACTTTTCTGTGCCACATCGTGTATTTATTGCAGCTGTGGATTCGATTGTTGAGCCTCGTAATTTTAATGAGGCTATGAAGCACGAGGGTTGGAGGGAGGCAATGCAAAAGGAGATTTCGGCTCTTGAAAATAATAAAACATAGGGTGATGGAAGAGTTGCCTCCGGGAAAGAAAGTATTAGGGTGTCGTTGGGTATACAAGGTCAAGCTTAATTCCGATGGCACAATTGAAAGATTGAAGGCTCGTCTCGTTATATTTGGTAATCATCAGGTTGAGGGTATCGATTATAACGAGACGTTTGCTCCTGTGGCAAAAATGGTTACTGTTCGTGCTTTTCTTGCAGTGGCTTCTGCGAAAAATTGGGAATTACACCAAATGGATGTTCATAATGCCTTTCTACACGGTGACCTTGATGAGGAAGTTTATATGAAGCTTCCACCTGGTTTTCATGGTTCTCAGTCTGGGTTAGTTTTTCGTCTTCTCAAGTCCTTATATGGGTTACGGCAAGCGCCTCGCTGTTGGTTTTCTAAGTTGGCCTCCTCTCTGAAAAGGTACGGTTTCATACAATCGTACTCTGATTACTCTGTTTTTACTCTGCAATCTGGGGCTATTCAACTTAGTGTTCTGGTGTATGTTGATGATTTAATTATTTCTAGAAATGATTCTTCTGCAATTTCCTCATTCAAATCTTATTTGAGTGACTGTTTTCATATGAAAGATTTGGGTGTGTTGAAATATTTTCTTGGTATTGAGGTTGCGCATAGTCCGGAGGGCATATTTTTATGTCAACGGAAATATACTCTTGATATTATTGCAGAGACTGGTTTGCTAGGGGCACGACCTGCAGGTACACCTATTGAGCGAAATCATACTCTGGCCAAATCAGAGTCTTCTTTCTTTTCTGATCCTGAAATGTATCGTCGTCTTGTGGGTCGCTTGATCTATTTATCTTTCACGAGGCCTGATTTGGCTTATGCGGTTCATATCCTGTCTCAATTTATACAACAACCGCGTCAGGATCACTGGGAGGCCGCTCTTCGTACAGTGCGTTACTTGAAAGGATGTCCGGGCTAGGGAATCCTTTTGAGCTCTGATTGTGATCTACATATTACAGGTTGGTGTGACTTGGATTGGGCTAGTTGTCCTCTCACGAGATGATCTATCTCTGGTTGGTTGGTGTTTCTTGGTGCTTCCCCTATATATGGCTAAGTCTTCTGCTGAGGCCGAATTTCGTTCAATGTCTAAAACCACTGATGAGTTGAAGTGGTTGAAGGCTCTCCTTCTGAGTTTAGGAGTTACGCATCCCCGTGCAATGAGTTTATTTTGTGAAAGTCAATCCGCATTGTATATTGCGCGGAATCCGGTCTTCCATAAGCGTACTAAACACATTGAGGTTGATTGCTATTATCTCTGTGATGCGATTTAGGATGGAATTATTAGTCCGTCGTATGTGAAGACGACGAAACAACTTGCGGATATTTTTACTAAGGCATTGAACAAGCAACAATTCATGTATTTACTAGGCAAGTTGGGCATTTGTGATTTGCATGCTCCAACTTGAGGGTGGGTGTTGGACCATATATTATGTATATAGCTAATGGGCCGGTGTAATGTTCCGCCCTACTCACTTAGGTTGTATATATATTCGTGTATACGTTAATACGAAACACAATACTCTATTCACTCTATTCTCTCTACATTGACAAATTTCAACTTGGGGGCCAAGCAACCGTTTCTGACATCGGTTGGGCCAATTTTGGCCACCAGTTGGATAGGTCGCCGATAATAATGAAAAAAAAAACACCACTTTACCGTCAGCGAGGGGGAGCTAGTAGGGCATCGGTGAGGGAGAGGTGGTTGGTCAGAGGGAGTGGGTCACCAGTGACTCAATGAGGGATAGGTGGTGGTGAAGTAGTTAGGGTATATGACCGTCTATTCACACTAGATGTTGGTGCCTTGGCGATGGTGATAAATATTGTTGGCGGTGTACTATTTAGCAATTTATTTTTCTGGTTTTTGCTAATACGAACGAAATTGAAGTTATTAATGATAATTAAAAATTACACAAAGTCATGTAAAATAAAATGGAAAAATCTTTACTAAGTAAACAATAAAACAAAATATTTATGTCTTCAATTATACTTTTTACCATTGATCTACGGAGTAAAACTACCAAGTACTCCCTTCGTTTTCATTTGCTTTTGTTTGGAATATCTTCAATTTCAGAGCAAAGATTAAATAATTTATCATAATTTTCATCATTCCACAAGATCGAAATAAAATCTCATCATTTGATGTCTTAATAAATTCATCTTTATATTTATTATGAATAAATACTATGGAATACATACAACTAATTTTAAATTCTTTTCACCATTATTATTTTGTTCACTAATTAAGATGATTAGAGAGTGAATGTTGATGTGTTGAGAGACTGAGAGAGTGTAAAAAGATGAATAAGGTAAAAGAGAATGATGTAAAGCTAAGGTATGTGTATGTGAGAAAATAAAAATAAGTAGAAAAGTGTAAATATTACAAAGTATGGGATAAGAGGAGTAAAATAGTATTAAAAAATAAAAGTTATCGCACTAATGATATACAAGTAGTCAAGTACTAGTAAACGAAATTTTTAAGACCATTAGAAATAGAAGAAAGCGATGAAAATTGTGAAGACCCTTTAGAAATAAAAATAGTACTATTAATGCAGTTTTATAATTTTTGTTTTAACTTCCTTTAATAAGTATCCTTACTAAAAAGCAAACATGAAGAAATTTTGATGGCAAAGTGAGTACCTAATAGTACAAGTAGTGGAGTACAAAAACACATAATCGATTTTTTGATCAAACAACATATTAAATGCTAAACAAAACCGTGTAATCAAATCAAGATCTTAAGAACCACGTGGATCACTACTTAAACAATCCAATCTCGATGTCATTAAAATTGATCTATTGCTAACTACATTAATTAATTTTATTTTATATTTATATTAAAAGGGAGGACAACTTTTAATAAAGTCCTACAAACATCACGTATGCTCAATAACTACTAAAACCACCAATGCCATGATCCATCATCCTATTGCAACAACCCTAAAAAATTAGAGCACCCAACTTAAGATATTCAAGGTTTTTGGGCATTGCCCCCCATTTCAACATTAGATAGGGTCCACATATTTTGCTTTTGGGAGCTTTGGTCCCACTCTCACTTTGCCATACTCACTAAGGCACTACCACCACAATTATATAGGAGTACTTCTCCATAATATTTACTTAACTCGCTTATATATAAAACTTTCTGATTTACAACTTTGACCTTTATGTAATTAATCATTAATCTCTTAGAGTATATGAAAATAAATAAATGAAAATTTAAAATTATATACTAAAACGAAATTAATCGAATCCAAAATGATAATTTCTTTACCTTTTTTTTATATCGGATAAATTATTTACATATTAATCATGGAAAAAGTGATAAAGAAAAGTGTATGAATAAGGTAACATGAACAATGAGAAATTGCTAATTAAGCATCGATAAATATTGGTTGATGAAAAAGTATTGTATGAGTCCAAACTCACAGTGAGATGGATATAAATAAGTTATTGGACATTTCATATAAATTTTTTAATATCTCGACTTTTAAAATTCAATTCATCTTGGGTGAACCCAAAGTCTCACGTGCCCAAACCACCAAACAAAAGACACTGAAAATCTTCAGCCCAGCCCACTAACCCTTAAACTCGTAAAACCCCAAACAAAAGAAAAAACACTGATCTCTTTTCCATACATCTTCAGCATCGACGCCATTAACAATTCATCATCAGAGCCCAAATTTTTTTTATCTCTCCTTCCAATCAATATCATGATTGGTTTCGAAAATGAAACATACAAAATAATTAATGAAAGATGTGATATAATCACAATTGATATCTTATAATCATATCTATATTGATATAGGGCCTGTTCACTTCAGCTTAATTTTAGTTCAGTTCAATTTAGCTCCAATTTGTTCAGTTTAGTTCAGCTCCAATCAGTTCAGTTCAGTTCAGCTACTAATTTCCTTCTCTCATAAAATATTCATTTCAGCTCTAATCACTTCAGTTCAGTTCAGTTCAGCTCCAATAAGTTCAGTTTAGCTCCAATCAGTTTAGTTTAATTTAGTTCAGCTCAAACGTGAACAGGCCCTATGTCACTTTTATATTGATATAATCACAATTGATATCTTATTATCATATCTATATTGATATAGTCACTTTTATATTGATATAATCACAATTGATATCTTATAATCATATTCATATTGATATAATCACAATTGATATCTTATAATCATAATTATATTGATATAATCACAATTGATATCTTAGAATCATATTCATATTGATATAATCACAATTGATATCTTATAATCATATTCATATTTGGTCCAGTAATTGTTTTCTTATATTGCACGCATAAGCACACATTCTGCAATTTCTAATGTTTTTCGACTGAAATCAATACACTAAAACTACGAAAATTCAGGAGAGAAAACCAAAACTAAAAATTAAAAAAAAAAAAAAAATAGTAGAATTAAGCTAATAAAAACTAAACCCTAAAAATCAAATCAAATACTAAAATACTTCTTGAAAATGAAATTTAAACACTAAAATTGAAAATCTATAGTTAAATTAAACTAAATCAGACGATTTACACAAAAAATTGAACTAATTAATCGAAAACCTAATTAAATACCTTTGCAAGGCTGCCCGATTGATTATCGTTATCCTCTTCGTTTACTCCAATTTGATGATGAAATTCCATGTCTCGCCTTCACCATTGTTGATTTTAATGAACTTCCTTCTCTCACCTTCACCATTGTTGAAGTCTAATACATAGAACATAAAAGGAGGAGAGAGGAAAAAAAAAAAAGAAAGAAGAGAGAGAAAATAATCTGTCGGAGAGAGGAAATTAGAAGGAAGCTTCCAAAAAAAAATCTGTGATAAGTCACGTGATTTTACTCGGTCCACGGTAATATTAATGTGGACCGAGTTTTAGTTTCTAATTTTCTTCTCTCCTAAACAATTCATTGCAGCTCAATTCAGTTCAATTCAACCCAATTTAGTTTAGTAAATCAAAACAGACCTTAAAAGAAAAAATAATGCGTTTAAATTAAAACATCTACTACAATTAAAAACAGAAAAAGTATATTTAATGCTTATAGCAACCCGTCAACCTCAAGTAGCGAATTCGATTTAAGAAAGACAAGCTCTCACTCACTTCTTTGTACTTTTGCCACCATAACAAATTAAATAATATTCCAACCCAAACAGTAAACACCCCCTTCCCTTTAAATAACAATCACTTCTTCTCCTTTTGCCAGCCCAGTCCAGCACACCATACAAAAACACCTTCCCTAAACAAAACAAATCCAAAAAACTAATCAAACACATAAAACAAACCCAAAAATCAAAAATCAAAAACTCCCAAAAATAACACATTCATCCAATTCATTCATACTCTGCTTTTCTGGGAAATTCTACATACAATGTTGCCATACTCTACAATCGGAGAAGCCGAAGCTGCTTTAAATCGAACACTAACATTCCCAGAAACTCTTTGGTTCAATTACTCTGCTAATAAATCGGATTATTTTTTGTACTGTCACAACATTCTCTTTCTTTTTGTGATTTTCTCTCTCATCCCAATCCCTCTTGTTGTTGCCGAGCTTCTTCGCGCTGCCAATGTCGAGCGTTACAAAATCCAGCCTAAAGTCAGATTATCGTTTTCTGAGATCATTGCTTGTTATAAGACTGTTATGAAGATGTTCTTCTTTGTTGTGGGTCCTCTTCAACTCGTTTCCTACCCTTCTGTTCAGGTGATTTTTGTGATTTTCTTTCTGGGTTTTGTTTAATCTGAAGTGGGTTTTTGTGTTTTTGATGATTTCGTGGAAAAGTTCTTGTAATTTTGCCCTTTTTTGGTGGGTGCATGTTGATGATTCTTATCATGCTTTATTTAAACTGTTTTATTGAATTTTTGATGATTATGTTTGTGTTATTGATTAAGTATTTGAGTTAATTAGGATGTTTTTTAAGTAATTTTTGTTTTAGATTTGATGAGTTTTTGTGTTTGATAATGTGAATTTGATATGTATGTTCATTAGATTTGGGGATTGATGTTGTTGACAAGGTTGATGTTTACTGCATTTGGTGGAGAATTGGAGAATAATGATCATATTTTTGTGCAATTAGAGGAGGAATAATTATAATTGGACAAAACATTTTTTTGAAAAAAAATGCTAAAATTAGCATATGATATAGTGAATATTTTTGTATTGAGTGGTTTCAAATTGATAATGATTAGTGGAACTGAAATGATTGATTATGAAATGTGACAGTTTATTGGGATAAGAACGGGACTGCCATTGCCATCAGGATGGGAGATGTTGATCCAATTAGCTGTATATTTCATAGTTGAGGACTACACAAACTATTGGGTGCATAGATTTTTACATTGCAAATGGGGGTACGAGAAGATTCACAAGGTGCACCATGAGTACACTGCGCCGATTGGTTTTGCAGCCCCATATGCGCATTGGGCTGAGATTTTGATCCTTGGGATTCCATCGTTTCTCGGCCCTGCAATGGTTCCAGGCCACATGATTACGTTTTGGTCTTGGATTGCATTGAGACAGATTGAGGCGATTGAAACCCACAGTGGGTACGCATGCTTATGGCCCTCCTCTCTTGCTTTTTTCGTTTATGCGATTGTCATTCATATAATCATATTAACATAATGATGAAAAAACAGTTAATTATCACCTTTTACGCCTCTTTTATTTCATGTTCTAAGTAGACTATCAAGAAAGTGATTTGATTTTAATGGATCTTTATTAGCATCATGCTTCTTATCCACTGTGAATACAATCACAAGCCTGATCTTTCTTTGACTCATTGTACACTTTTTGAATTTCACATTGCTTCCTTAACTGTATCTGTTGATGAACTGTGAAATTAGTGCTTTAGCTTTAATCATTGACTTAATAATGAGATGTGGGTATTAGCATTAGATTTTTGTAGCTTACTGTTCTCTTCTGGCCTCAAAGTAGAAGTTGACATTGTAATATAATATATCTGTATTGACATGGTCTGTCAGTATTAAGTATTCTAGCAAAATGTATGGCTTTCATGTCTTCAATTGCATATTCCTATAGTCAATCCTTGATAAGCATATGTTTGAAATGTTAGTTTTTGCATGTTGTGCCATGACAGAATCATCACAAAAGTAATCGTTATCCTTTAGCTGTTAGCATTATTGATTTCCAGCATTTAACAGGCCAAATTTAGTCCAATTTTGTATGGCTAGTTTTATTTCTTTCTTGAGATTTAAAAATAATGCACAGTTTACTCTTGTCCTTGGTTTATGAATTAATTTGGTGATTCTAATTTTTGCCTGCTGCTGAATGGTTGTTTAGTTAGTTTCCTCGTATAATGTAAATGGAAGGCTAAGCGATGTGATTAAGTATGTCATGCATTGCTGCCTATGCAAGCCAAATTGCTACACTGTCACGTGTTTTGTGTGTATGAACTGTTGAGCTCTTAGTAATGTAATTATAGAAAGGTTATGTAGGAAAGGATGAAATTATTCAGACAAACCTACATAGAATTTTCAACACTTTTTCATCTTCAACTGGATCTTAATTCTGATAGATGAAAAAAATTAAACTCAGATACACTTATTGTGTGTTGGGTTCTGAAGTTTTTGGACAGTTAATATCAGGGGTTAGTCATCACGAACAGGAGGGATGGAATTGTGACCTTTGATGAGTTCCTGATCTTAGGGCTAGATTGCAATTAGCTCTATTTTCACCATACCCCTAGAGTCCTGTAGAGTTTAATTTTTTGTGGGAAATGGTATATGTAATTTTCTATTAGGTTCCTGCAGAAAGATTTTGAACCTCCTCCTAATCTGATTGGGCATAATCCTGAACTGGCTTTCTTTGTTTTGACTGTTTGGTGTCAAATAATGATATTTGCAGCGGGGTTTGTGCTGTGGATATGCTTGATTAGCTTTTAATTGTAAAAGTGTGGTACATTTAAATACCTTTTTTCTATTTGCTTTGACTTTATTTTGTGCATTAAGACATATTTTGGATCATTTCACATGTTATTAGCTTTTGGCTGTTCAATTAAATTTTTGTCATGATGGGGGTATTGGAGATTTGGAGAATCCTGACATTTAAGTGCATAATTTCTCCTGTATCCCGCCATACGACAAACATACTGCTTTTTTTTTGCATAGAGAGTATAGACTTAACAATAATAAGATTTTATGTTAATCTCTGTTTAGTGACTACTAATTGTTTCTCAATGTGGATTTCCTCTTCCAAGGCATAAGCTTTTATAAATGAAATGATTTAAGATTTCTAGTGCCAATTAAGTGAGAGATGAGACATAAGATTTGTATAAATGATGCATACTTCCTAATCGAGCTGCTTTAGTGTCTCACCTTTGGAAGGTTTTTATTATTCCTACTTGCCATCATGTAACTCCACCATCGTTTATGGGTTCATTTTGAGCTTTTTGTCGGAAATTCTGGCTAACTCTTCATTGTTGCTTATCTTGATATGAATTCGATTAACTGTTTACTTGCAGATATGATTTTCCTTGGAGCCCCACCAAGTATATTCCTTTTTATGGTGGTGCTGAGTACCATGATTACCATCATTACGTTGGAGGACAAAGCCAAAGCAACTTTGCTTCAGTCTTCACCTACTGTGATTACATCTATGGGACTGATAAGGTGATTACATTCTGTTTCCAGTGATTATTAGCTTTCTTGTCAAATGATCTTAAATATTATACTCACTGCTTATTCCTTTCTATCCGTTGTCTTACAGGGCTTTCGTTACCAGAAGAAGGTCCTTGCAAAGGTACACATTTGACTTAATGTCTTATGTGCTTGATATTTGCTACTTATCTATGTTGATAATGGTATCTAAAATTAGATTAATATTAGGTTGGCCAATAATCAACCTTGATCTGTCTAGAATTGTACTCATAAACAACAGTTAAGGTCTAATTATGTACTTTTATTGCAATTTTATATTTTACTTAGCCGATAGTTTTTCAGTCGCACTACAGATCAGTTTGTAGATGCTGATGCTGCTACCTTCACACTAAAGTGTCTCTGATCTCTAAAATAATCTTGGTGAATTATTTTCCATGCAGTTGAAAGAAGAATCAAACAGCAATGGCCAACAAAATGCGCTTAAATATGATTAGGAATTTCCGCGGCATGCTTAGTTTCTCTTTGTGGGTGGATTCTCAGCTATAGTTTTAAGGTAGATACGCTGAGCTGATTGTTCAACTGTTCCCCTATGTAGTGTAGTCAGCTGTTGCCCCTTCCTTTCCTTTTTTTTTTTTTTTTCTTTTTCTATTTCTTTTTCTTTGGGGGAGGGTTGTTACTTGTTAGAGTATGTAGTTATATTATACTTACTTTTTGGTATGTAGTTATGTTTTAATGTCCCATAATGGGTTGATATTTATGATGTGTTTATGGCCTTCTGTGTCTATCTAGGGAAACCATTTGTGTGTGAATACTACAATTACAAGTTTTTAATGCGTAAAATTCAATAACATTATTCCTCATTATATACCAAGCATTACCATTGAATTTTTTTAAAATTTAAGTGAGTAAAGAGTAATTAAGGTTTTTTGTAAAAAAAAAAATTTGTGAAATCATTTCAAAATTTTGAATTTTTGTGAAATCATTTCAAAATTTTGCTTTCAGATACATGTGGTCGTTAAGCAAATAGAATAGCAGAATAATGCTATGTTTAGTTTCACCTAATTTGAGCACCTTAGTGAGTTTATTCCTTTGTATTTCTTATCAAACCACAAAAAAAAAACAAAAAAAAAAAAAAGTTGATATTATTTTTTACCGTTTTATGTGCAACTTATACTTCCTCCGTTTCTTTTTAGTTGACACGTTTCTTTAGTCACGTTTGCCAATGCACGTATTCAATCATTAATATCTTTAATTATCGATAAACAAAAATTATGAAAAGTTGATATTTTGAAAGTATATAATGTGACGAATCTAACAAATTCCCACATGACTATATTTTTCATTACGTATAAAGCACAAAACACGGTCAAAGGGAGGTGTGTGAATAGTGCTAAAGTCAAAATGTGTCAACTAAATAAAAACGGAGGTAGTATCAATTAATATTTTAAATTTCGTGATTTTTTTTTTTTTTGAATATTACATATTTGGAAAATACTTATTAATACAAATATAATAAGACTTTATATGTTGTACTCCGTATGATTTATTTTTAATAAATTAGCGTGTATATACAAGGCTTAAAGTTAAATCAAATCAGACAGGTACATCTATATTATATTAGGAAAAAAAAAAAAAGTTGAACAAAATATAGCCTATGCTAACAATTAGGTTATTGTGGATCACTACTTCAAAATTCCAATTTTAAAATATTGTGGTTTACTACTTCCAAGATCCAATTTTGAAGGAAAAATGAGAGGACAACTTTGGGAGATCGGTCCAAAATTCAAAAGTACGTGAACTTCTCAAACCTTCACCTCAATGAATATGTTGTTCTATTGCAGCACACTAGTCAAATAGAGAATGCAACTTCACGAATTGAAGATTTTTGGCCAAATACTACCCACACAACATAGGCTCTAAGAAATACGGATTAGAACACTTTGGTCCCTACTCCATAGTCCATTCCTATTTCCTAGTCCTACTAATCTCAATATCTTTCGTTGTCTCTATTGTGGAGTACTTTCTAGAGATGGAATGGGCCGGGAAGACACGTGGGTCGGTTAGATATGGCTTAAAATGGTCCAATTAGGCACGAGCCTGTCATAAGCCCGGCTGTGCTTAGAGATTTCAAAATTTTACATGAACTGGACACAAGCTAGCTTGATGTTGGTCGTGCATGGGCTTCGATTGAAAGATCGACACGATCCCAACGCGACTTGTTCCGTTCAAAGCATGACCCGCTTGAGCATGAGGCACTTGACACAACACATGAGTTGCATGGTATAACTTAAGATGGGGCAAAAAAAATTTCACATCTTTGAAATGAGTAATGTTTAGAAGTTCATTTCCAACAATATTAGAGAGAACTGCCCCTTAAAAGATTGGTGGAGAGAAATTACCATAAAATCAACCATCATAACTTCATAAGAGACATTTTGTGATATCATAAGCAATCTTCAACTATGGGTAATTGTGACAATTTGTCTATTTATAGTGATGAAAAGAGCATTGTTTACATGAAAAAAGGCAAATCTTTCATTTCATTACCACCAAAGTTATGGTCATACCACCAAGTTGTTCTACAATTTTGTATCCTTAATGGGCCTCTCATAGTCCAACCATCAACTTTCAATTTTTTACATGTTAGAGAAAAACTGGGCCTTTCCTAAAAAAACAGAGAAAAAAAAGGGGTAAAATGGTCCTGTCATAGTCCAACCATCAATGCAGGCCCATTAACTTGTCAACCTTGTACTACATCGCAGGCAATTGGTCTTGGCTGGACCCTAGTGCAGCCAAGATAGCTACAACAAGTGAGGCCCAAAATGCGCGGCCCAAATAAAAAATGAACATTTAGTTAAAAAATATGAACATGAAAAAAAAATAAACTTTTAATAACAAAAAATGAACACGTTAAAAAAATAAACATTTAATACTAAAAGGTGAACATGTTATAAGGAAATGATCATTTATTAAAAATGAATCTAATTATCATATAATCATAAAATTGCTAGACCACGACCTTAAAATGAACATTTATTTAGAAAAATGAACACACAAAAAAAAAATATTTAGTAATAAAAATAAACACGTAAAATTATGAACATTCTGTAATAAAAAGTGAACATGTCAAAAAAAAATGAACATTTAGTATGTTAGAAATGAACCTTTATCATACAAACATAAAATTGGGATCATATACATCGGAAATTCTCCAACTTAAAGGCAAATTCATTGTACATATCATATAATTCTTCATCACTTCTTACTTGTTTCTTCACTAATTCAGAGTCTTTGTCTTTTACAAATACAATTAATCTGTACTCACTAAAATATACCAAATAATCAGAATTTTCATAATTATCACAACATATGTTCATAATAATTCATATGCTTCTTCATCACTTCTTACTTGTTTCTTCACTAATTCAGATTCTTTGCCTTCCACGAATACAGTTGATCTGTACTCACTAAAATATAACAAATAACAACAAATAATCAGAATTTTCAATCATAATCATCACAATATATGTTCATAATCATCACATTATATGTTCAAAATATTGTTTAGAATGTTCATAATATATAATCACTAATATAATAGTTAAAAATATAAATTATCACTCTATATGTCATTCGCGTTCATAATCAATAACAGATATGTTCGTAATAAAAAGTAACGAAACATATATGTTCATAATAAATATGTAAATTGTTCGTGTTCGTAGTTTCAACACTAAATGTTCAAATAATTCAACTTTCAACCTAATGAAATGAACATTTCATAAAAATATATACACTTTAAAAAATGAACAATTAGTATTAAGAAATAAAAATGTACAAAAATGAAAATGTAAAAAAAAGTTATGAACATTTAGGATATTAAAAATGAACATGATTTTCATATAGGTTCAGATTCTTGTATATAATTATTAACGAAAAAAATAAAGATATAATAAATTGTTGAAATATGTTCAATTTTTATGTACTAAATGTTCATTTTCAATGTACTAAAAGTTCATTTTCTACTAGATGTTCATTTTTAAATTACTACGTGTTCATTTTTTTTTACAGAAATTATACTCAAGTTCGATCGTAATTATTCTAACTCCAAAAAAGTTGAATATAATCAAATTAATCTTGATTCATCATAGAGAAAATAATTATTGATTTTTTCTTCAAAAACAATAATAATTATTAATTTTCCATAGAGAAAATAGTTATTGATTTGTAACATGATTGAGAATCTATTAACCACCAACAAAAGAGAGAGAAAGAATACCAAGAATTTAATTATTTTCAAAAAAAAAAAAAAAGCAATTCAATTACTATTCACATCAAAATCAGAATACCAAGAATAAAAATTAAATCATAAAATCAAAAACCAATTTATCAAGAGTATATTGAAACTCATCAAATTATAAATTCAAAAACAATTTAAACTCATTAAAAGTCTAACTTAATTAAACTAATTGTAAACAACACAAAAACTAACCTTCATTGATGATCTCATTAAGATTAACAACCAAATCCATAGTGTTGCATATAACAGAGGAGAGAGAAAATGTCAAATGAAAGAGAAGAAAGAGGAGAGAGAGAATTTCGAATGGAAGATGGGAGAGAGGAGAGAGAAAATTGAGATCAAAATTATTATTATGAAAGTGAAGAAAGAGAATCATAAAAGATGAAACTTGAAAAAGAAGATGAATTAAGTTTGTGTTTCATTCAGTGGAGGCTGCGTTTTGCCTTGATGCAGCTATCTTGGATGCATTAGAATGCAGCCAAGAATTTGTGCATCGCAGGCCCAACTCGGGCTGGTCCATCTTATGTCAGTACCTCGCCCATTTAAAGTGCTCTCACAAATCCTTCCTATGTCAACCTTTTCAATGAATAACTAGTGTGTATCCCGGGCGATGCCTCGGGTTGCTAATTTGTGTATTTCTTGCTTTAATTTAACAATTACGTTAGACTATTTGTGTAGTTAGTATGTGTAGTGGTTCAAGCATTGCCTTATATGTCACCTTTTTTTTTACATCATATGTATTTACATTTTATTCTTGTGAATGAATTATATTACTTCTAATTTACTTAATAAATGAAAGGAATATTATAATGTTATGTGAAATTTGAAACATTAATAATAGTTGGTTGAGATGGTAAAAGTATTACCTATATATTGGAGGTTATGGGTTCGAATCTTGTTGAAAGCATATTTTATTTCACTTAAATGAAGTGGCTAGCTTACGTTGCGCATATACGTTGGATGATGACGTGGCATTATGACATAGTTACACATACTTTAAAAAAGAGTGCCACGTGGCACCGTTCCTTTAAAAGAAACGCCTTTTAATATATAGTATAGATTTTTGTTGATGGTTAAGAAGCGAAAATATTTTTCAAACTCTGGTTTACGCCTTTTTTGTTTTCACAAGAAAATCATCCATCTATTGTTTTACTCCCTCCGTTTCAAAATGATGTTCCTGTTTACGAAAATCGATGTAAGTTTTGACCCATCTTTGACTGTAAATATTTTTAATTTCACGCTAGCAAAAATTATAAAAGTTAGATATAAATAATCTACTCATTAAGACGAATTATATTGGTTCTTATAGATTAAGAGAAATTTAGAAGATTCTCTCTTATTTGTAAAAAGTCAAAGATTCCAAACAGGAACATCATTGTGGAACGGAGGGAGTTTTTTTTTTTTTTTTGGACTAGAGTATATCCGTGATTCCATGGAATTGGAAGGGACATTATATCATTTGTATTGTATGGAATAATATATATGATTTCTTTTGTTTTTTAAAAGAAGCTGTTGAATTAAGGTAGTTATTAAATGATTTTGAATAAATTGTGATAGTTTCCACTTTTTGAATGATTATGAAGGGATTGTTTATAAATTAAAAATTGGTTAATTGGAGTTTTAAAGCGATGTTGTTTAAAAAACATTTTACTTTAATTTTTTTAAAAGGAAAACATTTTTATTATATACAGTATAAGACTGTACTTGGAATTTTTTTATTCCCCTTAACAATATGCTTTTTCCAAACTGTTTTATAAATTGATTTTGGAATATAACTTTATAAATCAGCATATGAACAACAAGCCCGTCTAGCTCAGTTGGTAGAGCGCAAGGCTCTTAACCTTGTGGTCGTGGGTTCGAGCCCCACGGTGGGCGATTATTTTTATATTTTTGTTTTCGCAACTAGGCTATATGGTATGGGCTTTTCTTGATTTGGAGTGATATTTTGTAGCCCACAATATGAAATCCAACTACAGCAGCAACTGGATTTTATTGTACGGCCTATTTTCTTGATCATACTCATCATCTCATGTAATATGCCTCCGTTCTAATTAGGTATGATCAACTTATAACGTTATAATTATTTTTGAAAAGTAATTGATATTTCGATGAGATAATATTCTCATTTCTTGGCGCTCCAAGAAACAACCTATTGTTCCATTCCAAGTCTTCCTACGTTCAATTTTGTGATAATTAATCTATGTTATATACTTGCCGTTAATCTAGTTCAACAAGTTTATAGCAAACAACTCAAAAGTGATTTAATTTTATTCATAAGCATGTACACATTATTAATACATACTCGGTACATTTTATATGGCATGGCCATCTCATGGGCATATGTGCAACAATGATGTATACTCCTACTCCGTAATAGGCAATGTTCTCTTCAGCTTAATTTCAGTTGTGTTCAGCTCTAATCAATTCAGTTTCTAATTTCCTTCTCTCATAAACAATTCATTTCAGCTCTTTTCAGTTCAATTCAGTTTAGTTCAGCTCCTATCAATTCAGCTCAGTAAATCAAAACATACCCTAATTGTACAGGACAATGGGAGGGGTATCAAATGTAAAAATCCGTACTCTTCCATCCGACGGGTCCAACAATAATGTAAATGAAGCAGCCAGCTGTATTAAATCAAGCATTACTGAGTAACAGCCTTTAATGTAAATTGCCTGTTAAATGGCCCCATATTTCTTTTCAAGGCTTTTCATAAAGACGAATTTTACCCAATGACTTTTGGTCATTATTTCATCCAGCTTTTGGCTTTCTATAAAAAGTAATTATCATAGGTACAGGTACAAGTCATTCACTCAAATGTTGTATTTCCTCTTTTCCATTGCCAAACATGTGGCAACATTCTTATTGGTAATCATGGGACCCAATTATAGGGGATTTATGTACCTTTTCCACATTTTTTCTACTCTACTTATTACTCCATACTAGAGACAAATTCTCTTGCAACTGTCCCAATTACCGAATTACCCTTGCTAATTACTGCATAACCAAACTCCATATGATAATTATGGTCTTTGTACTAAGCAAGGATTAGTGATTGATTTACCATATAATCTTGAGAATTGAGGCCACAACACACAAGGTTGAATCTTGACAAGTCTAAGTCTACTCTGTACAAGTATTTGGGGGTGAAGGTTGAGATTTAATAGGATCAATCGTCTTACCTAAATAAAATAAATTATGGTCTTTGTAATACAAATCTATATTTAACTACTTCCACAGTTCATTTACATATTATGTTCGACTATATTATGTTCATCTAGGTTTTTTGTTGGAAAAAAGTACGAGCATATATCACTATGCAACTAAACTTCTCACGAGCAAAATGAAGTGGATCTCAATTGGAAAGGACATGGATTGGAGCAAGGTTTGTAATGAGGTTGGGCAACATTGTAGCTAGGTTTGTAATGAAGTTGCGACTAGGAGCATATGAACAATGGAGGTATCACAATCACTAAAGTGGGTGCAGAAGGTATAGACGACACAGGAGTGTAGGCGCCAATGGAAGTGCATATGTGTGTGCAAGCATAGTCGTGAAAGTATTGTGGGATTGTGTTTGTGTATGCGCATGGATGTAGTTAGGGGTTGTTATTATTCATTAATGACAAAGGAGATGCAAAGTTTATCTAACAATAGGAGCAAGGGAAAGTCTGTATATTTCACAGTACTAAAGAATTGAGGAAATGAGATCTCTAAGACGGTGTTTTAGATTAATATGGTGATGAATACATGATGAGATAAAGGAATTGTGATATGATGTTACTCGTATAACATATGACAGAAAAAACAAATCAGATACTAGGCAACTTTCAAGTGCAGAACAAATCTAACGAAATAGATGTAAAAACTACGGAGTAATTTTATATTCTGCTATAATTAGTTAAAGATGCAATTTTTGCAGTCTCTTCATTGAAATGTCTATTTGTATTTGTATAAATTTTATTAACAATTTACATCACTTTTATTTTCACAATGAAAACTCATTTTATGATGGTTAATCTTATTGCTATGGGATTCTGTCTTATTCATGTGAACGTGCCATAATCCCATGTGGGATTGGCTAATTGACCTTAGTTAGAAGTTAGACAGCCTCTGAATTAGTAGTTGACCAGTTAAAGACGATACGACAAGCTTAGCTTAAATTGCTCAAGTGTTGTAAATGGAGTACCCATTTGAAATTAAATTACTCAGCACATTTACATCACTTTATATATTTTTTTTTCCTTAGATCTTGTTCTAATTACCTTATTGTTACTTATTTTAGGAAAAATAAAACCACACAAGACCACAAGGGTTATTAAGTTTAGATAAATAAATTTTAAAATAAATATGTTCAAACTTCAAAGCAATTTTAGGCAGCTTAAAAAATAAGGCTACCCAAATTCAATTAATAACACAAAGGAAGTTATACTCCATAACAAGTTTCCACAAGTTCAAATAAGTTTACGCTTGATAAATTCATTTTGAGATAAACCACACACAAATGACTCTCTACAAATGAGTCCACAAATTCATGGAATTGCTTACCAAACATAAGTTCCACAAATGACTCTCTACCAATTATCCTCTACACCAATTATTTTATACCCATTGTCCCGTTTATTTTTATTGTTTTGAGGGAATTGTCCCAATTAATTGAGTTATCGGCCATGTTTTTAAAAAAAAAAAATATTTTGAGAAAAGCAAGATGAGTAAGGGTCTAAGCCTAGGCTTTATTGTGATTAGCTCAGGGTTTTGGTGGGTTGTATTAAACAAAACTCTCTAATAGAAAATTTCTAGGTGCTTTGCTTTTTAAAGTGAAAATTGGTCCAATAGATCCAAAATGATAAAACGTAATGCAAAACAATAGAGTATCATATAGTTGCTTGTTACGTAGTATTGCTGTATTGACAATATGAAACGAGTAATAGATGGCTAGTCAGGCAACTAGTAGACCGTGATGCAATTATGCAAATAACGTGCAATATATATCTACAATACTTACATTTAATAGAATGATCCAATACATGCGCATGACCTAAATGGAATATGTGACACGAGAGGATTTCCTATGGTATGTGTAAGTAAGTTCAATGATGGGATATGTATGGTTTGACAAAGGGATGTCAAGAGGTCTTTTGAATAGCACGAGCCAAAATAAGGGAAAACAACATGCACAACATAACAAGATGGTATGTGTATGTTCAAAGATGGCACTGGGATATTGCTATTGAGTTCATTTCAAGGGATTGCAAAAAAGTAGAGAACTGAGATTGCAACAGTCTCAAGTAGTACTTACCAAGGATTTATCCCTCGTAGAAAACTGAGGTACTCCAGGATGGCAGTTTGTTCAGACAAGAAGTTTCCCTTGAGACAATCGCTACATAACCTACATTCAGTTAGATTCGTAGAAAAGCTTTCTTGGGGGCAAGACAAACAAGCGAGTGATTTGAAATGACACTGCAGTAGCTACTAAATGTGTTGTATTGAGTTGATTAGATCCTACCTATCTTCTACACTTATATACATTCATTCAACCACCCAAATGGTCGAAAAATCAAATAATTTGTTAGATGCAACGATGTCCTCGCTGGAATTGTCATGATGTGCTTTCGCATTGAACTTCACGGAAAGGAAACAAGAAAGCCCACCCCATCATTGAAATTACAAAAGAGCAGAGACAATAGGAAGTGTAATACCGTTAACCAGATGAAAGCCAGGTTACCTTCTTAATCAGCAATCCTTCTGTTCATCAGTTTCAAATTGTCAGTTAGTCTGCAAAGCACCAACCACCAACTTGCATGGACCTGACTTCCCAGAAACACTGCAAAAATTTCAATATGTTAAAAGCATCAATTGCCAATGTAAATCCACATAATAAAAAATAACATTTTTTTCCTACGTCAACATTTTATTTTAGTGGGGAAGCCAGGGGGGTAAGAGCTCATACCTGAACCTCTTCCTGGTGGAATGGAGCTCACAGGACATCAAGTCGTATTTTCTATTCCATTAGTCAATGCAAGGGGCATACTTGTAAAAGAAGCAAAAGGTGTATAGTTAAGCTGGTA
Organism: Chenopodium album; assembly: GCF_948465745.1. NCBI lineage: Eukaryota > Viridiplantae > Streptophyta > Magnoliopsida > Caryophyllales > Amaranthaceae > Chenopodium > Chenopodium album. Next base: position 9,094,568 of record NC_137853.1, on the reverse strand, counting down.
ATTGACTGGAGTTGACCCAAAAATGTTATACGTTGCAGCACTACTATAAGCAACTTCAGCATCTGAACGCTTCTTAAATACCACTCTAGCACGACTACTTTGCACATCTATTTCTGTCTCAGATTCCTTCAGAGGCCCAAAACGCCTGAACATTTTGTTCAAATTCACTTCTGAAGGTACAGAACCCATCTCACCAAAGTTCAGCCTGAGCTCTGTTGGCAGGTCCAGCCGCTTCTCGTCCTCAGTTGATACTACAGGAGTTGATACATGATTACTATGATGTAACTGTTTCCTGGAATGCTTCCTAGGATTTCGTTGAAGGGGCTTCTCATGATCACCAGATACAACCTGTTTATCCTTTCTCTTGCGACTACGTCGAGCTGGTTTAGCTTCAGCACTATCTTGGACAACCATGTCCGTCCAATAGGAGTCATTTCTATCATCAAATTCAAAAGTCTCAGGGGACCCAACAACTGGAACAGATGGCTTCTTTTTTCTGCTAGACCCTTTGCGCAATCTTTTCCTCTGAGTTGTGACAGCTACTTTTCTAAATTCAGAGAAAAAGCTGATAATGTCATTAAAGAAGCTGTATCCTTTCATGGGATCACGTGCAGATAAGTGAAGCTGAGAGAGCAATTCAACCAAAGAGCTTTGCTTCATAGTGCTTTCAGTCAGAGTGTCATTAGGAGGTTCCAAAACTTCATCAGCAACATCTCCTAAATGCTGGTCATTGCTTTTCTCGCTGCAACCTTTGATGGTTCTTGATGATCCAGTCAGCTGGCTAGCAACTCTGCGAATACAATCACCAACTTTAAAGGATTGCTGCGGATTTGGAGATGCTGTATGTGAAATCTTGGCCACAGAAACAGTTTTTGTGTTCTGAGGAGCTGCAAAATTGTCTTCAAAGAATCCAGGAGATTTTCTCCTAGCACCAGCAGTAGAGGAGGCCAAAACAATATCATCTTCCTCAGGTGTATCAAATTCATCATCAAGGTCATACATCGTCTCACCGACTAATTCAGTCATGCCTTTCTCCTTTCTCCTTTGGTACACAACAGCTTTCAAATTGTGTTTCCGTTTACGAGGGCCTGTCTTGGCATTGACTCTGGTCTTTGAATCTACAGGATCATTCTCAATTGACATCCCCTGATTTCCAGGACATGTACCAGCATCACGTTCCACCAACCCCTCATAATACTGGAAATCAGACAAAGCAACATAACCTCTCAGTCTATTAAAAGCTAATAGCTGAGTTTTTGCTATTACAAGCTCAATCCGTTCGACACCACTTGTTGGAAAAAGTGCTAGTGATCTTACATATTCAGTAAATTTATCAGGTTGAAAAGACTCTGCATCTGTTGATCTATCTGCTCCTTCCCTCTTACTCGACTCTTCCTTTATCCCAGAGTTTTCAACCATTTGATATTTGATCTTGCCATAGGCCTCTTCAGATACACAAGAACAGGCCAGCCCCAATTCCACCCTTCTTGCAACCTCTTCCAGAGCACAGCTCACAGCATTTCGGAATGCTTCTGAATTGTTTTGCCTTTCTGCCTGGGAGAAATGGTTTCTGAATGGCTTTAATACTGATGCTTCATTCCATGCAAATGTCCGATCTCCAAAATATGCCACCAAATAACAATCCTTTTTAAAATATTTCATAGCCTTTTCTGAGGAATCAGAAGGGTAAAATATTTGCCCAGGCCACCAAGGGTGGCTCTTCACCTTGCCCCAAACCAAATCATACACTGCAAAGTTACCTTCATGATCAGGTGGTAGCTGATAGCTAACATGGTGATCCATCATCAAACTTCCAGATTTTGGATATACACCTTTGGCACTCTTTTCTTCCTTGCTCCAAGGCTTTGCCGAATTAGAAATTAACTCCTTATTTACTTCTTGTTCCTCCGGTGATTCAACTTCAATATAGGCAGCTTGTTCTTGCACTTTCTGAAAATCCTCAGCGTTTGTGTCAGCAACATGAATAACATTAGCTGGTCTGTATTCCAGGTTCTCAGGCACCAAAAGGCCAGATTCATATTCAAGTCGCTGACCTACACCTTCAACATATGAATTGAGCAGTAAAGGTGGTTGTTCAAATTCTCTATCTCCAACTTGTCTAGGAGCAGAACCAAAGTCTACCCCTGAGCTGTCACTATTAGAAACATTATGTACGTCTACAAATTCCACAGTCTGATCTATTTCTGCATCCATCCTTCCAAGATAATCATGCAGCAATGCTAAACTTCCTTCCTAGGTTCACAAACATATACAAAGACATAAGTATGCTAGAAAAGAGTAATGATATGCAAGTGATTCAATTAAAAAAAGGAATAAAGATAAAGATTACATACTCTACGTCATTATGTGTTATATACATAATATATATATCAGCAATTAAGCATTTCCCTATATAGACAGAAGCTCTAACAAAGAGGGTTGTATGTTTGAATGACCCAAAATTTTTCTTGTTCTGTTTCTACAATTTCAACAGTTAAGTAAAAGCTAATTCAATGTAGGTTGTCACATAGCAACCTAATTAAGAGCAGGAATTAATATACAGAAAAGTTTCTATAAATAATAGAAGAATATCTACGATACAACCTAAATGTGGAGCTCCCTAAATGAAAAAAAAAAAATAGCTTTGGTTGTATCATACAATTGGTAGTGCCAGTTGTCCAATAGAAATTTCAAATCATGTACTGGAGTGGTTAATTACAATACTTATCTCAAGATCATGTTAAAAAAAGAGAAATAGTCACGTGATTCTGCTTTAGAAATAGCAAAGCATTAGGGAAAAAAGAGAAATAAGAAAACAAGACCAAAAATCCTAACTTCAAGGATTTTAATAGTCACGTGATTCTGCTTTTGAAATGGCAAAGCATTAGGGAAAAAAGAGAAATAAGAAAACAAGACCAATAACTAGGGGTTCGTTTGGTATCGTTGTCGTTTTCTGTTTTGGATTTCTTGTTTTTCAAAATCCTATGATATATATCATATAATGAATAAAAAATTAGTTAAACTTATTAAACTCATGATAATTTTGAAAATTGACAATAGAAAAGTGGAAACATCTTATTCATGTTTCCTGTTTTTGATTTTTTGTTTCAAGAAAAAAGCAAAAATCTGAAAACAAAAAAGGATGTCAAACAAGCCCTAGCTTAAAAGATACATAAGAGAAACAAAGCCCGCCAACGATAGGACTTAATAGAAACTCCTCGCCTCCAAAGTATACTATGTAACAAAGCCACGTTGGCGTATCCAGGAATTTCGAACCGTGGGTTCGGAATCTTAAAAAACAAACGATGCTCATATATTAATTAAATATTCAATACATAAGTTCAAATTTTTTTATTGCAAATGGATGGATTAAACAGTTACAAAATTTTAAAATAAAAATAAAAAAAAAACTACAAAAGCATTTTTCAAGTTTTATACTTTGAAAGCGTGCTAATACATTAGTACTTCTATAAATGATAAATCTATAATTCTATTGCAAAAAATCAATATTACACATAAAACAAAAATCCCAAGTACCCAATAAACACAAATTTGACAATGGAAATTTTTTCTAATTATCAATTAAAAGACCAAGTAAAAATTTTAAATTCTAAGTTTCTAAAATTCAATTTGTCAACAATTCGAGTATTCAACAATATATCAAAACTAATTAAACAAATCAGTAATTAATCTAATTATTACTAATTTACAAACAAATAAAGATTTAAGAATTAAGAGGAGTAGAGGAATAAGAGGGCTTTTGAAACTGATACGTACTAAAGGATAAAAATAATAATAATATTAGATAAGTATAAAGCAAGTAGAATAAGGAACTCAATAATATTTCTTCATGCTTAATTCACCAAATACAAGAGCCATATATGTAGGCTAACAAACAACAAGTAATAAGCTAAAAAACTGGAAGTATAATGCCATGATTAAACCCACTAAATAAACTCATCATGAAGAACAACGGAAGAAATCGAAAGGGAAAAAAAACAACAGAATAAATGAGAGCAACTGGTCTCGAACCCATGATCCTTAGAGGAGCCTCACTACTCTATTAGTCACTCCCTTACCAATGTGCCAGACTTACATATTTAGTTATTTAATTCACAAAAATTTCTTTTAACCTTATTATTTTTTTCTTAATCAAAACTTATAATTTTTTTCCAAAAATCTGGGGGTTCAATGAACCCCCCCTAGATCCGCCCATGGTGCCCACGTACCAAAAAGATAAAGAAAGGAAAGAAAAGTTTCACCAATACCCCCTTGGCCCCTTATGCATGTGTTATTACAGCATACAATAAGAAAGATCACATATGATTCACAGCACATAAAAATAGGAAAAAGCTGTATTCCTAATTCAATACCAGTTCTACTCCTACCCAAAACTCGCGATAATTTGCATACCGAAAATTAGTGAGGAATTAAGGACACCAAGGTAACAGTAAAATTACTTTATATTCTTAGTTTACGATAATTTTCTTATGCACTGAAAAAGGTTTAAAAAAGGATCACGTTAGAAAAGGGAAGATATTAAAAAAACAAAACACTTGTAAACAACAATGCACCAACCTTCAACAGAAATTAAGTAGCCAAAAACAAAGCTCTAAAAAAAAACCGCACATGATTATTGCACAATTATTAGCATCATTCTGCGAGAGCAGCTTATCTCTGAGGTGTCTAGAGTCACACACTAACACTTCAAGCTCTAATGTACACTTGCTCATTTCCGATGTGATAACGAACAATAAAACCAGACACAACTTCATACTATGATGCATCCATTTTCCACTATATTACTTTGCTCAAACTGGCTACTACAAATCTGCAATTTAAATTTTCAACCTTCTCGTAGAAATGTACCCCTTCCGTTCCTTAAAGAAAAACAAAGAAGCAGCCATGCACTTAGCCCCCAGCTCATGAAACGGCTTTGCTGCAATAGAGTCAACTGGAGAAGGTGAAAGACCAATAGTCCACTAGAAGGTGAAATTACAGTTCAAAAACTCTCCAAAGAGAGGTTGGTTGAAAATTAGGCCAAGAAACAATAGGCATATGACTATTCGAAATTTCTAAGTTATATTGTGTCACCTCACAACCTGGCCCTGGATTGGCTGCTTCTTTGTTTTCACCGCTGACAATGGCTTATGGCCTACCCTTGACTTACTCTTGAGTCTCGACTAAACAACTTGGCATCCATTATTCTGCTTTATGTTCCACTTGTTCCGCACTTAGGTAATTAATTCTCAAACTTTTTTTCATATTAATCTAGGGCCTAGACTAAGAATTTGGTAGAGCTCATGTTTTCCTTAGAAGCTTCCTTTCAAATAGTAGCTAAGAAGAAAGAGGAGATTTGGATTAATTGAGTTGTCCTCTATACCTTTTTCTGGACCAAAACATTAAAACTACTGAATCTGGACCAAATTTCTTGATCAAGATGGGTTTTGAGTTGTCCCATGGTTTCCGTACCATAAACCCCAAAATAAACAAAACAATCCCAAATTTTCTACTTTTCTACCAAAACAAATCAACCCGAAATCTTACTTCCAATTTGGCCTAGCATTTTCCACATCTATATTAGCAAAATTTAATCTTTATCCACAATTAGAATCAACCTAGAAAATCTCCATATGAGCAACACATGAAATTAACCAATATCTTCACCAAAAATGGGTTCACCTAGAAATAGATGCATCACCACGCTTAACATCAACTATTAACAACGATGAAAGATATTTAACAAACATTGAAGGGTATCTATTTCACAATAGAATATAGCTTCATAATTCACCGGATTACAACTTACAAGCATCATTGAACAACTGATTTGTATAGCTACTACAATAAGTAAATGTCTACATCACCAATAAGTTTATTAACCAACCATTTAACACAAATTCTTCTACAAAGTCAAGCAAGATTCTCCAACCATGATTACAAAAAAATCATGAACAATACGTCGTTTAGAAGATTAAGACCTAATGCCTCCTCCAAACCCACTCAAGACAAGTCCCCTAATTCCATTAAAATAAATTTATTTAAAAATTCGCCAACAAAACTAAATTCAACTAAAACCAGGCTCGTCCCTGAGCCATGGCAGGAGGGGCGGCCCGCCCCGGGCCCAGTGAGATAAGGTCCAATATCATAGTTCCATACTAGCATTAAAGGTTCTGCAACAAATTAGCAACCAAACTTGATTCAATTATCAAATTAGGCTCGAAAAATTCACATGATTTTTGGTAGAAAAGGTCCAATTTCATTGTTCCATCCTAACACTAAGGAAAATTTGATTCAATTATCAAATTAGGGTAACAAAATCACATAACTATCTTCTCTAGCAACAAAATCGCTCGTAATGATAATTGAGTTTAGAATAACCCTAAATTGAGTATACTGCCAATAAAATTAACAATAAACCCTAGATTGTGAAATTGATAATCAATAAACACAAAAGGAAACAACAGCTTACCTCAGAAGCTGCTTCAATGGAGGATAGAGATTGCAGAAGTCGCCTCAATGGAGAGCTTTCAGCGCGCTACAATGGGAAACCGAGAGAGAGCGGGAAACTGAGGACAGATAGGTTTATGTTCATCAGTTTTTTTTATAACTCCATCTACTATGTACTCTTACGCCACCTCCGAGGGTGAGACTCAACTTTTTGTATTGAAATACTTTCTCCGTTAAACATAAGGGGTGTTTACGGACTCCTACGCAAAATTTGATTGTGAGAGTAAAATGGAGAGAGAAAAAGTTGGATGCATGTGATGATGAGAGAGAGAGAGAAATGATTACCTAAAAAGGAAAGAAAACATTTGTTGCACATAATAATTAACATTCATTTATAGTATATGTTGCAAATAATAGTTAACTGAGGAATTATAAAATGAGTTGTTTTTTTATGATACCCAATCCACTTCTCAATTTAGCAACTCATGTAAAATGGTGAGACTCTAAAATATACTAATGTCGGCCCACCAAATCATTATAAGTTTTTTTCAGAAAAAAAATAAAATTAAAATTTAAATAAATTACAAAACATATTATTATATTGATAAGGGCCCACATTTTTTGTCAAATGAGACTTAAAGTTGAGTATCTAAACTTAGCAAAAAAACTCACTCAAGTCTCACCATTAGAGAGGGGCTTATGGCCCTGTTTGATGTAGCATTTTAAGAAGCGCCAAATACAAGTTTATGTGCCTGATAAACGAATTTTTGTTAATCTGGTGGCATTTCTATAAATAAATTGAAAAAACGTGATCATTTATTTAAGTACTCTTGGTGAGCTGTCCAATTACTGTTTGATGAGGAAATTACCCATGTACCCCTCAATTAGTACATGAAAAGATGCTAATACCCCTCCAATTGTACAGTCAAATTTTGTTTATTTGGGAAATTAACTGGGCACAACTCTTTAAGTAGCGATTAGCATTTTATAGATTATCGTGCACATAATGTCAAATTTTGGTCAAATCAGATCATTTGGGCAAAGTGAACTAAAAAGCTCAGTTAGCACAAACTTTTTGAAAAAAAACATAGGCGTACAATAAATATTGTATTCACACATCAATGGTACACTTACCCTGATCTAAAGTAACCCTAACGACTGACGTACATAAAAAGACACCTATGTTTTTATTAATCGTACAAAATTAAGTCATATTTACTTCACCTTAAAATAATTATATTCTGTAAAAATAATTTTAGTTTAATGAAAACAATTTCAATTCAAACTTTCAAAAAAAAAAAAACAAAAAAACAATTTCAATTCAACAAAGAAAAAGAAAGAGAACATAGCCTAATCTATATCTATACTTAGTATTTAAAAACACAAACCAAAATTGACACATGTCATCATTCTTTCTCACCTTTCTTTATTCATTCTCCCTCCTTATGTTTTCAAAGAAATTCTCTCTTCATCTCCCCCTTTATTTCTCAATAACTTTTATATTTTGTAATCTTTATTTTAATTCAATAACAAATAAAATTTCCTAAACCTTCTCCTCTTCTCATTATTCCATCTATCAATTCAATTTATTCACATTCATAATCCATTTCTTTAATTTGACCCCTAATCTTCCCCCTCTTCTTATATAAATACAAATTTTCAATAAAGATTTTTTCACACTCATTAAGTTTCAAAAACTAAAAAATTAGTTTATCTCTCAAAATTCTATGTGAAATTTCTACAACAATGAGGATGATGATTGAAAAGGGAAATATTGAGGTGGCAAGAATACTATGGAAATTCCATAGGATGACATTATTTGCGTGTCATGGGGCTTTAGTTTTGAAGATATTAAACGCAATATAAGAGACATATATTGGCAAAGACTAAAGAAGAATATCATGCCTTCACACTTGATGTAAAAATTATAAAATTATAATAAGTGTTTGGTATTTACAAAGTAGTTTTTTATACAAATTGTTGATTAATATATCATGCGATAGAGATATGATTTTACGATTTTAAGCCATTTTTTCTACAACTATTAGTTTATTACCACTAATTCATAAAATATTATAATATGTCAAAAGACGATAAAATAAATTCATTCAAATAATTTGTAAAGGTTTTTTTTTTGGTGACAAGATAATTTGTAAAGTTTCAAATAAATTTATAACTTAAGCATAACCCGTGCGTAGAACGGGTCCAAAAGCTAGTTCCCTTTAATAAAGAAGAAACATTATAAAAATTACATAGAATTTGCTATGTATGGAAATAACTACTTGTATATTACCCTTGTAAAACTTATAACTTATTTACATTAAACTTAGGAAAATTGGCTTAAAATAACCTCAATTCACGATGTATGCTAAATAGTACGATCTCAGCTATTTGCTATTAGCGGTACCACCTTTTGTACTATATGTCTATATGTGTAAAATGGTATGTCGCCCATCGAAGAAGATATCTCGAGGAATATTCTTTTTTATTATATATTTTTTATTAAATATTATCTTCTTTTTTTCAAATACATTAATAACTTCCTTACTAATGAAATTAATAATGCTCTGTACCTAGCTACCTAACTAAGTTTTGTATAGAAAAAAAATTTCTATTATCAATCAAAAGTAAATAGGGTATTTAATTGCATTATTATATTGATGTAATTGGTTTTAAAATTTGTTCTAAAAACCAATAACTAGTTAAATTAGGAGGTTGAGCATTATTATGGATAGAAAGGAAATCATTAAGATTATATATAGTATTATTTAGTATAAGAAATAATGATTCCTCGGTTTATATTAGATGCATCATTTTTTTGGATTATTTCACATGAATAATCCAACCTTTGTCTCGTTCTCTCAAAATAATCCAACCTTTTGATTAACCCTGAATAATCCTAGGTTTGCTATTTATTCTCTCACAGCAACCCTAACAGGTCACCTAACTCATTATAGTCGGTTCTAATCCACGTGTCACTTTCTCGTTGGTTAATTTTTTATTTATTTTTATTTCACAAATTCTGATATTAAAAAAAAAAAAAAAAAAAAAAACTCCTTTCTTCCTCATCTTCCTTCCATGGCCTTTCCTCCAATCCCTTCCACCACCTAGGCCAACAACACTATGGCGCCACCCCCACCACCACAACCACCACAAACCTCAAAACCCCCACAGCTTGACAACCAACTTATAACTCCACCCCCAACCACGAACAATCCCCAACGACCCTACAATCAGACCCCAAAATATTCAGATCCCCCTCCCCCCTTTAACCTCCCATTTCCTTTCTTTATGGCTGCTTTCATTGGGGCTTTAATCCCAAGCTTCCCATACTTCTTTAATCATCATCAATCAGCAACAATAATATAATCTGCCCATTGAATTAGGAAACAAATCAAACCATCCAAAATCATCAATTCCACACAAATGGTCAATGCCGATACGGAGATGTGGGTGCGTTGCGGTGCTTTAGATTGGTGGTCCGTAGGTGGGTGGTGGTCAGTTTATGTGCTGCTGCAGTGGTGTGATGATGTGATTAGGTGGTGGTTTCGGGTTCTAGGTAAGTGGGGTTAGGCTTTCGAGGTCTGGGTACGTGGGGATGGGGTTTTTGGTGGTTACGGGGTTTGAGTGAATGGAATTGGTGGTTTCAGTTTGGTGAGGTGAGTGGTTTCGGGACTGGGTAGCTAGGGGTGGAGGTGGGGTAAGTGGTGGCTGAGGTGGTGGTGGCAATGGCGGAAGGTTCAAGGAGGTGATGGAGTTGAAGAGAGAAGGAAGGAGGGAAAAAGAAGTAAGAAAAATAAGTTACCTGAAGTTCAGGTAACCGGTCAAAAAGGTTCACTAAAAGATAATAAGTATTAAACTTAGGATTATTCTAGATTAATCGAAAGGTTGGATTATTTTGGGAGAATAAAGCAAAGGTTGGATTATTCTTGTTAATTCCTTTTTTATATATGCCAGTTTTTTCAATTTAGATGCATCAATTTTCCTTTTAGACCCTGTTTGGTTTGATGTAAAACATTTTCAATGAAAAATTAATTTTCATGGAAAACACATTTTCAAGGAAAAATACAATTGTATACAAGAAAAGTTCGAGAAAAATAAAAACTAGGAGTAGGAATCTGAAGATGGATGCGATGTAAATAAAAAGGAGATAAGGATCGGAGAAGGTAGGAAAATGTGGACCCTTGTTTTGTAAAGGAAAATGTTTTCCATCATTAAGAATGCAATTTTCCACTCTTTCACAAACTAAACAAAAGAAAATTGAAAAAAATAGGAAAATTATTTTCCAAGAAAATATTTTATATCAAACCAAACAGGGCCTTAGTCAATACATTCTCTTTATCTCTCTTATCACATGGTCCTTTAATTTTTCTCTCTATCTCTCTCTACTCCAAAAATTGCCTAAGAGTCCGTAATTTGAAAAGTGATGCATTTAATAAAAAAAAAATGGAGGAAGTAATAAGATACACCATTCGTTTTGTAATAATCGCATTGACATATAGTGCACATGATTTAAGAAAAAAAATATATAGATTAGGTTTCAATAAAAATAATGCAGGTGGACAAATTTATTATAATATAAAGTATAATTAGATTGAGAAAGAAATATAAAAATTAAGTAGTGTAAGTGGGATTGGTATGAGCGAGAAATAATAAATTTTTTGTTTAGAGTGGGGTTAGTACTTAGTAGGAGAAAGAATTGATAAAATAGCATAGCTAGTGAATATTTACCAAATAAGAAAGTTTTGTCATTATTATGAAACAAACATAAAAGGAAAATATTGCGATTATTACAAAACGGAAGGAGTAATATAATCATCAATTCAATAACATAATACTGAAAGCGAATCTCACATTACACTAGTCAAGTTTTGACTAAAAATTTTCCAGCCACTTTTATTTTCCTTTTTTTTTTCCAAAACTTCATAAATATTAATTTATTTATCCTATAATATTTAACTTTCAATTTGGTAACTAAATACGAACTATATTCTATTGCATCAATGAAAATATTTTAACATACCTCTTATACATTTTATAATAGGTATTTTTTTATAAGACCATTTTCAATGGTGAGACTTGAGGGAGTATTTTTTGCAAAGATATCAATAAGTTTGTATCTGAACTTAGCAACTCTAAAATAAAAACGTTAAGTTTAGATACTCAACTTTGAGTCTCATTTGACAAAAAGTATGGGCCCTTATCAATATTATAATATGTTTTGTAATTTATTTAAGTTGTTTTTTTTTCTAAGAAAAAACTTATAATATGAAAGTGACATTAGTATACTTTAAAAAGTCTCACCATTGGGAAATTAGACTTCACATGAGTTGCTAAATTAAGAAGTGGGTTGGGTATTACCATTAAAAACAAGGAAATTTTGTTTTTTACCACCTCACAAAAACAAGAAAATCTCTTTTACCACCTCCCAAAAAAAAAGTATTACTTTACCACCTCATAAAAAACACGAATATAGGTTTTACCACCACTTAACTGATTCCGTTTAAGAATCCGTTAAGTGGGCCCATAAAGCCACGTGTCGTGTTATTATTGGCCAAAAAAAGAAAAAAATAAAAAAAAAAGAAAAAAAAATAAAAAAAACCCTAAAACTACCCAGCCACCACCACAACGCCACCACCACGCCACCACCCAACCCACGAATGCCCCCCCGAACCTACCACCGGCGGCGCGGCTCCACCCCCTCCCTCTCCAAACCCACCTGAACGCCCCCTTCCCTCTCCCGCAACCGCAATCGACCTAAAAACCACCAACCCACAACCCTCAATGACCACGAATCCCCCCAAAACAGCCACGATTCCGACCACAAATGGCCGAAATCGGCCGGCTAAGGCCACTCAGCCTTAAAACCGGCCGATATCGGCCATTTGTGGCCGAAATCGTGACCGTATTAGGGAAGGAGGGTTTTGGGTTTGGTGGTTTTTGGGGGTTACGGTTGCGGGAAAGGGAGGGGGAGGGTTTAGGTGGGTTGGGGCTGGTGGTGCGACGCGGGTGGTGGTTTCGGGGAGTGCTGTGGTGAGTTGGGGGGAAGGCGGCGGTGGAGCGGGGGTGGCGCTGTGGTGGTGGCTGGAGTAGATTTAGGTTTTTTTTTTTTTTTTGAGCAAATAAAATGCTGACATGTGTTACCGTGGGCCACACTTAACGGAATTTTTGGATGGAAACCGTTAAGTGGTGGTAAAACCTATATTCGTGTTTTTTATGAGGTGGAAAAGTAATACTTTTTTTTTGGAGGTGGTAAAACAGATTTTCGTGTTTTTGTGAGGTGGTAAAAAACAAAATTTCCTAAAAACAATTCATTTTGTATTTAATAATCAAAGTTTAGTCTCACCATTGGAGATGGTCTAACAAACAACTATGTACCACTACGAGTAAGGTAATATATTAGAACGATGTACTACTCCAATACTTCGCATCATTCTACATCATGTATTTTTCTTTGAAAGTTTTTTTTGTTTGCTCCAACTAGATTGACACTTTAATTTTTTTTATATATTTGTATAAAAAATTTTGTTGGTCAAAGTATGCTAAAACATTATGCCAATCAGAATATGCCAACAAAAAAGGGACATATGGGGTACATAAGTACATTAGACGGGTTAAAATTAACAAAAAATTTCATTCTTATATAGAACCCTATGATCATTAAATTTCTGTTTTTTTTTTTTAAATGTTTAATGATCAATAAACTTTGATATCTAATATAATATAAAATTCAAGTTAATTTTTTTTGAAAAGAAATTCAAGTATTTGTTTCAGTTAAAAATATTAATTTTTTTATAAAAATTATTATTGTTAATTTAACATTGTAATTCATTATTTGGTTAAGTAAAAACTGTGCACGAGACTTAAACTAGTAATAAATATGGATGAAATATTCCATGATATACCTTCTCCGGTGGACGACATACCGTTTTACACATATATTACAAAAGATGGTACTATATTGATAGCAAATAACTGAGGCTGTATTAAACGGACGGGCTTGGAAAACAATTTTGGAAAAAATTGAATATATGGGTGAGTTAGGACATGGAACATGACAATATTTATCGTAGCCTAGACTGTCTGACCTGTTAATAAATATAAGATAAACTAGGTTAGAACTCATGCGATGCACGATTTATATAAATCCTATTTTTAATTTGTACATTTTAATAATAATAATAATAATAATAATAATAATAATAAATCACTATTATTCATGAATATAAATAAGAATTACGTACATTTTGTAATTTAAAATCTTTTATTTTCATCAAAACTATAATATAGTATCTGTTCGACACTGTCTAATTCATAGTTCAATGTACGAGATCATTTATTAGTGTGTTATTAAAAATTGTTCAATTTCCTATGATAAATTGATAGGTTTTAGTTGTGAGATAGAAGTTTCTAATATTTAATTTTCAAAAATAAAAAAAAAAGAAAAAAGAAAAAGAGATGACATCATCATTGCATTTAGGCGGGAAATTTTTTATTAAAAGAACGACACGTGGGCAGTGATGATGTCATCATCTTCTGTTTTAGTAATAGTTAATAGATTAGTGCTATAAAACAAAGATTTCTGGCCCATAGGCAAGTCCAACCCGTTTAGTTATCTAGTCTGCATAAAAGGGTTTGATTTTGCTACGTCAAGTTGTTGGTCTATTTGACTATTTCATTTGAAGCTTATAATACAAGTGATATAATGTGTTTTAGTTATTTTTAGACTTCATTAATGCTTTTATAGTTTCACTCACTAAATAAATTCAACATAAATTTTTTTTTTACTTTTACCACAAAAAAAAAAAAAAAATCAAAAAATTGTTTTTTACCACCAAAACTTTTAAAAGTGTTATTTTACCACCAAATAAAATTCTAAAAATTGTTTTTTACCACCTACCGTAAAAAAAATTCTTCGATTTTTGTACACAAAACATATTTTTCATAGGTTTAGGGGGCATTATGGCCCTATGAGTCCAATTTGAGGTCAAAATGACAAAAAATGATCGAAAATACCTCGTTTTGCGTGTTTTACAAATCTAGATATTTTTAAACACGCAAAACGAGGCATTTCCAATCATTATTTGTCAATTCTAACCTCAAATTGGATCTAAAAAAATAAATTGCCCCCCAAAACCTCTAAAGACATTGTGTTTGGCACGAAAATCAGAGAATTTAAAATTTTCGTTAGATTTTTGAAGGCAGGTGGTAAAAAACAATTTTTAATTTTTAATTTTTTATTTGGTGATAATATAAAACTTTTGAAAATTTTGGTAGTAAAAAAGAGTTCTTGATTTTTTTTTTTTGGTAAAAGTCAAATGGGTAAATGGGTACCCAACTGATATTGGTTCCAAAAATTTGAGAGCCATAACAAGTTCTTAAGGCTTGTTCTGATTGACTGAACTGAGCTAAACTGAACTGAACTTATTGGAGCTGAACTGAACTGAACTGAATATTTTATGAGACAAGGAAATTAAGAACTGAACTGAACTGAACTTATTGGAACTGAACTGAACTGAACTTATTGGAACTGAGCTGGAGATAATCTGAAGAGAACAGACCCTTAGTTTCATTTTCAATTGAAGCTAAAATCACCAGATTCCATTATGGTTTTAAAAATGTCGGTATCCAATATGTTCTATTCAAATTTTAGGTACCTGATATTTTTTTCACTAAGCGAAACTCTAACTTTGATAGTCGATAGAGAGATATATCCAAATAATATTGGATTTTATTCCAATATAAAATGTCAATACTAAGATTTGAGACAATGAAAATAAAATTTTAATATAGGCTGAGAGTCTAAGACAATACCAATTACTTAGAAAATTCTGATATGCATAATAAACTATTAAGTCCACATTATGTTTTTTTTTTTTTAAAAAAAAAGGATTTGGGACGTGTTCGGCGCTAGTTTTATAGTAACTTTTAGTAGTTTAACCAAACCACTACTTGATAAAAAATTTGAGCGGTTACTGATGTAGTGATCGAGGTAGCTTTCTTTTAATGGTGGAGGTATCTTTTGTCAAAAGTTAATATTATTAGCTATTGAAAATTGAAGATAACTGTTGATGATATGATATATGTTGTTTTTTTTTTAAATTCTTTTTTATGTAATAGTTTATCAATAACTACTGACTAAACACTCATACTTTAATTATCTATCTTCACATCTATCAATTTATTGACAACTAACAGTTACCACCACAACTAACAACTACGGGCCTGTTCTCATTGACTGAACTCAGCTAAACTGAACTGAAATGAATATTTTATAAGAGAAGTAAATTAGGAGCTGAACTGAACTGAACTGAATTTCAACGTAAGAGAACAAACCCTACCTTTACAACTATATTTTGCCAAACATGCTCTTGTCGATCTTGATAACTATTATGAAAATCCAACTGTAGATGGTTAGTCCACAAAATAAGCTTTGAAATCTACGAAAGATTAATTAACTTTAATTGGCTTTGCATCCTTGAAATACATTATCTCCAATATACGGGGTATCTTTTCTTAATACTCCTGAAAGCAAATATAGATACGAGAATTACAAATAAAACACGATTTAGTGTTTTATACATTACATAAGATACCTAAAACTTTGTTTTGAAGATACTAATTCCTAATACTCCATAGAATACATCCAAGCATAATATTCTCACTTGTGACAACCAACCCCCAAGTTGGGTCTCAAATAAATGATTATAATGGTATAATGAACAATAGAGGTTAAACAAAGGCAAAAGAGCAAAATAGCATGTAGTTTGCCAAATTTGTGTATATTACCTACTCTTGAGGCTTTTGAAAACCCAAGGTTGGATTCCATGTAGATTTGGTAATACTTATTCAAACACAAAATTTTGCTCCTTCAACCTAATTGGTCAACACTCAACACCAATACTACTTCCCAACCCCAACAAATATTGGTGGGATCACATTAAATTCCTAGGTTACCCCTTTTATATATACCCCTATTCAAATATCACCACATGAATAACAAGCCTCTATTAGGGAAATCCAATTTTGCTTGCCGAAGATAAATCTTTCCTATATCAATTTTTATTATTTTTTAATAATATTACCCCCTCAAAAAGTTAAATTTTTTAAAAAATAAAACCAAAAAGGTATAAACAAACAAGAAGGGTGGATGGATCCCACATTTGAAAAAGAAATTTATTATTATTATTTCCTTTTTTATTTTAATTATTTAGTAAAATTTTTTTTTAAAAAATAATATTGGACTATCCTCCATTATCTGAGGGAGGGGCCCTCTCTCTTTTAACATGACCCCAACAATACCAACACAAAAAAAATGAACGATAAACAAAATAAAATAAAATAAAAATAAAAAATATACTCATAGAATTTTGATTCTTTTATTTTATTTATAAATTCAAATAAATAAAAAAGCGCGTGTATTTGAAACGCTAAGTGAGTGAGTGTACAGAGTAATGTCGTATAGTGAATTCGTACGTTGGACTTTGGGTATTGGTTTGAATAATCAAAGGAAATAAAAGTATAAATGTAACTCGCAACAAGAAAGGCGCGTGAATTAAATTCTGAAACAAATAAGGACTTCACAAACACAAACACAAACACAAACACAAACACTAAACACAAAACACAAAACACAAAAAACACCATTTCTTTTTATTTATTTTGATTTGATTTTCTCTCTCCTAAAATTTTCCCCATTTTCTCTCTCCTCTCTAATTACCCATCACTCACTGCGAAACAACTTCGCCAAAAAATTTGCTGTAACAAACCCACCACCCTTCTCACGAAATTCACTGACTCTCTCCCATTTTTCAGATCATTCATTTCTTTCTTTCCAACTTTCTCTCTCCTCTTTTTTTGGTGGTTGTTGTTTTTTTCCCTTTCCTGTTTTTTCTGTTTCTGTTATGGAGAGTCGCCGGCGATGCAAACTCCGGCGAGACGTTACGGTATTTTCCGGGTGAATGTGATTTTCATGTGAACGACCCCAGAAAATAGAAGTAGAGTGTTTTTTTTAGAGAGAGAAAGTAATTTGCAATTGGATAAATGTCGGCCGCAGCGGGGAACGCAGGGGAGACGGCGGGAGAGGAGGCGACGGCGAAAGCAGTGCATAAGAGGTATGAAGGGTTGGTGTTGGTGAGGAATAAGGCGATAAGGGGGAAAGGGGCGTGGTATTGGGCCCACTTAGAGCCGTTGTTGGTTCATAACGCCGACACTGGATTGCCTAAGGCAGTTAAGTTAAAGTGTTGTTTGTGTGACACAATGTTTAGTGCTTCAAACCCATCTAGAACTGCCTCTGAACATCTTAAGAGGGGTACTTGTCCTAATTTTAGTTCTCCGACTACGCCTAGACCTTTGTCGTCTGTTTCGCCACCACCACCTACGGCTGGTGAGGCGCAGTCGCTTTGTTTGTCATCTGGTGGTGGTGGCGGAGGCGGAGGCGGTGGTGTTGGTAGTACTACTATGACAACGACGAATAATAGTACTGGGACTACACCACCACCTCCGCAGCAGCCGCCGTCCAACCACCGGAAGAGGAGTTCTTCGTCGTCTTCCGGTGGTGGGAGTGCTGGGGGTGTTGGTGTTGGGGGTGTTCCAACCACACCCAACACCAACACCAACACTATGGGGAACACAAATGCGCCATATGTGGCCCCTATTAGTGTGATTGACCCAGCTCGGTTCTCGGCCGAGATGGGTTATACAAGTGGTGGTGCATTGGTGGTTCACCAAGTGCAATCACAACAGCAGCAGCATAATCAGGTGAATGTTCAGCAACAATTGGGGTTGGCGGGTGGTGGTGGAAGTGTTGGAGGGAGAGGGGATGAAATGTCGGATGCTAGGGATATATTTGAGAAGAGTATTAAGAGATTGAAGAGCCCTAAAGCATCACCTGGGCCTGCTTTAAGCAAATCCCAAATTGAGTGTGCACTTGATTTATTGAGTGATTGGGTGTATGAGTCATGTGGGTCTGTGTCATTTTCAAGCCTTGAACACCCAAAGTTCAAGGCTTTTCTTAATCAAGTGGGTGTTCCTGAGGTTTCTAAGAGGGAGTTTTGTGGGTCTAGGTTGGATTTTAAGTACGAGGAGACTAGGAAAGAATCCGAGGCTAAGATAAGGGATGCTCCCTTCTTCCAAATTTCAACTGATGGGTGGAAGCCTAAGGGTAGTTTTGAGGACAATTTGGTGAATCTGACTGTGAATTTGCCGAATGGTGTGAGTGTTTACCGGAGGGCGGTGTTTACGGGCGGTCAGGCGCCGTCTAAGTATGCTGAGGAAGTGTTGTGGGAGACAATGACAGACATGTGTGGCAATGCTTTGCAGCAGTGTGTTGGAATAGTAGCTGATAAGTTTAACAACTCAGCATTGAAGAATTTAGAGAATCAGAATCAGTGGATGGTTAATCTTTCTTGTCAGTATCAGGCCTTTAATGGTTTGATCAAAGATTTCTATAGGGAGCTCCCTTTGTTTAAGAATGTTGCTGAGAACTGCCTTAAGCTTGCAAACTTTGTCAACAACAAAACACAAGTGCGGAATAGCTTCCACAAGTACCAACTGAGAGAGTATGGCCTTGCTGGTTTGCTTCGAGTGCCTACGAAAGAGCACGAAAATTTGAATTTTGAGCCTATTTATGCTTTGATAGAAGACATAATGAGCTCAGCTCGAGTGTTACAATTGGTGCTCTTAGATGAATCTTACAAGATAGTATCAATGGAAGACCCAATTGCTAGGGAATTTGGTGAGATGATTCGAGATGTAGGGTTTTGGAATGACTTGGAAGCAGTGCGGTCGTTGGTAAGATTGGTGAAGGAAATGGCTCATGAATTTGTGACTGATAGGCCTTTAGTTGGACAATGCCTTCACCTGTGGGAAGAGCTTAGGACTAAGGTTAAAGATTGGTGTGTCAAGTTCCACATTGCTGAAGCTCTCATCGAGAAGCTGATTGAAAGGCGGTTCAGGAAGAACTACCATCCTGCTTGGGCTGCTGCTTACATTCTGGACCCCCTTTATTTGGTGAGGGACAGCAGTGGGAAGTACCTTCCACCCTTCAAATACCTGACACCCGAGCAAGAGAAGGATGTTGACAAGCTCATTACTAGACTGGTTTCGAGGGAGGAAGCACACATTGCGTTAATGGAGTTAATGAAATGGAGGACTGAAGGGCTTGATCCAGTTTATGCACAAGCTGTTCAGTTAAGGGAGAGAGATCCCTCTTCTGGAAAGATGAAAATTGCCAATCCTCATGGCAGTAAGCTTGTTTGGGAAACTTATCTTCCAGACTTCAAGTCCCTTGGGAAGGTGGCTATTAGGCTTATCTTTCTTCATGCTACTGCTCGCGGTTTTAAATGTAATTCCTCATTCTTGAAATGGGCTCAAGCTCATGGTCGTTCGAGGTTGGGGATGGATAGGGCTCAGAAGATGATTTTCATTGCTGCTCATTCCAAGCTGGATAGGCGCGATTTCACTAGTGATGAAGACAAGGATGAAGAGCTTTTTGCATCGCCAACCGGTGAGGATGATGTCCTAAATGAGGTCTTTGTTGGTCCATGATATGTCTTCAATGCAGTCCCTTTCCTTTGCATCTTCTTTTAGAAGTATAATCTCATAGCAGAATTTATTGAATTCTTTTAGCCACTTTATTTACTCCTTTCACCTTTGTATTTTTGTCTCGCACTCTGAAGATATTTTAGGGCACAGGATTGTGGTGAAAGGAGCTACTTACATTATTAGGGTTTCGATTTTTTGTATTTATTCTTATTGTTAGATGCCTTGAGTTATGATTTGCCCCTACCTGGCTATGACTTTCAGTCCATTAGATGTAGAAAAGATACTAGTTTCCTTTGTGAGGATTTCTTGGAGAGCAGGAAGAATGATGTAACCTTGGTTCTGTTGCTTTGAGTAATGATTTTTTCCAAGGGGGAATAGTTTTTCCATTTCTCCTTTACATTATTCGAATTTCATTCATTAATCAGTTCACCCTGTAAGTTGCAATGCTTCTGCTATCTACCATTTGCGGCACTGATTTGTTCATGCTCTTTTTAGAATTTAACTGCTTGGATCATAACTTATGGTAGATTTTCTCTCTTTTTGCTTAATCTGCATGTCGCCATGTCCACAACAATGCTCTGGAATGTTTGCAGCAAGCCATTACAACTGTCTTGTGTGTTTCTCTTCTTAATCTTGCTTTTTGTAGCTGACTTGTGAGGCCTAGTGCACTCTTTAGTCTTTACCGTCATAATAGTTTATGGTTGTTGCAAAGTCTTCAAGTTAAAGGACTTTTGAGCTCTTAACTTAATCTTATGTCCTCTGTTTTTGATGGTCTGCATCCTGTGAACATTTTGTGAATTCCTCACTGCTTTTGTCTTTGTTTAGAGATTATCTTTGTCCTTTCTAATTCGGCCAAAATTTTAACATCCATGTCTACTATTATTGTTAGATTCGTTGCCTTTTACTTTCTTTTCAGACGCATTTAGGGTTTCTGCTTATCCTGAACAGTATTTGCTGATTACTGCTGATTAAGTGCTTTCTACTATCTGTAAACAATCTTTCTGCTTGATGATTCTCAGCTTATACCTTGAATATATTCCTTAGTTTGCCTTGTTCCTGATAACTAATATGTGGTTCAGTGGTTATACTGGGTGTCAATAAGCGAAGCATTTCTATATCGCTTATTCAATGCAGGCCATATGTTTCTTTTTCTAGCTTTTGGCTTTCCTCCTTACTGCACTTCATTCTTTCACTGTGCTTTGTTTCTTAAATGTGGTATGATCTTTACATAAAAAATTCTGTTATTGATGAATAGTATGGACAGATGCTGAATAAACTGAGATTAACACTGATATTTATCTTTCAGTTTCAGTAGCTGCAGCATCAGACGATGAAACTGTTGGACTGGGAATCCCTCCTTAGACCGGTCAATAAACAGTAGGAGCTGTATATCGTGGAGGAAGAATAAGCTGAAAAAGACTTGAGCAGAAAAATAAACAGGAATGGCCAGATTTATTTTGTTTAAGGCGGCTTGTTGCTCTATCAATTTATTAGATATGGACGGAGACATGGTTTTTAAGGCATTGCAATGGATGCGAGAAGCAAAAAAATCTTTATAGCTGGAGTTGCACTTGTTTTTGCTGGGTTCCATATCATCTCCAAATGTTCTAGCTTTGTGTCTGCACAACACAGTGTGGAACCCCACCATAAAAGGAAGTGGGAGTCTTTTTTGAAGCTTTGGATGGTTGCTGTGGTTCATCAAAAAATGAAAAAAAAAAAGGTTAAGTTGGGTCATTACATCAAATCAATCTTTGAATTAGCTAGCTTCTGTTTGAAAACATCAACCTTAAGCTCATGATGTTCATGCAAAAGATTGATTGGTTGATGCATCTCATCCTAGTGTGTGATTACTGTTTCGCGGAGGACCCCAAAATGACGGAAAGACTGTCGGAAAGACACAAACAGATGAGTGAAGCTGATAGAGATTTCGCAACAAATTTGATTTGAAGATCAGGATTTGTGATATCAATCTGATAATTTTGCAGGTGATAGGAAGGATTTAGTCAATAATCTTAAGAGTAGGCATTTTAGTCCATGTACATTTGCTTCCATTTTAAGTTTGCAACTTTTTTTTAGTCAGTTTCATTATTTAACTTTGTGTCAATATTATTGTCATCTTCATTCTTTGTTAGTTAAGATGATGCATTTTTTATGAAGTCTGATGTAATTCTGATTTATGGACCTCTGTTTAGCTTTCGCTTCAATTTTGTTCAATTATTTGATTCTGTAGCATTCAGTAAACCAGACTTGAGTTTTTACAGAAGCTTACTAGCCGAGTATATTCGGTGTTTCCGGCTAAGAATACTGTATGAGTTGCCCCTGCAGTTCTGCACAGGGTATTCAAACATATTCTGATGAAATGAATTTTATAGTCAGTTCTTATAAAAAATTTACATACTTTGTAAGCAACTTTGACAGGAATAATCTCAGATTTGTCTGGTCTCTTTTTAATAATCCTAATTTATGTTGGTTTAGAAATCGGAATAATCTAAATTTGGGAGAATTTTTGTCAAATCTGATGCCAATTATGTTAAGTTTTTTCCTGCATGAAAGTGGCACCAGAACACCACTTTCTTTAGATGATTTTGAAAAGTTGCCTACTTGCCTCAAAAGGCCAGACTTGGCATTATTTTCGTCTGAGGCTTGTACAAACTTCATCTGCCTCCTTTTTTTTTTTTTATTTTTTTTATTTTTTTTTTGTATTTTTTTTTATAGCGAGTACTTGTAAAATTATTTAAGGTGTAGATTAAAGAATGTAAATGATCATTTAATTTATATCACTCGAACACCACTATGTGCCAAGAGAGTACTTGTATGTTGAAAGTTACAAATATATTGGGAAAAAATAAAGCAATTTTTTCTTTTCTTTCTTTTTTTTTTTTTTTTTTTTAAAGTAATACCCACAATTATTTTATTTTTTCAAAAAGGCATTAATCCATATTTTCTTATAGGAGGCTTAATCTAATGCATTTCATTATACTTTGTATGATTTACTCTTATCATTGAAAATCCAAACCCAACATTACAATTTATGTCTCATGATTGTTGTTGTCATTGTGAATTATAATGTTGTTTTAAAGATGATGATGATAATAAACATTTCAAAAATTTCAAATTAAATTAGGTTGTGTAAATTATATCATAGACTCTATTAGATAAGGGGGAAAATCAAATTAAAAACTAGATCTGGTCAAAATACTCATTTATTCGTCTATCTATATTCGATATCAATGAATCAGAATATATGAAAAATGAATATGCAACCTTAAAAACAAAGATATTAAACATAAACCAAATATCACTTACAACACTAGTTTCATTTTTACATAAGCCCCTAAACTACTTTTTTTTTTATTATTTTTTTATTTTTTTATTTTGAATGGACATAAGCCCCTAAACTAATTGTATTTGTAAACTAATTGTATTTGTAAAAGTGTTTAATGATTTTATATGGCCCAAGTAGCTATATATATATGTCATAATTATAAATAAATATATCATAATCATATCAATCCTTAGCTTAATTAATCCTTAGCTTTTTAGTTTGTTCTAAACATATCAATGTAACTATGTAAGTGATCTCTATATCATCCTATCGATTCTTCAAAAAAAATAAATTTCCACACAAAACTGTAATCTTAGGGCTTGTTTGGCATCAATTTTGGTTTTTAGTTTTCTGTTTTTTTGAAAACTAAAAACCAAAAACAGGAAACAAGAAAAAGGTGTTTTCACTTATTTGTTATCAGTTTTCAAAATTATCATGATTTTAATAAGTCTAAATATTTTTTAATCCATTATGTAACATATGTAATATACTTTTAAAAAACAAAAAACCAAAAAACAGAAAACTACAACGATGTCAAACGGACCCTTAATTTTCTCAAACTAAAAATAAAGTTTTGTTCTCTTTACCTTTTTTTACGCCAAAATTCAAGTACTAAACAACTAATGTAAGGCTAACATAAAAGAAATCCGGCCGAAGAAAAATAAAAAATTTATGTATATTGTATATATATGATCCTTATATGTAAGGATATAGCTTTCACTACTTTCAAAATGAAGATAAAATAAAGAAATTTTTTTTTCTTGTAAGGATGATAAATTCAATTCCCTATATTGACAAAAAGTGTGATAAGAATAGTGATTACTAAAGTAATGATGAAGTTCATGTGTTGATAGAGTAGACATAATTTCTGTATCTAGTTACTTGCAATTATTCTTCCCGGTGATTGGGATGGACAAATTATGAGTAATTTAGATTGAGACATTTGAGTGGTTGCAATCAATTATTATTATTATTACTTGTAATTACTTTTTTACTGTACTAAATATAATGAGTAATTTTTCATTTTCATTTTTTTTTATTTTTATTTTTTTAGTATTTAAGTAATTTTTTTTTTTTTTTGTTCTTCATGAAAAACTCCCATCACATGCGCGCGAGTAAGAGTTGGATTTACATTTTCTAGAACGTTAGAGACTAGATTCTCCAATTTGATCAGTAATCATTTACTTACTCTATTCATCATTATTATACAAAATTAGTGGTCATTAGTCAGAACTTTTAACTCATTCTCTGTCCTTATATTCTCTTGTGGTGAGAGAAAATATTGCCTATAGTTGGAAAGATAATTTGTATAATTTTCAAAAAAATTAATAATTTTTTAAGTTTTGTTGAAAATTTATTTAAAATTTTGGCAATTATAAATAGTAGAACTACTTATTTTATGACATGATATAAGAGAGAATCAAAACTTTAAAAAAATTTAAACTTTTGCAATGATTTTTACACTATTAGAATTGTTTTTACACTTTTCTTTATGAGAGTATACTTTATATTAATTTTTTCTAATTTTTTATCACTTAAAGGAAAAAGTGTAAAATTCTATCAAATTAAAGAGGATCATACATCAATTACTACTTATGGACATAAAACACATGACACATGCCCTCTCTATTAAATTCTAAATAGATACTCCCTCCGTCTCTAAATTACATTCCTCCTTTCTATTTTTGGTATTTCAGAATTACATTCCTACTTTCTATATTTGGTAAGTTTTTTTTAGTAAATCAACTCTCTTTTTTTGTTTTATATCTCACTCATCCTAACCTAATCTCACTCATAATCCTTGTGCCAAATTACAATGAATATGATTGGTTAAAAATTTTCAATTAGGAGCATGCGATTGGTCCTTTTTTTTGCAAAGGATTGATGACATGTCATGAGTAATAACTATTCTATCTTTGTACTTCCCATTGCATTATCTAATTATTATTATTTATCTTATTCTTCTCTCCTTAATTCCCGTGTAAATTTCCAAAAAGGAATGATTTAGGGACGGAGGGAGTAATTACTTTTAACTTTTAACATCAAACTTTCCAAACTTTAATATTACTCATAAGTGAAATTTATACACAAAATTCAACATCCAACAAACTAATGAATTAATTTCTTTTTTATTTTTTCACCAATGTACCAAGCCTTGGATATAATGCAATAAATATACACCATAAAATGTTGTGGTGAATATTACAAGCCGTAGTAAATGGGAACACGCATAATTATATTATTGAAGCCTTGATGGGTTGATTTATTTTATTGTCGTGTCTTTAATTTTTGTACAATATGATGTTAGTGCGTTTAAGTTTGTAAAGGAGCAACAATGGTTATGCAAATCGAGTTTGAGAATTTGACTGAATATAGTTATGCATGTGAATTAGTGTAAATTTTGTGTTATGAATACGATCTCTAATACTTTACCAACCAAACAAGCTAACACCGCATTTTTAAGCCATATGCAATTATGCACTACACTACATGAGTACATGCCATCAACACAAATTCACAAACCAATGTGCTTGATTGTATACCTAACAAGAATACAACCATAGTTTCCAACTCTTAATTTCTCAAATATAATTACCCCACCCACCAAGACAAGGGAAAATTAAACAGTAAAAAGGTGAAGAATCAAAATGGGGCTATCTTTAAAACTTTTTTCAATTAATTTGGTAGAGAGAAGAGTAGAAAATTAAAGTAGAATAATTGAAATAAGAAAAAAAAAAAAAAAAAGAAAGTATAATTATAGAGGGAAAAGCTAGTTGTATAGGAAGAGAAATGATATGAAGGGGGGGTCGTCGTCTAATTACTCTTCATTTTAGTGGAAGGACACGATTTTCTTGTCGGCAAATTAAAGCTAAGGGTTCTTAGTAAGCTGACTGCTTACCTACTAAAGTTTTATAAATATGTAGTAGTATTGCATCAATTACATCAACATTTTTGTTTAAAGCCAAAAGGAGGGGATATAATCATTAGTATAAGGACGACACATACTTACTTATCTCTCTTTTCTACAAGAATCTTTGCCTCTCCCAATGCTTTCTATACCCTATACATTTTTCGTTTATCATAATCGCAATGTTTAAAATTTTACACTATGCAAATTACACGCATAAAATACTTTTTCGATGATTTGTTGTGTTAAGAAATACAAGTAGTAAAATAGATTCATGTGTGAGATCATATTAGTAAATTTGTCTTGATGTAGCTCTTCAATGAGTGTTAAGAAATAGTAAAATAGATTCATATTTGAGATCATATTATTAGAATTGTCTTGATGATATATAATTTCATAATATCACTTTTTTTTAACTAAAAAACATTTACAAATATTACTGTTATAGTATAAGATTTGCACTACTAGTAAGTGTAAAACTCCAAACATTGAATTAAATAACAACGGATGGAGTAAGTATATATGTCATTCTAAGTTGTAATGGTCCTTAATAAAAACAGCCTGTTCATTCACATTCTTGTATAAAATCTACCTTGTATTTTAAGTGGTCCTAATATGATGTAGATAATTGTGTGTCCTTAGATTTATTTTTAACTCTTTTGCGCACTTTCCTCAATTTGATAATAATCTTGTGCTTGTGTGTTCGATTAGAATAAATTTGGTTCACCAAATCATTTAAAATGTGTCTATTTATAAACCTAGACATATAGTGGTGAGTTGTATGGTTTCCAAAAATCAGATTGGATAGGATATGAGGCTTATATATAGGTGTCATATTTTGATGACAATATGAGGAACAACCCTAGCTTGGAGGTTCAACTTATGCTTAAGCCTAAAGCTTAGGGTTTGAAGTTCAACTTAGTAAGTTTATATAATGTTATAATTAAAAAAAAAATTAAAAAAATTCATATATGTTACAATAACCTCTGCTGATAAAGTTTATAATATATTCTTACAAATAGGTGCATTTGTAAAAATCTCAAATTAAATGTGCACCCTCACTTGTGCACCCGTTATAAGCGCGTGCAGGGATAATATAAGTTTTGATAAGTCAAATAAAATCTAATACGTAATAGAATACATAGTTACATACACATCGTTCTAGGAAAAATCCTTATACAGAGTTTATAATCATCAAAATTTGATCATTAATAATTAATACTTCATATAATTCAGCTAAAACATTGATAATTAGGAACGCTATAGATAAAAGAAAATTAATTCAATAATAAGTTATATAACTATCAATTAAAAACAGTTTCAATCAATAACTTTTTACGCAGGCTCTCATGCACACAGCACACATATAATATGGGACACTGCCGCATATAATTAAATTTTGATTTTAATTAATAACCAATGTATCCCTTTTTTTTTTTTTTACTTACAAGAGAGTTCTTTCATCTACATTTTAAGTAGGCTCTCATGCACACTTATGACCCCTAATATGTTCATTTTATATTGATAAAGTTATGAGTATATGTTGATTACTTGATTATATAAACATACATTGAAGTAAATCTAATGAGATCCATGGTAATGTATGATACTCTTATAAAATACGTAGTAAACAATAAGCTAAGGGTTTTTCTTAATTTTGATTTCATGAACAGTAAATGGGAGAATTACATACAGAGGGATGATTATCTTTTTTGCCTCTTATTATGGAAATTAAACAGGTGTTTTTCTAGTACATTAACCATTTTTAGTTTTCTAGTACTTTGTTTTTTTTTTTTTTTTTTTTTTGGTTATAAAGTTTTTGATATGTGACTCCTTGGATGTATTAGCATAAGTCTTAGCTGTAATCTTGAATTTGTACACTAATTTTGATTAAGAAGTTCTCTCCTTCCCATCTCATCTTAATTATTATGTCGTTTGATGAAAACCAATAAGAATACAAACTATATAAATGACCAGGTTAATTTTTGACATGAAACAACTACTAGTATAGTACTGTAGTACGATCCAGCTTAGTTTTGGAGTATTTATAAAGTTCATTATTTCTAATTGGAATTAAAATCTTTTATTCTGTTTGAAATTATTTATCAATAAAAAATTGATATAATGTCATTTCCTAGCTATTTTAGCGACTGAGGCCAAGTCCACCAAAAAATGTTTAATATTATGTTTGTTTGATTTTGAGATTTTCAGATGCCAAATTTACAAACCTATTTATGAAAAAAAAGTTTGTTCCTATAAACTCAGTTCGACTAATATGAGAGCTATAGACAAATCATCATTCATACTAATGAATCGGCTTTGAAAGTTTGGATTCACCTAGGTTAAATAAACATGGTAATGCTCGATTCGTTTAATCTCTACATTGCTACATCCAACCTACTTTATTGCTGAAGTCTATTGTTTACTCCACCATACTAAAAAAACACAACAATTAACCTAAGCTATTAATAATTAAGTAACCATAAGTTGAAAGGATGACGCAAATTGAATGATATCACGAAATTTGACTACAAGGTGTACAACCACTATACAAGTCACAACTTTTGTTGTGTATGTGGTCCTTACTACATGTTCAAAATGTTGTATTAAGTTATTCCTAACTGCTAACCTCATTTTCAAATATATGTCACCTTGTACTATTTTATTACTCACCCAATCAATGCAACTACCAGGGACCAATTCATTGCTACCTTCATTTTTATTTTTTTTTTTACCGTTATTTAATCTCTATTCTTTTTTGAACTATTAAATACGAGTAGAATCTTTATAACACTACTATACTATGAGCTCATGTAATCAATAATATGTGGAGTATATTTTAAGGGTTACCTTGAATTCAACTATTTTAAGTTGATATAGTGGTACTACAATTAAGAACTGTATTTAACTATTAATAATTTTATATTTATTTATTATTTCAACATAATTTATCATGTAACTCCAAGTTATATGCGTATTATACTGTATATAACTAATGTTCAGTATGTTCTATAATACAATTAATTAACAACACTAAATATTTTTTTCTTTTTATGTTTGTAAAAGCTAGGTAAGCCCTAACAGAGAAATTTAATTTGGAACAAATTTATAGGCAAATATAAATTAAATTAACGCACAAAAGATCTATAAACCTCTGGCTAACACTATGAACTTCAAGTAAATAGCAAAATGAGCACTTTTTGTACTAAGGCAATATAATCATCTAGTCTATTGGAGGCAGCACAAGTTTAACTAGATAATTTCTAGATTAGACGCGAGGTGATTACATATAAGCTGACCATTCTTCTTAATCTCGCGACATGTACAAGCTTCTTCCTACGCCCTATATTAGTAGAAATGAAATTAATGAGAACATCGATCAATTTCCTTCTGAAGGTCAGGCAATTGCGCCATATCCCCATCAAGGAGTGACTGCAACATGTATATATAGGCCATAAATTCAATATCTGGTGTAACTCATGTGTAGCGAAATAATAGTAGAGTGCTAAGTATATACTTGTAGTATTTATTTGGTGATGACAAACAGTCAAACATATTAGCTAGAATTGATTTTATTAATATGTTGGAGATATATAGGTCACAACAATAATTTAATTTTGATACATATATCGCAAATTTGCAATCTGATCTATATTTTCGTCAAAGAAGGTTCTTCTTGAAAACTTTTATATTTATGATATGGTTACATAAATTATTTATTCATTGAACAAACTGAGAAGACGTATATAAATATTGTATTACTATTACAATATTCATCTACCGCACGAGTTATTGTGGAAACATAGCTCATATTCAATTTTAACCTAGACAGTTTCAAGGGTAAGAGCCGAAGTATTCGGCATGCATAGATAGGTCTAATTCAATTTTGTCCAATGGCAATAATTTATCAAATAGTATTACAAATCGTCAAAAGATTCTAGAATGACACATAGGGGAATGTCAACTACATCTTGCTCATAGCTAAATGAGGATATGTACGTAAGTAGGTTAGGTTTAATGACGCCAAGCTTTTTAATGGTAGAGATCGAGAGAAGGTCCTCGACATCACATCATTCATTCATTCGTCTCAACCTGGCTTCGGAATTTTTTTAAAAAATTTGATTAATTTGGATGAAATAAGGAAAAAGGTAAGAAAATTTCTACCCCACGTCACACACTCTCATTTCGTAAGATTTGAACCTATTAAATAAAGCAAGCTGAACCTTGCTTGGTGTGTATAAATTGAGGATTTGGCTTAATTTATAACTTTAATAACAAGATTTCAATACTCGAATTTTAAATGATCCACGCCTTTAATTAATAGATAATAAAATAAAATCAAATTATGTTTTCCAATAACAATTTACTCAACTAATTTCTTCAATAATTAAATCTGTTTATTTTTATTAGAATACATTCCGTATGTTAACATGAATGATAATGTTGATCATAAAACTATATATTTTTTTTCCATGTATCTCACATAAACCTGAAACCACCAAGGAGTAAAATACACGTCATAAGATATGTAGAATTAAGTGGACTAGGACTACTACTTACTAGGAAGTACTATTGTTGTAATTATATAGCCATGATCATTTAATTTGTCAAAAAAAAACACCCACTTTCCGTTGCTTCATAAGGAAGTTGTACGCAATAATACTAGACTAGATACATCATACATACATAATCAAGAGCAAAAAAATCTACCTTTATATTTATTAAAATTGATTGGTTTGTCATTAAATTAAACGTCTCCATCTGTTAATTAAGCAACCTTGATTTTCTTAGCAATTATGTAACAAATCTTCGATCATGTCCCACTAACAAAAAGTACCCTTTAATTTAACCACACAATTAAATATATTAGGTACAAAAAGCACAATCTTAAATTAATTAATCAGATTTTGGAATGTGGTTCATCGATACATGTATATATATATATGAGTATATTATATAGTATAATGACTAGTAATAATGTAATACTCCAACTACAATAGTGTATAGTTGATGGTCCACCTATTTTATTAATTATTTGATCTCTCTTTTTTAGGCATTAGAGAATTATTATTTGTGCATTGACTTAGAATTATGGAGCATCCATAGAGTAATTTCTTAATTATCTTTCTAAAAGAGTAACTGCTTTTTATGTGTTCAACTGTGCTTTCACATGGTATATCAATTTTATGTTAGTCTTTTAGGGTTGAGCATATACGCTAATTTGTGTCAACAATGCTTCTAAAAGCCTTTACAAAAAGCCATCTTTCCCCCTGAATAATGTGTAAACGTAAACTTATTATGGTATTTGGCGTGCTCCCGCTAAGATAGTTCTCCTTCTAATGGTGTGAGGTAAGGTTCAAAACCAGCACGGCAGTACCCAAATAATCAGGTGCGGAATCAGAAAATTATTTTCGAGAAGCTTAAAGATTTCATTCGACTTTTGGGTTACTAAATAAATAATTTAACCTAGTGTCAAAGATACATTAAACATTTTTACCTTAATTTTTTTAAAAATATGAAAATTGAGGGTATTAAGAGTCAGTCTTCCTATTTCTGCGATATTATGATACTCTCAATTGACCATGTGTAAATAGAATTGACGATAATAATGATCAGTAGGTCAGGTAGGTATAGCTAGGGTTAGTATTATTAGGTTATCGACTTATCGTAAATCCATCAATAGATCATTGAAAGAACATACTAATATATGCTTAGAGGTAAATCGTCATTACTCTCGATTTATTGTAAGGGTACAAATGTCGACTTCGTGCTTGTGAAGAAATAATTCATATTCAAATATTCCTTTTGTTCTTATATTAACAAATTAGGACCTTCATATATACTTATTACATCTGTAATTAATACTTCGTAAGTTAATGTATTTCCGTTATTCTTATAGCAAATTATTTTGTTTCACAATTGTAGTTAACTTGATAATATTACCTTGATACAAGGTTTGATGGTTAAAAAATCAATCTCATCAAAATTCAAGATTCTCAGGAGTGATTTACGATACATATACCAATAGTTTGAATTTCGCAATGATTCCCTCATATGCAAGGTAGCCCGTAACATGCAATAATCAAGTAGTTTTAACAAACACAATTTATCCAAAATTTTTTTGCACCTAAAACTTAATTTGATAGTTTTTGATTAACACGTGGGAAGATTTTCTAATACTATTACCCTTCAATATTTTTCAAATGGTCACGTGCTCCCAAGCAAGCTCTCACGTGATGAAGTTTTCTCTCTCATCACAACATCACTCATAAGAGTCATAACATGGTTATGATGGGAGTTGTTAACTTGTTATGTTGTCTTCTCTTTAGCCAATAGCAAATAAATAAAAATATCAATATTAGTATTTGTAATTTGTTAATTAGATTCGTAGTTGGAACTTGATTTTCATAAACAGTAAAACACATTGCTACCATCTTGTCTACTAATTTTTCCATCTATTCTAAATAATTAGCAATTATTATTATCATTGTAATATGAACTAGCTTTAAATTTTAAAAAATTTTCATTATCATCTTCCTTTTTGTCTATACATGATTGTATGTAGATGTACTGTACAACTTAAACCATATTATATAGAATTATAAAGTTTATTATTACATTTATATAAAATCTAGTGTATAAAATCATACTTTAGACAATATATATATTGTGTTACAATTTGGTCCATACATGGTAGATCATTTGTAGGGCCATACTGCCATAGTAATTGAATTATATTGATAATCGCTAATGGTATAGGTATAAAAGTTGATGAGTTAGTGTTGCTTTTAGCCGGATTTGTAGTGTTAGGTAGTTGTCGACTAATCTAATTTTGAAAATAAATTTGATTTCGAAAATCACTGTTTATTGATTAATACAATGTACCACTTAAAAAAAAAATTAAAATACAATGGTGGTTCATGCATATAAAAATACTAAGTAACTTATAGATCCTCTCAAACAAAATACAAGTATAAGACCCCCTAAAAGTATTCGATTAAGGCTCTAAGCATAATTTGGAAACGTATTCAAAGAATTATTTTATTTATTAGAATTTCAGCCTAATTGAAAAACTAATAACGTTTCTGTACAAATAAGGTATCAGATCTATGGAGTGAATTTTTAGAATTGAATGATCACGACAATTATGAGTGTATTCAATTCACATAAACTTTCATTTATCTTTATTTAGATAGACTTATATGAGCTTAGTTAACTAATTTGTACTTAATTTCTAATTTGTACCTATTAACTTTTACCGAGTTGGCGAGTTTAATATTTGAGCTAGATTTGTATTTGTTCAAATTTCTATTCATCATACCACTATCATATATGAGTACGAAGTATATATGTTGTATTATTGATAGGAGTTGGTTATAAAATAATTTTTTGAAACTTTAATAGTGAGATATTATCCCATGTCCCATCCATAACATAATTTGTACGTCCGAAATAAAATAAAATAAAAATATTAAGTTGAAATAATCAAACTCTAAAACAGGCGTACTTAGTTACTTGTAGTTAGATTCGAAGGACCAAATTCTTAGCAAGCTACTATATGATTATTGGCTTGTTTATCTTACCATGCAATTGTTTGCATCTCTTATTTAACATTGCTGAAGTAGTGAAGTTCCTATAAATTGATTGTTCGGGTTGACCGTTGAGTGCCAAATATTTGATGTCCACTACTCTATGAATTGCCTTTAAATTCTTGACTAGCGCACAATGTCACCTAAATATGGGTACAAGTATCAGATATGTTTACTAATTCATGCATTGAACGTTTTAGGGTCAAACCTTGATTATGAGATATACTACAAGTTCATTCATTTTAAGATAGTTGCACTAATATTTTTAATTTTTTTGAGGGAAAGATAGTTGCTCTAATTTGACTAAAGGTTATGTGATTTGTGCATTTGTCTAAAGGTATATTTTCAATGTATTATTTAATTTTTATTTTTTGTTTGTAGGCGATGCATAATTATATGTATTATTGACCAAATCAATGTTTTAGCAAGAAACAAATTAAATACATAAATAAAATAAAATGAAAAAATGAAATTAATTTGAAACTCAACATCAATAAAAACATAAATTTTTTGAACTTAGGGCCTGTTCCGATTTACTGAAAACAACTGAATTGAACGGAATGATGCTGAATAGAACTGAACTGAACTAAATAGAGTTGAAATGAATTGTTTATGAGTGAAGGAAATTAGGAATTGAACTGAACTGAATTGAATAGAACTGAACTGAATTGAATAGAACTGAACAAAACTGAAATTAAGCTGAACAAAACAGGCCCTTAGTGTGTAACTGTGTATCCTTTAGTCCTCTATATGTTACAAGCTTCCAACTATACACAAATGTTAAATTTTTATGTATATATTTACTTTTTTTTTTTTAATTTATTTTTTAAATCTGAAATCCATTAATAAGGGATTCATGACATTTGAATGAAATAGGTATAACTTTCTGTTTTCTCAAAAAAAAAAAAAAAAAGGTAAAACTTCCTTTTTAAAAAAAAAAAAAAAAAATTTATCCATGTCACTAAGTATTAGGCAATGTACGAAGTATATTGAAATAGCATTGCTAGAATATCAAAATTGGTAACGAGAACGAGTATATCGGTTAATCGGTTATAGGTAATGACTAACCCTAATCCATGCATGTTTGAGGCATTTTACCAAGATATCGTAATTTGTTTGAAGCAATAAACATTAGATTATGCTTTGTTTGTTTTTACTAATCTAAACTCTTCCTTCGTATTTGAGAGTATCACGACTATTGTGAATCAAACGCCTCCAAACCCAATGCTAAGTAAAGTTGTAGGACACTAGGACATACGAAGTATGAAGCTGTAGTCTATTACAGTGTGTGACATATCTATGGTTCCGAAATATGTAGTAGAAGATAAGAATGAGACTAGGTCACAAGCTCATGGACTAGCCTGTGATTAGGCCCAGATTGATCATTTAACTGATCCAAGCCTATGCCTTAGCCCACTAGCAGATAGTTAGCCCTATGTCAATACCTATTTGGCAGTGATATACTTCACCAAATACTTAATTTAAATCCGATTTTGAGATGAAGAAGTGTTGGTCAAGCGGCAGGGAAAGGAGTTAAGAGGACGATAACAATAACCTTCCGACAGTGAGGTTGGAGATTCGATCTCAATCGGGCTGTTAAGACAGTTTTTCTTACCCGATTATGCAACTTTCATCTTTGAGCTAGGGAAAAATGTGGCAAAGACATACGGGCTGAATCAAGTTAGGTTGCAATTGGATGACACACCAACTCTGTAAAGATAATTGGGCTGCACCATATATGGGACTACAGTCTTGGACCCGTCTTAATTTTGGTTTGGGCCATTACCCATTCCAAATTATTACAATACCAATTTTTTTTTTTCATTATGTGATTTTACTTTATCTTACAAAGTTACAAATATTTCCACCATTTCTAAAACTAGTGCGTGTAACGCTTCGTGCGCGTCATAGTTAGCCATGTTCGGGAGCTCAATAGATTTGATCTTATGTCACAAATTTATTTGTTAGCAACATTAATGAGGTAAATATGTAAATAAATTTTTTTACGGGTATTAATGTCCGTACATGCCATTCTTAAGAGTTCAAAAAAGGAGGCAATTAACATTAATAAAGGCAAATAAGTAAATAAAAATTTTAAAGAATATAATTGTCTAAGCACTATTCATAAGAGTTATCTCAAAACTTTTTAAAAGGTAGGGAAGCGCATCAATTAAGAGTCTGTTCACTTCAGCTTAACTTCAGTTCAATTCAGCTCCAATCAGTTCAGTTCAGTTAAGTTCAGCTCTAATCAGTTCAGTTCAGTTCAACTCCTAATTTCCTTCTCTCATAAAATATTCATTTCAACTCTATTAAGTTTAGTTCAGTTCAGTTCAGTAAATGTAAAAAAACCCTAACTTACAGTTGATATGTTTGCTAACATATAACTTTGGCTACTTTAATTGTATACTTCCTCAATTTCAATTTAATTGCAATCGTTTGCTTTTTATGTTGCTGATGCATAACTTCAAACATTAATGTCATATATTATGATAATGTAGAACTATAATAGGTAATCGCTAATATAATTAAAAATTATACTAAGACAAATATAGCAAGATCTTACTTGAATATATTTTGCTTTAGTTATCAATTATTAAAGATGGTCAAACAAAAATATGTGAATAGTGATAAGTTGTTGCGAGTTAAACAGAACAGAAAATTAATCGTATCCTTAAAAGAAAATTTTAATTATATATTGGTAAAAAGTATATAAAAATATTTATGACGGGTTTGTGACCGATCCATGAATCCAACCGCATATGACATAATAATATTTAATATTTATATATTTGCAATAAAATTCAATATATAGTTAGTACTCACTAAACAAATAGTGTGCAAAGTCAAATTAATGCATTTATTTGAAAACGGGAAGATAAGTAACAACTAAAAAGCAAAGCAATGGATTCTAAAATCTTAGCTTAATCTTAAAAATAAGAAATAACAACTTAACAAACAATGCAATCCAACCCTATCACTCTATATATGATGCCATCATTGAATTTTTGAAATCACTCAATGATGCTATGTGCTATCATTGTCCTTTCAACACATAAATAAAAGATGACAAGATCAACAAAATCTGTAACAACAAACAAACACTCCTCAGAAACTTCACGTTCATTCGCCATATAACTCCATCACACAACCGTTGGCCTCTATTTTTTGGCACACTTTCGACGAAACTTCGCCTCCTAAACTCTTCTCCCATATACAGCAACTATATAAACACTAACTAAGCAATGTACATGTACATCAAAACTATCATACAAAACATGTGGCCAACTTATATCGCTTCAATATATAATTCGAATATACGATACACTAGTAATCTAGGATAATGATGTACCGTCCCATACAAAATCATAGTCATCCTGCCAAGCCGCTTGTTCGTAGGCGGCTGACGAAGTTGTTGATAAGTGTAACAGTTCAGGGAAGAGTTGGGTCGGTTCAGATGATTATGTCGTCGGAGAATACTGTAGGACATTTGATAAAGGCAGTGTTAGAGGTGTATCAGAAGGAGAGGAGAAGGCCTTTGTTGAGTGAGAATAATAATCATCCTAGTTGCTTTGAGCTTCATTACTCCCCCTTCAGCCTCCAAAGTAAGTTTTCATTTTTGCAATTATATGCATGTAAAATGAATAAGATTTTGTCAGTCATACAACTATATATTAGTAATTCGTGTCTTTAAAAATGTCGTATGACTGTTTATTAGAAACATCATTTTTTAATGAATAAGTTAATCTAGTTATACTTAGCTTTTCGGTGTATAATTATGTGTTAATCTAACCAAATGACCACCTACTCAAATGAAAGTTTAGTGACAAAAATGCTTAATTATTCATTATTTTAGGCTCTGAGACACAAATTAAATTTGTTGTTTTGCAGGCCTGAAACAAGAGGAGGAACTGATAAATTTGGGCTCAAGGAGGTTCTTTTTGTGCCAGAAGCCTGTCAGAGAATGCTATGCAGGAACATGCATTAACCAATCACAAAAGACGGACTTATTTCCATTTCTACGGGCCAAGCTCATGGAGCTCTTGCTATAAATATAGTGATGTATGTAGGACATTTTGTAGCTTTTAAGTTTATAGAAATATGTAAAATTTATATACAGTTAGCAATTGTAATATTGTACCAAACTACCAATAAAGACTAGTTGATTTAAATATGTATGTATTTATCTTATTATTTACATAAATTTAGAAGAGTTTGACATATATAGCAAAGCTAGCAACTTTTCCCTGTTTTAAGAAAAAGGAAATTGGATATGTTTAAGGAAAATTTGATTTTAATAATCCAACCTTTGCGTATTCTTATTTTATTAATCCGACCTTTTGATTATTGCACAATAATCCAAGCTTTGGGGGGTGTCTTAGATTATCAGGCCAAGCAGGTCACTTAACCTTAAAATGCAGGTCACCTTCCACGTGTCAGATTGTCATTTGTCCAATAACTATTTATTTTTAAAAAATAAATTTTTAAAAAAGAAAAATTCCCCCTTTTCCACCTCCTCCTTCTTCTTCCCTTCAAACCACCATGACAGCACTACCACCACCGCTTCCCCTCCAAAAATCAACCACCACCGCTTCCCCTCCAAAAATCAACCACCACCACTCCCTCCCCTCCATAATCCGATCACCAGTCACCACCACTCCTTCCCCTGCAAAATCCGACCACCACCACGAACGACACCAACCATCCCCTGCAAAATCCGACCACCGACAGTCGGTCCTTCCAATTGCCGAGCACCCCACTTCCTTCCTCCTCCATAATTTCCGGCAGCCCATCCTTCCTTCTTACTTCCTTTCTCTTTCCTTCCTTTCTATTTACTTTCACT
Source organism: Chenopodium album (assembly GCF_948465745.1). Classification (NCBI taxonomy): domain Eukaryota; kingdom Viridiplantae; phylum Streptophyta; class Magnoliopsida; order Caryophyllales; family Amaranthaceae; genus Chenopodium; species Chenopodium album. The sequence goes on along the minus strand of NC_137853.1, from coordinate 9,055,911 downwards.
CTCCATTAATTTTGATCCCCTCGACCCAGCCACCCACGACTGACCACACACCGCCAACCTCCGTTTATCGTCCTCAATTTCTCTCTTCATTCCCAATTTCCGGCTGCCGCCTACGTATCCACTCTCGACACTGCAATATCAACTCGCCCCCTCAAATAACGGAACCCCTTTTTCGATTTCTAGGTTTTCGGTGTTTTAGGGAATTGGGTGGACTTCGAAGGTAGTCGGAAACTGGACAAGGGAGAAGGAGGGGCAGCAGCTGCGCTTGGGGTGAGGGGAGGGGGAGGGTCGGCAAGGGAGTAGGGGTGGTCGGAATCTGGAATAGAGAGTGCCAGAGTGGGAGGGCAGCAGAGGGTGGTCGGGGAAGGTGGGTGGCTGGGTATTACTTTTTTTTTTAATTATTTTTTTTGTCAAAAAAAATTAAAATTAAAAAAAAAAATATTACCTGAGAAACAGGTAGCAGGTCACTTTGGCCTGATAATCTAAGATACCCCCCAAAGCTTGAATTATTGTGGAATAATCAAAAGGTGGGATTAATAAAACAAGACTACGCAAAGGTTGGATTATTAGAATCAAATTTTCCTATGTTTAATTGAACTATGCTTTCTTTCATTATTTTAGGAGTCTATATCATATACAATAGGTGGTATATAGATAAGCGTTAATCAAGTGATCATCCTATAAATATCGTGCAATAGAATAGAGTAATTAGACACGTTGGACTTAGGGCCTGTTCACATTTACTGAACTGAGCTGAACTGAACTGATTGGAGCTGAACTGAACTGAGGAAAGATTGTAGATTTGAAATTCATAGGTCAAGGTATGAAAAGCCATTTACAAAATATTAGAATCATATTAGATAATACTAAATTGTAATTTGTTATTGAAGGTATCTTGTTAAGTAAAAATCACTTAAAGGCGTGATCTTTTCACATATAATCATTTGTCAAAACATATTTGAACTTACTACTAAAACTTATCAGAACTTACATAAACCCGTTATAACTAATTTTAGTTGTAAATTGAGCTTAGATAGCTCTTATTGATCAATGACTTATTTTTCCTAAAATTAAGTAAGTACAAATAATGTGAACAATAATGTTCACTGTAAATGTCATGTAGTGATAGAAATATTTTGAGTGTCCTATAAGTTGAGTATGGATACGCTATGTGACATGTATGTACATCCATATTTTCTAAATTTGGAGTTGAATTGGGTCACCTAATACTTTTATCTTAAAAATAATTCATATTTGACGTATAAACTAATAATTTTGAAACCAGCTTGGTTAAATTCTTTTTTCTATAACATTATAGACCTGTAGTCACATTATTACAAACATTTACCTCATTTCAGCAATTTTAAGTATTAGCGTTTTCAACACATCTATTGCGAGACAAAATTAAATAGTTGACTTATTAGTCAATGTTGGTTAATTAGTGAAAATATGGATCACATGCGTTACCTAGTACCAACTTTACTATATTGCCTAATCTCGTTTTCGATGCATTAGCTGCTCTCATAAGTCATAACTCATAAGTGATAACTTCATACTTGAATAGAAGTAGTAGCCCAATGTGCATGAAAGAGAGATGTGAACTAGTTCCACTTGAACATCTCCATTAGATGAGTCCAACTCCCCATAAACATAACTAGCTCCACTTAATAAAAATGGAAAGCAACTACTTACAAAGTTGTAAAATAGGCAGTTAATAGTAGTATTAAACTCCTCTCCTTACTAAAAACAGAACAAATTACCTGTCTTTAATCTTTTCTTCACACGATTCTTTCCCACGACTTCACGGCAATACACAAACACCCACCCCAACAAGGTCGTCGTCCCAATTTCTCCTTCTCTCTCCTCTCATCGGAAAACACCTTCGTCGTCGTTAACTAACAGAGTAACAGAGGAGAGAGAAAGTTACAGAGGTTTCAATTGAAGCAATAAGATCATGCTCGCTCTTTTCGCATGGCTGATTTCCTTCTTTGTCGTCATCGCCCTTCTTGTCGTCGTTGTTTACCAGGTTCCCCTTTTTCTCCCTCTTCAATTCAATTTCAATTTCGTAAACCCTTTTTGATTTTGGGAATTGGGTTTCTATTTTGTTTCAATTTGTGATCCTTTGTTTATTAATGGCAATATTTTTTGGAATATAAAGTTTAGATTTTGAGAATTTTAATATGTTGCTTGAATTTGCGTTATCTGATTTTGATTCATTGCCTGTTTAGTAGACTAAAAATTAATAAAAATTGTTCCTTTCAAGTTTTTTGGGGTTAGAATTAGAATTGTAAGTTGGGAAGCGTTAATTTTAGGATTTAGGTAAGTGTGGGAATGCATACATTTTTATGGGCTTTAATTGAATTAAAACAACTGTAGAAAAGCTATGGATTTTGGTTGTGTAATTGGGTTAGATTGCTGATTAGGAAACAGAAAGGTGGTATGGAGTAATTTTTTGGGAGGCAACCAAAATTGGAAATGGTTGGAATAGTGGAAGATTGATGAATCGTGTATTCGTGTTATAATTGGGAATTTGGGATAATGTTTTGTTGAGATATTGGAGTTCTATGGAAGTCTTGGCAATTAGTGAGGGAGTTCAGTTGACAGGCAGTTCTGGTTTCTTCTGTATATTTGGATGTATCCTCATCGGAAATGCTTTATGTTGAGACTATGGTTTGATTGAGTTATATTGGATGTATCCATTTAGGGTTTGTGATGTGAAATTCGGACTACTCTTGCATATAATTGGAGAAAAGGATTTGTTTGGATTGAATGGTTGATTTGATGGCGAATTATACTTTCTGACCGAAGTTACATACTGTGTGATTTAAGAAGTATAGAGATAGGTTTATTGCTGGTTTTTGAGATACTTGTTAGTAAAATCATTAAAAGATTATGATTTCGGTGGGGAATACTATTGGCTGTCGTATACTTGTATGGGAGAGGAAATGAATTTGATGGAAGAAATGCATGCCTTTTATTCTCTGTTTCATTTGGATATTTGGAATATAAGGGTCAAATCCATATCTCTTGGTCTGCCTCCCTTGTAATTCATCAACATGCCATTGTTTTACATTCTACATGCAAACAATCTCACAAAACTTCTGATTGATCTTAGCTTCACTTGCATCCATGTAAGTGACAAGTTACAGTTAGCTTTGAACCTCATTTTTTGTGTTTAGACAACTTATTCTTGCTTGAGGTAGATCATCTGCTGGGTTTCTCATTGGCCATGAGTTGTTGATCCATATCATACTTGTTGAAATTATCCCATTCAAAGGAAAATTTACTATCTTGCTAAATAAGTTTGCTCAAATCTTTAAATGGAATTAACTAACTACTTTACATCTGAGTGTTCTATTAGTTCTGAACTATTAATCTTGTACTTCAAAGATTTATGAGATTTGCTAAATGACAACTTGTTCTTACAAAGACATATCTTTCTCTTGAGAATCAAGCTCTTGAAGATAAAAGATTGAATTGAGTTATGAAGGTAGAAGATTTTGGTCATGTCATTACCTCATATATATTCTTGTAGAGGACTTTTTTTTTGCTATTTTTTCAGCATAATTATTGCAGTCAATTTGAGTATTGATTTTTCCCCATCCCTTTGGGGCGAGGGTAGGTGGGGAGAGGAAGGTACTTTTGGCTTGCACCTAGAAAAAGCATTGTATTCCTGAGGCACAAATTCATAACAACTCATAGTGTAAAAACTGAAAAGTTTGCTTGAGGGAGGACTTTTATTGCAATAACTTAAGCTTCTGAAAGAATCAGTGGTAAACCTCAAAGGGCTAATATATCATGTATGGCAGGAGATTTTACATTTGCTTTGTTTGAGTATAACTATCCTTATGGTTTAAGAAGGGTGAACTTATTGAAGCTGATATACAAACCTTACTTTGAGGAAACTTGCAATTGAATATGAGAGAGAGTTGCCATCTCCATGTGTTCCAAACGAAGTCATACCCTATCTTGAAGTAAACTTTGGTGAAGTGTTTGTTCATGGAAAGATATATGTGGACTTTATAACCAATCTCACTCTTTTGTGTCTCCTACATATTCTAGACTCCTACATATTCTAGAAACTAGATTGTGCCCGTGCAAAATGCACGGGATATATATAACATTAGAAATAAATTAAATATGAAGTATATAATATAAGAAAAAAAAAATATATTTTTAGAATTACTGTAAGTTGAATTTGATGTTGTAACTTAGACCCCGTTCATTTGGACTGCTTTGGTTTGTTGTGGACTGGTCTGTTGAACCCTACTTAGTTATGTTGTATTGAGTATTAATAATCTGCTGATACTTGTTATGCTTGTTGACACCTGCTCTGTGCTAAAATCTGATGTTCTCTGCTAATTAGATGCTCAAAAGAATAGGGTCTTACTCTTATATTGTCGATAGCCACTCAATATGACCAACTATTTTAGGGTGTACTTTGTCAAAGCTATAGAGGTTACTCGTTTAGTGTTATATATAGGGGTTACTCGGCTAGTGTCATAGGGGTAATTTCATCAGTGCTCTTTAAGTTCCTTTGATCTTTTGCAAGCAGTTATTGGTGAGGCCAGTCTGCACATTTTCGTTTTGATGTGAGAAGTTGAAGTTGTTTAGAGTGTAGTCCCTAAAAAATGCATATAATTAAAGGGTTGGTGATTTTGAGTGTTATGGTGAATTTTTGATAAAGGAACTTTATACACGTCGGTATTATTATGAGGTTTACTTTGTCAAAGCTATAGAGGTTATAGTGTCATACGGATTACTCGATTAATGTCATAGGGGTTATTCCATCAATGCTTTAGGAGTTACTTTGATCTTTTGCAAGTAATTATTCGGTGAGGCCAGTCACGCAAAAAGTGTGCTGCACATTTTTCGTTTTGATGATTAGAGAAGTTGAAGTTGTTTAAAGGGTAGTCCTTAAGAAAAACATATAATTGAAGGGTTGGGAATTTCGAGTGCTATGGCGAATTTTTGATAAAGGAATGGTATACCCGTGCTAATACATGACATACTATATACTACGTACAAAAAAAAAAAAAAAAAATAAAAACACAAAGTGAAATGTTTTTAATAGTCCCTTGAAAAAATAAAAAAGAAAAAAGAAAAAAGAAAATAGTAGGATGGGTAGTTATTGATTTTTGTATTTTAAAGTTCAAAAAATAAATAAATGAAGTAGTGTGGTGGGTAGTTAAAAAAAAAAAAAAAAACACAACTGAATGCATGAGAGTTGAGGATTGAGGTTTTGGAGAAACCTCATTCACTTACTCTACAATTATAATATAGATATTTGGGTAGGAGTTTTTCCTCTGTATAGGTGATTTGGAGGTTATACTGAAATATTTGGGCTAGAGTTTTTCCTCTGTTTAAGTGATTTGGAGGTTATACTGAAATTGTGATCTGTGATAATCTCTTTTAGTAGCTACAGAAGATTCTGAGAATGTTTTTCTTAGCAGCTGTGATCTACTACATCTGGGAGGAAAGAAACAAAAGTAGAAACTGAGTGAGGAAGTTGCATGATGATGTGCTTGTGAATTGTTTTATATCACAGGAGGTAGTGCAAGTTGTCTTTTATGCAGCTGATATAGGAACTCAGGAAGAGGACAACTTCAATGTCCTTATTCGTTTGAATTTTGTTTATCGGGTGGGAAATCTCTTAGCTAGTCAAAGGTCATAAGGTGGAAAGTAACAATGGAAGATCCTGACTGGTAATTGAGATAATGATGTGTTGATTGAAACGGTTTTTATATTAAAGTAAGGCATGGCCAGTGTCTATTTGGAAGCTTTTACGGTCTTACAGGGGCAGCTATAACTTTTTAATTTTTTGTACCTTTTCATGCTTATAACATACTGTGTTTAAAGCTCTTCATATATTTGATTTAAGACAATTAAATGCTAAATCAAGATGCAATTTTCTTGATTAGCAAGGTCATAAGTCGAGTATTTTCCATGTAAATATTCGTAGACCTGTTTGTTATAAAAACGTAAGACAGAGTTGTAGGGTTAGTTCGACAATTCAATTGAAGAAGAAACTTGAAACTTGAAAGTATAACAACTATAGTCAAGTGCTTCAAATTATCTATGTAATTGTTGCCTTCTTGTAGGAGAGGAAGTATAGCTGTCTATGATATTGTGAAGTGTAAATTAAAAATAATACTTCATCTCTTAGGTTGTGGAAAGAATTGAAAAAAGTATGTAACTGTAAGAATATCGACGGTGGCTGTGCTTATTATTGTGGTTGCAAGGATATCAATTGTGCGAGTTTCAATCACTTATAGTTTCATGAATAGAAGCTTTTCTTGTCAGTAATCCCTTTAGAGCATTTTGTGGATCAGCCTAAGTATATCTTTTCCTCGTCTGTTTTCTCCTTCAAATATTTAATTTGTTGGCCAAAGATTAACTAATGCTATGTTTTGACTTGCTTCTGTCTTTGCGTATAAGTTTTTTTTGGATTATTCCTATATAATTTTTCATATTGGTTACTATCTTTAGAGAGAAAATTCATGTGATGTTCATTTTAATGTCTGAGGATTTTTGATATGTATACACCTTCTACATTTGAAATTCTCATGAAACAATGGACACAGAATGTTTTACCTGTTTTTCAGCTGTACAGATGAAATTGATAGCTGTTTGCTGCTATGCTTGACAGTAATTATGGACTTATAGTGACACTGTACCATACTAGTTTTGCCAGAATATAGACACTTTTCAACATTTTTTTTTTTTTTTAAAGTTGCATTGCCTTAGTGATCAATATTATGTTTTACCTAAGAGATATGTTAAAAGATATGTTCTTACTGCTCAGAAGTTTCTTGCAGCTTATGTGCTTGGCAGACCTCGAGTTTGATTACATCAACCCATATGACTCTGCAATTCGGATAAATCAAGTAGTTTTGCCAGAATATGTAATCCAAGCAGTACTTACCCTCCTTTTTCTTCTGACGGGTCATTGGATTATGGCACTTCTATGTGCCCCGTACCTCTACTACAATGTCAAAACGTAAGCTTCTTTGCTGCTTTTTTGTTTCTTTTTCTGTTTAAGGGGAGGAAGGGGGTTGCTATTTGCAACTTTATATTTCAATTGTATTTCACTGTGGTTGTGTAGTATAAAATTCATGTTAACTTTGTGTAGCTTCATATAAATGACTTGTAGGTCACAATTCTTATAATGCTAGCATTCGAGTTGCTATCTTACAAAAAAATAATGAGACAAGTTGTCAGAAATTGATTTAACTTCTTCTTTCGATCGATAATTTTGCCTATTCTCCTTCGAGGTATTAACCTAGGCTTGGGTTCTGTTATCCTCAGCTTATTTCAACAATTTTCAGCAATTATTTTTTTTTTAAAAAAAAATCTCGGTAAAGATAAGTTTGTTTAAGCAAAAGAAATAAGCCAAGCTAGGTAGAAGTTCAGCAAAATAAATTCGTTACAGAAATTATAAGTTAATGCCTTGATAGAGGTTTTTGTGGACAATTGGACATTATCCTTGCGTTATGATTATTGAAAAGCTAAGGAGTTGCTCCGTAATGATTTTGTTTCTCTTTTCCATTTCGTTTCTATCCATTAATAAAATTACGTTCGGTAAAGTGGAAAGTCTAAACCACTTTTAGTGGTCTTGTACTCTTGTGATTGTGCAAAACAGACATCCGCAGGTCCCACACCAAAGCAAGATATACAAAATCTATCTATATTTGTTCTCCCTTTCTCCACTCTTTTGAGATCAACTCCAGTAAATCGTAGGATTAAACTACCATAGATTCCAGCTTTCTATCATTCATATGTTTGCTCTTATTTCTCAATCTACTTTTACCACTGGCCAACTTTATAACTTCATTGCTGGAAAATGCTTTCATTAGTAAATTAATGCAGCCCCCAAAACACTAATGCCCTTCAGTTTCCCTCATCCATGGTTTTGAATCTCGGATGCAGTCACAATTGCTATAACAGTCGTGGCATTACTTCTGCAGGCTATGTGGGTGGTATGTGGCTGTTTCGGGCCACGGCCTGATATTCTAGTAGTTGTAAGCTCAAAAACCTTTACAATGTGATTGCTATGCGGTGAGGTGATGCGGCCAAGATTTAATATCATTTTCTCACAGGCCTAATTTGGGTTCTCATTCTCTATCCTAGACCCTTATAGTCTTTTGGACCTGCAACTGCTGGATTTTCCACCCATCACATCTTTCTCCTTCACTTCTGCCCCATAATAGGCATCATCTTAGACTCTAGGGAGTTCATTGCTGCTGACTTCCAAATCTTGTGTATGGCTATGTATCAAGCAATTTATTAAAAATTAAAAAATCAATAAGCTCATGAGAAAGGGAGAACAATTGGTAATATTGTTCAAGTCCAAAAGAAAAAGATGTTTGAATAGAAATATGCAAATTATATGCGTATAAATTTAATTTGGTATGTATCATATTTGTATTCTAACGGTAGAGACAAATAGAGCATTTCCAATGGTTGCCTTTTAGACTTGCTAGCAATCAAGTAAAAATATCAAGCAGGATCCTCGCCATTGTAGGATATAAGATAATGTCTGCTCGATAGGAGGTGTAGCTCAAACTAGCAGGTAGCTTAATATTTTATTTTAGTTCAATTTGAAGAAAATCAAACTCCACTTAAGTTGCGATAAAGATACAGAACTTACATTATATATTTATCTATATTTACATGCTACAATGTGTTGTAGACTTGTAGCTAACCTTTGGATTATTTTATAGTTTATTAAAAGTATAGTAATTTAAAATTTTGATTTGGCTAGGCAAGTTACTTTAACTTGCCTTTGGTGTTGTCCTTACATGTTCATCATAAGATACTGAGAAAAATAAGATTTAGTCATTGTGGTGGTCTTTCTTAATAAAATTTGGTAATTTTGTTGTCCAATTTTTGTTTTTTAATTTTTGGTTTTTTTTTTCCCTTTCCCTCTAGAGTTCAAGCTTATCAACAGAAGGAGGTATTTTATGGTAAAAATGGTTGATTGATACTAATACATAGGTCTAATGTCCATGGCTTGTATATGTAATTCTTATTTATATATTTTTAAAAAATACTGATCATAAAAAGACGGAGCTCTACATAATGGAGTTGGGATCTCTCTTTGGATTCTAACAATGGAATTCGAATCAGGTTCCAATTTGTCTTACTTTTCTGTATTGTCTCATCTGGTAAGATTTCTTGAAGTATTGGTATAACATATAGAGTGTTGAAATCAACATGAAAAAAAGTGAGAGAATAAAGCAATTTATAGTCGTTCTCTACTTATATTGTTATATGCTGTGCGATGGTGGGCTGGTGTCTTGCTGCAGATAATAACGCCGGTTTGATGGACTAGAAGAATATGTCCTTAAGCCAATGACTAAATTCTTAAGCAATTTAGCTGTTGTTTGCTATTATGCTCTAGGATACTTTACGCTTCTTTTTGGACCAGTGTCAAGAAAATTTTCTATAAAATTGGTCTAGTACCTGAATTGAGCTACATAATCTGTGCTTATCTGTAGTGAAACGTATTCAGCTACAGAGATAAAATATCTCATTATGGGATCAGGCATAGGGCATAGCTTATTAAATCTACCTCCTATCTGTGATATTATTGTCAACCATAACAATGTTAAGTGTGATTCGTAACCACAGTGCTGACTGCTGAACTATATCAAATACTTCCATGTTTCCTGCTGTCATATCAGCAGGAAACATGGAAGTATTTGATTACACTCCAGTGCTGCTGGATATATTATGATGTGCTTACACAAATACAAGCTTGATTCTAAGTTCATCTCATTGCTCTGCATTGTTTAGGTACATGGACAACAAGCACTTTGTAGATGTGACCGAGATCTTCAATTTGCTAAATTGGGAGAAGAAGAAGCGTCTTATCAAACTTGGATATCTTTTGCTTATCCTGTTCCTCTCATTATTTTGGTAATGACCTTTGCTCCAGCTTTTGAAATCGTGTATGATCATTTATTGTCAGAAAGTATATTTTTGGTGATCTCGTAATACCATTAACTAATTAAGCATATTCATTGGCCAATATTTCAGGATGATTTGGACTACGTTGGAAGATGATGAAGAACTCTATTAGGTGACAATGATTTTACTGTTGTCCCTTTCTAAGTCTTGCTACATCAAGACTGAACTTGCGGCTTCTTCAGGGACCGGGTTTTCCTGCAACTGCTAGTGCTTGAGGTGTTCTGGATTTGGCTGCAAGTTCATTAGGCACTCACTTCATAATTGATAATTTAATTGGAAATATGTCAAAATGATAGATGTTCCATATTTTTCTTTTGAAATTAGATGTTCTTTATATATAGATTAAATCCCTAGATTATGAAGCCTTTTTCCCTTCGTTTTCTTTTGTGTATTATTGGTTTCTCTTGAGCTTCTGCTCCTTATTCAAAATTCTATTGTGGTAAATTATTAACTTCACTCATTTGAGCATTTTGCTGCACCATTATGTCTGGCTATTCTCCTTTTTTACACCTCGTCATCCTTCATTGTCTTGGGCCTTCTATTTGGTCAACTAATTCCCACTTGCAATTTTGCAAAGCGAAAAAAAAAAAACAAAAAAAAAAAAAAAAAAAACTAATTTCCACTTTACGAAATACTTCATACTCCGTATTATACTTACATACTAGTAATATTTTACTGATTATGTGGAGTAGAAGGAGATAATAAAATTGTAATGGATATTAATGGAGATACTAGTGTGTGGTCCGGTCGATACCCGGTTTGCTAGTTTGTACTTGTTAGTTTCGAGCTTAAATGTTGCTGTAAACATTTTTTAGTCCTCACTTTAGTTAAAGTCTAAAGATGATCACTTTCTCTGAAATTCTCGAGTCCTCTCTTACTCTCTAATGTCTCTATGTATTTTCCGAAGTCTTTCTTCGATTAATCAGTAGCGAGAAGCCGGGAACGATTAGCAATCCACAATCCATTCTTCCTAATCAATTTATAGTTAGGTAATCTCGTTCCCTTAAATTTCAAAACTTTTTTGAACCTTTGATTTCATTTTTATTTTGTTCCAATTTTAAAGCTTTAATCAGAAATTAAACAAAGGATCCCAATTCAATTTGCAGCTTATTATGTCACTCCTTCCAGTAGATGTTATCATTGATATTCTGCTTAAATTGCCGGCAAAATCTTTGCTAAGATTCAAGAGTGTGTGCAAATTATGGTATGACATTATCAATGACCCTAATTTCATTGAATCCCATTTTAAGCAATCCAATTATTTGCATATATTTTATTGGAGCACTGTTTTCAAGTCTAGTGATTTCGACACATTTGTTAGTTTAGATGAACTACTACGAGAGGGGGGGTGAATGGTAGTAGGTTCCAATCGCGGAACTTAAGCGGAAATAAACAATAAAAACATAAAGAAACTTAAAGCACACAACAAGTTTTACGAGGAAACCATCCAGTGCCTAACTGGAAGTAAAACCTCGGCCCTATTGGGACTTATAAACAAATTCCACTATAATAGGCAACTCTCCTAGTACAACCTATTACACAGACCTTTGCTTCGCAAGTTCCTCTTAAGACACTTGCTAATTGATAAGAACCTATCCTATCAGACCTAAGACAAACTCAGACACCTTTTTCGACCCAAGACACACTCAGGTTCCTTTCTCGATCTAAGACACACTCAGGTTCCTTTTTCCCATTTGCAACCCAAGACAGACTCGGGGTGACTGACTACCACTCGAATTTTAGAGAATTCAAACTCATACACTCAAACGTGAATTTAAGAGAATTCACAATCTCACCCCAAAACCAATTACAACTCAAAGGCACACTCTAACACATAAATGGAAAGCTACACATGAAACCCGAAATCAAAATGATAAAGCTTAAACCTTTGGCAAACTTACTCTTAAGCACTAAGTGGTTTTCACGCTTAAACTCTCATTTTGCTAAGCTGAAACACTTCTATATTTATAGGAGTTTCTCAGCTTCTCAAACTAGGGTTTTCGCAAATAAGATAGATCAAACAGAAATCTGATCTTATCTTCTTTAAAACCGAAACCAAACAAATTTAATTTCGTTTTTCTGAAAACCAAATTTTATCAAATTCGTTTTTGTTAAAAGATAGAATTTTATGAAAAAGATAAAACCAAGTTAAACCAGATTTTAAAAGATAAAATCAATTAAGTACTTTTTCACAAGACTTATAATTATCTTTTACGAACTAATTAGTTTGCCAAGCTTTATCTGATTTCTAATAAGTTCCATGCATATCTATCATTTATATGTTTACATCATCCTACGAAAACAAAATTATCTTTAACACAACTATAAGTTATGAAGTCCATCTTCTTTGGTTGATATCTTGATCTTTGCCTTGATCCTTGGTTGTTGAGGCTTGCCCCAGCATTACACCGGAACCAGGTCGTTACAACCCGTTTTGAAGTTCATGTTGAGAAACTTCGGGAAGTTCCATTGCTGGAACTCTTCTTCTGTCTTTTACTTGTCCTCATGGATCTTCTAAAGTTCCTTTGTCCCAGTTCCTACTTCAGCCCTCTATGCTTACTGAACCTGCCAACATCACAACACTAGAAAATCCTTATTAAAAGGAAGTTTGCTCAATTCTTAGTATCATCGTCAAAACCTCATAAGGGTCAACAATTTCCCCCTTTTTGATGATGACAAACTGAGCAAACTTCTGAGGATGATAAGTAAAGAAACAGAAGGTTAATTTTATCATTTTTCAATTTTTTTTCTTTTTTTTCATATAAGCTAAGTAAAGAAACAAAACAGAAGTAAATAACAGAATGAAAAACAACCAGAAAGAAAAACTAACAGAAAGCAATTAAACATTATTAAGAGAAGAGAACAACCTTTGTTACTCAACTGAAACTAGAACAACTTCAGCTTTCAAGTTTGCTCTTGCTTTTCCCCCTTTTGGCATTATCAAAAACGTGACTTTTCAAAGTTGTATTCATCTACTCACAGCCCCACAGGCAATTCATCGAATGTGGGAAGCTGGAAGCAGCGTTGGCTAGCTCTCTTAAGCTAGTGCTTTCACACAAAATACCCTGTTTTTCTCAACAAGCAATGCATGCATATATAGACAGAGTTCCAAGATTCAAATTTAAAAGCATACAACCATCCAGAAAAGTTAAAGTTATTACAGACCAAGTTTCCAAAATAACCAACCAAGTTCCAAAATCAAACCAAGTTCAAAAACATCTAAAGAAAACATAACATTGTTCCAAAAACCAACAGAAAATATATTAAGCTAGGGGATGGCTAGGGTAGGCTGCAAAGGTGGTCAAGCATCAATCGCTTTTAGAATTTGCTCAAGATCTGCCTTGTTGTCTTCTTGAGCTTTCTTGAATTTTTCTTCAAGGCTTGAGATGGCCTTGTGAAACTCCTTAGCTTGAGCAGCATCAGTCCTCTCTATTGCCTTCAACTTCCCTGTCAACTCAAGAAGCTGCCCTTCAACCTGCATAAGTCTGTTGGACAAGTCAGCAATTCCTTCTTGGGTTCCTTCATCCCTGTCACTTAATTCCACAGGTTCACTTGCACTTGATTTTGCATGAGTTCCACCGGAGAGTCTTCGACTTTTCCTGACAGGCTCTCTTGGCAGCGGACTCACTTCCTTTGCCTGTGGTGCAACATACTTAACACACTTCCCCCTCACAACTTGAAGACTTAGCCCCCTCAAAGTACTCTCATTGATCACATTATCTCCTTTTTCCTTCATTCGGCCATAATAATCCACAAGTTGTACACCTAGTTCCTCAAAAACTGAAGCAAGGATAGCAGCATACCCTACTTTTATCTCTCTCTCAATACAGTGCTCTAGGTGTTGTATCATCAATGATGGAAAATTTATTTTGATCCTTTTTGACATGCAGAAAATTAAGGCCATATCCAAATAACAGAGTTCATTTTTCTTTTGTGTTCTAAGAACTAAGGATTTCTTCACAAAATTAAACAGTAGCTTATGCATAGGAGACAAATCGTTGTGATTCACAATACTCACACCCTTTTTCCCACCTAAGTAAGTTATTACTTCAGTCTTAGTGTGCCCTGCAACCTTTACAGACACTGCACCTTTCATGTAGGTGTCAAACCCCTCACAAGGAACTTGCAGCAAAGTTCCCAACCTCTCAGCATCAAAATCTATGTTTACCCCATTAATTTTACTGAAACACATCCCATCTTCAAATTCACATTCTTTGCAAAATTCATCCATAGCTAAAGGATACAAGTAATTCTTAGCTTTTACCGAAAACAGAATTTCCCACCCCTGAAATTTAATCAGATCTAGAAGTTCCAGAAAATTCACTTTTCTACACCAATCAAAATCTATTCTGTAACCTACGACATACCTCTCAGCCTGCTTAGCCATAGCCTTCTGATCATCTTCCCCCTCAGAATCGTTCTTCTCTTTTTGTTCTTCCCCCTTTTCCATGGCATCGACTTCCTCCATTTGCTCTTCAAGAGACTTCTCCATCTTCTCTGACTTCCTTTTCTTCTATGCACTGAGTCGATCCAACACATTTGGTAGGCTTGCAGTTGAAGATGTTTCGGTTTCTTCAACTGCTTTAGGCTTAGTGTTTTTGTTTTCTGAGGTAAGAGGAGCAGAGGATTCGGGTAGTAGCATGACAATTGGCTGGGTAATTTCAAGATTTTGTGATTTGGTGGGTGAATTCTCGTTTTGGTTTTTAGGGTTTTGGTTTTCGCCTTCCATGGTTAGGGATGGTTTAGCTGTGAAAATTGATTTTTGTGGGTGAGAGAGTTTGAGAGTTAATTGTGATTTGACGTTTGTGGTTGGGTGAGTATTTATAATGAAGGTAATTTATTTGAGGCGGTGCGTGGGAGGTGAAAAGATAAAATTTTAGGAACAATGTATTTTACTTTGATTTCAAAACAATTTATCTGGATGGATAATCATATTCAAAATTTATCTATTCAAAAGAATTTTTAAATTCGTAAATTTTTGAAACAGAATTTTTGTAAAATACATCCTGGAATGTGTCACATACATGTCTACATTAACTTGAAAATTATGTACAGTCTCTTAAGTATTAATTGCACTAACCTTCAAGAGTTTACCAACGATGACATTCCCGTTATGTTTATCACACCAAGTTTGTGATAGATGTTTTATTCTTCTAATTGATCTTGTTACTTGACAATGCCATATCTAGGAACTTCAGTTGCAATCAATTCAGCTTGATCATCCCAAGTTCCAGTCTCATGTTCTCAAAGCGTTCTCTGCTCAAAGGCTTAGTTAGAATATCAGCAATTTGATTATCAGTTGGACAAAATTCCAACTTAATATAGCCTTTTTCCACATTATCTTTTAAGAAGTGGTGTCTAATGTGGATATGCTTAACCTTAGAATTTTGCACTGGATCTTTAGATATACAGATAGCATTAGTATTATCACAATAAATTGGAACACATTCAAATTTTAAACCAAAATCACATATTTGTTGTTTTATCCACAACATTTGTGAACAACAAGCTGCAACAGCTACATATTCAGCTTCTGCTGTGGACAAGGCAATTGTATTCTGTTTCTTGGAACCCCAAGAAACTAAGCATGGTCCAAGAAATTGAGTCATACCTGATGTGCTCTTTCTATTTACTAAATCACCTGCATAGTCAGCATCTGTGTATCCAACTAAATCAATTGATTCATTCCTTGGATAGTAGAGACACAAGTCATCAGTTCCTTTGAGGTACCTAAGTATCCTCTTTGTTGACTCGAATGAACAATACAAGAGGGGGGTGAATTGTATTGTGGAGGAACTGGGGTAATTTTTGCGTGATTCTAAAAGAAACTCAAACAAAAACTTTAAAGTGCAAGAGAGATTTTACGTGGAAAACTTCTTGGCCCTAATCAAGAAGAAAAACCACGACCACAAGGGATTTTAAACTCAATTCTTAATAATAATAGGGCAAACAACCTATTACAAATTAAGACTCTAAACTCAAGTTCCTCTACGAACTTAAGTTCCCCCTCAACTGATTCCTCAATAAGTTGAGCTCTCAAATCTCTCTCTTTCTCCTAGCTTCACTCAAAGCAATCTACACACTCTAGAGTTTACCCAAACTCTTCCCAAATACAACTCGAATTAAAACTCTAAGATGCTAAGTACAAAGACACTCAAGGACTTAAGTGGATTTTGACTCTTTTCGAAAAGCTTAGAAGATTGTAATGCTCAAGTGTGCTCTTCAAAATAGAAAACTAATTCTATTTATACTAGAGGAAATCAGTTGAAAAACTCCCACGTCTGCCTTGACTTCCACTTCACCACAACTCCCATGAAACTAGGAAGTGCAGTTCGTGGAGGCTTGGGCAACAAGCTGAAGTATACTTGAGGAAGTGGTTTACTGCTTCCTTAAATTTCTCAACCTCCTTGACCAAGTAAAAGATCCGTTTAAAAAGAGTTTTCAAAGGAGATTTTACCAAGTCAGATTTTCCAAAATATTAGGATAATTAAAACAGAAAATCTTTAAGAAAATAGAATAGTTTAAAAGATAATTTTCCGAAAATAAAATAGAATCTTTTTAAACAAGGAAAATAAAATCTTTATAAACTGAAATTAAATCCACTTAAAATCCTATCAATAATCAAAGTACTTAACATATATACAAGAAGTCTAAAATAAATAATAAATTTACAATAGACTTCTTGAAACTCAGTGAAGCTTCGACTCTGGAGCTTCAGTTCGTCACTCAAGGAACTTGGCTTCTGATTGTCTTTTATGCTCATCCAAAGCTCTTCCTTTGACCTTGTTCCATGCTCCATTCTGTCTCTAGAATATCGTTGCATATAAAACCTGTCAACACATCAAAGCTAATAGACAAATGTTAAAGCCCTTATGGGTTTGCTTAGGTTCCTTGAGTCATCATCAAAACTTAAGATCAACACTCTTAACTGCCTTGAGATGAGATTCCTTTGGATTGGCTTGGAACCTCGCACATAAGCCTACACTGAACGATATATCAGGTCTACTAGCAGTTAGATATAATAAGGAACCTATCATACCTCTATACATCTTCTGATCTATGCAAGTTCCAGCTGTGTCTTCATCCAGTCTGATGTTAGTTCCCATAGGTGTCCTTATAGTCTTGGAACTTTCCATCTTATATTTCTTTATGAGTTCCTTCACATACTTTTGTTGGTGAATCATTATTCCTTTCTCAGTTTGCTTAATTTGCAATCCAAGAAAGAAGTTTAGCTCACCCATCATGCTCATCTCGAACTCACCACTCATAAGGTCAGAAAAATACTTCACCAAAGTTTCATTAGTTGCACCAAAAATAATATCATCTACATATATTTGCACAACTAAAATGTCAGTTCCTTTAGATTTCAAAAACAAAGTTTTGTCTATTTTACCTCTTTTAAAATCATTATCTAACAGGAACTTGGACAACCTCTCATACCATGCCCTTGGTGCTTGTTTCAACCCATAAAGAGCTTTATCAAGTTTATAGACATGATTTGAGAATTCTGGATCTTCAAATCCAGGAGGTTGTTCCACATAGACGTCCTCTTTTAATAGACCATTTAGAAATGCACATTTGACGTCCATCTGAAACAACTTAATTTCCATAAAAGCTGCAAAAGCAATAAGAATGCGTATAGCTTCTAACCTGGCAACTGGAGCAAATGTCTCATCAAAGTCTATGCCTTCTTGTTGATTGTACCCCTTGAAAACCAGTCTAGCCTTGTTTCTTACTATGATTCCATGTTCATCAAGCTTGTTTCTGAACACCCACTTTAGACCTATGACTTTCTGATGTTCCGGTCTAGGAACTAGGTGCCAAACTTTGTTTCTCTCGAATTCTCCTAGTTCAGCTTGCATGGCTATGATCCAATCTGCATCTTGTAAGGCTTCATCACAGTTCTTTGGTTCCAAAGTAGATAGGAACGAGAAAAATGCACAGAAGTTCCTTAGCTGTGACCTAGTCTGAGTTCCTTTGGTTATATCACTCATAATCATGTCCACTGGATGAGACTTTTGATGTTTCCAACGTTTAGGGGTAAAGTCTTTGATTGGATACAACTTTTCAAGTTCAGCATCATTGTTTCCTGTCTCTTGATTCAGTGGTTCCTGATTCTCAGGTTCTGGATTCTCAGGCTCAGGGTGTTCCTCTTGTGGAACTTCTGTTTCAGTTGCGGTTTGTTTTTCAGCTACTGGATTCTTATTTTGCTGCTTCATGGATATTGTTGATTCCTCATCAGGGTCATGTCTTCTTACTAACCCTATTTCGAAATCATCATCATCCTGTACATCAATCACATAGTCAGTTTCATCAAAAATTATATGTACAAACTCTTCAACACACATTGTTCTTTTGTTATAAACTCTGTAAGCTTTAATATTTGAGGCATATCCTAAGAATACAGCCTCATCACTTCTTTCATCAAACTTTCCCAAGTTTCTCTTTCCATTATTGTGTACAAAGCACCTGCAACCAAAAGATCTATGATAAGAAATATTTGGTTTTCTTCCTTTAATTAGTTCATAAGGTGTCTTGTTGGTTATTGCTCTAATAGAAACTCTATTCAATATGTAACAAGTTGTGTTTACTGCTTATGCTCAGAAGTTCCTAGGCAGTCCACTTGAAATCAGCATAGTTCTTGCCATGTCTTTCAAGCTTCTGTTTTTCCGTTCAACTACTCCATTTTGTTGTGGAGTCCTGGGAGCAGAGAAGTTGTGGTCCATCCTATGTTCATCACAAAACTCATCAAATTTTGAGTTTTCAAACTCAGTTCCATGATCTGACCTCAGGTGAATTAATTGATGACCTGTTCTTCTCTGTTCTTTCTTCACAAAGGCAACAAATTGATCAAACGTATCATCCTTGCTTACAAGAAAGAAAACCCAGGTATATCTAAAAAAATCATCTACAATAACCATCACGTACCTTTTTCCACTCCTGCTTTGTATCCTCATAGGACCACACAAATCCATATGGATAAGTTCCAATGGTTTTGTGGTGCTTACCATATTCTTAGATTTAAAAGATATTCGCGTCTGCATACCTCTGACACATGCACTGCAGACTTTATCTTTTAGGAACTTGATGGATGGAAGTCCTTCCACAAGTTCTTTTGACCTAAGTTTATCAAGCAAAGAAAAACTAGCATGGCCAAATCGTTTGTGCCATAATAAGGGATCATCCTCAATGACACTAAGACAAGTCAAACTACTACTTGGAACTTCATTGAGATCCACAATATATGTGTTCCCCTTTCTGGTTCCTTCAAGAATAATATTGTTAGTGTCATTGTTAATGATTCTACAAAGATTAGAAGTAAAGCTAACTGAGTTACCTTTATCACAAAATTGAGAAATACTTAATAAGTTGTGTTTTAGACCCTCGACTAAAAAGACATTTTCAATAGCATGGGAACTTGACCTTCCTACTTTACCTATAGCAATGATTTCACCTTTCTTATTATCACCAAAGGTCACAGTTCCACCATAGTAGGCATCCAGTGAGAGAAATTTAGATTTGTCTCCAGTCATGTGCTTAGAACAACCACTGTCGAGGTACCAAGTGTTGTTCCCCCTCACTGGAACCTGCATGAAAACTAAGCGTTAGTTTCTGGAACCCAGGTTTCCTTGGGTTCCATTGTTTTGGAAGAAGATTCAGATTTCTTCAACCAGACCTGTTCAGCATGCTCAATATTCTTAAGAGTATCTTTATTTCTTTTAAGACATGCAGCTCGAAGATGTCCTGTACTGCCACAATAGTAACATAGCTTTTGACTAGGTAGATCCACATATTTCTTGTTTCTCCTAGACTTCTTCTTGTAACCTAGTCTTTCTTTATTCTTGTTATGAGTATTAGCTATCCAAGATGGAATTCCATTATTAGTTACTTCTTTGCCTTTCCTGGCTCTAGCAAGTTCCTCCTCCAAGGTTTGATTTTTTATTTTAACTTCTTCCAAATCTGATTTTAATTTCTCAAAATTTGGAAGCTGGCTTGTGATAGGAACTTCAGAGTCAGGAAAGTCAATTCCAAGTTTTAGCTGGGCTAGCTTTACATTTAACAGAATATTGTCATGTTTTAGTTTTTCAACTTGTTCTTTTAGAAGGACATTTTTGTCATATAAGTCAAAGAATCTAGTTTGAACATCAGTTTTCATATTATCAACCCATTCACTATGTTCTTTGTGGATTTTTAAAGCTTGATCAGTTTGGAACTTCGACCTATTCAATTCTTTACAATCTTCTTGAAGTTCCAGAATAATGTCCATAAGATTTTCCTTTTTTAAATGTTTGAGTTGTCGATAGTCATACCATACCTCAGATTCAAGTTCCTTCAGAAGAGCTTCATCATCAGCTTTAGCCATTAAACATAAGTTGGCTGTTTCTTCTACGGATTCTCCTTCTCCTTCATCTTCTGAATCAGAGTTTCCCCATTCAGCCATCATGGCTTTTCTTACATCTTCCTTGGAGAATGATGGTTTTTAGTACTTGTTCTGTTCCTTGCCTTTGTAGTTGGCTTTCTCGTCCTCCTTAGGATTTGGGCAGTCTCTGAGAAGATGTTCTTTGGAACCGCATCTGTAGCATTTGAACTCTTTGAAACTTGGCTGTCCTCGTCTATTCCTTTCTCCTCTTTTTCCTAGCATCCTCCTGAACTTACGTACAAGCATGACAGTCTCCATATCGTCATTTTCAGAGTCGCTTGATTCATAAGCCTTTAGAGCAAGGCTCTTATTCTTGGAACTTTCAGAGTTTGCTCCAAGATGAAGTTCATGAGTAAGCAGGGAACCATTGAGCTATTCAAGGTTGAACTTGGTGAAGTCCTTGGATTCCTGCAAAGCAGTGACCTTGGATCTCCACCTCTCATCTTGAGGAAGACTTCTAAGGACTTTCCTTACCTGTTCATCAATGGGTATGGACCTGCCTAAAGATTCTAACTCATTGACAATGTTAGTAAATCTAGTGAACATATCCTGAATGGATTCTTTGTGTAGCATTTCAAATCTTTCATATTTTGACATTAATAAATCGATTTTGGAACGTTTAACTTCATTCGTTCCTTCATTTGTTACTTGTAGTAAATCCCAAATCTGCTTTGCGGACTTACAACCCATGATTCTATTGTGCCCATGAGGTCCTAGTCCACAATGCAAGATTTTCACTGCTTGAGCATTCAACTCATATTTTTCATAATCTTCTTTATCAAATTCAGCTAGTGGTTTAGGAATTACCTCTTTGTTTGCATTGGTTTTCGTTACCTCGAAGTCACCGCTTTCAATGACTCTCCATACTTGGTAATTTTCAGCTTTAATGAATATCTCCATTCTATTCTTCCAGTATGAATAAAACTTGCCATTGAACATCGGTGGTCTTTGGGTGGAATACCCTTCTTCAAGTTTCTCGTGAGCATTCATCTCTTCAGGAACTTTACTCTACAAGGTTGCTTGTAATTTCGTGAGAACCTGCTCTGATACCAATTGTTAGTTTAGATGAACTACTACGAGAGGGGGGGTGAATGGTAGTAGGTTCCAATCGCGGAACTTAAGCGGAAATAAACAATAAAAACATAAAGAAACTTAAAGCACACAGCAAGTTTTACGAGGAAACCATCCAGTGCCTAACTGGAAGTAAAACCTCGACCCTATTGGGACTTATAAACAAATTCCACTATAATAGACAACTCTCCTAGTACAACCTATTACACAGACCTTTGCTTCGCAAGTTCCTCTTAAGACACTTGCTAATTGATAAGAACCTATCCTATCAGACCTAAGACAAACTCAGGCACCTTTTTCGACCCAAGACACACTCAGGTTCCTTTCTCGACCTAAGACACACTCAAGTTCCTTTTTCCCACTTGCAACCCAAGACAGACTCGGGGTGACTGACTACCACTCGAATTTTAGAGAATTCAAACTCATACACTCAAACGTGAATTTAAGAGAATTCACAATCTCACCCCAAAACCAATTACAACTCAAAGACACACTCTAACACATAAATGGAAAACTACACATGAAACCCGAAATCAAAATGATAAAGCTTAAACCTTTGGCAAACTTACTCTTAAGCACTAAGTGGTTTTCACGCTTAAACTCTCATTTTGCTAAGCCGAAACACTTCTATATTTATAGGAGTTTATCAGCTTCTCAAACTAGGGTTTTCGCAAATAAGATAGATCAAACAGAAATCTGATCTTATCTTCTTTAAAACCGAAACCAAACAGATTTAATTTCGTTTTTCTGAAAACCAAATTTTATCAAATTCGTTTTTGTTAAAAGATAGAATTTTATGAAAAAGATAAAACCAAGTTAAACCAGATTTTAAAAGATAAAATCAATTAAGTACTTTTTCACAAGACTTATAATTATCTTTTACGAACTAATTAGTTTGCCAAGCTTTATCTGATTTCTAATAAGTTCCATGCATATCTATCATTTATATGTTTACATCATCCTACGAATTCAAACTTATCTTTAACACAACTATAAGTTATGAAGTCCATCTTCTTTGGTTGATATCTTGATCTTTGCCTTGATCCTTGGTTGTTGAGGCTTGCCCCAGCATTACACCGGAACCAGGTCGTTACAACCCGTTTTGAAGTTCCTGTTGAGAAACTTCGGGAAGTTCCATTGCTGGAACTCTTCTTCTGTCTTTTACTTGTCCTCATGGATCTTCTAAAGTTCCTTTGTCCCAGTTCCTACTTCAGCCCTCTATGCTTACTGAACCTGCCAACATCACAACACTAGAAAATCCTTATTAAAAGGAAGTTTGCTCAATTCTTAGTATCATCATCAAAACCTCATAAGGGTCAACAACATTTGATAATACCATTGCACTTGATTACCCTTTGAATCGCGGTGAATCTAGGGTGGTATCGTGCCGCGGATTGCTTTGCTTATCCATGTTCACTTACCCCTTCACGGTTATCTTATACAACCCCACTACACAAAAACACAAAACCCTACCATTTATAGGAGTTCTTGATGACTGTATGTGTGTTATGGTGAATTCTGTTGAATATTGTCATGTATGGATTATGAAAGAGTATAACAGACCTGCTACTTGGACTAAGATGCTTAGGTTTTCAAAACAACGGATGATTGGGGAGTTTAGGCCTCTTTCTTTCTCAACCAGCAGAAAGCAATTGTTTTTGGCTTATTACTTATTTGTTCTTGTTTCTTTGGACATGGAAACTTTGGAGATTACGTTTCTTCATCAACTCTCAGGTTTCCCTTGAGTTTTACATCCACATTTGTGTCAGGAGAACCTTCATATGTTCAACGATGCTGAAAATGTTCCTGCGGGCACACAGGCGACACTGCAACTACCGAAAAAGAACAGTAAAAGACAAAGGTTAATGAGGAGATCAGAGAGGTATGCAAGAATGTAGCTTTTAGCATTCATTTAGTTTTCTGCACTCTCAATTATGTTTGTTTTACTCTGAAGAGAAGTAAGAAGGGAACAGAATATCATTGTTTGTATCAAATCTTGCTTTTGGTACTTTCTTATGTGTCCTTTCAAATCTTGATTCATATGTATAAGATCTTGTGGTCATTAGGTACAAACAAATGCAATCAACCTTGAAGTTTAGTAGGATCTTTGTTTCTGTAGGATTTCTACCGCACATGAGTGTTAGGATCTCAATTTGATTATACAATTCTGAATTTGACAGTACTATCCAAATTTTCAATGCTAAGATGAAAATCATATTAGTTTCATTTATATACTAACGTCTCTAAGAAACTCGTAATATTTTGATTTTTTTATTTAATGCTATGATTGAGTTTTAAGTACTCTTGAACTTTGACTAAGATGATTTTATGAAGGATTTATAATTATTTGTTACTTTCATCCTTTTGATTTTATGTAGGATTTTACAACACTGTTATTCCATCGTAAAATCAGTCATGTGCAATGGTGCTGACAAAAAATAGAGTCTTGAACCGCATTGTATGTCTACATTCCAATAAAAAAAGGTACAAGTTTAATATTATGGCTTGTTTCTTTCACCATGAATGACTTTAGAGAACCAACAATATAATTTATGTAATATGTTTATTTCTGTTTGTTTTGTTATATAGATAGTTTTGTTTAGAAATGAAAATGCTTGTGATTTGTTTTACATTGGTTTCAAGGCCTTTGTCTATAAGAACCCAAAAGATGCAATTACTTATGCTCCCTCTTTAACAACTGTTTATCTTTTATTTGGCCCTTGCAACCATTGTATATGACTACATGGTGATGGTTTGCTCAATAAGCTAGCTTTAGTTTGTAAGATTTGTAATCACCTTTGGTTATCAATGTCTTCACAAAGAGAATGACATAGTAAAATTGGCAACGCTGTTTCATACAAAGTATTAGATAAGCACAGTAGTCTTATTATTGATGAATTGAAGTAGGCTATGCTTAATTTCTGAAGTAAGGATGTCAATGATGTTTGTGTTAGTGTGATCGGCTGATTGCAAAGAGTGTCATAATAGGGAAACAATTAAGGATTAAGGAGAAGAAACACTATTGTTACATTTCCCATGCTCTTTTGAATGAGAAATCAATGGCCTTAGAATAAACAAAATATCTACCCTTAAAAGATTTAAAAGTAATTTCGGAGGAAAAGATATTGATTATTATTTTTTGTTAGTAAATGCAGTGATCAATCTTAGCAATTCTAATGAAGAGCATGCTATATCATAAATTCCAATGTCTAAGCTACCATTAGTTGCTGGTAATAGGTTTTTAGCACTTATGAATCTTTGTACCAACTCTTATGTCTCCAGTGGCCACAGTTTCTCTTGTAATCTCTTTCCTTTTCAGGTTCTTTATTAACTTAAATTATGTATTATGAAATCCTATTAGTGTCGTTCAATAATCTCACTAATTGATCATAGTTAAGGGTAATGGATTGAAAATGACAATACGCGATCTGGTGAACCAAAGTTACAGGACTCGTGGGTCTGTTTTGAGATTCCGTGTGAAGTTTGTTATGCCTATCATTGCAGGACCTGATTTTTAATATTTTTTTTATCACACGTCATCCTCTCTAAGAAGGTGAATTTACTGTGATTGGATCACGTCATGGTGGTTACCAGCATGGCTATATGGTTTCTTATACTTTCCCAAGAGACGATCCCACTTACTTTTACTCATTCTGCTTTGCCCATCATGCTGCTCATTGTTTCTTATCAGGGACCTTGTCAAGTTATTAGGAAGTGAATAACTAGAAGGAAAAACACAGAGAGAGAGAGAAAAAAAAAATTAGGAAGCATAAGGGAAGAAATTCTGTTTAACAACAATGTATGTTGGAGTAATTGCGATTCTAGTAATGCAAATCGGAGATTTACCAAGTGAGTGTACGAGGAGTTAACGAGGGAGTGATATGTGCAAGCTAAAGATCTAGCGAAGGAGCTATAGCTCTAGCAAGGATAGATAGCTTTGGCAAGGCCGAGCTATAGCTCGGGTAATAGAGAGCTATAGCTCGCTGCTGCTCGTGGTCGCTGCAAGGCCGAGCTATAGCTCGGATACGAGAGAGCTATAGCTCGCTGGCCATGTGCTTGCGACAGGGGCGAGCGAGAGCTCGAGCGATAGCTCGCACACTAGCTCGCTGCCGTAGTTGCTCTCTGCTAGGCCGAGCGATAGCTCGCTCGACTGCGAGCGAGAGCTCGGTCGATCAGTTTGCTTTTGGGCGGTGGGCTTGCGTGGGCTAAAAGACCTAATTTCTTGGCTTGTTCTTTACTCCATTATATTCATATAAATACCCTCATACCCCAAAATCAATATACGTTAATTTCATTATTGAAAATACCCTAAACACAAAAAACACAAACCTACCCTTTGAGATCTGAACAGTTCTTGAGCAATTCCAACCTTTGGTTCGGGTACACGAATTGCAAAGGTCGTTGTGTAAAACTTGGGGGGCGTGCGTCATCGGAAAACCTGTACCGGTGGTGGCGTATTTCGCTTCTAAGTCAGTGGGTTCCAAACCACGGCACAACAGAAGGAGGACAGGTCTATGTTTCGAGTATGGCGATCGAATTTGCTCCAAGGGAAGTTCTTGATTTGTCTATTATTATTCATGGAATCAACAGGTATTTTTCCAACAATTTAGAAGCGAAATAGTATTTAATTATACTGTTGATTTCTTGAATTTGAAGATTGTCTATATTTGACGATATTCAAGAACCCTAATTCATGAAGACTATAAAATTTGGTCAACGGAATATTATTTGTGTATCTCCGGTATCGTGATGGAATTTATAATGGAAGTCCGATTCTATTTGTATAAAATTAGTTTTAATTAGAGACTCTTGCGATTAAGATCAAGACGGGTCATGCGTTTCTCAAAGATTTGATCTTGTGTTTGTTCGACGTAAATTTAAGGAAGTTTAATTCTTTATCATCTGAGACTACCAATCTAGTGGACTTTATGTCAGCATGAATTAAAAGGGAAAAACCGGAAATTTCCATTGAAGGGTCGGTGGAAGCGGTGCAATTCAAGGAGCTTATTATTTATTTGGTATTACCTAAAGTACGGTTGGAGTATCAAATCAAATGGCATTACATATGGCTTCGCTATTTAATTATAGCAAGGAATAAAATGGACTAGTGTCAGACATGTTATGATTGAAGAAATTTGTGAGTTCATGTGCTAATCAACAGATGCAATGGGTAATCTTGAGGAAGTCTGCGGGTAGCTTGTGCCAAGTTTGGTAGAGTGTGTAACAAGAAGTTTAAGATGTGTGGCCATGCGAGTAGCGGACACCAGTCAAGAGTGATCAATGTCACATAGATGTCGTAGGCCGTAAGGGTTGAACAAGCTAAGTTCCTTCTCAACTTATTTGATTACCTCATGTTAAGTTTCTAACTTTATATAATATGTTTATTATATGTGCCCCAAGTATGCATAATTTAATTATTATGATGTATTGTGTAGCAATGTGGGGGTGATTTGAGTTAGATTTTGTGACTAACTAGTAAGTTGGTTATACTCATGTGTGTGAGTATTTTTTAGGAGGAAGATTTCCATGAGTGATTCTTTTATCAATGGCTATTTGTTAGTTTTATGAGTTGCAAGTACCTTTCCTCAACTGTTTGTTTTATGCCTTGTTTTAATCATGTATGGTTATGGGCATTGTTATTTTCCTAGTTGATCAGGGATGTTATTTGTTCAATCTCTTGATAGTATCATGTTGAATTGTTTCCCTAATCTTGAAAAAAAAAATTATTTATTGAGCATGGAGTATGTTGTGATAAGCTTGTGAGGTTCCTTGTTGGGATTTAGAATTATCCTTGTTAATTCTTGTGGTTATAGTTTAGCTTATCTTTTGATCTTGAAATGTCTATAACTCCTAGAGAACTAGCATCTGACTTTTCTTGTTGAAGGTCTAGAAGTGACCGGGTTTTCTCCATGCTTGATAGCAGAAGTGAAAGGTATGATTTGACAAGGACTAGTAAAGTTATACTAGTCTAAATGTTATGAACTCCACATGAGGTAAGAATAGAAAGTAAGTTTCTTTGTCTTAATTATAGCTTATATATTCTGTGATTTTGCTATGTGGGGTTAGCCTTATAGTTGTGTTGTTCACCCAAGTTGTAGTTGTCTTCCCTGAAACGTTGACAGGGTCAAGTTTTATTTTCACAAGGTGTATGATGTGAGGGTTTTCTAGCTATGAAGTTTATTCAGTAAAGTACATTTCATATGGCATGTGTGACCAGTATGTATATGTGTGGGTGACGTATAAGTTGAACTATGAGCTATGTATGTAAGTCTCTATGACTTTAATTTGACGGTTGATGTATGTGAAGTTTCTCAAGTACAATGTATATCATGTATTCACTTATTAACCTTGGTTGATCATGTCGATGCTTTTGTCTCTAAGCTTTAGTCTGGCCAAGTAGTTGAAGAGTGGATCAACTAAGGTAAGCATAATGGTTAAGGCTTGAACTAGTTGAGTTCCGTCTTATGTTTACTTTCTTCTTGAAAGGTTTAGATGGATTGATTTCTTGGTATTCTAGTAATGGTGGATAGGAATCCGGAATCATATAAATAGACCATGTTAAATGTTACTTGAACTAGTTTTGAAGAGAAGAAGCATGTTAGTTTGAAAGTAAGCTCTTGTTGAGTTTTATGTGCTTGAGGTTTAGGTCTTGCCTTGCCATGATATGTCTTTCAGTTGTAAGTTTCTTTCAAAGAAATTGAAGGGTGTTTGTTTACATTGAAAGGAGGTTGAAGGTAAGATATTGTATTTTTCACAATATACATGTAAGTTTGGTATTGACCCAATTTTGTTACTCACCTGTGTTATGAGTTTGTCTGTTTTGCAGTAAGGTTGTGTAAGCTTCCTAGCATGATTGACTAATGATCATAGGGTTTGTTATTGATACAATCATATGAGACAACTCAAGGTATGAGGAATAACCTTCATATATTAAATTAACTTTTGTGGTTAATGTGGTGAGTGGACTAGACAAGTCATGTCGGGGTCAAGTGTCTTAATTTAATCTATGCCAAGATGAAAGTACGAAATGATGAGATGAGTGGTGAGATTCTGGATGGTAAGATCATTGAATCGACCAAGGTATGTATCGAACTCATTCTCACTATGTAGAGAATTTAATATGGTGAATATGTTGATCATGTTAAAAACAAGAGTTGTTGGGTGTGAATTAGCTTTGATGTTTGTTTCAATATGCTAATGATTTGCAAATATTTTGGTTTAACATTTTATTCTTGACATGATGTAGCTTTGCAGAAAGGAATTTGTTTGTTCACTTAATTTGTCTAGATAGCATTGTCCAATCGTTATTGGAGTTGGAGTGATGCAGTGGAAAAAGGTTAAGTAAACAAAAAAAGATTATGATTACCCTGCCAGTGTATGTTTTACAGGTTGATGGGTTGTAATTTATTTGAGTTAATTGCAAAGCAAGTGTGACACACTATCCGGTAGGAAGCAAAGATCATTGCTATTTAGGGATGATAAGTGTCAAGAATATAAGTTATTGCAAAGTGAACTCTGGAAGTTTGTCCATTGTGGGGGCAAGTTGATCCTCATGTTCTCTACATTATTTTCTCAAGTGTCTTTGTGTGTGTTGTCAGGAACTACGAAGGTAGTGACCAAGTAAGACAGAGCTTGTGGAAATGGTACGGTATTCTGGTGAGAGTATGTAAAAGCAGGAAGAGTCAAGCAGTTCCTTAAAAAAAAGATGGAGCACAAGTAAGTGCATGATCGTATAAGGAAATGGTGTTTTAAAACTCCCATGTGGTTTTTCATTCCAGTGACGAAGTGTCAGATAATGAGTCTACGCAATTGAGGTGATTCAGAGACAGGCTGAATGTGGCTCTTAATGTCATTTGTCCAGATATTCTTTGAATAGGACTGATAATGATGCCGACGTAGAGGTTGAGCATACTCTTAATACCTTTATCCCAGTAATCAAGAGTGAGGAGTGATGGTGGTCTTAAGTGACCTGGACTGTCAGCTCTAAAACTGCTTGAGTAGGGAATGTGCAATGAAAGGTACCGAAGAGATAGGTTGAGCGTAGCTCTTAATGGCTCTAGCCCAGTCGCTCAAGAGTAGGGAGTTATAGTGATCTTAAGTGATCAGGAACTATTAGCCCAGATACTACTTGAGCAGGGACCGATAGAGACACCGAAGTGTTGAGTGCATCTTGCCCGAAAGCTCGTTGAGCTGCGGCTAGATGGTGCACTGTTGAGTGCATCTTGCCTGAAAGCTCGTTGAGCTGCGGCTAGATGGTGCACTATTGACTGATGGAGGTTGAACTTAAATGTTCTTAATGTTTAGTTCCATTGCATAAATAGTCCTTGGATTTGCAAGGTGCATGTGAAGGTTCACATGTCTGCATGAATAGTCCTTGGATTTGCTGGGAATGCTGAGAACACCTACGTGGGTACGAAGAGTGGCGCACTTCAAGGGAGGATTGGGCGTGATCCTTCTGAAGTACTCATGAGATCCCAAGTGTAGCCAAGATTTGCGGAATTGCTTAAGCTCTAAAGTCAAGGTTTGTGTTTACAAGGTCCCTTCCTCGCTCCTAGGAATTCAAATCTTAGGATATTCACTAGGGAAGTGTTGAAAACCTTGTGCACTAATGTGTTAGTTCAAATCTTCGGATACTAGCATTTAAGTACTAAGACTTTCATTTACTGTTCAGATTTCATGATCTCATGTCCGTTTTGCATTAGTGGGGGATTGTTGGAGTAATTGCGATTCTAGTAATGCAAATCGGAGATTTACCAAGTGAGTGTACGAGGAGTTAACGAGGGAGTGATATGTGCAAGCTAAAGATCTAGCGAAGGAGCTATAGCTCTAGCAAGGATAGATAGCTTTGGCAAGGCCGAGCTATAGCTCGGGTAATAGAGAGCTATAGCTCGCTGCTGCTCGTGGTCGCTGCAAGGCCGAGCTATAGCTCGGATACGAGAGAGCTATAGCTCGCTGGCCATGTGCTTGCGACAGGGGCGAGCGAGAGCTCGAGCGATAGCTCGCACACTAGCTCGCTGCCGTAGTTGCTCTCTGCTAGGCCGAGCGATAGCTCGCTCGACTGCGAGCGAGAGCTCGGTCGATCAGTTTGCTTTTGGGCGGTGGGCTTGCGTGGGCTAAAAGACCTAATTTCTTGGCTTGTTCTTTACTCCATTATATTCATATAAATACCCTCATACCCCAAAATCAATATACGTTAATTTCATTATTGAAAATACCCTAAACACAAAAAACACAAACCTACCCTTTGAGATCTGAACAGTTCTTGAGCAATTCCAACCTTTGGTTCGGGTACACGAATTGCAAAGGTCGTTGTGTAAAACTTGGGGGGCGTGCGTCATCGGAAAACCTGTACCGGTGGTGGCGTATTTCGCTTCTAAGTCAGTGGGTTCCAAACCACGGCACAACAGAAGGAGGACAGGTCTATGTTTCGAGTATGGCGATCGAATTTGCTCCAAGGGAAGTTCTTGATTTGTCTATTATTATTCATGGAATCAACAGGTATTTTTCCAACAATGTATATGTGCTGTCTTTGAAGAACATAAAGATTTTACAATTATAAATTTGTCCTTTGTGCAACAGAAATCAAAAGATGAATCTGGATGTTAGTTTGGTGAGGATTCTATCCAGCAATGGCAATCTGGATAAGTTACAGCCCCTTCAACATGTATGACTGCTGCAGGTCTTTGATGCGACATTTGAATCTTCTAGTGTTCCTGATCTTCTAGTATGACTCCTGGGTTTAGCTCTTAGCTTGTAATGAAATCTGTTTAGTTGACCTATCTATGTACTAGATGGTGCCCAAGTCTGGTACAATGCAATTGTGTTTCCGATTTTCCTTTTCCAGCTCATCAGATTGATTATTGTGGGGACTTTTGCTGTTTCTAGTTACTATTAGACCTCATCTGATTCACTACTGGTAATCATCGTATGTGTTGAAGTTATGAATGGAACGCTTGTGAGATAATTGTAAGCTGTGGCTTTGTCATCTATCGGTGTTTCATCAAGTTGCGCCTGCAGTCATATAAATGAACTTCAGAAGTTTCATCTTCTCATATGTGTATTTTGGAGTGCATTTTTGAACTTTATACTTGCCTTTCTGATTAATCTAGTTTTACTAAAATTCTGAAAGCATGTAGCAATTGCATCAATCTTAGCATTTCTAGGAACTTTATACTTTATATCATGCCATGAATGTCATATGCCCCTAGCTATGTCCATTATTTGTGGGAATGAGGTGGCTTGATTTGATCAGAAGAGAGTTTCATATGATCGAGTTTCGTTTCCGGCTTATTTTTCATTTTTTCCATCCTAATTTTGTCTTGAAACTTACCCAAATTTTGAGCTATGTTGATCCAAAAGTTTTGGTTTGACTGGCTTAAGATCACCTCTACTCTTCTCGTTTTTACTCCCTATTTTAAGTTTGATCGTCTTTTCCTTGACAAAGGCTTTGTTCTTTGAAAATTTGATTGTCTTTCCCTTGTTAAAGGCTTTGTTACTAGAAAATAACATGAAGTATTTATTAAATTATTACGGAAATTTTAGCATATACTCCGTATTAATATATAGATATAACAAATACGGAGTACAAGAAAGGTAAAGAACATTAACATCGAGTATTTAAATATAGTTTTTTGCAAAAAAAGGAAGTATAACAAGATAGTGGAATTAATATTTTATTGAAAAGTAATGAATGTAAAAGGAAAAAAATAAATAAATAATAAAAAAAAGTATTATTGGGTTTGGGTGGGGACCATGAGATGAGATAGATATAATATTTAATACAAATTTTTGTATGCGGCTGGCCACATGGTGCGGCAGGGGTAACTTGTATGGTGTTACTGTAGGTGTTACTTGTATTCTGGTGTTACTGGTTTTGTCAGGGGTTATTTGTAGGTGTTACTTGTATTCTAGGGTTACTTGTATGAGTGTTACTGGTTTTTGTCATGGATTACTTGTAAGTGTTACTGGTTTTGGTCAAGAGTTACTTGTAGCGTGTTATTGGTTTGGTGTGAGGTTTTGGTCTGGGGTTACTTGTAGGTGTTACTCAACCCATTCAAGTAATCCATACAAGTAACCCCAGAATACAAGTAACTCCAAAATACAAGTAATATTCTACAAGTAACTCCATAAACAAGTAACCCAGAATACAAGTAACCCTTGCCGCACTGAAAAAGCTCTGAATATTTAAATTAAGTTTTTTGCAAAAAAAAGGAAGTATAACACTTATTAAGAAACGGCCGGATTTGGTAAGTGTAACACTTATCAAAACACGGAGGGAGTAGTCTCATTTGTTTTTTTCAAGTACCATTAATATCAAATTTTTACCAAAATTCCCTCCAATTTGCAATAATATTTGTGCAAATTTAACTTTCCGATGTAAATTTTTTTTTTCATGTACTTTTATTACTTTCTCTCTCTACTTTTTTACATACCCAATGTAAATTTACTTTTTCAATGTATTTTTACTACTTTTATTTATTCTTATTAATTCCCGTAAAAATTGCCCATTAGAGACTATCAATAAGAGACGGAGGGAGTATAAGTCTAGATAAGGATTATGTAATAAGTTCTAGAAAGTAATATCGTCCTTTTTTTATTTTTTTTATTTATTTTTTGGTTTTCTACATTATAACCCTCTAACTTTCCGTTTTCTACAATGTGTCCCCCCCCTTTTAGAAAAATCAACACTATAATCTTAAAATACATTTAGTTTCTACACGGTAACCCTGCTGTTATCTTGCCGTTAACAAATTTCGTTAGTGGGGCCCACTCACCACTAAATAATATTTTTTTATCGATTTGCGTGTTGAAAATAGTTTCGTTGAACGTTTTGGGGGCTTTTTTGATCTAAAAGGGACTAAATTGAGCTCAGATTTAGCAAAAAAATAACATTAATGCCTCGTTTTGCGTATTAAATACGTAAACATGTAAATCGAGACATTTCTTAATACGCAAAATGAGGCATTTATGTTATTTTTTTACTAAAATTTTGTAATTGTTCACATTTTTTTAAAAGTAAATGTTCAGAGTAAATAGGCGTGATGCACCTATTTCTACTGAAATTTTCTCTGTGGAGGCGGATGCACAATGCTTGGTGCATCCGGTTTTCTTTTAAAAAAAAAAGGCGGAATGAACATTTAGTTGTTCAGTAAAGAACATATAGTTTTTTTTGTAAAGAACTTATAGCTATTTTATAAAGAAGATCCAGTTTTATATGTTTTTTTTTTTAAATAAATCTAAAGAACATTTGTAATATTAGTAAAGAACATGATAATATTAAAGAACATTATTCATATAGTAAATGTACATTTGGTATAAATGATCATGTATGTATATGAAAAAGTACATTTTACTGTATTATAATGTACATTGTATTACATTCTAATGAACATATATGTTATAATGTTGGTTACATGTTTAATGTACATTGTATTATTTGGATCATGTAAGCATATGAAAAAAGAACATTTTACTGTATTTTAAGGAAAATTTGTCAGGAACTACACGCTTAATAGGGGTATTTGGAAACAACTACCCGCTAAAAAAATTTATCAAAAAACTACCCCCTAAATTTAAAAAGTTAGAGTAGCACTACCCATTTGCATTTTCCGGCGAGAATGTCCGGTGCGTGGGCCCACTTTTTCAATTTTTCTCTGAAAAGACACGATGCAATGAAAAATTGGACCTTAATTTGTAACCCTAGGATAACTGTTTCGGGGTTTTTTGTACGTACCCGAATGGGGGGTATGTACGTCCCTCGGGAGACAGATCCGCAATGCAACACTCGAACGACCCGATCACCTGCAAAACAACGGACCCCGGGGGGCCGGAGGTCCGCCTCCGACGATCAAGTTAGTGATCGATGTAATGTATTTTTTGAGAATAAAATAGAGAGAAGGGAGAGTGATTGTGGGGGGCATGGCCCTTGGAGAATGAATTAAATCCCTTTGAACTGATGTGAAGATTAGTATTTATAGAGCGTCGGGATATGTGCCTTTTAGGTTATTTATCCTAAAAGGCTCTAGGTTTATGGGCTTAGAGCCCATTATCACTCTTCTATCATTGAGTGACACGTGTCATGCTCTAATTGGCTCATAAAGAGCTGAGCTTGCGGACACGTGTCGCGGTGGCATTGGTCCACATATAGAGGGTAATTTTACCCCAAACATTAGCCCCTCGAAAGGGGTAATTTCTCTTTCAAGAGGAATTGCTCCTTTCGAAATCAAGGCTTTACCGCTTGTTCAAAAGCTCTTTGGTCGGCATGTGTCTAGGTCAATAAAAGAGAGATTTGATTAACTTGGAAAATTTGATACCTTATATGGTATGACATTTTCTAAGTTAATCAATCATAATAATGATTGCCGCTTGAACTAGACAGATGACGACTTTCATTTCTTTATGCCCCACTATGGTAGGATATTTTCGAGATGTTTGATATCTCATTAGGCAAGAGGCGAATGGCCGCCTGACAAGACATGAGGCAAATGGCCGCCTGGAAAGTTCTGTAATTATACTTTCAATGTCCTTTTACCCCATTGGGAGGACTTGTATAGTTTCTGAAGGTAATCTAGGTAAGAACTTCGGTCGATCATCTACTGATGTCTTTTAGACATTCGGTTCCCGAAAACTTAGTCGTTCTTTAGATTACCCAGGTCAGGCGACTATGAGTTGACCAATTAGGTCGTTCAATCTTTGCCGTCTGCATGTGTTCGTAGAGCAATGTGCCACCCAAATGGGAGATGCTTCTCCTCGACGAATTCGCCCGAATGGACGTCGCCGGTTATCTGACTCATGTTGGAGCAGACGGCCTTACTCATGTTGGAGCAGACAAATTTATAGAAAACAGATAACCATCCGGCCATTAGCCTCATGTCTTTTTAAGATGGTTTGTATAGCCACTAAGTTTTTAGCTTAGTTTATTATCCGGCCATTGGCCTCGATAGCCTCTAATCATGAAACAGTAGTCGTTTTCCATTTGTACTAGAACAGTTGGAAAACTCTATGCTTTTTAGATTTCACTTTAGATTAAATCAAACAACTGCGAGTGCTGCCTTAGCATTCGGTAGGGCTGCTTGATGTTTTAGTAGAGCAATGTGCCACCCAAATGGGAGATGCTTCTCCTCGACGAATTCGCCCGAATGGACGTCGCCGGTTATCTGACTCATGTTGGAGCAGACGGTCATACTCATGTTGGAGCAGACAAATTTATAGAAAACAGATAACCATCCGGCCATTAGCCTCATGTCTTTTTAAGACGGTTTGTATAGCCACTAAGTTTTTAGCTTAGTTTATTATCCGGCCATTGGCCTCGATAACCTCTAATCATGAAACAGTAGCCGTTTTCCATTTGTACTAGAACAGTTGGAAAACTCTATGCTTTTTAGATTTCACTTTAGATTAAATCAAACAACTGCGAGTGCTGCCTTAGCATTCGGTAGGGCTGCTTGATGTTTTAGTAGAGCAATGTGCCACCCAAATGGGAGATGCTTCTCCTCGACGAATTCGCCCGAATGGACGTCGCCGGTTATCTGACTCATGTTGGAGCAGACGGTCATACTCATGTTGGAGCAGACAAATTTATAGAAAACAGATAACCATCCGGCCATTAGCCTCATGTCTTTTTAAGACGGTTTGTATAGCCACTAAGTTTTTAGCTTAGTTTATTATCCGACCATTGGCCTCGATAGCCTCTAATCATGAAACAGTAGCCGTTTTCCATTTGTACTAGAACAGTTGGAAAACTCTATGCTTTTTAGATTTCACTTTAGATTAAATCAAACAACTGCGAGTGCTGCCTTAGCATTCGGTAGGGCTGCTTGATGTTTTAGTAGAGCAATGTGCCACCCAAATGGGAGATGCTTCTCCTCGACGAATTCGCCCGAATGGACGTCGCCGGTTATCTGACTCATGTTGGAGCAGACGGTCATACTCATGTTGGAGCAGACTGTGGCCGTCGGCCTCTAATAATAATAATATCCGGCCATTGGCCTGACGTCACTTGGACGTTAGTTTAGCTACTAAGTTATAAACTTAGTTTATCATTCGGCCATTGGCCTCACGTCACTTGGACGTTTGTTTAGCTTCTAAGTTTTAAACTTAGTTTATCATTCGGCCATTGGCCTCACGTCACTTGGACGTTAGTTTAGCTACTAAGTTTTAAACTTAGTTTATCATCCGGCCATTGGCCTCACGTCACCTGGACGTTAGTTTAGCTACTAAGTTTTTAACTTAGTTTATTTAATTAATGAATCAATATTCAATAATAATAATAATAATAATAATAATAATAATAATAATAATAATAATAATAATATTCAAATAAGCTTTAACCGTCTTACTTGAAGGACCATGAAAGGCCAGTTGCCGAGCTTAACCGAATACGAAGGTTGCTTGACATTTATGCCGCTTGACCATAATACTCCCAAAGAGTCGATCCCACAAATATACATGCGGCTTCTCATGCTCTCATCGGTGAGAGTAAGATACATACTCTTGAGGTGATGTTGCTCCACTTATATGAGAGAGCAACTTCACATATAAACATACGGCTCCACACCACTTAAGTTAACTTGCAGCTCATAATAATGCTGCTAGCCCACTGGACTCCT
This sequence comes from Chenopodium album, assembly GCF_948465745.1. Taxonomy (NCBI): domain Eukaryota; kingdom Viridiplantae; phylum Streptophyta; class Magnoliopsida; order Caryophyllales; family Amaranthaceae; genus Chenopodium; species Chenopodium album. The sequence goes on along the minus strand of NC_137853.1, from coordinate 9,018,840 downwards.
TAAGGTGAGTCGACGTATTTTCTGCCTGGAGCATATGCAATCACAGCCGGATTTGGAGTTGCTTTAAATGCTTAAAAATCGGAGTCGGAGATATTTCAGCTCCTTGCTAGAGTGCCATGCGGCATCTGCCGCTTGCTTTCAATTTAGTTTGCCTCCTATGCTAACTCATACAAGATAGGACGCAAGTTCTCGAAATCTGGCTGCTCTTTCCCATTTGCGGCTGCTTAGGTAAGCTTGCAAAGTGCCGAGTGTAACAAAATACCACAATGGCTTCATGTTTTAGTGTTACAAACGGGCTAGAGCTGCTGTCAGACGGTAGTAGCCAGATGCTCTGCTTCTTTGACATGTATTCCTTGATAGCACTAATTTATATAAAAGGAAACCCCTGCTATAGGTAATGGGAGCTAAGCAGCCCCTGCTCACACAGACGAACACATCCAACTTGGCATTAGAGTCTCTTATGTATAGCCGAGATTCGATACCGTCTGACCCTTGTATAATATATACTCAAGTAATATGCTACCCATGTATAATATATACTTAAGTAGTGCCGCATGCTTTTTTTTTTAATCATAATAATGATAATTATTGATTCGCATAATACTCATGCGGTCTTTCAACCAAGTAGCTGTCCAGCCATGTCACACATGTTTGAGCAAACTCTTGGCATCACACTCGGCTCCATGGTCGGGTGCCTTGCACAACATATGGGCCTCTCGGATATTAAGCTAAGAGATGACTATGTATGTATGTTGCTGCTCGGATACAAGAGATTGAGGTTTCCCTCACATTAAGGGGAGCTTGCTCATTTCACTCGGCTTTTATGCCGCTTGTATTTGAGTTTAGCATGGCACTTAGTTGCCGCTTGACAATCATGTCACTGAGTTTGCAACTTATTTGGCTTAGTAGCCGTTAGACTAAGCTCACAATGATGATAATGATGATCAGAGCATCCGGATGTGTAGGGGAACAAAGCAGCCCCAGTCATCGAGCTCAATGAGCCAATGAAACATCCGGTCTTTATGAAGAACAAAGCAGCCCCTACGGCTGTACTTATTTGATGAGCGAAGCATCCATGCAGCCGGCTTGAGCATGCGCGAAGCAACCCTTGCAGCCGGCTTTGAGGGTGATTAAAGCAACCACTTATATGAAAAACATAGCAGCCACGCGGCCGGCTTTGATAAAATAACAGAGCAGCCCTTACGGCTGGGCTTGGTTAGGCGCAAAGTAACCCTACAGCCGGACTTAGCTGAAGTAGGATGCAGCCCCACATTCGGCGTAATCGGGAACAAAGCAGCCCTGCAGCCGCCTTGATTGTGATCACCAACCGTCACATTTTATAGTGATAACCGGTTGCTTTAATTCGAGTCGGCATTTTTACCACTTGGATTGGAGCAACTTGGGCTGGCTGTGTGCTTCAATTGAGAATAGTACAAGGGGTAGCAATATATATATACGGCATTTTTGCCACACACCCCTTGCCGCTTGTACCGCACTTCTTACATGAGTACATGTTTGAAAGATAATTGCATTATTAGTGTTTATGATAGTATTGATCATAATGCCACCATTCTCATTATGCTATCAGGTTGAATTTGAGTCGGCATATTGCCGCTTGTATAAGAGTAAGCTTGGGCTCCTGACTAATGGAGAAGCTACTTGGCTGTATAATGCCGCTTGGCTACTATCACAAGGTGATTTAACTTTCTCATCCTTCATGGTCATCCGGGTACCAAGTGCCGGCTGCCTCAATGATCAAGTGCCGACTGCTGCATTGATAATACATCTTAAAATATGATAATACCAATCATCATGCTTGAGAATTCAAGCAAGCTTTTTGCTGCTTGTATATTATTGTCATCCACGTGAATAACAAAAGACAAATTCAATCATTGGTAATGATTGAATAATGATAGTGATGAACTCAATGGTGTCGCTTGATGATTAACAAGGGCGGCTGTAATCAGTAATTCACTAATTCATGCTATTACATGCGGTTTATATATACTTAGATACATGAAGATTAATGCCGTATGTATAGCCTTGTAAATATGATATTACTCTTCAAAAGCTGTCATAAATAAATATGAAAAATAACAAATGGGAAGAGTAGGTTGTTTGAGAACGAACAACCAGGCACTTGGCTTATTTCATTCGTCTACCGCCTCTACTAATCAAGCAACCAAACGTCCGGCTTTGAGGTTGAACGAGGCAACCATGGCAGCCAGCTTTGAACAGATCAGCCGCATAATTGATGACGGTGACCGGCTGCCACCATTGATGAAGTTGATGCATTTGATAAAGTTGTCGGCTGCCGCTTGATTGATCGGTGCAAAGGCCGGTAATGAATACCACCTGATCACCATCTTTGCTATATGGAGATGAAGCTCCACTTTGCATGAATGAGCGGCTCTCGCTCTCTCCCACAAATGCCATATGCATTCGGCTCTTCATATATTAATATGAATTCCGTTGCAAATGGAAGAGGAATAAAATAATACTTGTACATGCGGCATTCCCATCATTCATGGAGAATTGATGCTTAAGTTTGGCCGCATGTCCCCCACTAATTCCAAGAGTTTATTCTTGAAAAAACAATTTGTATAATACAATTATTAACACACACACACACATATATATATATATATATATATACATATATATATATATGTGAATACATGTGATATTGATAGTATCAAATTATCAATCAAAATGATTGGCCGCCTGCTTTATTGCATCGGATGCTGCTTGTTCTATCTTCAAGCAAACAACTTGGATAGGCTTGAATTAATTTTGCTAGATGTCATGGTCTCATGGTGGAGTACGAATGTTGCATCTAGCTGGCTCAGTAAATGAGCAATGATTAAAATAGCATGCGGCTACCGCTTGTATGCATCCGGCTGGTTGAGGTGGCCTGAGCATGCGGCCGACTCATAAAATGAGTCAGATTAAAATAGTGGAGTTGGCCAATTTAGCCGTCTCACCCCTAATGTACCATCCTCCAACTTAGATCAAATGGCATTGCCTTTTAACCTTACATTGAGAGAATAAAATATGCATGACTTAGTCTGACAGGCCTTCTTGACCGTCTGACTCTTGGCATTCGGCCTCATGACACCTGATGTACTCAGCATCCAGCCTTAGGACGCCTGGCGCCTCCTAAAGGAGGTACCCCCTATTAAGTCGGTGATCCACCGTTGTGCCATTACAGATGTGCCTCCCCACAGACGGCGCCAAATGTTTCGGGGTTTTTTGTACGTACCCGAATGGGGGGTATGTACGTCCCTCGGGAGACAGATCCGCAATGCAACACTCGAACGGCCCGATCACCTGCAAAACAACGGACCCCGGGGGGCCGGAGGTCCGCCTCCGACGATCAAGTTAGTGATCGATGTAATGTATTTTTAGAGAATAAAATAGAGAGAATGGAGAGTGATTGTGGGGGGCATGGCCCTTGGAGAATGAATTAAATCCCTTTGAACTGATGTGAAGATCAGTATTTATAGAGCGTCGGGATATGTGCCTTTATTGTCATTTATCCTAAAAGGCTCTAGGTTTATGGGCTTAGAGCCCATTATCACTCTTCTATCATTGAGTGACACGTGTCATGCTCTAATTGGCTCATAGAGAGCTGAGCTTGCGGACACGTGTCACGGTGGCATTGGTCCACATATAGAGGGTAATTTTACCCCAAACAATAACCAATTTGAATTAAAAGCAAGATTCAACTAATTTCAAATTATCCCCAATTATTAAGAACCCTAATTTTTCTAATCGTTAGTTACACCCTAATATCAAAATTCATAATTAATGGATTAAAAGAGAAGAATTAACTATGAATTGCATACCCTACTTGTTTTCACCTTTTCAATTAGGGATTTTCAGAAGAAAAATTGAAAAAGTGGGCTCCACACGCCGGACTTTCTCGCCGGAAAATGCAAATGGGTAGTGCTACTCTAACTTTTTAAATTTAGGGGGTAGTTTTTTTGATAAATTTTTTTAGTGGGTAGTTGTTTCCAAATACCCCTATTAAGCGTGTAGTTCTTGACAATTTTTCCGTATTTTAACGTACATTGTATTATTTGGATCTACAACTTTTTCTAAATTTGTCTATTTGCTTGCTTTCTTCTTCCAAAATGTATTAATCGGTCGATCTTCTTCAAGAACTTCATTTTGTTTCTCATTGCAACAACAAAATTACATCAAAATCGCAATTAATTCCCAATAACATCAAGTATTACAATTTTCAATCAAATTTATAAAAAAACAAACACTCAAACTCAAAATAAACAAGTATGAATGTCAAATAAACAAGTATGAATGTCGAATTTGGTCTTACCTTTCGTTTTTATTTGTCACCTTGAACAATTTTGGACTCAAAATTTTGAATTTCTTGAAATTTTGCTTGAGGTTTGAGGAATTTAAATGAGTTTGAAGTTTTGTTTGGAGAGAAAAAGTGAACCTTTAGTAAAAAAAAAAAAAATGAAATGATTTGTAATTAATTTATGGTAAAAAAAATATAAGGAAAATTTGGCGTTTGCTACCACTAAAAACACCTCGGTTCACATTTACTACCGGTTTAAATTTTTTTTTATTTTTTTATTTTACTACCACTTAAATCAGACTTTTCTAAAAATCACTACCACATACCTTATTCTGTTAATATTTCCGTTAGTGGGGTCCACTCCACCGTTCAACCACCCCTCCAGCCACCTTTAAGCCACCGGATCGGCCCCCTCCCCATCTCCACCACCGGAACCGGCCCCCCTCCTTGTTTCCTCCACCAAAATCGACCCTCCTCCCCTTTCCCTACCCAGGCCAAATTGTCTCTTTCTCTCTCCTCTAAATCTCCATTTATCACAACACCCTTTGGTTTCGCCTCCAGCAAGCACTACTTGCAGCACATCGTCGCCGTCGTCGTGGCTATGTTGGTTTTGCGGCAAGAAGGGAAACAAATTTAAGGGTTTCAGTGGGTGGTTTTGGGGTTTTTTCCGGGTTTGTGGCTGGTTTGGGTGATTATCGTGGGTTTGTGGGTGGTTTTGATGGTGTCAGTGCTGGTAGGAGGGTGGTCTAGGTTTAGGTGGTGTCGGGGGTTTCAGTGGAGGCGTCGATGATGTCGATCGGTGGTCTGGGTGTCGATCGGGGGTCTGGATATAGGGGGTTTTAGTGGTGGTTGTTTGGGTTTTGGACGTAGTGTCGACGTGGTGTCGATTGGTGGTCTGGGTATAGGGGGTTTCGGTGGTGGTGTTGGTGGTGGTGGTCTAGGGCGTCGCGTCAGATTCGCCGGTGTCTGGAAATGTTTAGCGCCGGCGAGGGGAGGGGGAAGGTGGTTGACGGGAGGGAAGGTGGCTGGAAATTTTTTATTTTAAAGTTTTTGTTTTTTTTTTAATAAATTATATTGTTTTTTTAATGAAATATTGGGCCCACTTAACGGAACCTTAACGGATTATGTTAAGTGGTAGTGATTTTTAACAAACACTAATTTAGGTGGTAGCAAAGTTAAAAAAAAAAAAAAAAATTAAATCGGTAGCAAATGTAAACCGAAGTGTTTTTAGTGGTAGCTGTTTAGGGAATTTTTACCCTAGACAAGTGGACCAATGAGGGGGTGCCACGTGTCAGAGGCTGGCAGGTCATCCTTGGCCAATCTCCAGCTGACACGTGGCCTCTCCAGATACATCCTCAAAATGGCGGCTTTCAGAGGCCCAATTTCCCAAACGCATTGATTGCGGCGCAGCCCATTTGTCCTAGGTCAGATGACCTAGGGGAGGGCACCTTTCCCAAGGACCCTATAAATAGGGAGATATTCCCCCAAAATGGGGGACATATGATCTTATTCAGAAATTTACTATCATTTATTACATCCTACTTTCTCTCTCATCAGAGAACACCTGAGCTTGGAATCCAAGCAGATCCCCACCTAAATTTCCGCACTTTTTATTCTCCTTCAAGTTACTAACTTGAGCGTTGGAGGCGGAGCACCACCCAAACGGTGTCTTCGTTGATTTTGCAGGTACAGAAGCCCTCCGGACCAGTCTTCGAGTTGTAACTCTCCCAAGGGACAAAAGCACCCAAAACATTTGGCGCCGTCTGTGGGGAGAGTACCTCAAGATGGTTCAAAATTCTGTACCGATTCACAGTTCTACCTCTCTTCGTCCGGGTACTCAGTCGGGTAACCCGGAAGACTTGCAACCGGTTATTCAGCCGGTAGGATTTGAAATCCCTCAGCCTCCACCTCAGCCTCAGCCGGAGGTTTTCACTGAGGAGGAGGATGAATAAGAAGACAATGATGTTGAAACTTACATCTCTAGGGATGGTTCTCTCATCTCTAAATCCATCCGTTCCAGAGATCAGCTGGAACGAAACCTGGATAAGGCAGGCCCTAGCAGCCGGCCTACTGAGAGGTCAGATGGGGAAACCCGGAAGACCAGAGGAGAAGCTCCAGTCACCCGGAACGAGCTCATGAAATTCATGAACTCCTTCAAGGGTGAAATCAAGAAGATGATCAACAACAAGGCAGGCTCTTCCAAGAGTCAGCCGGCTAAAAAGACTCCCAATGATGGGAAGAAGAAGAAGCCGGTCAAGGACAGGCAGCCAACTCCCCATCCAAAGGAGAAGGCAGCCGTAACACTTGATTGGTCTAAGATTCTTATGCCCCGGCGACCCCAGCCGGAGGCTAGAAAAGCGTCCACCTTTGATGCTAGAGAAGTCATCAATCGGAGGAGGCAGCAGCAGTCTGAGTCAGCTTCTACCTCAAGCTTTCCAGACAGCTTCAAGCAAGTTTTCGCAAGGAACTCTATGTCCTTGCAAGAGAGTCGGACAGGCGGTAAATCCGTCAACACCGAACCTCAGCTGATGATAGGGTCTATGCCATACGCACCCCAGGCGCAGTATGGGCAATATGGCCTCCAGTTCATGCAGCCACCCCCATTCGGAGGTCAGGCGGCATATACTAATGCCCAGCCACTGGACTGGCAGCTCCGGCTGATGAGGCTAGGCGAACAACCGTCTGCCTTTGCAGCCAATATAACCGAGGCGGCTCAGCCGGCCAAGGTTAAAAACATTTTGGTTGGTGCTTATGATGGCACCACCAACCCTGAAGATCACCTGATGGCATACACCAACCTAATGTGTTTACAAGGTTGGGATGACGCCACCTGGTGCCGCTGTTTTCCGGCTACCTTGAAGGGCATTGCCCAGCAATGGTTTGGCAACTTGCCAGCCGGATCTATTGATTGCTTCAAGAAGCTAGCCTTCTTGTTTGCCACCAACTTCTCAATGAATATCCCTGCTAAGAAGACAAGTTTAGACTTGAGCACCATTAAGCAGGGAGAGAGAGAAGGGCCACGCTCATATGTCAGGCGGTTCAACCTGGTCAGAATTCAGATCCAGGGGCTGTCTGACGAGGTAGCATTTACAGACTTCTTCAAGGGTCTGAGAGACGGGTCGACTTTTAAGTTTGACCTTGTCAGAAAAGGGGCATTTACGCTACAGGCGGCCCTGAGGGAGGCGGAAAGCTATATACAAGCAACCGACCTCTGTACGCCTGGTAATCAGTCAGAATCCAAGAAGTCTGACAAACATAAAGAGAGCCGGTCTGCTCAGCCGGCGAAGAAAAAAGAAGAGAGCAAGAAAAGGAAAGAAGTCTGGGCAGTCAGCGATTCTGAGCAGCCGTCCCAGAAAAAGAAAAAAGAGTTTAAACCGTACGTTCCCGGGTACGATTTTAATAAGGATTGTAACTCCATCCTCATGGAGGTAAAGGACCGGCTGTCCATTGAGAAGCCGAATCCAATGAAGAGTTCCGTTCAATCCCAGAACAAAAACAAATATTGTCAATTCCATGAGGAGGTTGGCCATGACACCAATGACTGCTTCAGTTTACAGCGGACGTTGGACCATCTGGCTGACAAAGGGCATCTGAAGTCATATATTTCTAAGTCCCCAGCCGGGGCTAAAAAGAAGAACAAGAGCCAGTCCTCTAAGGTTGCTTCCCAGCCTGCAAGTAGTTCGGAAACCGACAGGGATCCGGTCTACACCATAGCAGGCGGGTTTTCCTGTGGCGGCCCTACCATCCGGGGCACCAAAAGCCATCTTCGAAAGATGGATAAGGATGATGAGGAGCAGCCGTCTGCCAGCTCCACTTTTCCGGATGTCCTCATTACTGAGAAGGACAGGGGCAGTGTCCGCCGCCCGCATGACGATCCGGTTGTCATTGAATGCAAGGTCGCTAACCAGTTAGTTGGACGTATCCTTATTGACACCGGCAGCTCGTCAGACATCATCAGCCTCCGGTGCTTGCAGAAGCTGAAATACAACTCCAGCAGCATGCATCCGGTTACCCACCCCTTGGTTGGTTTTGGGGGGGGGGGGGAATGGTCTATCCAGCCGGAAGAATTGACCTACCCATCCGGCTGGGTGAGAAGGGCCAAGGACGACATTTAGTCGTCAGATTCTTGGTCGTTGAGGAGTTGACCGCCTACAACATCATTCTTGGCAGGCCAACCCTCAACGAAGCCAAGGCTGTAATCATCCCTTCTCTCATGCTCATCAAGTATGAGAAGGATGATGGCTCTGTTGGTTCCCTGAACGGGGATCAGAAGACGGCCAGGGAGTGTTACCTCTCAGCCGTCAAGGATACTGTGGCTGCAGACGGCCAAGGGAAGGAACCAATAGACCTTGACAATGTCAAGGATGCTCCCTCACCTCCACCAGCAGCCGGAAAAAAGAGAAAAGCCGCAGAACTGGTGGTGGTGAAGAAAGAAAAGAAATAGCAATCACTGACCGGTGAACGGTCAGAGGAACTCCGTCCCCAACTGGCTGGTGAAAGTATTGATCTTGTTCTGGACGACAGCCGTCCAGAGCGAACTGTTAAGGTTGGGACGGTTGCTAATGCTGTTCTGGGTGTAGACTTGCACCTCCTGCTAAAAGAGTTCAAAGATGTGTTTGCCTTTGAAGTGGAAGAGATGTCAGGCATCAGCCCGGATCTTGCTGTCCACAAACTCGCCGTGGATCCAAAAATGAAGCCCATCCGGCAAAAGAAGAGAAACCACAGCGAGGAAAGAAGTCAGGCGGCAGCTGCCGAAGTAAAAAAGCTGTTGGATGCCAGGTTCATTCGGCCTTGTAATTTCCCCGACTGGGTGGCAAACGTTGTGCTTGTAAAGAAGCCGAATGGTACCTGGCGGATGTGTGTAGATTACACAGATCTCAACAAGGCATGCCCAAAGGATAGTTATCCGCTTCCAAAAATTGACGGCTTGGTCGATTCAACAGCCGGTCATGCCTTGATGAGTTTTATGGATGCCTACTCCGGCTTCCATCAGATACCTCTGTGGAAAAAAGATCAAGAAAAGACGGCCTTCGTCACTGATCAGGGGTTATTCTGCTATACTGTGATGCCGTTTGGCTTGAAGAATGCGCCGGCTACGTTCCAACGGATGATTAATACAGTCTTCATTGATCAAATTGGGAGGAATGTAGAGGCGTATATTGATGACATGATAGTCAAATCCAAGCAGCAGGCGGGTCACCTTGCTGATCTCCGAGAAACCTTCACCACACTCAGGCGGCATAAGGTTATGTTAAATCCCAAGAAATGCGTCTTTGGTGTTGAGTCTGGGAAGTTTCTCGGATTCCTGATTGATCAAAGGGGGATAGAGGCTAACCCTGAGAAGATACAGGCGGTAATTGACATGAAGTCACCCCGCACTGTCAAAGAAGTTCAGAGACTCACCGGTTGCCTGGCCGCCTTGGGGAGGTTCCTCAGCCGGTCAGGTGACAAATGCCTTTACTTCTTCCAAGCAATCAGGAAGAAGACTAGATTTGAATGGGGGGATGATGCTGAGGCGGCATTCCAGAAGTTGAAAGAACACTTGCACTCTTTGTCAAGGCTTGTTAGTCCTTTGCCAAGAGAAAAGTTGTACATGTACCTAGCCGTCTCAGACCATGCTCTCAGTGTCGTTCTCCTTGCTGAACGAGACGGTACACAGCTCCCGGTATATTTCATTAGCCATGTGTTAAAAAATGCTGAACTCAGGTACCCCATGGTGGAAAAATTTGGTCTTGCTCTATATATGGCCTTCAAAAAGTTGAAACCATACTTCCTAGCACATCCGGTTGTAATCTACACCGACTAGCCCCTCAAGCGGCCAATGTCCACTCTGGAGTCATCCGGCAGAATGCTGAAATGGGCTATTGAAATGCAAAGTCTTGAAATCTCCTACGAACCAAGGAAAGCAGTGAAAGGTCAGGCGTTTGCCGACTTCATTGTTGAAATGACTCGTCCGGTTCTCCCGGATAATGTTGATCAGGTTTGGAAGGTGTATGTAGACGGGAGCTCTACAAAGAACGGCTGTGGTGCAGGCATAGTTTGTGAATCTCCAGAAGGAGATAAATATGAGTATGCACTACGGTTCAAGTTTCAGGCCTCGAATAATGAGGCGGAGTATGAAGCCTTGCTAGCCGGAATCCGCATGTGTAAGGCAGCAGGGGCAACAAAGATTGACGCCCATTCTGATTCTCAGTTGGTTGTTAGCCAGTATGAGGGCACTTATGAAGCGACCCATCCGGCAATGATCAAATATCTTCAGGCTGTCAAGGATGAGGCTGGGATACTTGAGGAGTTCAGGTTGAATCAAGTGCCCCGGTCAGATAATCACCCGGCGGATGCGCTATCAAAATTGGCATCATCCGCCTGCCATGATACGCCTCGGTTGGTCTTTTGGGAAGTTCTTGAAAAACGAAGTATTTATGAAGAGCCCATTGGAATTCTGGATCGAAGCTCTAATTGGATGGATGGCATCCGGGCGTATCTTGCAGACGGCACGCTCCCTGATTCACCTCAGGAAGCAGCCGTCATGAAAAAGAGAGCAGCAAACTTTGAGTTGAGAAACGGAGAACTCTTCAAGGCTGGTTTTCTCAAGACCTTGTTGAAATGTGTTACCCCAGAAAAGGGGAAGGAGGTACTCGAAGAGCTGCATGCGGGATTTTGCGCCTCCCATATAGGCGGCAAGTCCCTAGCCGTCAGAGCCAGGCGGCATTATTTTTGGCCTACCCTCGAGGCAGATGCCAAGGAATTTATGAAGAAATGTGATAAATGCCAGAGGTTTGGCAAGCTGATACATCGCCCGGCTACTGATCTGACGGCAATCCACAGCCCAGTCCCGTTTGCTAAATGGGGCATGGACATTTTGGGTCCATATACGCCTGCTCCAGGCGGAAAGCGCTATATTTTGGTGGCTGTGGATTATTTCACCAAATGGGTAGAGGCGGAGGCAGTTAAGAATATCAAGACGAAGGATGTCATCTCTTTCATATGGAAGAATATTATCACCCGGTTTGGGGTACCTATGTCTATGGTGTTTGATAATGGTCCTCAGTTTGAAACGCCTCAGCTCAAGACTTGGTTAGGAGATCAGGGCATCTCAAGTTATTTTGCCTCAGTCGGCCGTCCTCAAGCAAATGGTCAGGTTGAGGCATTCAACAAACTCATCTCAGACGGAATCAAAAAGAAAATTGAAAGAGCCGGTGGCCTATGGGCTGAAGAATTAATTCATGTGTTATGGGCCATCCGGACAACTGCTAAGGGGTCAACCGGAGAAACCCCGTTTCTCATGGTATACGGGGCTGAAGCCGTTTTACCCATTGAACACTATGAGCCTACGCTCAGAGTGATGCTCTATGATGAAAAGGCAAATTGGGAGGTCATGCGGCTGGCATTGGACTCCCTCCCGGAACGCAGGGGCAATGCTGCCCTGAGACATGAGATATACCGTCTGAGAATGACGCGAGCCTACAACAAAAGAGTGCACAAACGCCCCTTGAAAGTGGACGATCTTGTGTTACGGAAAATGGAGGCAACCGGTAGGGCCAATGAGCTTGGAAAGCTAACTCCTAATTGGGAAGGCCCCTACCGGATCTATGAAGAAGTCAGGAATGGCACATACCGCCTGGAAACTCCAGATGGTAGACGCCTGCCTAGAACTTGGAATGTAGACAACTTAAAAAAGTACTACTTCTGAGTATTGTAAGTTTTTTAACAAGAGGTATTAATGAGAAATGCTCTTGTTTCATGAATTGTCTTTTTATTTCCGTCTGGGTTTACCCATACTAATGATTGAAAGAGTACAGTAGTAAATTTAACGTGTGAATAACTTGAGGCCAATGGCCAGATAAAAACTAAGTTTGATACTTAGTATATGAAATCAAAAGTCCATAGTGACAAGAGGCTAACAGCCGGATCCTAAACTAAGCACAAAACCGTTTAGTAGCTATCAGCCGGTCTAACAGTTAGACCTGAGGCCAAGGGCCAGATGGTTGTCCATTTTCTCAAAATTCGTCTATTCCAACATGGCTATAGGCGTCCGGCGACACCCCTCCGGGTGCAATCGTCGCAGAGAACAACCACCATGCTTGTTCTATAAGCCCATGCAGGCGGCAACAATTGAGTGGCTAAAGCAGTCAACTCATAGCTGTCTGTTCATATTACTTCTCTCAAGTAATTTTTGATTGAAAATTTCCCGGCTGTCTGCAAGTATCAGCCGGAGTAACATCGAAAGTCTTTTACTTAGAGAAGTTTTCCTCAAGTTGCGTACTTCTGGGGCAAACCCCTTTTTTGCGTAATGGCTATAAAGCATACTCAGATGGTTTGATACCGACTGGGGCAGAGGTTGCATGCCCGTTATTTGGCCGGCTGTGTACTTGGTTTGGGGCAATCACCATTGTGATTGATTGCCTTACAAACATCCCATACTCTTTTAAGTATGAGAAGTTCCTAAGGCAATCAATCCTCTCTTTGTTTGAGTTAAACCAACCACACAGCCGTCCAGGGGCAAGGACAGCCGGATACGTGCCTGCCGCATGCTTTTTATAAGATAGGCAAATTCACAATCACAAGTATATCTGCAAAAGTGAAAAATTGAGAAAACCGAAAAATTGCAAGTATAAGAAAAACCGACTGGGTCGGTATACTTCATAAATAGAGTCGGCTCAAAAGGCCAAAATAATTGTTACCCGAAAATACATCCGGAAGAGAAACCATTGTTACCCGACCCCGTGGTCGGTAAAGGATACATCAGTTACTCGGCACGCAGGCCGGAAATTCAAAAGAAAAGTAAAAATTAAGCTTGATTGGTTGGCATACTGCCGCTGAACTCAAGAGTTTGATTACTCTTGGGGAGGTTGCTGCTCCGGCTGCTGAGCTGGTGGCTGGAGCTCCGGCTGGTCCTGCGCCGGGGAAAGGTCTGCTTCTGCATTCACAGCCTCTTCAGGCTGGTTCTCTTCAATCTGACCTTCTTCCTGCCCTCCCGCCTGCTCCTCCTCCTCGTCGGAGACATCATATCCTTGTAAATCAGCCCAAACCTTGAAGCGAGGCGGTGCCTCCTCTCCCAGAATTTCCGCATCATACACAGCCGTGGCATAATCGTACCTCAGCTTGTAATATTCGAAGTCCACTTCTGGGTTGAGGAGTTTCCAGGCTAGCTGCAGGCGGGCCTCCGTGTCTTTCTCATTCTCCTGGACCAGCCGGGCCTGCTCCTTGGCAATTTCCTTGGCAAGCTCCTCCTGGTGCTCAGTCTTCTGTTTGGTCAGGGCCACCACCAATCGGGAGTTATCAGCCCGGAGTTTGGTATTTTCAGTATCAGCCCCTTCCAACGCCTTGAGGTTAGATTCAGCAGTCTTCAATTTTTGTTCAAGGTCGTTGGCCCGGTTGTTCGCAGCCTCGTTAGCAGCCGTCAGGGTCTGAATCAGCTCCTCCTGTTTCAACTCCACTGCTTTAATTGAAAGTTCAGACATATAATATGCATGTTCAGCAGAGTTGAGATTTTCGATTGCCCTTCTTTTGGCGTCATTTACCTCTTCTTGTTTCCGCCTGAAGGGCACTCGGAGCCCGTCTACTCTCAGCATCACCTGAGTAAGCCAGCCGGGAAAATTAGCACTTGACACAATGAAACGAAAATATAAGCTTAAGAGTTAAGACAGTTTACCTCCGCCAGCTGGCCCATTATCCGGTCAAAGTCCACTACCTGTAAATCAGGTACTGAGGCTTTCTCTGTCCGGGTGAGGGTCCTCACCATCCGTTTGGCAAAGCTCGGGAAGTCAGGTGCCCCGGAGGTAGCATCTGCACCAAAAGAAGTACTTGGTGAGAGGGAAGCAGCATAGGCAGCATTCATCCGTCCCCAACTGCTCACTGAGCCACCGGATGGGTCTACCTTAGTCTTGACCCTCATAAAGTCAAGTGGGTAAGGGATTTCAATGGTAGCCTTACCTTGAGTTCTTGGCTGTGGAGTGGAACCCTCCCCAGCCGCTGCAGTGCCGGCTGCAGCATTGAGTGGCACGCCACTCTTCGATGCCTCCTCTGAGGCATCCGGCATTTTCCCCTCCGTCTTTTTGAGCTTTCGCTCAACGCTTGTACTTTGGAGGGAGACTTGCCACCATTCGTAGGACGATCTGGTTTAGCAGTGGAGGTTGTCTGGGAAGGGGTCCGCCTGACCTTGGCAGCCGGAGTCTTGAGCTCCTCACCAGTCCTTTTCACGTGCTTGGTGAAGGAGCGTGGAACAACTTTGTTGGTACCCTGCAGCAAGGAAAACAAAATGTTAGTAGCCGGCAAAATACTTGAGTTAATTCGTTAAAATGAGCATTGGGGCAGGCGGTCTTACCCCGCCTTTCTTTGCATCCTTGGCCTCCAAGGACGCTTTCTTGGCCATCAGCTGCTCCTTGCGCAGCTGGGCAGCAGGCTTAGCCGGAGTCTTTGCCGGATCAACCATCTTTTTAGCTTCGGCTGCAAAGTCAGACGGAATATCAGGCACAGAAAAACATAAGAGAAATTATTATTGAAAGCAAGGCAAAGATTTTCAAGTATAGGGATCTACCCTGGGGAAACATTGTGCTAAGCCCACAGGCGGATAGGAACCTCTCATCCTTGAAAAAATCCGGATGGGGGATCCAATTCTTAGGGACAATTATCTCCGTCCCGTCGTCCATATGCGCCGTGGTGGTTTCAAAGAAACCAGGATCAATGATCTGCCGGCGGGCTCGTGTAGAAAGCTCCGGGAGAGCGCATTTCCTGCCCAGGAGTGCCGGCTCCTTATTATACCGGCGCAGTGTCCGGTTGTGTTCAAGGGATGGAGAGGAAATTAAGTAAAACCTTTCCCTCCATCCAGCCCATTTGGACACCTTGTCCAAAGTTATTTGATATTGGGGCAAGGTTGTGAGAATATACCAAGCCCCATGACCGCCTGGGGCCCTGCTCAAATAGTGCATATGAGCAAAGGCCGAAAAGCTAGGCTCTATATTTTGAAATTCGCAGGCGGCAATATACCCGAGTATATTCCCCCACGAATTCGGGGTTAGCTGCCAGACCCCTAGATCATACCCCTTGAGGATCTTCCTGATCCCAGTATGGAGGGGGAATCGGAGACCGGCTTCAATAACCGCCTCGTAGCAGACGAAGTAGTTGTCTGCATTTGGGATATCATCCTTCCAGGCCATAACGGCGTCCGCAGGCGGAACCGTCACATACCACCCGTTCCCAAATGGATGCTTTTCCTTAAAGACCTTGAAGCTGCTCTTTAGTAGGGCCCTGTCAGCCGGCAGCATTCTTATTTTTCTGGGGTCAGGCTTATCTATAGTCTTCGCCGGCACTTGATAGTCAGCCGCGAAGTTCTCTTGTGCAGAGCCGGAAGTCTCCGACCCTGATCTCTCAGCAGCCTCTTCGCCGCCTGACCCATTTCTTTCCTCTGGTTCAGAGGATGAGGCGGCCTCTTCACCGCCTGACTCACTCACTTCTTGTGAGGAGGCGCCACTCTCAGAAATCTCCGGCTCATCCGGACTCTCATAGCCCTCCTCCCTAGAAACCTCGTCAGCGCGCACTCTTCTAGCGCGCCGGTGTCTCGGCTTGACAGCCGTTTGTTTAACTCCGGCCATTGTGTCCTGCACAGACACAGAGAGGGAGGGATTTGGGGATGAGCAAAGGAGATCTGATTGTCTGGAAAGGGCACCCCCGGTTCTAGACTCAGCCGTACCAGGAGACCGGCTGAGAGTCCTAGGCCGTGCCGTGTGTGTTGATGAGGAGTCCATCTATTTTGTTTTGAAAAAAGAATGTATACAAGTAAAAGAAAACTGAAAAAAGAAAACGGATAGTTACCTTACTTTGAAAAAAGCTCTGAAAAATCTGAAAGCAGCTACAGCCGGTGACCGGGTGTTCTTGAGTGAGCACGCGGGAATCTTGAAATGGCAAGTACGCAGTCGGAGTTAGAACACCTCTCTCTAAAAATTTCTCCTTCTCTCTCTAGAAAATGAAAATGATGAAGTGAGAAGAGAAAAAAGGGAAGGGGGGGGGGGGGGTAAACTCCTATTTATAGGCAGGGTAAACGGAAAAATGACTGTTAACCCTAGCCGTTTTCACTGCTCACCTCTCACAGGGTGACACGTGTCACAGGCACCACGTGGCCTGCCACGTGGCACCTGTGAGGGGCAAATGTTTAGGGAATTTTTACCCTAGACAAGTGGACCAATGAGGGGGTGCCACGTGTCAGAGGCTGGCAGGTCATCCTTGGCCAATCTCCAGCTGACACGTGGCCTCTCCAGATACATCCTCAAAATGGCGGCTTTCAGAGGCCCAATTTCCCAAACGCATTGATTGCGGCACAGCCCATTTGTCCTAGGTCAGATGACCTAGGAGAGGGCACCTTTCCCAAGGATCCTATAAATAGGGAGATATTCCCCCAAAATGGGGGACATATGATCTTATTCAGAAATTTACTATCATTTATTACATCCTACTTTCTCTCTCATCAGAGAACACCTGAGCTTGGAATCCAAGCAGATCCCCACCTAAATTTCCGCACTTTTTATTCTCCTTCAAGTTACTAACTTGAGCGTTGGAGGCGGAGCACCACCCAAACGGTGTCTTCGTTGATTTTGCAGGTACAGAAGCCCTCCGGACCAGTCTTCGAGTTGTAACTCTCCCAAGGGACAAAAGCACCCAAAACAGTAGCAAATGTCAAATTTTCCAAAAAATAATTATAGTACTTTTTATCTATTTCATTATACAAAATTTCTTTCAAAAATATATATATGCACAAAAATCTGATGTACATTATAAATAAAGACTATGTTTTTTTTTATGTATATGTCCATGTAAATTATAAATGAACACTATAATCTTTTATATGCCCATGCACATTAGTATATAACTACATGTTCATTCCGCTTTTTTATATTTTGGAGCGGATGCACCATGCAGATTGTACATCCGCCTCCACGAACCAAGCTTTGTATTTCCACATGAACCCTGTTCCAAAAAAAATTTGCTTTGCTTTATTAAAAAAATTTGCAATATTTGGGTTATGATTCTTATGAAGCGTTATAGCCCAACATAAAAATGAAATCCTGAATATCTTCACACTTTTATGCTCTCTCATTTTCATTTTCTCTCTCCACCAATATCTGTTCTTCAATTCGGTATCAATGGCAGTATCTCTTCAATCCACTGGTTCTACGTCCTGCCTTCATGCTAGAGCTTCCGTCTCTCCCCATCCTCTTAGGTCTCTTCTTTCTCTCTCCTCCCTTTTCAATTTTTGTTTCAATTTCATTTATTTATTTACTGATAGTCTTCAATTTTTGCAATTATAGTTGCGCAACCAGAGTTTTTGTTGGATTAAAGCCTCAATCTTCAAGTAAATCCTCCGAATTTCAGCATATATCAATTGATTGAATTTCTGTGAAAATCTTTATTTTTGTTTGTAATTGATGAATTAATGTGTTAATTTGTGTTTTAGGTCTTTTTGGAAGTGCCAGACCTAATTTGACGGTTGATTTCTATGACAAAGTTCATAAGAGTCTACATTACACGTAATTTCCCTTTTCTTTTTGCTTTTTTCTCGATAATTTAGCTAATTAATTTAACCAATTTTGCAAATATGATGTACCCAATTGGAAAGATAGCGTAAATTTATTCTATATGTATCACCAATCGATATTATTGCTAATTTATGCTTTTGGGATAGTGATGACATTACAAATGCAATTGTTAGAGTACTATAGATTGGACTGTTTTAATGAGGATCACATTGTGATGTTTTGTGCGAAATTCGCTTCTGTTTGATGTGTACAAATAAATGCGGTGTAGCAATTCCCAGCGTACATATTAATGTTGTTCAGACTTTGGATGTACTTTATAAGCTCAAGCTCTTACATCCAAAATGGCAAGACTTTGGAGTATGATATATGTTAAATACTCGCCCGGGTCTAAATCTAAACCTCATTCGTTCAATGTAGTAATCCATATATGTGAAATACTCACTCAACTTCTAAATATAAACAACATTAGCTCAATGTGAGCATATTTAGAAGAGGTGTATAGAAAATAAGATTGTAGGCTTAGTTGGTTGAAGGGGAAGAAACAAGAAGAAAAAAGGGGTTTGGTTGATTAAAGGTGGATAAACATATACAAATAGAAGAGATTTGAGAGTTTAAACAAGAACAAATTCTTGTAGTGAAATTCAGTAAATAGGGACAAGATATTGTAGTGAAGTGTGACTTTTATTAAAGGACAAAAAGAAACTTGTACGAACTACATGTTATCATTATCAATTTATCATAGATGGATTAAAAGTATTGCAAAAGTTTATTGCTTGCTTATCTCCCATGACGATTAGATTGATATTGTGCTATCTTATTTGTGTCATTATTATAGTAATCCCATGAAGAGTTGTGTGTTTATATCCTTTGTTTATAAAATGAGAGTCCTGAGACATATCTATATTTTTGTTTCAGGTCTAATACTAAACCAACACGAGGAAGGGTAAATATGATGCCTATTGGAACGCCCAGAGTACCTTATAGAACCCCTGGCGAGGGAAGTTGGCAATGGGTGGATTTATGGAATGCCCTTGTATGTCTTCAGAACTTCACTTTATTCCTACAACTTAAGGGTTTCTAAAGAATTTAGGAAGAATAATTTGTGTTGTGTTATGTGTGTTGCATGACTTGCATCTCATCATTTTACCATTCACAAGTTTTGTTACTTAAGGTCCGATATTTCTTGGCTTTTCTAGTTTATCTTTCATCATTTGAGCTGATAGAATTTGCATCACCAATCTAGTAATGTAAGTCTTTTGCACACATTTTTAGGGGTGAATAAAAATTGAGATAGCTGGGTTTGATTGATCAAAAGTGGTAAAAAAGAAGATAGTGGGGTTTGGTTTATAACTAGGTAATTCAATAACAAATAAAGTTGAAACTGGACTCCAGACAAGATTTTGGGTGAAATGGTTATTTGGAGACAGAGAGAGTAAATATATCCATCACAAATCTGTACTAATCATATGTATAAATGAGATTTTACCATAGGTTTCCCAGGTAGTAAAGGGGAAATAAAAGCTTTTGTTATAACTTATAAATAATAATATTTCCAGTTCTCTTTTATTTACCTGTATCCTTTTATTCACAGTACCGTGAGCGTGTCATATTCATTGGGCAACACATAGATGAAGAATTCAGCAACCAAATACTGGCAACCATGTTGTATCTGGACAGTATTGATGATGGCAAGAGACTTTATATGTACATCAATGGTCCTGGTGGGGATGTGAGTTTTATTCTTGCCAAATATATAGAACTGGTTGTTTGAATATATAGTTGTTGGGATTGATGTCTCACTCATTTTGAGTTCGGTGGGTGTATTACTTGTTGCAGCTAACACCAAGCTTGGCAATTTATGATACAATCGCGAGCTTAAAAAGTCCTATTGGCACACACTGTGTTGGTTATGCCTATAATCTTGCAGGATTTCTCCTAACAGCTGGAGAGAAGGTAATAATATTTTGTTCCTCCTGTTTAGACAATTGTACCCTTTTATTTTTATCATGATACAAGATCATCTAATGTAATGGCAATGGTTCATTTCGGTTTCTCTTTTTTTTCTTCCATCTGAAATTCAGAATATTTTAATGTTCATGCATCTTCTTTTAATTTTATTTGCCAACTCAGAAAATTCATGATTTATAAGAACTGATCTTGCAGCTGTTCTGATTCTTCTGAAGACCTCACAGTATCTCAGAAGTCCTTGTATTCCTATGTATATGCGATATACTATCATTTTTTGTTGCTCAAACATGATCTAGTGATTTGTAACTATCTCTAAAATTAATTCAGGGTCAACGTTTTGCAATGCCTCTTTCAAGAATTGCACTGCAATCTCCTGCTGGAACTGCTCGTGGCCAGGTATACCTGCATCATATTTATTTTTTGAGGTGTTCTTTCCCAGGGACAAGTGGTATATCTCTGTACCTTTTTGCTGCTTACATTTGTCGTTTTGCAGGCTGATGACATCCGTAATGAAGCTGATGAACTTCTTCGGGTCAGAGATTATCTCTACAGTGAGTTGGCTAAAAACACAGGTCAACCAGTAGAAAAGGTACATCAATTTCTTCTTTTTACCTTTTTTTACATGTGTGAAAGACATCAACAATGACCGAGTGCACATCCTGCTGTATGATTTCTGCTATCTTCCTGAAAAGCGTGTTGCTTGCCCTGTGCAGGTTCACCAAGATTTAAGTCGGGTGAAGCGATTTAATGCTCAGGAGGCTCTTGAATATGGACTCATTGATCGTATAGTGCGGCCGCCTCGGATTAAGGCCGATTCACCTAGGAAAGATTCAACAGCAGGTCTTGGTTAGTGTGTATTGTCAAGCAATGTAGTTAACCCTGTTGCATATCTGTTTTGTGTTACCAATCAGATTTTGTGGATGATGTTTAGTTGATAATGAATTTGCCATGTATATCTCGTAATTCAAATCTTTAAAGGTTGATATTCACATTTTTGTTGGATACTACATCCTGTCTTCCTCTTATTCAAATGATTAGGACTTGGACATGGGTTTGTATTAACTGGTTAATAATATGTGCACTCTTGTCGTGCGATTGTTGTTTGCCTGCTAAGCCATCATTAGAGGCCTCATCTACCAAGGGTACTATCACGACCAAAGCCTATGTTACCATGCATTGTCATCTAGCTGGCATCATTGTCTCATTGATCTATAGTTGACACTAGGTCTATTACTTGTTTTAGGTATTGGTGATCAATTGAATTTTTCTTTTTTTTTTTAAAAAAAAAAAGGCATTGGGGGGTCAATTTGATACTTTAAGGGGTCTAATATTGAACTCAAATTTTGTAAATAAAATCACTAGAATTGTCTTCTACAAATGTAGGATACAAATATACAATGTATCATACTTCATTAATTCCAAATGAAAAAAAAAAAAAAAAAAAAAATCTCATAGCTAGCAACATAGCTATGTGTACAAATGTGTGTGTGTGTGTGTTTTTTTTTTTTTTACACGTAGTAACCACCAGGATTGTTATTATATCTACATGACTACATGTACAGACCCCAATTTTATTAGTAGTTCATCACGTTAATCCATTCTTCTCCCTAATCCATTCTTCCCTCCATCCATTATGCACCTTGGCAATAAACTCATCAGCTCTTCGCCTGAAGTCATCATCTTTCTCGTCCTCGTCGTAACCATCGAATTCATTATCACCGTCGACATCATCATCAGAACTACAAGAATAATCTTCATCACTATCTTCATCGCACGATTTGATATCAATTATTAAGTGTTCACGCTCATTATCACAATCATCTTCTGTACTAGCACCGCAAACATTCTCGGAGACCGACGGCATAATGCCGTGGTTGTCATCCGAGTTGCGGCCGCTGTTCCGTTTATTAAGTAGAATAACAATACCAATTAAAAAGTTAAATAGCAAATGAATGTACAAACGATTATTATCTATAAACATAAGGCTTAAGAAGTGCTCCATTAGCAACATTTGCACTATTTAACTGACCCACTTTGACTAATGCATTTGACGTATTCATAAGACGAACCATAGTGTTGTGGATAATTGTTGGGATCTTCATATGTACCAAAAGAAGTAAAGCAATTAGCTGAGAATGAAATTTGAGGGTATTGATCGATATTCTTAGAATTACTTTTTATACGTTTGTGTGTTTTTTGTTTCTGAATGAATGATCCATCTGATTTGTGTGGGTATTTATATACATGCATTAGCAAATATTTGAATATTGGATATTCGAAAGAATAAAAAATACTCGAAGAAGTTTGAATAAGTCAATCCAAATATTGAGAAAGTTTAATAATTAAAAAGATACGAAGTGTTTAATTATGATGGAAAATGTACCAAGGGGGATTCATGTCGAGTTTAATTAGTCATACAAGCATTATAATAATAGTCAAGTGTAATATAAACTAGTACTTTTGCATAAAAATAAGTCCATTAGACTTATGACTTAATATAGAAATTAGGGTATCAATTCTAAACCAATTTTTTTGGGACAGCTAAGTATAAACAAGTAAGCACAAATTTGAATTGACTAGACATGTACATATTTTGTTAGATAATTAAATTGTAAAGTAATTTTTTAGCAATTATTTTTGCCTTGTTGGTTATAGGATAAATATTATTTTTAACTTAAATCTAAAACAATGATTATTTAATTCTTAGAACTAAGGGTGTCAAGTCAATGTTTGATCAGAATTCAGTTCTATTCAGAATGAAATTCGATTTTGAAATTTTGAGGTCGATATGATAAGATTTTTATTATTTACTCCCTCCGTCCCCTATTGATGGTCACTTTTGCCATTTTTGGTGACTCAAAATGTTAGTCACATTTGCTTTTTTCAAGTATCATTAATATTATTTTTTTACCAAAATTCTCTAACATTTGCAAAAATATTTGTGCAAATTTAACTTTCCCATGTACTTTAATTACTTTCTCTCTCTACTTTTTTGCATACCCAATGTAAATTTACTTTTTCAATGTACTTTCTTTATTTCTCCTTAATTCCCGTGATATTTTTAGCAAAAGTGATCATCAATAGGGGACAGAGGGAGTATTTTTTTTTCCAAAAATCCAATCCAAATTCAATAAGTCTTGTGTAAGGTGGGTATACGTTAATTTTTTTTATAAGACGGTTAGTTTGAGGTAACTTTAAATCTTTAAGTAGTAACTCGTAAAGGGTAACTTTTAATTTGTCATTGATTTGAATTTTATTTTAATGTGTAATTTCTTATGGATTCATGATTACATACTATAAGAGCTAATATAGTTAGTTTAATACATCTTTCACCAAAAAAAAAAAAAAAAAAAACAAACTTTCATATGTGGCTGGCCACAAGCATTTTTTTTTTTTTTTTTTTTTTTTTTTTTAAAGAATGGCCGAGGTTACTTGTTTAGGAGTACTCGGTCAGTCAGGAGTTACTCACTCGATTTACGGGTTACTCGGTTAGTCAGGGGTTGTTACGAACTCGATCAAGGGTTACTTGGTCGGTAAGGTGTTGACCCTTATGAGGTTGTGATGTTGATGTTAAGAATTGAGCAAACTTCCCTTTAATAAGGATTTTCTAATGTTGTGATGTTTGCAGGTTCAGTACGTAAGCGTTGAGAGCTGAAGTAGGAACTGAGACAAAGGAACTTTAGAAGATCCATGAGGACAAGTAAAAGACAGAAGAAGAGTTCCAATGATGGAACTTCCCGAAATTTCTTTACAGGAACTTCAAAACGGGTTGTAACGACCTGGTTCCGGTGTAATGTTAGGGCAAGCCTCAACAACCAAGGATCAGTGCAAAGATCGAGATATCAACCGAAAAAGATGGACTTCACACTACTAAAAATTAAGGTTTTTGCGACCGCCACAAACGATCGCAAAAATATCAAAAACGGTTGCAAAAAACTATTGCGATCGTCAACGGTTGCAAAGCGGTGGTTGCAATTTTGATGGTCGCAAAAAAACAAAATTGCGACCGGTTGACGGTCGCAAAAATATTGCGATCGTTTATTCTATTTTCAATGACAAGTACTAAGACGGTCGCAAATATGAAAAATTGCGACCGGTAGAGCAGCGGTCGCAAAAATCGATATTTGCGACGGCTAAAGGCGATCGCTAATTAATTATAAAAAAATAAAAAAAAAGAACAGAAACAAATGCAACCCAACCTGCATTCACACCGTACCCACGCACCACCACTGCCAACCTCCCAAAACCACCTCTACCCACGCACCACCACTGCCAACCTCCCAAAACCACCTCTACCCACGCACCACCACCGCCAATCTTAACCCAAACAACCTGAAACTAAACCAAAATACAAAATTTAAATTAAAATTAACAATAAAAACCCCACAAAATTACCCACCAAAAATAAACCACAAAATCAAAAGTAGCAAAACATACCTCAAACCCAAAATCAAAACGAAAATAAAACTGAAATTTAACAAAAATAAAACCCAAAAATTAACAAAAAATCAAAACGAACATAAATTAAAAAAATTATCAAACATTCGACCATAATTATCAAACATTCAAACATGAAAATTCGAAAAAAAAAAATCAAACCAAATTCGAAAAAATCAAACAAGAAAAAAAATATATAAAAACGAAAACATACCACAAACCCCGAATGGACTTTGAATTTCACCTCGAATTTGGTTTATAAGGCCAAATTCGACCATGAAAAGTCTAGATCTGGCCTTTTTATGGTCGAATTTGACCCTAAAAACCATTAACTTGTTTAAGCATGAGCTTGTGACGGTGGAGATCGTGGCGGTGCAGTGGGCTCGTGCTTGTGATGGTGGTGGTAATGGAGGTGA